>NW_028277076.1:0-1200000 GCF_059951505.1 Python bivittatus | reverse complement strand
TGTTACAGTTTCTTCCCTGGCCTTATTATGTCTCCTGCATCTTTCTGTCCTCGATCTTTACCTCCTGAGCTGGAAATAACTTGCAGATAAAAGGAAATAGGAAGGGATGTTCCCCAAAATAGGCAGGTTTCCCACCTGTGAGGAAGAGATAGCAACATTTGGGGAGATACTCAAAAATATATTACGGAGTTAAGTCTCAGATTTCTTGAGATGTCATTCCATGCCTCCTTTTTTCCTTAAACCATAACTTGGTTGGTTGGTTTTTTTAATGGGATTTTTTTCTGGCCTTGCTTCTTGGGTCTTTTCGTTTATTCCTTTAGTGCTGGGGGAGTCGTCTGCTTCCGGTGGTCGTAGCATTTTCCCCTGCCTTCCTCATTCTGGGAACTTGCACTGAAGCTGAAAAACTTTATGGCGGTCGTTAACCAGCACAATGGGAACTTGTGCAGCTCAAGCATGTTGCATTAGAGTGCGTGCACGGTGCATTTCACGGAAAAGAAGGATGAGACCCCATAAAAGAGAAGAGAAATGGTGTTTAGCTACCATGTCTAGGTGTATGAAGGTGGAATAGAAAAGATATTGTGATATACTAGTCTTAGACTGCAGGATATGGCAATATCTAGACCAGCGTTCCTCAACCTTGGCAACTTTAAGATGTCTGGACTTCAACTCCCAGAATTCCCTGCCTGGGGAATTCTGGGAGTTGAAGTCCAGACATCTTAAAGTTGCCAAGGTTGAGGAACGCTGGTCGAGAAGACCTGAGGCACACCCTTAGAACCTGGATCCTTGTGTTCATTTTTGAGAATTTGCCCAAGTAGGATAACGTGTGAGCTGAGATTTGCTCAGTTCCTGTCACGGAGTGTTCTTTTGCGTAGATGATGATAAGGCCGTCAGAGCCGTGTCCACCTGAAGCGCAGCTCTGTGAATCAGAGGCAATTAAACACCTCCAGGATGAAAGGGAAGGAGCAGTGAAGGTCAGGTGGGACATAATCTGACGCACAGATGCCAAGAGCTTCTGAGAAGCCTTGAGGATGCGGAGGAATGAGGGGTGGCACCTGTTGACAGGTGGGCGCTGTTGGCCTCTGGGGTGTGGCAAGTTAACCCGTCTGCTCTAATGAGGCAAGAGGAGGAATAGCGTTGGAAAAGTGTCCTGTGAAGTCATTACTAAACTCCATCCTGCTTTGCTTGCTGCTGCTGTAAAGGAAAGGGTTCATTGGGGGCACGTTTCCCTTTTGGGAAGACAGAGACGTGGAGGCTCTGTCAAGCTGTATCTGCTCCAGCTTCCATGCAGTTGGTGTGGGGCCATTTCCACGCCTCGGCTTTGGCCCTGCTGCGAAGGTCAGTGAAGAGAGAATTGCCAAAACGCTTTCTGGTCTGCCACGGGCCATTTGCTTTCTTAAAAGTAATCCTTTCTTTGCCCCAAACGTGGTTTTCCTTCCTTCCCGGGGAGTTGGCATATCTAGAAGAAAACGTGAAATAGACAAAATGTAAAAAGAACTGGAAGGAGTTAAATATATGGAAGGGTAAACCCAAAGCTGTTCTTCCTTGTCTGCCTTAAAAGTGCAGTCCGAAGTGTGTTGCTCATTGGTGGATCCCAGGCAGTTCAGCAGGACCTGCTCCTGAGTAAACATGTTTAGAGTTGAAAGCCAATACCGTATGCATCTCTCCTGATCCAGCCTGTACCAGCGTTCCTCATCCCGATGGCCTACAGATGTGATAGGATTTGAGCTTCGAGAATTCCCAACTAGGGCAAAATGGTGTGGCCCTCTTCCCTGTTCTTCCCCTCAATCCTTGCAACAAAACCCCATAACCCATGCTCCAGGGCACGATGTCCTTTGAGGACCTTCCAGATGGAAACTTCTCCCTCTTGTTCATCTCCCAGATCTCTGCGCTGAAGAACAGGTTGAAGAAGGTCTCCATGACCACAGGAGATGGTGTTGCACGAGCGTTCTTGAAAGCCCAAGCCGCCTTTTTCGGGAGCTACCGAAATGCCCTGAAGATTGAGCCTGTAAGTATCGGGCGTTTGCTGAAATGCCGTGGCGTTCTTTTCTGCCGTCGGCCTTGTAATGTGCGCGTTCAGCTGCTTGGGGTCGCTGTGGTGACATTGGCACGGCCTCAAGTGCACATGTGTGCAGACAAAGAAATGCAACTGTGTATGTTAACATAGCACCCATGTTTGGCCCCACTGGGGGGTGGGCGAGGCACGGGGGGGGAGAACGCAATGCAATGGGCAGTGATAGATCTCCCAAAGAACCTCTCGAGGGGGGGAGAGATGGGGAAGGCCACGCTTCCCAGGCTGGGCTTAATGAACGTTAACAAGTGGCCCCAGCCAGCAGCATGTGCACAAGAGAGCAGAGAATCACTTTGGCTGAGGGTAGTGTCTGAAGGCTCCCCCACACCCCCCCGTGCAGTTGGAGGACCAAGAAGTCAACCTGACTGTCTCAGGAGGTCTGTCCCTTCGCCTGTGTCTAAGGGAACAGACCGAGAACCGGGGTCCGCCTGTGACCCTGCGTTGGCACCCAGCGCATCATTTGCACGCTTTGGAAACCAAAGAGGGCGAAGCCACTGCCTGGCCCTCTCCGGGGAGGGTACGTGGCTCTCGCCGCCTCTTAATTGCTAGAATAAAATGCTGTTGAATCAGCAGGATGTGGGGGGGTTAGTTTTTTTCCAGGATACCGCAGGATAGATCTCTTGACACTGAGGAGAAGAGCAGGTGTGTGTGTGTGCGTGCGCGGATGTGTGTGTGTTTCTATACGGCTCATTAAAAATAAAACGTCAGGTGTGAGCATCGTCCTTTTCAAATCCCTGCTGTAGCTTGGATTCCCAGTCATGTAAATAAGGACTCCGGGCACCAGCCAGCTGCCCGTGTCTTCGGCAGTCTGGTCCGGGGCAGGCAGAAACCAACCTCTTTCTCTTCTGCAGGCCCTCCTGCTGGTGACTTGGCACCCTGTGGGACGAGGGTGCCCCTCAGGGTGCCCATGGGGCCTGCAGGTTGGGTGACCCGTCACTGTGGGGGGTTTTTTTCCCCTTCTTGATGCGACTCCGGTTCCGTGGCTGGGGTTCGATTGCCCTTGGGTGCCGTGGCACCACTCTTGGGTCACGCCGTGGTTTGCTGTTCTTATTTGTTCTTTCGGTTCTCCTGGCTTTGAATCCTCTGCGGGCCACCCAGCGTCGCCGTTGCAAGATGGCCGCGATATCAGTTGACTTAATAAATAAAATAAGAAGTCGTCGAAGGGGGTGGCGGGCGCAGAGGCTGAATGGCTGACCTGAAGTGAAAGACAGACGGTTGCCTTCCATTTGCCTTGCAGCTGGCAAGAGGACCTTGTGTGGTGTTTCGGTTGTGGGGTGGGGAAGGGTGGGGAAGGGTGGGGAAGGGTGGGACCCCCCTTCAAATCTCCTGGACGTTGAAGGAGGAAAGTTGCTCAGGAGTCCACATGGTTGCGATGAATGAATGGGCCTTGAGACGGGGAGGGCAGTGCTTGTGCAAGAGAATTGGGCCCTGTGCGTACATCTGCTCAACTTTCAGAGTTTTTTTCCGGGGGAGAGGTAAAGCCCGTCTCCCCACCCGCCCAGCTGGCCTTTGGCTCCTGCTTTCCCAAACTCGGGCAGGATCCACCCTTCATACCTCGTGGCTGCAGGCGAGTGAACGCAAAAGGGCCACTCGGTAAATACAACTTTGTGCATTTTGTAGCGTTCTTCCTTCCTTTTTTTCCCTGTGAAATGCTAAAGGTTAAAAAGATCTTTCAAGCATTCTTCCTCACAAACAGTCATTTTAATTGCTTAATATTGTGGCATTTTAAATATTTATAGCCATATCACATGCTGGCGGTGGAAGAAAGAGGCAGCGGGCAACGCGAAACTTTTCCCCTGTCGAGGAAGTGCCCGTTGTACTTGCCTCGAGTGCCACCTCGTGGCCAGAAGCGCCCCCGGCTCGGGGGTTTCAGCAAAGGCGGGGGTCTTCCTCGCGTTCGGACCCAGGCAGCTGTTTTGGAAACGAGCAGGACTCTGCGGTTTTGGAGCCATGGCATTGTGGAGTCCTTGGGGTCCTCTGAGCCGGGTCAATTTCCCTTCCCTTCCCTTCCCTTCCCTTCCCTTCCCTTCCCTTCCCTTCCCTTCCCTTCCCTTCCCTTCCCTTCCCTTCCCTTCCCTTCCCGCAGTACAGTGGACCAACCCAGACAGAAGTTTGGCTAATTCAGACGAAGGGATAAGATATCATCCTGGCTTATCCAGAAACCCTGATCCCTCCCCACCTGCTGTATTTAAGTTTCAGCTGTCTTTATACACCACAAGAATACGTTTTCTCCCGGGATGCAGGGTTTTGCTGAGTTCTTTCTGTTGCCGTCCCTGGAAACGCTCTCCAGCAAGGGTTGACGAAGCCTCTGGAGACTCGCTGTCCAGCGTTGCCAACGGTCTTTTCCCGTTTGGGGATAGGTGCGATCTCGCTGCCCCGGTCCATAATCCTGTAACTGGCAGGCTTGACTACTGCAAGAGGTTGCAGACGTTCAGGGGCTTGGCGGTTGTTTAAAAGCGCAACCGTGTTCAAGCTTTTATCTTACGGGGCTCATTTGACTTTAAAATGACGGTTATAATTCTTTGATCCTAGCAATTTTATACCTCTCTCTCCACAGGATCCCACTTTGGCTGTTAAGTCAGTGAGCTTTAGCATCTGTGCCATTTTTATGGCACGTGTTGGATGTGTTCAGCTCCAAAAATGGCTTCTGTCGGGGTGGCTCCAGTGCTGTGCGATTCTTCCCAACAGGCCTAGAACATGCAGCCTGCCTCGGCCTTCTCATAATGGCAACCAGATTCATTTTCCTTTGCTTTTAGTTTCATTTCTGCAACTATTACAGAGGGCAGACGTTGCCAAAAAATCCTAATTCCTTCTCCTTCTCCTCCTTCTTTCTTTTCCTCCTCCTCCTCCTCCTCCTTCCTCTTCTCCTTCTCTTCTTCCTCTCCCTCTCCTTTTTTTTTTTTATCATCCCCACTAATGGCAGCATTCCTTCTTATTATTCCTTAGGGTTATTCTTCCTATTTCATTTTAAGAAGGTAGAATTAAGGCAGCGTGCTGTTAATGTGTATACGGCTGATTCTGTGACTGTTTTAAGTTCTGGGCTTTCTTTCACTTCAGTTAAAATCTGCTCCCGTTGAAAGAAGGGGGCATCTCGGAGTGGGACAAGGCAGCTGCCCCTTTCTGCTTCTGTACGCATTATGCGCTCTCCCTCCTTTATGACCTTAATTGCTGATTTGCTAGAACCCCATAAGGTTACTGGGTGTTTATATTTAGCTCCCCCACAGCATCGCTTCAAGTGGGTGAATTATCATTCTCCAGGTGCAGTGCCTCTTGTCCGAATCCTTTAGAATCTGCTCAGCGAAAGATTAACCGCGCACAAATAGCCAAGTGGGGGAACAATTCAGCCTTGCTCTCTCCAAGTTGGGCGGGTGCTCCTTTTCAGACTCCTGCGACTTGCCTCTGCCCAGTGTGGGTCATGAGCAACAGAGAAAAAAGTGGGCATGAAAAAGTAATTTATGCACTGGCTTGTAAGGGGGCGGAAGGGGCGAGGGTTATGGAAGTCTATTTGATGTCTTGGTTTGACCTCCTGTGGATGAGGGAACTCAGCCGCCCTCCATTTTGTACAGTAACGTGTTTCAAATGTTCTGCTTTCTGACCATGGTTAAGGTTGCTTTCGTTGGTAGCCCCAAATCTCTGCTCATCTATCCCTGCTTGTGCTTTCTTGCCCTCCTCAATAGACATGCACCCCTGTCCTCCCCTCTGACTTTTCTGCCTTGGAAGCCTACCTAGGGAGCCCCTGATGGCAGATGAGGGGCGTGTACAGCGCAGAATCCAGACTGAGCATCTCTGAGAGACGGCCATCCAGCCTCTGCCCAAAGGTCTCTGGGTCATTGGTTAAGTGCGCTTCCCACACTTAGGAACAGAAGAGGTCTTAGTCTTCTTCTGTCTAATCACCTTTCATGTCTTTGCTATCGTATCTCACCACGATCTTCTCTCCCTCAAGGCTAGGTTTGCCCAACTCTTCCAACAGATCATGGCTTCTTTAAAGTGGGGCACCCAGAACTGGACATAACATTGGAGATGAGGAGAAATCTCTCTCTGGGCATTGCTAGCCATCCTGTCTCAGCTGATGTCATAAGACCCACTTCTGAGCCCAGAATGCTTCCTATTCTGTTTCTAGGCGGACCTTTAAATTTTTTGCTTGGGAATTGGGCACCCAGACCTGTGGGTTGCCAACAGAAGGAGGACGCCATGTCTTTACTGATGCTAACCAAGCCTTTCTATCTCTCCTGCCCCTAAGAATTGGCATTCTCCTGTGTTCTTCAAAACCAGTGAGGTCTATGACTTGATGAAGCAATGAACAAACTTGCCTTGCTTTAGAGCTCATTTTCATGTTAAACCAAGCAAGATATGATATTCCTGCTCAATCATAGTTTATATTTCTCAGCTTTTGAAATTTAGTTGAATCCTGAAGGTTGTTTATCTGCAATGCAGTAGATGGCTTTCTGTGACCTCAGACAAGGGACGCAGGTCTGCTTAGCATCCCTTATTTCAAGTGATTTCCTCTAAGCCATTTAGCGAATTGATGGGAGAGGCAAAATTTAAACCAGTAAGTGGCTCTGGAGGTGGGAGGGAAGGCGAGATTTTATTCTTTTGAACATGTTCCTTCAGCTCTGGAGGGCTCTTGACAAACCGAGGCGTGGAACTGGTCAGATGTGACCCTGAATGAACGGGGGCACCCAAGGGGGGAGATGACTCTCTCTCAACAGGCCCATGAAACACGATGCACAACTCCTTTCCCACAACTTCAGATCCAGATATGTTGGGACTGTGCTGGGTGTGCCATAATTGTCATCCAGAGGTTGTGAGAGGCTACCTAATGATAGGGGACATTCAACGGGTGAGGGTTAGTGAAGGACTGGTGTGGGCGGGAAGACTCCCCCATAGCCAGATTGTCTGAATCGTGCTCCTTAAAGGAGCTGCGTTAATCTAGTAGAAAAGGTGGGAGGAGAAACGCTAATTGAATTGCTTTCTCTTCCGCAACGAACTGGCAGAGTTTTGCCCGGACTGAAATACGCATTTTGTAAATTGGAACTTCGCTTGCTACTTAAATAAGCTCCTGTCGGTTCAGCCTGGGGATTTATGCAGAGAGCAAGTGGAAAGCCGCTTCAAATTCCAGTGGGTGCAGGAATTCCTTAAGTCACTGAAGGTGCATTATGGAGTAAATGCTTTTATGATAATTGGATGCTCCATTTCTGTCTTCACTCCATATTATTATCGCTGTTGTTGTTGTTGTTGTTGTTATTATTATTATTTGCAAGACAATTAGCACATCACGGAGGCCCCACTTGGTCTCTGACACTTCCGTGATGTTTAGATGTTGTTTGTTTCTCTGCTTTGAACTTTGTTATCAGCAGCGCAGACAGTAAGCATATTTTGTATTAAAAAGGTACAGTTAGCGTGGTTTGTTTGGGGGAAAAATGTGCATATGGAAGGGAGTTTGCCCTTCCCTGATTGCTCAGAGCGAGAATTCTCCGCGAGAAGAGTTGGTGTGTGGATTTTAGAATCGGAATCCAGTAAAATGAAGCTCCTGGAAGGGAAAAGGATGCCAAGAAAGTTTTGAAAAGGAAGTCTCGTACTCCAAGATGTCAAGTCTAAAAAATCCGTGCATAAATCATGGATGCAACTGTGGTGGGTTTGTCTCCTGCAAACAACATAAGGAACATAAGCTGACACACACAGCATCCTTTAAGCTTCCTTGTAAATTGGTACATCATTTTGGCATTGTTGCTACTGAGATAGGGAGGAGAAGAAACCAGGGGTACCCAAGATTGCTCCACTCTTTACACTGTAAGCATGTGTAATGTGGACAAAAAGACACCTCTCTCTATGTGTGTGGCTGTGCCCTGGTGAGTCCAGCTTCATTCTTCAGCCCTTCTATAAAGTGGGGGGTTATAAATTCCCTTCCCCGAACTGCCTCTCTTCGTACATCGGTGGATGTGACCTCCACTTGTGATTCCTTAGCCCAAATCCATCATTCTTTCTGCTGAAACAGTGGCTGGCAAATCCTTAATCCTTTTGGTTTCATGAATCCCACATTTCAGCTCAGAAAGCAATGTGGTTTCAGGTGTAAGCTTCAGCTGTATGAAGCAGAGGGCCAAAAAAGACTCCATTTAAAAAAACAGAACAAAACTCTTCTGGTAGGCCAGCTCATCTTATTGTCTTTGAGCAAGTTCCAGTTAGGTCATGAGCTCTTACTTCCTTAGTCCATCACGTCTCACCTCCATCATTATTGGGTTAAGCCATTCTGAGTGAAGAAGATCCAGATCTCTGCAGGTGACCCTGGGGGAGGCATTAGATACCATAGGTTTAAAGCCTTTCTGTTGGGCAGTGTTCCCATTCTAGGTTTCTTCACAATAGATGCTTGTTGTCTCTAAATTGTGATCTCCGCAATTTTATTTTTTTCTTTAGAGAGCATGGTGGGGCTCTTCCAGCCTCAACCTTGTTCTTTCTATGACTTCCCTCACTATAAAGATGCAGATAGCCTTCTCTATCTTTATAAGTGATAATTCTGAAATCAGAGTGCCCCTCCTTGAGAAAAGGTTCTGGATCTGCCCTAACGTTTCTGGGCCCTGCTTCTCATCCTTCATCCATTAGTTCTGTACCCAAAATACCACAGAATATAATTCCTCCCTTGGCCAACATTATATGATTCAGTGGTGTGGTCAAATCCTTTAAGGGTCCCTGCTGAAGCAGAGACAGCCAATGTCATGGCTAGGATTTTGAACTTTGGCAAAAGCAGCTCCTTTCATGTGGCTGAGCAACCTTTGCCCAAAGCTGAAGCCCATCTAGGCCATGAATAGCTCTCAAAAAGTCCACTTGAAGTTTTTCAAAAAGAACGAATCCCCATATGCCCTCTGATTTTGCTTGCTCTCCATTCTGCCCCATAATTACTTCTAGCCACATCAGCCATAGGTTGCCTGCCCCCCGACACACACACTTTAGGCTCTGCTGATTGTCCTTCTTTATCCACCCCAGGATTCAGCCAAACCATCCTTGAAATGGGAGGAATGTCCTTGATTTTCAGAAGGACATCTTGTGTGGAATAAGCAATAGCACTACTGTAAGTAGCTGCCTTGAGAGCTGAGAAAGTGTGTGAAACATGGAAGACAGCCACCTCTATGAAAGTCCATTTTGTGTGTTCCTGATGGCCAGCCCAACCCAGCCCACATCTGCATCACATGTATCTCTGGCCCAGCACAGGAAATGAATCTAGAAGCCATTCCTTGTTCTAGCCAAGTAAGGAGGCATCAAATGAGGCTGAGTAAAGAATGCCATCTGGGAGGTATTTAATGTAAGAGAGGCTAAGAATGCCAGTTGGATACCCAGCGTAGTGTCTCATGGAACCAACAGTTCTAATAAACAATGGGTATTCCCCGAGGAATGACATGGGTTCAGATGAAAAACCTCAGATGGTCTTTTTCTAGATGGGGAAGCTATCGAAGAGCTTGCACACTGACAGCCAAGGTGGCATCTCTGATGGCTTAATTCTTCATCTCTTACAAGGTGCCAGAACTCTGTGTAGTTCTTTTTAGAGGATTAACCATAGAAAGAGTTTGGCCATCAGCGGTTCTGGTCTCCATGGAGCTAATGTCCTTCTTCTCTCAATCTGAATTAGATGAATGCAGTGTCGCCTGTATTCTTACATAAGTGTTAACAAGGTTCATCTCCCTGTAGAGCTGTAACTATTTTCGTAGCTTTGTGCAGAGGTGTTAGAAGGAAAGAGGAAGGCTGGAGCTGGCCTTGCGGTCACCAATTACTCTCTTCCTTCCTTGAAAACAAAGGAAAAAGTTGAAATTCGCTTTCTGTTTACCAAGGCTGGTTGCTTTCATGGTCTGAAGTCAATGCAGCTTGATATTCCATGCATAGAGCAGATTGTGTGAATGCTTTGGCTGAACCCTGTGAGTTCCAAATAAATGAAGTTGCGGGATAGAAAGGCTACTGGATAGGCAAAATACATTAATGAGCCCGTTCAGATGGTCTTGACTGATCTGGCAAAGCTAAACAGAGTCGGATGTGGTCAATACTTGGATGGGAGAACTCCCCAAAATTCCAACGGCGTTAGCTAGACTAGAAAACTGAGAAAATATGCCGGAAGAAGGAAGAAGGTAAGCCACTTCTGAATTGTTGCCAAGAATACTAGATGGACCTGTCCATTAAATCAGTCTTGACTTCAAGGAGACTTATCTGGGCCGGTAATCATCATCACCAAGAAGAAGAATAAGTCATGCGTCCCTGAACTCCTGGCCAAATCAACCAACCCCCTTAGTAAACCACCAACGGAAGTTGACCCCCGTTGCAAAGCTGTGTGGACAAAACCAGTTCCGTAAGTTAGGCATCATATCTTGTAACAGTGTTGTCCATTAATGGACCGTAACACAGCCAGAACGTGTTGAAGTACCCCTCTGAACAAGAGCAAACTCAATCAGACTTGATTGGCCTTAAATGCGTACCTTTTGGTGGAAAATAGATGCAGTATGGAAACAAAATTCCTGCCAGTGGGAGCTTGGCACCTAAGACGCGTCTTGGATTGGATGCATAAAACCTTTGCCTCGGTTGCATAAATGTATGTCTTCTCGGGTACACAGCCATACCAGACTGAGGTTTCATTATTGCGGATTGCCTTTCTAATGCTGGATGAGGAACTTCTCAAAATAATGTATTAATTGTTGCCTTTACATCCTGCTTTTTTCCCTGCAAGTTCAAGGGACCGTTCGTAGTAGAACATCTCCTAATTTTATCCCCACAACTGCAGCCCTTGTAAGGTTGATGGGGCTGGAAGTGACTCTTGAAAAGAAACTCCGTAGCTGAATGGGGTCTTCAACCCGCTCCATTTCCAGTGCCATAACCGCTACGCTTCACCACCCTGACGTACTACCAACTAGTCATGAATAATCATGAAAAACGTTTCAACGTATCCTTATTCATATGCTATCAAAGACATGATGACGTGCAATAATGCAGAAATGATAAAACGGGGTGCATGGAGCTGACCTGTAAACATCGTGCAGGAGTACCACAACTGAAATGGAATGAAAGGAATTAAAGTTTAAATAAGTCTTGAACTTTTCTCTCAAAAGCCACAAGAGCTTGGCTGTTTCAAACGCAAAAATAGGATCTGCCAAGTGCAAATGCAGACTGGCAATGAATAGGAAGATGGTGGATCGGCGATGGTGGACCTCCAAAGCGATCCCTTTATTAAAATCTTCTTGGAGCCACAGGGAAACTAGTCACGTAGGTAACATGATGAATCGCCCCCTGCCCTGATTTATTTATTTATTGTATTTGGCCCATGCACATCCCCGGGATCAGCCTTGACCAAAAAGCGCGAAGCCAAGATTTCATGTTCCACTGGAGGGGAGCTGTTTGAAATCCACCTTCCCACCAGGTCCCTCCTCTCAGCAAGCAGCATGTTGATGCCAGATCTCCAAGGCTACATTTCCATATCGAGTGAGAGGCTGGTTCCCCGAGGAACCCCCAGAGGACCCAGCAGCCTTTGTACAATCCTGCTTCTGATCGTCTGGTGCCCGGAAGCTGCGGGGTTAAGCCTCCCAGAAGGTGCGTGGCCAGGTACACAGGTGTTCGCTTGCAAAGCTTCTTGGCCACGTCAGTCAGTCAGTCATGGAGGAGCCAGGTCAGCGGCTGTTCTGGAGTAAAGATTACAGAGATTAATGATGAGCTGCAATAAACTGCAGCTGATGCCAGGCCCTTCCCCCTTTACACCTAATTAGCCTCATTAATGAGTCTTCTGCTCTCCACGGAGAGGGCGTTCTCCCCGGAATAGCAGGCAGAAATGCCTCTCCCAGGTAGATGTTCGCTGAGCCCCCTTAATTATGGATCTCATCTGACTCTTGGTCAGGTGAGGATGGCAAGAGAGTTTAACCGGAATTGTGGTTGTTTACAGTGGCTGTTACCTATCCGAGACTTGTTAACTCTTAAAATTCCTTGGGATGCTCTTTAAAGAGGTGTAGCATGAAACCGTGAGACAAAGCAGGTCCTTGAGATCATTTGGCCTTTGAGAAATGAGGTGCGCGCATGTGTGTGTTTGCAAGGTAGAGAGAGGATTGGGCTTCCTTGAAAGAGCATTGAAGGGTCCGAACAGAGCCTCGTTGCATCACGGCGTGGCATTCCTTGCTGGGAATTTCAGGGCGAGCTTTTATTCCCCTTTTTCAATAGCTGCAACTCAGCTGGTTGGTCATGATAGGAAAGAGAAGATCTGGACAGCGTGGAGTTTCTTGACTCAGGCAGAATTATCCGACCGGATCCAAGTGAGAAGATTTCCTTTCCTGGGTGGTCCAAGGAAACAGACTTTAGGGTTGTTTCAGAAAATGTTCTGCCCAATAATGAAAAGCCACACGATCCATCAGAGGCAGAACAAGTCAACCTGCTTGGATACATAAGGTGGCAATCTTTTTATCAATCCAGTTGGATGCCAGTCTGCCCGTTATGGGTTTTGCCTATCGATTCTGGCTCATCCTTGTGGAGGACAAGCAAAAATGAAAGGAATCTAGACCTTTGCAATGAGGGGGAAGTAGCCCACGCCATGAAACTGGGGGCAAAGAGTCACATTTTTCCAATATCCCTTCTGAAGATGCTAAGTTCTGGGCATGTCTCTGAGACCTGTGTGTGTTTTGCCGGTGTTTGCTCAACAAACTTGGCACGTGGGATGTGTAATGAGAAGAGCAGCTCTTCCAAGGCCTACTCAACGCAACCTGATTCACAAGTGTTGGAGGCCGAAGTGTGTCAGGCACGGCTGTGCTGGGAAATGGATCCCTTGTGTTGGATGGCAGGGCCGACATCAAAGGGTCTGTCATTCCAGAAGGGAAAGGATGGTGGAACCCATTTAGGTTTGCCGGAGCCAGGAGGCTTCCTCCGTGTCTTTTGGCCTCACGACTAGTTGCCCATCTGCTCTCTGTCAGAACGTGTTAAGAGTGCACTTGGACTGCTGCCCCAGAGTTTTGGTGCTGAGCTGGTCATGTGCTTGTCTCCACGACTACTCAAGGAGATGTGTAAACTGCCATGCTCCGAGCCAGATGCTTCCCGGCTCACGTGATCTAATTAGACGGTCACTTCTCCCCTCCTTCTCCCTCCTGTTGGGATGAAAGGCATGGGGGTGGCTCTTTCCATGACTGAGGTGTGAAAGGAAGCCATAGCAGCGTGGATGGCAGCGGTCACGTGGCTCCGCTCTGTATTAGCCCCCTTGCCGAAAAGCCCCTCGCTGGGACTGCAGGCCCCTGATCTGCAAAATTTGCAGACCTGCTCGAGATGTGGTGCTGAGATCTTGAAGAATGGCAGGATTCATCCGGTGTTTTCTTGTCCCCGCTTGGAGAGCAGAAGGAAACAATTGGCGATGGAGAGTCTCTGCACTGGGGGGGAAATAAACTTGCTTTGAAGGGGGATTCCTTGCTGGTGAGATCCTAACAGCAGTGGCTCATGCCCAGTGGAGAAACTGGAGAACATCAATGCCCCTTCTTTTCTTTTCCTTTTTCTAGAAACATTGCATTTCCCTTCATTCCCTTTCTGGGTGCAAGGAGCATGTGGGAGGCCCTGGAAAGCTTAGGTCCAAGGGCTTCCCAATCAAAATTTCCAGTTGATTTCATTTTTCTCTCCCAATTGTGCCTTCTTTGTTTTAGCTTCTGTGGTTTGGGACACACAACCGTTTATTCTCTCCCCCTCCCCCTGCAGCCCTCAGAAAACATTTGCTGCAACGCGATGAACATTTCTTCCAGAGAGAGCAGTTGCTTTTTCAGCCTCCCTGGTCAATTCTGCAGGCATGGCAGACTGAAGATCCATGTTGCAATCCTTGGCATTTCCAGCCAGCAAACCGCAACTTGTTAGGGATTTCAGCCTGTGAAGTCCTGCCCCAAAAACAGTTTAACTGGACTAAAGGCTCAACGCCCCCCACAGCAACTCCGAGGAACGTTCACCTCGAGAGCCAAGATTTGTAAATACTAAAGCTTGTCGCAGTGGTCCTGGAAGTACAGAATTCACTTCTTGGAGAAATGTGATGTTGATCTGGCTAAATTGGCACAGATGTCCCAGAAGCCTTGCAGGGCGTATTATACAAGCCGGAAGGCCTGGGGATCCTAGATCTGCCCCAATGCCTTTGTGGATCATGGGAAGATCCGTGAATTGAAGACAGGCACAGTAACCTACGTCCTAAACTCTTGTCATAAGTTGGGTCTAAAAGAGAGAAGGAGAGTCTGCTCAGCCTAATTAAACATTTGATAGCCTGATCTCTTGGCCACCAGTATTTGTGGCTCTTTCCACGGCCGAAATCCTTCTCTTCCCAACTGCTCTTTCCTTCCTCTTAATAGAATTTATAAGCAGAATTTATAATCCCATCTGAGATCAGCAGACACAGTGCCACTGCTTAAATAAATTGCGGCGATCACTCTTCCTGGCCTTTCTGCCCAGTTATGTGTTGCAATTAAGTTTCCTGCATGCAAAAAGGAGAGTTCTGGGGGGCTTCGACATCCCTCAAAGTGTTTTATGAGCGTGGGGCATTTTGAATTGTTTGTAGACTTACATTGAGGTGTGCCAGGGCACGGGCTATGAGGAAAACTGGGTATCCCCAAGTAGTAAATTTGAGGCTCATTTCCGAGAAAAAAAGGCATCTCTTTGCAAGGGTCAAGCAAGAACCCTTATTCCTTTGGGCCCATTCCAAGTAAATGCCAGCATGTTCATTCCATTGCATTACATCTCTTCAATAAATGCTGAGTTGCAAACATTTGTGCTAAGGTTTTGATTTTTTTCTTTAATTTACTTGCTGTTTTTCTTTAATCCGGGAGCATTCCATGAGCAAGGGATGGTGGTAGAAGTGAGCTGAAGGGCTGCTCTTCCCCCCCCTACCCCGAGTACCCACCAACTCTTCCTCGTGCAACTGATGGGGGTTGAGGTCTATGAAGTGGGATCCCTGCTTCCCTCATTCAGAAAGCCTTGCTCCACAGCACGTTCCTCCTGATGGTTAATCCAGGTTTCCACAACCCGTTGTTAGGGAGGGCCCTCCCTCGAGAGCCCTGGGCAAGACATCCATTCACCCCCTCCCCTGATTTTCATATTTCCAGGAGGAGCCCATCACGTTCTGCGAAGAAACGTTTGTTTCCCACCGATCCGCCACCATGCGACAATTCTTGCAGAACGCCATCCAGCTGCAGCTTTTCAAGCAGGTACTGGGGGTTGTTAAGAACAATCACTGTTTTGCAACGTGCTGTGAAATACGGCTGGCCACTTTGTTCCCTAATTAGTGTAATTTATGGGTCAGAATGGGGTGTTTTCTGTGTTTTTTTTTTCCCCAGGCAAGCTCATAAGCTATTTTTAAGAGCATTGTGTGTTCTTCCTATTATATGTTCCATAATAGACTATGTTGGTGTATTCTTCCTCTCTCTGTCTCCCTGGATCTTCATGGCAAAGGAATTAGATAATGGGGTCCCCATCAAATGGCCCCCCAGCCTTCTGAGAACAAGAAATTAGATTGTTCTAGATGTCCCATTTGAAAAAGAGAGCAAGCATCAGCAGATAATGCCTTTTCCTTTCTCTCTCCTGAAGTTCATCGATGGTCGTCTTGATCTTCTCAACTCTGGAGAAGGGTTCAGTGATGTTTTTGAAGAAGAGATCAACCTGGGCGAATATGCTGGTGAGGAGAGGTCTATCCTGTGTTGGAAATCCAAATAAGATGCCATTTGTTTTTGGTACTGCTCATTCTTCAAGGCCAAGATAACGTTGTCCTGATTTTTAAAGAAGGTTAAAAGTGAAAATATTAGACTTTCCCCCCTCAAAATGTATGGTCTGGCACTCCGATTTTGGAATCCCGACCGTGAACTAACTTCTGGGCTCACTGTACTGGTGAGATTTTAAGTTGCAATAAAACCAGTGGGCGAGCCTCAGATTGAGCAATTCTGTAATGCTCTGTTTCATATTATCGGTGTTCTCCATATAGTTTGAAATGCAGAAGGTAAAACCATTTCTTAACAAAGCTGATTTTAAAAAATTAAGTACCGCTGTGTACTGATTCAGTGGAAATCAGAATTATAGTGACTATAATTCTTATAGCAACATGGCTACTGCCAAGATAACAGGTCAAGTGGTGTCAGATGCCTACCCATGTTTTCCTCTTCCCACCATCTTGTCCTTTGACGTCCCACCATGTCTCCATGCAGACCAACAACAAGAGAGAACAGCAGTCGTGTTGATGGGGAGCGAGGGTGGCACGGAGGGGATACCAACAGCTCATATAACTTCTAGGAGAACTTAAAAAATGGTTCTCTTGCCTTATTTAAAGAGTCAGAGTCAGAAGGCATGGATTCCTCGCTCACGAATTGTTTTAAGGCTGTTGACTGGGGTAGCAGGTGGCGGAAATCGATGATGTTGGTGGTGTGTCCATCAAGATCTCACTTAACTTGTTCTCTTGTGGCAGGCAGTGACAAGCTTTACCACCAGTGGCTGTCAACTGTTAGGGTAAGTTGAAAGCTACAGTAGATGCTTCCTCTTCATCGCTTTCTTCTTGGGTTCCTTCAAGAGCTCCCATGCCTGCCTGCAGCCAAGAGTCCCAGGCAGAGCTGGCATTCCTCAACTGTGCTCGAAAACCAGACTTCTACCCAGGACCTGAGTCATTATTTCTGCTTTAGAGGCTGCATATGCCGATTAGCTGTGCTCCCCGATAACGATTTCTGAGCAGCAGACCCGACTTAGAATCCTGGGGGTTGGCATTTTAAATGATCTCTTGACGTATTCAGGGGAAATAATAAATGAGCAGAATCAAAGCTATTTTCTGCCAGAGCCCCAAACTTTGTTCCAAACCAAGTTTCTGAACGGTAAAGAATGATGGCATCCTTGATTATTAGGGAGGCTGAAAGTCAAAAAGTCTGGCTTCTGTGATATTCTGAAAGAGTGACAGAGTTTCAAGGATTGTGCTGAAAGAAAGAAATGCTTTGAAGTGGAAGGAAGGAAGGAAGGAAGGAAGGAAGGAAGGAAGGAAGGAAGGAAGGAAGGAAGGAAGGAAGGAAGGAAGGAAGGAAGGAAGTCTATTGTTGATGAGTAGCAAGTACAGAGCAAAGTTAATTGTTGCTTTAAAAGGATGGCTCCCCCCAGCCCAGCGTTGTGTGAGTGTGGGTGTGAAGGGGATGGAGGTTCCCCTCCTTTATGCATCCCAGATTTTATTTATCAAAATAATGCATTATGCAACTCAAGTCCACTTGCCCGGCCAAATAAATAAAGCAGAAACCGCACTGCTTAAGTATTCCGTCTGAGAGGTCAGGCTCTGGCAGACTTCTCTGGAGGTGCCATCAGATGTGAAGTTCAGCCCTGATGAAATTTTCTCGGCATTCATCCTTCTCTCAGTCGCGGACCTGGGAGAGGGAGCAGGGGAAGGACTGTTTCTGACTTGGGCAAGGAGCTAAACCTTGTCGTTAAAAAAGCTACAACGGTCCGGCCGTCTAATTCAAAGGCCCTGATCATGAGCTTTGAAAGTAAAGCAATTCTTTTGGGTTTAGCCTGACGTCGGCATATAAATCGAACGATTCATTTGACTGTTAATCTGAAAATGAAGGAAGGGGAACAAAAATATTCCCACCCTGTTTCTTCCTGTGAATGAGGCCACCCCATTGTGGCAATGGGCCTGCCGGAGTTAATGGGAATTCATTGGCTTCAAACACCCTAACCCATACCCGGTGTTTGGGGTGTTGGGAGTCACAGCATCTCAGCTCTGTTGCTCTACCAGCCTGATGCCTTATTTTTCCTTTGTCCGTGTAGAAAGGAAGCGGGGCCCTCTTAAACACAGTGAAGACGAAGGCAAACCCTGCCATGAAGACAGTCTACAAATTTGTAAGTGTCCAAGGCGAGCCTCAGGAGACGATTCTGGGTGAAGGGTGCTTCCGAGCCTGCGGAAAACCCGAGGGGCCTTCTCTGAAAGTCCATCAACTCAACACCTCTGTAGGCAGTTTGTCAGCGTGGCCCAAAGAGCAGGATGCAAATACACAGAAATGATCATCAATGATGTTTCCCTGTAAGGAAGACGTTTGCGAGATTTCAGAGAAAAGTGTGACGTTTACCTCCTGGAGCAAGAATCATTGTTAGTTCCTTGTCTGTTGGCTCTGGAGCGTCCCTCTGGTCTCCTTTCTCATGTTGTGCAGCCAATGCTTTGGTGGGAAAGGCTCCCAGGTGCTATCTCTGGGTAGAAGCCCAGGGTGGCCTAAAGAGGTCCCAAAGCTGGTGTCTTCTCCCTCAGACCTTCTCCGATGAGCTGTGTCTGTTTGATAGCAGGCTAGGAGCCTTTCTCCGGAGATGTAGAAGGTTGGATCCCACTCAGGTGAGAAGAAACTGGGTCTCTTACCCTTACCGAGACCGCGCAGCAGAGATAAAAAATAATTAGAGGATAAAATAAGAAACCTAGGCTTTAAAACTGGGGTATTCTCCACCAACAAAATCTCTTCCTCTCATTAAAGATTGTTTTTTTAACCTTTTGTCTCCGTATTTGTTTTTATGCCCATTATGTCTTCAGCTTGATGGTCCTTCCCCCCCCCCCGCCCCACTCCCCACTCCTATTCTCCGTAATCAGAGAAGGTGGACCTCGGTGGGCTGGAAACCCTGTTGCCTCTGGAGCCAAATAGGGATTTCTCTCTTAAACTAATAACCCCCCCTTTTTTTTTTCATGCAGGCAAAAGATCATGCAAAAATGGGAATAAAGGAGGTGAAAAATCGCTTGAAGCAAAAGGTACTTGAAGTATGTATTTAAAAAAAAAAAACAGAAGAAATGCTTGGCCAGGGGAAAAAAGGCATTACGTGATCAATAGAGAGCGGTTTGGGGCTGTGTTGTTAACACACTTCAAAATGCATTACCAGCTGTCCCGGATTTTCCCCACTGTTATGAATATTCACAGACAAAAACCAAACACATTAAGGTCTGACGTGGGATTTCTGCTTCTTCTCTCCCCAAAAGGGGATACGGCCGAGTGAATGGAGGCTGCCCGCTTTTGGCTTGCAAGGGTGCCGTTGAAATGCTCTTTCTGGCTTTCTCCCCTGTGAGCGAGCGGAAGGTGTCTGGTTGCTGTATTGTTGTGACCCGGAGCCAAAGGAAGCACGCGGATGTCGTGGTTGCTCCCAAGGCGAAGCACGTGCCTGCATTTTTTGCACCTTCTGGTACACCCTTATCGGACAGCCCAACTTAGGGGGTCATTTTACACATTCAGACACCTTTTTTCCCACATGAAAGTAGGGAGTCGGCCACACACACTAACGAGACTCTAATTCATGTTGAATCAGATTATTTTCAGCAGTGGGGAGGCAAGTCAATGCCTTTCCACTTCCATGGTCCTATCTAGCAGAGCATTTTCCATAAGTGCTTCAGCCATGGTTGAAATGGTTCCTCAACCCAGCAGGCCCCACGTTGGAAATGAAACTTCAGCGGCTGTTCTTCAACCCCTCGCTTTCCTTTGGTTCCTGTCTTCGTTTTTTCTCCTCCGTTTCTCTCTGTCAAAGCCACCGTGATGAAGAAATGATCTTGGAGCTTGAGATCCACCACACGTTTTCTCCAAGAACCACCTTCATTTCTTAGGAACACCTTCAAGCCCAAGCTGGTGACACCTCCGTTGCCAGCCATTTCCCATTTCTCTTCTGCAGATCCAGCCCCTGATTTTAGTCATTAATGACAGGTTTTCCTTTTATAAGTGGAATTCAACCAGCAGGAAGGAGAGGGAGAATAGGAAGAGAGCTTCTTCCTCTCTCTGCCCCCAGACTGGTTGGCATTCCCCCATCTTCTGGCTGACTAATTTGAGGATCTAACCTCACTGCCACTCTATATTTCCCAGCATTAGCATGAAAAACCTCCCAGCTTTTGGGGGAGCGAAGCTAATCCTTACATTTCACCTTTGAGGCTTCAGTTGCCAAATAGGAGTGACTGTTCTGTACAGCAGCAGGAGAAATTTTAAAATGCACCAAAGACAGGAAAGCCTGTTTTCTTTGACTGCGCATAGCAATGATGACCCCTTGGTATAATCAAGAGTCTATCTCTGCCCTTGGTTTGCTCCAACGTTGGCTTTGAATTGCAAATGGGAAATACTGGGTTGAATTCCAGAAAGGTCAGCCTGGTGTCTTGAAGGTCCTCCTCTAATGCGATCATGGAGATTAAATGGTGCTCCCTTCCTATCCTGTCTTCATTTGGGGGCTGGGATGCTAAAAGCATCTGCAGTCATTTGCGCTGCCTTGTCCCGACTGTCCGCAGCGGATGGCTAACAGAGTACGGTGCAGCAGCTTGATTTTAGAGGTCAAAGAAAATGGCCACGGCCAGCCCATTCCCAGCTCTGCCTCCGTTGAAAGCTCAGCTCGTACAGTTAGCCAGGTCAAGGGCAAGAGCAAAAGGACACAATGAGCGCTCCTGTCCACCTGGCAGGTGGTTGCATACTGACCTATTTGCCATGTCCAACAGTGGTCTTGGAGACATCTCCCAAGGCGTTCAGCACTGGCGTTGGCCTCCTTTTTCCAACTTATTTTTCATTCTAACCAGATACGGCTTCCAACTTTTAGAAAAAAATGGCCTCCCCTTTGTGGCCTCTACTTAGTTAGCTGAGTTCTGCAAAGGCAAGACGGAGATCTCCTGTTCATACAAAGTTTCTTCCCAGAGGGTTCCTCTTTTTTTTTTTTTATTACAAGTTCTTAATTTTCTCTGACACACTTTTTGTCCCTCTCGGAGAACCTTGGCTCGATCGGCTGGATCTGAAAAGGTCCTTTGCTTTTCTGCCTGGAACGTGGTCCATCCAAGCTTTGTTGTGTTGGACCAGAGGGCTTTAGGTCATCCTGTGCCCAAAAGAATGCCTTCTAATTGGCTATCAGCTTACAGGTCTCATTAGAGTATTTGAGCAAGAGTAGAACTTGAGGGACATGTCAGAGGTCACCCATCAAAGCAGCTGGCCTTGAGGTCACATATGTGTACAGTGCTGTCTCTATACTTACGAGGCATTAGTGCCCTGACATTGTCACAAAGAAGTTTTAAAGTTGAGGCTTCCTCCACAGCTGGCTTTGTTGCGTGGCGGATTGCAGAAGCCTTTCCATTATTTCTAATCTTTGAGGACATCGTGTAGCTGCCATCTCTGTTCCTCAACTTTGCTGCATCTAACGCGTTTCATTATACAATGTCCCACATACATGTGCACAAGCCACCGGCTCTCTCGTAAAACCACCTGCCTTTTAACCCATTGATTAATGACATGTAAACACTGCTACACATTTCAGCGAAACTCCAGAAGCCTCAGTGAGCATCCTGAATAGAGCCTCACTGAACATTAATACCTTGAGTCGAATTTGGAAAAATAAGCTGTTCCTGGTTACAATTGCGTGCGAGATCTGAGGTGGCTTCCAGAATTAAAAAGGGAAGAACGCAATGCTTTCTGTGCAAAATACCCACCAGTGGGTCCCTTGAATCACCAGAAAAAGAAGAGATGGTGAGCAAGATCCTGTTGTGTGGGGGCCCCCGAGAAAGCAAATCCGGTATGATCAGGCAGGGCTAGCTAGATTGACACGTAGCCTAACGAGGTTCAGTGAGGTCCGAGTTCAACCAGACAATTTATTGGCAACTTCTAGAGTTTGAGGAGATGTTCAGATGTAGTTTTCAACTCTCCTTGGGAACCAGTTAGAAAGAAGAGCTGCTATTTTAGTTTTCGTCAGATTTGGCATGCAGGTGTAGGAGAACGCGGGCACATCCATAAGGCCTTTTCAGCAGATGTGTTTTTGGGAAGGAAGTGGGGTACGAAAGCAACCAAGCTCAAAGCTGAGAGACAGGCGGCCAGTTGATATGCGCAACTACTTCTTCAAGGTC
This sequence comes from Python bivittatus, assembly GCF_059951505.1. Classification (NCBI taxonomy): domain Eukaryota; kingdom Metazoa; phylum Chordata; class Lepidosauria; order Squamata; family Pythonidae; genus Python; species Python bivittatus. The sequence continues at coordinate 1,178,125 of NW_028277076.1, read as the reverse complement.
AACGTTCTGCACTTGTATCTCCTGTGCACTAAGAAGGATTGAACTTTTCCCAGTCTCTAGCACGGGTCTTCCAAGAGCATCCTTCCAGCGTGGAGCCTGTACTTCTGGCCTTGGCTTTGCATTCCACGTCCCCCCGATGTGTCCAACGGCATGTTAAGGATCTTCCCTGGAACCTTTTTCTAGCCATAGCTAAATGGAGGTGGTCTAAGATGCCTGCTGATAAAATTTGCTCTTACTTTCCACAGACAGGCCATGACTGGGTTGGTGGTCCAATTCTGTTGGAATCATTAAAGATTTAGTGACATTGAAGCCTCCCTTTTCTTTAGGGATCTTACTGGGCAAAGTTCGTTTAGCCTCACAGCCACCCGAGTGAATTTGGTGGATCTCCCCAGCCTTAATCAAGTGCAGGGAGCTGGAAGTTTATTAGTAATATTCCAGCCCCATCATTCCACAATTCAAATCAACTCTTTTGCCTTTTACCCACCTTGTCTGTGATGTTTCTTCACTGGGGTTGAAATTAGCCAAGTTTAACGTTCTAAGTGATTAGCTTTTATCTGCTTACCATGGACCACCACAGTTGGAACTCAGTATTGTTTAATGATGTGGTGGTGAGATTTAACTAGTGATGTACAGGATACAGGAACTCTTGGTATGCTAATGTTTTAATTGGTTTTTTTTAATTGTTGTCATTCCTGGCTTCAAAACTGTACCATTCACTTTATCCCCACCTCCTTTGTATCCCTCACCCTTAAAATCAAGGGTGTTCCTGGCGATGTGATTCACCTTTCCCTCCTGTGCAGGACATCAGTGAAAATGGCTGCTCCACCATGCCTGAAGACTCCGTCCCAAGGCCAGCTCCATCTCCGCTGCCTGAAAAGAGAGACCCCAAACTCCAAGATGACAAGCGACCGATCACTGTTCGCTCTGGCCAGGTAAGCTGTGGAGGTGACTTGGACCTTCCTCTGTAGCAGGACTATCTTCTCCAGCAAGGCATGCTAGTTGGGATGGTGGACCCGCATTGCAGCTTCCAGGACCTCATCTATGCTCTGGAAGCACTCCCATTTTGTGCTGCTGAATTTAGAAGACCAAAATGACCCCATTTTAGTAGGGTGATTTTTATTTTTTTTACTTGATTGGGGTGGGGGATAAAGCCCAGAAGAACAGTGTAAGGCCCTTTGCCATTTTCAGTCTTAACTCTACCCCCACTCCCCAAAGTTCTGGTCCCACCTCTTCTGGTGATATCATTGGAAGGCCCTTTGCAGCTGTCAAAATGATGGGCTGTGTTGCCTATCATGGCTTCCTATTTCTCCACCTTGGGTAGGGGCACACCCAAGACTCCAGTCTTCAAAGGAAGCCACCATGGGTCTATGAGAACACCCCACAGTTCTCTCGAGGCCAAGGGAAGAATTCATGAGAGATCTGAGTGGGCAGACACTCATAATCGGAGCCTGTGCAAACCACCAAAGGTTCAACAATGCACAGCGCCTGCCAATGCACCTAAGTGGCACATGGTGGAACCAGGAGCTGCAGTAGACACCAGTCTGAGGTTTTGGGGGCACATCTTGTCCACGAGGTATTTCCAAGAGTCTTCTTGCACCTCTGAGCACTGCATCTCCCCTCCTGCAGAAGGAAACCTCTCCCAACTTCCAGTCCTGGGTTTTCCCTTCCCTCTGCCTCTGTTTCAGGTGTCTTCTGTTCCCTAGCCCAGTCATAGTGTCAGCTGCCAGGATCTTAGGATAATAAACACCGCAGCACACTTTGAACAGAAAAAGCAACGAACAGAGGTTGGAAAATCAATTAATGGCTCTTTAATAGCGTGCTTCATATTTCTGTATTGACTCTCCTGTTCTGCAAGCTGGTTATTTTTATTATGGGCTCTGGCAACGCATTTGTGAAAACCAGCCAGGACTGGAGTGACTAATAATTACAAAAATGAATTTAACTTTCCAAGTGCTGCATTTTGGTAAGCTTGGGGGGCAGCGGGGGGAGAGGAATATGTCATCGGTAGCTTCACCAACCCTGATTTTAGTCTTCATTTGGTGACTCTTTAATCCGCGGAGTGGAAATGTTGAAAGGGTGAAGAAGCGCTTTCTTGGGGAGGAAATAGGACTGATTCGAACTCCAGGGTGATCTTGGCAGGGCACTCTTGGTAATATTTAAAAACATTGCATGTTTAAAATAGCAATCCTAGGTGTTAACACCTTAAGGGGCTGTCTGAATTCACGGGAACGCACCTACAGGTTTTATTCTGATGACTGTTTAACTGATACATCTCCCGGGCAATCTCTGGCTGAGGCAGGGTTGACTCTCTCCATCCCGTCCTCCTCGTGGCACGGTCAGGTCCTCAGCCCATGTGGCTTTTGACCAAGCCATGGGCCTGGCCAGGCTCTTCAAGAAATGTTTGTGGTGAAGACCCCTCCACCCATCTTCCTGGGCATTTGCAGCAAAAATTCCTCTGGAAGCATAGGGCAGTCATCTCGGCCATAGACTGGCATGAGGAGGAGACCCAGTCTTTAAACAGGGAGCATCGAAGAGGAGACACCAGACTCCTCTTTTCAGTCCTTCACATGGCAAATGAAAAGAACACGCAGGCGAGATTCTCCTCCTTTGCACAGACGATTAAGGGGCCCGCTTCTTCTGCTCTTTCTGCCCCTCCCAAGACGCGGCAGACAGATCTGATGCACGGACCCGATGGCGGCCGAGCCCCCCAGTTTCGGCAGCGCTGACTCCTTGCAGCGGCGGCGGCTGCAAGCTTGCAGCCCACCAGCCCCGGCACAGGTCCCTAATTGAGATGTGCTGTCAGAGTGACAAACACATTTGCATACAGTCTATTTATTTTGCCGGAGAAGTCCACTGGCTGCTGTTGGCGGAACATCCTTAATCAGCTTGCTGAAAGTCAGCCGGCAGCTCGCTCTGGCTGTCCGAGACGAGGCGCTTTTCTTCATTAAGTGACAGATTAGCTGAAGGGGACGAGGGGGGTGGGTTGCTCAGCCTAACTGCAACATTTAATTTTAACTCATTAGGGCTCACCCAACTGGAGTTGGCAGTTGGTCATGGGTGTCTTGTTCCCCACCAGCCGCCGTCATTAATCTGCTCACAAAGAGGCCGGATCCAGCTGAACCGCCTGCCGGCTGAAGCAACAACAGCATAAACACCTTTCGGCTGTACTCGGTTGACTTTTTTCCCCTCGCTCTATGGGGTTGGGAAGGCTGCTCCCGATTTTGCCCTGGGTTCGCAGGCAGCCTGCCAAAATAAGGGTGTCGTAGCACGGCTTCCCTTCAGAGAGGTGACGAGCTGCCTGCATTGGGGCAGCTGGGTGGCTTTTGCTGTTGGGATAAAAGAGGGGAGAGCCCCCTATTTGTGGGTCTCCCTGTTCTGCTTAGGACGAGCTAAATCCCTTCTGTAATTCTTGTTCCTTCTTAAACAAGGATCCTTCCAGGAGGTGTTTTCCTGCTTAACGCAGTGCGGTCTGCTCCAGAGATCGGACATTGTCCCTTCTCCACCCCTCTAGGTCTTTCCTCGAAAGCATAACTCTGGGTGCCCCAGCTGAAAACAGGGGAACCGCTGGAATTCTGGCTATGAATGATACGTGGAAGCAAATTCCCTGTTGAAAACATTTGCCTCTTTATGCCTTGCCATTCTGCGTGTCACTTCAAGGAGCCAGGAGAGTATTTTCTGCCTAAATATTTTGAATCCACCAGTTCTGATTTTCTTTTCTGATTTAACTGGTTCAGGGAGCCCTTTCATGCAACAGGCCTAGAGCTGTCACTCTAGACTCTGGTTCATAGTCAAGGAATAATTCATCTCTTACCATTCCCTTTTTAGGGAGGGAGGGAGGGAGGGAGGAAAGGAAGGAAGGAAGGAAGGAAGGAAGGAAGGAAGGAAGGAAGGAAGGAAGGAAGGAAGGAAGGAAGGAAGGAAGGAAGGAAGGAAGGAAGGAAATTGAGGCTATTTCTCACAGATGTCTTCTCTGGTGTGATTATCAATAGAGCAATCTACTGTTAAAATCCTTAATGTCAAAGGAGAGAGGTAAAAAGGGTTCTACCAAACCATCCCTTTTAGGGAGACTAAAATGGTAGGTGAGACCTCAGTGTGGTCATTTCTGCCTCATATGGATACTGACCAGTGCCTGGGATTCATGGAAGCTCATTGAGACTCTTCTGCAGAAAGGAAAAACAGTTTTTTCATGGCTAGTTTGTAGAAACTGTCCAGTGGTCCTTGGATCTTGATTGATTGATTGATTGATTGATTGATTGATTGACTGACTGACTATAACATTTACCCCTAGCTTCTTTCTGGGAAGTCATGATGGTGCAGAGAGGGGTCTACATCCCTTCTGTTCTCAGCCTCAGTCAAGAGGATGTAGAAGAATTGAATGGATTCTTTCCAGAATCCTTGGTCTTCCAGAGGACATGTCTTCTCCTGGACAAGTGGGCTGCTTGAAGAAGGCAGAACTGGGCCTCTGCAGGAACCCGTCCAGAAGCCACGAGAACATCATCTGTTGTCCATAAATGTCCAGATAGCCTTCTCCTAGCCTGTTTCTCCCTGGTCCCACTTCTCGTAGGTTTCCATCTGCTGCTTCTATCACACTGACGGGGCTGTGTTGGGAAACTCACAAGAGATTCCTATGGTTGCTAAGTTCACCTAGCTAAGAGCACCACATACTAATGTATTTCTAGAAGGGTTGTTTGCAGCCACGGATGCCAGAAACATATTTTGCATGCACACACGATCTTCAGGAGAGAGGCAGTTCTTCCCTCCAGATAATCAAATCCACGGCTGTTGGTATTCATCTTACAGCCGCTGGTCGGCTTGGAATTTGTAGATACGGATTGCAACGTCGAGCTCAGGAACCGGCCCCATGAGGGGAAGCGTTGAGAGCAACCAGTTTTTTAAAAAAAAGAAGCGAAAGTTTTAAAAACTGGCCCCGCTTTGTGCCTTTTGCTTCATGCGCGTGGGGTGAATTTTCTGCGTTTTCCGTGGGAAATGTAGGCAGTTAGTTCTCGACTGACAGTGTCCTTGAGGATTTGACAGTGAAATTTTCCAGCCGTGGCTGTTCGTTAGGATCCTGGCACTGTCTAACAAGGCAGCCGAGCTGCCGGTACCTTCGACTCCTGTTTGTTCTCCGAGGGCTCGGAGCTGCTGCAGTCAGTGCATCGACCAGGGCTGATCATTACAAGGGCGTACGCGAGCATGAATAAAAATGTCACACGCGCTCCTCCCGTCTCACAGCAGTACAAAATGTCAGCTCTGTCAAACACACGTTGCAGGGAGCACCGAGCAGTTGGTACAAATTGGAAAGCCGAATATTCCCCCGGCTTCCTGATATTCTTCATTTGAAGCAGAAGAAAAAACAGTTGTTAACCTATTAGCTGTGATTTTAAACTCCGCTGAAGCCAGGCGCAGACAGGTTTCCTGCGCGTTCGGGGCTGAGCCTCTTCCCGGCACCCCGGGTTCTGGGAGACCCTCCGGCCCGCTTGGTCTCGGGGGGCCTCGCAGAGGGACCGGTTTTCCTCATTGGGGGAGCTTGCAAGGACTCTCCCGGCTGTCATACAGCCTGGTTTTTCTTGCAAAGGAGGCGAACTCTGGTTCTGTACCCATGATGCCCCTTCAGCTGGGATGCCCTTTGGAGGAGCAGCAGAGCCAGGGAGGTTTCAAGAATTGTGTTGTCATGAGTTGGCTTTTCAAGAGTTGTACGCGCCGCTCAGTAATAGGGCCTTGAAGCCACCTCCATCCTTCTTCTCACCTCAGAAAGGTCCCCGGGAGAGGGCTGAGCCCAAACAGCAAAGGAAAAAAAGGTCAAGATGTGGGCTAAGCCTAGCGTGAGGAAGCCCGCATGGCTGACAGGCAACATCATGGCGCTGTGGCCATTCTTAACAGCTGACTCAGCCAGGATTGGGGTGGTTGAGAACCCAGCGCTCATCAGTGGACTTCTGGCCCCGCATTCTGCGGACTCCTCATCCTGTGTCCTAGTGTCTTCTGCAGGTTGTGTGGCTGTGGGTTTTGCATTCGTCCACCCTATCCGTTACCCAAACCAGGAACTCGTTCACGTGCTGGACACCTCCTCCTCACCCTGGGCTTGAGTCCTCCTTGGACCAGTAGTCCACTAAAAGAGCTGCTTAAGCTGTTGCTTAATCATTCTTCCCCTCCTGCGCCTCTGCGGCTGGTCCTCTAACCACAGGCCTGCTGCAGTAATTTAAGCCACCTTCGCCAGCTCCAGTTTGGGCATCCACGGCGTTCTCGATGCAGCGCAGGTAATTAAGCTGATGTTCTACCACAGCTTCCCATCCTGACCTTTTGGAAACAATGTGTTTTGCTGCATCAACAAATTAACTGCAAATCAGATGCTGGTTTCCGTATAATGTTCACGTCTCACGAATCCGCTTTTGAGCGTGAGAGGGGAGAGCTCCAGGATTCAGAGAAGAAACCCCCTGGATACCACCCGTGCCGCCTTCTCTCTTTCATTGCCGATTTTGGCAGATAAATAGGGGGGCTTCTCACCCACTGTTGAGCCAGAGAGGCACCAATGCAGGGACGTTTAGAGGCATCCAGTCCCAGGCTCTATATTGATCTGAGGATGGAAATCTTGAACAGTTACGCCAGGCAAAAATGGAGTTTGGTATTTAACGCAGGGTCCGGCACTCAGAGAAACAGGGGAGGAAAAGCAGGTGTCTCACCCTTAGCTTTGCCAAGAGAAACCTAGGAGAGATGGTGATATTCTAAGACCAACATGGGTGTCCCTTTTTGACTTGGTGAGCAGGAGTAGGTAAAAACGCATTTGGGGTTTCTCGAGGACGGTGTGGCATATACGAATGCAGCTTTTGTACCTGTTGTTGTTTAATGGTAAGCACCTCTTTGCATAAAACAGAATGGAGGAAGACCGGTGCAACGGTGCAACAAGATGTAGGTCTGCATTTTTAAGAAACAGAGGTGTCCACACACAGGATGTTCGAGATGTCTGAGGCTTTGCATTTCAGCAACACAGCATTAAGACCAGACTGCTTGAGTCCAGTGTCCTGCTTTCACTGACCAGGTGGTGCCCCCCAAGAAGGGTTGCACTCCTCTCCTGAGGTTGCCCAAGGCTGTCACTGAACTAGGAGTCTCTTCCTCCACTTTTGTCTAACTGAAATAGACTTCATAAAAATGTAGGGCTGAGCCGTGTCTCCTTCACTCCCCGTCTTCCTCTATGGTGGTTAAGCCCACCAAGGGCAAGAGATTTGGGGTTCCTTCCCTCACAGGGGGTTTGCTCCAGTAAGGTGGGGCATGCTGGAAGGTCAAGGGTGTGCTGTGCTGGGGTGACGGCTGCCCCGTAGGGCTAATGACTGAAGTTTCCGCTTTGCTGCAGCCAAGCGCACGACCGGTGAGACCACCACCTCCCAAGATCCATCGCTCCACCAGGCCCGTGAGTAAATGGCCACTTGCCTCTCTCTAACCCTGCACACTCCTTAATCTTACTAAATACTGCTGGTTGGGCTTTGGCAAACTCACATGAAGCAGAACAGGGACAGTGGCCTTTTTCTTGGTCAAACTGAGCAGGTCCTAGACTCTGCTTTTCTTCATCGGAGCCTCCTCTTACTCCTGTGGGTCTTTTGACATCTTTTCCTCGCTCTGGATTATTCTTTTCTGCAAAAGCTGCTCCAGACTCAGCAATTTTAGCTAGTCGACTTTCAAAGTCTTCCCAAACTTAAAACATCTTTACCAGTTGGGATTTGTTGCAAGAAGAAGAAGAAGATACTCTTGATAGAAAGGGTCTTGGGTTGACCGTGTTGCCTTTGTTCTTTATTTTGATGGAAACTTTAGCCAGGCACCAAGGCCTGTTTTTAGTCCCCAACATCTCTAAATTGGGGGAAGCATTTCTTTCCTGGTGCCAGGCAGAATATTGAGCTACAAGAGAAGATGGTCATGCTCAATTTAAGGCAATTAACTCTGTTCCTTTCACACAGATTGCTGAAGGATACAACCCATTGGGACCCCATTTAAGTGGTGGGGAGTTGCTTGAAAGATGTCCCATAGAGAGGCACTGACTGGCTAACATCTGTGGCAACATCTGTAGCTGTTGGAGACTTGCAGAGTGCCCATTATTGTTTCCCTCTTGGCTGCTATTCACAGGACCTGAAATTAGGTGTTGCCCAAGTCCACCTTAGCTTATAGTAGGCCCACCTTGGGACAGGGTCACAAAATTTGCCTTTTTTTACCCGGGTAGTGCCATGCTCCAGGGCAGCTACTCCCAACCTGGTGCCCTCCAGATATGTTGGAACAACAGGCCCCCAAATTATAAGCATGATCATCCCAGCACATCTGGAGAGGGAACAAGGTGGAAAAGATTTCCGCGAAGATTCCAACAGCATGAGAATGTGAACAGATGAGATGGTAGCAAAGTACTGAAGTGGCTGAAAGAAGGCTGAGTTAATTATTCCTGCCGATAATCCTCATACCACTGAATGCAACCCGGTCTTTAAAAAATACTCATTATAATATTTGTCCAGGATCTTCACTGGGCAAAAATTCCCCCCTTCCCAGAATCATTGTTTTTTTTTCTTCCTCTTTTACTTGTTCTCTTTGCCAAGGGAGGGAACTGGAACCCAGTTTCTTTCTTTCCATAATCTGATTCATTCCTTAAAAGCGAGATGGAGAAAAACCACAGATCAGTTGCTGGCCGGTCCAGCTGTGAGTAGCGTGGGGCGTTTCAGGGCTCTCAGCTTCCTTGCCCTCTGCTATCCAGGGCTCCTGCATTGGGCCGCTCGCTCTTAACTTCCGGGGTGTGTTTGCCAAGTTCCAGTGAAGAGTGCATGCCTGATTAACAGTGGGTGTTTAGCTTCATGCGTCATTGTTATGGATTTATGCATTGATAATTTCCCTTCCTACATGTGTCGGAGGTGGTGCTGATCACGTCGGCTCAGTTGTTCAGAACCCTTTGGATTCCCTCTCCAAAACGCTCCGTTTTTCTGTGTGCTTTATCTCACTCTAACAAAAAACCCAACAGCCTTGCATCGCGTTTGCCTTGTTTCCCACCCAGCAGATCTCCCCCAAGCGATTCTGTTTTTCAGATAAAATGTTTTTGAGCGACCTTGCTCCACGTTGCACTGAAGTCTGCTTTACCAAGCTGGTTTCATCCCTCAGCTTTGCTGCCCTAGTGTTCTTGACATGGGATGGGTCACTTGGCCTTGTATTCAACTGGATGGATCCGACGGTTAAGAGCGAGCCCTGGGGTGGTAGAAGGAGCCGTTAAAGCTAGTTGCTTGGGTTAACCAAGTCCCCTGAGCAGATTGGCTTTGTCCACGCGAGAATTCTAGTTTCTGAAAATGTAACCCTGCGCCAGTCTAGAACCAAGATCTAGATGGTCCTCATTAGTCGCAGAGGTTCTCTTCCAGCCATTGTGGATAACGAAACTGCAGATAACTGGAAAAAGCATGCATTGCTAATGCAGCGTTCTACCATTTTACTTAGGAACCGCAGATACAGAAACAGTGGGAAATAGAACCACAAAGGAGAAGAATGACCTGTTCTGCTCTAGTGAACCACCTCTTAATACTCTGGCATGTGGCAGAGACCATGAATGCACCTACAGAGAGGAGGGTTGAAAGAATCGGTGAGACAGGGAGCCCCTACATCGCCAGGCCCAGCAATCCCCGTTGCCAGCTGAGAAACACGGCTACGGGTTACTTGCAGAATCTCAGTGTAGCTTTTTAGGGGGAAAAAAAATCAGATTACCTGTTGTGAAGTTCATTTGATGGGGAAGTGTCAGATTCCATGTTGTGCACGGATCTGTCTCTGACTCTCAAGACACGAAGGTTCGTTCTTACCTCTGTGGGATCTCCTTTCCCCATGCAGTGATGGAAAATTTGTTTAATTCTCAAAAAGAAAAATAAATTTGGCCCACCTTTCCACCCATATCTAGCCCCAAGGCTGTTTACTAGGCATAAACGAATCTGGCCCGTTTAGAAAGAAGGAGCAAAATTCAGCAGGAACAAAACGACGCACCGACAATCAGGGAGTGTTGACCTCAACCCAAAGACTGTGGAAGCAGATCTTCACCCTTGACCATCCGAAGTTAGGGAGAGAGTCAGCCGGAAGGGATGTCCGTACTGAGTGGGGCTCCAAACCAAGAGGTAGGAGGTCCCCCTTCACGAAGAGGGGAAGGGAGATTTAGGCTGCCTTCCCGCGGGGCTTGCGACGCTCGCACCTTGCAGAGCGTGGCACCTGTGGGCTTCCGGATGGGGTGTTCTCAGGTGCCCCCAGCTCTCGTTACCCAGCTGTGTCCCCCCTTTCAGCTTGATTGGTTTCATGCAACGGGCAGCTCTTGGCACAAAGACCCAGCTCCAGAACTCCCACCCAGCCTGTGATAAACCTTTTCTGGAATTTTGGGAGGCTGGCAGGGTCCACCCCCCATCAAGGTGGGCTCACATTTCCAGGTGGGCCGAGGGCCCCTTAGCCCCCGTTTAGCCTGCCGGGAGGGTGGCTTGAGCTGTGGCACGCTTGTGTTCCATGGATGGGTTTTAACCCTCTTTCTCAGGTGGCATTTAAAATCCCGCTGGGACTTGACCTTTTTGTCACTTGCCCTCCTTCCAGAGGTCCTCCAAGGGATCTGGTGTGCACGCACACACGTGCACGTGCACACACACACACACACACACCCTTCACCAGAGCAGTGGAATTGCTATCTCTGGCAGAGCGGTCCCCTCTCCGGTCCCCTCTCCGAGAGGGCCGCCCCTAAGGTGAAAGTGTTCACAGCAAGTGACAAGCCAGCTTTAGGCTTAATTAAACAGTCTCCCCCTCCCTCCCCGGCGTGCTCGCTCTCCCCCTCCCGCCAGCTTCCCCCTCTCCCCTTTCCCTCCCTCCCTGTGTTTTATCATCCCTAATGAAGCAGTCTTTTCCATCGATCCTGCTGATTGCCAAGCCTTCTCCTTTGTTTGCTGGCACTCAGCCATGCAGCCGTGCTCTGACAGCAGAGCTCTTCTAATTAGCTCTGTTGTTCTTTTCCCCCTCTGCTTCTCCGCCTTGCAAGTTCACGCGAAGTTGCCGCAAACTTAATCCTTCCATTCTTGCCATAAATTCGCCGCTTTAAGCCGTCTGGGTTGCGGGGAGAGAATCAGCCTTGTGTGCCGCCGCCGGGCTCTGAGGCCTCTGGCATCTGACCCCTTTCTTCCCGTGGGGCGCGTGACATTCGGTCCCTCCGAGGACCTGTTTGGCGCGCCCTCCTCCCCCCCAGCCCTCATCAGTGGGCCTGGGGTCCCCTCGGAGAGAAATTCCAGGCGCAAGAGGAGAGTTTCCAAGCCTGCATAGGCAGGCCGTTGGGGCCTCGCAGGGCAAGCCGAGGGGGTCACCCGTCCTTTGGCCAAGGACTTCTGAGACTCGGCTGTTAGTCTCCGAGAATCCCCCGCCCCAGGTGAGAGGCAGGATTAAGGAGGGGGTCGACAGTTTGCCTCTCGTGAATCAGGATGCCCTACTTTGGAGGAGCTGAAAACCCTTCAAAAGGCACCCATGGCTTTATCTGTTCTGAGGACAAAAGCACGGGCAATTTTGCAAAAATCTGGGCGTATTTTCTGGTTTTGCAGAAATCTGGGCAACTTCTCATTTGGCCAAAATCTGGACCTATCTTTTCGTTTTGCAAAAATCATGAGGTTGGCTTAAGCCCATGCTGCCGTAAGGGTCACCCATTAAGATGCCCGCAGTATTCTCCCCACTGGAGAAGGCAAACCCGTGTCATCTCTGGATTTGGGTCTCGGGCCCCTGCTCCCTCTGCTTAGCTACACTTTGTGGAGCCCCCAAGCAAAGACCCCAAAGTGGGGATGGGGATGGGAGGCATGACAGGATGTCTATATTTCCATGCAAGTAGGCAGAAAGCGCTCTTGTGAGCGGGTGGGGAGCATTGATGAGTCCAAGAGCAGCCCATCTTGAAGAAGCCACCAGGACGTGGTAAGGGGGGAGCACTAACCCACTTCATCTCACTTGATAGTTCGAACGAGCTGCTCCAACTGACAAGGAGCTTCTTCTGCCCCTCAAAGATTCATCTTTGTAATCCTTGAGGCACAGACTCCTTTCTGTTTCTCCTTGCTTAGCTCTGTACAGTTGCACGCACCCCTTGATTCACGCCTGGGTGGGACACCTTTCCTGTGTTTCTCCTTTCCTTTGCTTTCCTGTTTGGGGTGTCCTGCCTGAAGTGGGATGCAGAGCACGGTGGACGTTGCTTCTCACAACCTGGATCTGAAAGGAGGCTCCAGGCATGTCCGTTAGCCGCAGGGAAGTGGAAGAAGTCGCTGGCCTGAACTGACTAAAATGCACACGCCTGGTCGATGTTGCCAAAGTCATACTTTGCTCGGATAAAGCGCTGAGAGTCACGGGGTAGATTCATTCTGAATGGGTAGAAGGACACTCTGCTGGGCTCTGGAGCGCTCTCTTCTAACGTGAAAACACTTTCCTCCAAACGGGAGAAGCCTCTGAACCCTGGGGCAAGGGAGGACATTGGCCTTTCCCTACTGCTTGAAGACATTTCAGGCTGGCTCTTAAATATTGATTGTGGCATTAGGGGGTTGAAATACTTTTCCACAGCTCCAGCCAAAATTCCACTCGCAGGGCTGTCTTCAAGGAATGGCCCCAAAAGTCGAGACCGTGGCTGCCGGTGTGTGGTGGCTGCCGTCTCGACATTTTTGCCCTGCCCTGCAGATGTTCCTACTCCAAATGTCACAAAGCCACCTGCGGCTGGCGTTGCCTGGCCAGCGCGTATCTTTCTTGAGCCACGTCTCCCCTCTGAACGCTTCTAGACAGAGGCAGGCTTGCTGTTTGCTTAAAAAAAGCAGCAACTCCCTGGTCCCTTGGCTCTGTCTGGACTGTCCGGCGAGGTCTCTTGCCCAGGAAGATGCTTCGTGGGTTTAGCAAGGGGCCCTGCAGTTTGCAGAAGTGTTGCAGTGGGACCTTTGATGGGGGAAGCGGGGGTCGTGGTGCTTCTCCAGCTCATTAACAGAACCACTGCAGCCTCTCTACTTGCTGTCAAACAGGTTCGGCCGCCCAGACCCCAAGTTGTCAGAAGACCCAAAGGCAGCGTGGCTGTGGACGGTCGAAGGACATCTGTCTCCAGCCCAGAACAGTGAGTATCTGTGCCTCGGAGTCCTCCTTCGAAAAGGGTTGGTGGAACATGATTGCCCTCTTGTGGAAGAAGCGTGGAGACCCTTTGTCCTGCTCCTCCTAGCATCCGGTCCCTAGACTTCTGTCCTGAACGTCGCACTTGTTGACTGCAAACAAATGCCCAACGCCAGCAGCCTCGGGAGAGAGATCTTTAAGGCAGACCTTAGATGGAGTTCTGAGATGGAGTTAAGATTGAGAAATCCCCGTGCGCAAAAAAGAATAATGATAAACAAGAAGGAAAATGTCCTATTTTGCCCTAATAGGTCAGCGCTTTGTCTAACATGCAGCTTACGAGCCCAACAGTACAACATTCCTGGACTTTTCTGAATCCAGATTGTGTCCGTTCTTGGTGTCTTGCGTCCCCTTGAATTTATTTTGCTGCCAGTTTTCGGCTGGATTATTTCTCCTTTCAGTGTTTTTTTGTGATGGGAAAGGTTGCAGAAGGTGGTTCTGCTCTGAAGATGAAAACTAAAAAAGAAGAGCAAGAAAGGTTGGAGCAGTGAGCTTCTCCCCCACCATCTCTTGCTTGAAAATAAACTCCAGAAAGGAGAATATTGTGTGAGTCAGCCTTTCCCCAAGCTATGGTGCCCGCAGATGCGATGCCAACCAATCGCCAATTGCCAGTCGCCGTCTCCTCCTTAGAGAGCGCAGAGAAACAGGTGGGAGAGCTCTTAATGGGAAGCTGTAGCCATGTGTCCAAACAGAAGATTTGAACGTACCGTTATAAACATATCAGCAATTCCCCCAATTTCCTGTTGGTAACTCATGATCTTAGGGAGAAGGCAGCCACGGAGAAAGTCAATTCCAACAGCATTTGTGTTGGGGGGGATGGTGAAAGCCCATGATTAGGGGGATGGTGGGAAAAACTCAGATCTCTTTGGGGGCTTCCTCATGGCTTGTATTGGATGCTCCCCGGACCACCCACGCCCTGCAGATACAAGGCCCCCTTTTCGCCTCTCTGCAGACCTTCCTAACAGGGTGAAGCATCCAGGCTCCGCGTTCCTTGTCCCGCGCAACAAGGGACGTGCGGAAAGTTGCCACCGGTTCCTCCAGAGTGAAACAAACAAGGTTAGCCCCAGGGAACGACGCAGCAAACAAAGCGTCTTCTCTCTGGGCTTCGTTTTTGGGTGATGGAGACCTTGGGGAGGGAGAGGCTGAGGCTCCTCGCTGCGATTCCCTCTCTGGGGCTTGCTGTTAAGGCTGTTCCGTGTTTTAAAAAGAAAAACAAGGCATAACCACGTCGGTTAAAACATCAAGGCGGTTAAACGGCTCTGAACGAACTTAATACGCCCACGTGCTCAAAAATCAAAACGGTTTACAAACACTGCAGCTACAGGAACCCTCACAGCCCCTTGGGCCGCCCCGGGTAGGATCCGGATCAGCTTGCTCCTCCTTCCCTCCCGTGGTATTTTTAATGGCGTGGGGTGAAGAGCAACCCTCTCCGGATGGCCAAGGGGAGCAAGCAGGCCCTTTCGGGGGCGGGGGGGGCTTGGATTCCACACAGTGCCCCCTCTCCATCTAGATTTCAAGGTGGCCGGGGAGGTCCTGTCCCTTTGGGAAGCGGGGAGACTTTTCTGCCTCGTTGCAATGGACGCTTCTAGTGGTTGCTCCTCCAGAGTTTGACAGGCATGCGGGGAAGGTGCATCGCCTATTTCTGGACATCGGCATGCACCCAGAACGTGCTTTTCTTGCTTCTGTCTCCCAGAAGAGAGCTGAGGCCTTTGGCTGCTTTAGGGGCAAACGTTTCTTCCTTTCAGTCTGCAGACTGGAAGACCGGCGAAGGGACGGAAGGGGAGAAGCTCACAGCCCTCCCCAGTGGACCTAGAGGCATCTCCCCACCCTTCTTTCAAGGCTGCCCACTGGGCTCTTTCCCCTGTTTCTTGGTGCGTGGTGCAGGGGGGGACACCCTATCAGCGCCCCTCTTGGGTGCACCCCTTCTCCCAAGATCTCGGCTCAGGAGCCCAAGGATTGGCGGTCTGCCCCATGCCGTTTCTGCAGGAGGGTTTGGCAGCGCGTTCCCCTTTCCCTAGCCTTAGCAGAGTTTTTCCCCACGTCAAGAGTTGCTAGGAGGAAGGATTCCTGTCCCTCCAGCACGTAGCTTGGCTCACCTGCAGGAGCCATCTCTTCTGCTCTCTGTTTTCTGCTCTTCTCTCTTGGGGCGGGCGGGCTGGGCAAGGGGTGCTACCTGGGGGCTCAGGTCAAAAGGGAGAGGGCTGGCTTCTGCTTCAGCACAGCCCCACTTTCCTAGGAACGTGACCAGATTTTTTTCAGCTGCTCAAACCACAGAAGGTCGCAAAAGGTGACTGCCAGTATCCACCAAATGCTCGCTTTAAAAACAGCCCCGTTTCGCAGAGGCAGCGTCTTCCTGATTGTCATTTAATGCCTACCCCAACTGTTCACCCACTATTTCCTCGCTATTTTTTCCCCTTTTCTCCCCCCCCCCCCCGCCACGTCTTCCTTTCGTTTATCTGTCTTAAGTACATTTAGGTGTCAATTAAATTTGAAATATCTACATTTGTCAGCTCTTGGTTTTTGGCCAGCGTGAGATGCCGTGGATTTGTCCAGGCATCCTGACATATGGGGGGGGGGCGGGGGGGCTGGAAGCCCCCGAAATGCAGATTGTCCTCATTAAAACCGAAGCACCGATCCTCCTAACGGGAGGCAGAGCTGTGGAACACATCCGAAGCTTTATTGTGCTGTGTTTCTGACATGATATTTAAAAAGGAACAGCTACGGCTGTCACTGCTGTCAGACGCCGGCACTAACCGGAGACACGTTAAACTAAACATTAGAAGGAGATCAGCAAGCCATCTGCACGGGAGCCAGGGGGAAAGACGAGGGGGACGGGGGCCGTGCATTCCTGCGAGAGGCAGAGGCTGGGGGCTTGACGGACAGGCAGCGCTGCTCAGCTCCCGGCCAGCCCACCTTTCCCGAGACAGCTCTTTGTGTGCAGGATGTGAGCCGGCCGTGGGTGGCAGCCGCTGGGAGAAAGGAGCTGAACTGGGTTAATGAGGGAAGAGGCTGGCGTTGGGTTCGGCTGCCTCGAGCTAAGAAAAGATTTGCCCCTGCGCGGTCTTCCAGCAAGGCACCCTTCGGCTGTTAAGCAGAACAGGGTGGTTGCCTGGCCCCAAACCAGTTGTCGGGGGCATCGCCGTTCGTCGGGAGGGGTGCCCGTTGGATGGAGGGGTGTGGATTGATCTTTAGGGAAAGGAGAATCAGACAGCTTGGCTGGCACTTTTTAAAATTGTTAACGGATTGGCTCATGCCCCTGAGAATCTGCACGTTGCAGGTCTTAAAATATACCCCGTGCACCATTTGCTCCTTTGTCTTTGGGCACGAAACCAGCCTCTCCCTAAATCAGAAAGGCACGACCTGTTTTAACCGGGATTCTTCGGGTCAGGCTGCAGGGCCGGCCGAGGGACTCCAGAACGGGGTGTGTTTCTCGGTCCTTCTTCCACAGGGGGTCAGGGAGGGAAGGCCCAACTATAGTTAACTCCACGTCCTGAATTAGGAGAAGCTATTTCCGCTTTACTCGATGGAGTGAAAGAAGAGGTCCCTCTTGAACTGAGCCTAGCCAAACCCTGCTCTGGGTTGTGTGATGAGGAAAAAGCAGGACGAACTTTTCATCAGTAAATTAAAGAATCAGACTGAAACTAATCACCAGCTCCTGTTACATAGGAGAAACTTTTCTATCAAGCCTTGATTAAGATTTGCTTGATCCGTCTGCTCAGAAGAACGCTGGAGCCATGGCTTCCATGGATTTAGATGGAGCCTCCGTTGATGTTCTTCAGAACCTTTGTGGCTTTCCTGCATTGGTTTTTTTTAGAAGGTGGTGGATCCCAGGTGGACATTTGTGAGAAGTTGCATCAGCTCCCATTGAAGCATATCCTCAGGAAGAATTTAGCCTCGTTGTGAGTTGCTCCTTCATGGAAATGAATGGGATGGTAGGCACCTCTAGCCCCATTACAGCTTCTGGAGTGCCCTTAGTCGTGGTCTTCCAAAGGAGGGAGGACTGTTTGGTTTTTTGTCTGTGATTGGCTGCAAAATGCACCCTTAAACTTCACCAATGGTGTCTAACCCAACTTCTGCATAA
Source organism: Python bivittatus (assembly GCF_059951505.1). Classification (NCBI taxonomy): domain Eukaryota; kingdom Metazoa; phylum Chordata; class Lepidosauria; order Squamata; family Pythonidae; genus Python; species Python bivittatus. Next base: position 1,160,910 of record NW_028277076.1, on the reverse strand, counting down.
GTGTGAGAGAGAAGTCCAGACATTATGTTCTCTCGAAATATCCAGAGATGTGGGTTGCAGCATTTGATAGAATTTGGAGGACCTACTGACAAAGCAGATACATATTTTTATAACAAAATATATTTTAACCACAGCTGGAAAGGCCATTTGAGTTCAAGGATAAATTTTTCAGGCCCATCTCCAGCAGACTACTTGCGGGATGCTGGGAAGGCAGGTCCTGTCTTTGTTGCCCACATATGCACACTCGATGGGATGGCGTAAACGTGTTGGTGTGAGCTGAGTGGGATTTGGCTGTGGCCTGCAGCTACTTCCGTGGTGGTGGTGGCTGCAAAACCCCTACAAGAAATGGAAATGGATGAAGGCCGTCTCTGTCAACAGCCTTCTTTGTGGACCTTTGTGGGAACGTCATTGTCTTCCCCCCTGCTTCAGCTCCTGCCCTTTCCTTCTCTCTCCTCTTGCCTTTGCAAATGGGGCTGGGGGATGGCGTGTGTTTCTGGAGAAGGCTTCAGGGTCCTCCATCCAACCCCACACCCCAGGAAGCTCCAGAACCCCTCTTTCTTCTCAGACACCCCTGTTCCAGGATGCCCGGTCCCCATTCCCGGAATGTTGACTTCTGTGGTTTGGCTTCCTTGTCCCTCTGCAGATTTGGTTGAGTAATATAACCTTTCTCTCTCCTTTCCCTGTCTCCTTCAGCCTGGTAAAGCCCACGCGCCACTATACAGTCTTCCTCTTGGAGGATTCTTCCGGCGATGAGCTTCCTCAGGAAGATGAGCCTGTCTCTGCCTTCTCTGACAGCTTCCTGTTCTCTGCTCCTTTTGAATGGTCTCTACCTTGACTCTCGCTATACCAACCCTATCGCTAGCACTGCTCCCCAATTTGCTGATGCATAAGTCTTCCCCTTGCTTAGAGGCTTCTGTGGCAAGTGTCATGTCTGTGTGCACGCATGCTCCCCGCATATACCCCTGGCCACAAGCAACCGCATTCTGGTTTCTGCCAAGGACGGCCAAGATCCACTCTTCTCCTACGCTGGCTTGGATTGGCGCTTGATTTTCCTGCATCTTCCCGACTCTCTTGCCACTCCCCAGCACCCCTAAGGTGAATAACCAGCTGCAAGCAGAAAGCAACTAGGAGATGACCTGGGGTGAGGCATGGAGAGCGATGGGAAGGAACAAGGGAGAAGGGATGAGGAAAACAGGTCTTGTCAACTCTGCATGGAAGGGAGTCAACCTTGGAGGGGGTTGGCCTGAATGGAGTCAGGTGGGTTGAAGGAGGGTTTGGGGCATCGTTCCAGGCTGGTCAGAAGCATCTCCAGGAGAAACTGTACAGCAGAGAATTCTAGACCCTTGAGTACCAGTGCCCACCTGGCTCTGGTAGGACACCCGGTCCTAATGCACGTGGGAATCCAAACCGTCGTGTGACCCAAGTCTCCATTCTGCCCAAAGGCTCAGTATTGCCCCGTCTGAGCAAACCATGTCTCCTCCTCGGACAGAGGATGGAGCAGCCCTGTGCTAATGAACTATCAAGGGGCTATTTGTCGAGGCACCAGAGGCAGACAAGGCTCCTGCCCGGCTCTTCTCTTTCCTGTTGCCTTTCTGGTGTCCCCCACCCCACCCCACCACCTCCAATCTCAAGTCTTGTTTAAAGAGCTTGGGGAGGCTGATTGCCAGTCAAACACCTCCCTGGAAATGGGTGTTAGTTGGGGGTGTTAATTGGATGTGCATTGCACTGCCATTCCCTAACGTGGGAGTGACATGCGAATCACAGTGTTGGACGCCTATTTGCTTCCTGCTCAGTCCTCCTGACGGACCATGGGGGAGACGCTGCGGTAATCATCGGGGATCCACCAGGGCTGGTCTTTGCAGAGTCAGCTGGAGCCCAAGGGAGACCCTCCCTCACAGTGCTTCAGCTGGTTCCAGGGGCCCTGCACGACTTTCTTGCTCAGTAGGTTGTCATCTTTGATCCACGGAACCCATTTCCCACTGCAGTCGCATCCTTACTTCAGTTGATCTTATGCACATTGGAGGGAGGAGTCCTTGTGGCCCCCTGGGTCTTCAGATGCCTGATGTCTTCTAGGCTGGCTAAGATTTCCCCCTCTTTTCCCTTTACGGCGGTCCTCATCGTTTCATTGGCTTTGCTGTGAGAAATGCATGCTTCACGTCATACAGCTGGGGCTAGGCTGTGTCCTGTTTTTTGCTGAAAGCACTTAAAACACCAGCGGTACACCACGCCAGCGGTGCAGTTTTGAGTGGAGCCCTTGCGGGCTGTCCCCGTCTTCATGCTTGTGGCCTTTGCCAAACTGAGCACACTGGCCCCACGGCTGTGGGCTTCCAGCAGTCCTTGGGGTTGAAAACAAGAGGACAAACTCCTACCTGGGAAGTCATGTGGAGCTGTCGTCCATCAAACACCCATCAGATCCTTCTGGCTTTCTCTGGGCACGAAGGATGTCGGTGGATCTCTCTAGAGAAATCCTGCCTCTGAATTAACCATTGCTTTCCTCCTGGCAGGCCGCAGCCGTATCGAGCTCTGAAGGAATCTGACAGTGCCGATGGAGAGGAAGGGCTCAGTCCTGGGAGACTCCAACATGACAGCCACGCTGACCCACCCACTCCAGAAAGCCCTGCTGAAGTTAGTCTCCTGGAAGACATTTTTACAGGGCTGGAGGTAGAGTCACAACCACAGCCCCTCAGCCAAGCTAGGAGCTTAGAAGACCTGAGGATTTCCAAAGAGGAAGGGGACGAGCAGTGTTCCTTTGGTTATCAGGTATGGAACTTGGGTGGGTGGGGATGGCTGAAAAAGCCATCTGAGCTGCCGGTCCTGGGAGGAAATAAGGTGGCTGATTCAGAGATGAGTATCTTTGGTCCCTGGCTGAAGAGAAGCCAGATGGACAAGACCAGGGGGTGGGGTGGGAAGTTGTGCAGAACCGATGAGCGGGCATTTTGAAGTCTCGACAGGGCAGGGCCCTGGCAGAAGAAGGGGAACTTCAAGGTGATTCCAGGAACATTTTGCCCAAATGGATTTTGAGGAAATGGGATGAAGGTCTCTCAGTTGGCATGAAGGGAGAGATGGTTCCTCCTAGTGGGAGGAAGCTCCAGATCTGGGGGTCGGTTAGAAAGGAGAGGAACAGCGGAGAGTTTGGAGAAAGGTACCGATGATCTCTCTGTTTTCTGACAGCGGATGGATTTTGGTTTTTCCGAAAAGAGCTGGACCACCCCGGGGATGAAGCTTTCCCACCCCTATAAGCAGCTCTGGGGTCTAGGCCATGACGACATGGCCCTCTCCACGAAGTACTCCCCAAAATCTCCAGAGAGACCATTGAGAAATGTGCCTCCTGTCCCAAGGAGGCCTCAGAGCAGAGACAGCATCCTGGATCTCCCCGAGAAGGAAGTTGGGAGCTCTCCTGCTGCCCAAGGGAATATTACCATCCCGCGGCCACAGGGAAGAAAGACGCCAGAGCTGGGCATAGTCCCGCCACCCCCTGCACCCCGACTTTCCAAGCAGCAGGCCCCACCAGAAGCTGCCCCTTGTCTTGCAGGGCCCGGCAGCCGGGCCTCCGAGCTCCTGCAGGAGACGTTTGCACCCAGAAACTTCTCTCTGGACCCTGACCTCCGGCAGCTGGCTGGCTTCATTCCTCACAAAACCCAGCTTTCGTCCAACGCCGTCAGCGAAGCAGAAATGCTCCAGCCCGTCAAGGTCAATGCGGACAGCGTGAGCGAAGACAGCGACTCTCTCCTTGCCCTCCTAGATCCGCTGAAATCGGGGAACGCTCAGGAGGTTCGCTTTCCACCAAGCTCCGGAGGCCAGCTCGGTTCCTCGTCTCTCAGCCCTGCAAGCAGCTTCCCGTCGGCAGGAGAAGACCTCATGCCATCCACATCGGCGCCGTTTCATCAGCTCCTGGGATACCATCCCTCTGGGACACCGTTTGCACAGCCGTCTCTCAACCCGTTTGTACAGGCAGTGCCAACGCCTCTGCCGCTATCCCTGGTGAGGCCCGCGGGGGGGCCATTTGCTCCCTCGCTGGGCCACGCTTATAGTTCCAGCTACATCACCTCTAACTCTAGCTTCTTCCAGCCCCAGAGGCCTCCCCCCAACCCTCTGACACTCTCCATGCCCAACCTCTTTGCCAAGTCTCCATCAGCCCCACCACCAACTCAGCCTCTTCCCCAGAGCAGTGTTCCTCGGCCAGCACAGCTCTGTGGCCCCTCTAAGATCCGGACATTGCCTCTTGCTCATTCTGTGGTCAAGACAAGGCTGGCTGCGAGGCCCAGCAATCTCCCGCTAGTTTCCCCCAAGACCAAGGTTGCGGAGTCCGTCTTGTGCCCTTCTAAGACTCAGGTGGCTAAAGACCCCTTTGAAGACTTGTTAAATAAGACCAAGCAGGAAGTTTCAGTCACGCCCGGTAAAGTTGAACAGCTGAGAAGGCAGTGGGAAACGTTTGAGTGACTCCAGTAGCTCCTTGCGTCCTAGGCTGTGTGTTGAGTCAGTACAAAAAGCAGTATTCCCCCAAGCAAGAAGGGTCACCCAGCTGACACAGCGACCCAGGGGCCACCTTCTGCCTATTAGGAGGAGGGCCTGGCTAAACCCTGAATAGAAGCAAGGTGTCCCCCGCTTCCCCTTTTAGCCAACCACCATCCCCGGAAAGGTGATCTCGGCACCTTGCCGTTCTTTCACCTGTCCTCAAGATAAGTAGAGGATCGATGAAGGTTCGGCTGCTCTCCTGGCCTCTTCTTGGCCTCATTTGCATCCCCAGATTCATGAGCTGGTCAACTCCCATCCATCCCCAGGTGAGGATTTGCCTCCATACCAGTATTGACTTTAAGAGTCTACTCTGTCTTTTCCTTAGCTGCAGATCACATTTTGAGCACAGTTGCCCCATCCCAAGCCACATGGATCACGAGACTTCTGAGCCTTCTGGGTTAATTTTTTTACCTTCTCCTTCATACAGTTACATGTGTTCAAGGCCATGTGCTGTTCTCCGAGCCCCTTCCCCGTCCCTCCCAGTTCTGCGCACAATGCTAAGAAACCCCTTTCACATCCCAGGTTTAGCATTCATGTTGTAGCACCACACCATTTTTCAGGGAAGCAATGAAATGTCTTTTCCTACCTATCAAAAAGTTGGACCTACCAGCAGCCATTACTTTTTTAGAGCAAGACACATGATCCCTTTACCAAGGTTTCCCCAAATCCTTCTCTAACCATGCTAATATTGTATGAACATGTATATGTATAGATATAAAAGTGTTACTAGGTGGCTTCCTTCCCCAGCCTGGTGGGAGTCCATATCTGGAGGTTCTTGTCTAGTATGAAAGGCGTGGAGGGCCTGCAGCATCAACGCCAATCTGCTGCATGATGGAACACGGGTTGGGGTGACAGGCATAATTTCTTTAAAGCAACTTTTGCCCTGAGTGTGGACTGGTTGCCTTTGGTCTTCATAACCTGAAAGCCGAAAGAAGTCTGCCTTCTCTCTTGTTTCTCAACTCCTGCTGAAGGCCAGGTTCTCCCTCCAGGCTGTTTTGGAAGATGAAAGCTCCACCATGCCCCAAAATTCAGACCTGCTTAAGGACCTGTTGGTACACCTGCCTCTGTTTCTTTTCGTCACTTAAATTTGGGGGATTTTTTTTTTTAATTGGGGCAGTTTGTGGTTGTTTTAATTACTGTCGTGTGGGAATTAGGCTAGCCGGTTCTCTATATTCACAAGAACTCACCACGTACAAATGTGAGAAGCCACTCTTCTGTGCCACCTCTTTTTCTTTCCAATGGGTTTCATTTCAATTTCTTTGACCCTTTTGAAGTTTTCCTACCAGCTGAAGTGTTATTTTGGCTTCCATCTCCATGCCTAAGCCTGTAGAGTCCAAGAACATGATTGACTCCTCCAAATACTGATTGTCAGAGGACAACCTGTAGACCTGTTAGCATCATCACGCCTCTGTCCAAAACCGTTGCTTCTACAAGGCTTTCTCTGTGTTTTGTATGGTCACTTTTGCTGAGGGGGAGGGGGGAAACTATGTTTTTGATATTACCTACTTCCGGATAGTAAAATATTTAAAGTCCACCAAACAGGCGAGTGTTGGTTTGCTTCTTAAAAGATTGGTGTATGGAGTGGGAATAGAGTGCCAATCTTCAGGCTGGGTCTGTGAACGGCCACCCTGGCTGGGCTTAGGATCAGTCTAACATCACATTATGTTCACAAAGGTGCACCTAGAGCAAACTGTACTCAGATCTGCTGCTTTAGAATATGGCAGAGATTTAAACCTTTGAGGCTGTGAGCTGGAATAATTCATAATCTCATTGGCATAAAATAGAACTTGGTAGAACAATATCAGCATGTTTTTCTGGAAAAGCAGTTCGGGGACAGAAAACCAGATGCAACTGAGAGAGGACCTTGGAGGGACTCAGCACACTGAGGACTACCTTGACATCAGGAAGCATCTACTTTCTGGTAAGTCCCCCATGACCACCACCAACCCCATTCTTTTTGACAAATGAACTATTCTGATAAGTTGGTTTCTCATTTTCCTGAGGCGGTTGACCTACCTTCCACTTTGGGCTCCTGGACAACTGGAGGCCCCAACTCTTGCCAGTTTGACCCACTTGGAGTTAAAGAGCCCAGATCATTTTTCTCTGTACATTTTTAATTACAAAGGGATTACCAGAATTTTTTTTTTCTTACATATATGTAAATGTTCTATCTGGAGCAAAGTTTTGTGAAAAAATAAATCCAGAATTAAATATCAAAAGTCAGTTAAGTTCACATTAGAAAACAAAAAATAAATTAAATGGCAGAGGGGTTAAATCTGTGGTCGATGTAATGGTGCTCAGAGCAAGTAGAGGGCAGAATGGCTATTTCTTGGAAGAGGAGGGGCACATCCATTTTTGTGTGGTATGATGGGAAATAAAATTGGACCCCTTTGGCATAATGACTAATCTTCAAACTAAGTCTGACATAAGGTTTCAGTGCATTGCGAGGTCCGGGTAAGTGAGTCAAGTGATGGTAAAACTAAGATTCAGGCCGACATTAACACCTGCAATAAGTCATGATGACTTGTAATTTGTAGCTATCCAAACACTATGCAAATCTCTTTTAGGAGGGGTTGGTCGTTTGCTAAAAGAGGCTGGAGGGTCTCCATAAGTGGATTCAAAGAGTATCTGATGAATCTGGTTCCTTCCCATCAATTTTCCATCTGTCCCTCTGATATCACAGGGGATTCAAAGAAAGTTGGTCAAGTGATTGTTTCTGGTGCATTGGCTGGGTGGCAGCTGAGAAGGATTTTTCTTCCTCAAGGTTAGGGAGGCACGATCTACTTAGTCTGCATTTACTCAGCTTGTGTGAAATTCACCACCTGAATGGACACCTCTGAGGTCTTCAAGGGGAAAAGCTGGACTAATGAACCTGGAGCCTTGCAAGATGCCTCAACAAGCTGGCCCAGGTTTTCTTGGCTCTGTCTTTAGGCTTGACCTTTCCTGTCTTTGGGAGAAGGAAGATAGGAAGTTTCTTCCCTCCTGTGCTCACTGTGCAGGGGGAATTGTCCGTGGCTGGTTGGAAGAGGCACATTTTTCAGCCAGTACTTCCTGTGGCGGCCAAGTTTCCTTTCTTGATGAATTGTGATTACTGTAGCTAACACTCAGGGAGGGAAGTACATCTAAGTCTGAGAGATGGGTTGAAGTACCACATAAGCCTCTTGGGGGAAAAGCGGTTTCCTTTTGCTTGATTTGCACTTCTGAAATATTAACAACAGTCCTCCCACAACGCTACTTCTCCTCAGCATCAGCAGGAACCCAGCAGCGTTCTCCTTTTGCTGTACGAATTCACACCTCCCCTGATTAAGCCAGGCTTGAATTTTGGGGAGTATGTAGTGTTTCTGAAAATATTTCTCACGGTTCTTCTTAGTTGCACTGAAATGCCAACAGTTGTAGGCCACAGTTGGCCACGCATGCAGGTGTCTGGTTCATGGCATGGGAAGAGAAGTACCTTCTCCCAACCAGGGTCCTGTGGCTGCTTCTTGGAGGATAGGAGAGGAAGAGAGCAGAGTTGCCACCACATCTGTCCATGGTTCCTTGGACTGCTTGTGGCTGCATCAAGGAGGGAGGAAGGAATGGGTAAATGGCTTATATTTCAGCCTGCACTGCAACAGGAGAAATCCTCGTTAGCAAGAGTTAAACTTCTAACTGCTACATTTTAGTGCAGAAACCTGAACTTTTCCTGGGAGAAGATGGCTCTTAAATAGCATTCTTTGAGAGGGACCATTTCTGTACATATCAAAAAAATATAATTGAAGGGTGAGATGAAGTGAAGCTAAGAGATTTTCTGTTAATACCGTTTCAAGTGGTTTGTTTACAAGGCACTGTAGGATGCTGTATTGTACATGAATGCATGAAGAGGGTCACAGAAATTGTAGGTACTTGACTCTCTCCCAAAAAGGGTAATGATAAGATAATGTTTTGTTCTGTGGGAGAGGAAGCATCTTGCTCAGTGGATTTTGGACTTTTTGTGGCGCGTTATTTGGGTTAAGCAGGGGGTTTTTTTGCTTACCCGCTTCCGTCTCCCGGCTGCTGTGTGACTAATGATCAGTGTGCAGTTTGTGTTGGGTTCTCAGCCATGAGCTGCTCAACCTTTCACCCTCAACAGGTGAGCTGAGCAATCCAAACACAACAGGCTTCACCCCTCTAGTCCTGGTCCTTTTTCCTTTGTATCCTCTGATGCTAGCTCCCATTCAGCAGTGGTGGACTGTCATGCAGCACCAAGGTCCCAAGGAAGCTGTGGATGTTCTGACCTTCTGGCCAACTGGTCTGGCTGCAGGCAGGGCCCAGACGACACTGGTCACTGCAATGGATGGGGGAGAGAGTTCAGAGACATCACTGCTCCCTATCCATTGGCATTCAACTCAGCAGCGGTACTGTTGACCTTCCGCATCTCAACTCATACCCCGTTGTCTCCTGGTGGCTTGGTTTGTTGGTTTCTCAAGCAGTCCATCTCCTCTTCATGGCCACCCCTGAGATGCCAGAGGTGGTGATAAACAGCCCCAGCAATTCCATGGCCTCATGCTGATCCCCATGGTGGGACAAGATGTCCTTGACCATTTGTAAAGCATTTCAGACAACTGCACGTTCCTTGTGAGCCTCGTCCATAACTTGGTCATTTGTAAGGGAGCGCCATTAGCAAGATCCCCCTGGAGCAGTCCTGTAGGCAATGCACAGATCTAATAATAGGCTTCACTCTTGAGTGGCGAAAGTGAGGAAGTGCATTTGCCCAGCTGCTGACGCTGTGCCCTAATCTGGCCTCTAGTTTTATCCAGTCCTGACAATTTAGGAAGCCGTATGCCTGGCTCCTAGAAATGAGGCCTCTGCATCTTTCCTCCCACGTCAAAAACAGAACCGCCACCACCCTCTTGAGCAAGTAGAACCTGTGAGAATGTCATGACCGTCCAACCCAATAAGACCACTAACCCACACTGGTTTTTGCAAACACTTGCTGTGGATTCTGAGAGTCACCCTTAAACCACAGAGAGGCAGGGATTTGGTGCTCATTCTCTTGAAGGCTGGTTAATGCTCCCAGATCTGTGGGCGATTGTCCTTCTCAGAGGAACTCGCCAAGGCAGCCTGTGGCGTTAGAAAGCAGTTCCAAGGCATGGGATTGAGAGGCTAGCTGCTGCCAGCGTCAGAGAGGAACCCACAAGGCAGATGTGTAGGCACTCACAGTTCCTAGCTGCAGAGGTGGTCAGCCACTCAATGTACGTGCAACTCCACTGCCCTCCTGGGCTTTCAGAGGGCGCGGAAGGAGACCTACACTGCTCGTGCTCCAGTGCCAACATTGCCCCACTAAGGCGGCAGTGCCTATATTAAACGCTCCTCCGGTGGCACTTTGAGTACACTGTCCATCTCCAGGCGGGCTCCGGCCACTTCCTGCTGGCTTGGGCTGTAGGTTCCCTCGGACTGGCGCCTCTTCCGGGCCGTGAGGATCATCAGGACCAGGATGATGACGAGAAGAAACAAACAGCTGCAGACCACAGGCACCGCGACTTCCACCAAGGGGAATGGGAAGACAGCGCCTGGGAGACCCCCCCTCTGCAAGAGAAGTTAATGAAGAAAAGATGAGTCTGGATAAACGCCGCTCAATTGTCCTTGAAGGGGAGAAGGAGGGGAGGTTACGTGCAGCTTCCGCCCCATGTAAACCAGGAGCAAATCCCAGGAGTCTTAAACAGGTGTTCCTCATCAAGAGCCAAGGGTCAAAACTGTCATTTCCGTTTGCAACTCCTGCCAAATCAAATCTGCCACAGAGATAAAGAAAGGGGTCTTTGGGTGCTGGAGAAGGGAGAAGGCTGAACCAAGAGAAAAGGTGAGCAGAGAACATCCAGAGAGACATTTTCGCCAGTTCACATAACTACCAGCCGCCAGAGTCATTGAGGGAATGCCAGATGTCTGTTCAAGATTCCCTCTTGAGGACCTTCTCACAACCCACCCTCCATTGGGGACCTCACCTGCAGAAGCTCTCTCCAAACTGGCAGAGCTTCCTCATCAAACCATAGGAGGTTGGTGAAAGCCACACTAAAAATACCAGACGCCTGCCAGCCCAGCACTGCTGCCACCTCAGAGCAAAACCAGGACGGGGAGATTTGTAAGTAGATAATAAGTGGATTTTGAACTCTGCCTCAAAACAATTAGATGCATCTGAGACAGCGTGTACCTGAACAAGGTCATCTGCTTAAAGAGCCCTTTAAAGCAAGGGCTTGCTCCACCAGCCTGCGAAATTGCCTTATTATATTTTTTTTCTCCTCCCCACAGCTCCTTCCTTCCTGGGCTTCCTACAATCCCCAGCCCCTAATCTTTCAAACTCCCCTTGCCCTGTGCCCCTGTAGTATTTATCTAAAGTGTTTTGAAGACTGCAAACATTCCAGCATGAAACTACTTGATTAAGTTTTGATGATAGATCAAGAACCTGTCCCTATGACAAATTTTGGATGAAAAGTTGACTTTCCTCCATCCAAGCATCGGCGGGGAAGGAGGAATACAATACAACCATCTTGGCTTAATCTTTGGAAAGATTTTAACTGCTTCCTTTCTGGGTCAGGCAAGTCTAGGGGAAAACCCGTTATCCCAGTAAGAAAAGAGAGAAACTTGCTTACGTCAAGATCGCAGTATTCTCCAGCATAGCTTGCACTACATATGCATCGGAACCGATTCATGGAGTGCTGGCATGTCCCCCCATTTTTGCAGGGGTTGGGGTCACAGTCACTGATGTTGATCTGGCATCTGGAAATAAAACGAGGCAGGAATCAGTCACGGCCTTCAAGGAACAAGGAACAGCGTGAGAATCAAAGAGTAAAAGGGGGGCTTAAAGAGTAATCTAGCCATTCGGGCAAGATGGTGGATCAAGGGCCGCCCATCGTACTTCTTCCCTGTGTAGCCAGTCTTGCAGCTGCAGTTGGCTCCCCACGGGCCACTCGTACATTTGCCGCCGTTCAAACACGTGAAGTTCTGGCCACATTGTTCAGGTGGAAAGGGCCACCTGGAATTAAAAAAGAAGCAGGAAGAGAGAAGGTGATAAGAATCTTTATTTAGAAGCCAAACATTTGTAGGCACCGTTCAAGAAGTTGAATACCCACGTCAGAAGTTGCTTCTGCAGACTTACAGCCTAATGTGGGAGAGAAGAGGGCATGGAGCTTCATAAGGACTTCAGGAAATGGCTTCCTGCATAAGGCTGTTTGGCAAGCCATGTGACAATTGGCTTTACTCAGGTTGGTGATTGTGTCCTGGTCAAGTCTTCTAACACCAGCAGCTACTGATGGAAAGATGGATATCAGCAAAAGTGCTCCCTGGGGGTTTCCAGCAGGCAGAAGAAAGCTAGAAACTGCCCAACTGGGTTCATCCCTCTAGCCCATATGACCTGCTCCAATGTCTTTGGGCAAAGAACTTTCCCATCACCAGCTACCAGCTCTTTAGCAAATTGTAGGGGTCTATGCTAGAGATCCCTAAGGTTGATTTTCTGCACCGAAAGCAGGGGCTCTACTGTTGAGAAGTCACTCTTCTCATCTAGGGCTTACAAGAAGGAACCTAAAGTGGGATGAGTAGTATCTTGCTAAGTCCTGTCTCCTCTCTGAATGCCTGGAAAGTGTATGCCATTCACAGAAGTCTCTTGCACACAAAACACGGGCTTCTGAGCTGGTAGCAAGGACTCTGTGTGTAGGTCAAGCTTCTGTGTGGCTCACAGTCCTTGCACCAGATCGCTGTCCTGCTGATCTAGGCCATCCGCAAGGTGATTGTCTCCTGCACAATTTAGAGGTTAAGACTGAGATGGCAGTAGCTTCCTTATGGCCTGGTTGGAAAGAAAATTTGAGGTGGGATTCCCACAGCTCCTACCTTCGGGTACACATCAGCTCCAAGACAGAGCAAGAGAAAAGAGCAAGAAAGAACCCCCCCAGAATTCTCATTCTTGCTAGCCACCCCTCCTACAGACTTACTCGCAGAGGGGGCCAGAGTATTGTGGTGGGCAGTTGCAGGAGTAGCTGTAGACTTCATCCACGCAGCTCCCTCCATTCTGGCACTGGTGCCTCACGCAGTCGTCTACGTTGATATGGCAGCGCTTCCCAATGAAGCCCCTCTTGCACACACACTGGAAGTCTCCCTCCTGGTCCACACACTCCCCGTGAAGACACGGGCTGGATTTGCAGTCATCCACGTTGGTCTCACACAGCGGCCCTTCCCACCCAGGCCTGCAGGCACAGCTGAAGGCATTGAACAGATCCAGGCAGGAGCCTGCGTGATGACACGGATTAGAAGAACAGACGTCTGCTCCTTGGCAGCCCAGAAGGACCGGCCTGCTGGTCACCTGCACAAATTGTTCTGGCTGTGGGTAAACTGGGTGACTAGCCAGAGGCAAAAACAGCCCCCCGATGTCTACATGTCCAAGGCAGCCAGTGAAGTTTTCACCCAGGACAACGAATGTGTTGCTTTTTAAGAAATCCAGATTCCCAGCATTCCCCAGGAGGGTTGCATTGGTGGATCCATCCAAATGGAGGTGCCACCTTGATGAAAGGGCCAAAGGCTCTTCCATGGTCAATAAGAGGGTGTGCCAGGAGCCATCAGAGACGGGCATCTGCCTGAGAAAGTTTGCTCCCTCAACTCCGTTCCCGCTCCGGATTTCAACCAGCAGGGAGGAGTTCTGAATAGCCACCAGAAGAGAATCCACTTCCTCTGCTGCTTGTATCAAGACAGCATCGTTGTCCCGCGTTCTGAAGTCCAAGCGGAGGCTGTGAAGAGCTCTGACGATGGATGTATTTGCTGCGAATTCAATCGCGTCGTGCTCGTAAAATGTGGCGTTGGCCAGACCTGCAAGAAAGAGAAGATGAAATGGTAATCGAAGATCATGAGTGGAAGATTGCCCTAGAAGCACCGCTACCAGAAGCTGAGTTTTGGGGGCTTTGGGAACAATCCTCCCTAAATGTGCAAGGAAGGCTCATGCTTCAGTCAAAGGCCCAGCTGAGGCCATCACGATGACCGAGATCCTAAGCTGTCATCAATGAGCTCATCGAGAAGACAAATAAAGCAAAAGAAAAGGTAGACATGACCAGTGAAAGTTCCTTGAAGCTAAAACTGATGGCCAAAAAAGAACTGACCAGGAGGGCGTGAGTCATATCTCTTGAACTTCATTTCAGAGGGTGTTGGAAATGCTCCTGTTCGAATTCAAAGAGTTCCCTAAAAGGAGCTCCCCTGGAATGGAAAATGGATTCTACAGAGGCTTACAGAGAAGAATGTTCAGGATTTGTGCCTGACCCCGTGACTTGGATTAGTACTACCTAACACCCTCCAAGCCTTCTTTTTAAAGAGTTAGTGGGTTGAGTGTAGTGGGGTCTACCATAGGTTTGTACTAGGCTGAGAGCAGAGGAAAAGGGTCTCCAGATCCTGTTTGACCCTGTAAAAGATGACTATTTCTGCAGTAGCCTAAAATTCGCAGAACACTTACAAACGTAACCAGAGGGGACATCAACGCAAGTGGTAGGTTGAGGACACAGATCACTTTTGCACCAGACTCTCTCCTCACACCACTTTCCAGTAAAGCTGGGTGGGCAACTGCAGTTAAAGTCATTCCAGGTGACAGCACAGAGGCCACCATTGAGGCATGGGGAAGACTGAAAGACAAAAGAAACTTGATCAGGAAAATGGTGGAAAAAATGTTCTCTATAGAAATGAAATGGGCCATGCGGTTGAATGCAAGTGGATCAAATTATGAAGAAAAGATGGATTCTGTATCTGCTGGTGGATGTGGATTTATAGGTGGCATAGCTGATCATCTTCCTTGTACTTCTGGGGACCCCCAGTTTTTAATTTCTATTTGTACCTGTCCACCCCCACCACCTATCCAGTTCCATCTCTTTTAACTCCTCTGCTCCAAACAACATTTTGGACATTGGTGAGGCGCTCTGCTTGCAACCCCATGCTCCCTTTTTCTCCAAAGAAGACCAGCCTTACAGCAGAAGATGTTGAGTGTTTGGATGACGTCTGATGCTGATTAATGACTGTAGGTAGCGGGATTGGACTCAACCTGAAGAAACCTCTCTTGATGGTCAAATCGGATGCTCTGTAAATAATCCAGGCCACGCACACAGCACGGCTGCAGTGAGGAAGAAGCCTGATCCAATGTGTACAGGTGGTAGAATTCAGAACTTGGATCATTAGCATTCCCACTCTTGGTGCCTCTAGTTCCCCAGATCCAAACCACGGCAAGATTGAAAGGCCGCAATGCATGCAGGGAATGGCCTTGCAGCTGAAGATGCTTTTTTACAAACACAGCTTGGGGGCATGAATACATGCTGGACATCTTGAGGATAAGAGAAAATCCATGCTTCACCTTGCTGGATGTCATGAGTCTTGCTCTCCAGATACCCCTTCCTCTGGCCGCACGGGAAGCAAGAACACAGCAAGGAAATGCTAAATCTCTAAGAGCATCTAAGCCAGTCCCATCAATCTCTTGGCATAGGCCACTCTCCAAAGCCAGCTTAAGACAGAAGCAACTACGAAGCTGCCACCCCCACAGGTTCCCCACAGGTGCATGTGCTGGAGCCTTTCAGCATGAACATGTGAACCGTTGCACAGCACAACGCTTCCTCTGACAAATTTGCTTGCCACCCTCTTGCCCACAGGAGTCATGCCAGGTGAGGCTTAGTCACTGGCAAGCACCAGTGCAGAAATTCTGCTAAGCTCTTATTTTGCCTGTAACCATCAACCAATGTCTGACATTCCTCCACAGTTTATCACCTCTGAGGATACAAATACAATGCTACAAGTAAACAGGCCTTTGCTCCACCCAGCACAGCACCCACAGAGATGTTTTCTCCACATTCAACAGTATCTTGGGCCATCTTTAGCATGATCCTTACCTTGCAGGCATTATCTGAGATGCATTCTGGAACAATGTTGTGGTTTTGTCCCATATACACGTCTTGTGGAATGCTGTTATTATCTGGATGAGGGAAAAACTGCATCTGGTGATGATTGAGTTGGACATCCTGAAGACAGCCTTTAAAAGGACCTCCCCAGATGTCAAGGTTGTCTTGGTGTGGGAGTCCACCCACGTGAATCTCAGAATAAGTGGCAAGAAGGGTTACTGCCAGATCTCCCAGTTCTTCCTCGCTGTTTAACAGGCTGACACGAGCCTGTCCTTGATGGAGGGAAACCATCACAAAGTGTCTTGTGCCATCGGCGAGATTTCCAGACGATCCAACAGGAGTAGCAGATGGTGCCTCGATCTGGAGCTTCCCATCCTTCAAGTATACTGTAAGGAAAACTTCGCTTCCATTGCTGATCTGGAATATTAGGCCACTGGGCTTCAGAGTCCGGATGAAAAATGAGAGGTTAAAGTTCATCCCGAGACTGTTGTGCACTGCAAAGGTGGCAAAGCTAGAAGAATTGTCTTGGCCAAAGGTCGCTGCAGGGGATTCTGGGAAAGAGAGAAAAATGCATTCCAGTTCCAAGCCAAGGAAACCAAACTACTCTGAAACTGGTATGGGTTCAACCATCACCTCCCTGGGGGAACTTTCTGAATAGCTTCTATTGGGTGGGACAGTATTCTCAGAAGACCATGGAGTCCTGGGCTCTAGAATTGTTTGGCATAATCTCCACGAGGATCTTTAATGATTGTGACAATTTCCTCTCTCTCTGTCTTCCTCGATCTTTGATAAATGGGGATGTAGAGCAACGGGACCCCAAAACATATTCCCTTTATTCTGTCAAAATCAAACAGATGACCTACCTCCCTACCACAGGCTCCTATCATTGTCTCCGAAAAGGTTTTTGTTTCTAATCCAACTTTCTGCTCTCTCAAGAGGGTTAATAGGAGCTCTGTCATTCTACTCACCGTAAGAACAAGTGCGACCTTCATAAGGCCGAGAACAGTGACAGCGGAAGTCCGTCCAGAGGTCAATGCATCGGGCGCCATGTGAGCAAGGCTGAGACTGACACCACTCTGTTCTCTCACAGCCCAGCTGAAATCCAGAAGGCTGGTGCCCGTCTACCTCCTGTGGTAGGATGACCTTGGAGTCAATCTGCAAGTCTTCCAAGCACCCAGTGAAGTGTCCTGTGTAGTTGGTCGTTAATTTCTCTTCAACGCCTCCAATATATATTTGCAGAAACGAAGGCAAAAAGGACACTGGGATTGTCTCGCCAAGGGGGTGACTGTACAGGCAGATACCAGCTTTGCAAGCTTCGTGCCACAGCCTGAGTTCAAGAGACTCTTGCAGAAAGACTTCCACTTTGTGCCAGTGGCCATCATTTACCGGTGGGGCCTCCAGTGTGAAAGATACATTGGCCTCCTGAGTCAAAAGCACCACCCGTAGAAGGCCAGCATAGAGTTCCAGGAGTAGGTACTCAGCTTGGTAGCCGCGGTAGAAAAGGAGGCCATCAGGAAGGGTGGTCCGGAACCGGAGGGCTACACTGGCTCCATGACCACTTGTGTTCTCACCATCGGCAGATGTGTTGATGAAGAGGTAGGCATTAGCTGTGAACGAGAAGGTGGTTGGTGTAGAGCAGGTGGGGCCATAAAATCCAGGGTGGCACTGGCACAGATAGCTATGGACCTCAGATTGGAAGATGGGAATGCACAAAGCCTCATTTTGGCAGTTGTGCGTCTTGCACCCAGTGAGCTCCACTGAGCAGTTCTTTCCACCCCAGGCTATGCCATCTGGGTTAAGGAAGCAATGGCAGATATAGTCCGCAATGCCGTCTTCACACACGCCTCCATTTTCACAGGGGTGGCCTTCGCATTCGTCAATCTCGTTGGCACATTCGATCCCTAGCACACAGAAAAGTAATGGGCAAGTGAAAATGGGAATGAGCTTCTGAGTTTGCACAACTCCACATAGTGAGGTTCCTCTCCACACACCGTAAGGAGGAATTTGAGCTCAGCTGGACTGGATTTCAGTTGGCCCTTGAAGGCCACAGAGAGGCCAGGCTAAAGCGAGGTGGAGATCCTGAAGTATTTGTGGACTGTTAAGAGACAATAGCCCTGATTAAGCAGCCTCTTGCCCCTTCAAACTCGCTCACACAGACTCTCACTAATCCCCAAGAATGCTGCACAGATAAACCACGTCTGGATTATTTATCTTAATAGCCTTACACTAGCCCACGAGGAGGAGTTGGAGCACAGTGAAACAAAATCTGCGTCTTCCTCTCCCCTGCACTGAGACAGTCTGTAGCCAGCTAGAGCTGGGTGGGATACTGCAGTGTTTCTCAATCTCAGCAACTTTAAGATGCATAGACGGGGGGGGGGGGGTGTCCCTGGGGGCTGGGGGATTCTGGGAGCTGAAGTCCACACATCTTAAAATTGCTGAGGTTGAGAAACACAGGATATTGCATTGGTAAATCCACGGCAGCGCAAAGCAGGAACAGCTAGAGAAGAGGTCCACCTCCCCCAAGTTCCTCTAGCCCCCAAATCTCAGTCCCAGGTGGAATGAAGCGAGAGGTTGAGTAAAGGAAAACTAGAAGCACCTCTTCCTGTTCCCAGTGGATCTTCTCCTTTCAGAGCCAAAATAGCTCTCCCTGAAGATGCCACTACTTTGCTCGGGGGACTGTTACCTTTGGGCCCTGCACATTCTGCCCATCAGCAAATTAATCTTCAGGGCCCTCTCGTGGCCCCGTGTTGCTGGCTAATTAAGGATGGAGCTCCCCCTTGGGAGACCGTGTTTTGATTCCTCCCTTGTTTGTTTGCCGTGGTGGAGAAGACCTGTTGCACCAAGTCTGCCCCGATCAGGTCTCTTCATGGCTGCCCTCCACAGCCAGAAGGATCATGGAGGGATAGAAACCAGTGGGTTGGAAGAATAGCCCTGTGTATTTAGGTCTCCTCTTTTTGGATAATCCCCCATCACAGTTAGGGTGGCCAACGGGTCTAAATGTTCCTTCCTGCATGCTAAGGGGCTATAGAATCAGCAGCCATTCCTCTTTCCCATATGGCCTTCTTTGGCAGACGGAATGATGGGTATTTGCTGAGAAGGAGCTCCTTCCTACAATGCACCGGGCCAACATTAAGCCTGTGAAGCTGCAGGAGGGGGAAAACAGGGCTGGTATTTCAGAACCTGCTCTTGAGTCTACTGGATGCCACCACCAGAGCATCCTTGCGGGAGCAGCGTCAGCCTCCTCCCATTCAACACAGCCTGTAAAGATTTGCACAAGGCCATAAAATGTGGGCAAGGGATACATGAACTAGTTACGTTCCCTTTGGGGGAAGGACACTTTTCCAACGTTTTTAGTTTGGGAGCATGCAAAACTCTCCGAGGAGCAACTGCGCAATTCCAGGAGGGAGTTCCAGGGGTTCCATTTTTGGGATTCTTCCACTGAGGGCAAGGACTTATCTACATGGACATATGTCTTTGCTTCAGCCAAGAATCCAAAGAAGGCGGTCCCCTTTTACGGAAATAACAAGAATCTGCTTTAGGCGTTTTCTGTCAGCAGGAATGAAGTCGGCTGGAACGTGCCAGGAAATAACTTACACGCCAGTTTTGTGGGAGGGATGGCGCTTTGGGGAGCAGAGAGTCCTTAGAGAGAAGGGAGTATCTCTTCTCCGAAAGGGGAGAGGAGGCTCGCTCAGGGACACAAAGGCCGCGCTGGCAGCAGGGCTCAGCGTGTTTATGCCACTCTCTCCAGAAGGCCAGCGGGCTTTAAAGGAGCGTTCCCTTCCCCTTGTTGGAGATACAGAAAGACCTGCAGCTGGCAAGGGGTTAGTTGGGCGGTTAGGATCTAAGGGCCACAGAAAAGCTTCATCAAAGGAAGCCTGCAAGTCGCTCTGAGGTCGCCAAGGGAAGCCCTCTCTGCGGCTGCCTTGAGCGAGTCGTGAAGCCAGCGCAGGCTGCAAATCCGGGAGCTTCCTTTCCTTGATGCTCAACAGGCAGACGGAAGATCTTGGCCTACCAGCATGCACCCCACCCCACTCTTCCCTTTGGGGACAAGCAGGCTTGGGTAGAATGCAGAAAAGAAGTAAGAAATAGCCAGAAAAGGAAAACAAGCCCAGCTAAAACTAATTTACACCGATGCCATTTCCTTCGTGCTCTGCCCTTTTCCTGGCAAACTATCCCTGCTTCTACCAGTTCATTTACTGCTCCATACATTGCCCTTGGTTCCTTGAACCTCTTACCTCTTTATCTTTGAGGATCTCATCAACGGCAGCCAACCATGACCACCTCGGTGTCCTGCTTCCCTCTCAGCCAATTCACTCTTTTTTCATTTATTTATTTTAGGAGTCCATCCTTATTCATTCTCCCTATATGACCAACCTATTTCTATTGTCCCGGTCAATCCTTTTTCTGTTCCGTCCACCTTCATCCAGCACCCGTTCATTCTTGACCTGATCTCTTCTTATTTGACCCAACACATTTAAGGACCCGATTCCCACTGCCTTCAACTTACTTGCATCGTTTATCCTGTCTGCCCAACCTTCACTTCCATAAAACGTACACAGCCATTTTTGCATCTTTTAGCAAGTATTCATTGCTCGCAAGGACTGTTGCCCTTCTACACATCTTAAACTTCCTCCATCCATTTCCCCCTCTTTACTAAACATCCCGGCAAGGCACTCTCCTTGTTCTTGTTCTCAAGGCCATCCATCTTCTACTGATGAAAGGATCAGCCCATTAGTGGGGCACAGCCTGGCCTAATATATATTGCAACGGCAGGACTGACAGATTTGAAGTGGGGAAGATCATTTGCCCATCACCTCTCCCCCTTCCCTAGTGCATCTTCTTCTTTGAACAGACAAGAGACCACCATCCATGGGCGGTGGTCCAATCCAACTGGAGAGAAAACTTGCTTCTTGGGGACATGATGGATTTATTCCCCGCCACCGCCGAGACACACACAGTTTTCACCATCTGGAGTTTTCCCAGGACTGGCCAGAACAGCTTCAAATGAGGAAGGGAAAAGTGCATTTGAGCATGAAGCTAACCAGCCCAGCACTCCAAGAAGGGTTAACAGAGACACCCCCACCCCCACAGAAAGCCTTCCCAAACAAGAATCATTGACCACCAATCCTTACAGAAGACACACCCAGGAATCCACAGACCCACAGTCACACAGACAGAATAAGAGCTGTGGTGATTGCCATTACCTGCCAGGAGATGATAAATTCCACCCAGGAAGATGCCAGCCAGCGCAGGGTTCATGGCTGCTCCCCTGGCGGCATGGGTGGTGGTCCCAAGAGGAAACATGGGGGATGACGATGGGGTGGGCTGGAACACGCTTTGTGTCACCCCTGGGTGCCAGGCACGCAACGGGCCTTGGAGATGAAGCCAGGCTCAAAACAAGGGCTGTTGCTCTGCTCCTCCTGCGGCTGCTAGGTCTAATCCATCTCGGCTCTAAATCTTCCCAGCTGGCTTCTCTCCCAGCTGACAAGATGTTTGCCTATCGCCTCCCCTGCAAGGGGAGTGGGAGACGGCCCTGCGCAGGAGAGCCTGCTGGTCCTGTGTGCCCTCCCTTCAAAGGCAAGCCTTGCCCTCGTCTTATTGCTGGGAATGGGAGGGGAGGCTGGAGGCCCGCTTCTGTGGCAGGGAGCACACAGGCCGCCTGGAGCCAGCCGGTTGGGAGAACTATCCTTTTAGGAGTGCGTAGGAAGACCAACTAAACTGACCCTTTGATTGACTTCATGCCACAGAACTGGGCCCTGCAATGGCCCTTCCCCTCAGAAAGTGCAAGCTTTGCAGCACCTTTCCCACCGGAAGAGTTGCCGCCATATGACCTCCTGACAACACAC
Organism: Python bivittatus; assembly: GCF_059951505.1. NCBI lineage: Eukaryota > Metazoa > Chordata > Lepidosauria > Squamata > Pythonidae > Python > Python bivittatus. The sequence continues at coordinate 1,139,687 of NW_028277076.1, read as the reverse complement.
AAGGATTGGTCCAGACTCTCTACACACTTCCTTGACGAATGCTTCAGAATTAACTGAATGTGGAAACAACACAATTCTATCTCCACCCCTGGTGGCGTTCACTAAAAGATGCTACTGACATGATCTTCCACTAATACAGGCAGTCCTCATTTAGCAACCATTCACAGTTATGACGGTGATGAAAAAGTAACTTTGCGACCAATCCTTGCATTTACGACCTTCCTGTCAAGCGAAAGAAAGCTGAAGTAAGGTGGTAAACAGTCGAGATTTCACTTAGTGACCGCTTCGCTCAGCAACTGAGTTGCTGGTCCCAACTGTGGTCACTAAACAAGGACTCCCTGTACTGCTTCCTGGTGTGTGGGGACAGGCTGAAGTAGTTTACTGGCAAGTAGAAAGTGTGTTCTGCAGATGTTCTGAATCCCATCTGGGTAATTTGTTTCATCTCATCGTTTTGCATGTTCCAAGACTGAGCAGGGCTCGAACGGAAGAGACTTAAGTCCTTTCTATTTCGGAAAGCTAACCACCGGGTTTTCTTAATATTTCAGATTTCTCTTCCCTTCCACAAGATGGCAGTCGCATAATATTTTAGAAATAATATTCCCAACAGTCAGTGTTACAGAGCTATCCGATGCGATGAAACTGAATAGCGTCAATGAGCTTAGAAGCAAGGCGTTTAACCTCTACCTCGCAGCTAAACCAGAGAAGCTCTCTCTTCCATTAAGCGGGGGAAAAGAGAGGTGGATGAAGTTTGGTGTTCATGGAGCAGGCCTTGCATTTATTCTCTGCTTTTGCACACATCCTACTTTTAACATGCATTCTGGTTGGTCTCTGTAAACCTGTGCTGCGAAATCTAGCCGAAACGGTGACGCCCTCCCCGCATGGCTGAGGATCAGAGAAACCGCAGAAGAAGGTTTGCCCCAACCAAGCGTAAACTCCAACCGGACAACTCAAGCATTACTTGAGCAAAGTATCACAGCATGAACCGTTCCAAAGCCGACGCTGGAATGTCGCCAGCAATCAGACTTTGATCTTAACGATCTGCCGAATTTTGTTTTCACCCAGCTAGAAACTTAAATGAGGTGAGCGAAAGAAGCAATAGGGGATACCCCCTTTGGGTCACATGAAGGCACTATAAGAGTGTGCAGTGAGTTGCAAGACACCTCTCTTTCCACACTTTGGTCAGGGGCTCCCCCGTTCCCGATAAGACGTCCATCGATTTACCTGAATATCCTGGCGAGCAGTGACACCGATAGCCGTTCACCAAATCTACGCAGCTTCCTCCGTTCTGACATGGTTGGGACTTGCATTCATCAGTGTTGATGGAACAGGTTTCTCCTTCAAAGGGATTGCAAGCAAATCATGCTAAAACTTGTGTTTCTCGTTGATTTTGAGGATCAGTAATTAACCGGATGCAGCAAGCAGGCTTGAATACATGTACTGAACACACAGACACCCATTGAAAAGCAGATGCTGTTCTTCAAATGCACTGCAACATTTAGGGCACGTTTTAACCTTCAAAAACAATCCCGTGACAGAAATAAAAAGTGCCCAGGAATGGAAATTAATGTATAAAACGATCTAAAATCAGGGTCTATGGCATTAAACCCCCTTATGAAACAGAGGGGAGAGGCCTGATTTCTTGATCTATCAGCCACTTCCTGACCCACTGTAGCACCCACAGGTTCCCAAAACCAGGGAAAAGGAAAGGACGCTCCCCTTGGCCCCATAGAACGCACCCTCAAAACCGGGCTGGCAACGGCAGATGAACCCCGCAGCTGCCTGGTGGACAAACTGCTCCAGAAAACCCACGTGCTTCCCGTAGTAGCTCTGATTGGACCGTTCAAGGCACTGGCCGCCGTTGAGACAAGGGTGTGCCGCACACTCGTCAATGTCTTCTTCGCAGTGTGTCCCCATGTACCCTAATGTCAGAGAGCGAAGGAAGAGTCTCTGTGTCAGCCGGGGCCGATGTAGAACCTGAGCTAACTAGGAACGTGGGGCTGGAGGCAACTTCATCCCAGTTGAACTAGGTTCTTGTTTGGGTTAGTTGGACGCAAGGACAAAGCAGAAGGCTTCCCGCTGGCACCCACCGATGCCTTCTGCTGGAAATAGTAGTAGGGGGAAAACCCACTGGGCTCCCCAGGAATGCTTCTCTTTTGCAGCACCTTTGCTCCAGATTGTACCCCAAGGGCATCTGGGCTGTATAATATTTCAATTCTTTCCTTGTTCTTTTTTTCCATGATCTCTCTGTAGCATCTCCCCCCACCACATACACACACACGCAAAGGCTATTTAGCTGGTGAAAGGGCAGGGAGCCATCTGACTCCCCCATTACAAGCTCAGTTCAGGGCTGGAAAAGTTGGAGTCCGTTTGTAACAGCCTGACATTCTCTGATCCTTCATGATAGTCCTACATTTGACTGTGAAAAAAACCCCAACTCTTAAATGAAAGAGAGTCTGGAACTTCACAAGACCCAACACCTGGAAAGGATCAGCACCCCCCAACCTTGCTGATCTTATGAGATGGAAACATTCAGAAGGAATCTGCATATTGTTTCTTCAGAAATCATTCAGAGTTGACTGCTGAGATGAGACTCAGAATTGGACCTGAAAATGCATTGTATAGCCTGGAAAATCTTTTGCATGGAGCCTGGAGGTGCTAAGTCAGCACCTTTCAAACTTGGCCTCTTTAATGCTGGCTGGGGAATTCTGGGAGTTGAAGTCCACATGTCTTAAAGTGGCCAAGTTTGAAAAACACTGCTAATTGCTCTCTCCCCACCACAATGGGTTCTGAAAGGTGAGGGAGTGATTGTGCCTACCTGGCCAGCAAGAACAGTTGTAAAATCCAGCCCCTTCCAAGCAGGAAGCTCCATTCTGGCAAGGTTGTGAAGCACATTCCAAGATGTCCACCTCACAGTGCTGTCCTTCAAAGCCAGTGTTGTGGCAGTCACACTGGTAGCTAAGGAGGAAAAAAGACGGTGGGACCGGTCAGTTTAGCTCATCCTCTCTTTTCCATGGATATTGTCAATGCCTTATGATGCCCCATGTCAATTTCTTCCGTGCTTTTAGGTCAGTGCGTCTTGACTGTTCCTCAACTGTGCCCTCAACAGAGTAAATAATCAAAGTTACTCTGATGTATGGCATGAACATTAAACTAGCCTAGTCCTCTCAACAATACGTGCGCTGCAGCCATCAGCTGTAATCATCTATGCTAATTAATAGCAGTCTCCCTTCTTGAAGGCTTCTCTCAAGAGGGGAATCCCAAGGATTGGAGAAACACAAAAAAATAATCACTGGGGGGGAAAAGTCCTAAATGGGGAAAGACCCCCTGAGCAGAAAGACAGCTTAGTGAGGACTGAACGGATGGCCGATTGAAACCTTGAATAGGAGCCTTCCATAGTGCAACGTTTTGTGACCTGTCTCCCTGGCTCCATCTGTGCAAGATCAGGGTTGTCATGTCCTAGAAGCCATGGACATTGTCCTGAAGACTGAGCCTCTCACCCGTTGACGAGGTCATGGCACATCCCTCCGTGAAGACAAGGCTGGCTCTGGCACTCATCAATGTCCACCTCGCACTGGGCTCCTGCGTAGCCTGGCAGGCAGGAACAGGTGAAGAACCCAATGCGGTCACTGCAGGTGCCACCATGCCAGCAAGGACCCGACTCACATTCGTTGATCTCCACATCGCAGTTCGTACCTTTGTTACAAAAAGAGACAGATGGATTCGTGTTTATACTGCTCTTTCTAATGGCTGCGTGTTCTCTAAACAATCCAGCGAGAGGGACTGGAAACTATGATTTCCATGGGAAATGGATGCTGTGAGGGAGGGAAATGCCCAAGATTGCCATGGTTTTAACTCAAGTGAAGCGGAGCATGTTTCTTCCAGGTTCAAAAATGGAGAGATCTCTCTCTAAGGGGTAGGATTATATATCTTCAGCCTCTTTGCAGGTTTACAGCAGGTCCATAAAGGAACGCATAATGGCAGTTTAAGTTGCCTTCACCCTCTGTTTCACAATCTGTTCCTGTTTACACTCACTTCTGAGCATATATCCCTGGACCGGCACCTGCCGATCCACTTAATCCCAATTTTCTGGCAAAACTCTGCTTCACAGCAGTCCCGGCCACACTAATCCACCAGGAATGCGGGCCCCTTAATCTGGCAGGCTAAGAGCTGTCAAGCATTAAGCGAGCTTTCTCGTGCATCTCCTCCTGCTCAAAAATGCTCAGTCCCCTGTTGGGGAAAGGGCCATGAGCATAACCCCACGTTGGAGGGAGATGCGCAAGACATTATTGGAGGACACCTGGAACTCAAAACGGGTGAGGGAGTGCCCGGAGGAAGGCGGCGGTTGCGAGTTTACACAAAAATTCTCCAATTAACTCATCGGAATAGGATGGTTCTGTGTGGGGATGTGGCAAAACCCACAGCCTTGCATCTTTATTTGGCCAAAGATATTTGCGACCTTTCGACAAGCAGAGATGCTTGGCTGGCTGACCGCAGGTTATTTTAAGGCGTTGCCAAGTTCATACCTAAGTTTCCCACGCCGTTTGCCCTGCCTATGAAGTTTCAAACTGTTACTCGCTCATCCTGAGCTGAGGGGGTTTTTGCAAGGGGATGTTGGAATCTCCCGAGCGAGGAGTGAAATGGAGATTTTTGCTTTCCTTCTGTTCTTTCCCTTTCCCCGATTTCTCTCTTCTGTTGTTCTTGATAGAGAGGAAATTCCACTGCCAAGAATCACAGAAGGGGCATCCAGTGTTGCAACTCCTCTCGCTACCTAACTGGTAATCTTCAGCCAGTCACCCTCTCTCGCATTCCTTCGCGGCCATGTAACTCTCACGGAAGAGCAAGGCCAGAGGGTGTCTGCGTGCCGGCTGGTACCAGGTGGAGGAGGACACGCTGCGGTCCACATTCCGCCCCCAGACCAGAAGAAAGACCCTCGTGGCTTCTGCTGCTTCAGCAGGGAGCTGGCAAGCCCGGGGTGAGTCAGTGCCAGCTTGGTCCAGAAAAATAGCTTGTGTTGCAACTAAGAGAGAAATCTCTGGACTCAGCCTTTTGGCACTCCCATCTCAGGGACGCTGGCTGGACTAAGATTATTACGCTGGCAACGGGCCCTGTTTGATCTTCACTGCGTTGTACGTTCAACAACCAGGCTACTCTCCAGAGCAAGGAAGAGCGCCTGAAGCTGGGTAGCGATCAGATTTGCCAACAGACCAATGCGTAGCTGAGCAGTAGGATCACAAAGCTGTTTTGAAGGGTCTACCCCAGGTGATCCCCTTGGGCCTTCTGGACCACATCCGCCCTGGCTGTCCACATCCCGAACATTAACTTTCCAGCAGTCCAGGGATGAGCAGGTTCTGGTCATCATTTGGCCCTCAGTACTGTCATTTGGAGGTGGGGGAAAAGATGACTATCCAAGATAACTCAATATCTAAAGCACTTGGGACCAGCACAATAATTCCAGGCAGTGACCCCAAGGTGGACCATTAGCTACCATCCACACAGAAAAATATAACCCCAGCCATCTTTCTGCCACTTGTGAGCAGAACTGGATTATTACTCTTTTTATTATAACGTTGCTGTTTCATTTCATTGCTTGAGCTTTATTTCTTATTGGGAAAATAATATAATGTATTATTTCTTAAAATACAGCGTATATATAACTGCGTTCAGTAACCTCACACAAATCCTCCTAAAGAAACAGAGAAACATTTTTCAGCAAGGGCAGGAATCTTTGTGTATGCAGTTAATTAGATTATTTTCAGGACCTACCCATCCATGATTCTTTGAATATCTTCATTTATTGTATCGTAGATCAACAAATGAACAGGGGAAAAATATAACACAGGTCTCATGAAAGCTATTCACAAATGATTACAGGCTAAAAGGGAAAGGAGAGAAAGAAGGATGTGTGTGTGAGTGTGAGTGTGTGTGTATCTATATATCTATATCTACATGTACGTACATGAGGGGGGGGTCAGAGTGAATTAGCTAGAGTTGGGGTCAAAGCCATTCATGTGAAGCCCATCATCTTCTAATTGTAATTACAATAGCACAGAAGTTTGTGACTTTTGGGGTGAGTGGACTGGACTGATCTTTCATGACCACCTAATGCTTGATTACAATGGCTCCTAATTTAATTCTGAAATGTAAAATAATACAAATATTCGGTCTGTTATTCCATGCAGTTCTGATGCGCTGAACGTATGCTGACGAGAAGGCACAAGTTACTCTCTCTTCTCTAGAAAATACCAGTACCATCTATTCTATCTACCACAGCAAGTTAAGAAGCTAGATGGCAACTGAATCCTTATTGACAGGAGGCTGGTGAATCGCCAAAAGTCCTCGCACAGAATCTGAGAAAAACGAAATGTCCACAGTACCTGTGTAGCCAGACCGACACTGGCAAACGTAATGATCTATCTGGTTGAGGCAGGTGCCGTTGTGTTGACAAGGTTGGGAGGCACATTCGTTGATGTCAATTTCACAGCGGTACCCCTGAAAGCCGGGCACACAGAAGCAACTGTATTCGTTGACTCGGTCGAGGCAGATGGCTCCGTTCTGGCAGGGGCTGGAGGCACACTCGTCCACCTCCTCCTCGCAGTGGGTGCCACTGTGGCCAGGTGGGCACTGGCACGTGTACGTCCCAGCGGTCTCAAGACAGGTACCATTGTTGTAGCATGGTTGACTAGAACAAATGGAAGTCCTTGCCAGACAGCTGTTTCCGCTCTGACATTGACAGCCATACCCATCCTGGATCCTGACGCACTCAAAATCAGCCTGAAGACAAGGATTGCTCTTACATTCATCCCCTCGGGGTCTGCAAGGGAGATCTGTCGAGCCTGATCTACAGTGGCAAGTGTAATTCAGGTATCCAGGTGTCCCACTGCAAATCCATTCAGGTGGACAAGGATGACTATCGCACGGTTCAGCTAGCAACCCGCAGTCTCTTCCCACATAAGCTATGGGACTCTGGGCACACTGGCACCTGTAGCCGCCCTCCAGGTCTCTGCAGGTCCCTCCGTTCTTACAGGGGGCTGAGGAGCAAAAATTGGCTGGTTCTGCAGTTGCGTGCCCTGGAGGGGAAAAAGCGATAGGGTTAGATTAATGCCCGCACATGGGTTTGCAAGTTTTGTTTGAGATGAGAGCTCGGTCCCTCTGAAGCCAATGACAGAAATAGAGCTGTAGATACTGGTAGCTGTGAATCCCACGTTTCTTATGCCCACAGTCAAAACTCTGCTTTGTATTCCAACTGTCCTTCATTTTTAGCTTGCTCTTTCTGTTACTCGCACCTCCTAGAAGGGATACAAGGTTCACAATTTGTTGGATTTCTCCCTGTGCTGCTCTTCCTGCTGAGAGGAGGGTCATCATGGGCCTGTATGAGTGTGAGTGTAAGTGTGTGTACAGGGTCTAGGGCAGCTCTGCCTCTTTTGGGCACACAGATGATTTTTAAGGCAGGATTTGGACTGTCTTAAGAGGGTGGTGTAGAATTTTTGCTCAACATGTTTGTGCTTCTTGGGTGATGTTTGCCTAAGGAATCACAACGATGATGATGGACCATCAAGTTGTTGTTGACTCTTAGAGACTGGATGGATGGATGGATGGATGGATGGATGGATGGAAGGAAGGAAGGAAGGAAGGAAGGAAGGAAGGAAGGAAGGAAGGAAAGAAAGAAAGAAAGAAAGAAAGAAAGAAAGAAAGAAAGAAAGAAAGAAAGAAAGAAAGAAAGAAAACAAACTTTATTGGCCAAGTATGAAACATACAAGGAATTTGACTTCGGTGCAAAAAAAAACCTCTCAGTGTTTGCATAGCATCAGAAAATAAGGAGTAATAAAAAGTAATAACATTATATACTAAAACTGTGCAATCAGAAGAGGAGAATTGAAGCAAGAATAATACTACGGCTATTGACTAATAGATAGATGTTCTCCATGATGATTTGTCCCTAACCTGGTCACTTCCCTAGGACCTCTCTAAGACTCTATCAGCATCTTCTTGGCCAAACAGAATGAACTTCGCCTTTCTCTTCACCTTTCTTGGCTCTCCTACCTCTGCACTAACTCATTTTTTGCAAGAGTAATCTTATGGTTTGACCATCCGCCTGAAGGTGCTTCCCAGTGAGGTATCTTCACTATCACCAGCTTCCTTTCCACCGTTCTTGGCTTCTCCCTGACTTCCATCCTGATTGCTTTTTGACTTCCTTTTCAATCATTCGCCTTTCTTAGATGGGAAGCATTTCCAGCATGTGTTGCAAGTTTCAGCCGCATGCCCCCTCCCCTCCCCACTTCATGGGACCATGCACAGGGGAGAGGCTGTGCTCTTTGCCCTGTCCAGCACCCCCTTTATTCTGCCCTCGCTGCTTTTATTCTCCAATCCCCACTCAGGCGGAGAAGAGGGATGACCGAATGGGCCTGGTATGCGTGGAGCAATTAGAGTGTGTAACCCAAGAGGCTGTTTTCCAGCAGGGCAGCCTCTCTGCTTCCCTCTGCAAAGGCTTGGGAAGGCTGGAGCACAGGGCCCTCTGATTGCTCTAACGGCTGCAGATGCAGCTGCGCAAGGAAAGCTACCCAGGGTAGAAATTGAGCTGCATCTCTTGGAAATCAGCATCTGGAACAGCCAGGAAGCTGCAGCTGGGACAATAAGGGAGAGGCTCTCTCTTTGGCACCAGAGGAAAGAGCTGGACCTCCTTGAGTTTTCTAGAAAGGGGGTTGCTGGAGCAAAAGTCCAGCCATCTCTGTCCATCCACCCATTTCACACAGTCGTGAAATGAAAGGTCTACTCTCAAATGTCTTGGGCTTTAATTCAGTGGAAAGAAAAGAGGACGCTTGCTTGGAGATGGTATTCCAAAATGGGTCCATTCTGAATTGAACTGCAAGTTCAAAAGGGGTCTGGTTTAATATGTACAAGCCAAAATGCTAAAACACACATTGCTGTTTTAAAAATTGGATGGAAAAGGAAGCTACATTTTAAACCCAGGGACTAAAGCATCTGGTTCTTTTGAATGCATTGGTTTTGGAATTGATGATGAATTTGAAAATTATTGGAAAACATTATTTTTTCTTATTTTGAACTATTGTGGGATATATTTCCATGAAGAGCAATTTAGCCGTTTAAATAAATGATAGGTACTTGGGATTAGAAATTCTCTGAAGGATGCAGTAAACATTAGTGATTGATTGATTGATTGATTGATTGATTGATTGATAGATAGATATAGCCAACCATCTCATCAATGCAACCCTGGGCACCCAACAGAAATTAAAATGCAATAGAAATACAATGCATATTTAAAAAAATAAACAAAAAACATTCCTGACCAACTGACACAAATTGGTTACAACTCTGAATCCCAGCATAAAAACACACATTATATAATCCCACTACTTTTTCCAGAAAGAAGGTTAAGCGCATATGAGGACGGAGAACAGGTTGCCATAAAGCTCAGAGACACCAGCGACCACGAGCATTACAGGAATAGCCCTCTCCCCTTTCCCCCTGCAGTGCACATCTGGACTTCTAATTTACAGATTTCCTGGTAAGAAAATTACTCTCACCAAAGACACAGCACTTAGTGAAAGTGGCCAGCATATGTTGTCCCTTTAATGTTCACATAAAAACCTTCATCCTGAAAGTGCAAAGGGACCTGTTAGGCACATTAGCACTTAGACCAGATTAGAAATAGATGCCCTGAAAAAAGAAAATAAGAAATTTCACAAGGAAGCAAAATGCATCTAAACTCATCCAGGAGGACTTTCCATTCTCCTTCCTCAGTGAACTGGGGAACTCAAGTTTGTTCCCTAAAATGCCAGCACTAAAACAAGCATCTACCTTTCCAATGTCCCAGTGGTGGTGGCATCATCGTCATCATCACCATCGTCATCATTCCGTCTTTTATATATACAACTCAAGGCAGCGTCCAAACATCGCGGGGAAAAGGGGTGCTCTTCCAGTACATTGATACGTACAGATTAATTCAAATCCAACGTATCCATCAATTATCACTGAGGCCGAATTAAGAAAATCTGTTCCAGTGTCATCAATGTTTTTTTATAATAAATAGGGTGGGCATATTTTGATTTATTTTTCAGCATCAGGTGGAACACCTACTCTCCAGCTGGAGAAGACGAAGCCAAAAATAGACACTGAATAGTGTATTGTCTGCTAGCCTTTTCTCTTTTCCTCTTCTACCAATTATTTTATTTTCCTTTTGTTCTGAACATGGTTGGAGAAATACTTTCATTGCTCTTATCCATCCTGAACCATGCTGAGCTTCAGCCTTTGGACCCCACCGTTAGACCATTTCTAATGTGTAAGTTTTTAAAGTTTCATTGAGAGAGAGATTTAGATTCTTCCAAGTTCCTCTTTAGGCTGAAGAGCGCTCGTGTGATGCAACCGCCAGCTGCCATTCAGAGGTTCTGACCTCCCCACCCCAACCCTGTGCAATTGGCACCTTAAATGTCATAGTAACATTAGCCATGCACACCCCATACCTGTTTCCTTATGACAGCCTGCAGATAAGCTCCCTCCAAGCTGACCCAGATCTGCACTTAAAATTCCAATGGGGGGAACCACAAGCCCAGGGGTTATCAGTCTGCTTCCTACATAGCCTATTTTTACATCTTCCATTAAAGCTAGAGCTCAGCCCAGAAAAGTGGACACTTCTAAAGGCCAGGGTGAGGGTTGGAGATGCATCTATTCTGGTTTTGGAGGTTCCATTCTTGGGTTCTCCTGGTTTAATTTCCCAGGATGGTGTTTACTCCCTTTGAGAAGCAGAAGAGAGACCAATCTAGGTAGGGTCTTCAGGAATAGTCAGCACTGCAGGGCTTTGGGAGAAAGCAGCTGAAAAGAACACCACCACAAAAGGAGGGTTGTAACCCTGTGTTCAGCTCAAATCCAGCTTCATTAGTACAATCCAACTCTAGTCAGATCAGTTGCTGAAAACTCTTGAGGGCTTTGCATTTTCTTAGACCTTCTATGAAACTAAAAGTTGTTTCACACGGAGATGTTTTTGAGTTCATTGTTACTGTTCAGGAGGAGGAGAAGGCCGCCTACATATTCTCAGGCAATTGCTCCAAATTCTCTTTTTTCCTTCGTGCATGTCAGGGATAAGCTAAAATGGCTCAAATCAAGTCCTGGATCTGAGGCCCTTTGCCTTCGTGATCCTTTCAGATGACTTTGCATCCGTCCACCTTACCGCTCTGCAATGGTGTTTCAGCAGGACTTTCTCCCTCCCTGCTGATCTGCCTAGCACTTGCTCTTCAGACGTGACAGGGAGAAGCCCCTTGGCCTCCTAAGAGACTTGAAGGCAGCTTTGAAAGAAGTGATGGAAAGAGTTAGGTTGTCATGGTAATGGGAAGGCATGCACTCGATTAGCAACTCCGTGACCTCTGCTGCTCTCACCATTCCTGGTCAGTCAGTCAGTGGGATAACCAGGACCTTTGCTCCAAATGTTCCCAAGGAGGAATTGAACGGCTCAGCAAGAACTGGGGGCCCTGCTCCACCAAGTTGCCAATCAGTATCTCCTATCTTAAGACAACAGGTTGTCTTAAGGGATCCAGGGACTGTTTAGTCCCTTCACCAAATGAGGTTGTCTTCCATTGATAACTCTCCTGCACTTTTCCCAGCCTGCTCCCATCTTTCTCCTTCCTAAATAATATGCATTTAAGGAGGGGGAAATGGGATCACTGCACAATTGCTTTTGATTGGTGTGACTGGGAGCCCCTGACCTGGAACATCCACTATGTGTGTGTGAAGACTGTTGGTGCTTGCTCATTCCAGGAATCCAACTCACAGTGACCATTTTGAAGAACTCTATGGACAAGGGAGAGGTTAGGTATGTGTCAGTATGAGGGAGCCACGTCCTGCTCTGAGGCTGCTGTTGCTTCATTTTCAGCTGGACAAGATGGCTTCTTGACCAACCTGAGATCTCTTGAGGAAGGCCATTGGAATGCTTAGCCTTCTACTTTACTCAGCTGGTACTACCTGTATTCAGGAACCAGCACCTGAACGGAGTAAGAGAGTTCTAACTGGTTGTCAAGGGGATAGGAACATATTTCACCTTTTGACACACTTCAAAAGTCAGCCCCAAACAGAGCCAACATGATCCTTGTTCTCACCATGCATACATCCTCCTCTTGGGTCTGTGCAGCTGAAGATCCTTGCAGAAGGGATGGATTTATCTAGGATTCCCCTGGAGCCATGATTCATCAATACGTCTATTTCATTGCCAGTCCTTGTCCTGGAATATACATGTCCTATTCTCCACCTCCTGTGTAACCACATATCACTTCGACACTTACAAATTAAGAGAGGGGTCATATGTGATAAAGATCTTGTGCAGTATGGACATGATATGGTCTCTGCAGAGGGAAAGGGAAGAAGCTAATGCAGGTGAACCCCCCCGAACTGCCCACTGGATCTATCCCTGATATAGTTGACCAGAATCAGGTGCAGTGGAACATGGGAGGTGTCAACCTTAACTTCCCCCAAGTCCTCCCTTTGCCAGTGCCTCCTTTTCACACCCAGATCTGCTGTTAACTGAAATGTATGCCTTGAATATCAACAGCATCATTAAGTCAAGTGTGAAGCACTCTCTCCATCAATGGACAGCCCCACCAGGTGTGCCTCTGATTGTTCATCCCCTGTTCTTATTCAGCTTTGGAGATGAAACTGCTCCCGTTCTCGGGTTTCGAAGCAGGCAATGCAAAGCCCATAAATCTATCCCAGTTTTATGGCCATCTTGCCTCAACTGCCCAGAATCTCTTTGATCTTCCACTTCTCATTGTGGTCCTCTTCCTCACATCAGAATCCTCCCTTTATAAACACTCTTCTGCTGTGACCTTCACGTCCTACCCCCACCCCCTTGTCTCCTCTGATCTCCCAAACACTGCTACACATCAAACACTGAACAGGGATCAGGAAAGAGAGGTTTTGTGTGTTCTAGTTAGCCATCTTGGCTCTCCAGCTTTAATTCTAAATCCAATCAAAATACGCGACCCACTCACACAGGCAACTCAGCCACTTAGGAAGATTGTGCCTGACCCTTGTCTGAGGTCCACCCAAGGTGTCTGGGTGACGTGTGTGACGCAGGGCCAGGCAAGAGCCAGATCCACCCCCCAGCTTGAATTAAGACAATGGCTGGTTGCACATAGATCCCCAAAGTACCACTTGAGTGCAATTTCCACCCCTTCTGAATTTAAACATCAGCATTGCCTATTTTGAAATTGATTTTAGAAGGTTACAGTGGGAATATCCTGGAAACAAATTACAGGTTTAGTTGCTCTGAAAGGCAGTGGGGCGAAACTGTTTATATATAGCCACAATGATTTATGTTCTTATCTCTCCACCGCTGGTCTTGTGCTGTGAAACACACACGCCCGGCTCTGCGTGGGAAAGCAGCATGCAGGTGAAAGAGGTTAAGGGACCTCTTTTGAGACTGGGAGAAATCCAGGCCACAGGACCTGGACCAGGCTAAGAACTTCTTCTGACCTCCCAAATTGTCCTCATGGTGAACTTGCAAGGACATCCAAGTGAGTGGGGGCCTTCACTGTATTACCTTCCTGGTCACTGCTTTTCAAACACCACCCAGAAGAGGAATGGATGTATTCCTCTGAATGTCTCCCCAAAGAAAGTCGTCATTGTCATGGGCCAGGTGACTCATCCTGAAACCCATCCGTTCAGGTAAGCCCACCAAGCTACAAGTATTTGTTTAGATAAAAAAAAGCACAAACACCTCCCAAGATGCAACAGTAAAGGACATCTCCAGATGTTGGAGTTCCAGAACTTCTGCTAAGAGGTCCAACTAAGGAGACCCTTGTTGAGCACAACCCCTAAGGACACCAAGTGGGGCTGAAGCTGATTTTCTGGTTTAGACATTATATTTTCACTGCGGGGGATGATCCTAAACCAGCAATCTTAGAATAGCTCTAAGAAAGATAAGGACTTAAGGGTTGATCTTTAGAACCAGTGACTAAATACTGACTCACCACAGCTTGCAGCCCATCAACCCATTTCAGTTTCTCTGTTCTGTAAAGTGGGAATGGCAGGGAGTGCTTGTAATTGCACCATTATCACAAGGGTTGAATTCTCCCCGTCCATCGGACAGAGAGCCCCCCCTTTGCGAGACATACCCGTTTCGTGAGTGATCTGCAACTCGCCAGTGAGAAAGCAGAAGGGCCACCGTCCCCTCGCTATTGTCCCGAAGAATGATTGCCCCCAACAGCGCCCGGGCCCATTCATGAGCAAGTCGGCCCCGCCTGAGCGGCTTTCTAAGCCTTACAAAAGGCCCCGTCCCAGCTTCCCAGGCAGGATCAGTAGCCATGGATACTAGACACAGAAGCAGCCCTGCTGGGTCCCTCTGACCGGTGGAATGCCGGACAAAGAAGGGGGCTCGGGAGAGGAGGGGGGGCTCCCAAAGGGCAGTGGTGGTGCTGCCCCCAGCAGCTCTTTGGCAGCCTCCAAGACAGGTAAATAAAGTTGCTTTGCTCACCAAACACCCATCCCTAGAAGAAGAAGAAGAAGAAGAAGAAGAAGAAGAAGAAGAAGAAGAAGAAGAAGAAGAAGAAGAAGAAGAAGAAGAAGAAGAAGAAGAAGAAGAAGAAGAAGAAGAAGAAGAAGAAGAAGAAGAAGACTTTCCCTTCCAAATTATATCCATGGAGATCATTAATTGCCAAGAAAGCAATGTCATCTGATCTGCAGGGACCCAGGGACCCCTAGCCCCCATGTATCAGAAACCAGCTTGGAAGGAAGTCCCTGGAAATCACCTGCTGATGATTTCCCTCCTACAAGCCATCTCTTCATTTCCACATTCTCTGCAAGAACTTCCCCCCCCCCTGCAGAAGTTTGAAATGAGCCTGTGTGTGTAACGTGCATGTGCCGTAAGAGTTTAGGAGAACTTGCCATGCTTAAGTTTCGGGGCAATTGCAACCGGTGGGCAGCAGCAGTTTACGATCCCCTAAACAGCCACAGAGAGCAAAGTCAGATCTAGCTATCTAGGAACCCAGGCAGTTTCAAGAGGTACTCACCCCAAAGCCAGAGAGCAGGAAGCATCAGCAGGGCCACCCCAAAGTCCATGGCAAGCTGGAAGGGCCACCAGTTTCAGTCTCCAACTGGAAGCAACGTCAAGGCGGGATCCTGGCCCCCATCCCCAGCCCAGAAGACCACCCCACTCCTGCTGGTCAGGGATGCTGAAACCACGCTGCACTAGCAAGCTGGACAAACTCACCGTCCACTCGGCCACCCTGCTGTACCGAAAGAAAAACTCGGTCTGGATCACGTGGACTGGAGGGGCAGAAGGGAGTCGCATTGCCCAGCTCAGCTCGTAAGACTCACTGCCTTAACTTAAAAAAAAAAAGATTGCGTTTTTCTCAGTTGTCTGAGAGGCAAAGAAAGTAACAAGGGGAGGGGGGATTTTCAAGGCTACATCTCCGAGCAGAGCCCAGCTGGGGGCTTCTGAGAGGGAGAAAGACAGACAGACGTCAACTGGAAGCTCGCCATTGCATGATGGCAAAGTTAAGCATCTTTTGACTTCGTAGTTTGGTCCAGGCACATCAGCGGGAGCCAAACGTCCAGGGTTGTTACCAATATTGAAATGCATTTTAGGCAAATCAACACCTTTTTTTAAATAGACAACTGAGAATATTTTTATAGTATACCTCAGTTATTCTCAAGAACTTTGGAATAAAGAGCTAAATTCACCAGTGGTTAAGGATCGTTAGGAATATTAGGGATGTCTCCTGATTCTAAAATGAGATTAATTCAGGAAAAAATATTTCACGTTTATTGGAGAATGTTTCAAAAGGATCGATGATCAATTTCTTCATCCTGGAAGCATCAAATGATGGAGAAATCTCAAGGAACAAAACATAAAAGAAATTTGGTACGTGTTTCATTGAAAGTAATTTCTTCCGCTGTTCACGACTGTTGGGCTTCAAGCCTGTGATAAAAAGAAAGAAACAAGAAGATAAAGAACACCGGTGCAGAATATTGTATACGAATGAAAGTTGGAGCACTTGGGATATTTGACTAGAAGCAAAATGTAAGCTCTTCTAAAGCAGTGGAGCAAAATTCCCAGGGCTTCTAGCTCCACGTAGAAACATTTTGGAACACGTTGTCTATCCTTCAGCCTGGCTCCCCAGTCCCTTACTCCACAGCAACTCTGAGCTTGTCTCAGTTTACGTAAGTATGACTTTTTGAGCAACTCTCTGGGGTGAGATATCTTGTGGTGACCAGGAGGCAAGGCGATCAAACGCAGCAGCATCTAAGGGCAACCGTCTCTCCTAGATAAAATCCATTCCACATTTTCCAATGATCAGAAGGAGACTAACAGGGATGGGGGGGGGGGGTACAGAAGCAGTGGGGGCAGACTGATGGATGAAGAGGGTGAAAATAAAATCCCAAAGCGTGACAGGAGCCAGGACTGCCCACCCACACCTCAGCAAAGGTTCAGAGGGATTGGTGGCCCACGTGCTCATCCTCCTGGGGACAGAGACACCAAGCCCCAGATGAAGCCTCCAGAGCTGCTCCACTATAGCTTTTCTCCCAGTTTTGGGATTCTCTCTCCAGGATAAATCAGCACCCACTTCTGTAAACCCACTCAAGGGATTGACATGCGTTAATGTAGTAATCCAGGCAACAACCTGGAAAATTGGTGAGGACCATTATGCTTTTAGCCTGCTTGGAGAGCAAAGAGCGCTGCGTCTTGGTGATTCCAGATGTATATTTTTGGGAGCAGGCCCAGGAACTCCTTCAGTGCCCATTCAGACAGTATTCCCATCGCTGTTTTGGAGGGAGGAGGAAATCCAGCAACTGGAGGTAGAAGATGACACTTCTGTAGGCACAACCACCGGGTTGAAGAATGCATGGTGGAATGCCATTGTGGACAACATGCAGGCATGTTGAGGATGGCTGATTTATGGAATCAATTTCCTTTTGATGTTTCAGACTGTTCCCCTCTGGCATTTACGGTGATCCTGTCTGGCACCTGGTGCCCCGAGCTGCTTGGAAGGCAGAGTCGGGGGCCTCACACAGATAACGGGGGTGAGATAAGCAAGGAGGGCTCTTGCAGATAAACCATGTTAACAGCTCATCTGATGGCTAAACAGGAGTTTTTGAATGGCATCTCCAAGCAGATATCCTGCCTTTGTATTTTAAGCCCTGACAGCAGGCAAAGGCATCTTTGCCATTCCTCGTTTGTCCAGAAAACTGGTGATCCATATATGGGGATAGATTCTCAGAGATCGATCGTCTTTAACATGACCATTTTTAGTTATCTGCAGTGGGGTTTTCTGTTTTCCTATATGCTTGTTTCAGACTTTGAAAATTAGCTAAACAAAAGCTAATAAGTCAAACTTCTTTCACCTGGTCATTCAGGGAAAACCTGAGTGTGAGTCTCTATTTATTCTTCCCCCTCAGCTGTTTCTCCACTAGTACATTTTACTGCAGCTAACTTCCAGTTGGGCGTACATTATTTGGGAAACTTTCCGAAGCATCCAGCTGTTGTCCTTGCACATCTTGATCCTGAGATTCTG
Source organism: Python bivittatus (assembly GCF_059951505.1). Classification (NCBI taxonomy): domain Eukaryota; kingdom Metazoa; phylum Chordata; class Lepidosauria; order Squamata; family Pythonidae; genus Python; species Python bivittatus. The sequence goes on along the minus strand of NW_028277076.1, from coordinate 1,122,168 downwards.
GGCCTCCAAATGGTACTTAATTCTAACTTCCACCAGAGCTGGTCAGCAGAGATTATGGGCCACATCTTGTCCCCCTCTGCTACAGAACCTAAGAAGATTGATCTCAGAGCAGGGGCATGTCAAAAAGTCAAGATTGTGGCCACCGCTGTGTGATCCATGCCCTGCCTCTCTTTCATCTGGGTCAATGCATGGGCGAAGGAGCAGGGGTTGGATCGCACCGTGGTGGCCACGGTCTTGCCTTTCTTTAACCACGCCCTGGGTGGATGGTTTGCATATTTATTAAGACAGGGCCGGGAGGTGGGATTCCCCAAAGATGGTTGGAGAGCCACCGGAAAAGAGAGAGAAAGGGGATTACGCCAGGCTTTGGGGACGGCTAGCTGTTTCAAAGCCTCCCAGGTGCCGAAACTAATGAGTCTTGCACAGGTCAAGCCATCTGCTCTCCTTATTAGAGCATTAACAGTCAGGTCTGCTTTAATCCCGCTGCCCAGCGCACTGCCGGCTTTTCAGCGGTGGGAATAGTAAGGGCCTAATGGCACTTTGCCAGTCCACCATCTCCGGCCCGTTAGTCAGCCCAGCAGAACCCCATATGGTGAATTAACCAGCTTAGTCCAATTAAGGGACCTCGACGCAGGATATTAAGGGCTCAAATTGGCTGACCTTGGCTGTGCGTGGAGAGTTTATGCAGCCTGAGCGCAAACCCTGAGTCGTCCATGCTCAAACATCTCTGGACAGGTCTTGCTTTGCACCACCTCCATATCCCTAATTAGAGGCACGAGGACACAGCTGTCCCCCGGCGTAACCCTTGTTACGGTGCACGTCCCTGCTACCTTTCCTTAGTCTTCTCCAAAGGCATGGAAACAAAATTTGGGTAACTTGACTGAAATAGAGGAAATGCTGTTGGGCTGAAAATAGGGTCCTGCATTCGGCCCACCAGGAGGGTCAGGTTTAAAGGAAGCCCTGGCTGGGATGTTATAGCACTATTTGAGGTTCTCTGATGTGGAGCTGACTTTAAAAATTCCAGGTTGGGCTCTGTTGGAATCAGCGTTTCTATAACAAGTGGAGGCAGGAAACCTGTAAGAATGCAATGACTCCAGGCATTTGCTGCTCTTGCTGTTTCCATATCAGCAAAACATAGCTTGTAATTTGACTTCTGATTCATACACCCTAGGTAACATCCTGCTCCATGCAAGGGGGTTGTTAACCAGATCCTGGTTAATTTTCTTCTCCCAGATCAGGCAGGTTCTTCCTCCCCAGCATTTTCATTTTGTCGTGGCCCCTTTCACAGCATCTGCAAACTCCTGCAAGTTCTCTCTTTGGCTGATTTTTTCCTGAACAAATTGTCTGAAGCGCAATAATAAATGAATAATTACTGAGTTATCAGTGCATGTTATCCTGTCTCGTATTTTCTTGTTTTTACACTTGACGTTCTAAAGCATGCTTTTGTTGTTATGCAGATGGAAAAAACCTAGCACATCAGTCAGATGCTGCCTTCTGCAGGAATTACCTAAGACTAATTACCTAATTACCCAAGACTAATTAGTAATTACCTAACTAAAAACTAAATACTACACACAGCTTTCATACACCACCTGGTGGTACAAAATGCATATGAATTTAAGGAGAACCGTCTGTTAAATCAGGTCAAAAGTCCCATTTGGGGCAGCATCTTTGTTCCTAACAAGATGTCTCTGAGAAAATAAAACCAGGAAGAGGATTCCTCTTTTGTTCTCAGATATTCAAAGGAACATCTCCTCCACCCCCCCCTCAAATTCATACAGTCCTTTTAAAGAGATTTCAACCTTACTAGGTAATTTTTAAATATCAATCTGTTTTTCACTAATTGTTGTCATGCCCTCTCTTACTGATTCTTCTCCTGAATGCTCAAAGTGGAAGACTGTTGGAGGCTAATGAAGAAGACTCTAGCAAAACTGTTTTGGGGCAATGCTCTGGAAGGACCCTTGTGAGGAGGGCAGGGGGTCCTCTATCTCATGCAGAAAGAGGATCTGAGTCCCAGGAAATGCCAATATCAGAGAATGCAACCTAAGGAATTCAGAGATGCCATTTAAGGGGTTGATTTTTGGAGATAAAAAGGCTACTCAAGAGTAACCGCTCTTCTTGAGTGTAAGAACCTCATGAACAGTGAGAATTAAGTTCAGCTGGTTTCTGGATGGGGATTGGGGTCTGCAGGGCAGGGTGCAAGACTCACACCTTTTGGAATCTGAAGCCAGTTCTCGGGTCAGTGCGCTGCAGAGTCTCTGGGCTTTTTCTTGATGGCGTTTGTGTCCTTGCTGGACTTCGGCCTCGGTTTGGCTGAAGACTCTGCTGGCTGCTTCATTCAGGTAGGTCCTTTGGTGGTGCTGTGTTTTGCCGTGTGACATTGCTAGCTGGGTCTGACCTGGTCCTAAATGTGTCTGATGCTGGTTTTTTAGCTTGACACGCTGGCTTGTTTTTATACGAAGGATTGCTGCTTTGAGAGGCTCCTGCAAGGAGGAGCAATATCTGTTCTGAAACAAGATGTCACCGTGCAGTTGTTCTACCTACTTTCCACCTTGCCTCTTGACTCTCCAAAATCTGTCTGGTGCGCCCACCAAGAAAGTGTTGTGTTTTTAGGCTCTGCTTCACCGACTTCCTTTTCCCAAGCCTCCTGATCTAGCAGGGAAGCAAAGAGGACACATAGCCAAAGCTAAAAGGTCGTTGAAGCACTGCAGAATAAAAACAGGAATGTCAACAGGAATACATTTTAAGAGAGCTGTTGATGGAAAGGTAGTTGGGTAAATTGAAATACCTGCACGAAGGAGGCCCTAATGCGGGGTGTTTGCTTTATAAACCCCCTCCCAGTTTCTTCATGGAGGTTTGTAGGAGGTAGAAGGAGGAATATATTTCTTCCCATTGAGACTGGGCTGATGGATTCTTACAACCGAAGCCTTCAGATTTGGGAAGTATGACTTCCAAGCAATGAATGGGGTTGGGTGGACAGTTAGCCTGCTGCGTGAATCCGGGTTGGCTTGCTGTGTGAACGTGCTCAACTGTTAAAGGTGGTTTGGCTTTCAGGTTAGTGCAATAGATGGCTGTTAAGAATCTTGATCAATGTTTATTATATCTAAAACAGGGAGTGCTTTCTTATTCGTTCTGGGTTGTTTTTATACAGCCCATGAGTTTCCCTTATCCTGTTCTGGGATAGTCAATCAATCAATGGCTTACAGATTTCCCCTCTTTCCATTCCCCTTTTAGCTTCTGTTCATTTACTGGCATTCAGCATGTGATCCTTTATTTATTCGATCTCTTCTTTGTCTTGACCTTGCCGGGAACATCACCTCAATTGGGAATTCTGTGTTGCGCTTAGACCCATTTTCCTCCAACAACTTTATTTTATGAAATGGAGAAAGGCTTGAGGTTCCACGCCTTTCCTTATTTTAGCGGGTGAGCCGGCAGAGGGCAGCCTGCAGTCATAAATAAGCCATGATTCTCCCTTCAGGGAGCTCCAGCAAATTCTAGGTGGTTGCAGCTGCAGCCTGGGAAAATGTAGAGCCTTCTGGAGTTGGGTTATTCCATTCCCAAGGCCCTTAGCAAGGGATGGGCATCCATTTTTACCTGCCTCAGCTGCAGCTCCAACATTTTCACACTTCACTTGTGTTTCTTTGCGATGCACGGCAGCCTTCTGTCCCTGTACTGTCGCCTATCACTTTGGCCAAGGATGAGTTGTTTGAATCTGTTTGCTAAGATATATTAATCACTTCTAAGGTGCTACTTCAAGGTCTTCTTTTGCTCCAAAGCTCAGCCCACCGGTGCTCAGGAGATAAAACTGTAGGGAGCCCGGACAGGCAGGTCTTCAGTCACCCATTCAGGGAAGGCCATTTGATAATTGCAATGGATCAAGACCTCTGCTCTCCTGGTCATGATCCTTGATCTGTTCTCATCCTGAACCGTGCTTTGGTTTGGGGTCTTGTCCTCTCAGACTAATTAACAGGGCTCCTTTTCCTTTATTGGCACAAACATCTGAGTGTGACAAGCTGCTCCAATTCTCACAGCTTGAAAGGAACCGAAGCCATGGCTGTTGACCCCCATGGCAACCTAGGAATAGCTCTTTGGCAATTAAACAGGGGGCTGTTGAAAAATGGCACAAATCCATTTGTTATTTTAAAAAATGGGATTGGGCAACCTAACGCAGAATTAAAGGCTGCTAGGACCAATCAGCTCTCCCATGAAGATGTAGTACAAAGTGGTGTGGTGGGTTCAAGGTGGCCAGCTGTGGCCCACCTTGGAATGAAAGAAGCTGGTACTAAGCTTGGAATTTATTTATTTGATTACATGTCATGTTGTTGTCAACGCTTAGCGGGCACATAGATAGACTTTCTCCATGATAATCTGTCCCTTACCTGGCCTTTCAGATCTTGGTAGAAATATATTGTTATCACGCCTTCCTTTTCTGAGCTCAACAGCATAAATATCACTTCCTCCTCCCATTTTTCCCCATAACAACCACCCTGTGAAGTCAGTTGGATTGAGAGAGAATGGCCCTGAAATTGCCCGGTGAATTCTACAGCTGGAGGTGGTCTTGATCATGACTGGCCTTGATAGCATGAGGAGATGAGTTTGGGGAAGCCTTATTTCTCCATGTGATATGTTGCTACTAGCTACGGATGGCTAAGTTTGATCATTGGTGTTATCCTCACCAACCAAAGGAAATTCTGAAAGGTATTTGATAGATTGCCAACTCTGAGGTGAAGCAGGCATGTCCTTCGGTGTTGACTTGGATGAAAATTACTTTGGTCATGCCCAAGTCATTTATCTTATAACGTCCAAGCGAGATGCATTCTCGTTTCTGCATATTGAGTATAAAAATGTCTGAGCCAAGGATGAGCTTCAGAAGCAGGTCAGCAGAAGGGCCAGGGAAGAATTCCTCCCTCATGCACAGGATGATAGTCCCCAAATTCTTGTACTTCTGGGAAAGTAAGAACTAGAAAATAGCGTCACAATGAAAAATGCCAGACTACAAAATCCTCTTCAGATCTGCTTGATAGAAACTAGGAATTGGGGCAGGGGTGGGAGGAGAAGGGGAGTGCTTATTTACTTTGAGGCTATGTCTTTCAAGTGAAAATCACTTGAGCCTTAAAGACAATAGATACTCCCTCTAACAAGCCATTGATCATAGTTGACTTATCTGGAGACCAGATTCTGTTCTGATCTTGATCAAATTCTATTAAGGACTTTGGCAGTGGAAGAGGTACTGAGCAGGGCTGGGGGACAGCAAATTCTCAAGAACTTTCTGAACATTTTGGTTTTTCTGTATATATTCTCAATACTATTGCCTGAAATAAGAACAGATTATGTATCTCCTATTATCTCCCCCCACCCCACCCACCCCTTTTCATTTTGGTTCTTTGCGAATTCCAGCATGGAGTTCCATTCAATCCATAGCTAAGACAACTAGCATAAACTCTCTTCCTAAATTAACCCATGATATCTGAAGTCCCAAATCTTGGCACATCATAGAATCATAGGGTTGGAAGAGAGCTTGGAGAATGCATCCTCCTTTGATGTGTTTGCAAACCAGAACCCAATATCAAGCTACTACTGATATCAGAGTCCAAGTTAAAAAGCGTAGTGTTTAATAAATGATACGGTAGAAGGCAGAATTGATGTCTGATTGTGTAGTAGATGATGTCTACATTCTTTTTTTATTGTAACCCAAATGCTAAATTATACATAAAGAAAGCATGATAAAGACTCCAAGCAGCCCTCTTGATATGAGACAGAGTAAATTAGCTCAACATGATTATTTGCCAAGATTTATTTATTTACTGAGTTTGGAAGAGCAGTGGAAGCAATTGATCAAGAAGACAACAAGTTTCACAGTCATGAGTTAAGTGTTAAATATTTCATGCTCGGGCTGAGTGACAGAGCATCCTGAACTAGAGTAGAGAGTCCTATTTCTGTGCAAGTACAGTCACTCCTTCACACTCAGTTCAGGCAACTGACTTGGTGCCAGCTTCTCTCTCTGCAAGGTTTCAGTGCAATCTGATGTTGGGAGTCGCTCATTCTTCTGCATGCCCTAAACAAGTTTTTGTTTCAGGAGTCCCTTGGCCCCTGGCAAAGTCAACAGTGTAGGCAGAACCGAAGTGAGCACAACACCACGGATAGTGGAGAAGTGCCAGTTTGCCAGGTGCCCAGAGGGTTAGCAGCTCGGGGCTCTGTTCTCTTCTTGGCAGACAACCCAAGAGAACGTGGCCCTTGTTTTCTTCTTGGGAGGAGAACTTGCTTGGCATCTCAGTCTTCAACAACCCGCCTTTGGGAAAACGCTACAGGTTGGCACAGGCCAGAGGACAAATGCTCTTGCCTGACCAACAATTGAACCAGCTGAAAGTCTTCCTAGCTTTACAGTGCCTTAATTATTCATGATCCTTGCATTATACATTGATGGGGGCAAGTGGGAACTCTGGAGGAGGGAAGAAGTCTGCATAATGATGTTGCTTGGCTGAGGGCAGGCTGTGGATGGGCCGCTCTTTAAGAATTAATTCAAGGACTGTAGCATCAAGTCCCGCAGCATTCAGAAGCCTCTGTCCTCAGTTCCTAGGGAAGTTCATACAAGCACTGCAATTAACCCTTTTGCATGCTAAAAGCATCTGTGGTTGATTCAACAGTCTTTGCATGGAATTGTTGCAGCTTCCAATGTTACAGTAAGGACATAAGGATCCCACAAGGCAATGGTGCAAATGATATAATCGGTGTTATGCATGTCATGATGTCATCACGCAGATGACACGGATGAGGTCATTTGCATTGCCACACTGACCCGCTCTTTGATTTATTGGACTTCTAGGAACAATAGAGATGTCCAGGCCCAGTTTTGACCTATTTAGTAGAAATTGCATTCCATTTTCCCTGTCCAACACCTGCTCTTTGTTGAACTGTAAAATCGAACGTTTGCTGCAACTCACCGAGATCGTCTGCATGAAAACACACATGGATGTTCACTCTGCTTTCTGTTGCACATCTATTTCTTCCACACGCGGTTTAAAGGAGCCGTTCCGTGGAGACAAAAAGGGTTTAGAGCAGAATATGATGTCTTCTGCATACAGAACCTCATGCCCAGCAGATAATTGGGGTAACCTTTTCTTGGAGGTCTCATTTTCCAAAGAGTTTTCCAAATGACCTTCTCCACCCGCAAGAGCAGTGGTGTCTTCCTTCGTTAATACACCAGCCGAGTTGCCAGGACAATTGGCGATTATGGTGAGTCACCACTTGGTGGCAGAGGTTGGATGCTACATTTCCATCGCACACAGTTGTGTCGTTGCTCAAGGTGACTCCAGAACTCTTATCCCACCCTTCTAATTTTTATACATATTTATAAGCAAGCTACTGAACCAGGCTTAAATGGCTGTTCATTGAGAGCAGAATAACCAAGCATCGTTATTCAAGACACTGTCGCACGGGTTTTCTGGTTCACGGTCCATTTCACCCCAGGGGTTAAGTACCATAATAAATTAGACATCTCCTCTTCCCCCGTCCCTGACCCTACATCCCAATCTCCAAAGGCTTCCAAATAATCCTTGGGATTTTTAGCTGGTCAAGAGGAAGAGTCTCGTCTCTAATGGGTATATGTAGAAAAGACATCAAGATCGTAACAGATGGTCTAGTCAGCGCAGAACAATGTTCTGTCTGCAGTTCTCTCTTCATTACTTATCTGTTGGTTTTATACTCATTTTCTAATTAGCAAGAGACCAAGGGAGGCATTTCTGGGGTATCTCAAATCTAAATTGGGCAATCGCAGTATTACAGCGGCCTTTAAGATGCTTTGGTGAGTAAGTAAGATGGTCCTTTTTGCACTGTGTGCCCAAACCCTCTCCTTGTGCTCTTGAAGCAAGACTACCCACCAAAGCCAGAGCTTAAAATTTAAAATATGGTGCAGTAATGGGATGTTCTGGGGCAGCTGAAGCTTACCTTCATTCCGCAAACTCCAAAGGTGTAGAGTAAAAAAAGTGAGGCCAGGTTGGTCAATAAATGTCACCTATAAAGTGTTCATTCTAGTGTGTGTGTGTGTAGATAGATAGATAGGTAGATAGATAGATGAAAGAAAGAGAGAAAGAAAAAGAAAGAAAGAAAGAAAGAAAGAAAGAAAGAAAGAAAGAAAGAAAGAAAGAAAGAAAGAAAGAGAAAGGACTGATGTATTCCAATTTATCAATAGCTTTAATGAATGATTAACATTTATTGCAGTACTGTTTGGAGGGAAGTCAATACTATAAAATACTCCATTAAAATTTCTTCTTAAACTGAGAGGCTTCGTAACAAGCCCTGATTTCCAACAATGAGGCTGGCTTCCTGCATTGAATAAACCCATATTTCTACAAAGAGAGCCCTCCTAGTCACAAACCCACCCACCTAGAAATAATGAGAAGATGCTGTGATGGTAAAGAAGCCCTTATCTTCCCCGTTCATAACAACTTTCTTCATTTTTGGCGGTGTTCGTCTAATGAAAGTCAGACATAACAGTTCGGCAGCACAGCCTTTCTTTTTCCAACACTGCACGGCTCTTACGATTCAGCTTCTTTCTGTCCTTCCAAAAGACTGTTATAATGCTGAATTAAGAGCACAGAAAGTCACCATCTGGAGTGTCCTCTAGGGCTTCCTATCTACTCGCCTTGCTCAGTAGGAAGTTAGGCTTGGGAAGGGCTTTGATTTCCTCGGCATATGGATGGTAGTGCACTTGCTAAACAAAACACAGCATAATTTCCCCTTCCTTTTCACTGGGGAAGAGAGCTCCCAACTTTTCCAAGAATATTAGAGATAGCTTTTATTCATTGATGAATATTCAGAAACTGCCTTTTATCAACTCTCACCCTGCTTCCCCTTTGAGAGAGAGAGAGAGAGAGAGAGAGAGAGAGAGGGAGAATTTCATTCATGCTGTGTACAGTTTCCACCCGGGAACCAAGGCCTGCTTACAAATGCAAGGAGACGCTTGTCCTCCTATTAATATGCCTCCATCCTGAATAAATACAGTCACTGCTCCTGAATCACTCCATGTTCCATGGACACTTAGGCTCCCCACAATTTTCTCCCTACATTAAAGGAATGAGTCATATGCTTTGCAAAAGTCTATAAAGGGATCCCGCTGAATGCATATTCGCTACTAATGTTTGCTGGAGGTGAGGAAGATTAATATATCTATCTCTACATCTCAGCCCTAAAATGGACAGCTTTGATGTCGTGCATAATTGAAAGCTGTAGGGAGAGGTCATCCAAAGAGTTGGGCTGAAATCTGTCAGCTTGATGAATCTTCTACTTCTGGTTTGCATCTTTTGGTACCAGGCAAGCAATGGCGGTGGTGAAACGGGGGTCTGCTAACTGGACCCGTCCAATGGAAGTTATTGTAGGTTTAATTTTTACTGAACGTTAAAACAATTGCAGCAGGACAGAGGTGCGGATTGAAAAAAGAACACAGAGGTTGTAATCTATGCTCTTGGTCATTCAGCTTCATTCCCGGCAGCGAAGGTGAAATGAGTGAGGAAGCTCCTTGCACAAACTGGCTGAAATTAGAAAAGTTAAGTTACAGGGTATCCCATTTACCGTACCCAAGAGAAGGAGAAGCCTTCCGCAAAACTTGGGGTGGAGCACAGAGCTTGAGATGTTAGTTCAGCCAAAATCTCTTCAGCCTTAGCTTTTGCGTTGAAGAGCGGAGCGAAGGTGATCTTTGATCAAGCATTTACTGTATAAATCAGTGGGGAGCCACAGCATGTGGAAAACACACCCTCCTAGAAAAGAGGCGAGGATCCTTGGCACCGTTGCAGAGGTAAAATGTTTTGGTCACAAGTCAGGAACCTTCAAGGAGTTGCGTGTAGCTCTTGAAGGAAAGGGAAGACGACCAAGCTGTAGAACAGCCCCTTCTTGCTCATTCAGACCTGAAAGGCAGCAGAACTGAGACTTCTGTTTTTTCTCCTTTTCCCAATCTGCAGCTGGTGACTGCCTCTGTGTGTGTGTGTGTGTGTGTGTGTGTCTTCTTTTTATTCAGTGTTGCATCTGCAGAAGAAGAAGAAGAAAAACAGAAAGCTCTTCTCATCTGCTCCAAAGCACAGGTCATTCAGTAGCGCTGCCCTGAAGGCCCCCACCTCTTCCAGAGAAGAGAGAGTCTAACCTCTCCCCCCCATATTTTAGCAAGGGGCGTTCATATCCAAATGGTCACGGGCTGGCAGAGTAACCTTTGCTCTGCTTTATTACTATCTCAATAGCAGCCTGGCAGGTCTGCAGAAGCTGTCATGCACTTCCCCCGGGCAGGGAGGCGAGTTGTCAGCACGGACGAAAGACAGCTTGCCTGAAATTGCAAATGTTCTGTAAACAGGTCATCCTGGAAGAAATGCTACAGGTACACTGAGGTTGCACAATGCTGTTGGTTTTTGTCCAGCAGGAGCCCAAGAGGCTGGCAGACACCCTCGTAGAAGAGAATCTGTGTAGCTCAGGGTTGAACTGGGGAGTCCCCGGAGTTCTCCGAGCTTGGCTGTTTTCTTGCAAACGTTTCATTGCCCGGCTAGGTAACATCTTCAGAGCACTGAAGATGTTACCTAGCCGGGTAATGAAACGTTTGCAAGAAAACAGCCAAGCTCGGAGAACTCCAGGGACCCCAGAGACACCCTCATCCCGGGTCTGTCTTGTGATGCACAGAAGCCTCACGCCAATTCTTGATGGCCACATAAATGGTGGATGCCAAGGGGCAGAAGCTGGTGGAGAATTTTTGGAAGAATTTGCTATGAGCTACGGTGGTGCTTTTGGACATGGAGGGCTGGGGGGAATGTAATTCTGTTGCCACCATGAAGCAACGTTCATCTGTTCTGGGTTTGGACTTGCAGAACAAGAGACCACCCAGTCTCTCCCATTCTCTTCCTAACCCTAATCCAAAGAAGAGAACAGAAATATCTTGTTTAGCACTAAATGCTGTTTAGTGTTTTGCCTGTACGCTAAACGGTGGTGATCTTAACTAGTTAGTGAAAATTACGAAATTGGTTTGCATCCAGGAAGCATAGATAAGATGAATGACTTCTCCCCTTCTCTTCCTGCAAACTTCTCTGTCCTAGATCATTCTAGAAATAATTGTCAAGAAGGCAGTGTTAATATTCCTTACACACTCGTTTAAATCTGCTTTTATTAGAGCACTTGGCTGAGGCATTGAAAAGATATGCCACTCCCAAAGATGTCTTGCTCGTGTTAGGGATGTTCTTAAATAGCCCTCGCATTTGGAGGCCAGTAGGTTAGGTCTTTGAGCCTTGATCTTCCTTTCGATGAAGGACCTAAATTCAAGTGTAAGAAAAATGGGTGAAAGATTGGGGGCGACCTGAGGACCAGCCTTGCTTTGCAGCTTTGTGTTTCGAGGTGCCACTTTGGTGACCTGGTGTAGAGTGTCGGCAGGGCAGCCATCGATGGATTGATTGATCATATTTATATAGCCGCCCATCTCACAAAAAAGTGACCCTGGGTGATGTACAACACTCAATTAAAAAATCCATAAACGCATATAAAACAGTCATTAAAGCTATAAAAACACAACAGGAGAGGGTGATGTTAACTGTAGTAAGGGACCCATTGCAACATCTTCCCGGTCCCCTGGGACCCCCAGGCCTGATCGCATAGCCAGGTCTTGAGGAATGTTAAGAGGATGGGGCTAACCTCACTTATGGGGGGGAGAATGGCCCATAAGGCAGGCACCATGGCAGAGAAGACCTGCCAAATGCAGGTGGGACCCACAACATGCCTTCTCTGCCAGACCTGATGGGATGGGCAGAAGTGATTGGGGAGAGGCGGTCCCTCCAATAACCCGGCCCCATCAATTATTGAGTGTACAGCTGAGAAGTGGAATTGCTTGACTCCCGTGGGGAAAAATGCCAAAACTCAGGATGCCAGCAGCCCAAACCGGGAACCTCTGAATTCCTGCATGCACATTTCTGCCAATTGAAGCAGAGCTGGCCAAGACTCGGATGTTTTTCTTCTCTGCTCAGCAATTCTGCATTATTATTTTTGTTTTACCTACCATGATGGCCAATAAGGAGCCTTCCTGGTCAGGCCTGGTCACATGAACAATGCAAGTCCAGCATAAAACCAGAGAAAAGCAAACGGAGCCTTCACAAATCGATTTTCAAATTACAGAGTACTTTATGTATGGATAGCTAGATTGCTGTTTACAAAGGATCTCAGACACATTTATCTTATTTATTAAGGCATGTTTGCAGCACTTCTCAAAAGAGAAAATTCAGATGCAGTTTACAACAATGATAATAAGTTAAAGTTACATAATAGGAAAGCTTGATCTGGATAACCTCTTAATTTTCAGAGATCAGAGTTTATATTAGGGAAGGCAGATGGTATTTAGGGTTAAAAAAATTGTTTTAATTATTTTCTTTCCATAACTATATACATCACAGCCCATGCTAGTTCTACATTTAAAAAAAAAAAATTATAATCCTGGAAGGAGCCAAGTAAGGTTGCAAATGATCTGAGAGGCTGGGTGAAAATTCCCTGCATTGTTATAGAGCAAATGTAGCAGTCCAGCTGGTTGTCCTTTCCTATATATTGTTCAACGAAAGGACGTTTGCATATTTCTAGGCTAATCCTACTTTCCAACCGACGCTGCCATATGGATTGATGTCATCAAATCGTCCTGCCGATCATCTGCCTTTCTGTTCCAGAAGTAGGACTTTGGAAGTCTGGTCTCCAAATGGGTGATAGAAATAATTAAATCAATGTTTTTAGCAAACTCTGAGAACCGCATTTCTCGCTCTGGGTGATAGAGTGCAGTCGAAATACCCTGTTTGTGGAAGTGAAACAAGACGTTCTAAAAGTAGAAGGTTAATTCTCATACTTTCTGCCCAAACGCTCGGTGGGGCTACCGAATGATGATCTTGGTCAGAACTAACATTTCTAAAACAGCGTTGTAAAGTTGCTGACAAGCTGTACAATCCGCTCCGAGGAATTTTGTGAGAAGATCTCTTGCTGTACAGTTAGCAAACATTTCTTGGTCTCTCAGGGAAATTTACAAGAGACCCTCAACATGAATTGTACTCAACTCCAATTAAAAGGATCTCTGCTAGGAAGTGTTTTGCGCAGGGAGGACTCCAGAGGATTTGATCCCCCCCCCCAACAACACCCCCGTATTCATGCTTGATCGTTTCAGTGGCACAAATAGCGCGGGACGATATATGCAATTTCTATTAGGGTTGCACCTTAAACATTTGCTTGTCCACAATCTCTGTCTGTGTGATTCACTTCCCTCACTGAGGTGCTTGCTTCAGGATTAATGGGGTGATTCATGCACAGAAGAAACACGATGATGGGGAAGGCCTTGGTGCCCTCTGAAAAGTGTTCAATCTACCTGAAAATCTATATAATTTGACTTGCTTCCATTGATTGTTTCCACCTTATGGTGAGCAGGCCACAGTTAAACCAGATATCAGTTGGCTTTCTGACAAAGTACAGCAAGATTCCTCTTGGTTTAGCCCACAGACAATATGAAGACCTGCACAATTGTTTCTCTAAGGGATGTTGCAGAAATAACAAGATTACAGGGTGGTGAACCTGTGGTGTGGGAATTAATACCACTGTATTCTCAGCACAAATATCTAAGAAACCCTAGGACCAGGTTTCAAACAAGATGGTGGCAAAGCCCCATAGAGCCAAGTTCTCTGCCCCAAATCTCATCTGAGGAAATGCCCTTTAGCGGGTACCATAACGAGGCATTTTATCTGTTTAAACTCTTAATGAACAAAGCACTTGGTTTTTGTCTGCTGAAACCCTATAGGCAACGGTTTATTTCACTTTGCTCTCTCCCGTGTTTATAACTTCTGCTGCTTGCTGTTGATTTTTCAAAGTTGGATGTTTGCCTCTAATGATGAGGTCTTACGTGATGTTTTACAACTGGTATATGTCTTTTCTGCTTGAGGTGCATCGGAAGTCCACGCAACGGGAAGATGGGTGGACTTCAACTCCCAGAATTCCCTAGCCAGCATGAAGTTGAAGTCCACCCATCTTACCGCTGCCCAGGTTGGGAAACACTGATGTAGCCCCTATCCATCCCCACGTGCTTCTGAATCCTGATTTTGCCAGGCTGATTGCTTGCCCTCGGCTGCTGAAATCCCTTTTACGGTACTAAAGCCATGGGGCAGTTACTTGAAAGTCTCTTCGAGGGTTTATTTATTCTATAACGTACTGCCCATCTTCACGTCACCAAGTTGTTGATTTATGGCCAGCCTTATTCTTGTCTTATCTCTCTGCCCAAAGTCTGCAGAATGCTATCTCCTTCCAACACATGTGGATGGGCGGATTGCTCATTCCTACAAGTTTCTTGAAGCAGAGGCCGCATCTCTGAATTTGTGAGAAACAAAAGTATCTCAAAGAAAAAGAATCAATTTTATTTTGCTCAGGCCAGGCTGGTTTTCCTTTATTGCAAGAAAGATTCAGGACAGAGAGAAGTTATTCAAATGTATTATCCTTCGCCCCCAACTTCGAAGCCATGGAATCTCTGAGATTAAACCTAATTCTTGATTCAAGGAAAGCCATCACATGATACCCTTGAATTGGAAGATCAGTGTCCTTTCTCAGTCTGGGAACTAACTTTTTAGTATTTAAAATCCAGTGCATAAATATTTGAAACAGGAGCACAGGCTAAAAAGGTTTTGCTTGGTTATTATGGCAAAGATGCCACCATCTGCCTCCTCGCCACAATTTGCAGGCAATGCCATCTGCACGACACGTTGCCATAAAGGCTCCCGTCCTGGCAGAAGTCTGAAAAAAATAAATCAATAGGCCTTAAATAAGTAATTAGAGCAGCTGAAAACCTTTCAGTCCTTAGAGGTGAAATGGGATGAATAACCGTAATGATTCTTTACAGCAAAGGTAGAGAGCCGTGCCTTTATAATAAGTAGAGCACACTTTCCTGAATGATGTCACACGGATAGACTTGCATTGAAAGGTTTTTTTCTTTTTTTAAGAAAGAGCAGCAGCATAATGTGAAGCTCAGTATTGACATGGTTGTGTGAATCCACACCTTTTCCTTGTTTTAAGACACGGGAACTATTGCCTGCCTATGCGTCAGGCGATGGAAGTCAGTTCCGTTTATACCAAACCACCTGTAAAGCGTTATTAATTTTGGCAAGTTTGGTCATGGGCTGAACAAGCTATGTGCCTCCTTGAAACGGAGTCCCCCGTGGCTTTTAAAGGCTAACTCTGCATCCAGGAACAGGTGACACAAATCCTATTAACTCCAGAAGCGAATCGTGGGTAAGACCTGAAGGTGAAGTTCAAAATCTCGGAAGGACCGAACGGAAGAACCAAGTATTGATTTCAAGGGGTTTTGTTATATAAAACTTACCCAAACTCCATTCAGGCATACCCCAGATTAATCCTTGAGATTGTTTGCCCAAAACTAAATATCTTTCGGGCTTGATAGATTACACTTCATCTTTGCTTGGTTACATAGGTTCCCCCCCCCCAACTCTTTAGTATAGCTAATGGCCATTTTATCCTCTTGATAGCCAAAATAACTTCTAATATATCATTCAAGCATGGGGTGTCTTCAATTAATCGTCTGCCAATTTTATTTGGGTCACTGACTCCCAAATAGAAAATGAGTCACAAGACCCCCCTGACAACCCTCTCGCATCCTTCCTTTTGTAGTCTTGTAAGCATCATAACCCCTCAAACCACTTTTTCCTATTTTTTAGCGAAGTTTGATGACGCATGCTTTGTTCCAGCATCTACAAAGCTCCTTTATCAGGTCTTTAACCTGAGGAATGCTTTTAGGGGCATCTCTAGTCAATAGAACATATTAGACACAATTCCTTTACTTATTAGCTAATGGATAGATTCATTTAGGGAAACTAGTTACAAAGGGAATGTATATGCTTCATTAAAGTAAACCGAAACCTGTAATGCAAAAAAGCTACTTTTTCATCTCTTATTTCACGAGTTTGTAGGGCCGCCCGACTCTAAGGGACTGGGTGGCATACAACAAGAACAAGCAACGAAGAAAAATAGCCATGCAACATTTAAAAATGATGAATATTTCCTTGGAAAGTCCCACCGTGTTCTTCGAGACTTACTTCCAAGTGCAGTTGAATATGGAATGCTGTTCCAGACATCAGACTCTCGCTCGGATCCAAATCGTTGTGACTTAAAGCAACCGTATCACATTTCTGCCTTCCATTGCTTGTCCGTCCAAAAGTGCGCTTACGACTCTCAAACTTTTATATTCTTCTCCAGACATTTTCACAGCTGTCCAAATATTAATGTATGTAAGACCACCTTTGATCTGAGGCCCGCGTAGTACTCTTAGTTCCATACAGTATAGTACATGTGGAATCTTTATTCATGCAATCTACATATTTTTTAAAATTTATTTATCAAAGTTGTCACCGCCCGTCTCGTTGAAACGACTCTGGGAGGTTTACAACAAAGATATGTGGATGAAATTTCTTGGGGGCAGAAACCTGTGCTTCCCAATGCTACCTTGTGCTTCAAAGGTGTAGAAGGATATTTTGACTTTAGAGAAGAATGGGTATTCTGGATGGATGGTCATGAGATTACTTGCAAAACAGGTCCACAAACAGTCCATCTTTATACCGTGCAACCTGTGTGCGTGAGGTCTGTATTTCTGCAGGTGGGAACAAAGAGCGTCTGTTCTCTAATTACCCAGCCATAAAAATCCAAGTCAGAAATGCTGCAGAGGATCCCCCAAGAGAAAGTTCTGATGAGTTATTTGATCTCTGCTTCATTAGCTGCCTCGCTCACCCACCTCATCGCATCCTTGATTCCTCCTTGCAAGAAAACACTCTTGAAATCTTAGCGAGAGCTCTTAAAATGTCTTCCTTTTACAACTTTCTCTGTGGCTTTTATCAACTTCTTTGAAACTGTCATTGTGTCGCCACTAACTTTCAGCGCCTACTTTCTTCACGTTTGTCCTAATTTTTTCCTTAGGAAAATTGGATATGTAGTTTCACATTCTCATTAATCCATCTTTTGTTTTTTTAATGCAATTACTTTTTGAAAATTGACCGCTCGTCTTTTTTCCCCTTGATCTCCCCTAATGGTGTTTTTGGATATTCAGATTTTGACCACTGCTGTGCCTTATGTTTTAAAACCCAATGAACGATTCTGTAATACAGTATTTAGAATTGCAGTCCTGAGAGACAGAATTTAATGGCATTTACCAGGGAGCAAATCCTAAGTACAATGGGACTTACTTCTAGTACATACCCCATAACAATAACACACACACAAACACACATACTTTGTATATACAGTGGTACCTCGGGATACGAACGCCTCTACTAACGAACATTTCGGGTTACGACCAGCTTCGGCAGGAAAATTTTACCTCGGGATACGAACTCGCCTTGACTTACGAACCGGATCCGCAGCCATTTTCCCTGCTGCCACGCGGTCGCGGCTTCCTGTGGGCGAGGTCGCGGTAGCAAGGAGACGTTCGGTGAGGCTTGTGGTGTGTTTTGCGGTGTTTTGCGAAGGTTTTTGGTGTGCGTGTTAGCATGGCTCCAAAGAAAATGCAGAGCAGGCTTGGTGGGAGTAAGGCTCTGAAGAGGAAATTGCCTCGGGTTGCGACCAATTCGGGATACGTCCAGAGTCACGGAACGGATTAAGTTCGTATCCCGAGGTACCACTGTATAAGATAACTTTCTTTCATTTTTCTACCACCAAATTACTACTTCAAACTTATTTTCGGTATTATTGAAGGATAAACATGTCCGTCTGCCTTCTTTCTACTGCAGATTTTAACAGTAAAGTTTTATATTCCTTTGTACCTTCTTAAGTTCTCTTCCACACACATTTATATTTGATGTGACTACCAGGGATCAAGAATATAGCTTATAAAAAGTTATTTGAAGGCTTGGTGATGGCCGGTCTGTACTTCTGCACAATAAGACACAAATCTACTTCAGAAATACCCTTAGATGTCCCATTGATTTTCTGTGATATCAAATTGCAAATTTCTTGAATTATATGAAGTCAGCATATACAGTGGCTTGGCAGAAAGAATATAGTCGTAATATTTATAATGGCATTGGTTCCAAGTGATAAGTTTTCATCTCCTGCGTGTTCAGATGTTCCAGGAAGAATAATTGTGGGTGAAAGCCATTTCAAAAAGCATTATTTTCCATATAAAAATGACACTCTTTCTTACATGCCTAATGCAGGAGGTATAAAGTCTGTACCTGCAAATTTGTTTTAAACTCAGAAATACATGATAATAACTGAAAGCCATCTCAGGTCGGTTGGGGTTACGTGGGCTTGGATGAAAAGTTCTTGAGACTTAATATTGTTATGATATTGGGACCTGGTACAGGAGATGTTTGCCGGAGCCAAAAATACCAGGGAATACTCTTAACAGTTCTGGCAAAGAAAATACTTTTAAAGGGAACCTGTCTCTAATCGCCTACTGAATAGCTGGATCTTCTCAAGTCTTCTAGAGGGCTATCAAAACCCCGCAAGGAATCGCTTCTCCTACTGCACACGTGACAATCTGTGCCTGAGAACAATAAACTCAAGCCAATTATTACAGAATGCCATAAATCTGCAGGAATCTCCTTTCAGAGGAAATGGAGGGATCTCTGCAGCTTCCCAGCCTTCAGAGATGAGGGTTGGGCTGATCCTGGAATGGAGGGAAAGATCCCCTGTTGCTGTAGGGCACAAAACACACGGACCCCAGTTCCAAATCTTCACCTTCACAAGTTCAGCATTCAGGGGGGAAAGACCCCAGTGCCCATCCTGTACAGATAGCACAAGATAGAGCTTGACCTTAAGGGAGAGACTTCTCTGGAGCTTCTTTTGGGTGTGAGGAAGCACAGTTGTGACACGTGTGCCATACGTCTTGGTAATATCCCTAATAACAGCTGTGTTGGCCCATGCGCATGAGTCACGCACCATAACTGTAGCAGGAGGAATGCTAAGAAATGCCACGTGTTTGGGGCAACCGGTAGTTTGTAGCTTGTAGGCTTCGACGGCTGCCATGTTGTTTTAGGCTGCTATGGGTCCAACCTTTGGTTTGATGTAGCTTCTCCTCCTCTCCTTTTCCTAAAAGAGGTCTTTCAAGGCCTAGCGATCCCTTGTTAGGGTTAACCCAACCCAAGTTAAGGGTTCTCCCTACTCCCCCATATCCTTGGCACTTTGCTTGGTCTTGCATCATGTGGCATATACGTTTAATTAATGAATAATAATAGAGATACCCAGCAGGAGAGGTGGTATAAAAACATTTACATGAAGAAATAACCCTCAGGGTTGTCCTCCCTTGGTCAACTTCATCTCCAGCTTTGAAGAAAATAAACCACTATGCTACTACATCAGGCTATGATTGCAAACGTATTACCCTTTATATTGCAGGTATGTTTTTACCTTAGCATGCCCTAGCCCCTCTATTCTGCCTTTTTGCATCTTTTTTTATTATTACTGTTATTGTTTACAGGCAGTGCAACTGCCACAGTGTGATGTTTTTGGTGCAACAATTCTTTGGCTAAATAAACAGGAATAAAAGGGAAGGAACAGGAGTAGTTCTTGCAGAGATCTGCTCTGGTATTTGGTCCAGGGTTTTGGGCTTCAGCCTTTGCAAGCCCGACTTGCGCTGTTCTCTTCTCACCAAGGCCTGCCAATGGTGCTGGGCAGTGCCAACTGGTGGCAAAGGCCACAACGTGGGAGATTCAGGGCCGTTAATTACTGCACCCCCGAGCCATAGACCAGGCAGTAAAAATCCGTAGGTGTCCTGGCAGCCCCCATGCTGGCTGGGAATGATGGGAGCTGGACTCCAGCACGGCAGGAGGAGCAAAATCCTGCTAGTGGGAAGGATTCCCTTTTGTGGGGAGGGGGCTGTTAAAGAGGCTCGAAGTGGCCGAGACGTGTGTGGTTTCGGGTTGACCCCCCAAAAGCAGGACATCCTGCCATCGATGCTGCTCTTGGCCCCAAATGCCCGCGCCCCTCCTTTGGCTCTTGATTGGCCGGCTTTGTGGAAGGGGGTGTCCTTGCAAAGGGCTGGAAAATGAAGGCAGGCCTTGTTGGCCCCGTGCCCGAGGCCAGCCTGGCATCGTCTTCTGAAGCTTGGCGGTGGACGGGGAGCCATTCCTCTGCAATGCCGGGAGGGGTGTTGGGGCGTGGAGGGGGACCCCGGGCCCCTCGGGAGGGGCTGTTGGTGGCTTTGCTTCCCCCCTTTGCAGGGAGGGGAGGGAGGCCTCCCAGGGAGCCTCGGGGCAGCCGGAGGCTCATCTGGCGCATCCGTGGAGCCCCCACATCTTCCGCCTCCAGCAGGTTCTCAGGAGGGGCCCCCGGTTACCTCGGCCTCTCCTTTCGGCTGGGTGCCCTGCCCTTGCTCCCAGATGCCCATTTCCAACCCCCCTTAATTTACCCCACTCCTCCTGTTCTCTCCTTTGCTTTCCCCCTCACTCCTTTGGTTTTCACCATTGCCATTGTCTTACAGCACAGTCAGGTCCTTCCTTCCTTCTTCTCTCCTTCCTTCCTTCCTTCCTTCCTTCCTTCCTTCCTTCCTTCCTTCCTTCCTTCCTTCCTTCCTTCCTTCCTTCCTTCCACCTCCCTCTCCTTTCCTTCCTCCCTCCCTCCCTCCAGCTACAGCAGGTCCCATTCACGGTCACCTCACCTGCTGGCTCCCTTCCTTGACTCCGGCGTCCCCCCCCCTTTGCTTTCTCCTTTCCTTTTTTCAGCCCCCCCCGGCTTTCTCCTCTTTCCTCCACCCCCCCGCTCGCTTCGCCCCCTTTTGCATTGCACCCTCCTTTTTCAGGGGACTCCGGCGGAAAAGCCACCCTGGCCCCCTTACGCATTTTGCGCAGAGGACGCAGGCGCTCCTTCTACGCCCGCAGCGCAAGGGCTGCCCTCAGGTGCGGCCGCGCCGCCTCCGGATTCCGGAGCGAGGTTTACGTATTTTGCGAAGGGAGGAGGGGAAGGGACCCCCGCCCCTCCCCTCCCCTCCCCCGCCTTCGCCTGGGACGGAGCGGCGCGACCTCCGCAGCGCCGGGGCGGAGGCGCTGCTCGGCCGAGGCACGCGAGCGGCGGAGGCGGGCCGGAGCGGCGCGGCGCACAGGTAGCCGGCCGGGCGATGGGCCGGCTTACGCCAAGTGCGTCGGCGCGGCCGGAGGCGCCCCCGGGCGGAGGGGCAAGGCGGCGGCGCTACGCCGATAGCGTAAGGCGGCTCCGCTTCTCAGGTGCAGGGGAGGCGAAGGGGGCGGGCTCACCGTTGCCCGGCAGCCCTGGTCCGGGCCCAGCCTATGGGGGCGCCGGGCGCCGTCACGTGGCCCGAGCCCCGAAGCCGCCTGCTGCGGCGCTTGCAAGAGTCGGACCGAGCCGGGACGGGGCCGTGGCCGTGGCTGTGGCTGCGCGGAGGCGGACGGGGACCTTCTCCCGAGGGGGACGCGGGTAGGGCGGGCGCGATGCGCGCCGGGGGCGGGCGCGGGGCCGGGGCGGGGAGGCCACGCGTGCTGCGGGAGGCGTGCAAGATGGAGGGGGTGGTGCAGTGCGAGGCGAGCGGGGACGGGGACTCGATCCCGCGGGGCTGGCGGAGCGGAGGAGGACCCGGCGATGCGGCGGGGGGGGAGGGGGAGGAGGAGGAGGAGGAGGGGCGCGCGGGGCCGGCTGTGGGGTCCGGCGGGGGCTCCGGGGCGGCGGTCCTCGCGCACGGGCGCGCGGGGCAGCTCCCCAACCTGGCGCCCTCCAGGAATCTGAGAGTTCAGTTCCCACAATCCCCAGCCGTCGCCCCCCCCCGCCCAGGCCGCTCCAGCTGGGTTTTGCGGGAAGCGGCATCGCGGCACATCTGGAGGGCGCCAGGTCGGGGAAGATGACTTTAGGGAGCCGGATCCCGCTCGCCGGGCAGAGCGCGCCTTACTCCCGAGTAAATGCGCCCGGGCGCTCTAGCCGGCGCTTTCAAAGCAGGAGGCGGCGCCGGGAGCGCGGTGCGAGCGAGGGCTTGCCGCCCTGAACGGGGCTGGGGGGCGGGGGGCGGGCAGCAGGGTCGCTGGGGCAGAGGCGCGCCTTGGCGGTTCCGGGGCCGTTTCGGAAGCGGGTTCGGCGTGGAAGCAGATGCGACGTGGAAGAGGAGCGGGCGCGGGGCTCGGAGTCCCTCGGAGTAGCGGGAGGGAAGAGCATCCCGCAGGAGAGTGCCTGGGGAGGGGCGGTTAGGGTAGGCGAGCGGGACCCCCGAAGAGGGAAGCAGGAGTGGCCTCGGGCAGTTTCCCCTGAGGGCAGGAACATGGGGCGGGGGGTGCAAAGATGTGGCTATCCGAAGAGGGTGCCGGGCGAACAGAGGGAGCAGGAGGAGGAGGCAGCGGCTGCCAGGTGTCCAGAGGCAGCGAGTCTGTGGGAAAGCAGATAGGAAGTTGGGTTAGGGGCTGCGATGGGGGGCGGCAGATTGCGCCGGGTTGCCCTTGAGAAATTCAGGCCTGTGTTTTGGAGAGAACCGGTTCCTCCTGTGATAAGAAGCCCTCGAGCAGCGGATTGCATATGTTAGCCACCAAGTTGGATCTGGGGTCAAAGTCTTAAGGAGTCTGAATTCATGCCCGGCTGGAGGTTCATTTGGGAATATTTCTCTCAGCCTCTTGGTTCTTTTCGGACTGCTTTAAATGCTGCTCTGGAGATGGAGCCGGAAACTTGCACGGATTTCAGTTTCGTGATACCAGGTGCAAGCTTTTGTAGAAAATAGTGTCCTTCTTCAGATTCCCAACCTTCCTTCCACCATAGGAGCATCCTGTGTCTGCATTGGGGGCGGGGGGGGGGGAGGAGATAGCTACTCTGAGTTCCTTGTCCAAAGATTCTGTCAATTATATCTTTAATCAGGTTTAAGCCCCATCTCATATAAGAGAGAGCCTGGTATGACGCATACATTTGCATCTAGCGTTTTATGTTCCGAATAATAGGGTTGGGGGTTTTGTTTTGTTTTAATGGTAATGGCAATATCTCACTAGTAGGGGTTCGATCCGCTGGTGGTGAGGATGGTGGCTGCTAATGAAAGCCTGCGGTGTTGCAGGAGAGCGTCGTGCAAACAGGCAAGTTCTGAGGGGAACTTGTGGGGATCAGGGATCGAGCCGCAGTGGGCTCGGAGAAACCCTGCTGCCTTTGGACTGGCCAGTCCTCTAGGAGATCTGGTAGATCTAGGAGGGCAAAGTGGGTTGTCTTCAGGCAGCAGCATCTTGCGCCGGGCCTTGGAAAGCGAGGGGACCAGCTTTCTCCCCCCGCGGCCAGGCTGTCCAAATCCAGCCTCCGTGCAACTAGCGTGGCACAGTCGCATTGTCTCTTGCCCTGACCTGATTTTTTAAAAATGAAGCATTTGCAATTTGGGTGGCTTCTGGACACTCCGATCCGCCTGGACGTCCATTCCAGATAGGGTGAGAGTCCTGTGCATGGTTCATGGCAACAGCTGAGGCTTTGCTTTTGCTTCGGCTCACCCTCCACCCCCCAAATACACCCATATTCTGTCTCTGGCTTTGCCTTCTCCTTTTAGCGTTAAACATTTACCCAAGGACTTGGAGTGGACAATGAGGAAGAAGCCGGCGGAGCAATGCCTGTGGAACATCGGAGGAGGGCCATAATGTAGTGAAAAGTGTGCGAACGTTGCTGTGACCCATCTCCCGAGTTGCAGTTGTACAGACAGAGGTGGTTTATAAAGCCCCAGTGAGGTTGCAGTCAAACTAAGTTTGCTGAGGCAGGACAGCTGGTGGGTGACTTCTAGCTGAGTCCTAGTAGATTTAATTCTGTTAATATTTATCTCTCTTTCTGGGCAGCCCAGTGAAACTGGCGAATGTGAAATTGGCGAACGTTTTCCACATAAAGTCAGGCACATAAAACTGTCTGCTAGATGTAATTCATTTTCTTCCTGGTATCAGATGTCAACAATATGCAAATTGCATGATAGTTGTCTCTTCGTTTAACCTGGATGGCTTTGCTGGCTGCTGCAGAAAAGATGATTTCCGTTTGTTTTTTTACTAGATGTACAAACATTTCTCTCCCATCGTTCTTTGAAAAATTCTCCTTTATGTAAACTATATGTTAAGTAGTGGGTTTAAAAAAAAAAAAGTTTCTCAAATGTGTTCTGAAAGTGGCTTCCTCTGAACTGGAATATTACGACTCAGTGTCAGATGCTTGGACAGGCTGATGGTTATTCTCCTGGGAGGGAAACATACTCTGCAAACAATCAGAGGCTCTGATCCAGGATCTAGTTTACTCAGAATTAAATCCTTGAGTGTAAATAATAAGCAGGCCCAGCTGAAAAGAACCAGGAATGAGAAGGCTAGATCGTACATAGCATTTGACTTGGTCATCATGATTGTTCCGTGAATTGGACTCATTTCTCAGAGAGAGAGGAAATAAGAAGGGAATCAGTTCTGTTTAGAACCTAGATGGGAGATCGCAATAAAATCTCGGGGTGCCAATCCCTTTTCCTCTTTCTGCCAAGAAAACTACAGAAACATACCCTTGGCATTATAAAGAAGCTTGTTCACCTACAAGATGTACCTTAGCTGTTTCTTCTGTGTGTATAAGATTGTCCTTTTGTTCATTTTTAAACTAACTTCATCACACCAAGATTTAACTTAGTACCTAGATTCCTTCTCCATGAAATTCAGGGTGGGGGATCCTCTCAGGAGCTCTGGGGTTTAGTTAAGGGGTGGGTGGGCTGTAGACCAAGGGCATTGGGTGAGTTTAGGCAGAGGCAGATACAATACAACCCTGTAGCTTTTGGGAGGCAGGGCTGGAATTAATGGAACAAGGAGAGCAAAAACAGCTATTTTGACTCCCCTCCCTGCCAAAGAGGGTTTCCTTTTGCAAAGGCAGAGAGCGGTTGCCAAATGCGTAAGGATGGGTCTGTGCATTTTGGATCTCTGAAAGTTGCTTCGGTGTGCAGATGGTGGTTTGCACCACCTGGGCCCTTGGAGGTGAGAGGTGAGTCCCCTTAAGAGGGCTGGAAAAGGTAGCCTGGAGGATGTCATCTTGTGGAGACCGTTTGACAAGCGCAGAATGTAGGAGGGGTGAAATTGCAGAATGTGGATGGAAAGCCTTCCTTCTTTTAGGAATTACGCCTTTAACCCCCAAAGCAGAAGAGTACAAAGCTCTTACGAAAAAGCGACAAAATATTCCTTTTCTCCGTGTGCTCTAATGGCTTGTTGTAAGCACTGGAACCTCACCACGTTGCTGGTTTCTTCCCACAGGTCAGCATGAGAAGATGAAAGTATTTCATAACTCTTGGTTACAGCTGGTTTTCCCTGTGTATGGCTGCTGATCTTTGTACGATGAAGTCGAGGGCCTGGTTTTGTTGAACGAAACCATTTCCGTTTACTCTAGAATTGCTGGCAGGCTTAAGGGGATACACAGAATTCTTCCCTCCTTTTCCTGTCATGGGGCATTAACTGGGAAAAGGAAGAAAGGATCAATTATTAATGAATGGGATTGATGAATACATTAATTGTATGGTGCATGCAGTCAATAATTAACTTTTTTTTTTTTTAAAGTCTGGGAGGGTATCTTGGCGTCTGCTGAGTTAACAAGCTTGGTACAGGAAAACACCCATCTGCTCCTTTTGATGAGGCAGGAAAGGCAGATGGTGAGGAATTAGGTCTCTCTCTCGAATAGCACACGTGATGTACCTTTCAGCGATGGGCCACGGGAAATTTCAGTTCTTCCCTCCCACCCTGCTTGGTGGGTCTCCTTGCCCTCGTGGAGGAGCTTAAAAATCGTTCATACTGAAATATGGAGTCTGGCCAAGGCGGGTGCATTATCTGTTGATTGGTTTAAGGCAGTGTTTGTCAAACGTGGCAACGTGAGGATGTGTGGACTTCAACTCCCAGAATTCTAAGTTTGAAAAACACTGGTTTGAGGCCTTTCAACCAGGTTTGGTTTTTTTCATGTCGCTGAAGGATGGCGTTGGAAGCATCAACCTGTGATCAAGAATTGGGATTTGGGCGTGAAGGGAACCCCATGATATGAAACTGTTTTTGCATATATGTGTGTAAGCCGCTCTATATTCCCCTAACCGGGGCAAGGTCAAAAAAAGTCAAGATGGTAGCTAAACAGAGTTCCTTTTTTTTTTTATGGGTATTGCATGCGGGATGCCTGGGAAAAAAGGGATGGTGCTTCAGTCGTACGGGTGCCATCCTGACTTTTTTGACACACAAACACGCCCTCCTGTGGGTGGATGCCCGCTTCCCAATTTCCACTTTCTACTGCTTTCTTGCTAAAGTGACGCACCGTGGAAAAGGTTGAAATTGTTCCTGTATCTAATCCAATGTCGTACGGGCAGAGTTGATGAAAAACTCACCGCTTTTTTTATTCCTTGCCATCTTCCATTTTTGAAACCCACATTGGCTAGGTTAGACTTGCTGCAACATATCAACCCAGCCAGGAGTTACCAGGAAGGTAGCAGGCACCTGGATTTCACAACACCCTTTCGTTCCTTCGTGTTTGCGAGAAGGTTGTGGAAGTCATGCAGATGTTACGCCTGGGTGATGTCGCTGGTTTCCTTCCCTTCCTTTCCCTGCAAGAACCATAGCATTGGCTCATGTGCTGCTGGGCCCCTGGGTCTTAGCATCTTTGCTGAGAGGATGCGAGCTATCTTGCTAGTGTCTAAATAAGGACCATAGGAGAACATCAAGTATTTGACATCTTGATAAGCGAAGGTAGATGTGGGTTGACGCTGGCTTAAGAGATCAGTGTGGAATTGCCTGGCCTTCACTTGGGAGAACTTTGGAAATTGTGCCTCTTGAGCTGTTGGTTAAAAAGTGTCCCAAGCAGTAGAGAAGCTGCTTGTCCTTTACCTGGAGCTTTCCAGGGTCCCCCCCACCCCTCTTTGTAAGAGGACTTGGAGCTTTTCTCTTTTCCCGCGCCAAGGAGAACAATCAGAGACTTAGCCAGGTGGGCGCTCAGAACTTTCTCCTCCCCTCGGCCCCTTTTGGCAAGTGTGTGTGACGCCGTGTGCCAGATTTGAAAAATGTAATCCTTTTTATAGCAATAATGCTTTAAAAAGCACCCACACATTTTCCCCCCATACGCTGCAGAACCAACTGTGCTGGGAAGGTTTGTTTCTGGAGGTGGTTGAGAGAGAAGGGACAGGAAGCATGCTGGAAAGGGCCAGCAAGGAAGTCCCGTAGTTAATCTTTCTCAGGCTTGCGGGGAGGTAGATAGGTTGGGCTTCCCTGGAAACGTCTCTCCCGCCCCACCCCTCTCCAGCCTTTCTGGATCTTGAAGTTGCTTCTGCAACCATATTTGCATGGAGAAGATCAGAAAGGAGATGCTCTGTTGGCCACGAAGGCTGGGAATGAGCATTGTCCAGCCCAATGCATGTCTTTTCCAGTGTCCAGGATTTGTGGTCCTTTCTGCTCTTGCAGCCTCTTTGTGGTCACCTGGCAAATGTTGGGGGTCCGTGTCCTTCTTAAAGTTGAGCCTTGCTCTAACACGCATGGCTGGGATTTAGGACCACAAACTTTGCTTCTGCTGAGAAGCAGAAGTAACTGGATCATTGTGTTTTACACTAAACCTTACAATAGTTTGGGCTTATCTGAGGGCCTTGGGTGAACCAGGCTGGGGTGGCATGTAAGCCCTGGGGGGTGGCTTAGTAAAATGCATGGCTCAAGCCCACTGTGGCTTGCTTAGGAGTTCTGCTTAAAACAAACCTTGATTTAAACGGGTGCTTGAACTTAGCGGCGGTTGATGGGGAGTAAGAATATTGGGTAGGTCACGGGGTACGTGCGTTGCTAAGCTATAGCATTTGGCTTCAGCTTGGTGTGATGGTTGAATGCAGCCCTTATAGATTGTCAGGCATAGTTTATGGCTTAACATTACATGCAAGTGAAGGCTTTATGGCTTGTTCCACAAACCCTAATTAAATAGTGCTTCAGGGGATGAGGGAACCTAATGATTACATAGGGAAGGGTTTTAACCTTTCACCAGGGAGTTTCTGGGCTTGTAATGCAGCTGTTTGGGCTCATCCCAAGCGTCCGTGTGTCACTGTGGCTGCAGTGCTCTGATCGCCTTAGTCTCGAGACCTCCAAAATACTTCCCAGCCCTACTCACGATGCGCGGTTGCTCCCTCCGTGCATGCACGTCTTCCACTCAGACCCCAGCAGAGACCGTTAATGATATTGATAAAAGGGAAGTGCTAGAAAAACAGTAGAACTTCTCAGATTGTATTACCACAAAGTCTTGGTTAATTTTGCACTTTTATTTTTGTTATTTCCTCTCACGCTGCCTCTCCTTTGCCTTTCTTTCCCTTGAACTGCTCCTCTGCCTTCTCCAGCAGCGGGGTTTTTGCTTCCCCCTTGGCTCCGGTCCTTCAAGGTCCACGCAGCCCGTTCTTGGAACTCCTTCCTGCTGTTCCTCTTCACGTCCTTCCCACGATGGGGACAAGTCGCTGCCATCCGAGTTTCTCTTGCTGGAGAGGGGCCTTGGAACGGCCCCCCCCCAGTCAACATTTTCTGTCCCGGAGAAAGCGAATCGTTCCCTTCGCTTTTCCTGAGCCACCTCCAGGGAAAAAGGATGCGCAGATCCAAGACTTTTGCATAATAGCTCAGTATCCTCTCTCTCTTGAAAAAGTGAAAATGAACATCTTTTTTTTAAAGTTTTCAGTGGAGTTCACCAAGTCTGGATTCTGGGTTTCTTATTAACCAAAGGCACCGGCGGGCACCGGTCTCTCCTATCCCCAAAAAGCACACTGCTGAGATCTTCCTTTCCATCCCATCTCCATAGCCAAGTCTTTTCCCAAAGCTTCTAAGAAACACGTGTTGATTGATTGGTTGGTGTTGATAGCCTTAACCTCACTGTCCACCAGGCATACCCACCCTTCTCTGGGCAGAGCTTCCGAGCGGGCAGAGCTGGGGGTGCCAAAACGCAGCTCCCTTCCGGTGTATGAGCAAGAACCCCCAAGAAAGACCAGGGTGGCTGCAGTTCACCTGTGAATGTGGTTGACTTACAGCTTCCTCGTGTATCCAAGAATCGCTGGGGTGAGATGTGCGTGCCCTTCTGAGGCTTGTTCCAGCAGCCTTGGCTGGAAACCCTTTTCTCAGAAAACCCAACTGCCTCATTCATCTTAAGAGATTCCTTCGTTCTCCTCGCCCTCTCAGATGTTGACTGTTAACAGTTCTCAATATGCGGGGGAAATGATTTAGAGCAATTCTTGAATTCTGTGGTTTTGGCTTGCTTCGTCATAAAAGAGGCTGAAGTCCCGGCTGGTGATTGACAAAATGCAAATTCTGGGTTGCTTCATGAGCCAGTAAGTCATCCAACGGGAGGTTTCTGTGTCAGGGAGACTCAGCGTTGGGGCGGTTGGTCTCCCCGAGATGTTGTCCTTTGGCGCAGAGGGAGTCAGATGGCGTGATTTCTTAAAAATGGGGTGGAACTGCAGGGGGAAAAAAAACTTGTGCCATGTTTAACTCCTAAATATTTTCCCCCCAACTTGAGTTTTTGCTGCTGTGTTGTCATCATGCCGTTTAAGGAAAAATTTAGCTGTTTTTTCCTGGGTACAGTGAGCGCGGCCAGAGGCTTTTTCCAAAAATTCCTGGGTGTTTCTGCCACACTGGTATTGAGTCATTCTTTTTCCTAGGAATCCTGCAGCTCGATTATATCTGGCATTATTGCCCAGGATGCATATTTGGGAGTAAAAGATAAATTCAGAACTGAGGAGGTCCTACCCACATTTGTAATCTCCTTTGCTTTAAAAATTAGAGCCTTGAGATCTAACAAGGAGCAAAAGAAAAAGAAAAAGAAAAGCATGTTTGAAATTAAAGAGCTATAATTCAAGAATAAGCTTTGTACGCCATAACTTAGCCAAGTTCCCAGTCTTTTACAAAGCTTGTGCAAAGCTTCCTTCTTTTTTTCCCCCCAGCAATACAACTTTGGAGAAAGGGCAGAATAAGGCTACCCCTTACTGTATTGTTTGGTTAAAAATTAGGATATTAATTTTTAACCAATCTGCCCATTGAACTTAAGATTCCTATCTACCCTTAAAATAATGGTATCTATTGTCACTTCAATACAGTTTTGTTTCGTGGCTTCTGTTTTCTTTGGGGTTTTTAAAACATGTTTCGGTTTTGATGTAAACCACTTTAAGCCATTGGAAAAAGATACATGCCAGTTGTTTATTAATCCTAGAGAAATCCCTTCCCTTCTGCTGGCTTTCAAAGAAAACCCTCTGTTTTGTCCTTCCCGCCCCGTGGGGAGCATCCTGTCTCCCCCACAAGGTTGTCGTCCGTGTTGCTTGAGTTCTTGAAATGCTCTTATTGTCATTGGACGGCTGCACGTGTTTGCATGCACAGAAGTTGCGTGGCTGCAATAAATTACGTGGGGGTAAGCGTTTCCTGACGCGCCCCTGAATTTATGGGTGTTGCAATCAGGCCAGATTGGCCAAACCATCCTATTTATCGCTCCCTTCTTCCCTGTTTATTGGCAGCTGCGAATGAGGATCCTGAATTTCGCTCTTGGCGATTCCTGGTTGCCAAACAGACAGATCACGGTCAGTTAATTATTGGCGCTGGGTGTTATGGGGGTCATGTGCGGGGGAATCCAGCGGTCTTGCACGGTCGGCAGTCTCTTGAGTTCCCTGGCGGGCATCGGTGGTGGACGGCGGTTATCTCGGGTCATCCTTTCTGGCCTCCCGGTGGGAGCTGCCATTTCAAGAGGACGCGGGAGCCAATTTCGTTTCGTGATGCCCAGAAACGTAGAGAAAAAGAGAGCGATTCCTTGCCTCTCTCCTGACGCAGAACCAGTTTCGCTCTCTTGCCAGCTGGTTTGCTGCTGGAGAGAAACCATTTGAGTTGGAGATCGGGGCTCTCTTGCAGAAAAAATCTGCCTTGCGTGCCAGTCTCAAAAGTCAAAGTCAGGGTAGGTTGGGTTGGGTTTTTTTAAAATTTTTGTCACCGTCGGGATGGCCGTGGTACAAGCTGCTGGTGGCGTCCTTTGAAACATGAACTTGTGCCTAGAAGGGAGTGATCCTGTCCTGTTCCTTCTGCCACAGCTGCTTTGGGTGGGATGAGAGGCTTGGCATGGAAAGACGGGCTGTTGGGATTGGGTTGCAAGGGCAGGCTGCATCACGGTGACCCGGTTATTCTGCAAGGCAGTAGGGACCAAAACGGCTTTTAAAAGGTGGAGGTAATTCTTCGCTAGCTGCTTCGCCATGTTTTAATTCCACCGAGCCACCTCTGTTTATAACAGTGCAGAGCAACTTACGGGCACCCGTGCCCTGCGCTGCTCTGCTCTGCTGATGATGCCGTTTCCCCTCTTCGCCAAGCCCTTCTTTGCTGGGCATCAGAAATTTGGCTGCTCATATCTTCCCCAGGGAGAGCAAAGCTTGCTCTGCATTTTGGCCTCTGTAGCATCAGCTGCTTAAAACACTTCTCTCCCCCCACCCTTGATTCCTGGTCCCACCTGCAGATGTCGGAGCCCCGGTGTTGGGTCACCAAACTTTGCTGTCGTTGTGTTGCTGAAGTTAAGGTGCCGGCAAGGTGAGCATTGTGTCCCACCCACCCCCCAAGATCATTATTAGGAAGAATTTCTGAAACGAATAGGGCTGTGCAGCTTACCGCCTTTGGGACGGTGAATTCAGCCCTTCGTGTCTGTGGGATACAAAAAGATGGAAGAAGCTCCTTCGAATTCAGCCATGGAGAAAAGTTCCTACCTCTCTGCTTTGGCTGCCTCCGTTTCCTGTTTTAGAAACAAAACGGGGATGGAGTTTTGGGGAGGCAAACCGTCCCTCTTTTGAGCTTGCAGGTTAGATTTGCAGGAAGGGATTGGAGACCCCCATGCGGTGGCATCCCCTTGAGATGCCCTGCTTTGCCCAGCGGCTGTGTGTTTCCCCGGATCATTTTGGTGGTGATGGAATTTAAGGAGGAGGCGGGCCGATTAGGGCTTGCAAGCAGACTTCAGCCAATTCAAGGCATCTTCAACCTTCACTGAAGATGTTCTCCAGACTGAGAAGATGGCCTTCAGAGCGTCCGTTCCAGGGTTCAAATTTCACTCCTACTTAAACTTTTGTCAGCTTTCCTATTCTTCCTTGAAACGATGCCATGGATCACACATAGGAAATTAAAATTGAACCAAACCAGATACATTCTAGCTGTCCAACCTGTCCTTCCTTGTACACGTTAAGCATGTGTGAGGCTCCACTCGGGACAAATCGTGCTTAAATCCCTCTGCGAGCTCAGCAATGGGGGCTTAAGAGAGCTGCAGACTTTGGCTGTGACGGTTGTGGTGACTGTCCTGTTTCCAAAGACTTCCATCTGACGGGAAGCAGTATCTTGAATTTCAGGTGCTCAGGATTCACTAGGAAGAAAAACCAATTAGGACAATTGAAATGGAAAGAGAAATGTCTTCCCTCTCACAGATAGATCAAAAATAAATTTTTAAAAGTTTTGGGAAGGTGCAGATCCTCTGAAATGGATCGTTGCATAGAAAGTTTGGAAAAAATAAGGATTTCTTTCCCAAAGGTAGAAGGATGGCTTATTTGTAGTAACGTTTAACTGGCTTGACTGATGTGATTTTGGCATTGAATGATGATCCCTTTGTCATCAGCATTAAATGTTTTGCTTTGTTTCATTTAAGTAGGGTTCCCCCCCATTACCTTGAGATTATATTTGTGCTAATGTTGGGTCTGGAAAACGCATTGCGCACCGTATGAAACTCAAGAGGAGGACACTCAGTTAACAAATAAAGCAGTATATAAAAATGAGAACCGTTTGCAAAATGTGATCAGGTCGAGGTATGATTTCAGAGACCGAGATTGCTCATTTCAGATAAGAGAGTGTGAGCAGACCATGGGATGTTCTCTGTATCTGGTTTCAACTGCCTCTGTTGGGTGCCTGCCAGATACACTGAGTACTGCGCCCATCATCCCCAGCCAGCACAAGCAATACCTGTGCTAGTTGTGTAGGATTTGTAATCTGAGAGATCTGCACAGCCCCTGGTTGAGCTGAGGCCGGGGAGTGGTGTGTGCATCGTGGGGTTGTATGAGGTGACTCCCAAAATCCAAGTAGCTTCCAAAAATAATAATAAATAATTGGAACAATGTTGGATTATGGAGGGACTGCTTGGATTTATTTTTCAGAGCTATTCTGATGTCTTTCTCAGATGCCCTTTCCCGAACTGCGATGGGGGGCAAATGGCTTCAAAATAGATCTTGAGGATATTTAGGGACGATATTTTGCATACAATTTGTTATCCGATATCTCATTTGGAGCATAGAGCATCAAGAAAGTCACTAAGTGACTCCCTGAAGCATCTTCTTGTTTCTTTCAGTTTCTCTGGGGCCCTGGAAAGGAATGTGAAATTAATCGAGAAAATGAAGCAATGTTTTAATTCGGGAGGCAGGAAGTTTCAGGAGAAAGAGTTGGCCTCTGTATTTCATCCAGTCGGTCCCTCCTCTTGCGAGAAAGTGCCTCCTTTGCTTCTCGAATGTGTATGGTTTGCAACTGAGTGTAAGATTAGTGCCCAACGGTTGTTTGAATTAGTTTCCCTCGTTCCCATCCGCTCATTGTGCTGGTTGATAGAGATTGTCTGTAAAATGTCTATAGTGAATAAACCACGGTTGGGTTCAGAGTATCACACTAAGTCATAAACCACCTCTGGGGCTTAGATTTGCACCAACAAAGGACCCACAAGATGGTTTAGGGAGAGGTGAAAATGGTATCAAATCAACCCAGGTACAGGCAGTCCTTGTTTAGTGACTGCCTCATTTAGCGACCATTTACAGTTACAGTGGTGATGAAAAAGTAACTTTATGACCAATCCTCTCATTTACGACCTTTGCAGGTCTGTAAAGCAAAAGGAAAACTGAAGTAAGATCGTAAGCACAGTTGTGGTTTCACTTAGTGACCTCTTTGCTTAACAACTGAGTTGCTGGTCCCAATTGTGGTCGCTAAACAGGGACTCCCTGTACAACTTGGTATGCAGCCCCATACTCTGGATGCAATTCTTAGCTTAGAGAAGGCTTGTATTCTACTCCCATCTCTCTCTCGCATCCTTCCTCTCTTGCATTAATGCAGCACCGCCGGCGAATTGCTGATGACCCACGGTGGAGGTGGGGAACAGGCAACGTTTTCCCTCCTTGGCTCCAGTTGGTGCTGTATCCTGAAGCACAGGATTGGACAGGAGAGGATCCAAGGCACACGCGTTTACACTAGCATGGGTACATTTCTGGATTTCTGGGCAACTTCTGTTGTAGAGGAGTTTGGCCGATGAAATAGATTATTGCTTTATCTACCCCCACTTCTGGGAAATCTGTCTTCTAAGTCATTCCTTCTCCTTACCAGCAGATGGAGGAATCGTTTCCAAGCCCAGTTCTCCATCCAGCATCCCCTTTTATTCCCGGGACGATCTCATCCGTTCCGAAATGTTCCCCCGCCCACCCCTGGCTTGGCCACAGATGCAGTTTGCTCCCCACTTGGCTGGGACGGTAATTCACTCCAGCTATTGGCTCTGCCTTGCTGGATGCTGTTTTTAAGTTATTATTATTGGTATTATTTTGTTTCTGGAAGTGTGAATCTCTAGCCCGGTCTGCTTAAAATAGAATTGAGGAAGAGCAGCAGGGTCTGCCATCAAAGACTCACAGTGACCAGGATGATTGTTCAACCAGCATGCATAGATAGATAGATAGATAGATAGATAGATAGATAGATAGATAGATAGATAGATAGACAGACAGACAGACAGACAGACAGACAGACAGACAGACAGACAGACAGACAGACAGACTAGAGTTTCTTCTTTGTGATTTATAAAGGAGAAGGACTGGGTCCATGTTACAGAGTGAAGTTCAAGATGAATGGCTTTTGAACGCGGCTCTTCCTGCTTCTTGCTTGATGCCAACTAGCTTTCCCTAGCTTGAGGCCATCCATGCATGTTGCAGTTCAGTTCCCTTAATCCCCAGCCAGCATGCCCTGTGGGATTATGGGAAGGCTAACATGCTTGGATAGCGCACCGACTCTGCAATGCCTCCGTCAGTAAGGGAGAATCCATAGGTGGCGTGCCCAAACGGCACCATTTATGCAGAAGATGGCAATCTCAGTGGTTTGGGAGTGTTGTGAAAATATCCCCCTCCCAATGGAGAAGAACTTTAGGGAATAAACTCTAATTTGGTGGGGGGCTCAGGTAGCTCAGTGAAGCCTGAACATGGAAGTCAGTCATAGAAACAGAGTTAGCTGGAGAAGGACATGACTCACTGGAGCTCTGATGTTCTCCACACTGCCACATTTTGCTGGAGGTCCAACTGATTCCTGTATGTGGTATCTTTCCACTGTACATCTGTTGCATCCTGTAGGTCTCACAGAAGTTTAGGAAGCTCTTGGTGCCAAATTTCGCCCACGAAGCACCTCGACTCCTTGCGTCCATGTTGCAAGTTCTTCCAGAGCAAGTGTTTGGGGTTTTATCCGGGTCAGCAGATAGGTGTGAGACAGATCTGGGAAGCTTCTGACCTTGAAGGTACCCCCCTCCACAGACAGGAGTGCTGCAGAGAAAAAGTACTTCCCCCTTTAGGACCAGGAGGCCAACATAATCCTACCACAGACTTGCCATTTCCGAGAGTGCCACGCTGGGCCATGCTGGGCCACCAAAGGCTGCCCATCTATCTGAAAGTAATTTGCAGGCTCTCTGTCAGTTCACTGCTGGAAGAAGCAGTGAGAAACCGAACTGCCACGATTTTTATCTTGGTTTTTTAGGAAATCCAAGTGCATCTGTGTTCTTCCATGGGGATGAATGTTCCCATTAGGAAGTATCAGGGCATGAGCGGTTCCCGTACCTAAAACGTTTCCTTTCTCAAGATCTCCAAACATTGCAGGCCTGAAATGGTTTAGGATCTTTGAACGTCCATGATTTGCTATTAGCCATTCTCTTCCCAGGTATATTCCTGCCTTTTTCCAAAAGGCAAGCTTATTTCGTATTTCCTTATTCTTCTCATGAATTTTAAAGGGCTTCAGGTGTGATCTCCCGCATCCGGGGTCGAGGTTCGTCCTTAACATTTTCCCCAGGAGAAGTTTGGACCCTTTGTTGCTCCTGGCCAGAATAGGACCAGCAGTTTTGGTGCAAAGCCACTCTTGAGTGAATGAAAACCAGGTCCGATAGACGCCTCCCCCCGGAAGCACTGAGAAAATCTGCAGGCTACCTTGGGGCAGAAGATGTGCAGAGGTATCTACTGCTCTCTTCCACAAATAGATGTCCTAATTCTTTACATTTTCTGCAAGCAGCCTCGGAAATTCGCTCTCCTTTTACCTTTTCTCCGTACTTCGTTTGGGGGTGTAAAACCTTGGACTCGTTTTCGGTTTCATTCTGGGTCAAATGGCATTTTGTGCAATTCGGAAGCTGCAAGCCGTCCTCCTCGGACGGTTCCCAAAAGCTGGCAGTTAAATTGGAGGAAAAGCATTGCAGAAGAAGGTTCTTCTTTTCTCTACCCACCTGACCGTACCTTCCCTTCCCCCCTCCCGAAAAACCTCCCTCAGCAAACCTAGTTTGGTTCATCAGCAATGGTCCCACAGGAATTATTTCTGGATATGCAAGCATCTTGCAGCATGCAACTATTTTTAGCTCTGCAGTGCGGAGTTTAACACAAGCCTATTGTGTTTTAGGCTTACAGATGTGTTTTATTCTACCTCTGGAAAGGGGCCACAGAAAGGTCCACGGGGGAGCCAGGTTGTGCCTAGCAGTAGGCAAGATATTTGGCATAGAATTGTATTGTTATTGTTAATATTATTATTATCATCATCATCATCATCATCATCTTGGAAATTAGTCTCCTGCTTAGCTAATCCTGCCATCTTGGGTACCCGTTGGGTATTCCTATCACCCCAGCTTTGGTCACGAGCAACACCCTTTTCTTCCTGTTTTGCAAGCGGTAGAGATGGGAAAAAGGTTGGAAAAACTGGATGCAATTTTGGAGTCCTCCTTTGGTGCGGCAAAGAGATGCCAGCTTCACACAGAATGACAGAAAACTTTTCCATGACAAAGCTGTGCGCTGGCTTCTGGGCGGAGGGAAATCAGTGAAATATAATGCAGAATCAGCGTCTCTCGATGAGCAACCTGTCTTGACACATATTTTGGCTGGAGAGGGAGCGCCTGCAGATTATGGGGTGGCAATGAAATCCCAGGCTGGTGTTTCACAAGAAAGTTGCCCGATGTATGGTGGGCCCTCCCCTCCACGTAAACGAGTTCTGCGATTGCAGCCGTAGAAGATGGTGCTCTGATCTTCCCAGCTGTAGAAAGCAATCATTTATTCGCTTACTAGCAGCCCAGTTTTTTCTCCTCTCCTAATTAGAATCTTTATGAACCACTGATGTGCATTTCAATTTACAGTGCGAAAGAAACACCACCCAACAGTGAACAGCATGGCTCATCTCTTTGGAGCAAACCCAAATCTGCATTTTTGCTTCCGAGCAAAAACCATGTTTTGCAAGAATCCCAGCACCAGCGATGACCCGTTCATTGGTCGGTCAACAATTGTCCAGCTTCTCTTCCCCTCTGACCTAGTGGTACAGCTGTAATCATCCAAATATCCAGGCAATAGCTGGTGGGGGCATTGCAAAGAAGTGTTTGTGGAATAAGCTGTTTCGAACAGCTCATATGTTGTGTCAACAACAGTGGCCAAACCCAACATCTTCCTTCTCTGATCTGTGCAGAAACGCTTTGCTAGCCCAAAAAGGAGTTGCTGCTGTAAACAAACAAAAAGAAGACTTGTATGGGTTTCTTACCCCCATGTTTTACCATAGATGGTCCATTGCTTAGATTAATTCTCAGCTTGTACCACGGGGCTGTGCAGCATCTTGCAAACAAGTGATGGAGAACGAGACTTTCCAAAGTGAAAACACTCCAGAGGACAGATGGATATTGAGCCAAGACATTGGAGATTGGAGCAAGGACGTATTCTTAATTCAAGGGCCGCAATTGTGGGGTTTCTTCCTGGCTCATTAAGGCTGGTACCAGACCTTTAAAGCTTCCACCACCACCAGCTGTCTGCCCAGGATTTTAATTCAGGTGGCACTCCTGTGCCAGCGTGGTCCGGTTTTCAAGCAGGAGAGCAGTGTTAGTCTGTAGGAGCAAAACATCAAAAGGAATCTGATAACATCTTTTCCAACGAACACTTTTTATTAAAAGGCAGAATCTTGGGAGCAGCAGCTGAACAGAGTGGCTAAACCGATGGAGGATTTACATACATTTCTCTAGCCACTCTGATGAAGTAAGCTGTAGCTCTCAAAAGTTGACGTCGTGAAATCAAATTTGTTAGCTGGAAAAGCTGCCTCTGGACTCCTCCTGGCTTTGTGGTCTGACTTGGCGACCTTGTCCCGTGTTTTAGAGTCTTTAAAGCGGATTCAGTTGTTTAAAATTTTCGTTTTGGAAGTTTTTTCCTGGTGTATTAAAAAAAAGGGGGGGGGGAGTTTTAAAATCCAGTTTTTTAAAGTTGATTCCAAATCTGAAACAGCAATTTCCTTTCCTGATGTGATGGTCTTGCTCCTCCTGAAGAAGTCGGGGCCTTCCCCTTTCTCTGCTTTCCAGACAGCCCGGTGCGGTCTTCCTTGGCTCCATTAGCTAGTTTAAAGACTGAAGTGGAGAGTCATTAAATGGCAGGGCCAGATTGTCGTTTGCTGCCCCTCTGAGTTTATGCCTTTTCAAGAAGAGATGCAAACATTAAAGAGGAGCCAGGGAGCTCCAAAACACAATTGGCATCAGATGTCAGGTCTAAAGCAGGGCCCAGAAAATACCCCTCTTGCCTTGCCAACTGATCCCCAATACTTCCAAGGGTGCTGGAACATCCTGAGATTGGGTAACGTGTCAAATGCAGTTTACTGATTTAATTTATCTTCCTGCGTGCTCTTTTGTTAAATATTTTAGTGCATCCGGCTAGTCATAGATCTATTCCTGCTTCTTGCTCCTTGAAAATGCACTTAAGAGAGCTTCTTGTGCAGAATATGTACATGCCATCAGCGATATTCCCTTCCCCATGGTTTCCAAAATGTGTTTGTCTAGAGGCACTCTTCAGCCAAAATGATGTTTGTCAAAAGCAAACTCTTTCTTCAACTACTTTATGCTCATTGATTACTGTCTCTAGCCAAAGCTACGTGGAGGTGGGATTTGTTATTACCAGCATTTACATACTGCCTTATAACACAGCTTTTGGCGTCGGGGCAGTTACAGTAAATCCAGTAAAAAAAAAAAAAGGCGGCGCGTTAAAGCCTGAGAGAACAACCCACCCGTAAACTGGTGGCAAGCCATGTTTAGGGTTAACACAGCTAAAAAGCTGGTTTAAAAAGAAATTCCCATTGCACCACCATGCCCAAAGCTTCTGCCCCTTCTTATCTGTGTAAAAGAAGATGCTTCTCCGAGCATTTGCTTAAAAATTTGGAGAGGTATTGTCAAATTGGCTGCGGGGCCCGTTCATCTGACCCAGGAATAAGGCCCCTTTGCTATGGACCAGCTGAACTGTATTCTGTGGCTAGTTTGGGGATTAGATGTGGAGGTAGTTTGTTCTTTTTACTCCTCATATTTTGTATGCGCCCTTTGTTCAGTTCCCCCGGATTTGTTCAGCCCTTGTCCAAGAGCACCCAAAGAAAATACAGGATTTTATTGTCAGCGTTGAGTGCCAAGATGCCCATCGGAGTGACTGTGACCCAGATTCAGTTTCCCCACTGTGACGGATGCTGCTGGAGAGAACTTTGAACAGAGGCCAGAAATTAAAATTACGGTGCGGTAGGAACATGGGGTGCTTCATCATTTTTCATTGGTGCGCATGTACCGTAGGAAAAGCTCCCTGCAAAACGAAGAAAGAAAACATCTGTTTGGCGAGGCGTGGATGAAAAGCAGCATCTTGCTTTTAGCGTTCTCTTTTCTAAACATCTGTGGGGGAAAGGTGGTGGCCCTCTTTTTTCCAAAATGGAGAGGGACCTTCCCCATCACGTCTTGGACCCAGCAGATTCTGAGGGTTGCGGTAGAAAGCCATCTGTCCAGGCAGCCCAAACCTGCTGGGAATGTCTGGCAGAGGACCAGGTCCCTCTCAGTTGCTTCTGTGCTCCATTGTGACACTTCCTGGGATCCAACTCCTGCATGGAAAGAGCGGTCGGTTTGCTTCTGAAGTCTTCCCACTGGGACGTTGAGGTTGCCTGAAACAAGCTGTCTTGATTCTGTTGTGCCACAACAACGTGGAACCTGCATTCCCTCCAAAGGAGATGTTTTCCCTCTTTCTGCTTCGGTTGGCTTCCTCTGTGATCAGGGTCTCAACTTTGGGGAGCTGGTGGACATGTTTGGAAAGCTCCAAACGTTTTGTGGACGTTCCTGCAAAAAGGCAGGCGTGGTCATTCCCAAAACACCAAAGTGCCAGGGGGTCAACTGGGGTGTATATGCTTTGTTATCTCTTGTCATCTCATATTTTATCTTGGGGTGGGTTTTTTTTCTCAGCAGACAGGATAGATGCTTCCAATCACCCATCATTTTTTGTTGTTTTCTGAGGAAACACATAACAGATGCACATTTGGTCACAACAGTGAGGTTGGACCTGGTACCTTGCAGTATTCCAGCTTCCTATTTATTTATTTTTAGTTAAGAAACCCTTAAGAAATTAAAGTTAAGGGGTCAGGAAGTTGACCAGATGCTAAAAGAAGTATCTGTGGGCTCCATCTTGGACCTCAAGACTGCCATGTTGGAAACCCCTTTGGACAGAGGAATGACTCAGAAGCCCAAGTTGAGCACACCTCAAGCCCAAAGGTGTAGTCTGGGGATCCAAAACTGCTGAAGCAGAAACTGCTTCCCCAGAGTTTCTAAAGTGTCAGCTACACCCAACCATGGTTTTCCAACTGCTTGTGTTTTATTGAGCTGTATTACAGCACTGTTAATTGGTTGGCCAAGTTAGTTGATGTGTCACTTGCGAAGGGGTGGATTGAATGATGCAAGGATGAGGAACACAGCTATTATGAAGTGAGGTCACTGGAAATAAGGAGTTGACCAAGGCTGTCTCAGTATGCCCTTCAATTGCTACGGGAGACGGTGATGGCCTGGAATGCTTCTCTTATTCCATGGATATATTTAGCCCAGGAATGTCAGACTCAAGCTGAGCTTTCCCGGGTCCGCTGCTATCCAACCTCGTCCTGTGGGAGCAGGCTTTGGACCAGCCACTAAGAGCGCCGATCCACAGGTATTGCAGCCATTTAAGATAGCCAGCGACCATGAGTAGGAATTGTACACTGAGTCGCAAGTTGTGCAACGAGCAGAGGCAGAACCACGAGACGGTCCAAAGTTCAGCTAGAGAAACAGGAGAGAAGCAAAACAGCCATGCTAGGCTGGGAGGGAGACGCATAGTCCGAGGCCGGTCCTGGGCTGCCCTGATGTGGCGAAACCGTTGCGGCCCAGTTTTGATACCACTGCCTCTGGAGCATCCCCTTGGCTGGAAGGCGACTCCAGATGGCCTGATTTGGGTCCCGTCTTTCCACTGTGGACTCGAAGAAGAGTTTGTTGTGAAGTGGAAAAAGCTTTCTTCAGGCGCCTCTGATTCAAAAACGTTTGCTCAAACAGGTTCAAAAGCAGATTTCTAAGTGCCTTTTTCATTTGTCTTCCTTTCTGTTGGGAAGAAAGGCCGGTTGAGCAGGCTTGGAACAGCAGTTCTCGTCAGACAGGTCCACCTTGCTGCTTAAAAGCTTTTCATCTCTGAAATTAATTGGAAGGCATTCCTGTGATTAGATAGAGGTTGTTCTGGGTTTTTAGAAGAGGCCTCTTAGTGCCTGCAGCATTCAGAACCTTCAGCAGAGGTATGTTTGAACTTGAGAAGGCCAACGGGTGGGTCTGTCCTCCTGTGAAATTGGGTAAGGCACCTGAAAGTCCACCATGTGTGGTCCTCTGGCAGGAAGCTTCCAAGGCTGCTTTTTGTATGTTTGCTTATTCATTTAATTTGTCAAATGGTTGGTAGGTAGGTAGGTAGGTAGGTAGACAGACAGACAGACAGACAGACAGACAGACAGACAATCTCCCCCACTTTTCCTCTAGGACTCAAGGTGGCAGATAAAATCTTGTTTTCCCCCTGTGAGGTACAATGGGCTTGAGGAGACTGACCAGTCTCAGTGAGCTTCCACATCTGAAGACAGATTTGAACGCGGGTTCTTCTCATTCCTAGTCCAATACCTTGACCGCTGATTTGAAAATCCAGGAAAACAATTAACATGAACTTTTTCCATTTCATTGACTTTTCTGGAGGCATTTCTGAGTAAGAGCAGGATAAACAGGAAGATTTGAGAGTTGACATTGCCATTGCTGAGGTGAAGAAGGGAATGTAACTGAAAATAATTGTTCGGTCCAGTCATTTTGTGGATAGAAAAGTTCTTGGTGGCTCCCTTGTTACAAGGAGTGCTTCAGCCTAACTAGAACTGAATCTGGTCTGAACTTAAATGGAAACTTTCCCAACATATCCCTCAAATAACTTTATTCCTCTAAAACATAAACACTTGAGTGTTGTATTACCAATCAACCCTTTAGTCAAATATTTCCCAATGTAATGTTTGCATTTCGGAATTTTGTGTTGGAAAATGTGTCTATCTCCAAATAGAGTATGATCTAATTGAACAAGCTTATTTAATTTTTCTAGATAGTACACAAAGCAAAGGGGAAAAAAATGTAATCCATGCCAGTTTAATGTTAGCAGATCATTTTAAAAAGCGATTCAACCTATTTCATCTGCATGGAAATCATGTAATGTATCTGCCTCTCCATTTCAACAGATTTTAACTGTCTTACTGAAGTGATTGTGGTGTTTCTGGTTTCCCCCCGGTCACTCATCATTACCGCAAAGCAGGTAATGATTTTGACTGTAAGAAAGTCTAGTATTTTTTATTAAATACCTAAAGCAGAGTTTATCAGGCTAGATGGTGAGCAGAAGTCCTCAGTTGGGTCATTATATCTCAGTGCAAGATTAGTTTGCCCTTAAGTCCCTGGTCAAGAAAACCTGTCCTAGTTGAGCCCACCCATCAATCTAAGCTTTTGAATGCCTGCTTTGGACTTGGCTTCAGGTTGTCTGTGAAGCCAGCTCCTATGGTGGGTATACTATGGTACATGGCTCTGTGTGTTGGATGCGCCTGGCCAATGATGGGTCATTCAGCAAATTGTGGTTAAACTCACGCTGGTTTAGTGCAAATCTGTACTCAGCTGTTGTTCTGTGGCTGGTTCTTCAGACCCAGGAGATCCCAGGAGAATTTCCCCCCAAGTTGCTGCTTGTCATTTCCTGTCGTGTCTATCTTGGCCAGGTTGTGATGTTGGCAGCTCTTGGTCAGTGAGAGCCTTTGCGCTGCGAAGGAATCTATGCCTTTCTCCATCTTTTTAATTTTAATTTAATCTATTTAATGCAAGTCCATGTATGAGATGCCATACGCTAAATGAAATAAATCCGTCTCTGAAGTCCAAGGTGTTTCTCTGGAGGCAATGTTTCTGACCATCCCAAAGCTTCTTTTCATATCATTTTAGTATACGTGCCCAGAAAAGTGTATTGGGTTCAAGCCCTTGCCTGCCAAATGCATTGTGCTTGGTACCTCTGGGTTTTCCTTCTTAATTGGAGTACAAGCTTGGTGGGATGTGTCCTTAGCTTGTGGGTCTGTCTGTCTCTTTCCATGGAGCACGAGGGCGTAATTATTCTCCATTGCATCTGGCCAGCATTTGCCTCCCTCTTCCTGACCTGCATTTTTGGCCAAACCAAAGTTTAACCTCTCAACAAAAGAAGGGGCAGTTTGACAGACGGGGTATAGACACGTTAGGGTTTTGTACTAGGGCTGCCTAGCCAAAAAGTGAGATGGTGGT
Source organism: Python bivittatus (assembly GCF_059951505.1). Classification (NCBI taxonomy): domain Eukaryota; kingdom Metazoa; phylum Chordata; class Lepidosauria; order Squamata; family Pythonidae; genus Python; species Python bivittatus. The sequence continues at coordinate 1,078,407 of NW_028277076.1, read as the reverse complement.
AGGCAATTTTCTGGGACTCTCCCCCTAATCTTCAACAGCTTTCTCCTAAAAAATCATGGATTGCCAACTGGTAGGGAATTCCACAGTTGGGATGGGTTTACAGAGGTGTGATGACGTGGTTGTCAAGAGAGCAGCTCCATGCATGCGAGTTTTCCATAAACACTGGAGAAATGTTTCCTGCATTGAATAAAAGGCCTTACATCTCCCGCCCTTCCATGTGAATGCACGGGAGATGAAGAATATGATTAATAAATGACATAAAGTATTACCACGCGTGTCAAAGCGGGAGGCTGTGTTGGCTGCAATAACACAACTCCAAAATCAGCGTCATCATTACGTTCTCCCCAGGTAATTTCTTAGGAAGAACATAATTTTTCTTACTTTTATTTTATTGCTCTGCTCTTTTTACGGCATGCTTTTTTTCTGTGAACCAGCCTGAGTCTTTACGGCTGGCGGAAATCAAAGTTATGCCGGCAGTACTTCAGGCAAGCCAAAATCAGGAGAGGAGTGGATGTTCCCCCCTTTCTGAAAACTCTAAGTAATGCAACAGGAGCTTGGTTATCCAACTATATATCTGCAACTTTTAATTTAATAATAATAATGTATTAAATTATTTCCGAGTACACCCATATTTGGGGCTCGTTTTCTGCCAATTTTAGGGTTGCTCCTAACTATCCGTGGAAGTGTTGAAAAGTGAGGAGGCTGAGATCATTTTGGAGGGCCGTTCCGGATGTTTAAGGAATTTAAGGGGTGCCTTGGGGACCTGCAAAGCTTTGGGTTCCCATCTGGGCCTTTAACCCTCCCCGCCACCCCCAAATGCTGGTGGGTCCCTGTGGCCCTTGAAAGCACCACCTTCACCTTGGAAACCCAATCCTGAACTAGGTTGCACGTAAGAGTTAAACCTTGCTGCGATTATTTTGTGGATTTCCTCTTTGAAAATTAATGTGTTACTGATTGTTGACACAAAAATTGGTCAGGTATTTAAGAATGGCATGAACGATTCCTTCTTTCCTCAGTGCTGGGTCCGTTGATTTTAGGCAGCAGGTGGTGGGGGAGAAGAGGAATCTGGTGAAAAATGCACGGTAGCGGGAGAGAAGGCAGTCTTGGGCAGTTTGAGCTAAGAAGCGGCCAGTTGCCGACCCCTTCGGAGACGTTTCTGCCTTCGACAGGAAATATGCAGCCTCCCTCTCCTGCCAGAGCTGCAGCCCTCTCCCCTGGAAACGCCACTGTCCAGATGGCTTCTCGCCGCTTCCACCTGTTCCGTTGCTGAATGTCTCCCCTGTTCTCTCTGTGCTTCGCAGGTGCGTGGTGGAATCTGACTCCAGGAGCGACACACCTGGGTGACCCTCTGAGCCGTGACAAGACTGAGAGGCTTATGTGGAGTTGCTGGTTGAAGTATCAGTGCCTAGCCAAGATACCCAGGAGGAGGGAAAAGGAGAAAAGGGAAGAGCAGCAGAGGTGAAATCTACTGTCGCCATGGTATGTCCTGGGGGTTGGCGGGGGCAGGAGGCCGTCGCTTGAAACCAGGGTGGAGCGTGCTGGATTCTCTCCTAGCCCAGTAACCAGCTCGCTAAAACAGCTAGCCCAGAGCTTGCAGAACGGTGCTGCGTTAAAGACTGGCACCGCTCTTAAGCTGTGAAAAACAGACCTTGATTTATAGCCGGGACATTGTAGAAACCCCAGTGTGGAGGCTGCATCGCATGAATTATTAAGTGCAGATGCGGAGGATGTGCATAAATAACCTTTTCTAATAAAAGTGACATTTGAGAGCTGTAACTCTGAACTGATGGGGTCCGCCCGGGTGCCTGCCCTCTTCCCCGAGGTTCTCCGAGAGGAGGTCATGGCTGTGATTTGGAGGGGATTTCTTTCTCTCCCTTGTTGTATGTATCCGTCCAGCCACCCTGGGCACGATGCTTACTCCTTCTGTAGTCTTCTTTGATGGTAGAGGGCACAGAAGGGGCTCTGCAGTTTCTTCCCAAAGCGGCTGAAGAGATGGGCGGCTTTGGGCACACCATTGATTCAGTCCTGCCAGCCAAGAAAATCAAACTCTGGGTCTTCCAGATGTTATCGTTCAGAGGAGTTGGGGCAGGAGGCACGAGTGTTTCCTCCCAGTTCTAGTGAACTGAGCCCCAAACAGTTTGGGGTACATCAGGGTAGCATTTCTCATCCCTCTGGGTTCCTCTTCCTCTGGAGGGGGGAGAGGTGGTGAGTAACTTAGCCCTCCTTCTCCTGAGGACCAGTCAAAGTGAAGCACTTCCTTATTTCTTTCTGCTGGGAGGAAATTCGATGAAAACCAAGTGGTTTTGTATCCTGCTCACCTGAAGGACTCTTCTGGACCAACCATGGTTAGCCAAATGCCCATCAGCAGCTCTTTGCTGCTTCCAGCCTTGTTTATGCTGGGATAAGCTGGCTCTGAACATGAGGGTTCTGTGGAGTTATCATGACTGTGTCATGATAGATCCTGCCATCTGTCCTAATTAGTTTCTCTATAATCTCTGGGAAGCCCGCCTTGACCCTGGTTCCTTCTGCCCCTCTCTACAGAGATCAATCCGATCGTTTGCTAACGATGACCGGCACGTGATGATGAAACATTCAACTATTTATCCGTCTCCAGAGGAACTTGAAGCTGTCCAGAACATGGTTTCCACGGTCGAGTGTGCTCTTAAGCAGGTCTCCGATTGGATGGACGAGACAAGCAAGTCCACTCGGGTGGAGAGCAGCTCGGAGGACAAAGAGGAACTGGCAGACGCCCGGAGCAGCAAGTGAGTGGCTGAAACTTGGGGTGCACGGAATCCCCCAAAGCCGGCCTCTTCTCCTTTTCTGGGAGAGTGTTAGCCTTTATATTGGCAGTTGGCAGGCTTCAGTGCCATCGGACCCACTTTATATTTTTGCTACCATCTAGTGCTGGGGGAAAAATTTACTCCATGCCCACCTCAGTAGGTGATCTGCTTGGACTTGAAGGGAAGTTGGTATGGGAACTCCCCTGGGGATCTAGGCAATCAAACTTCATTGCAGTCGTCAACCAGCAAGGACTGGGAAGTCCTTTTCCTGGCAGAAGACAGGGCCTCACCACTTCTCCCCGGTGGCCAGGAAAGCAACGGGTTGGGTTTGAGTAATCAGCAAGGAAGTTTCTCCTTGTAGTCCCTTCTGCAGTCTTGAGATCTTCCCAGCCTGAATTTGTGGAGGGAGAGGAGCCGAGCCACCCCATCTCCCAGGATTGGGGAAAGAAGAGGGTTGGCAGGGCAGGGCTTTCAGAGAGGGGCATTGCCCCATGCATTCTGAGGACGCGGAGCATCTGTCAAGAGGGCCTTGTGCAGCTGTCAGCCGAGGAGTCGCCGGGGTTAAATAAGGCGAGAGACACAGGCCGAGAGGGAGCCGGGTGAGGGAGGGCCACGGAGTAGCATTTGTTGCTCAGCTCCAAGCGAGTGCAGCTCAACGCTATAATTCAACGTGGCTCTGGGGGCCTCCGCTAGGGTAGTGGTGGCCGAGGGGCTGAACATCTCTGCCTGGTTCAGCTAGGACAAGTAGCCCTACCAGGGAGGAAGCCACACGTGGACCTCTTTGGGGTCTGCATCTGCTCTCTGTGAGCGGACAGGCGGCCGCCTTTGCGTTCTCACCCTGGTCAGTTGGAAACCGCTGGAGCAGGTGCCCCACTCTTTTTTTCCTGGCTTCCGTTGTTTGAGAAGCCCATAGATGGGGAAGGAGGCTGGACGGAACTCCGGTGTAAAGCCATTGATGCGTGCCTAAACAAATAGTAGAGAGAGAGAAGGTCAGTTGGGCAAAACAAATCATCTATGCTTAAGATTGATTTGCTAATGGCTGTCCGAGGGGTCTCAGAGCACCGATTTGCTGCCTCTCCCCCCCGCCCCCCCTTCTGTTTGACTTGTAATTAATGGTGCTGATGTAACATCGTCAAAACGAGGCTGGGCATCAGGGCTGGAAAACGCGTTTCCCCCCTTGCTGGTCTGAAGCGTTTGCCTGGCGTTTGTCCAGGGAAACCCTGCAGGATCTGCAGTCGTATCAATAACTGCGGTTGCAGCGATGCAAGGCTGGGTCTCTCTCTGCGCATTAGCAGCATTGCAGCCCGGGAACAACATCCTCTTATGTTCCTTGGGAAACTCCTCTGAAAGTTGTGCAGTTGGAGGGGAAAAAAGAGAGAGAGCAGTAATGCTTTCAAATCACTTTCAGAAGTACCACAAGAGTGAAGGAACTTGTAGAATTTCCTTGCACTCTAGTGTGTATTTAATTATTAAAATGCCATCCGATCCAGAGATTCCTCTTTGCCCAGGCTGTCTGAGCAAAGGAGTGGGGACAGATTTTTTAGGTTGATGTGGATCGATCTCTCTCTCTCTCTCTCTCTCTCTCCCCACACGCCCCCATGGGTTTGGTCTCTTGGGAATCCTGATTCCTTGCCTTTGGGGGAGGAAATCTCTCTCAGAGATGCCCAACACTCTTAATCTAGCTATTGAATTAGCCCCTCTTGTGACTTCAGGCAGTACAGTGAATCAGAAGCTAAGCAAACAGGGTGAGCTCGCAACTGCACGGTAAGGTTACGGAGACAGACACCCCCCCAAAGGATCGTATTAATCGAGTTTCCTGCATTCTGCAATGTGTCTGCTACGTCTCTGTGCTGTGTATGGAGCACTATTTCATGTTGGACAGGTTTGATTGATTGGTTACGTGCCTTCAAGTCATTGTCAACTCTTAGCGACCACATAGATAGATTTTCTCCATGACTATGTGGTCCTTCAGGTCTTCCAACGGTGCCCCCATCGCCACCATAACTGGGTCCATCCACCTTGCTGCTGGTCATCCTCTTCTTCTCTTTCCTTCCACCTTTCCCAGCACTGGAACCCTCTCCAGAGAGTTTGGTCTTCCGGTAGAAGGGAATTCATTTTCTCTTAGAATTCATAGAGTTCTCATAGGATTCAAGCAAATTCATGTTCTCTTGAAAGCTCATAGAAGAGAATTCAAGAGAATTCAGTTCCAGTGGAAGAGAATATTCTATCAACCCCCCACTACAGTGCCTCCAGAAAACCAAAGACCTAAAAATAGAAGAAGATGAAATTATGGTTTCATTCGATGTCGCAGCACTCTTTACGTCCATAGATCCAGAACTAGTGAAAAACCCATGGCGGCTGTACTCCGCAACTCACCCAGCCTAGCCAAATACACTAAGATTGAAACACCCAGAATCACGGATCTCGTCAATCTCTGCCTGACTTTCAGTTTGAGGGACAAATATACCAACAAATCAGAGGAACACCCATGGGATCACCACTCTTAGGACTCATAGCGGAGAGATGTATGAGATCAGGGGCTAATGAGGAGATCTCTCTGGTGTTTGGGGAGGGTTGAAGCGGCACAAGTAATGTAAATCCATGCGTATTTTAGCACAACATTTAATAGATGTTAACAGGAGGTTGGGAAGGAAGAGCAAAAATGAACGTGGGGGCAAAAGTTGAGCTGGTTGGTTGTTGATTGAACTTGCAGTCTCTCTCCTGAGTTGCACCAAGGTTGGGTTTTTTTACCTCCTCCTCTTGTCAGGGAATGAGTGAAGTCGTGATTACATTTTTAACAGCTGCCTGCTGGTGCAAACTCCAGGAGCCTGTTTTTTCCTGGTTCCCTATGCTGGAATTTTTCACAGGAGCTCGTGCTAAATTTAGGGTGCTGTTTTCTCTGGTGTCTGCATCGATGGGTGGGTAAACGCCTTTGTCCAGATGTTCCCCAAAGGGAGCAGGTTGGCTGTAGGAAAGCTTGCGTGGAAACCCGGTGGTGGTGATGCTGCTCTGCCTCTTGGGCTCTAACATTTTTTTTCTTCCCCGTGCTGCCAGCCGTGCCACAGCTCTCCCTGTCTACTCCCCACATTTAAAAAAAGAGAGAGCGAACACGTTATGCATTAAGCTCCTGCAGTGAGTAGAGGTCTGTTCCCCCCTACCCTCCTTGCAAGCTTCTCTTGCCCCAAGGAGCACAAGAAAAATACATATCCCAGATTCTCTGGAGCAGAAAATGTACGGTGATTAGAAGAAGGATGGCTCTGGGCCTTAAAAGCAAAATATATGGGTGGTAAAGCCCCATGACACGGCCGATTATGTTTGCCAGCTGTGCAGCGTCTCTACACAAACGTGCGGGTTTTCGGAGGCAGCAGCTGTTTAGCTGGAGAGGCTACTCCGCGTAAGGCCTTCTGTCGTCTTCTGCTTGCCCTTCGGCTGTGCGAGGGCGAGCCCAACCGTCTGCCCAGCGTTGTCCAAAATCTGAGCCAACCGTCGCTGAAACCGTTGACACAAGTCTTGGTGTGAGTTGTGTTAAACTCTGGAAGCGAGCGCAGCTGTTCTAATGAGTTAACAGCCTGGCCTTCGCATTCCTGCATGCTGGAAAGCATCTTTTTGGAATGGAATCCGAGGCACTGCACATCCCTTGTAACATGTTCTTCATGTAGGAGAGTAAAGCAGAGGCGTGCATGTACAAACTGCTAATAATAATAATAATCAAATTTTTCTCCCCCCCCAGGGACCAAGGTGGCCGGATCTTGTGTGGAGTAATGAGGATTGGTTTGGTGGCCAAAGGCTTGTTGATAAAAGACGATATGGACTTGGAACTGGTCCTCATGTGCAAAGAAAAGCCCACAGAGACGCTGTTATCCCTCGTCAAAGACAATCTTCCTGTCCAAATCCAGGTCAGCAAAACTGAGAAAGCCCATGTTTGTAATTAATATCTGGGTCCTGCTGCTCCCTGCTTTGTTATTGGTGTCATCCTGGGCAGAGAAGAAAATATTTCCCAGTATTTTTTTTTCTTTCCCAAGGAAAAATGGGAACAGTTTAAAAATGCATCATTTGTTCTCGGTAATGCAGGTTACTCTCCAGAGAAGGTGAGAGGGAACGGTGCAAATCCCTTGCTTCTATCCGCTTTTTTTCTTCTGCCAGTTGTTTTGAAGCATATTTTTCTTGGCAAGATGCCCTTTCTGAGCCAAGCAAGGGAGGGGGGTGCCCACTAACTCAAAAATGCCCTCCAAAAAGCCTGGGCCAGCCAGGAAATACTTTAATGGTGCTCCTTCCAGCTCAAATGCAGAGAGCGTCTCCCAACACTGTGCCCGTAGACGAAATCTACTTGGTGGTGTCCGGTATCCCCTAAGCTGGTAGCTAAACCTCAGAATGTGATTCTCTCGTATACATTTTCAGAATTCTAAATCCTAATGATTATTACTGTCTGCTCACTTTAGGGCAGCTTATAAAATAAAATAAATAAGCCGCTGTAGAAATAATTAGGAGAGACACTTCGTTTGGAATAAATACTAATAAAATTGGTTAGCACTAGTAAGCATAACTGAGAGAGAAGCTTTATTTTTATTGGAAGAGCCACTGGAATTGCACTGCAGAAGACTGGAAATGATCTTTCCTGCAGTAGTGTTAGTTCAATATAGCAATAGTCTAAAAAAAATATGACATTTGTTTGCAATGAAATTGTTTAATTCAGTGAAAACAAACCCTTCCCAGTTGGACGATTGTATGAATCGGGAAAAGCCGGCGTGAGTATAAAATGGGATGCTTTGGTTATGATGTTTGGGGAGGGCTCATAGCGTAGAGATTTTGAGAATTCCCCCCCTTTGTTGTTGTCGTTGAATAATATAAGGAAAGTGAAGTCAGTGGCTGTTTCAGCTCCTCTTTAGCCTCTCAGAGAGCGGGATTTGCTCCAGCAACGTGGAACCCAGTTGCGCTTTTGCCTCCTGCCTTCCAGCTGACCGTGGATCTCGAGGCCGTGGGTCATCTTAGCAGTCTTGATGGGCTGCCTGCAGGCCAGCGATAAAAGCCCTTGCAGGAGGCTATTCGAGCAGTCTCCAGGGAACGGGAATGTACCTGCATTGCAGTCATTCTTAGCTAACTTCTCCTTTTTTCACACAGTTTCCCTGACAATTCTTGGCTGCTCCAGAAACCCTCTGCCAGCGTTTCTAGCAGGGCGTAAACGACAAAAACCACCGTTTGGTCCCCCAGAAGAAGACTCAGAGGATCGCTTTGCCGCCGCTGCGGTTGTTTAAATGTCCCGTTTACCTTCTGCAGTCGCAGTTTCTGCAAAACGATCTGTTAGTTAAGTGCATCCATGCACTTTCCCCGGTCAGCAGAGGCAAGAGCCGTGCTGGGCTCCGGCTTTCCGCCAGTGGCTTGACCGAGCCATTTCTGAACTGTTTCAGAAACTCACAGAAGAGAAGTACCACATAGAACATCATCCCGGGGAAGCTGCCATCGTGATCCGAAGCACGACGGGGCTCCCGCTAACCCTCAAGGTGACCCTAACCTCCCCGCTAATCCGGGATGAAGCCGAGAAGAAGGATGGAGGTAAAGAGAGCAGTTGGAAGAGGGGGCTGGTCTTGGAGGGGACTCACTCGGAGAGGGTGCGCAGCGGCTAGCCTCCCCCGGGTTACCCTACTCAGCGGTAGACCCAGAGCAGAGCCAAGGGGCGGAGAATTCCCTGTTCACCAAAGGGACCACTTAAATCTCTAGAAGTGTAGAAATTTGTAACCGGCTCCCGGGACCCCGACGGATCCCAAAGGGCTTGCAGGATTTGAGCTGGCGCGGATTTGCAGCAAGCATTCCTTGCACGGGCCCAGATCCTTCCCTAGATCAGGAGGACTCTTTCTTCCAGCCTACAAACTATGCGGGATTGTAAGGATTGTTTCCTCATAGCCCCATAGCGGGCTGATAAGCTTTGGGGTGATGCTATGATGGCATTTGCTGAGGGGCGATGGATGCCGGAGTTTCATGGGGATGCTACAGCGGCCTTGGCGTTGGGAAGGGGGTGTGGGTGGCCTGAAAGAAAAAGGAAGCAAGATTTGACCCCGGAGCTTGTAAGATTGTGGCTGGTCATCTAGCAGGGGCTAACAGCAGAGTGGGATGGTGGGAAAAGGCTGACAGGGTGTATAATTCAGCCATTCTTTCTTATATCTGAGTTTCTACAGCAGGGCCCAACGCAAATCCTAAGTGGTTTCGATTTCAAAAGAACTCTTTGAATTCCCCAATTATAAATCAGGCAGAACCAAATGTGCAAAAACCCTCAGAGCCCATAACACCTGTTTTGAATCTGGATTCCCCCCTGAAAGGGAGCTGAAATGAAAAAGGCCTTAGCCATTGAGATCATGGGCAAGAAAGAGCGAGAAAAAGATGCTCAGATTGGCCAAGGCTGGCTCATAACAAGATGAGGATTATTAATTTATCGTGTTGATATCTCCACTTCTCCTCCAAGAACTCAAGGAGGTATAGATGTCGGCCATCACAGGTCATGCTAAGCCAAGCTTTGCTTTATCAATGGTTTATTGAATAAACCATAATGGGCTGAGTTCCTACAACATGCTAAGCCATAAGCCTTGGTCTGCAAGCCATCATGGTGTGACCCAAGCCAGTTTCTGGAGTGTAGAGGTTTTACGTGGGGACTGGCTACCGATAATCTGGTGGTCCAAGGTCAAAGGGGTTGAGGTAGATGAGCTTTGGTGCCCTTCCAGCTCTGAATCAATTCAGATTTTTTTTTAAAAAAGATGGATTTGGGGCTAAGCGCTAGAAGAAAATTTCTAACTCTACAACCTGACCATAGAAGGGGTTGGTCTCTGGAGGCGACAATCAATATCAAGTCAATTTGCTTTAAGTGCTGCCCAGTGATTAACAGGAGGTGGTTATGCTACAAAAAGGCACCCTCCAAACCATTTTGCCACGAAGCAAAACGTGTCTGTCTTTTCCCTGCCTCTCTCCTCCTCCCACAAACGTACTGACCTGTTGGTCTTTAAGGAAAGATGGGTCTAAACAGGGCACTGTTGAAGTTGCACCAGACTCACATGGCCGTACATTATGTTCTCTGCTGTACACGGTCATTTGTGAAATTCTACCTCATCAATTCCTCCCCGTGTCCCTTCTCCTGTTACTCTTTCTGCCTTGGCTGTTGGTCTACGAGAAAAAGTATTGATGGCTGATCTTTCCTCAGCGTTAAGGAGAGAACAGCAGCGAAGCCAAGCATAATTTCACAGTCCCTGTCTTCTCGTGTCCCCCAAAATGGGACTGCGGGACCTTCCTACCTGGAATTAAGCCCAGGCAACTTGGTGGGAAGGTTTATACATCAACAAAAGCAGGATTGCTTTGTTAATCCATGGGTTTCCACCTCCGTTTCCTTCCCTGTCTTCCCTTCCCTGCTCCAGAATGAGCAGGGCCAGACTTGGCCAACTGGCAGCTTCTGTTGTGACGGCTGAGGCTGTCCCCACCCTTCCCCTGTGGTTGAAAAATCCCCACTGCACGCAGTTGCTCTTTCCCCCTTTCTGAGTTTACCCCATAACTGTAAGCTCAGGAGATATTGCCTGTCCTCCACGCAATATCAAGCCAGCATCACTGTAGAAAGGACTGGTCAGGCTTCCTTGATGCTCGGATCTGCTGCTTTCTGGAGCAGACCGGCGAGACCAGCCAGGACTTCCTACAGTTTCGGTTGGTGGGTCAACGAACCCCAAAAGGAGCCAGAGCAGGCTTGAGAGTTGTTCCATGTCCTGGCCATCGACAACATTTTATTTTTGTTGTTGTTGTCATCCTTTAAAAAGGAAACGTTTGACACAAATACAGCCGTCCCGCCAATTCTATCACAAAAGGAACAATCTGATTTTCCTGCCCCAACGCAGCCAACTGAATCAGTTCAGCAGGGCAACTTAAACGCTTGGTCAGTCTGCGCTCTTCTCTTCCAAAAACTGTGAGCACAGAGAACTCAGACAAAGGAAGGATTCAACACGCTCTTTATTGTTTTTTTTTAAACAAAGCATTTTCTATTGTAAGTCCATTTATTAATTTTGTCCATTTGCTGGCAGTTTCTAGATGTAGTAAAATTGGATCTTTATTTATGGTCTGCCATCTGGCTGAATGGCTCCTCTGTTAGTCCATTTTTTTTTCTTCCCTGTCCTTGCGGGGGGAGAATGTGAATCCCCCCTCCCTACCCTGTACCAGCTGCTGGGAGCAATGAGTGACAGCCCCCCAACCCGGGAAACCCCCCATCCCAGTCACTCTGTGACTTCATGAGTTCTCAGCTTGGCCTGATCCAACCTCAAAGCACTTCTTAAATTCCATTTCCAAATAACTGGGGCTGTTTATGATGTAGATTTGCTATGGCCTCCAATTTCTATGCCCTCCGTTACGGGCTATCTTAGATAAAGTGTCTCTTCCCTCCTCACTCTGCCCCCAGTTGTTTAATGGACTCAGCGGGTTGAAGTCAGGAGAAAAAGAGGAGGATTCTTCAGGGGAAGACCCAGGTCTCTGGGTAAAATGAGCTGGTGTAAGTTGCATTTCTAACTGGCCATTAAGTTGGGACTCAGCCCATTGTTGGGCCAAGAATACAAGCAAGAGGACGAGAAGAAGAGGTCAATTACCCTTAGAGGAAAATGCCACGTTGACACAGATTCCACCCTGTATTTGTTTGCAAGGCTAATGCCCCTTCTTTCTTCACCCCTGTCTCCTCTACTGAGTAAATCATGAACTATTGTATCTCCCCTACCTTACTTAGGGACTCCTTACTAACATTTCACCCCCATTGATGGACAGGCATGAACTGATGATAGCTTTCTAGCTATGGTTATCCTCACTCTCTTCCCCCACCCCAGCTCCTCTTTCCATTCTTCTCTCCCCCCCCCCCAAGAGTTCCACTCTCACAATTGCCTTCTACAACCAAGAGGCACCACCTTTCGAAAACACCACAGGCATAACTTCTCCCAACCCTTGTTGTTTTCAAAGGTCTTCCCTCACCTTTTCAGCATGGCTCCTTCAGGAAGCATTAACCAGCACTCTGGGGGGAGGGTTATCTTCCTCCGGGTAAACCATTAAGGCAGAAGAAGTCTATTGTGCAGGTATAAAATAGTCTGGTTCACCATGCCTTCAATTTGCATTGTCTTCGCTCTGTGTTAATGGTTACCCAATTGCACGATTAGCTGAGGAAGGTGCTAGGTTCATTTGTGGTTGGTGAGATGGCCTTGGAGACGGTCGATCTGTAGTTGTTTTTTTCCCCTAATGCCTTTAAAACAAAGTCTTTGCTTACTCATGGATTGCTATACAACACATGGACGTGAGCAGATCTTTCATTCACCTTCCCTGAAATACAAACACTCCAAAAGCTTTATACGATCCAAAGGGTCCCAGTTACCCATTGAAGGTTGCTCGTGGCGTCCTTCCTCCTAGCAGGACGAACTGTTGCTGATTAAAGCTGGGGAGAGAAAAACAACAACAGCTAACTACCTTTTTTTCTGGGGAAAAAAAAAAAGCTAAACTAGAGTGTGTCCTTGTTGTGCTTGTAAACCACTCGGCGGCTAATCCTGTTGATGACTTTGCAGCTTTTACTGGGCGTGTTACAGACTGATTAGGCCGTAAGCCTCACCAGAAGGGTAATACAAAAAGAAGGCTGCGAAGTTCATAGAGGTTGACGGTCACTGTGTGGGGCTTTGTGATTCCTCAGCGAGGCAAGAACCGCAAACCCAAGACGGCTTTCTGAGGTTTATACTCTTTTTCTGCCTTCCCAGGCCCCCGTGGGACCACGGTTTAGCAAAGCTGTTGCTCAGAATACCGGCTGGGGGGGTCCACTTGAAAGAGAACCTAGCACATTGGGTAAAGCTATAAATACCCCTTCTTTTTTTCCTGTGCAAACAACAGTTTGCACTTCTACCTTGGGGAACAGGCTTTTCCCGGGCAGCAGCCTCCACATGTGTTCAGTCACACCCATAAATTGCACCCTTTGCTCAGCTGGTTGGAGAATTGCTGTCTAACCAAGCTGGAGAGGCACCAACTGTTGTGGGCAACTTTTTCAGGAGAGCCCACACGTGGCCTCCTCCCACCCCACTTCCTTCTGTCTCAAGAGTTGGAGCAAGCTGCCTCCCTTCCATCCTCGGCAACTTTAAAAAAGTGGTAATTCCTATTGCAAGTTCCACATACGACATTGGCTCGCTTTTTTTAAAAAAAGGGCAGTGTGGTTGGTCCCCACCACAGCTCAATCCGTTTTTGTCCTGAAGACGTGAACTGCCTGTGCCCTGAATGAATCTGTGCTGGTTCAGCATGTCTGGTAGGCAAAGTTCCTGAAAAGTTTGGGATGCGAGAGTTTTACCCAGAGAGTCTTCGAAAGGATGCCCAGGGATGAATCCGAGAGTTTGTACACAGATCTCCCAGCCAATAAGTCTACCCCCCCAAATTCCCCCCAAATGAACCAGCCAAGTATTTTGATGTTTGCTGCAGTCATCCCACATTTTAGCTAAAAGGGTAGGGAATGGATTAAATCCACAGGTTGTCCCTACTTAAAACCGTTGTGGGCCATGCCTAAGTAGAAGGCTTCCCGTCACTCTCCTTTCCTTCTGCAAAAAGTCAAGAAAAAGAGTGTAAATTTCAGCGGTCTGTTGCTGGCTTATCCAAATTGTGAAGCCCTCCAGCAGAGAGAACATTTAAAATAACTAAGCTCCCTCTGCAGATTCGTGATTGTCCAGGGCGTCTTGGCCTCGGGGGCGTTTCTGAGCATTGCTAGAAGATCACTTTGTGAAAAAGTAGGGAGCGTGCATAACCGAACGCAAAGCTTTTTTAGGACCCCTTTATGGAAAGCAGCCCTCAGGCCGCTGAACGTCCGAAAGTCTCTGTCTGTGCTGGTTTTATTTTCCTTTTGACCTGAGATGCAAAGCACCACACTTTGTATGGTCTGCCCCAGGAAGGGCTCTTTTTAACCAATTAATAAGATCCCAGATTGACTGCAAATGTTGAAAAACGGCCTACGTTTTGCCTCTTGTTGTACACACACATATTTGCTACTATTTAAAAAAAAAAAAATCTGGCATGTGTGTTATGTTTAAAAAAAAGAATGGATGGGGGAAAACCACAGGGGGGAAATTAAAGTCAGTGCAATTCTGGGAGTCTTATTAAAACTCTTCTGTCTCGCTGGCATTTGTTCTGTGTTTTGGGCAACAGAATCCGCTTGGTCAAACTCCGCATGTCTCTTTTTGTTTCTCATATTCCCATTTTCCCAGTAGACAGTGCCCCGATGAAAGATCCTTCGGATTTGCTCAACAGGCAAAAATGCCTCGAAGCTTTGGCGTCTCTGCGGCACGCCAAATGGTTCCAGGTTGGGCCTTTTGTTCTTACCTATCGTAGCCTTTCAAAGTTCTTTTTAAAAATATTTCAAATCATAGTGTTTAGGTTGGACGCTCTGCAGACAAGAATGGGACAATTCTGTTTGTTTTAGGCCAGAGCGAATGGGCTAAAATCCTGTGTGATCGTGCTGCGAATTCTGCGAGATTTGTGCAACAGAGTTCCCACCTGGGCGCCCTTGAAAGGTTGGGTGAGTACCGCTTCGTCCGTGTTTGCGTAATTTGCTGGGGAGGCAAAGAGTTAGGAGAATGCAGCTCAAAGTTAATGTTGCCTCTTACAATTTCTCCTTCTCGGGCACTTAACTGACTTTGTGAAGGGCCTGATGAAACTGCCCTCAAAACCAGCCAGTTCCTTTTGTAAAAAAAATCCTTGGTGGTTGTTGACTGCAGATTTTAGTACCTTCTGTGGGACTTGGGTTAGGTTACCTGTTCATGAAACATAATCTTCAGGGCAAGCAAGCTCCCTTAGATGCTGTTGACGACAGCACCCACTTCAGTAACATCTCAAGAGCCATCTGTGTCCATCCAAGGTGTACGTCAAGTCTGTTGAAAACAAAGGCCATCAGTGCGACTCCTGTTCCTTTCGGTGGGCAAGAAGGACCAAGTTTTCACAACTGTGGGGAGAGGACCACATAGTAGTTCCCAAGCTTGTCCTGCAAGGGTCCCTCTGGCCAAAGAAGTGATGAGTCCAGTACAGAAGTCCTAGCTTTTCTCACAAACAGAGTGCCAAAAGAGGAGAGTATCTGTAGCTCAGGGTTGAACTGTGGAGTTCTTGGTGCCCTCCAAGCTTGGTTATTTGCCTGCAGACATTTCATTACCCAACTTGGTAACATCATCAATGCAAGGGGCACTCTTACTGACACCCATCTCTGCTACAGGGCAACTTTCTCCCCACATCCCGGAATATTCCTAGAATTTTTTTTTAACATTTTACATATTCCACATGAGGGTTTTTTCTCCCTGGTCCAAAGTGACGTGCTACTTGTTGGGGTGCCAAGAGGGAGATATACCAACATTTTCTACAAACGTTGTGCTTGTTTATGTTCCAATAGGAAGATTGAATCTATATCACATGTACTGCTACCGTGCTGGTTGTACACTCAGTGGTGAATGGATCTCATAATACCAATTGCCAGGACATTTAATGGTCCTTATGATCATGAAGTTACCGTTCTGCTTTTCAGATACCTCCAAGAAGATTGCAAAATTTCTAACAATAGCTACGGCTGATAGAAATTATTGGGTGCCTTCCTGAAATCATTCTGGGAGTCTGTCTATTGATCTGTCTGTCTGTCTATGGTATTTTTATGCTTGTTAGATAAATAAACTGCTACAGTTACTACTGACACCATCCCGTTGTCTTCCAGCCCCTGGAGCTGTTGTGTGAGAAAGCCATTGGTACCTGCAACAGGCCGTTGGGGGCGGGGGAAGCTCTCCGGCGGGTGATGGAGTGCTTGGCATCGGGCATCCTGTTGCCAGGTAAGATCTGCCAAGCTGCTTCTCGGGTGCTGACCAGTCATGGGTTGGTGCATCGTTCCAGCTTGTCCCATCTCCTTCTGGATGGTGGTCTTCTGGCTTCCTCATCCTGTGAGTTTATAAGTCATCTGTCCGACGTGTTCTCCAAGCAGGAGAAAGAAACGAGTTGTTCTTCCTTCCTGAGAGAGTGCAAAGGTCTTCTTCTAGGAAGGTAGTTAATATGGCTGGTGAGACTAACATAAAATGCAGTGCAGTCTTTAATGGGTTGGTCGATGCTCACCTTTCTAAAAATAAACTCTCATGTTTAGGGTTGGCTCAGGGAACCTTGGCTGGTGCAAGTCAAGGAAGGTTGGAGGACCCGTTTCTTTCATTCCCAGCTGCCTCCATGGCTTTTCCCTTTGGGCCTTCCTTTTTAACCCATATTCAAAACCCATTGGTAAAATTATATAAGAGACACCCACCGCTAGAACCAGCTAAATAACGTGTTCCTCTGCATTCCCCCCCCCCAAATAGTTATTTTTTGTTGTTCTGTGGCTTCATGACCAGTGTTTTCAGAGGACAGTTGGAGAAAGGAGAGGGTTGAGGATTGACTGGCACCTGGCTCCTTTCTTGTGCCTAGGTGGGCCTGGCGTGCACGACCCCTGTGAACGAGAGCCAACGGATGCCTTGTCCAGCCTGACTGTTCAACAAAGGGAAGCCATAACCCATAGTGCCCAGGTAAGATGTGCCAGCCACCTGATTGGCCCTCTTTTCCCCCAGCGATTGGGGACAAGTGCCTTCATGGATTAAAGACATCAAACTCTACATTGCCTGGGGTGGTGGGCTGAAACCCACCCAATCACTGGAGCAGAAAATGGTCTTTGGTATCTGAGCAGTGCTGACTTGCAGAATAATTTGCTCCCTTCCTCAATTTTTCCCCGTTTTGTTTTTTTTCACAGCATGCACTGAGACTGTCGGCTTTTGGCCAAATATACAAGGTGCTGGAAATGGATCCTCTCCCTTCCAATAAGTCGTTCCAGAAATATTCGTGGTCGGGGGCCGACAAAGAAGGTAGTTGTTGTGGGACGAGTTGGGCTGCTGCAAAACTCCGTCTTCTTGACGGTTCTTAATAGGGATTTTTAGTCTGTTGAAGTGATGTCACCGTGCACTCGTTCATTGCAACAAATTCATGATGGACTGGAAAATTATAACCTCTGTGACAGTTATTGGTTCATTTGGATTTTAGTTCTTATTCTTCCTCCTCCTCGTTTTTTTTTTATGACTGTTTATATGTATTTAATAAAAATACCCCCCCAATAATGCCATCGAGTCCTTCCATCCTGTGGCCTAATACTAGTACCTAAGATGCCTTTCCATGATGATGTCATCATGCGTATGATGTCACTAGCCCTCCACCATTACTCCTCCAGCAGACCCTGTTTTTGCAAAAGGAAGGGAGAATTTATCAAGCGGCCTCTTTGCCCTGTAGTCTTCGAAACAGAACTGGAAGTGTGATGGGCTTGAAGCAGGCCAGGTCTTCTTGTTACCTCTCCACTGGGAGAACACGGGTTCGAGTCCTTCCCCAGTCCGGCTCCAAAGCGCGAGGGGCTCCAGGCAGGGCGTTTTCCCCTTGGCCTGTGACATTGCCTCTTTCTGGCGCTGCGGAAGATGGAATGGCTTCTCGAGGCAGCCGTAATGGCAACAGCGCCCCGGCTATTTATTTTTAAATGGAGAAGATCGATCTCTCAGTTGTGGGGAAGTTTGTTTAGTTATTTATTAAATTTGTATGCCGCCCATCTCCCCCAGTGGGTGACTCTGGGCGGCTCGCAATGAAAGTAAAAGCCACAAACAGTTAAAAAATAAGTACCCCCAAATACCTGCATCGCTTGGTGCCCGTGAGACTTCCTGCCCTCCTGCCTATTTTTCCCCCAAATCCCAGAGCCTGTCAATCAAATCCAATTCCATTCTGCTCAGCTCAGCTTCCTCGTGGGTTTTCTTGCCCCGGGATAGGAACGGAGAGCGCCGAGCGAGAATCTGTTGCAGAATAGCTTTTCTTGATGCAGAACTTCCTTTTCAGCGCAGGACGCTCTTTCCGTGGCTCAGTTCTGACGTTACCCATCGACGATGCTCGCACCTTCCCTTCACGCCATAAAGATCATTTTCTCTTTCTAGGTGCAGGTTCCTCTGCCCTAAAGAGGCCTTTTGAAGACGGGTTGGGGGATGAGAAAGACCCCAGTAAGAAAATGAAGCGGAATTTGAGGAAAAGTAAGGATTGTTTCTTCTCCTTAACGTTCATTATTGCCGTCTAAGGTCTTCCTTAACTCTGGCTTACTGTCCTCTGGGCAAACGCATTGCGTTATTTTCATGCCATTAATTTTACCGAATCTAGAAAATGCTACGTTGAGTCAAATGCCATTGCTCTTGACTCAGTGGACGTCTTCATAGAGGGGGTTTGGGGCAATAATATGGAAGCCGTTTGTTTTCTCCTTTTTCTGGGTTGTTTTTTTCCCCAATTTTCCTGACAAATCTTCAGCCCTGATCGTCTCCCCCCTTGCTTAGTTTCTCAGAGGCAAGGGAGAGATCTTCAAGAATCTCAAGTAGTTGGATGAGTGAAGACCAACAGTTCTTTTTCCGTGAAAAGCACGGCCTTGCCGGCCCCGTAGCCATCATGGCTTCTCCCCTTCTCTCTTGGCTTCCTTTGACAGTCCTCGACAGCAAAGCAATAGATCTCATGAATGCCTTGATGCGGCTGAATCAGATACGGCCCGGTTTGCAGTACAAGCTGCTCTCTCAGTCGGGGCCCGTCCACGCCCCGGTCTTCACGATGTCCGTCGACGTGGATGGAACAACTTACGAAGCCTCAGGACCTTCCAAGAAGACCGCCAAGCTTCACGTTGCAGTGAAGGTAAGGCAGCAAGGTCTCTCCCGGATCCTGGAGGTCTGTTGTAAAGGTTGGGGTTGAGATGAGGGGTCGGGGGACTGAATTTCTAGCCCCTTCCTTTGGAACAGAGTAGCAGGAAGGAAATTTCTACTTCTAGAAATTAGAAGTATCTGCTTCCAGGCATATAAGAGGGAAGTTACTGTGTTATGGCCACAATAGGTAAAAGTCTCTCCTGCAGTCGGATTACGATGCAGCTGTTGTCGCTTTTAAATTATCTGCCTCACGCTGTTGTCTATGTGGATCTGAGATGTTTTTTCTTTGTTTTGCTCCCGTTCAGTGTGGAAGTTCCCAAAGTCTTTTTCCCCCTTCCTTTCCTTTCTTGCTTCTTTTTTCACTTGGGGACGTGCCCCTTTCTATCCCAAAGTGCTTCTCACTCTCAGAAGTAGATCAATCTTTTGTCTTGCAAAGCCTCAGTTAGAGGGCAGTTGTGTGTGTGTGTGTGTCTCATTTTGCCTGTGGAGTTGTGACGGCTGGGAGTTGTAGTCAGCAGTGTGGGGGTGATTGTCCTGATCCCACCAACACAATTGTTCCCGCTTTTCCCTTCCTTCTCTGGAGCAGGCCAAGCCATGCTCTTCTGAGGACAAGTAAACAGAAGGTGTGGCCGTGGGTCTGGGTTTTCGCTTTAGCCGGTCCAGCATCTTGCATAGCGTGAGCGTCTTCTGACACACCACTTCCACAGGTGCTGCAAGCGATGGGTTACCCCACCGGTTTTGATGCAGACATGGAATGTACGAGCTCTGATGAGAAGTCAGATACAGAAGGCAAAAACGAAACGGTGTCTTCAAACACGAGCAATAATAATGGAAATTCCACAGTTGATACCTCTGCAACCTTAGAGGTGCGTCATCTTTCCTCTCTCCCCTTCCTTCCTTCTTTCATTCCTTCCTGTTTTCCTTCCTTCCTCCCTGTTTTCTTTCCTTCCTTCCTTCCTTCCTTCCTTCCTTCCTTCCTTCCTTCCTTCCTTCCTTCCTTCCTTCCTTCCTTCCTTCCTCCCTCCCTCCCTCCCTCCCTCCCTCCCTCCCTCCCTCCCTCCCTCCCTCCCTCCCTCTTAGTCCAAATGTCCTTCAGGACTTGCCTTCTTGTTTTTTCTCTATGAGATCCAAAAGCATTTCCTTCTTTAAAATGGAAAGTGAGGTGTCCAGAATGTCAAGTTCTGGGTCAGGAGAGAAAGCACCATTATGCCCCTTTAGGCTCCAATGATCTAAACTCAAGACTCTATTATTTTTCGTAGGCAAAGCCGTTAGCCCAGGGAAGTTTCTGCACACAGAGGATTGTTCGTTTTCTACTTCAACCCTTTCCCTTTTCCTTTGCCATTCTCTTTTTCTCCCTTGGCTCTGTCTTCTAAAAAAGAAGAAATACGCTAAAGCTGGGGGGCTAATTAGCACCTTGGGTTCGTTCAGGAACTGATTTGATCTACCCCGACTTTGCGTTCGACAGCCTTTCGAGACGGCTTCTGTGGGTCAAGGGACGCTGTCCCCGGGGCACACGGCGCGTAAGGTGATCTTCCCCTTGCTCAGCATCAGAGCAGGCGCCTCTGGGTAACTGGAAACTTTGTCCTGCAAGCAGTCCTCCCGAGTATTTCTGTCCCAGGCGGGGCGGAAGGGGGGAACCGTCGCAGAGACGCCAAGTTATGCAGGAATGTCGACAGCAGCCTTGAAGGAGCAGAGGTTTCCCCAGGGTTTGATTCCGGTGGCCCAGATGGGAAGGACCCCTGTGCCTGTTGCCACTTCCTGAAAAATACATGGGGGTAATAATGTGCGAAAATGCACGTGAGCAGAATATTTGCATGGATCAGACCACTAATGGGCACAGGAGCTATCAGCGTCCCGTTCTTAACTTCTGTGAATTATGCTCGACCAGATTACTGATCTGATCTGCTGATATACAAAGCTGGAGCTGCTCTTCCCCTCCCCTCCCCTCCCCTCCCCTCCCTCCCTCCCTCCCTCCCTCCCTCCCTTCCATCCATCCATCCATCCATCCATCCATCCATCCATCCATCCATCCATCTCCCTTCCCTTCTGCACCAATTGCTGGAGAAGAGAACAGTCCTTCTTGCCAGAGGCCGGTCCGTGCGGATTGCCGGACGCTGCCCGGGATGAGGCCGAGGGCTCCGGTGGTCCCCTCGCCCCCTCAAGCCTGCCTTGCCTCTCCTAGGTCAGAACTCAGGGTCCCATCCTCACAGCCAGCGGCAAGAATCCGGTGATGGAGCTCAACGAGAAGCGGCGAGGCCTGAAATACGAGCTCATCTCCGAGACAGGCGGAAGCCACGACAAGCGGTTCGTGATGGAGGTGAGGCGCTGGGCCCCCCACCCGCCCGCTTGGGGCTTCATCCGGGGTGACACCCAGCCAGGGTGCAAACTGCTGGTCTCGCTTCCAGGTAGAAGTCGACGGGCAGAGGTTCCGAGGGGCTGGCCCCAACAAGAAGGTAGCCAAGGCGAGTGCCGCCTTGGCGGCTCTCGAGAAACTCTTTTCGGGCCCCAACGCGGCTGCCAATAAGAAGAAAAAGATTCTGCCACAGGTGAGGCTGCTTGGGAGGGCGCCGTGGGAGGGAGGGGGCTGCGGCCTGGGCGACCCAGATGGGTGTGTGCCCCATGCAAGCTTCTGAAGTCAACAGAAGCCCAGAAGGATTGGGAGGGCAGGACTGGGGGCGGAGGAGAAGGGGGAGGCAGATCCAGCTGGGGTGAACTGAGGAAGGGTTTTTGGCAGAGGGAAAACTGGGGCCCTTCAACACAGCATCTTGGGGAAGAGAAAGCTCTTCGCAGGTGTCTTGCAGAAGGAGCCAAGAACTTGGTCCGCCGGTCCACTTATATCGACTACCATACAGGGTTGAGCTGGCCTGTTGCTCTTAAGAGTCTCATTCTCGTAACCGGATCAGGCCCTCGTTCAGTCCGTCGTGACAGTCCGTGACCCAAATTCCGCTTTGAAGATGCAACAGACCGAATCTACAGCAGTTGCATCTCTCTCTCTCTCTCTGCCTCTCTCTACAGACCAAAGGAGGGATTGTAAACACAGCCATGTCTGCAGCAGCGCGAGGGAGAGGACGAGGGGCCCCCATGCGTGGGGCGTTTGTCGGGGCAGCGGCGGCGACCAGTTACCTGGCACCAGGTAGAACCAGCCCGGGTTGTTCTGTGGTCGTGACAGGGGAGCACCAAGCCCTGCCACGGCTCGGTCCACACAAGAACGAGGCCGACGTTCCAGGCGTGAGAACAGCTTCGGGCTTCCTCATGGGTGCTGCAGAGCATCCGAGTCCTGCTTAGGCCCTTTGGAGGGAGGAAATCCCGTTTTCAATTAAATTGTGGTGCCCAGATGTCTCTGGTCACCATCCCCAAGCGCGCGTGCATGTGTCTGTGCAAGGATCATGCCCTTGGCCTTCGCCCTTTTCACGTGAGAGAGTCCGTGCCTCCTGGGAAGGGGATGCAGGTTTGCAGCTCATCCTAAGAGGAAAGATGCGTCGGTTTCAACCGAACGGGCACCTTGGTCAGACCCAGAACTGGGGGAGTTTCGCCTTCGGTGGATCTCTTCCTCCTCCCCTCCCCAGCCGAAAGATTCTGCGTGTGCAGCCTCCTTTCTGCACGGGTTTATTCCGCTCAGGCGGTGGGTGGTTGGAACCGCTGAAGGCCTGGGGTTGAGCTGGCCAAGACCTAGCAAGTGGAGCATGATACGCGGAAGAAGAAAGGGGCCCTTTCCCTCCCTCCCTCCCTCCCAGCCCTAGAAACCAATAAACGGAAGGACTTGGGGTGGTCCTGCACCTTCTGGGGGGGGTCTCTTCCAGCCCCACAATTCTGCAATGCTGTCCGTTGCGTCGCGAAACGTCCGCTCTGTTGCTGACCCCGTTCGACGGTTTTAAAAAGGGGAGAGGGAAAAGGATCCATCCCCCCAGCAGAGGGGAGTTCCCTGTCCGAGGTCCAAGGGCAGGCATGTTGGGCACGCCTGCTTCCCCCCCTTCCCCCCATGCCCCCCAGGAGGACCCGTCACCGCTTTCGTGTGCTTCCCTTGCAGGGTACGCGGCACCGTACGGATACAACGCCGCAGCGGCCGCGCCGGCTTACGGTACGTCCTGCCCTTTTCCTTGTCTACTGTGCAGCCGTGTGTAGCTCTACATTCTCAGGCCAGCTTTTGGGGGGGGGGCAACCGGGGGCCTCCTTTGGCCTCTCTTGGATGGCCATCAGCCGAGCCGCTCTCATTGCCGTCACCTGCCTCTCCTGGTTTGCTTCTGCCTGACTGCAAAAGAGCTGCTTGTTCTAACCGCCTGCTCCCCTCTCCTGCCAGAACTGATAGCCCGTCCCCCCGCCTCCTGAACAGCATCTCGTGCTCCATTCAAAGCACCTCGAAGGGCCAAGTCTTTGTTGTAGCGGAGCCTCTTGGCTCCTCCCCGCTCTCTTCCTTGCTCGCCTCCTTGGGTAGGGCCCTGAGACCCGTGGTCCCGTGGGCTGCCGTCGCCACCCCGGGCCCCCTCCAGGGTGGGCCTTCCGTTGCGACTTCCATCGTCCCCCAGGCTGGCTGGGGGCGATGGGAACTGTCCACCCGCGTGCCTCGAGGGGCCCCGGATGGGAGAAGGGGGCCGCAGCCACACGGCCAGTTCAGTCCTTGGTGTCCGTGGCCCCTCGATGTGGAGGGGAGAGGGTGCCTGGGGGCGGACCCTCGGCTTGCCTTTGCCTGATCCTGCAGAGGCGAGACCCCCAGATTTTAGCTACGGGACATTAGCAGCTTTGCCCTTGTGCGAACAGCAAAACCCCCCAACTCTTCTTCCTCAAAATGGTCTCGGTGGTTCCCCACACCTTGAAGGAGGTAGGGTGCGTCCCAACCCCACGGAAAGCCCACCCGTTGGAATGACTGGGAGCTCCCCAGGTCATCTTTCCCTCCCCAAGCCAACGGGCCAGGGTGGTCTTGCTCCCCACAGGCGCTGCTCAGGTCTACGCTTTGCTCCCCACCCCCCTCAGACCCTTGATTGCCCCTCCCCGCAGCCCTGAACTCAAAAAAAAGCCTCACTTTGAATGATTGGGGAAGAAAAAAAAAAGAAAGAAAGAATTGGCTCTTTGAAGACTTTGAATGTAGTTTTATGCAGCAAAGAGGGGAAACGCAGAAAGGCCTTTGGAGTCAACAATGGCTGCAGCATCAGCTCCTCTGCCCTGGAAGCTTTGGTGGATCCACAGGAGCCATTCCTGCTGGAGGCTGCCTGCTGTGTCTCTGCATGATTTACTGGCCCACTTCCAGCCAGCCTTCGCAGGAGATTCTGCCAAATTTGTGCCCTCAGCATTGCTGGATTCTTCTGGGAGCCTAGCCCCAAAGTCTCTCTCGGTGGAGGCAGCTCCCTTCGAATCCCAGGGAAGCCTGTAGGTTAGCGGAAGGGCCCCTGCTTTGCACGTAGCAGATCTGAATTTCAGGCGCTAAATGGAGCCACTCCCAGCTGGAGTTGCCAGTCCTGGGCCTTGACTTGGCTCTAATCTTGCCATCTTCCCTCGGGAAGAAATAAACACTTCTGCAAAACCAGTTTGGACAGGAAGGATCAGCTTTTCAGGGGCGCGAGGGGTTCCTCTGCTTGGAGAGGCTGAAGGTAAATCGAGGGCGATGGAGCCGGTGCAGGTTTTGACCTGGGAGAAGGTTTTAGTCAAAGTGCCCTGCTGAGAGTCTTTTCTTTGGCCGGCGGTCACTCTTCCTCCATGCATTTGGAAGAAGCTGCGCATGTCTAGGAAAGGAGGGGGCCATGGAGCCTGCGCTCCCCATTTTCTCCCCCAGCCCCCCGCCCCAAATTGGGGCTGTAGGTCTGTAGGTCTTAAGTTATAGAGGCAAACTCTCAAAGAGGGGTCAAGTCCCCCCTCCCTAGAGAAGGCCTTCTGAAGTAGAGCCCCACCCCCAGCACAAGGCCATTCAAGCACGGGCCGGCATCTGGCACCCTTTCCGGCTCACACGTCGTATTAAAAGGCGCCAGCTTTGGTGAAGGACCGCCCCCTTCGTCGGATGCATCTGCAGAATGAGCTGCAGCTCATGAAAGCAGCTGCTTTTGAACAAGATCAGTCCGACGTCCGAGTCGGAAAAGATGCTCCTGGGACCCTCCTGGTTTAGGCAACGGTGCCCCACCACAGCTCTCCTCCCACAGTGCATTCAAGCGGCAGGAGACTGTGGTAGCGGCAGCCAACGGCGCAAAGATAAGAGAAAACGCGTTGCAGGTCCAGAAACGTGGGCGGAAGTCAAACCTGGGGGCCGACGCGCAGCTTTTAGCCTCCTCCCTTCCCTGCTTCCGTCCCGCTGCTGACTAATGCGGTCCATCGCTGACTCCAACAGCTTATGCAGAGAAATGCTGCCCTCTTTCTCTGCATAAACAGTTCTCACCGGTTCTTTCATTGGTTCGTTTCTGTCTTTTGGAAATGTCTGGTTGGTCGCTTGGTCGCTTGGTGGTGGTGCCGAGTCTGGGGACGAAGGCGCTGCTCCTGGCTCCCGGCCGGGCGGACTCCCCTGTTCCTTCCTCTCTTCTCTCTGCCTGCGTGGAGCTGTTTGCATGTTGGAAAAGTTTCACTCTGACCATGTCGATCCTCTTGGAATACCTGCTGTTGCTGCTTTCTGATTTCCAAAACGGACGCGTAGGCGAAACGATTGAGAGAGCGTCCAACAGGAAACCCTTCTCGTTTTGGTATTTCTCTTTTAAACAAAACAGAAGCATCTCCCACAGATTCCTTGCGAGGCCACAAGAATTTTTAAAATTAGGCAAAGAGAGACCTTCAAAACGCCCTCCCCTCCATTCCCACCCCCTGCCGCCCCCCCAGAGGATCCGTCATGCAGGAATAATCGGCCCCTCGGGGGTTGGAGCCATGCTGCGCCGTGCGGCTTTCCTTGCGTGCAGCGCGGTGCGAGATTTGCGAGACCGCTGGTGGTAGCCGGGATCGGTGGCACGGGCCAAGCTCTTGATACCAGCCTCTAAACTGGCATAGCTCACTAAGAGCTAAGCCAGTTCCCCACTAACTTTTTCCCGTGCTCATTTTGAGAAATCTGTTGGGGAAGGAGTTGACCGGTGTTATCTTGGGGATGGTGGCGGAGGGGACTGATCAGGGGACTAGTCTTGTACCACAAACACACCCTATATTCTGATGCTGGGAAAGAACTAGGAGACCAAAGCAATATGGTTTTCTTTCCTTCTCCTCCTCCTCCTCCTCCTCCTCCTCTTCCTCCTCTTCCTCTTCTAGCTTACTTTCTCAGATTGTTAGATTTATCCAAGTCCTCTTGGTTTCTTCCTTCCATAGGTCTGCCCAAGAGAATGCTGCTGTTGCCAGTTATGAAATTTCCCACCTTCCCAATGCCCCATTACTCGTTCTTTTAGCACACGGCTGAGACCAACCCCCTCTTGAGCGACCTCCATATGCAGGACAGGATGTTAGAAGAAAGTGAGGAACAGACACACAGCTAGTCTGCCTACTTTTTAACCCTGGTTTTCTTGGAACACACCCTTGAGCAAAAACCATTTGTAAAGATCCATCTTTCCCCACTTTTTTTATTTTAACAAAATGCAAATTTAGTTCTCTAAAAACTTGAAGACAAAAATACACACGAAACTATGGTCTGTGAAAATGGTTACCTCATTTTTCCCCCCACCCCAAAATAACTTATATCGACCTTCTGTTATAGGGAAGAAACTTAGATGCTTTGTTTTTAACTGGAGTATCCGAATTATGTAAAACCTTAAAACTTGTGAAGGATGTATAGACTATAAAACGCTGATCACAAAATAAAATCAGTTTTTGTTGTAATAGAGAGTTTTTGCCTGTTTCCTAATACAAAGCCCTGGGCCCAGTCTGTCAAATTAGGCTCATGCGATGTAGTGTCTTGTTTCAGGATTTTCGTTTTTTTTAAGGACCGGACGTGCCAGTAAATTTAAGAAAAAGGAAGCAGAATGTGGAAAGGGTTAGTTTGATAACCTAGGAAGTCTCTGTGTTCTAGTTTATTCTTGCATCTTAACGTTAGCTGCGCATTAGGGCTTGGCGGGGTCTCTCCCAGGTTACGTGCCTGCCGATCAGGGTGTTTCCCACGACTCTCTGGGCCCACAACGGGGATAGCAGGGCTGCCCCCTTGCGATCCCCACAGTCCCGCACCTGTGCCTTTCTCCTGAGCACCTGTGCACCAGGATTTCCACTTTGGATTCTCTGCAAGCTGCAGGTTTTCCTCCTCCGTTACGAATTCTTTTGACTTGGAACCCGGTCGGAGGGCTTGGAATTTGTCGAGGGTTTCCGTCCGTTAGGCCCCCGCCCCACGGAAGCAGGAGGCGCCTCTTTGGCGCTAAGCCTGCCAGAATATCCGCTGAGACGGTTTGCAGAGACCCGGGTGCTCCCAGACCGCGAGCTTTTGCCACGCCGTAAAGGCGGTCTGGCAAAGCCGAGGCAGCCCAGCGAAGGTGCAGTTGCTCAGCCTGTAAAAATTAGGTCTTCTTCACTCCAAAGCTCTTAAAAGAAACCAACCTCCAGTAAACGGGTCAGACTCACAGATGGTTCTTGTGGCCTCCTTTTCATAGCCCATTGATGCGCTTTCTCCCCACCCACCCAACGGGGCTAAAAAAGTACGTTCCTCTTCTCGGCAGCCTTGCTTAATTCTAAGAATCTGAAGCAGCAACAGCCCCCATAAAAACTTGCTACTTTACTTGTCCTGGTCTCGTCCAGCACTGCTGTGAATAGTCCACTGTTTCAGCCATAGGCCGGTATCTTCCCTCCTCCTGAATTTCCGTACCCGAACGGCCGTTGTTCACGCTGTGGGCGCACCCGCACGTCTCTCTTCCTCCCTCGGCTCTGCCGGGGGCACGCCCGCTGTTCTGGGGCGCCCCTAAGAAATTAGGGGACGTGAACGAGGAGACGACGGTTGGCGATTAAGGCATCACCTCCCGCCCAACGCAAGCGACCCTGTGGCTCTTTTCAAAAGTCCCCCACCTGTGGTTCCCCTTTCAAGCGCTGCCCCTCCGAGGAGGCTTTGGAGAGACCTTCCGGGGATCCCGGGCAGGAGGCTGCTCAAAAGGGGGAGAGGGGGCGAGGAGGGTGAGCCCGAGCGCCAGGCGGGGAACGCGGGCCCCGAAAGCAAGGAACCACAGCTGGTTTTGGAAAGGAGGAAGGAAGACGCAGCAAACGCGGCGGTCGCTGTGCTTCTCGGAATGTGCATTTCCAGTCGTTCGTGCCCGTTTCCCTTGGTGGTGTAGCTCCCCCTCGCTTGCCGTTCTGGGTGGTGATGCTTTAATCCAACCTGGGGGCCCTTTGTCGGTCAGCGCAGCACACAACTGTTGTCGGTCCTGTGTATTTCTGCGTCTGTTTGTTTCTTAAAAGGGGGCGGGAGGGTGGCCCCCCAATGCTGCGTGGGGCGTTGTCTTCCATTCGAGAACAGTATTGGCCTATGGATGAAAAGGAGCCATCATGGAGCTTGGAAAAGCATGGCGGGTGGAGCACTCAGAGGATCCGATATCAATTCGTCCCGTGCAATTGGCGGCTGGATCGATTGTCCAGGGTGGCGGTTCTGTGGAGGCCGTGAAATTCTTTAAATCCACGTCAAATATCTTGCCGAGCCCAAAGTTACGGAGGAGTTACTTCCCCGAGCGGTCCTCTTGTGGCTCTCTGGAGCGCGATGCTCTTTTCCAACGCGATGGCACTCATTTCCAATAATTGGTATGAAGTCATTTTCCCCCCTCTCCATTTATTTTTGTCATGTTGGGAGTTACTAACCACGTCGTAACCTTGCCCTGTTGCTGCATATTTTATATTTCTCTGCTTTACTGAAAAACGTTAATCGGCTATCTTAGCTGTTTTTGTTTTCAATAGCTAGATAAATCTTTGCCTATTAAGATAAAGGAGCGAGTGCATTTGCAAGTGGCTAGAAACCTTTTGCTTGGTACCCCCCGTGCACCCCTTTTGCAATGGAAACTCCACCCACAGCTGGAAAGAGCAGAGAAATTTAAGCAGCCTCCCCGTTTTTGAAAATTAACCTGCCCTTTTCTTTCTCTCGCCTCTCTGCTCTTTCCCATGCTGTAGGTGGCTGTTTCATTGACAGTCCTTACTGCCAACCACTTGACGTCATGCCTTTTATCATTCACTTGGGGCCTCAAGAGTTCTTCTCTGACTTCTAGAGCAAACGGGTTGCGCAGCTTGAGAAGGTGCTTTTTCCACAAATGAATTTTCAAAGCAAGAGCTAACTCAGACTCGGGGGGAGGGAGGGCTTGTTTATACGGCTATTTTAAAACCCTTCGGCTTCCCCGAACACCCCGAAAGCAATAGGTGACGTTCACCCCCACCCCGGCTCTTGGAACCACAGCAATAATTGTACAGTAGAGTCGCCACGGGGGCTCTCCTGCTTTGCACTATGGAACAGACGTCGGAAACGTACTTCGGCAGTAGCCCCCCGTCCCGTTGAACTTAGCTAGCTCAACGCCTCTCTTAGCCCATGAAGACATGGCTGGGCGTGTTTGAGACAGGCAGGGTGATGTTGGGATTCGAGCCATAACCTCAACATCCCGCTGGTGGAAATGCTTTAACAGTCAGCCCGGGCACATGGCGCCATGCGACTTGCTTGCCGAAAGGGCGCCCTCGATGAGGTGGGCTTTTTGAGTGAGCATCGTAGGATGAAGCCCAACGGGAGCTGCTCTTAGGAAGCCCTGCCAAGAAAAGGTGAGAGGAGGATTTGGCCCGGAAGAGCGGGCCCCGAGCCACTTTGTGGAGGGGTGGGCTTGGGACCAGCAGAGTCGTAGCACGAAGGTAGAGCTACCTGGGAGGGGAAGGCAGAGGCCAACTGGGAGCAGAGTTGTGAAAGGCTCCTTGGTGACCCTCGGTGTGGGAGAAGATGCCACGGATTGTGCCTTCTGCTCCCAAAGGCGGGTGGCCTTCTGCCTGTGACCGTTTTGCAGCAATTCTGTTTTCCATTCGCCCCAGAGCTGCATCCGGAGACATTTGTGTGTAAAATAAGCTGAAATGTAGCAGCTGTAAGCTGAGGTCGTGGTGCCTGGAAGGGGTGACCAGCTAAGCACATCTATTTTCAGCCTAGAGAATATTTCTGTCGCTGCGTTTTCAGACCATGCCGCTATCTTGCAACATCTTCGTACGTATGCCAGTTTTTCTTCATGTCCTTCTCTATACAATGTGATGTAAATATTTAGGGGGACACACTGGATTCTGAAAAGGCTTCCTCGGACTTTGGGGGGGAAGTATATTTATTGGGTTAAAGACCAAGGAAGCTGTGTCGACACTTTCCAGCTCAGCAAAACTAAGGTTGGGGAACATTTAAAAACCAAACGTTGTGCATTGTCTTTAGTTTATCAGCAAGCCCAACAGGGCTATCTGGGCTTTGCCTGCTGTAAAATTCAGGTGCCTGTGCTGCAGAAGGCTCTCCCTGAAGAGTCTTGTTGAGTTAGGGTAGGACAAAGCTGTCAGAAAAGCACCCAAAACTGACTTCCAAATTTGGCGCCTCGGCACACAGCTCCCCGAATTCTCAGCCATCGTGGCAGAGGTTTCTGAGAGCTGAAAATTCGGGATGCGAACAGGGAGCCAAGTTTGGAGCGGCTGCTCCAGGTCTACTTTTTGCTCCTGGTTCAAGTTTAGGTGCCACATTTCGTGGGTTGAAGTGAGGGTGGGAGGGAGAACAGGTTTTCCACAGACTTGGTGGTGGGGTATACAAGCCATTGACGGTCCCGGCTGTCCAGCTGGGACTGAACACCAACACATTGTTAGCCTGAAGAACAGAAGAGGACAACCTATTCTAATGCTTCCAAATAAGATATTAATGTTTTCCTATCGATGATTAAAAATTGATCTCTCAACTGATGGGCTGATCTTTTTCTTTCTTTTAAAGATCTACCTTAACGCTTAGAATCAATGGACATCCAGCTATGAATAGAACAAATTAATTCTTATGGCTGATTTGAAAGGGTGGCCCTTGGAATGAGTCTTTCACTCCACATTAAGAGGTGGCGGATGAGAAATAGCCGTGGGCAAAGGGTTTTAGTATCCCAGCACGCTGTGGGAGGGGAGAAACGGGGGCCGCATTGGGGTTTGTGCTTAAAATTCCATCTTGGAAGAGTTCTAGATCCAGAAAAACACAGGTGAGTTCCTAGTCGCAGGGGGGTTGGCAGTAGATGGATGGTCTCGTTAAGGTGGCTGAAAATGGACCCCCTTGCTCCCCAATGTCCACGAGCAACATCTGTATACCTCTGCCAGAGACTGAGAAGGAAGACCATCACCTACTGCGGGTGGCCCAAATGGCTTGTCCCTCCTCTGGACGTCTGCTGAGGATATGCTGCTTTGTCGTATCCTGCAAAAAGCTACGCTTTTCCCCGACGTAAGCTTGGGTTAGGGCTTTGAAGGAAATGGAAAAGGCTGCCTAGTTTTCAAGCAGCGTCCCCCGTACGCCCGTTCCTGGAGCGTCTGCCCGAGAAGAGCCACGCTGTAACCTTGGCTCGCCTGCTTTGGCTGAAACATTGAGGGTTGACAAAGGGCCTTTCTTTCCTCCAGCACGTCATGCTCCAAAGCCTGCTTTTCTTTCTCGGTTACGGGCTCGCGTTCCTGGATGCAGTGCTTTTCTTCCCCCTCCCTTTGTGAAAGACAAAGAGGGAAATATTTTTGCTGGTCGGAGCCCCACGTTGGAAAAGGAAAAGGAAAAAGAGGCGGTAGGCTTTCCATTCTCAGCGGTGCCAGGCAAGCCAAGCAGGAACGGCTGCCAGAAAGGATGGCAGGGTCTCAAACCAAAAGGAATTGCTCCGGGTTTCAAATACCGACAGTTCACCTCTTCTCGTGGAAGCCCCCTGCAGAGAGACACGAAGAGCGCAGTGCCTTTGGAGTTGAAAAAGCCAGTGGGCAGGTGATAAAGGAAAAGGGTTATGTCTCCGTTTCAGTTCCACGGGGGAGCAGGCTTACGCCACGGTCCCGGAGCCGAGCTGCAGGTGAGACCACGCCAGGATCGGTTCCACCCTGTTTATCCCTGGCAGATACTTTTTTCCCCGAGAAAAATGTGGAGTGCTCAGAGGTAGGCTGAGCATGGCTAAGCATCTCGTGTTTAAAAGAAGATCCCCGTTTTAAGTCACCGTTGGCCTGGAAGGAAGCAGCCGCAAATCTTTCCACGCACCCCAGCCCGGGTTAGGAGTGGTGTGAGCTCCAAGTGTGTTGCACAGCCCTCCCTTGTGGGGTTGGAAAGGTTTCCTGCCTTGCTACCTGTGTGAAATAGGCTGTTCTAGGCTAAAGAGCACCTCGGGGGCCAATTTTCCCAGCTGTTTCTCCTGTCTCGCGAAGTCGTGCTAGAATTCCACTTTTTCCAGTGAATTCCACAGCGCTGACGATCGCTGGGTGTTTGTAATTGGCACAGGCGAAAAGCGTAATAGTGGTAGTAACAATGATGTTCTATTAGGCATCTGCGTGCTATTACGGTTGCTGCCTAGTTCTTAATGGAATCAGTGCGCTGGGCCAGAGGCCTCATTAATTCCTCTGTCGGGTAAGATCATGTTTGCTTTGCAAATATCCTGTTCCGCTTCTTGAAAATATTTCCCCCAGCTCTGCCACCTGGCAAGGTCAGGGCCCCACAGAACACCAGGGCAGGGCTGCTTGGGGGCTTGGTGAGAGAGAGACACTCCTGCCAGTAGGACGCCACATTGCCTGCGGCACCCGCAGACGCTCAGCACTCCCCGTGCACAGCACCCCCCGTCTCCCAAACTGGCAGCACTCCTGAGGGGCAGGCTGCGTGGCCACGCGCTGGGCTGGGCAAACGCCACCGTCTCCAGCCCGGCGCGGCCATTGGGAAAGCTCGCCTGGGAGGGAGGCGGCGTCTGCTCCAGTGCAGAAGGTTCAGAACCAGGAACTGGGAGTTTGTTCGGGTGAGCGAGTTGCTTCCAAAACAGCCACCCCTTTCGCACAGCCTCTTCTGCAGGCAAAAGGGAGCAAGGGCAAAGAGACACTCGTGGAGGGGAGGTATGGCGCTGAAGGCAGAATGCCCCCTTGGTGCAAGGTCTCACCTGCCCATTCTGCAAGGAAAGAACAGCCCCGCTGCGACATTCCCAGGTCTCCCCTTGCTTGGGAACCCCTATTCCCAGCAGCACAGCATCCAGCTTCCTGCCACTGGACTGTCTCGCGATGTCGGATCCTTCCTCCCTGCGCTGCACGTATGGCAAGCTATTCCTGGGTCTGCTGTATTTCCCACCCACCCCCAAGAAAGAAAAACCATGCCAAAAGTCGGTCGCCGCTTTAGACATGGGCCGGGCCTCGTCCCCCGCAGGCAGCGCGGTGCAGCGCAAACCTGGGAGCGTGTCCCTTGCGAGAGGCTTCCGACCCCTTCTGTTCTCTCCGGCACAGCCGTGGCTGGTGTGCTGGAGGCCTGCCTGTAGAAGCCGAGTGCCTGAGCGCCTTCTCTGCACGCGGAAGGCCTGACCCGCAGCATCTGGGCTCACAGCCGGCTCCCCGACATCCCGAGGGCCGCCGCCGCCGCCCAGCCAGCGCAAGCAAGACGTGCTAGCCGGACCGCCCTCCAACTCAGGGTAAGGCTGCCTCCTGCTGTCCGCTCAGAGAAGGCCGATAAAGTGAAATAAAGACCACCACGGGTAGCAATACAATTTTACTAGTTTATATATCAATCCAAAATTCTACGCACTGCAACTATTCTACGACAACGTCCACACGTTTTTATTATCAATGGAGTTACAGTCATTTTTTTTTGTTTTGTATTATTAAACAATAAAGGTATTCATGTATACAGTTAAGGGGAGAGAAATCATGAATGCTCGGGCATCGCCTGGCCTCACCTCTCGTCTCAGTTTTGCGTTAGCTAGCATTGGTCTGGTCAATGAGAAAAATAACTCAGAAATAAAAATTATCTTTATATACAAACCAGTGCCTCTTATTGTTACCAGCCTATGCTCACGCGCTGCACGCAGTAAGTTGATCTGCTGATAAAACTGCTTTTTCAGCATAGAACAAACCAGTATAAATTAAAAAGGTGCAAACCCCGCCCCGCCCCTCCCCTCCATTCTGCTGCTTTTCTGCTGAGAAGTTTGGATACTCTAAGCACTCAGAAATCTAAGTAGCGTTAATCCCTACTAGTGTAGTTACGAAAAACGTGGCGTGACGACGGGGGGAAGAGGAGGAACGGAGAGTCGGCCCAGAAAGGTGAGTTTAGCAGCAGCAGCAGCAGCATCCTCCGCAGTCAAAACGAAGCTCCGTCTCTCTCCCCCCATCCCGCTCGCATTTCTCCCGTCTGCTTTCAAACGCGTTCTGCAAGCAGAAAAACTCACCGCGGACCAAAACAGAGAGAGGCTAACTAGAAGTAAAGGGTTCCCGTGCCGAGGGCCGAGCTGCTGCTTCAGAACGGAGGCTGGGCTGAATCCTGACAAAGCGGAGCCTTCCCGAAATCGGTGGGCAAAGGAACGGTGGCTCGGGCCGTCTTGGCTTCGACGGGAGCCGAGCTTACGAGCACGAGCCACATGTAAAAAACAGACCCTGATGAAACGGTGCTTCTCCTCGGCTTTTGTGGAGGAGGAAGAGGGCTCCCCAGCGGAAGGAGTTGTCTTAAAAAGCCCCCGCCCCACCAAGTTGCATAGAATTGATTAGTGACAGAGAACTAAGCACTGGGACGGACACAGAGAGAGAGAGAGAGAGAGACAAGGGTGGGAACGCACAAACATCTGGGAGGGGGTGAGTCCCGTTTCCGAAAGAGAACCATGCAAGCCCCTGCCTGAAGGAGTGGGAAACCATTCACTCCCTGACGCTAACCTTAACTTTTCGTTAAAGAGTGGTGGAGGGGTTTTTTCTTTGTTTGTTTCCTTTTCTTCTGTTCAAATAAAATCTTTTAAAAAGTTGTAACTGTAAAAAAAAAACAAAAATAAAACGCTCGTTTGTAAACTCAATAAGTTAGAGATTTTGGTAAATTTTTCGTACCTAGGCCTGCAAAGTGCCTCCAAACGGACTGCAGAATGGAGTGGATATTGTTCTTCTCTGGGGGGAAAAAGCATTGGACTACAGCTACGCCCTCTGGTTAAATAATCAGTAGTATGGAGATCCCGCGTCTCGCTACAAGCCTCGCGTCCACCTTGGGTCGCTGACCTGCGGAAAAGCCCGCCGTGCGGGGTGTTTCTGGAGTCCTATGTACACTCTGGTCCTCTGTCCTGCGGGGCAGCCGGCCGAGGCGGGCTCTGGAAGGCAGAAGGTGTCCCGGGGGGGCCCCAGGAGCCCCCGAGGAGGTGGCCAGCCAGCTCTTCAGCACGTCTCCTTCCCTTGGACGCCGGTCACTGTCTTTATGGAGCTCAGCGTCCGGTTGAACCAAGTCTTCCGAGAAGCCTGCACCTCGTTCAGCGCCTGCCCTAAATCGTGCTCAAGGTCCTGAAAGGTAACCAGGTGGGATGAGCGTCAAGCGGAAGGGAGGGGGGTGTCTGCCAGCCAGCCAGAAATGGATCAGGCATGCCCCTGGACCCCTACCAGCCTCGCCCTCAGTTAGGAAAGCAAACCTGCCTGCTCCCAGATCATCTGTAAAGTAAATATCCTCAAATATCTACCCCCTTCGCAAAACTCGCCACTCTAGGCGGCCAGCCTCCTGTTGATTTTAAAGAGGTCCAGATGGCAAAGAATTCGTAAAGGCGCCTGATTTCCAAGCATAAAACTGGAATGGCAGAAGCCCAGAGAGACGTGCTAGGCCAGCGCAAGGGCTGTCTCGATCAGCCTGCGTCCCTCACTGGGCGTCCAGGAAGCCCTCAAGGGCGGCAGAAAGAAAAGGACTCCAAACCTCGATGGCCCATTCCGAGAAGCTGTGAGCCTTCATCTTCAGGGCCCAACTAAGGAATTATGTCAGAAGAGAGATCCAATCCTCCTGTTTCTACATTTCCCGTGGAGGCAGAAAGCTCTGGCTGGGCGTAACCCTGGTGGCCAAGCACCACCATCGCTCACCTGGATTTTGCATTCGGCCTCCACCAGCTGCAGCTTGGTTTGGGCCAGTTCCAGCTCCATTTCTCGCAGCTGGTTCTTCAGCACTTCCTTCTCCTCGTCGGTGTCTTCATCGGAGCCCTCCCTGGCGATGCCGGCCACCTTCACCCGCCCTTCTTTGTTGAAAAACTCCCGGCAATGCTCGCAGTCGTCGACTTTTTGCTGTGCCCAAGAACACTGGACTGTGAATGTCTCTCCTCCACTCAGACGCCCTGGCGTCTGCTGGGGCAGCCCAGGTGGCTGGCAGCAGCAGAAAGGGCCTCACGCTTGCGTGGCACTGCCCCCCCAAGGCCAACTGCAAGACTGGTCTGTCGAGGCTGAAGCTAACAGCTCCACCCCAGGTCAAAGATTTGCAGGTCTGTCTCTCTCTGCAACCTGAAGCCCCCCGCCTTCCTTTAGCGAAGCAGGAGCAGAGAGGGTCTTCCCGACAAACAGCACGATGCAAAGAGTTCAAGAGACACGGGTCCAGAATGGGCGCCAAAGGCAGGGAATCGGGAAGACGTCCCCAGCCTGCCACGGAGGGCTGTCCTCGCGCTCCCCACCCCAATCCTCCCCACCCCATGCTTTGCTCTGCCTCTACTTACCCGAATTTTCTCGATTTCAGCTTTATTGGCCACCTGCTGCTTCTCCAGCCTCTCGCTCAGTTGGGAACAGATCTGCAAGACAGTCCGGAGGGGTCAGCAGCACCCCACCCACCCAGGTAGGGCCTCTGACCCCTTGCCCTGCTGCCCACGCTGGCCACTTGCCCTTCGTAGCCTGTCCCCCCGATTCTCTGTGCTTCTAAGCTCTCGCGCCCAAAGGGCCTGTGCTACATCTAGCGACAGCAAATTCGTAACTACGAGCTGCAGTTCCTTCGGCCTGGCCCAAACCTTCCGGAGCGTAATTTCAGGAATCTGGGTTGCTTTACTTCTTAATCTAAGAAACCCAAGTGATTTGGCTTCTCTTCCTAACGGAGGGTGAACCTCAATCATTTTGGCAGCAACCCCATTCTGTTTCCCTTTTTGAGGTGAACCAGCAGGATG
This sequence comes from Python bivittatus, assembly GCF_059951505.1. NCBI lineage: Eukaryota > Metazoa > Chordata > Lepidosauria > Squamata > Pythonidae > Python > Python bivittatus. Next base: position 1,041,963 of record NW_028277076.1, on the reverse strand, counting down.
GCTCCCTCCCTGACGCTCCCCCCTTGGGTTGGTATAACAAGGCAGCAGGCGGTAGATGCAGCTGTTCTGGCCAGGAGGGGCTCAGCTTCATCCCAGCCTCCTCCTCCTCCTCCTCCTCCCAGTAGCCTGGAGGCCGCTTTCTCCTGCACACCTGCTTATAGTCTCCAATGATAGAGCTGTTCTTCTTAATCTCCGACTCGGCCTTGTCCAGTTCCCGGCGGCACATCTCCTTCAGCTTCAAGAGAAGACAGGAAACCCGGTCAGTCACCCCCTCCACCAGGGCCTCCCAGCGCACCACGTTCCCCTCTGAGCCCCAAAGCCACTGGGGAGGGGGGGGGCGAGTCACAAGAGAATGCAGCAGAAACGCCAGGTCCAGCGGTCTGGGGAGCTTGGGGCAAGGACATACCATCCTGGGACACCACTGCTCTCTCTCTAATGGGGATGCAGGAATGCGGCAGTGGGGGTAACACAAAACAGCTGCAAGAGAACCCTCCCAGACCAGAGTTGGTGGAGGTTTTCTGGGAAGAAAAACCAAAGCCACCGATTCAGGGTGCTTCCGTTTTCAGCTGGGGTGGCTCTGGGATGCTGAATGGCAGGAAGGATCGCCAAAAACCAGAACCAACCACACTCCCCTCCCACGTCCTGCCCATCTGGCTCCCCTCCACCCCGATCCTGCCCTAACCTGAGCTGATTCCTCCTCTAGCCTTCTTTTTTCATCCTCGGCATCTATCAGCTTCTGCTTGGTCATCAGCAGCTCCTTGTTCAGAGCGTCAGCTTTTTCCTCTGCCTGGAATGGGAAACACCACCAGCCCAATGACCCAGGCCAAGGTCCAGTTTGAAGAGGGGAAACTCTACTCGGCTCTTGGCCAGGCACTGCCCCCCAAACTGAGCGAGAGAGGAGGGGGGGCGCTCTGAGAGTCGAGCTTGGGTTTTGCGTCACTATGTTCCAAACCGAGATTTAAAGATAATGGAGAGCAGGGTAAAATAAGGAAGCTGCAGACCCAATTCTTAGAGAAGAAAAGGAGGGGGCTCACATGCGTCTCAGGGTCACCAAGACCCTCTAGCCCACCACCCTGCCAGACTGGTAAGAGAGCCTGCTTGCTCATGTGGAAGGCTTCCTGCCAGAACAGGTCTCTTGGGTTTTCTGCCTAGGAAGCAAACTAGAAAGCTGTCACAATGGCATCAAATCCTACGGTTCTGGTGCTCTGTGGGCATTTAGCGAGAAGAGAATGGCAAGACCCTGAGCTGAATCTTGGCCTCGAAGAGGGTTGTGACTGGGGTTTCGTATGTCAGAATCGTAAACCAGGATGATGTTCTTGCTCCCTCAAGCCAGGAGTGCTCCGAACACTTCCCAAGCCTCGTTTGGTGAAGCCTCAGCCTCAGCGGGAGGATCGATCCCTCACCATGCTGGCTGGGCTGCCTGGCATGTCCTGGCACATGAATATGGCAGGGCTGGGCCAGCTGGGGCAGTCTAAACAGCCCAGCCAAGGCAGCACAAGCATTTAGGAAGCGGCCCCAGAAGAGCTCAGCCAATTCTAAGAACCTCCTGCCAAACTGGTGGAAAGTTAAAGAAAAAAGAAGAAGAGGTGGATGATTCTGAACCAAGAGGCTCTGCCCTGGAAGCTCTCCTCCTGCGTGCATGCACAAGTCTCAGAGCCAGTGTGAGAGGCGCTTCTCGTAAGGCCACAGAAGAGGAGGAGAGAAAGTGGAGAACAGAATGGGCAGAAAGAAAGGAAAATAAACGATTAGAACATGCACGTGTTCGAAGAAGATGCCCAGGAAAATTCTGCTTCCCCAACAGGCAAAGTTGTTCCTGTGCTGGAAATGTCAATGGCCCCGGGGGGGAGGGGGGAGAATCCTTACGTTGTCCAAGTCCTTCCGCAGGGCGATCTTGCTGGTAACCAGCTCGTGGGCCAGGTCGTCATTCTCCTGTTCCAGCCTCATGTTTGCTTCCTGCAAGCGCCGGTTTTCTCGCTGCACGGATGCCAAAAGGGGCAGGCGTTAACCCCAAACTGATGCCACCCCCTTTACAAGGATGCAAACGCACAACCCCCCCAGACGTCGAGGGGAAGCTGTGCCTAGATGAGCTGTTTGCAGAAACTCTTCACACACACACACACACACACACACAGGCCAGGATGTTGTGTGTGTGAATCAACAGCTCGCATTCAGTGACCTAGTCAGTGTCCTGGTTTGGGGGGAGTGCAGCATACAAATTCAGCCAACAGGGTATGTGGTCTCCTTCGAGGGGGCAGATGATGAACTCCCCAAGGCTTCCCCTCAGCTATTCACTCCCAGACCAGAATCCCCAACCTCAGTTGCTGGCAACAGCATCCATGCTGGCTCCATCAGACTTCCACCCAAGGATTTTGTAAGCTGACCAGTCTCTTCTGGAATGGGCAGTCATCATAAATCCAATAAATTAAATTAAGACTTGGGCTCTTCGGAACGTGTGTTCCCAAGCCAGTAGTCACTTGGGCTTGTCTGTCCCTGCTTTCATAATAAAAGAATCTCTCGGAAATTAAAGCAGCTGAAAACAGCCATGGCAACTAAGGAGTGCCCAAATATGCAGAAACAGCTCTCGGCCTGTTCTGATTTTGAAGGCCATATGAGTGAGGCCCACGAATGTTTTCAGAGGAGGAGGAGAACAACAAGGTCGAAAAGATAGAGAAGGCGGACTCCCCCGTCTACTGGCAAGGGATCACTGGGAAAGTGCTGAATCGGATGCCCTTCAAGATTCTTAGCTGGAACCTCAACGTTTTTGTTGCAAAGAAATTGGTTTATTTTGCAACGGGAATGGAAGGCCTCGGACTAGGTTCAGGCTGGACCCAATCTGCGGTCTTTCTGCTACCCCCTAGAAGAGCCTCGAAGGGGCATGTCTGAGGCAGGAGAGCATTACCTCAAACCTTTCTATGGGGTCCTCCTGCTGAGCCTGTTGCTCCCGCATCGTGTGATATTCTCGCTCATATTTCTTCAACTTCTTTTGGCTAATCTTAAAAAAAAATATATTAGAACTCCATCAAGATCTTTTTTACTTACTTATTTACTGAAGAGCTGAAAGTAACCAGAGCAAATTAGAGAGGACATGAGAACGGAGACAGGAAAACTAGCAAAATATAAACAGTAAACGGCACACTCGGGAGAAATGTTTGCCACGGCTCACGGGGGAGAGCTGAGCTTTTCCAAGATACCAACTCTGAGAATTTAGCATAAATATAGGCCGCTAATCTCCACTAAAGATTTCAGCCTGAGCAGGAAGGGATGCAGACGCAGCCTATCCCGAGAAGAGGAACCTCGTGCCTCGAAAGCTCTGCCCAGTGCAAGACACTGCTCTACCTGAGCCCAAAAAACCTGCCTTTGCACATTGCTTTTGCTGTGGATACCACCTCAGAGGCCAGCCGCAAACCCTTGCAGAGATTTTGGAGGATGGCCTCTCACTGGAGGAGCTTTCAGGGCTGAGGGTGCTCCTGAACCCAGATCTCCCAACTCCTAGTCATCAATACCTTCACCGCTGTGCCAAGAAACAGGGCAAACCAGGGCGGCAGAGCCCATGCCAGGGACCGCAAGGCTCGGCCCCACCTGGCCTCCTGTGTGAAGAGATGCTAAAGCCGGGCCAGAAAAGGGGTTGTGTGAAAGTTGTCCTGGTGCTCCCTCTAGTGACCCTGAGGCAGAAGAGCTACCCAGGAGCGTGTCGGTGAGTGTGTGTGCACACGCACGCACAGAGGGGGGGAGGATGTAGCAGGATTCCTCTTTCTGCTCTTCCAGTGTAACGCTGCCAAAGAGCAAGCCGCAAAGCAACTCCCAAGGAGAGAAGTTAAGATCTCATTAAGTGCTTTTTGTTTTTAACAGTCCATCAAATCAGGATGAAAGGGACGGTGTACCCATCACGGGAGTCATCAGGATGGGGCTGAGGAGGGAGGAGAGAAAGCACCCTCAACTGGGGCTGGCGAAATAGGCCTGCTCGAAAGATCGAGGTTTCCCCAGGCGTGCTCGGCCCTCCTTTCTCAGTTCCACGGGAGGTCACGTTCACACGCGTTTCAACCGTTTGGAAAGCGGGAAGGTTCCTGTCTTTGGCTCATCCATCTTGGTTTAGTTCCAGACACGACCCAAGGCAGATAGGGCTGACTCAGCCTGCTGTGCCGTGGAACAGCCATGTTGGAAGGAGCGCTTCCAAGACAGAGAGGCTGTCAAGAGTACCGAGATGCTGCGGCAGAGTTCCAGCCCCCTCCTCGGAAGAGACGGAGATCTTCCGCCTCCTCCGGGGCTGGCCGGTTCCACCCAGTTACCTTCATGCTGCACGCCAGCTCCATCAGTTTCTTAGCGTTCTCCTCCGAGCGGTATCTCTTAGGCAGCTGCACCCGGAAGAATTTTAAAGCCCCCTCAAAGTCTGTCAGCAGCAAGTCATCCTTGGTTGTCTAGGAAAATGCAGGGGGGGAGAAGTTGTGGGGCTGGCAAGTCCTTTGGCTCCTCCACCTCCACCCCAGAACGAGGCAAGGAACAGCCTTTTGCCTCCCTTAAGGGAGGACTCAGAAAACAATTTAGCTTCGCTCTTTTAAAAGCATGCACATCTTTTCCACCTTACAGAGCGCGAGCCGCACAAGAAGAAGAGCCAGGAAAATAGCAAAATTGCAACGGGTAGAGATGGAAGCGTCTTTCCGAGGAAGAAGGGAAGCATTTGACTTCTCCCTGGCCTTTTCTTTGGAGCATAAAACTCTTACAGAAGATTCTTGAGCCAATTTAGAGAACAAGGACCTCAGCCTCTCTGTTCCCCCCAGCCTTTTTCCTGATTCGGTTTGGTATTCTAGTTCTTTTCTGCAACCCGCATGGGAGAAGGACCTGAGTATCCCAGGCATATTAGCCGGCTCACGCTTCCTGAACTCCCTCATCCTCTGGTTAGCTACTGCAACTTGGGCCTGAAATGATTTCACTCCCCAAGGAATTCAGATTCCAGCTTTCTCCGCTCTGCCTGCCTTGTGGGTGTGGGGCTCAGCGGGAATGAGGTGATTGGGCACGGAAAAGGAAGTACTTACTTTTAACAATCCAAGTGCAACGTTAAAAATAACACTGATGCCCTGTAAAAGAAAGAAAGAAAGGACAAATGCCTACAGGTTACAGTGTCTTGAGATTTCTGTAAGAGCTGGTTCAGCTGGAAAAAGCCACAGAAGCCGCAGACGTCCAGGAGACCCAACGTTGCGGCTTCTCCCAAGCTGTGCCCGCCCATCGCGTGGGCAACACCACTTGAGAAAAAAATTCCCGAAGAGGTGAGGAAGGTCTAGGCACCAGCTCTGGGCAAGGAATGCAGATCCTGTTTAGGTTCCTTTTCCTCACTCTTGTCAGCCAAGAGGTCGGAATGAGTCGGGTGCCAAATCAAGGGCCCACCCGTGCTCCCCTTGGCTGTCTTCAGCACCAGGCAGGGCTGGGTAACACCCAACGCCCCCTCAGGGAAGGCAGCTCCAGCCGGGAGAGGAAGAGAACAAAGCGATCTTTCCGTGAAAGGGGCACAGCGGAAACGTGCTGTTTCACGCTAGCAAAAGGAAGGTCCAGTGGGAATTAATAAATGTTGCAAGAATTAGCAAGTGAAGAAATTTCAAACTGCCTCCTGGGCACTGCAACTTGGCCAACGTCGTCTTTGCTTGGCTCTCTTCTCTGGCATGTTGTTTATCTTGACTCTCCCGAATAGCAAGATTTACTCTACTGGGTTTATTACGTGGGAACCTAAAAGCAAGTCAACGTTTGGACCTTGAAGCCTGGAAGAGGGACGCTTTTTCAAGTTGCACTAAGGCGTCCCCTCATCCCCAAGTCCTTTGAAGAGAACTTGAGGGAAGGGACGTCTGTCTTGAGAAGAGCAGAGTAAAGGGCGGGGGAGAGTAAAGGCTGGAAGGACCCCATGCAGAAGGTCAAGATTCCCTTTGCCATTATCCCCAAGCAGAGGGAATGAAATAATGATCTTAAAAGGGACAAGAAGGCAGATTCTTGCCTTGAGAGTGGAGGCAGTTACTCAGAGAAGAGGTTGGATGACTTCACGCACAACCTGGTCAGCCTACCTATCAGGAACGGCTCCCGGACTGAGACAGGCTCAAAGGCTTTAATTTTGATCCCAGGGTTTCCTCAGTGCTTTCCATAAGGGTCAAACTGCAACTCCCGTTTGGCTGGGAATGTGGGGTCCTGCAGTATGACGCAATAGAAGGGCACCAGGTTGAAGGTGGCTGGTGTGCTCTACTGGGTTAGGCTGGCAAGGAGATGCCCGGGAGTAGGGCCTGTCAGAAGAACTATGAAGACCCACCTTGCTGTCTTCATAGTGGTTAGGATTTGATCTCCGAGGGTGGCTAAACGCTAATTGCTCAGGGGCATTTTTATTTGGAAATGGCTTCCCGGGTTCTGCCCCAGCTGCCCAGTGACCGACATTCAAAACTTTCCGGGCTGGCTGAATCATTTCCTTCCTGCAACTCAGATGGCTCATGCACAGCCTCTGAGAGAGCCTGAAATACAAAGCGGGCCTCCCTCGCCAGCAACCGGAGCTTTGGATCACACAGTCCCTCAATAAGGAGATTCTGAGAAACGAAGCGATTAACATCTCAAAGGCAGAAAATAATATAAATACCATAAAAATGCTCGGAAACCATGATGTCATGTCTACAAAACAAGTGGAAAATAGGAAAAAAGCAGCTGGTTTCTGTCTTTCTTTCATTCAGAAGCATGAAACCTTTCTCAGGCACCCCGTTTGGGGTAGGGCCACCCTCGGCCGAGTTTATCGTGGACAAACCACCGCAGCACCACGTACCTCGCACAACAGCAGGTCGATGATGTGGAAGACCATGTAGAGAGGAAATTTAGCTGTAAAAAGGGTGAGGAACCACTGGGAGGCATACATGTGAGCTTCTAAACTGATATCTAGGAAGTGGTTGTAGAGGTCAGGAATGTACTCCTGAAAGGGAAACGGAAGAGAGAGAGAGGGGCCTTCCATCTTTGGTCCTGAAAAACAGCTTAATGCCTTACTGAAATATTCTCTTCTCTGGAAGAAGCCGAGTAAGATGGAAGCCTGGAGGAGTTTCTGAACAAGGGAGATTAACTGTAGTCCTTGATTAGCTGTAATGGGCCACACTTCTAAAGCAGGTGATAAATCCAAAAGGCCCGGACCTTCCTCCCTCAAACACCCTCGCTGCCAAGCTCCACGGAGATGCTGACAGATTAACCCTGGGGCTCTCCGTGGCTAAACTCTCCTCTTTAAAATGGCAATTTGAGGATTTGCAGCAGGCTTCAGTCAGTGGTTCTTGAGCTGTCTGATCCAATTACCCCTTTTCCCAATCTCGAATAATGTCATTCACCAACACCACCGCCCCACAAAAAAAACCCCGTCTGTTGTTTTATACAAACATCTCAGCAGCAGCAGATCCAGACTGGATCCTTGACTCACAAATAGTCATTATCAACTGCTCCATTGTCTCCAGGATACGCCCAAATAACCCCTTTTATCTTTGTGATATCCCTGGCAAATCTTAGATGTTTGGCGAAGATGCTTTCATTTCAAAGGCCTTGGGCTGGTTGGAATTTTATTTTTTAATGTCTGTCCCCAGAATCTCTTTATCGTTGGTTGAACAGCGTTTAGGCTGTCCTTGGCTGTTTTCTACTAGAAGAGTAAAAGTACTTAGAAATAAATGGACGAAGATTCTGTTGAGACGCCCGGGGTTCACAGTTAAAGGAAAACCCTACGCAAAGCTGCTCGCCAGCCACAGAAAATGCCCAGCTACGAGGATGGCAAGGCAATCTTTGGAGGAGCCACTGGGATTAACAGCGATGCCAGCGTTTGCTTGCACCCTCCTCTCTGGTAAACCCAGGCGGCCCCTTCAAGGGGAGACGTGGCCGCGTCAGTCTTACCTGCATGAGGCGTTCCAGCTGATAAAACTTGCAGTGCAAGTCCTCAAAATTCTGTTTGAAAAGTTCCCTGAGTCCATAGTCGAACATGATTTTGACCAGAACACTGAAGGCCTGTTCTTCAGGCATCTGTCAAAAAATGGAGAACAAAAGCTGCTGTCACATATTTTTAAACAAACAGGCCCCAAATCTAAACATCGATCTGTAACTGCTCCCTTTGGCCCTTCCTGCCAGCAGCCGAGTCAACCCGCTCGACTCCCCGTTGGCTGGAGTCAGCCCAGCAAAGAGAGCAAGAGCTCATCCGTGGCTGGAAGGAGAAGACACGATGGCCGAGGGGCTGCCCACAAACGTGCCGAGCAGACCAAGAGCCATGCTGACTGGGAAGAATCTGCTTTTCTCCTTGCCAGTCACAGCCGCCTCCTTTTATCACATCCCAACGCTTCTGCTTTCTTCTCCCAGAAGAAGACAGTCGGACACTGTGGACTGGTCCAGGGAGGGGAACTGGCTGGTCAACAGGGGAAACCACAGCTGGCCATCTTGGCTGAAATGCAGGCCAAGGAGCCATCTCCAAACCTAGCTTATTTTGCCGGGCAGGAATGCACAGCTACACAGGCCCCCAAAAGGTTGGGTGCAGCCAAAGCCCTCCAATGTTTCCACCAAGGTGATGTTTTTATAGGACAGAAGGTGTAAATTATTACCTAGAGAGAGCATTTTGTTAACTTAATAAAGGTTATTTAAAATATTTGGGGCTCCTGGCATGTCACTCAAGACACAGGGTTGCCATTGGCTGGAAAAAAAATTGGGCAGCCTTTCTTCAGACTTTGGCATCCAGAGATTTATTCGCACATGCATCGAGTGCGGATTCCAGCTTGAATCAAGGGATCAGCTTCTGTCAAAAAGCCCAAGGAAGCCTTAATGAAGACCCCTGTGCTGGCCTGGAGACCAACAGGCATTGCTGTGCAACCATTGGGTCTTGAGAAGAAGCAGCGTCGAAGACCTGCCTTCTTTCCAGAGCAGCTTTAAAGGGGTTCCGAGACCCAAAATCTCTTCTGTTTTTCAAACTGGCTGCGGAACCTGCCTTTGCCTCTAGTGAGCTGAGCTGTGCAAAGTCCATGGCGGTCTTCCAGTCCCTCAAGTTCTGCATGTGTTTGGAATAACTTGACGTATCCTTCTTGGGGTTAGAGCAAGAGAAAATAATGTGCTTCTGTCAATCCAGCAGGAAGTCTGGTTTTTCACAGAAGCAGTGGGTCTCTTTATATTTAGCTGTCAAGGATGGTAGGGCCATCCTTCAAAAGAGCTGAAGGATGAGGAATTTAAAAGAAAAAGAAAAGAAGGTCATCGATCTGGGTGACGAATGAGCCGGAAGCTCTGGGAAGCGTCATCTGGTATCTGACAGCAGAGACAGGAGGGCGTTGGGGGGGGGGAATCCACCCAACTCTGTGAAACCATTTAAAAATGACTTTGCAAAGGCAGGGGAAAAAGCTCAGGAATCCAATGGAAACACAGCGCCAAATGCCTGCCCTCTGTGTGCAGGAAGGGACCGGACATCCTTTCCAGGGGGAGAGGCTCTTGACAGACCCACTTGAAGAGAAATTCCAGGCTGGCCCCACGCGAAGGGTTCAACCCAGAGGAGGCATTTCAGGTGCAACAGAGGAAATCTGACCCCTTGGCACATGTGATGTGCGCGTACACGTAACTTCCATCCATTCAACATCCGTTAACAGGAGGGACGGTCACCCTTGTTCTCCGTTCCCTGGCATCTGACACTACCTCTTGGTCTCCCTTGTTAGCTGCCCCGAGGACAGCCTCCGCAGGAGGCCTCCTCCAAAGCCAACTTCTTTGGAGAGGGTCGGGGGGGTGGGAACTGGTCTGCCAGCCTTTTTTCAAGACAGACTTTTTTCCTTTTGGGGGGGACTGCCTCCAATTATTAATCAAGATTCAAAATGGTACAAAAGGAAGGAACGAGGCGCTAAATTGCTGTCCTGCTCTTAATTATGCAAAAATCAGCAGAATCACCTTAAACTTCTTTCTGTCTGCGCCGTGAAGGAAAGATTCAGAAGCAGCCCTACTAATCGAATCAAAAGGAAATTTTAAAAATAAGTTGTTGCAAGGAAGGCCAACCTCTGGACTTGCAACAGACAAGCAGCAATGCACAACAGGAAAGTCCTGCCACCCACCTTTGAGCAAGCTGGGTTCGTCTGTTATTTTTCCTGGAATTTGGCGTGGAGCTTTGTCTGGTTTTCCCCCTGCTTGTTTTTAAAGACCCCGTTAAGCTTGTTTTAGGGCTTTGGCTGCAATCTTGTGCAAACTGGCAGAGAAGCACTGTCACGCTGGGGCACTCCTGCCTGCTGGTTTCCCTACACCCCAGTTCAGGGTTCAAGGGGCCTCTTCTCAAAGCAGTCCTGGAGGTGTCCCTGGAAGGCAAGTCTCCCCCCTGTACATGAAGGGGTCCTTGTCAAAGAGCTAAGAGGGACTCACGTGTAGAAGCAGCACAGCAGCCAGGAAAGACTGCCCTTGGCAATAGCCGATCTCTTCGTCGTAGACAGAATAGGCCTGGGAACGGAATGGGGAAACGTCCGTGATTCTGCTAGGCCAGGGGTCTGTGACTTGACTCAGTTGAGGAAGAGGAAGGGGTTCTCAGGAAGCCAGGCTCTGGCCTTGAATCCCGCTTGGCAGTCAGCCTTCACCAGGGCAGGAAGGTGGGCACCATCAGCCCTGCCCACGAGGCTCTGAGCCTCTCACCCAATGCCCGCTTCCAAAAAAAGGCTCTGCCACTTTATGCGGAGACATGAACCCCACGCAAAGCTTTTACACTATTCAGCCTTTGATTGGAATATGAATTAAACACGAAGAACAGGGGAAGAGATGGCTGGGGAGCGGCTTCCTGGGCAGGGCTCCTCTTTTTTAATGGCACATTTTGACAGGGTGCTTCGGGGGAGGCCAGGAAGCCAAGCTGCCCCCAATCTCTGGCGAAGGCAGAGGAGACAGCTTTCTAAATGCCAGATTCAAAGAGCTGGAGAGACCCTCCCATCAACAAGGGAAAGCTATCAAAAGAGAACCCAGCCTGGCTTTTTACCTGTTAATTACCTCCCGCATTTTATCAACCAGCTTCTGCCTTATAATGCAAACGAGGGACTGAATATTTATCTCTGGGGATGGAGGGAGGCACCCCAGCAACAGCTGAGCTCTTCCAGAAGCCCCTTTCTGTGGCAGCCTCTCGACAGGTCAAAACCCAGACCCCAACGCCCTGGCCAAGCTGGCTGGGGATTCTGGGAACTGCAGTCCAAGACACCTGGAAGGGGCCAGACTGAGGGGCCGGGTTAGCAGGCCCCAGATTAGCAGTCCCCACTTTTGTACGAGTCTCTCCGACCTCCACCCCACTAGGCTGTCCCTGAACCCCAAGCCGTGCAGACGAAGCGTGCCATTCCCAAAGGTGGTACCTTGCATATTTTATACAAGGAGTCCTGGCCGTCTCCCCCGGTATCCTTGAAGTAATCGTGGGCAGGGAACGTTCGGTTGATGTCGCGGGTGATGGCGCTGTCCTGGGGAGACTCCTGCAAAGCCGGGGGGGAGAAGGAGAAAGGGGAGACGGTTGTGAACAACCTGAAGGCCTGAGGATCCTGCAAACTCTGCTCCCAACAAGGGCACACGATCCTCATCCGAGGTTTAAGACAGCACAGGCACCGGGGTGCGCAGACGTGAAGGCCCGTAAACCATCCTGGCTCCTTCCTACCTGGCGGAGAAGCGACTCTGCAGGGCCTGTTCAGAAGGAAAGGGGGGAAAAAACACATACGCCCCTCCCCACTTTTCGCCCTGCAATATGGCTTAGCCAGGGCTGGGGAGAGGGACGTACTGATCTCCCCCCACTTCAAAAGGCTGGCCAAGACAAGCATTCAGCAAGGAAGGAAGGAAGGGCAGCTCTTGATACCTGGGATGTCGGGCGCGATGTGGGGGGAGAAGGGAAACAAGGTGTTCGCGCCACTGTTGAGCCAGCTCCACTCCCGACGACTCAGGAAAAGGAACATGGACGGACCTTCTCTCCCCCACCCCAAAGAACGCCCCACCGTTGGCAGCCGGGTTGGAAGACCTGCCAGCCACTGCCTTGCTGGTTCCAGAAGTCCCACGCCCAAGGTTATAAGCCACCAAAGCCTCGAGGGAGCAGGAAGGAGCTGAGCAAAATTTGGGGCCGGGAGGGAGGGAGCACCTTGCACTTTAGAATTGCTCCACGCAGCTCCCGTGACGGCAGCTCTCGCAAGCAGAACTTCCTTAGTCAGCATGACCTGATCCTTTTAGCCCCCGAAGGCTGACTTGGAGACCTCCCCCATGGGAAGCCGACGCTCCGCTCCTGAGCAGGGAGAGTCACCCCTTCAAAGCAGCAGAGGCGGACATGCCCCCCTCTCAGCAGGGCTCCCTGCCTGATCAGGTGATGAAACCTCCCCAAACCTCACTGTGTTTTTCTTTTTGCAGCATCCGCCGCTGAACCGTCACACGTGGCGGCTTCCACTGGGCAGAGAGACTCCACAGCTATGAACCAGACCCACCAGTGTGGGGCGAGAACGCCAAACGCCCACCAAATCAAACGTCGACCTTTTGAGTGACCCAGGACAAGGATGGAAAGGTGAGTTGGAACATCTACCCTTGCAGCGCGGAGGCACAACACAGCATTGCCTTCGTCGGGTACGCGGTAGCCTTAGGAACGGGCATCAGGGCTCCGATGCCATCCCCCAACGTTCTCGCTACTGGAGCACTGTTTGGTGGCAGGGGAAAGTGTCCGGAAATGATAAACTTTAAAAAAAAGCCAGCCTGGATTTAGTAGTACAAACAAGCGCAGCCCAGCCATTGTGTGAGGAGGAATCCTATTTTTATACCTTGCTGGGAGAACGGGCCCGCCAGACCAGCTCAGGTTTCCGGGGCTGAAGTGGGGGAGAAATGGAAAGCAAAGCTCTTGGAAACGCACTCCTTGGTGCAATCTGGGATGCAAAAGAGAAAGGGCAGGAAAAGAGAGGGAAGGAGAAAAAGCAGGAGTGGGCGCTGGCTGGGAGAGCGGAGGCAGCCAGCAATACAGAATAATCCCCAGTATGATTTCTGGTTGAGAGAACAGAGGGAGGAAAACCAGTGGTTTCCAGCAGGAACTGGACGCTTGCAATAAGGAGCCAATCTGGGCTCTTGGCTGAACAGAGGCCTCCTCCTCCTGCCCTGAAATTTTCAGGGGTAGCTTTCTGAAAATGCAGCTTCTTCTGGGGTTAATTTGCAAGCTCGGTGTTACAGCTAGCTCAGCAAAGCTTACAGGCTTGGCCTAAAAGCAACCCCTAGCGGGTTTTAAAAGCATCTTTTAAAATGAGATGCCGAAGTCCAAAATACCAGGAGAGTATCCGGTTGGGAAAGAGATTAAGCAAAAAACTCTCCCCTGGGGGTTTAATCCATTGCAACCGTCTTGTAGCATCCGAAGGTTGAACCTGTTTATCCCAGCCTCTAACGAAGTGGTACAGATGACAAAGGGTTATTCCATGATGAAATTATTAGCCCTTACAGTGATACAGGACCCTGCTGTCAATCAAGGAAGTGTTTCTTCCTCCTGGCTGGGAGTACGTGGCCCTGCCAAGTATGACGCCTGGGAATTCAGAGATTTCATCTCGCAAAGCTCAAGCCCCTCTCCTCTCTTGCGCCTTAAGAACTATACACAGGAAATTTAGTATTCTTAAGCCACGGAATTAGTCACAGTGAAAGAAATGTTCGCCAACGACAACCCTTTCACCCACGTTCCGCTGAATACACCCAACAAAAGTGAGAGCAGGTGGGACGGACCAGCCAGGCGTTGTTGGAAACAATAAAGTCACAATATGACATTGTTTCAGGCCAAATATGGCAATAAATCCCGTTCTAAAAATAAGAGTAAATCCCCAAGTGATACCCAGCCTCTTCAGCTGTGCTTAGTTCCTTTTAGGGCTCAAGTTTCCCACAAGAAAAATCAGAAAGAGGCACTTTGCAGAAAGCCCTCCTGCCTTGCGTGCGGATCTTAACGCTGCTTTGAAAGAAAATGGGCGCCGGGGCCCGAGAAAGCGTGGCCGCGAGGTGTCGGGGGGGGAGTGAGAAAGGTGGAAGGTCAAACAGATAAATGCAGCATGGGCAAGTCACCCCCCAGAATGCTCCAGCCTCCGTTCGGGGCGCACAGAGCCAAGGGACCCAAAAACAGAAATATGCAGGCAGGGGGAGAAAAGAAAGGAAGGGCCAACGCTTTTAAGTCAAGGGGGCACGCAGGGAAAGGGAAACTCCCACAAACAAAATGCAACCGAGGAATGAAAAAATGGAGCCACCCCTGGGTGGGACGGCCTGTCCTTGGAACGAAGGGCCCGGGGCCCTGGTCTCCGGTTCTGCTTTGCACCAGCGCCAGCCGTCCGCCCACATCCATTGGGGGCTTCTTTCGACTCAAGTCAGCTCCAAGAACCGAGTGAGGGGTTGGGGTGCAGTGGCCGAGGGTCCCTTGTCTGGGGCTCCGGGGGAGGCAAAGGGCGCCTGGATAAGGAAAGGCCTGGGAAATGCCCTCGGGGATGGCCAGGTGCGCCAGGGCTGAGTCTCAGCCATAAAGGATTCCCCTCTCCGCGCTCAGCAACTCTCCCTCCCTGCCCTCGGTGGCCTCTAATGGGGGGCAAACTGGGGCCCCTCCGGGTGTCGGGAGCTGCCCCATCCTCACCAGCCCCTAGAGAGGGAGCTCCAGACCCACTTCTTGCTCTGACACAGAGCGGGATGGGAGCAGCTCTTTAAAACATCCGATCTTCCGGCTGAAGAGGTGACTGACCTCCAGCAAGGCGTGAGCTATGAGCTATTCCGTGGACCCTTGGCATAAAAGCCAATTATTTGGTGAGTTTGGGAAAGGGAGTTTGCCAGAACAGGCATTATGGAAGTCATTAGGTTTTTGCTCTCTCACCTGGCCCCCCTCCCCTCCCCTCCCCTCCCCTCCGGTTTACAGGTGGGGCACACAGTCTAAAAATAGATAAAAATGCCATATGCAGCAAAGTTTGAAGAGTAAACAGCAATAATAACTACAACAACGTGTTCCTTGGGTTAAACAGCATCCTTTGCATCTTGGACCTACCAAGACATTTACGCGTTACTCCTGGATTTTCCTTAACGGTACGGCCTGAAAAGTATAAACGTATAAACAGCAGTTTAGCTACGTTCTTCTTCAGCTACCGTCTTGTGGCAACAGCAACCATACCTGTTTCTTCCACCCGTAAAGAACACGCACGCAATACTAAATTACACATAATCTGGCCCAACAACTAAAACATGGAAGTGCACCCATAAGTCAGGGCCCCAGGCCTTCCTTGCTCCTGAGAAGGCCCTGGGTGAAGCCGCTGCGTCCTTTCCCTGGGGTCTTGGCACCTTTTCTGCCACGAGCACGTAAGTAGCCCAGTATGGGGATTCCTTTAAGGAAGGACAGGAGGGGAAAGGCTGCAGTGGAAAGATGGAAAGGGGGGAGGGAACCTACGGAGCCCCTCTCTCGGTTGTCCCTCCCAAATGTAGGGCTAAGCGCTCTTTTCTTGTGGCCCAGACGGAACGCCGGAGCGCTTGAAGCCAAACGTTTCAAGCCGTGCACCTAGCGAGAATCCCACATGCTACCAGAGAGCCCGGCCGTTCCTGACCTGAAACAGCCGTGCAGGCATTCAGCACTTGCGGACGTCTCCGCCAAGCAAAACACACAAGTACTTTTGGGGACAAAGCACCAGATCCTTTCCTGCCAATAAGAGCGGGTGGCATTTAAGAGAAGTCTCCAGGGTGCTGTGAACTGGGGGTGGGGGGGGGATAAAGCTGATATTTGCTTTTACCCTGAAACCTTCCAATTCCTACTAGCTGGACGTCGAGAGGCAGCAAAAATCAGCAATGTACAATTATTGTCAGCGGCTCAAAGGCGTCTACGTGTAGAAGTTCCTACTCTATAAATACACAAATTAGGTTTATTTTTCTTGCTTTTGCCCTTTCGCTTGAACCAACACAGTGAAGAGATGTCCCTCTTGGAATAAAGATGATGATAGATGGTCAAAATTGTTTCCCCACCTTCTGCCCAGAAGAATAGCTCTGCTTTTTATTCTCCCTGAAATAGATAAACTTACAGGTTAAAAAAAAAAATGCTGGATTCTCAAGCTGTCATGACACGTACAAAACAGCACACCCCGGATTGCATGGGTTATTCTTTTGCACCACTAAATATTGCTGGCTTTAAATATGCACCAATCCTTGTTAACCTCTCCCCCCCCGCAAAAAACCACATACACATTTCGAGACCCGTATCTGAGGCTGCCGTTTATAGTTCCAGCCATTTGGTCTGTTCCCCAAGCGTTGATTCGCTGCATTCCCCGTACAAACCACCACCAGCCCCCAACCCCATGTCTTCTCCCTCTGCCTTCGCTCTGGATCAGCCTGGCCTTAAGTCAGAAGCTGCTGTGTATTTGGGGATTCTGCCCCAGTTCCAGCCTCTGAAACTCACAGGGACTTTCTGGCCTCGCTTGCAGAAGCTTCGATTTCCCCGCCACCCCCCCACCAAGGGAGCATCGCCACAGCTGAGAGAGTTATACCCCGAACTTGAAGCCGGCCCGCTGGGTATCTGCACTTCCCACAAAAAGGTTGAGATGCTATTGCTTATTTCTTGGAATACTAATCAATCAATCAATCAATCAATCAATCAATCAATCAATCAATCAAGCCCAAGTTACATCAGCCTCTCCTGGCCCGTGCTGGTTTTAACACGGGTACGCTGCAGATGGGAGTCACTCTTGGACCTTAAGGGGTCCTCCCAGCTCCGTGTCTCTGCTCTGCCCAGCAAGGCAGCCAGGAGAGTTAACAGGGATATTCGGAAGCCTCCAGATCCAGAAGCAGGGAGAGTGTTCCTCCCGTGCCTGCGGTAAGCACAGGCTAACCTCATGGGTTAAAGGAGCCCTGGATCGTGCCAATATCCAGGCTAAAAAAGCGCAACTGATGTGTTCATGTAACAGGCAGACAAACAAGGTTAAGGCTGAGTTAATGCAAGATGCAAAGACAGAAACTGGGTTCCCAACAATAGGACGAAACCATGCATTTCACAGCACCGTTACAGGTAGTCCTCGACTTAGAACCACAATAGGGATCAGAACATTTGTTGTTAAGTGGTGCAGCCATTAAGCGAGGCATCACGTGACCACACCCAATTTTACATTTTTTGTGGCGGTCATTAAGTGAATCATGCGGTTTCCCCATTGATTTTGCTTGTCAGAAGCCAGCTGGGAAGGTCGCAAATGGCGATCGGGTGACCCCGGGATGCTGCAACCATCATAAATACATGCCAGCTGCCAAACGCCTGGATTTTGATCACATGACTGCGGGGACGCTGTGATGGTCACAAGTGCAAGGACTGGTCGTAAGTCACTTTTTTTAGTGGTGTCATAACTTCAAATGGTCACTAAACAAATGGTCATAAGTTGAGAACTACCTGTAATCTAGAATGTTATGTGAACCTGGCCATTATGTGGTTTCTCCATGACCCTGGTCCAGCCCGCTGCCACCTTCACAGCCATGTAAAGTTTCTTACCCCCAGCCAAACCGAAGTTTCCGTTCCTCCTCGCGACAAAAGGACAATCGCCCATCTCACGATAATATAGTATGAGATACATGGGGAAATTGTCAACAACCATGTGAATTAACGCTCATTGGTAAACAAATAAATTTTAAAAATCTATCCTTTGTGCAGAGAGGATCACCCAGCAAATGCTTCGAAAATGACTAGCAAAATCTTAGTAGCTGGCCTGCAGATGCGGCGGGGAGGGGGGTGACACTAAGTTTGCTCGCGGCCAGGGGAGGGAACTTCCAGAGTTGGCCCTCAAAATGTCAAGTTAAAAAAAAGAAAGAAAAAAAGAAGCCTTATTTAAACTGAATCTCCTGTTTGGCACGGCATCCTGTTTCCAACAATGGGCAGGCAAAAAAAAAAAAAAAAAAAAAGCCCACAGTCAGGTCGTGAGAACAGTTGCTTCCCCGCAGCAATCGGTATTCAAAGGTAGGCTGCCTCTCTGCACAGCAGTTCCATACAACCCGAAGGACTAGCAGCCACGAATAGCTTTGCCTTCCCCTCTGTGCACTTCTCTAAGCTTCAGCCATTCCTGCATCTGCCCTCTCTTAGCCAGACCCAGGGTCAATTCTTCTGCCCCAGAACTGGGCCAGCTTTCCTCCAGACCAAAAGTTGGCGTTTTACAAAGATACGGCTAGGTTGATTAGCCCCAGCAACGTGGTCTGAGTACAAAATACACTTCCCCCCAACGCAGGCCGTCCCTAAGAAGCATCCTCCTAGAACGTGAATCAGGTTGGACACCTTGCTGCAAGAAGTGGGCAGGTAAGTGCAGCCCCTTCTCTCTGCATTTCAAAACGTGGAGGCGCCTGAGGCATTTTCAACAGACCTCAAACTTCCAAGGCCTCGATCAGGACCTCAGCATAAACACCTCCTCATTCAGCTTTTCAGAAACCCTTTCTCCCTCCTTTCCCTATTAAAGCAATCGGTAATTTAGAAATCTGCTTTTTAAAGAGAATTTGTTTTGAGAAACTTCCTCAAAACAAAAAAACAAGCTGGTGACATCGTTTCCAAACCATCCTGTGGAATGCATGACCACATCCCCAAGCTGTTGCCTACAAAATCCAAATCAAGGAAAGGACAAAATAAATATTTTTTTCTCCGCTTACTTAAAAAAAAAAAAAAACAGGAAAAAAGGAAACACTTTATTCGTCTTCTAATTTGGTCTGCTCCAAAGTCATCTGTTTACTACACAGACATTTCATTTTTTAAGAAAAATGCAAATACGGTACTTTAAATCACAAATGAACAACCTGGGGAGACAGAGGTGGCAAAAAGGGGACGGGGAGGAGGAATAACCACGGTTATAAAAAGCCTAGAGAGAAAAGGGCACCGCTGGCTCACGGCACGCTGGAATCCAACGTTCAAGTGTTGACATTATTGGCTACAGGCGTAAGGGGGGAAACAGGGTGGGGGTGGGGGGTAGGAAGAGGGACAATCATCATTTGGACCCATAAGATTTTGAAATATACTTTGGCATATGCACGGACAAATCAAAGAATACACTATTAAACCATTTACACACTCCCGCACTGACACACAGAGCACAGATCTCCAAACACCAGAGCAAAGTGGTAAGGAAGAACACAAGGGTCTTTTGCTGGCACTGTAGTACATCCCGTGTCACTCCACGGAGGAGACCCTCCTGGTCAAAACGGACACTCCCCGCTTCCCACCAGGACCTTTCTAAAGCGAAACACGGAAACCGACAGCACGTGCTGGTGGAAATCCTCAGTCCTTCTGAGATCAGCAGCGTTTCTGTCTGTCTCTCTTTTTGCAAGTCTGGACGTCTTTTAATGGGCTGAGTTTGTGGGAACAACCTGCGCGTCAGGCGTGACACCCGTTGGAAGGTCTTTTGCTCCGGGAGGCAGAGGAGTCCTTGGCTGCCCGGTGCCTGGCGCACGGCGTGCAAAGGGCGCCCGAGAGGTGCTTCAACCCCTTCTGAAAGACACTGTTGGACAAGCTGTAGATGACACAGTTGCAAAAGCTATTGCTGATGGCCAGCCAGGTGGTCAAGAAGGAGGCCAGGCGGTTGTGGTAAACAGAGGAGCTCTCCAGGAGAAAGTAGATGATGTAGGGAAGCCACAGGATGTAGAAGACGCTGGTGATGCGCAGGAGGACCATGGCGTAGCGCTTGTCCGGGCAAGGCTGGGCCTCGGCCGCCTCCCCCTCCTGGGAACTGAAGCGCACCCGCCGCTCGTTGATCTCCCTGGTGTGCTGCTGACAGATGCGGAAGATGCTGAAGTAAGTGAAGCAGACGACGAAGGCGGCCGGCGCGTACAGCATGACCACGATGAACAGAGTGAAGATGGCCCGGGTGTCCCAGAAGTCGGCGCACCACTGGAAGATGTCTCCGTGGTAGCCAGGCTTCCCCCACTCGAAGAAGGCGGGCAGGAAGACGGCGCCCGAGTACAGCCAGAGCAGCAGGATGCAGGCGCGGAGGCGGCAGGGGGTGACCAGGGTGCTGTAGGTGAGGGGCTTGGTGATGGCGATGTAGCGGTCGAGGCTGATGCACGCCAGCGAGGTCATGGAGACGCTCTTCAGCACTGAGACGACGTAGCCAAAGACCTTGCAGACCAGGGACTCGGGCAGGAAGGCGACCGGGTAGTGCAGGAGGGAGAGCGAGGGCACCAGGCAACTCACCCCAACCAGCAGGTCGGCGTAGGCCATGGTCTGGATGAAGTAGCTGGTGGTGTGGTGGTTCAGCAGCGGCGCGCAGTGGAAGACGAAGATGACGACCAGGTTGCCCGAGATGATGAGGACGGTGAGGAAGACGACGACAATCACTTCCAGCAGGCAGACGTCCAGGCTGTCCGGGTAGCCGGCGGCCAGGAGGCAGAAGGGCCTCCCGCCACCGCCGCTCCCATTGCCGGGGCTGCCGCCGTCCAGGGAGGCGTTCATCTTGCAATGGCGCCCACAGCCCCCTCACGCCGGCGGCTGCTGCCCGGCTGCTGCAGTGGCTGTCATTGCGGCGGCTTCTGCGTGCGCGGCTGCTCCGGAGAAGGCGAGGAGGAGTGTGGCGGGCGCCCGGGCATTGTCCGCAATGCTCCCTCTCGGCTTCCCGGTTCCAGCCGCCGCCCCCTCCTCCAGCTGTGCTGGCTGGCTGGCTGGCTGGCTGGCAGCAGTACGCTGCCGCTGGGGGGGAGCAGAGGTGCGCTGCGCTGCCTCGGCTGAGAGGAGGCTGGCTGGTGTGGGAGGGGAGGGGAGGGGAGGGGAGGGGAGGGGGACTAGAGGAGTGCCAGCCGGAGCCACGTGGGGGCGGCTCCTCGAAGGCAGGCGAGGGAGGAAGAAAGAAGGGGGCGTTTTACAGCACCCCTCCCTTCCTCCCCGGATGCGCCAGGCGGCCTCCCCGCCCCCAACACTGCGGGAGAGGGGGCCAGCCGCCCACCAGCTCCCCGGGATCCGGCTGGAGGAGGGATGCTCCCGAGCCGGGCGCCCCTCCCCCGCCTACCTGCAGCTCAGAGGACAAAGGCCGGTGCTCGCCAGCCAGCCAGCTGAGACGGGCATCTGCCTCCGGCGCCCGGGAGAGGCGGGCAGCTGCCCGCTGCAGGTCCAGGAGGGGAGGACAGGCGCAGCCGAGGGCCGGTTCCCTCCGCCCGGCTCCGCAGACTCGGTGGGCGCGCGCCTGCGCCCAGCTCCTCCTTGCTCGCGCTCCTCCGCACCAAGCCTGGGTGGCGAGGCGCAGGGTCCCAGCGCCCTGCAGAAAGTTTCTCTGGCATGGGGGGGCGGATCCGCCAACCCCCCTCCCTGCCCTCAACTCTGCCCAGACCAGCAGGAGCTACAGAAGCAGCTGGAGGCAGCCCAGCTGGCGAGACTCCTGCCAGCAGTCAAAGAAAGCCCACTCATCTCAGGTGAAAATGGCCGAGCGCAGGCAGGGGGCTAGGGAGGGGGGAGGCCAAGCCCCATTGGTATTCAGCCCCAACACCACCCCCCTGGGCTGGGCTGCTGGGAGGAGGGCCCGTCCCTCTCCTTGCTGCGGTTTAGCAGCCCTCTCAGGGGTATCTTGGGATCAGCCTGCCTGGCACAAGGCCAGAGAGGATCCCACACGGCCAACCCGGGGAACCCACGGCGGAGGCCTGAGACGAGACCGACCCTCTTCCGAAAACCCTCAAGGGTGCCGCCAGGGAGAAGCTGGAAGACGGCACTCCCTTCCCCAAGGATTCCGCAAAGCCGACGGCGCGCTTGCGACTGAGGCCCATCGGGATGGCCCACGGAATTCAACGGACTGGAATCCGAGAGGGTCTGTGGGGCAGCTCCCCTCCAAGGGCCCAGCACGGCTTCTCCGAAGGAAAAGCAGGAGCCTGCCCTCCTCTCCCAGCGGAGGCTCTGGATCAAGCACGGGGTTCAGGTCTTCGGCCAGCTGGGGACACCCACTGGCGCTCTCCTGGCAAAGGTGGTGGCCCTTGGCTCTCCTGGGCTCCCCTCGTGGCACAACGGAGTCACCCTTATTTCCAAACTCCTTCAGCCACAACAGTTTGCGTTCCTGTTTTATATTTCTGCCCGACGCCTTTTGTGAGAACAGGCTCCCCGTGGGAAAGATGGTACAGGAACCTGCGCCAAGCACAGGTGATAACTTGGAACCTGAAGAGAGGACTCCTTCTCCTCCTGATCGCCAGTATCTCCGCTCCATCTTGCTCCTTCAGTTACCATAGAAACTGGCTCTCTCTTCCCCCCCTTTAAGACCAGAGCCTTGAAAACTTGGATCTGAAAAACGGGAAGGCAGCCTGATTTCGCCGCTCTTCTGTGAAGAAATCCTCACTGTGACTTCTTGAACCAGATGCTGCTAAAGCCTTCCAAGCTGCAGCCCTTAATTGATTCAATTAAACTGCTCAAAAGCCTTAAATCGATGTAAATGGTGTTCCCGATCAAGCAGCAGGTTTATAATTCAAGAAAGCTCTCCTAAAAAATCTGCAGGGAAAGCGTCCTTGCCAAAAAATAGATCCCATCCCCTATTTAGTCCGGTGTGAAGGAGACACATTTCTAGCTAATGGGACCTACTTCTGGTTTAGTCTTAGCGCCACTGAGGTCCGTACCCCTGAGCCAGGTACTACCAAATGAGTGTATGCTTAGAAAGGAAGATATTCATATTCACCTCTATTAGAAAGGAAGAAACAAGAGTACTCTGTACAGTTCCTCAGACTAGACTTAAACTCACTCTATCTCTGTTTGTCATCCGCACGCATGCACTTGTCTTTCATCTCAGAAGGAGCCGGATGCTTTAGAAGATGGAAGGGGAGCGTTCCAGCCATTGTGGCTACGCACACTGCAGAGCCCCAAATCTTTATGGACAGGACACAAGACCCCTGCAGATCTACCACCTACCACTCCTACAGCAGGTAAGTCCATCCTCCAAAGACCAAGGAAGCAACTACTTGCCAAATTGTTTTTACAGATACTTGATTCACTGACAGACCAGCATCCCATGTCCGCAATGGACGTCAGAAGACGCCTTTTGGAAGTCCCCGATCAGGGTCAGAGATGAGTCAACGTGTCCTTCTCTTTCAAAAGCCGGAGGCTCTCACTGCATCCTCGCTCAGCACTTGCACAACTGATCAACGAAGACTTCTTTGAGCTGGACGACAGCCCTACAGCCGCCTCCCTCTGGAGGACCTGAGGCTGGGAGATCTCCCCACGGCCATGAGAAGGCTCCTGGGCTAATCTGATAGGGTCTCAGGCATGGGTTCTCTCCCTGGACTTGTGAGCTGGTTAAATGGAAAGTCAAGAGTCAGGCGCAAAGGCAACGCCAGCTTGAGAACCATTTCAGAGCTGGGGCAAGGCCACTTCCAGGATTCCTGTGCGCTCCTGCGTGTGCCACGCTGTCAGTCCTGGGAGCAACTGCTGGGAAACGGCTGGACGAGGCTCTGAGCAAGCAACAGCTGTCGGGGCAGAGGAGCATGTTCACACAAAGGCCCTTCTGTCAAGGGGGAAATAGGGAAGGACAGCTTTTTAAACAAAAAGCACCAGTCCCAGTGGAAAAGGAAGCTAACTGGCAGAAGTATTTCCACGGCCAATCTCTCTGTGGCACTGCACTGATTCCTTTTGGAACATCATCACTCCTGAATTTGGTGGTGAAAACGAGCTTGCTCCATGGTCTGGTTTTTGGCTCTTGAGCACTAAACACCTAACAGAACCCCTTAAGCTCCAAGACGAGGAAACACAGAGAAAACTGAGCACAGTTCAGCTTCCCACCTGCCAGGGCAGCGGATCCAATACGTCTGCAGAAGACGGCGCCAAACCACCCAGTGCCATGCGTGAGTCGAGCACCCACCACCACGCAGGCCTCACCAGCAACGATCCACTCGCCTGGCCATCCAGCACAGCCAACAAGCGAGCTTTCTCGGGATACATTGGCCTTGCTGAAATTTTAACCTTTGCCTGGTAGGATTTTGGAAAGCACAGCATGGAGGGTGGGAGAGGGGAGGAAGAGAGATGGTTCAAGGTTGCAACTGAGTTTGTCAGCAGCAGTTAATTCAGGGGGAGGAGAAGCATCAGGGGTGGGGATCAAAACCATTCCTGGCTTTGCGTCTCCGTTGCCTGTCGGCTCACCTCCTCGCCCATCCAGAGTGGCATTTGGGGCAGAGAAGTGCTCCGAGGATGGCTCCCGCCTGGGGGTGACATTATGATCAGAATCAATGGCGACCACAGAGAGAGAGAAACTGCCAGGCAGCCCAGCAGGTTGCACCATGCCACGCTGTGGAGCAGCCACAACAGGAAGCGCCCAGCAGCTGGATCAATACAGCCAGCTGAGTCCTCAGCGAGAGCTGCCGGGCCCAGCCGTGCAAGCCAAGGCAGCAGGAACTGGGCCTGGGGTGGGGAGCAGGTTGGCTGGCTGGCCAGAACTGAGGACGGAACAGCCTGTTGCAGCACGAACCTCATCAGGTTTATGTGTGTCTAGATCTGTAGGCTGCATGAGCGGCGCGAGAACACTAAGAGATTCTTCCTTGCAAATGATGCTCACTGATGCTCAAGCCTAGTCGGGGAGCCCCTGTAGTTCAGGCCTTTGCAAAGGGGTATTTCATCCTCCCTTCCTGCAGAAAATCAACTGCCACCAGAGCCAAAGTAGGAGAGCTTTCTTCTCCCTGTTGTCAATCACAAAAGGGGAATCCTCATCCCCCTTCTGCTGTGATTCCTGGAAGAGCTTCCTGGATGGCTTTAAGGCCTAGGCCCTGAAGGGCCACCACCTCACACATCGGAGGCTCAACCTCAGCAAAGCTCTCGGCCATGGCATTGGCTAGAAACGGAACCCAGTTTTGCATTCTCCCACCGGCCGCAGATCTTAAAACCATACATTTTATGCAGAATTGTCTTGACATCATTTTTTAACACATCACATTAAATAAAAACATGCACAGCTGAATAAACGTATGCAAGAAAAGGGAAGGGAACAAACAGGCAAATAGTGACTTTCGACACACACAAGGATACTGGGGGATCTGCAGGTACTTTCTCACAATTTACCAAAACTGAATCAGATTCCTCTTGAGTTACTAAGAGATAAACCTGCCTATAGAGGTGAGGAGAGGCTGGTGTCTTCCTTGAATTTGCTACATGCCCTAAATCTGAAATATCAGATTGTGGAAGAAAATGCAGGCATGCAATCATTCAAAACGCACACGCACACAGTGGGCCTATGACATGTGCGTCTTCCAAACGCTACATACTCAGACAAGGCAGATTTGACACCTTTTACCTTCCTGTAATATTGCTTTTGCTACCCTTGACGCAGAATCCACCTTATCCAAAAATTCAAAATGTGTGCCTCAAGAGCTCCCGGACCTCAGATTCAACAGCACGTTCAAGTAAAACCACAGAGCACAAGCAGGTCATTCTATCAACTGGATTTTACCAGTGTCATGAGAAATGTCCCTGGGAAACAGACCACTTGAGAAGCCTTCTGAGTTGGAGACCACTTTCCACGGATGGGAAGGGAGGGGCCGGGAGAACAAGCTCCTTGATGAGTGAAGGTGAGAGACTGTCACTTCAACCATTAAAGAGCACTGATGCTCAGCAGAACCGTCTCCATCGCGTTAACATTCTGCCTTAAAAAGCATCCAAAATTGTCCTACTCTGCAGAATGGCAGCTGTGGGTGGTAGGCCGCCTGCTTTTCAGCGCAACTGCCCCATGGCCAGTCTTCTTGCTAAGACATCTCCGAGAAGTTTCAGAGGCCCGTCATCCAGAGAAGCCAGCCCAAAGCCACTGCCACAGCCATTTGCTGCCCAGTCTCTTCCCCCCAGCGCAACCGTTCATAGACAAACCCACCTTTGTGATGAGAATCCGATACTTTTCCACTAGATGGTCGTTGTTGTGACATCCTGCCAGAAGCTGCCAAACCTCTCCTCTGAGAGCTTCCGGAACACCGCTTCTTACCAACGCGGACAAGGCTTTGGGCCGCACGCTCAGATTCAAGTGCCTGGAAGAGAGGAAGCAGACTTCAACCAGGGCTTGGCAGAAGGGCAGCCACACCCTGAGGCAGGAGGGGGCCTGTTCCTTCTCGCCTGACGCTAATCAGCAGGCCTTTTTTAAGGGCAAAGAGAGGAGGCAAATCAGAGGCTTCATGGAGGACGGCAGCTGGGCTATGTATGCAAGAGGCTGAACAGCAAGAGGGTCATGATGGCAGCCCCCTTCTGCAGGTGACGAGGAATAGGGATCGATCAGCGAGGCTTGGCGGCAGCTTCCCCTCTCCGGACCGGTTTATCTGGACGAGGACCATTCCCTGAACAAGGAATTTGGGATACAGGAAGCAGGGCGCTTACCACTTGGAGAGGAGGTCTCCCCACGTCTCCAGGATCTTTTCCGCACACTCTTTAGAAACATCTCCTGAGCCACTCAGAAGAGGTTCATCGTTATCTGCAAAATACAGAGAGGCTCAGGGAAGATGCCAAGCGCAATTCAGAACGTGCCCTGCTGCCGTGAAGCAGGAAGCTGTTCCTCCCACTGGCTCCTGCCCGGAGCCTGCTCTGCTGCACGAATCCAATGGACAGGCCACACAGGGCCCTTCAGACATAATTGGCGGCCTCCGTTGGAGCTGGGCAGCTTTCACTGGGGCTCAGTATTTACTCCAATTACGAAACTGGGCAGAGTCTGGCATATCTGGGGGCAGACTGGTATAGGAAGGCCAAGGGGGCCTCAACTGAGACATCTCGCAGAAAGGGAAGCACAGAGATAGCGTGCCCCAAACCTACCTCTTGACTGGCTGGCTCATGAAGACACGTCTGGGCTTGGCTGCAGCTAGCCTACAGCCAGTTCTGTCTGCCAACCACACCTAGCAGGAGAGAATCCTGGAAAAGCCACCCTTCCAGCCTTGCCTTACCTTCCTCTTCATCATCCTCAGGGGGGGACGGGATCATAGAGCCTTGGGACCCGGACTGCGGGAGGCGGAGGGCTGGGCTGGCAGTGGTTTTCCTCCTCTCCCTTTCAGATTCGCTCTCCAGACACACGACTTCATAGAGGGTGTCTGTGCTGTTCTTTCGGTCCTTTTGCTTGATCTGAGCGACACGATGCACGTTGGGGTTTGGTCAAAAGCTTAACAGGAATGCCTTACAGATCTATAGACTATAAATTCCCTTTATGGCAGGAGTGGGCCACCTTTTTTTTTTTTTTTTGTCAGAGCCAAAGTGGAGAAGTCTCACCTGCTTCAGTTTCAGGAAGAAGTTTTCGGTGGAGCTTCTCTTGCTGAAAGGCCAGTACAGCCTCTCATTAGGAGGGCACACTCGGACTTTGGTCTCCAAGAGGAAGCGGACTGGCTCTTGCACCTCCGTGATCACCAAATCCACAGCTGTGGTCAGGAAGAGCACCTTGTCTGCCGAAGAGGAGCAGAGCAAGCCAAAACGATCAGAGAGCGGGCTGCAGCTGGACAGCGAAGCGCAGGGAAGGCTCCGTCCCCAGTAGCGTCTTTGGGTTGGGAGGAACACCCCTGAATCCAACCCAGAATCGTCCCACGGGGTGGATGGATCTCTGGCCTGTGTAAGCCAGGTTCTGGTGCTCCACTAAGGCAATCGGAGGATTCAGCCTCCGCCCTCAGAGGACAAGGGGATCTGGGGACATGTTTCATCTCTGCTGTACGGCCCCGCGTGCCACCGTGACCCACAAACCTTTTGGCGTTTCCTCGTTGACGATTTGGAAGTGCGGAGACTTTGTGTTCCAGCTCCCGGTGATGATGTAAGATTTCCCGTCAGAGCTTTTGCCCATAGACTCCTAAAAGTGGAAGCGAGAGTGTGATGAAACACAGCACATGCCTCGCTGGGACACCCCAGAAAATGTGGTGGGGAGGGATGGCGTTTTCGGAGAATATGGGTGGCGGGGTTATTAAAGGAAGTGCTCTTTACCAGATCCAGCAAATGCATATCTCCACTCTGCACATCTTTCCCCGGACTGAGGAGAAGGCCGAAACATCTGCAATCATCAAGAAAAAGGTTGCCAAGCCGGTCCACCCCTGGCAGGCTCCCCCCGGGCCGTGATCAAATCCGGAAGCAGCAAAGCGAGCCCACCCCCCCTTTGAGGCTCTATTCTGAAGACGATTCCTCGTGTTTCAGCCTCCCCCAGCCACTGAAAAGGACCCTTGATTCGGAAAAGGGCACTAGGATTCCCAAACAGCTTTCCAAAAAAAGGAATTCCCAGGGGAGTTTGAAGGAAAACCCAGCAGAGAACAAAATATTTAGCACCAAAGGGGACAAAGGGAACAAGGAGATATTCCTCCCACCTGGCCAGGCCTTAAGAGTCAGGGGCCAAGTCCCGATAGATGCCGTGTTACCTCTCAATGGCCAGTTCTTTGTTGGTGGTCTGTTGCACATAGATGACAATCTTCTTGTCGATTCCTTGCCGTAACTTGAAGCATTGCCTGTCTTTGTCTTTTGGAACGGCACTGGGGTGGGAAGGAAAAGCAAGAAAATGGGTCACTTGGGGGTTGCCCTTGATCGATCAAGTTCAAAGTCTCCCAAAAGCTGAGACGCCCCAGATTACTTCCAGCTCCTCCTTGTTACCCAACTAATTTTTAACAAGGGACACCAATTCAATTCAACAAGTCCTTAAATCACCACCGGTTTAGTTCCTGCTGGGCTGTTATGATGAGGCTCAGCGTCAGGTGACACCTCAGCTCAGAGAAAAGGAAAATGAGGCAGGCTGATTGATCAAACCACCTTCTGCAACCTAGTGCCTCCGAACTGCAATGCCAGCTTCTCAGTGAGAAAAAACACGTCAAGATCTACCGCCCTCCATACCAATTTTCTGAACTAGGGCAATTAAAAGCAGCAAGGAAAAGAATTAATTTGTTCATTAAAAACCTTTACCGAGAATGAAGAACCAGCCCTTTACATGTTGGGCTTATTAAAAATCCCCTCGGGTTTCTTAACTACAGCTCCCTTTGCTGGGTAGTTGCAGCGCAGGGTCCCCTGGCTGGGCCTGCAGGACAATCTACATTTCTTTTGCTAAGTCAGGCAGCATGAAACTGACTGATCGGACTAAACGAGAGAGAGTAAGATAGGGACATAGCTTCAATTCTCAAGAAGATGCTTTCAAATAATGGCCAGCAGCAATGAGAATTTAATTCCTTCCTACCAGACTGATGAGCTGATAAAATTTTTGCAAGAAGAACACTCAAAGTACAGCCAGACATAACTGCACATTAAACCCTTGAACCTGGATCTGGACAAGAAGCTTGTCCACAGGCTTGTAAAATTAGAAGCCCCACCCAATTAGAAGCTGATACCTGAAATAGCCTTTCCCGTCATCCTCCTTTATTTCCAGAGACACCGAAAAAGTGAAGATGTCGCTGTCTGGCATCTCCGGAGTAACAGGGGCTGCGAGCGGGGCTTGTTTGGCAGAACGGCGGAAAGCTGTGGCAAAACTGTACAGGATCCGGCTCACCTGAGGCCCAGAGAAGAAAAGAGAGTTAAGCTGGAGAAAGTGGAAGTCCGAGTACGTCCATCTTTACATCCCGTCTGAGGGAAGACAGGCCTGGGCAGGACACGTCTCGCACAGCTCAGCCCACTGAACTTACGGCTTCCTGTATTTCACATCGGAAGACGTGAATTCTGAAGAGCTCGGAGTTGTAATGGCTTTCGGTGAAAGCAAAACAGTCACTCTCCGGAGTCCCGTCATGACCTCGCACGCAGAACAGGATCTTGTAAATGGGATAGTTGGCTATTTCGGTGTTTGCTGGAGGCTCCAACAACCTGTTGGATGAAAACCGATGTGTGGGGTAAGGGCGAGAGAAGGGCCAGCTTTGCAGATCCTTCAACCTCCCCTGGGACCTCAGGCTTCTTTCATCAATAAATCAGTTCATTTCCCCAAACACAAGTCTTAAACTACAGAGGCACCCCAATTGGTCTAGTGCAGTGCTGCTCAACTTTGGCAACTTTAAGATGAGTGGACTTCAACTCGCAGAATTCATGCTGGCTGGGGAATTCTGGGAGTTGAAGTCCACTCATCTTAAAGTTGCCAAGGGTGAGAAACACTGGTCTAGCGATACACTAAAGCGAGTGATCGTGCGTAATATATCTGTATGTACAAAGGAGGTGGGTAGCCACAAGATTGTTCTTTTGACTCTCGCAACAGAGAATCCCTCCTTAAAATCACTGCATCTGCTGTGGCATTTACACGCAGGCCCAGCTGAGAAAGCCGGGACCGGCCACCCTTCTTGGTCCTTTCTTCCTGAAGAGAGTGCCACTTCTGGGTTCTCTAAGAACCGCTTGTTCTGAAGTGGCAAAGCCCTCCTCCAGAGACAGAGACGCGAGGCACCTCCGATGGCCAAGCCCCAAGTCCTGCAGAAGGCAGGTACCTCACGGTGCCCTCAGATACATTTGGCACAGAAAGGGTCACGTCCACGGAAATCTGGCCCTGGCTCCGCAGGATGGCCATCATCCGCAGGGCTTCCACCTCGCTCCGGGGGGCATTGACGGAGGCGCAGCCCAAGTAGGTGAGTTTGCTGAAGACCACGCTGTCCTCGTCGGCCACCGGGGTGAAAGGGCTGGACTCCTCAGAATCTGCCAGACCAAAAAGCAAGGAGTCAGCAGAGAAGAGGAGGAAAACAAATGCGTCTGATGGACTGTTAAAATCGAGTGACCGAACAAAGCCTGGAAACTCAGCTCTAATCCAAGACCACCACCACCACCACCCCGCTTATTAGCCTTGCTCATCAGCTCACCTCCCTGGGCTGGCTTCACGGGGAGCCTCATTTCTGGCTTTGAGGGCCCCGTCACGGACACAGGGTTAATGGTGGAGGACGCGGAGGCCTCGAGGAGAACCAGCTCGTCCCCCTCTCCATCCTGGGTGGTGCTCTCTTCCTCCCCCTCCTCCCGGTCATTGTGGTCTTCCATGGGGGGATCCATTAGGACATCCTCAAGCTCTTTCTGCAACTGCTGCTCACTCCCATTTCCTATGATCTGTGGAAAGAAGCGGCACTCGCTCAGGCCAGCAGGACAAACTGACCTCAGCCAGACCCGCCGAGAGAACAGGGGGCTCGCGAGGCAGCCAGGAAAATGGCATCTCCTCAGCCCTCGCAGGCGGCACGTTCGCGGCCAACAAAGAACGTCTCTGGAAGCTGTAGCCCCAGACTTGCCGTGCCGATGGAAACAAAAGGCTGCTATATTAAGATTGCTGCCTCCTGGAAGACGCAACAGGTCCAGACAAGAAGGGCTTGTGCTGAGAGGCCGGCTTCCTCCGCCACACAGAGCTGGGGTTGTGGACAGGGAGCAGCCAAAAGGGGCACAGCTAAAATGAGGAGCCACGCTAAAATTCTGGCCTGGAGGAGCCAGAGACGGGGTGAAGTGGAGGCGGCGTGGGGAGTCACAGAGATGGAGGCGAGCTCTCTCCGACATCTCCATGGCCGGGTGCGAGCATCAGACTCGTTCCGCTTCATGCCAGAACTTTCTAGTCCCTGCTTGAGTCTCACAGTTTATACCCACATCAAAGAACCTCGTCCCCAATAGGGGAACAGTGTGCAGTTTATTAAGAAGTAGACAACAAAGCCCGCTGAGAAGTTGGCTTCCTGACCCAGCCATGTAAGGCGCCATAGAAGCCTGTCATATGGGACCGGGACCAAGATTCCCATCTGGATGCAACCATGAATGGATGAACTTCTCAGCTGAATCTGCGTCCCAGGGTGATCGGGAAGGTAAGGAGTAACTGACATCAGCAAAACCATCACAATGCCACTGAGGCCATACTCTATGGGGTCCATGGGAAACAGCGAGCTGCTGATTCTCCTTGGATATTTGAAATGGAAATGGTGGGGAAGAAGGGTTCAAAGAACATAAGGGCTCCCATCCTCCTCAGGAGAAATAATTCCATCTCTTCCTTACTGGGCAGCCATTTCCTTCTCAATCTGGGCGCCAATAAGAGGAGCAGCAATCGATCAGAAGCCCCATTCAGATGCCAGACCAGCAGGTCAAATATTCATAAGGCACCTTCTCCCTCATTAGCTCCTCTCACGCACAGGTATGGGGAGGAACCATGGCCACTTGAAGTCAAGTCAAGCTTGTTGAACTGAGAGCCAGCGTGGCCTCATAATTGGCAGTTCTTGTGTTCTGCCTACAGAGGCAGCCCCAAACATCTCCTGTTACAGGTTGCAAGAGGCTGAAGAACATGAGGTTGAGTAAACAAGGTTGCCTTTATATCATCTGGATCCATGGCTTCCCTCTGTCTGAAACAGCGGTTGGGTCATGCATAATGAAAGTTGGCTGAACCAGCACCGTTGGGCCAGGTTTACACAAAACACTAGCCTCAAGCATAGGCCAGATCACAGAGCGCAGGACGTTTCAAGCAAGAAGGATCTGCTAGTTTCTAAAGCCACATACAGGTCCTATAAAGATATCTTCCGGCAGGTCTGGGGAGTTAAATTCCTCTCTCCTAGATAGCAACACCAGCACAAATGCCTTAAGACTGAAGAAAGGCTCAAAGAGAAGCAGGAGGCATTTGCATTTGGGGCAGGGCAGGGCAGGGCAAGGGGAAACAACTCTGGGTTGACCTGCAGCAAGGGAGACTCTGCCCTCGACGCGGTTTGATGGAAAAAGCACCGGCAAGGCGGGGCGACTGGCAGTCCTCCAACTTTCACAGGGGTCACGAAAGACATTAGGAAGCCAAGCTGTGGGAAGCGCTATGGGGAGCTCGCTGGAAAGGCTTTGCGTGACTGCATTCCCCCTGCAAAGATGGACCCCACCCAGCAGCCTCATGGGAGGCCGCCGCCATTAAGGAAGTCTTTAAGCCCAGGGATTTGGCCTTAGGCTGGCAGAAACAGCCTGGGTGTCAAATGCTTTGGAGCAATCGCTCTCTCGAACGAGGCCCGGGAGTAGGGAGTATCACCTTGACCCCAGAAGCAAACCAAGAGGGCACAACCGTGGGCTGTGGTGACCAGCATGATCAAAACCCAGAAAACTGCCCTTCAGCTGGCCCAGATCAGCTGCAAAAACAGCCCCAGGGTATGCACGCGTTCCAAAGGATGTGTTCAGCCCTGGCCCACCCTGTAGGCTGAGGCTTCATCCTGCAAGCAGAGCAGAAACACACGCTCATCTTGGGCACTCCAGAAGAGAAGCAGAGAGCTTGGTTTGACAACCACCCTTCCCTGCAACGGCTTTCAAAAGGTCTGCTCCAAGTGCCATCAGGCCAAGCCCCTCCTGCCTCAACAGCAAACTCAATTCCTTTTGAAAAGGACTGTTGTTTGGGGACCGGAAGGAACCTGGGAAACAGGAAACATCGAGGCAAACAGGCAAAAGGGGCTCACCATCTCCATGATTCCTTCAAGGTCAGAGGTTTGCGGCACAAGAGGAGCCAAAAACTCTCGCAGCAAACTAGCAGGGCCGCAAGCATACATCGACTAAGCAGGTCAACCAAATGTTTATTTGCAGTTCTCAAACCGGTTGGACAACAAACAAGGATTTCTGACACTTCTAACATGATGATAACACGCCCCAGCCATATCCGGTCCCTGGTATTGTTTAGTGCAGTCCCGAGTCAACCATGTGGCAGGAGGAGAGGCCACGTGACCTAAATGGAGATGGTTGGAGGGAACTGCAGGCCGTGAAAATTAGAGCTCCCCCACAGGGAGGTGAGATGTGTGGAGGCTGAACTCCAGGACAGCCAAAACAGGGGGGAAAGCAAGAGGTCTTCAGAGAAGGGCGGGGTAGGGAACTGAGCTCATACAGAACTCTAAGCCATGGTTTTACTTGCCAGGGTTTGTCGAATAAGCAATCACTGGGTGGGTCTACCCCGTTTGATAAGCCAAAAATCAAACAAAGTTATGGCTTAGCACAAAGCGGAAGCACAACCTCTAGATTTAAATCACTCCAAAACTGACAAGGGTTCCATTCGCATGCTATGATATGCCAGAGTTTTTCACAGTTCTGGCTTACTGTGACATGCAAGCACAGCCAGTGACCAGCACCACAACTGTTTCTGACTGGCTTGGATTCTTTGTCCCATTAACCAGCCTGCACCTTTTATGCATCTCCTTCCCGGGAAAATTCTCAAGCTGAGAATCAGGTGGACCAGCCCCATTTCATTCTCCCTCCCAGCCCTTTGATGGACTTTTGCTGACATTCCTAGCGTTCCAGAGAGCGCTGATTTAGCCAAAGTTGGCCAATCTCCAAGCAGAAAAAGCTTTCTTCATTCGCAACGCCAGAAGCTTTAGCAAAGAGCTGCTCAGAAAGGAAACAGGACCCAGCCCATCCTCATTTCAAAATGCTACGGTCCCAACACATCTAAAAGGCACCAAGATCAGGACTGCACGTTCCAAGGTCATACCTTCAGTCCTGTCTTTTCATCATCGCTACCATTATTGGTGGAAGGTGTTTCGTCTCCCTGCCTGGAAATCAAGACAAAATCTTCACTGTTGAGAGTCGATACTGAGTCTGAAGACACACTGATTTTGCCCACCGAGGCCTTGTCATCCATTTCTTAAAAAAAGGAAGTCTGGCTCATGGATGGGCTGGAGGTGGAAGTGCCTGAAAAACACAAACATCAATGTCATCATCATCATCATCCGTTTCTAAAGGTAATTCCAGAAAGCCTGGATTGCTCTGAGAAGGGAAGGAGCTCTTGGATTCCTCACTGCATGCCATCCAAGAAGCCCAGAATATTTGCAGCTGTTATGCCAGAGGACCAGAATCGGCCATAGATTCCTTGCAGAGTCCCTTGAGGTGGGGGCGAAGGCCTACTACAGCCAAAGAGAGGTATCTAAGACAGCCTCGGGTCTGCCTTGAGGGCAACAGCACTTTTAAAATGTTTGTTCTCCAGCAATAGGTCCTGGAGATTATGCAGAGCCATCATGATGGGCCTGTAACCTTATTTTGTAGTATAGGAAAACTGTAACCAATTTTCCACACAAATTGTAAAAATTACCTTTTAAAACTGCATTTCTTGGGCACCGTGAATGCAGCTTGGTTGCCAATTCCATAGTCTCCCTCTGCCCTGTGCAAAACGCTACCAGCAATCACAGATTTTTCAGCAGTAGAATTCTGTGCAGAGCACTCACTCACTTACTTGCATAGGTTGCCCCAGAAAACGAGGGAAGCAGGAGCAAATAAACCACCTCTAAGCAATTCAGAACTACTAAACCCTTAAAGGCACTTCCAAACCTTTCCAAAACCTGGGAAAAAACTGAACTGTTAGCATATAACATGGAAGATGATCATACAACTGCCCAGTTCACAAAGCAAATGTGGTTGTTGATGGTTCATTTTGCTCCGGCTTACTGTGGGGACTGCAAAGAGTCCTACAGAATAGTTTCCTTCCGTTTCCCATTACTGACTCTAGACTTGCAGATGACTGAAGAGTTAAGCCAAAACGTTATATGCTAAGATAATTTCTAGAGGCTCGCTTGAGTTCAAGGCTAGGTCAACATACAATTCCTTTGCTGAATGCCGCACTCAACTATGCCCTAGAGGAGGGGAAATTTTTCTAGAAAATATTCTATTTACCATCTTCCCTGTTTGTTGCTTCACTGAAGTGTTGTTTTTAAACAAACAGAAAAAAAGAACAATGCGAGGTCCACGCCACTGCTCTCGCAAGCACAAATCAGAGCGGCCTGATTGTGATTCCACCCCTTAAAGCTTGAGTTCCGTTTAGGAGACCACATGGTGCCAGATCATTTACGGTTCAAGGGTGCTGGAAAGAAGTTGCAGGAGAAGTCAGTGGGGTCAACCCTTCATTCAGCAACCACCTTCCAGGTTCATAATGGTGCCCTGCCCTCGGTTTCCTCACGTTGGCAGCTTGGAAAAGGGGGAAGAGAGAGTAAATACCCCATCATTTTGAACACACCATACTGGCACGCTCTCAGGTATTAGGGAGGTCAGAAATGCCTTTGAAGGGAGAGCGTGAAAGTCGTTCACCTTGCAAGCTCTTCCCCACATTGGTTCTTCTGAGAAATGATCCAGCAACAACGATTTCCTCAAATAATTGCCCAAGGTGGAGGAAATGCAGCCCACAGCAACCTTAGGCTAACTTTTCTGAGCCAGCATTAAAAAAAACAAAACAAAACCCAAACCTGAGGAGGAAGTCTACCCCTTTCAAGTGGGTATATTAAGTGCATTTCATTAGAATCCTTTACTAGCATAGCCTTAAAACTGGCTGCCAGCTTCCACAGTCATGAAAACACTGTAATATCCACTGGGTCTCTAGAACTTTTGCAACTCAAGAACTCTCCAGCTGAGCAGGAGACCAAATCTCTCTCAATCCAATCTTGGAAATAAATGCACAAATTTTACTAGCCTCTTCCTCAAAATTGTACTTGTCTCCTAGGAGGTGGCACAGGAGGGCACCTCTTCTGACGAGTACATGCAATTCCTGGCAGCTTCTGGCAACTACTGGCACACGCTGAAATGCAAGTCTGACTCAATCAATCAATAGGAGGAAACTACGAATAAATATTGGCATACTACTTTAAAATTTCATTTTAACTTTTTGAGACTAGTAAATCGTGTTGCTCCCATTAGGACATATTTCCATTTAAAAAGCCCAAAAGAAGTAACAGGAACACAATTCCTATAAGTCACAGAAAGGAATTACCCTGATCCCTGTCGTGCTGTCAACAGGGTGGCAGAGAGTCTGAATGTTTGCTCTGAAAGCATGCTTTTAGCCCCCGTCTTGTGAAGAAAACCTAGATATCTATTCAGGAGAAAACTCAAGTGTGCTCTTTCAATAATTCTAAAAATTCTAAAAAATGGTATGAATGGAGGGTGGGTTACCTTTAACACAATTTATTTCTCTGGCAATCTAAACCCTGATACGGCAAATCCAACTCCCTGCTCATATAACCAACTCCAGATTAAGGCTGGTGCCATGGTGGGGCTCAGCTCCAGAGACAGATGTAAAAAATCTGAAATCCATAGGTAGATTACTTCATCTAGCTCCCTTCTAAGATTAGAGAGTCAAAGTGGAATGATTTACCAGCATAGTAAAGCATTCCACTATCTATTTTCAAACATGAATGGCAGAATTTAATTCCACCCCCCCACCCCCCAGATTATCAACATTGGAAAGACGACGGCGCTCCTAATAATTATTAGTTGTTTTGACAGCTCTCAAATTGGTTTGAACATATACAAGGAAACACGAAGAAGTCCTGAGTCACTTAATATGCATATATATTTATTATCATCTGTTCCTGGTTGAAGAGCATGCAATAGCTTCTTTTGCACAATAGTCTCTTGCAATTTCTGAGGAGCATTATGTAATATGTGAAACATCTTAAATGCACTGGAGTTTCCCTTCACTTTTCTTAACTCAGAAAACCACAAAAAGCAATCCTTGTAAATGTGTTGAAATTTTTTTTTTTAAATGACCAGATATATACTTAAGCATTTTTCCCAATCCTATTGGTCTCTGAGATTAAATATATGTAGTTCCTGCACTGACAAAGATATTGCAGTATGGGCCACCGTCATACAACGTGCCCGTTACTGTTAGTAATAATCACCTTTCGCAATCACCTTTCAAAGCATCTGTCAATAAGTGAGCTAAAGTGGACAATGTATCATCAGTACTAGTAAAAGCATATTACGGAAGCATTTTTATTAAATTTCTATGTAGCAGCAATTTCACACAACATATAAAATATGAGCAGGTTCAATTTAAAAAATCAGTCGTAACTAGAACAAACCAACAGTAGCAATTATGTTTCCTTCCACATTTCCTCTAAAATGGACTTTACCATAACAGCCAGCTCCAGCTTACCCATACTAATAACACCACCACAGAATAAGCTTCATCAGCATAATCACGGAACTCTCATCATTTCTTCTGAAAAGAAAAATGACTGCAAGAAATATTGCCCTATCAATAGGGCAACGAATAACAACGTTTAGAAGTTTTCACTAGAATCGCTGAGTTTGTTGCATGCAGTCAAGGCAGAGAAAAGCCTCGTGGAATTATACGATTGTTACCTTCGCAATCTCCATCCAAAAGAAATTTATCACAAGGAAACCCTCACAGCATTCCAACAATCCAACATACGTATTAATGGAAGCATATTTTTAAAGATATGCACCCTGACAGTTTCTCAAAAACAAAAGCATGAAAGATTCCAGGTGAAAAGAAGGATGGATCGATGGATGGATGGATAGATATACACACACAAACATACACACACGTATACCGTGTGTGTGTGTGTAGATAGATAGATAGATAGATAGATAGATAGATAGATAGATAGATAGATAGATGTGCACGTGTCTGTGGATTGTTGTGTTTATAAACAGGGAGTGGTCTGATGATAACAAACACAAGACGTAAACAAACAGTCACCCTAACAGGAAGAAAACACTTCAGTAACTCCGAAGCAATAAGCAGAAGCGCCGTAACGCGAATGCCTCCATCGTTTCTTCCCCGTAACAGAAGAAGGGAAGGCGAGGAGGTTTCCTGGCCCGGCTGCCCCACTGTCGCCGACTGCAACCGTAAAACGTCCTTTGACCAAGCTGCAATCTGGGTGAATTCACAGAAATGCCCATTGCCTGGCGGCAGCACGGACGAGGGGGGCCCCTGTGTCCCCCGGGGCATTTTTTCAACTTCCCAACCCAGTGACAGCGCTGGGATCGCCTGGTGGTCCCCCGTCCCAGGAGCGCGGAGACCTGACCCGCTTCGCTTCCCAAGGCCAGCCATCATCCGGATCGATAACAGAGGCTCCACCCCGATCCTGGCCACCGTCCGCGCTGGAGCGCAGAGGGAGTGGGGGCCGTTGCCAGGGAGGGCTCCGGAGCCGCCGGCCAAAACAGACCCCCGGTGCCACCCCCTTCCCGGCAGGCCAACGCGCCTGGCCCCGCGGCTATTGATTATCGATTGCTGGCGCGCGTCGTACCCGCCGCCGCCGCCGCCGCCGCCCCCCAGCTCGGGCGGAGAGCCCCGCCCACAGCCGAGCCCCCACCCTCCCCCACCGTCGGCCCCGCCCCCTCCGGCGCCCCTCATGAATGGCCGCCGAGCCGGACTCACCCTCATCCAGATCCGCCGGGTCACGGCCGCCGCCGCCGCCGCCGCCGCCCCTCTCGCCCTCCGCGGGAGCAGCAGGGCCGCCACCGCCGCCACTGACGGGCCTCTGTCAGGCCGCCCCAGCGCCCCGATCCCAGCCCCAGTCACGTGACCGGACCCGGCCGGAAGCAGTGTGTGCCCCTTCCGGCGCCGGGAGGGCGGGGCGGGGAAGCCTGCAAGCACTTCCGCTGAGCGTCCCCGCCTCTTCCTTAGCAACCCGCGTCCCCTCCGCCCCCTCTTTCTTCGCGCCGACCGGGAGAGAGGGAGAGGGAGGGAGAGAGAGAGAGAGAGAGAGAGGCGGCGCCGGAAGTGGGGCAGAGCTGCTTCCGGTGGCGGCGAGCCGGTCGCTCGGCCAGGCGTCCCCGTTCGCGGGCCTCCCCCCGGGCGGACCCACGCAGCGGCGCCTGGGGGAGGCGGAGAGGAGGTGAGCCAGCCCGCCGGGGGCCCCTCGCGGGGCCAGGCCGCGCCGAGCCCCGCCTCCTCCGCGGCGATCCGTCGCTCGGCGGCGCGCCTGTGGAACTCGCGGCCACCGGGCGGAACGCCGCCCCTTGCCCGTGGGGCGCGGGAGGGGGTCACGAGGTGGAGCTGTCCCCCCGCTTCAGCGCTGTCCTGGAGAGGGGGAGGGGGCGGACTGGCTTCCTGCCCTGAAGCCGAAGCCGCGCGTCCCCCGCTGGCTGAGGCGGGTTCAGCGAGCGGCCCGAGAGAGCCTCCCCGTGCAGAGGCAGTCTACCGTGGCTGTAGGGGGAGGGGCTGTTGACCAGGCCCGAGGCCGCCTGGTTCAGCATCCTCCCGTTCCCAGGGCAGCTGCGGCGGGCCGCCCTTTTCGTGGCCAGACTCCGCAGACCCTCCTCCCCGGCTCTCTGCATCTGCTTTGCGGCAGCCTGTCGACCGGTGGCCTCTGGGCAGGGAAGGCTCCTTAAAAACTGAGGGTGGGACCCCCTTGCCGTAACTGCCCACTTCCCTTTTCCCCAGGTCAGCGTGCTGGACCGGTTCAGATGGGGGCGGCCGTAGGTTTTCTTGCCCAGTGGGGCCCGAGCAACGCGGAGATAATTTTCTGAGCTTAAACGGCTGTGTAAAAAGCGTGACTTAATTGTTTTTCATTTACAAAACGGTCGTTCGGAGACTTCGCTGAGAATAAGCTGCCGCGCGTGTTGGGCTGTAAGCGGTCTAGGTGTTGAGCTCCTTTCGGGCACGTAAATCGTTTCGCAAGTTCTCCCAGCAAGATTCAGGCTAGAGTGCTCAGGGAGATAGGGAAACACCAGCAGCTAAAGAATCCAATCCCCGCAGAGAAAGGTTAGCAGGTAGTGATTGGAGAATGCTCTGGGTGAGGTGGGGGTGGTCCTTCAGGTCTCCTTTTGTGAGTCACTGTCCCCGTTCGTTGGTACCCTTTAGGCTTGTCAACATGACTGAGAGAACGGAAAGTCTCCATTTCCAGTTTGACAACTATGGGGATTCGATGCTGCAGAAGATGAACAAGCTGAGAGAAGAGAACAAATTCTGCGATGTCACCGTCTGTATAGATGACCTCGAGGTCCACGGCCACAAAATCGTCTTCGCTGCTGGCTCGCCCTTCTTAAGAGATCAGTTCCTCCTGAACGACTCCAGAGAGGTGAAGATCTCCATCCTGCAGAGCTCGGAAGTCGGGAGGCAGCTGCTTCTGTCCTGCTATAGCGGCGTCCTGGAGTTCCCCGAGATGGAGCTGGTGAACTACTTGACGGCAGCCAGCTTTCTTCAGATGAGCCACATTGTGGAGCGCTGTACTGAGGCTCTCTGGAAGTTCATCAGGCCGAAACAGAAGCTTGGAAGCAAAGAGGAAGGCCCAGCACGGGCCAATTCCTCCCAGTCGAGGGAGACTGCAGGAGCCAGTGGGGGGGAGGAGGAGGAGGAAGACAACGAGGAGGAGGAGGAGGAGGAAGACTCCTTGCAACCTGATTCGCCTTGCATCCAGCCCTCTGAGGACAGCATGGACGTGGACGATAGTGATATCCAGATTGTGAAAGTGGAGTCTATTGGGGAGGTTGCGGAGGTTGGAAGCAAAAAGGACCCAAGCCAGTTTATTTCCTCCGAGCAGCAGACCTCCCTTCCTTCCTCGGAGCCCCAGCACTCCCTTATCAATTCCACAGTGGAGAATCGAGTCGGTGACCTGGAGCAGAGCCAGCTCCACAACTACGCCCTCTCCTACTCGCCGGCTGACAACCTCATTGTGGCTTCCAAGGAGCTCTTTGGCCCCAGCAACCGGGGGGTGGACAAGGGCCTCCAGTGGCATCACCAGTGCCCCAAGTGTACCCGCGTGTTTCGGCATCTGGAGAACTACGCCAACCACCTGAAGATGCACAAGCTGTTCATGTGTCTCCTGTGCGGGAAGACCTTCACCCAGAAGGGCAACCTCCACCGGCACATGCGGGTGCACGCAGGGATCAAGCCCTTCCAGTGCAAGATCTGCGGGAAGACCTTCTCGCAGAAGTGCTCTTTGCAGGACCACCTCAACTTGCACAGTGGGGATAAGCCCCACAAGTGCAATTACTGCGACATGGTCTTTGCCCACAAACCCGTCCTAAGGAAGCACCTCAAGCAGCTGCACGGCAAGAACAGCTTTGACAATGCCAACGAGAGGAGCGTTCAGGACACCGCAGTGGATTTCGACTCCTTCGGCTGCAGCTCTGGGGCGGACTCAAAAGGCTGTCCCTCGAACGAAGCCAGCCAGGTGCTGGATGCGGGGAAGCTGGCGCAGGCTGTACTCAGTTTACGGAGTGAAAGTGCTTGTGCGAATTAAGGTGGGTGCCCCCAGCCTCTTTTTGGAAGACCATAAAGAGCTGCGGTGGGAGATGGCTTGGGCCTCAGCCCTGAAACCACTCTGCCGTTTGAGCTTGGGGGCTGAACCTAACCTTGTAGCAGGTCTTCGCCTCCTCCTTTAGAAAGATTCGGCACGTTGGTTGTCTCTAAGTGACTTTGTCTCTCTTGCGAACAGAACCTCCCTCCTCGGATGTTACAAGAGCTGGCACGGGGGAAACCGCTGGTCTGGTTGGCCTGCGTTTGTTAAGCACCGCCAAAAAGAAGCTACTTGCTTGTGAGCCAGCCAAAGGGGTCAAAACAGGAACAGATATGCCCTG
The DNA here is from genome assembly GCF_059951505.1 of Python bivittatus. Classification (NCBI taxonomy): domain Eukaryota; kingdom Metazoa; phylum Chordata; class Lepidosauria; order Squamata; family Pythonidae; genus Python; species Python bivittatus. The sequence continues at coordinate 999,938 of NW_028277076.1, read as the reverse complement.
TTGCGGAGGAGTTTTTAAGCTAAAGACAGGACTGAATTCTTAGAAAAAGAAAAACACTGGATAATTATAAGCTCTTTTTACTTCGCCTCTTGGTGGGCTTCTTGTTTTGTATTCTTTATTAAAACTGTCAGGTACTTGCCTTCTGCTCCTCCTACCCTAAAGAGGCATCAGCTCTTACATGGTTGTCCCTCAGTGAATGACGTTCCTTTCCAATTTTATGAGGAAAGCAGCAGCAGGAATTGCTGTAGAGCAGAACTGGGAGAAATGGATCAGCAGAGTGGTGGGATGACCCTCACCTTTGTCTCTTTGCTCAGGCTCGTTCTTATCGTACCCGCAAGAGTACGTTTCATCACATCCTTTGTGGAAACTGTGTGGTTAGGCTAGAATGGTTGAAGTTTGCATGTCTTTCCCTTTCCCATCCTTGTTTGCTTGCCCCTGCCCAGGCAACTCCTTGCAACTAGAACTGGGTTTTCTCTGTAGCTGTTTCCCTTCTGGGGCTAGCAGGGCCTCGGCTGTGAACAATTCCTTCTTTGTCACTGAAACCCAAGACCATTTTTTCTCTAGGTTATATATGGTGCTTAAAATACTGTTGGCACTTGGTAAATTGTTAGAAGTAATGCAACAGAGGACAGGATTCGTTTAGAAGGGTTTTTACTGTGTCCTCAGCACTGGAAACCTCTGAAAGGCACAGGAACCCCAGGGCAGAGAGTAGGTTCTTCTCCCACACTAACCTTTGGAATTATTCCCAGAGAGAGGAATTCCTAAACGGTCAAAAAACAGTTAATAGTTTAAGGTGGGTTATAGCGTATGAGCAGTATTTTGGTTATTACTTATTAGCCAATATACTGGGGTAGAAGTCCCTGGGTATCGTTATATTATGGTGGCCTTTTTCCTGGGCTGAAAAGGCCAGGAAGCAGGAAATGGGGATTGTCTTCTTCACCAGGAAGCACTGGGTGCAGCTATTTTTAGTGTTTTGGGTGACCTGCAGTATTTACTTGTGAACAGTTTCCTCCTGAAAAATGTGATTTGGGAAGTGTTGAAAGCCTTGGGAAGTCTGGCTGCTCCAAAGGGACCTCCTAAGTGTTCACGTATTTCAAGAGGAAACTCCTGCCTTTCTGTCAGAGAGATTTCAGGCCAAGGAGTTTTGGAGTTGTGTGAATGCAGCTTCTGCTTCATACCCTGTCCTCTTCTTCCTCGCTCATTGTCATCTTCTGTTCATCCTTAGAGGTCAGGAGTGGGTGAGGAGTAGTAATTGTGTGGTAGGAAGGTGGGGGGGGGGCTCAAATATTTAAGTGAGCAGGTGGTGAAATGCTGGCCCCTCAGAGGTATCCAGCTTGATCCCCTCTGTTGGGATCTTGTGACTCCGTAGCAATTGGTAGGTAGAACCACAACCAGCAATGTTTTCCTTCCTCCGCCAGGGATTCCCCAGGCAAACAAGGGGAGGAGAGCTGCCCCCCTCCGCAACGCTTTGCAGATCTCTTGGGGAGAAGGAAAGCTGTTTTGACCTGTGAATGCATTCTTGTGTCCAAAAGACCACTCACCCTTCTGTATGTGTACTGAGTCATTGTGGTGGCTGCAGAATAAAACAATTACACCACCTTCCTTCCCTCGTGTAATTTTTCTTAGGATAGTTTGTAAATCTCGAAAGGGTGGGCAGGCCGAGCTGAACACCAGAGTGAGTCGGGTGGGAAAAATGAATGTGTGTGGGGGGGGGGGAGACCGCTACTTCGAAGCTTTACCTCGCTGCTGCCCTCTCCTGCAGGGGCGCACATTCCACCCACCTGCGGTGTGCTGGTGATAACACTGGGCTTAAAAGCTTTACTGTCCGTAAAGCTCTGTAGATGCTTGAGATGAAACAAACGCGGAGCTGTAATCAGCCTGTGCCGGCCTAGTGCCTCCCAAGGCTGCCGGGCTGCACCTCCCAACGTCCCCAGTGAGAGCCTGAACTTCCACGCAAATCTGCAGTCCCTGAAAGGCGCTGGCAGGTTTTATAAGGCGCCTCGAGGGCAGCCAGGCAGGCGGTGCAGAATCTTTCAGAAACGCCCTGGCGGGTTTCTTCTCCCGTAACGTGCACCGATCAGGGGGACCCGCAGGAAAGGGGCGGCGTTTCTCCGCGTAGCTCCCGATCGCCCGTGCCCAGAATCTGCGGGGTCTGCAGGGAGGGCGAGCTTCATGCCTTAGGAGCGCCTCCCCGAGCGGCTTCCAAGCACATGCGCCAAAGCACGACCGAGCCCGTGAATTAGAAACGTTCCCACGGTAGCGAAGCCCTCCCGCTGCACGGCGAGACCCCTCTGCGCGAGGCGGGCGCGCGCTCCCCAGCGCCTCTTCCTCCCATTGGCTGGGCCCTGGCCGAGGGCGGCCAATCAGGAGCCGGCGCGCGTGCCGGAGGATGTCCGACCGGGTCGCGGGGGCGGAGAAGCGCGGGGCCTCCGGAAGTTGATCCCTGCCAGCGAACCGCTTGCAGCCGCCGTCGCCGCCGGGGAACGAGCCTGGCTGGGCCTCGACGAAGACGACGACGGCGGCGGCGGCAGCCGCCCGGTGAGAGGAGCGGGGAGGGCCTGGGGGGGGCAGGGTCGTCGTCCTCCCGCCCCCGTTTCGCCCCCCAGCGAGCGGGTCTATCCAAGCGCCCCCCCCCGGCTTTTCCGGGCCTGCCGCAAAAAGAATGGCGGGTGTGCGCGTGTAAGTGTGTAAAGGATGGTCGCAACACACTTCCCCTTCATGTAGGAAACTAGCTCTTCAGGGAAAGGGCTAGAATCGTTTTCCTTGATCTCCGGTTTGCTAAATTCGGTTTTTTGGTTTTTTTTAAATTAAAAGCCTCCCAAATTGTCAAAGTACTTGTAGCCCGCCCCTCTCTAAAAAGATCCAACGCGGAGTGTCTCAGCCTTTTGTGAGCATAAGGCAGGGTTCTCCAGAGTGGTCAGTATCCACCCCCAAGGGTCGATGGGACTATCCAGTATTGCTACTGTTGTTGTTATTCGTCTTACTGTTAGCATTTATTGTATTGTTTTCATGTAATAAATGTTCGGGGGTCAGTGAACAGACTGAACGTTCGTGAAGGGGCCAATGCGCCGAGGAGTTTGGGGGCCCCTGGTATAAGGCCATAATCTCAGGGGACCAAGCTGCAGGGGGAACGCATTTGGTTCTCTTTCTTTCCTTTCCTTTCTTTAAAAATTTTCTCCCTTATCTGGAGGGGCACCAAGAAGAGCTTGGTTCTCGTGGGCTCTGTAGAGAGAGCAAACCTGCTTCCAGAACAGCAGGAAGCCTCTTAGGCCGAGGGCCATCTTCTCAGTTGTTGGTTTGTTTGGAGGTGTTGAGCTTCCTTTTCATTTCGTTTCTCAACTTCCCCCCAGTAGGATCGTGATTATGGCTGCCGATTCAGATGTACTCCATTTCCAGTTTGAGCAGCAAGGGGATGCCGTGCTGCAGAAGATGAACCTACTGAGGCAGCAAAACCTCTTCTGCGATGTGTCAATATACATCAACGACACAGAGTTCCACGGGCACAAAGTGATCTTTGCTGCCTGCTCCACCTTCATGCGGGACCAGTTCCTGCTCACTCAGTCCCAGCAGGTTCGGATTACTATTTTGCAGAGCGCCGAAGTAGGCCGGAAGCTGCTGCTTTCATGCTACACCGGTGCTCTGGAGGTGAAGAAGAAGGAGCTTTTGAAATACCTCACGGCGGCGAGTTATCTGCAGATGGTGCATATTGTGGAGAAGTGTACAGAGGCCCTTTCCAGATACCTTGAAATTGATGCTTCTGTGGAAGGCAACGGAAGGTGTGCTGAGAAATGCCACTCGTCTGACATGGAGCTAGGAAGCAAAGAGAGCTGCCTTGATAAAGACTGTGAAGTCATAGAGATTTCTGCAGACAGCCCGGTTAGCATAGACGAGCATATAAAGCAGGAGAAAGGGGAAATTCAGCAGCCATCCCTGCAGAGTTTAATGTCAGAAAGGAAGGACGTCAAAAGCCCTGAGATATCAACTGTAGAGATTGGCTACAAGGATGATGAAATCTGCCTTTTCCGAATGGATTCCATTAATGTCCCCAGTGTGGAGGATGAGCAGTTTTTACAGCCTTGCACCTCTTCAAAAACCAGCTTGTATTTCCCCGAAACTCAGCACTCCTTGATCAACTCTACCGTGGAGAGCAGGAGGACGGAGGTAGCTCAGTTCCAGAGCTTTGGCAGTGAGAATCCAGAAGGAGCTGCGCACACAGGGGGCGACTTCCCAAACTCTGAGGACGCCGGCTATTCGTGGCGGCATCAGTGCCCCAAATGTCCCAGAGGGTTCCTCCACTTGGAAAATTATCTCCGCCACCTGAAGATGCACAAACTGTTCTTGTGCTTGCAGTGTGGGAAAACCTTTACTCAGAAGAAGAACCTGAACCGGCATATTCGCGGTCACATGGGCATCCGTCCGTTCCAGTGCATGGTGTGTCTGAAGACGTTCACAGCCAAGAGCACCCTTCAGGACCACCTGAACATCCACAGTGGGGACCGGCCTTATAAGTGCCACTGTTGCGACATGGACTTCAAGCACAAGTCCGCCCTCAAAAAGCACCTGACTTCGGTGCACGGAAGGGCCAGTATGGACAAATCTGGCTTGGATGCCATTACGGAAGTCAGGATAGACTATGACTAGATGTAGTTTGAGAAGGGGAATGGAAAAGGTCTGGCTTGTTACAAAGCACCAAGACCGCCCCCCACCACAGTCCCCACTTTTAGACTCCGGTCCTGCATGTAAATACCCCCTGATATATCTATTGATGTTCCTGTAGGCTTTTGCAGAAGCTGCCCTTCTTCCCGTGATATTCAAGCAGCCAAGAAATCTTGAACAAAAGTGGCGCTTAATTGTTGTTATTTACATATTTATACAATATATAAAGTAGGGAGATAACGTCTTGACAGCTTTCTTTTTTTTGCACCACACTTTGAACAATAGCTATTGTTTACATTTTGGCTTTGGAGGCCTTAATCTGAGCATCTGTTTTTTGATGAAGGCAATTCAGTCTTGCAACTTTCTCTTGTTCAAAATGAACTGCACGGCGGCCGAAGGGGCTACGGACAACCAAGGCAGCATCTTTATTTGTTTCTCTTAACGAAGGTCAGACTTACCATAAAAAAAACTTTGTGCCTGGGCTCATCTCTTTTGGCAAGCCTTGCTCAAGAGGACCAAACACAGATCCGCTTTCACTTCAGTCTAAAATTAAGTCTTGTGTAATTTATTTACCAAATTAGCCAGGTTCGATTGGAAAAAAAAAAAACTGGGTCCATAATTTTCAACTGAAGAAAAAGATATTTCTTTCAGAATATATGACTGTGTTCTCATCTTGATGTGTGGTGCACGCTTATAGTTTCCCTGTTGCTTCCATTCTGATGACTGGAAAAAGACATTTCCCTCAACTTTTGATGGGGTATCAGGTGAGGAGCAGCTCCTGTGCTTTGGTTCTATTACATTTCCGGTACAATGCATCATTTTGCTGGGACATCCACCCTCCGTTGTTCCCAGACAGAAAACTGCTCCAGCAGCTATTGCCAGTGGTCGCTTCAGATTTCAAAATACTGTATTTTTCCTGCCTCTGGAAACATCAGAAACATACAGCCATCTCTCATCCAGGCAACTCTGTCTTTCGAGGCAGTATAAATATGTACATTCTTTTGGTGATAATATGAACAAGCTAGGTGTCTTCAGGGATGGATGGGTCAGCTGGGGTCAACACGGGTGCCAAATTTCAAGGAAAAAACTGAAATACAAAATACAGGTATTATTTGTGGGGGGGGGCACTGATTGCATGATTTTCTGAGGCGCCAGTGGCTACTCTACAGCCGCAACTGCACAAATCATCCAGAAACTCTGCTGATTGGGAACTCGGCCCTATCAGGGCGCTGACATTTTGAGAAGGCTGTTTATAATATTATGGCCTCTTACCCTTGGCTTTTTGTAAATGTGCGTGTCAGCTTTTGGTGTGCATTTAATAAGCTTTTACATAACAGGAGGTTCTGTTTGATTGGTGTCCTCCCAATTTTGTAAAAGACTTGCTCTCTGTCTCGGGGTGTTTGTAAGCAAATTGTGTCTGCCTGTCACATGGACGGATCCGTCTGGTTTTGAGAAAAGTCATTCACTGGCCACTTTGACACCAAGCAGCTCCAATTATGGGGTTGACAGCTTTGATAATCTTGTTCGTGGCTGGTACGTGTGTGTGTGCGTGTATGAATTTGCCATTTGATATGTAGTGGGAATAAAGTTTGCTTCTGGCTGAGTGAACTGGACTGGACTGGACTGTATAATCTTGAACTGAGCAGATTATGAAGAGATCCCCCGCAGTTCCCTGAACTAGTTAAAAACTTCTTGCTGACATTTTAAAGAAGCTCCCAAGTCTTGCAACATCTATTTTATAAGGGGTTTTGAACAGAAGTCAATGGTGAGGTGAGACTTGCTAGCTCTGACAAGAATTGCATGAACCAGGGCAAGGCATTCTGTTCTTTAAAAAAAAAGTAGCCGAATTTAGAAATAATGTATTGAAGAGCTTTTTAGTACTATTACCATTAAGTTCTTGTTCCTCTTTGGGCGGCCACTAGTGTTAAAATCTCAAGTCCGAAAAGGTTTTGCATGCTGCCAATGTCATTGATTGGTGCGATATCCTTGTTGTGATTGTGACACAGGTACCTACATTTGTAGAGGTAACCACCAACCAGCCACCAACCGATAACCCTAAATTCTGGAGGGAGAGGGGAGCGTGAGACAGATAGAATTAACTGCTGTGTAAAATCACCGCCGGGCAAAAACGTTTTGGCGGACAAGAAAGGAACAAGAGCCCCACTTTTGTAATTGATGGTATTACTTTAAAATGGAGAAGTATTACTACCCTCAAAAAAAGACTGGAAAAAACGGATCACAGGAATAGGTGATTTGATTGCTTGAAATACTAGAGCCCCTTTTTTACAATCGCCGCCTTGTGTTGCCTTGTTGCTACTCGACTAAATTAGGGAAATGTTTCCCTACCCTCAGGGCTGAATCCGAACGCGCTGATTTAAAAAATGACTTTATAAAGTCGCTCATATTCGCTGAAATCGCCTCTTTCTGCGGCGTCTCCTTCGGGCAAGGCTTGGAGGCTTCGATGGGCGCGGCTATGCAAATTAGAGTCACGCCCCCCAGGCGGGGAGCTCTGGGCGGCGAAGGCGAGCGAGAGAGCGGCGGGCGTCCTCTCTGGCCGCCTCGCCTCTTTGGCCGGCTGCACGTGATCAGGCCCGGCGGCGCGAGTCTCGCGAGAGGGGGCGTGGCTTGGGTGGGCGGGCCTCCCGGCTGTCACCGCGATGAGGAGGCGCCGCCGCCGCCGCCGCTGGGCCGCTCCGCGGTGCGCCCCTCGGGGGGTGTGAGGAGAGGCCGGGCCCTCCCGCAGGTAAGGGGGGCGGCGGGGGCGACCTCCTCCCCGGGAGCCGGGCTGGCAGGCGGGGAGGGGCGCCAGCTGTGGAGAGCCCAGAAGGCGGCCCCTCCCCCACCGGGGAAGTATCCCCGAGGGAGGGGCGGCCCGGGGTGTCCCCCTTCTGCTCTGCCCCCCCGAAGCAGCGAGACAGAAGAGGCCACGGGCGCGGGGCCAGCGGGCAGGGGCTGCGGGAGCGGGGCGGGAAGGGGGCGCTCATCTTGGGACGCTCCGTGTCCCCCCCGCGGCCCCCCAGCAAAGAGCCGCAGAGCTCCCGGGGGCGGGGGGCGCGTTTTATCTGCCTCCCGCCCCGGGGGCTTCCAGCCGACCGCCCGGAACTCCTGGACGGGGCGCGGGGGGCGCGATGGCGCCCGGCCGGAGAAAGCCGGGGTCTCGGGCTTCGCTGGCCCAAAGCCCCGTGCGCGTGGTGCGATCCTGCCCGCGAGCCTTCGGCGGCTGCGGACGACCGGCTTGTCACCCCCCGCCCTTTGCGGGACAGCCTTCTTAGCAGGCGCCCCTTCCCTGGCGCGAAAAATAACAGCGTTGCCCTGCCCTGCCGCCGCCGCCCCTCAGCTCTCCGCCCCTCGTCCCGTTTGGGCCAGCGGCCGTGGGGCAGAGGGAGGCAGGCGGGCAGGGCGGCCGTTGCCGGGTGGTTAAAAGGTGGGCAGCGGGCGCTCCGGTCGGGCAAGACGCTTCCTGGGGCTTCAGCGAGTGGACCGCGGGCTTTGGAGGTATGAGGTCGTGCGCTCGGAGTTCCGGGGTCTCCGGGCCAGTCCAGGCGGCGTTAACCCTCAAGCAGAGATTTCCGCAGGTTTGTGTCGCTTCTGTAAGTGATGCCCGCGTGCCTTAATACGGCGTGGACACAGCCTCGAAGATGTCGCTGACTGCTGCACACCGACAAAAGTGTATCTCGAGGCCGCAGAACCATAAACTGTCACAGGCAGTGCTCGGTTCTACATGCGTGATGTTTCCTAGACCGATGCGCTTTCCCGCTAGGAGTTGTGACCTCTTTGGAGTAGGCTAAAGGCAAGCACCTTTCCCCTCCCCGTGTTAGTTTGCTAGTGTTATTCTGCTTAATTTCATGAGGTTCTAAATAACCTTTTTTTCACTCGGTCGAAATTATATGTAGTTCTCGCCTTGTCTTCTGTATTAAGAGGAGTGTACTTCAAACGTGGTTACGGCTGAACTATGGTTAGCCCAGGCAGTTAGTTTTCTTCTGCTATAGCCTTCCTCTGAGTGAATAAATATTTTTTAAAATGGGGGGTGGAAATAGTGGATCTAAGTAGCTCGGTGGCTGAAGTTTTATTCCACAACTGTAAGGTTTAAATAAGTTTTTCCTAAGGCTGCTCTTCTTTCCAAAATGGAAAGTTATTTGGATTTGTGGGTTAGTACGGTTGCAAGTGGGAGAAGCCTTTTGCTTGCTTGGGCTACACAGCACAGAAAAACCCATGACTTTTTGCTAGTTTGTACAAAAGATGCCGCCTGTTTCATTCAGCAACTGCTGAATGAATTTCGATCTGGTGTATGTCCTGAAGGATTTTAAACATGATAAAAGGTTTTGCACATTAGGGTAAGCCCCAATATAGTTGGTTTGTTTTTAGCTTAGTGTATTGCATGGATCCAGTTATTGTGGCTTGTAAGCCATAAATTATGGCTTAGCAGAATTTAAGAATTTGGCCAAGTATGGTTTATTCAGCAAGCCACAGTTAAAAGAAACCATGGCTTTGTATAATGTGTGAATCCAGCCAGTGAGTAGAATATCTGGCAATGACAGAATAATTGTGACTCTATTTAAACTTATTTTTAGTGTTAAGATTTGTGTTCTTGTGCAGACTTTCGAAGACTATAGCTACCATTTTTTTAAAATTGCCCTATCTTCTAACAGGATCATGCCTAATTCAGAAGCCTTTGATTTCCACCACTAATAGTGGTCCAGTAACTTCTGAAAAAGCAAAAATTAGTCTGTCAGGTGACACTTTACAGACTACTAGTATGTAGAATGGCCGTCTCTCCATGCTGACTGGAACATACAGTAATTGTGAAATAAAAACTGATAAACTGTTGTAGCCCTAACTTGTTTAGAGTTTAACCTAAAGGATGGCAATGCAGAAAGTATTTACAAGTAGACCTGTCCTTGCCTGTCATTTGTATTATTGGAAAGAAAGGGATTATAAAAACACCTGCTTGGAAAAATTCTAGGTGTGAGGGCTAGATAGGCTGAGTTGCTAGAAGGCTGCTTCCTGTGCCCCTAATAATTTTCTTGAGTGTGAAAATACAAATCTTGCAATGTTAATGTATTTTAAAGACCTGGGATAAAATTCAGTCAATCTAAAGTATACTTAACAATCCTGATCCATCTCCGCCCAAACAGGGGCAACCTGAACCATGTTATTAACCTTTTGATATTAATATTTATATACTTGTTGAAAAGCACTTCATATCAAGCCAAAGTGACAGTCCCCCTGAACCCTGAAGGCCTGGAAGCTCTGCCTTCTAACCCCAGAAGTTAACAGGTTGTGAAAGAATGGCCCTGTGCACAAGGTCAGAGGAGCATCGCCTTTATTTCTTCATACGCTGCAGGATTGAGCTCTGTCTCATACTGAGTCTGCTTGGTCGCAGACATGTAATGTACAGAAATAAGTGAGCCTGATCTATCTAGAGAAGATTTATTTAAACTTCAAATCATCATGTCTGAAAGATGTAGGAAGCTATTATTAAAACTGTTGGTCTTTCTTGGGTGTCATTGTGACGCAGATCTCTGGCTGCTATAGAAAAAGAAACTTGGTCTATACCAGTTGAAAGTCCTTTCTGTAAGTAATTCGTTCTGAAGATTTTGATAGGATAATTATGGGTTCCTAGGGGCCTTCCCTTTCTGTAGATGTGATAGAGATTTATTCAGCTTTGATGGAGATTCTCGTTATTTGTAACAAGCTGGAGTTCTAACGTCATGGAAAAAGGAGAGACACAGAGACCAGCTTAATGCTTTCTTGGAAGCAAGTCCAGTTGGATTGGCTGGGATTGATTTTGTAGAAGTCATATTAAGTCATATCTTGATCATGCTAAATTGGAAATAAGCAGCATTAATTTAAGCAAAGCTTAATCATTATTAGGATTCAGATACAAAAGGCCCAGGAAACTTTTGAGTAAATGTAAATTTACTTGTTTATACACAGCCCTTCCAGTTCTAAAGAAAAAGGAGTATGAACTGACAAAATAACCCTATCTTTGCTTAAAGTTTAGTTAAAACACTACAAATGTTGTACTGTTGTTCCTAGCACTTTTTGTTATTTGCTTGAAATGGTGAAAGTCTGTCTCTGGACATGGAGGTTCTATAAAACCATGACTAATTGTAGTTGATATTCTCTGGCAGAGCAAATTCCCCAGTAGGTAGAGACTGTCTGCAGCAGCTCTTAGTAATAGTTGCCAGAAATGGATCTTCTACTGTGAGAAGCAGTATTTCCTTTGATGCCAGATGCTGGGGATGATTTTGTAATCCTTCCTATAAAAGCATATAAATACCGGTAGAATTTATCAGGGTTACTGAAAGAGAAGATGTAAATAATGGGCAAAGTAGGTTTGGTGTAATGAGTCCGGGATAGTGACCTCATTGCGGTGTTGAATGAAGCTTCCAGGGAGATAAAGCTCAAGGTTCAGAAGAGATCGTCTCATGAAGACAGTGGTTGGGTCACTTTTATTCAGAAAGGGAAAGAGCCAGCGCCCCTGTTCATTCATTCATTCATTCCTTTGATTTATAGGCCACCACATCTAGCAGTCCTTGACAATTCAAAAGGACAACATGAAAACATCCACAACTGGATAAATATAATTGAAGGAATAATATTAAAAACGCAGCAACCCAACCCTGGCAAGATCATACTTAGCATCCCAAAGCCCTGTTAAAGAATTCAGTGTTAACTAGCTTCTCTCAGGCTGTTACTAATGGTGCCAACCTTGCCTCAGTTTAAATGATTAGTTGTGACATACAGTATCTGGGCAACTGTAGATCGGTCTTCCTCCCTTCCATCTCCACCTAATGCATTGGCCATGCTCGCTGGCACTGGAGTTGCAGTCCAGCCCATTTGGACGGCATCTGATTGAGAAGGTTGCCGATAAAAAGATGTTACGTGGATAAAAGTAAGGCAAATATTAAAACTTGGCTGGGCAGGGAGAAACTAGATTAATAAACTCCCAAACATTAAAACTCTGTGTGGTGGTAAGAACACCATGTATCCAGCATGTCCCGTGGTGGAAAGACAGTAGCTAACCAAGATTCCAAACATAAATGTTTAGACAGATGGTTGTAATGAAATATATGCAAAAAAGAGGATGTTTTTAATTGGCTAGCATCCTAGTAAGCTTTTTTTTTTTTAATGTGTTACTACTAATCAAATTGTTGCACAGCTGAGCCCAGTCAAAAAATGGTATCAGGATTTTCAGGAATTGGGGTCCTTGAAGAACACTTTGAATAAGCAAAATGTGTTGCACTCATCTTTATTTGACTGCATCAGGACATCATGAAGATGCCTCGCGTTTCTACTTTTTTTGAAGCAGAACCAGAGAGGAACCTTGCCTCCTTAGATCCACTTAGTTCCTGCTGGCAAATGTGTTGGTTTGATCACTTGTGGCAAGTGCCTGAGGTTGGCATTTGGGGGCAACTGCCAAAGCTGGTTTTGCAGCAGGAGACCCGCTGCCAAACCTGATGCCTCCTGGGGCTTCTTGTTTGCCTCTTCTTTCTGAGCGAGAAAAGAGAAATAAAGCAGTGGTTTTCGGTCTCTGCTTTAGCTCTGTCTCCCTCTGCCTGGTCCGGCATGGAAGAACAAGACAAGTGTCAATGCTTCTCTCTCCTCCCAAAATACTCCGGAACCAGCACATTGGAAATATTTAAATCTCCACTGTACATTCTAGATGTCAGTTTTGTTTAGAGTTGAGAATTTGTGTTTGCTTTAGCCTGAATTCATATTGCCTTACCAAGAAAGTTGACAAACGCTTGTATGTTGTAAAGGTACGTTTAGTGTTGCATTTCTGATTGGAAAGAAGAGGCGTTGTCTGAAGCTGCAAAGCACTGGAAATTTTGTTCTGCCGGCTTCGAGTGATTCAGCTGGCATTTCCAACATCTCAATACAACGATGAGGGCTAGAATCGCAACTTTTCTAATCACAGATTTCTGCTGTGTGTCCTTTGCAGAAAACAGTAAAAATAATGATGGGTTTAAGTTGAGTTCAGAGTTTTCTAGAACTGAGTAATGACAAAGAAGTTCACGGCAGCCCCAGGAACACATGTTGCAGAAAACCCAGGCTTTCTCTGTCAATTACGTAACAGATATTTCATTTATTATTTGCTGGCCCCAAAAGCAGTTTTCAACCCCTTTTGCTCTATGACAGGCATCTTTAAAACGTCCAGAGGAGTATCCAAAGCCTGTACGCATTTTGCAGCTTGAGGTGGCGAAGTAGGCAGAGGCATATAAGCATTTTTCTTCCTCTCCCAGCTCCCAGACCCTGGACAGTGCCAACATGGTGTGCTAGCGGTTCCAACGAGGGCCCTGCTTCCACCATGCCTGTGCAGGCAGCGCAGTGGACGGAGTTCCTGTCCTGCCCGATCTGTTACAATGAGTTTGATGAGAACGTGCACAAGCCCATCAGCCTTGGCTGCTCGCACACCGTCTGCAAGACCTGCCTGAGTAAGCTGCACCGCAAGGCCTGCCCCTTTGACCAGACGGCCATCAACACTGACATCGACGTGCTTCCCGTCAACTTTGCGCTTCTCCAGTTAGTTGGAGCCCAGGTAAGGTTAGAGGCGCTCTGTCCTGTAGGAAGTTGACTTGATGCAAAGACTGAAAAGGGGAGCTCAAGTCTGCAGTTAGCAATCCAACAGGAAAAGAAACGCGCTGCCTTGAGCAAGCGAACTCCACCTGGAACATGGAGAGGAGAATCCAGGCTTAATGGGCTGATAATTGTATGTTGTTCCATCTGGAGGTCAAATCCTCATTCTGAAATGAGGCAGCCTTCCCCAAATCACGTTTCCCCTCCGGCCCCCCATTTTAACCAGCGTGTGCTCATGAGTGCTTCCCCTTGGGGCCCTTCTAGGTGCCTGATCGCCAGACTATCAAGCTAAGCAACCTTGGAGAGAACAAGCACTACGAGGTGGCGAAGAAATGCGTGGAAGACCTGGCACTTTATTTAAAGCCGCTGAGCGGAAGCAAGGGTGAGTTCCTGCTGCCTGAGGGTCAGAGCCTCGCTCCTGCTTCCTCTGGGACAGGGCAGCGTCTCCTGTTCAGCTAAGACGCTTGAATCAGGACCTGCCTGCCTCCCGTTCACCCAGCATCCTGAGCCGTAAGGCGGTTAGTCAGCTGATTAGCGTGCTGCACAAACCCGGCCAGTGGTGGTTCCTTAAGCAAGCCATAGGTAAGAGAATGTGTGACCCAGTCTCTTTGTCTCTCTAGGCCACTGAGCTCCCCTAACTGGCAGCAGCTCTCTGTTGTCTCGCCTAGAGATGGCAGTTCACATCACCTGAGGCTTGTTTCTGTAGTGAGTGTAGAGGACGGCCTTGCAGGACAGAGGGAAGATCCGTTGCCAAGGCCGTGATCAGATCAACGAGGCTTGAGCCCAGACCAAGAAAGTGATTTACAAAAACAACTCAGACAGGCCCCCCTCTTCCCTCCCCCCTCCAAATTCACATGAAGATAAAAGAGGGAGGAAGAGAAGCCCATTCAGACTTGCGAGATTCCATGGGTGTAGGTATTCTAATAAAAGTAGCTTTAGGTCTCCACGGTATCTGTGGAGTTTGGCCTGCCATATAAGGCTGACAGTTTCTGGATATTAAGCCTGGGCCTCAAACCCAGAGTCTGAGCTCTGCTCCTGCATTGTGCTCTTGCTGTAAAAAAGTCCCCCCAAAAGTTCAGCCTGGCTAGCATCCCCATTCAGAAAGCCTGCCAAGCAGAGTCAGCTAGAAATAAAGTCCCTGTGTATTCCAGGTGCGGTTTCTGAGGGAAACGCACGGGAATCCTTGTCTCTTGCACTAACGTGTAATTGCCCTGTTGACCCCCAAAGGTGTGGCTAGCTTAAATCAGAGCACGCTGAGCAGGCCTATGCAACGGAAGCTGGTGACCCTGGTGAATTGTCAGCTGGTGGAAGAAGAGGGCCGCATCAGGGCCATGAGGGCAGCTCGCTCCCTCGGGGAGAGGACCGTCACCGAGCTGATCTTGCAGCACCAGAACCCTCAGCAACTTTCTGCCAACCTCTGGGCTGCTGTTCGGGCCAGGGGGTGCCAGTTCCTCGGGCCGGGTAAGTTGCGGGCGAAGAGGAAGAACGTAACCTTCTCGGGCCTTGTTTAGGGGCGCTGCTCTGCTCTGCTCAGCCTTACACTTTTCTTCATTTATCAGCTGTGAGGAAGGAAGGTTGGGGTGAGAGATGGTTCGAAGTCTTCCCGGCAAGGAAGAGGGCCAGCTAGGTGAGGGGAGAACGATGCTGCCCTGTTTTCCTTCCACTTTCCTGACTGTAACCCCCTCCTTTGGGCTCCCAGCTATGCAGGAGGAAGCCCTGAAGCTGGTGCTGCTTGCCCTGGAGGACGGCTCGGCCCTTTCCCGCAAAGTCCTGGTGCTTTTCGTTGTCCAGAGGCTGGAGCCGAGGTTCCCTCAGGCGTCAAAAACCAGCATCGGCCACGTGGTGCAGCTGCTGTATCGGGCCTCCTGCTTCAAGGTGCGACCTTCGGGTGGCTCCCTTCCCCTTCCTCACAAATGTACATCTGGGCTGCTCGCAGTCAGTCAGGGTTTCCCAAGAACAACTTGTGTAGCCTCGAAGCCCCTGTCCCTGAAAAACGTGCTCTGGATTCCCTCTGTCGCTGAAAGTGATCACAAATGACCCAGAGTTTTTCTCAACATTCACACGGGGAGGTGTTTCATTTTTCTAACCAAGAGGCCTGGAAAGAAGAATTCCATTTCCCCCAGGGCATGGTAGCGCATTTTGCATCTGGCCAATCGTGCTGGAGCAGGACACAGCACGGTGTGTATTTTACACGGCTGCCTCTATAACTGGCTCCTCAAACCGGGGCCGGTGGAGGCCGTTGTCGATCCACTTTGTTGCCTTTCCTCGCGCAGGTCACCAAGAGGGATGAGGACTCCTCTCTGATGCAGCTGAAGGAGGAGTTCCGCAGCTACGAGGCCTTGCGGAGGGAGCACGACGCTCAGATTGTGCACATCGCCCTGGAAGCTGGTCTTCGGATCTCTCCTGAGCAGTGGTCTTCCCTCCTCTATGGCGACTTGGCCCACAAATCCCACATGCAGTCCATCATCGATAAGGTCAGCGCCAGCTTCCAAAGAAGCTGCTTACGCCAAAGCAGATAGGTTCCGCGTCGACGCATCTGCTGATGAAGCTGCATAGGGCAGATTCTGAGCCGGGAGCTGCAGCTTCCCGGCACTGATCTTCCATTTATGCAAACTGAGGATGCGGCTCTTTTTGAAAAAAAGCACTTCTCCTCCACCCTCCGTGCTGCACTTACCTCTGACAAGCAAAACCATTCTGGAGTCCCGAAAGCTTTTAGAAGATTGGATGGGAATGGCAGCTGCTTTTTCTTCCCATGACACAAAGGCCATGCGCAGCTCCAAGGTCATTTTTTATATGCCCTCTCTCCCCCAAAGCCCTCTCCAACCCCAGAAGCTGTAGGCTAAGCCCTGAGGTCGGCGTCATTTTAAAAAATAAACGCCTTCCAAATACCAGGACCCCCCCTCCGAAAATTCTGACCCTGCCCTTATGCGTGACTTTGCATTATCCATCCCACCTGCAGGGGCCCTCCAACTTCTGAAAGTGTTAAGTGTGGCCTCCAGCCAGCCAAAAATGGGTGGAAAGCACGTGTGTCTCTTTCATTCAGCTCCAGTCCCCGGAGTCCTTTGCAAAAAGTGTGCAGGAGTTAACCATTGTGCTGCAGCGAACAGGTGACCCTGCAAACTTGAATAGGCTTCGTCCCCATTTGGAACTTTTGGCTAACATAGATCCAAATCCAGGTATGTAAACGGAGAAAAAATTGAGTCCCAAACACTCATGTTTTGTTCTATCTCCTTTCTGTCCCCTCCCCCTCGAAAAGGAAAAAAAGGGTTGGTTCTTTTCACACGCTATTTTCTAGAATTCATTGTTAAAGGGTTTGTACGTACTTTGGAAAAGCAATTTGCGCTTCTACTATGTAAGACAGTTTACACATGGTGTGCTTTTTCCCTCTGTCGCAACGCACATTCCATGTTGAAAGTTTGTAATGCACGAAGCACGTTGAGGTGGCATACCTAAAAACTGGAAATGGCTAGACCTTTTTTCCTCGCACAGTAACACTTGCCATGTACAGATTAACTGTTCAGCAGCTGAATTATCACGTTGGCCTGGCTGTTAGAGGGAATTGTTTTTGTTGCTCTGTTTAAAGTTCATACTTTACATTTTTGTTTTTTTGAAATACCCCGCTCTTAAGCAGGAGAGGGATTTGTGGCAGCGCAATCACTGTACTGCAGAGCCAGCTTCTCTACCGCTGGCAGATCCAGTTTTCTCCCCAGCTGGTTGGGAAGGAGGGGAGAAATCAGTCGCAGTTGGCCTTCCCCCGTTTCTTGGGCGTGCCATGCTGCAGCTCTCAAGCTGAGGAATAGTATTTTGCTGGCCAAACGCTTTCTAAGACACCAGGGCTTTTCTCCCCACTACAAGTTTTGTGAGAAGTGCTTGTGGCTTGTATATTCTTCTTCCCGTTTGGGTTAGGATTTTAAACGTTGGGTTCCAAGGAGAAAATCAGGAGCAACTTTCATCTCCTTCTGAAATAAGTCTGCTTGGCAAGTTGTTCATGTTTTAGACCTCCCACAAAATGTTTCCTCCATTAGTTATTATCTTTGGGTTATAGAATGGTGTTGCTCACTTTTCCCAGTCTTTCGTCTTACTGGTTGCTGCGTGAGCCTCATTTTTGCGCAATCATCTTTTGGGAGGAAGCAGGTTGATAGAGGGAAAAAACATGGGGATTTCCACTTGGGGTTGGCAAGAAAAATATGATGGGGAAGTAGTACCCATCAATACTGTGGCAATTTATAAAGAAAGGTTAATCCTGCTATGTACTTCAAAAGACAGCTTTGCTTGCCTGAACCGAACTTTTTTTGGGAGGCCTACAAAATAAAATTAACAAAGGTGCAATGTATTCCTAATAACTGCTGGCAGTTAACTCTAATTCTTCCATTTTTGCATTCTCACAGATGCAGCATCTCCAACATGGGAGCAGCTAGAAAACGCCATGGTGGCTGTTAAGACGGTTGTCCATGGTCTTGTAGATTTCATCCAGAACTACAGCAGAAAAGGCCCTGAAACTCCACAGGTTGGTTGTTCAGACTGGATTTGTAGTAACATAGCGGTGAGATTTGATCCTCAAACAGACTTGTAAAACAGCTAATGGGGTTAAAACTAGGTAATGTCACACACACACACACACACACACACACACACAAATTGCAGAGGACTCTCTGTGATTTAATTTTTTTTTTTTTTAATGCCTGGTTTAACTTTCATCCTTCATTATTTGGCAATTGTGGATGCTGAAATCCAACATATCAGAAGGCCACCAGCTTGGGAAAACCAAGTCTGGATTCTGCTCCTTGGTTCAGTGCTTTACATCAGTCTTTTCTAACCTGGAGGTCATTTCCTAGAATCCTCTGCAATGACCATGCTGGATGGGGAATTCTGGGAGTTAAAGTTCACACAACCGGAGGGCAGGCTGGGGAAGGGATGGCAGGTTCCTCATTGTTGTTCCTCCTTCACCATCTTGCCCATTTGCCATCCTGCTCCCGCTGCTGTTAAGGCCAGCAGTCCCCCGTGGTGGGGTGCCACGTGGTTCTCCGTGGCAGAGATAGCCGGGTACAAGGAGTTGGCAGTGCTGTTTTCACTTCTTTCCTCTCTTGTCTCAAAAGCCGCAGCCAAACAGCAAGTACAAAACCAGCATGTGCCGCGACCTGAGGCAGCAAGGCGGGTGCCCGCGCGGGACCAACTGCACCTTTGCTCACTCGCAGGAGGAGCTGGAGAAGTAAGTCTCGTGGGCTCCAAGAGAAGATGCAGCCTCTGTTTCTCTTTCTGAACATCTGCCCGGGGGGCTGACTTCAGCGTGGCAGCCTTGATCCGTTCAAAAGGGGTCTCCCATCCACACGAACACAAGCCCAATTCAACAAATGGGTTAAAAAAAACAACAAAGCAGGTCCTTAAAATGCAGAGCGAGTACATTTCATGCGGCATGTCTAAAATCAAGCGTATTTTAAATGTTAAGCTTAAAGACACCTGTTGGACACTAATGGAATCTTTCTCAAATCACGTCACCCCGTCTTTCTTCCACTTTGACGTAGGAGTCCAGATGTAAGTTCAATACATTTGAGTCTGAAAAATGAAAACTGCAGGTTTGGGGAGGGGGTGCCTAGGTTGTTCAGGTCCCCTGGGGAAGAAACTGTCTGGCTTTTGGGGGCAGCCATGGTTGTTCCCACATACCCAAATTGTCCTTCAGTAGTTCTGTTTCTGAGAGGTTTACATAGCTGAAGGAGCCAGCTTATTTCCAGATTCTTGGCTCTGTCAGAATGCAGCTTTTCGGATTTGACAGGAGCTCTGCGCTCTCCTCCCCGGTAACTGTAGGTATCGGCTAAGAAACAAGAAGATCGGTGCCACCGTGAGAACCTTCCCTCTGCTTGGAAAAGCCAGCCTCGCAAGTACCATCCCCCCCGCAGTGGGGAATGTCATTTCCATCATAGGCAACACGGATCCGGCGGGGAAGACCGCGTCAAGTCCCAATGGGAGCACCAGCCCAGAGAGCGGCGTGCCCCAGCTGATTCCCCGCTGCGCCAACACTGCTTCATTACGGACTCTGGAGCACGTGAAGAAAGGGGGGAAAGCCGGGACCAATGGCCAGAATCCTTCTGGGTCTCCCACAGAGCCTCTGCCTGAACAGTACGTTCTGGGGTTGGAAAGGGAGGCCCCTCGGAGCAGGGCATGCCTCCTCTGGGGTGGCCCCTTCTGATGCCTTACGCTTGGCGGGTCAGTCTGAGAAATTGATCTCCCATTGCCTGAATCAGTTTCATCCCAGCTCATCCTGTGCCTTTTTAAATCAGATGGCCGCAGCCCTAATTTGATCTTTCTCTTTCTGATTCTTCCAGTAAAATCGGCTCCCCTCCAAAAACTCCTGTCAATCAGACCGCAGCTACCTCAGCCGGCCCCCTTCCTCCCCCTCCTCCCCTTCCTCCCCCTCCTCCTCTTGCTGGCACCGAGATGAGCCCCATCACCCCCAAATCCAGCCCTTTCACCACCCGAGTGCCCATCTACCCAGCTCACTCAGACAGCCTTCCGTATTTCCAAGATCCCCGGGCTCACCTCTCCTACGAAGCTGCACCCTACCCGCAAACAGGTGAGTGTCCGGCTCAGAGAATAGCAAGGGCACTACAGTGAAAGAAGGACTGTTGTTTACAGCGTCAGAATAGGCCAAGAGGGTGGTGGGAAACTGAATTCATGATCATAGCTTCGTTTCTTCTTCCTTAGCAAATTTGGCAGAAGGGGTCCTTTTCTGTGGTCTAGCTTAAGTCACAGAACTCAGTTCCCTAAATTTCATCAGTGCTGTACCTTCTGATTCCTGCTAACTCCAGTGGGATCCTTTAAAGTGTCTGAGACAAACTAATGTTCTGGTTTTATTTTTTATTTTTTTTAACTGCATCCTTTTTCTCCTCCCCATAAAAAGGAGTTGCTCTAAAGTACATCAGAATATAAAACCTAATAGTCAGATGACTCATAAACATGGGGAATAGTTGTTGAAACATAGGAAGGATTTAAAAATAAATATTAAACCATGCTTCAGTGGAACTTAGAACTGGACTAGCCGTCAGTAGGAATGTTGAGTTATCCCAGGATGTAAGAAATCCGGACAACTTGCAGGGAACCAGGAAGTGTACGTCCTGGTTCTTGCTGGTTCCTTCTGCCCTGTGGATTCTGCTTGGCTTCTCTTGTTCTGTTCTGACTTCGAGGTGTTCTCCACCGAGATTTCCAGCAATTTTCCTTCTGCCTGTGCCAACCTGGCTCAGGCAGAGCTCGACTACGCTTTTTGTTCTGTAGGATACTATCCGGCACCCCCAACGGTCCCTGCTAGTGTGCCTCCGTGCCTCCCTCGCTTTGTGAGGTCCAGCAGCGTCTCCGAATCCCCTCTCCCGCCTGCCTCGGTACCATACAGTGAACATTACAGCACGTTTCCATCTCGGGACAGACTGACTGCCGCTTACCAGCAGGCGCAGGCGCAGGCACAGCCATATGGGCCGGTCCCCCCGGTCCCCTCTGGGATGTACGCACCGGTTTACGACAGCCGGCGTATTTGGCGGCCGCCGATGTATCAGAGGGACGATATCATCCGGAGCAACTCTTTACCTCCCATGGAAGTCGCCCACCCCTCTGTCTACCAGAACTTTCTGCGGGAAAGATACAGCTCTGTGGACAGCTACTGTTCGGTGCCCTGCCAGTTGCCAGCGGAGCAGAGGGCCGTGCCTTGGTCGAGGGTAGGTGCTCCAAAGCTTAGCAGGGAACTGCTCAAGGTGACCGCCTCTTCTCTGCCTTCCCAAGAGACTGAGGGCTTTACAGTGCTGGGAGCTTTCCTTCCTTGGGTGGAGGCTCTGAGGCTGCTCTTGCTCTTGCTGCTCTTTCGAGGCGTTGACAGGGTCTGTTTTTGCTGTTTATATATTTGTGTATGTTAGTAAGTCGGTGTGCGTAGGGCACCATGAACTGCATGGAGGGAAGCTTGAATATTCAGGTTCTTGGAAGAGGGAGTGTGCCAGTGTTTTGCTTTGGTCCTTACTTTGTGGTCACCTGGGGGCAGTAGGGGTAGGCAGCGGCAAAGTGCAGGGCAGCCAAAAGAAAAGAAATGGGGGGAAGATGGGCGGGGGGAGTTGAAGCACACACTGCAACGTAAGTGTGGACGGGCTGCCAAGCGCCTGAGTTCTGAGCATGTGTCCGTGGGGGGACTGCAACAGCCGTAACTTCAAGGACCAGCCATAACTACCATTCATTCAGCACCGTTGTAACTTTGCACAGTGCTGAACAAATGGTCATTAAGCAAGGACTACCTGTTGTTCTTGAACTCAATGTGAGCTGTAGCGAGTTTGTTGAGTGTTGCTTGGCCTTCAGACACACAACTTGACCTTCCTTTTAGGAACCTTGCGGCCACCTGAAGCCTGCTTACGATGACCCTCTCAGAAGGAAGCCAGAACAGTGGGCTCCTTGCCACACCCCGAAAATGCCCCTCGTGACTTCTGCTCTTCCTGCAGCTACACCCTCTCCATCATCACCTTCTCCTCTCTTCGGTGTGGACTTCGGCTCTGAAGTAAGGCCCCGGAGCCTCCGGGTGGGAGGCAGGCTGGGAGGGAAGGACCCTTGCGCCTGGCAGCTTGCCTGTCCTTTTTTTCTTCCTCGGGCCTTTCTCAAAAGGGCTCTTCCTATTAACTCCAACTAGCTGGTAACCCCTCCCTGCTGCTTTGAAGACCAGGAACATGGGCTTTTAGGAGAGGACGTTTACCCTTCTTTCCATTCCCTTTTGCAGCCTTGGAGCAAGTGATACTTAGCCTGGGGAAAGGACCCTTTGTGAATAAACATGTCCTCATTCCTATTCCCTTCTTCCCCTGTACGGTCAGATTGTTTTCCTTTTCTCTTTCATTCTGCCCGTAACTATCCTTCTGTGGCTCCAGAAAGTAACCCAAGGCCGACCTGGGTCGTATCTATAAAGTGGTCAGGAATTTTCTCCTGCTTCTTGCAGTTCAGTGAGAACTCCAGCAGCTTGAGCAGCACGAAGTATGAGGACGACCAGCTTTGCCATTACTCGCCTTGGTCCTGCGGCACCATCAGCTCATGCATCAGCGCGGTTGAGTCTGAACCCAAGGACGTCTTGGCTAATTCCAGCACGGTGCTCCTAGTAAGGCTGTTCAGGGGCGTTACGGTGGGGTAGCCTAAAGCGATCCTGGGACTCTGGAAGGATCCTTCGGAGCTGGTGTTGCCGTGCCCCTCTCAGCCTTCCTTTCCACGCAGGATCTGGACAGCGGAGACCCCAAGAGGCAGGTGCACCTCTTTGAAACCCAGAGGAAGGCCAAGGAGGAGGACCCCATCATCCCTTTCAGCGACGGGCCAATCATCTCCAAGTGGGGGGCCATCTCCAGGTCGTCGCGGACAGGCTACCACACCACGGACCCTGTTCAGGCCACTGCTTCCCAAGGAAGCGCTACCAAACCCATCAGCGTGTCAGGTGGGGGCAGCACCTCGAAGGGGGCGCGGAGAGGAGTGGGGCAAGGCCCCCGCTGAGCTGAACCTGACCCTTGGCCTCTTTACAGATTACATCCCCAGCGTCAGCACGGTGGACTTGAGGTGGGGCTCCTACACTTCAGATTCTACTTCCTCAGCGCCTTTCGCAGAACGGTAGGCAGGCCGGACGTCCTGGACAGATCTGGCCCTGCCTGAGCTCGGGCCGCAGGTTCCTTGAGATCACAGCTGACCCTGAGAGGCGCTCCAGCTGCGCCCACAGAGGGCCCTCTTGCAGACCCGTCTGGTGCCGAACGCCACCCATGAGGCTCAGCCTTCCCTTTCCTCTCTTTCAAGGGACCGCTTCATTGCTGCTGACGGATCAGCCCCAAGAAAGCATTCGAGTACCGGGGACCTCCTGAGTATTGAGTTGCAGCAGGTACAGCTTTGCCTTCCGAGCCGGATAGTTCAGGAAGAGCGATTTTGGGGGCAGGCAGACAGGCATGCCTGTGGCCCTTGGAGCAAAGGGCAGCCTCCAGATTGCTGTGGGGGATGTGGCTCTGGGCAGGGAGATTGCAGCCGTCCCCACTGAGCATTCTGAGGCTTGCTCTGCTTTTCCACCCAGGCCAAAAGCAACTCGATGCTGCTGCAGAGGGAGGCCAACGCCCTTGCCACGCAGCAGAAATGGAGCACCTTGAGGGAAGGCAGTCCCCTCGCCTTGAAGCTTTTAAGCAAGGAAATGGAGCTGAGGAATGGCGAGGTCAGGGGGCTGGGGCATTTTCCCACCGCACGCCCCCTGCACCAGGAGGTCATTCTTTCTAATATCCGTTGTGTTTTCCCTTTCTTCCCTGCTCCCCAGGCTGACTACCCCGAGGACGGTGCGGACCCCAAGTCTGACCGAGACATTGAACTAGAGCTTTCAGCCCTTGACGCTGATGAGGCCGAGGGGCAGGGAGAGCAAATGGAAGTACGGAAAGAGTTCTCTTGATTCTACCCACACTTCTCTCCTCAGACATCTAGAGCAGGTAGCAGTCCTTTTCCGTTTGGTGGATAGCGTCCTGCATCCAGGACCGCAGTTCCTTACAAGGCTGAGCTCAGTCAAGAGAAAATAAGGTAGCACGAGGTTGTCAGAATATTTTTCCCCCTTCTTGGGTTGGTAGTAACACCCCCAGGGTCTATTGTTCGCTTTCTGAACAGAAAAGCTGCTCCGACGGTCTCACACCCGCTTCAATGCACCCGTGTCCACCTACCTGGTTCAGTGTCTAACTGGCCAGGCTGAGTTTGAGTTCTAGAAGAATCGGGGGCAGAAGCTGCGGGGGGGCAACATTCTGCTTGAAGCAGTACAGTTCCCTTCCAGTTTGATCTCTTCCGACGAGGGCGGGCTGGTCCCTCCCAGCCCTTTTGCATTTTGCCCCCCCCAATCCAGTTCATATAGAGACCAGCAGCTGTTTACTGCTCTGCGTCAGCTGAAATCTATCAGAACAAGCCTCTGTGGCTGCTTTGAGGGAATCTCACAATCCCAGGGAATGCTTTTTTCCCCTCTCTGTAGGATTTTGATCCGGAGGTGGGAGTTTCAGGGCACATCTTCGCCCCCACTCGCAATTTCTCCAAGAGGGATGGCGACCCCAATTGTAACTACCACGTGTGATTATCCTTTTCCTTCCTTCTCCAGGAGAGGCCGGGCCTGCAGCTTGGCATTAGCGATCAAACCGACAACCTCTTCAGTGGGTCAGCTCTGGAGAACGGCCGCCCCGTGGAGCAGCCCCAGGTGGACCCCAGGCAGCCAAAGAGGCCTCTCCTGCACGAAGACCTGGCTATTCTGTGAGTGTGAGACAAAATGGCAGTCTGGCTCAAGGCTCAGGGCAAAAGCTTTCCTGCGTGAGAGTCTTCATACGCGGTCTTCCTGTCCCTTGTGCCTTCCTTGCCGTGGGTGGAGCTTCTCATTATCTGATTCCTGCTTTCTTTCCCTCCCTCCCTCTCTTGATGGTGGTAGACCCCAAACCATGGTTAGATATCAGTGCTGACCCACGTCCTATATTTTCACTAGGTCCTTACTTATTTAGTCACGTGCATAGCCTACAACCTGCAAAAAACTAAACACTATCCGCTTAGTACAGTGTTGTCCAAACTTGGCCACTCTAAGATGAGTGGACTTCAACTCCCAGAATTCCCCAGCCAGCATGGCTGGCTGGGGAATTCTGGGAGTTGAAGTCCACTCATCTTAAAGTGGCCAAGTTTGGACAACACTGGCTTAGTAGTTGTAGGGTTCCGGTCGTTTGCCTTCCCCCACCAGTGGAAGGCCTCTCTGTGACCTGATTGTCCTTCTTTCCTCTTTACAAAATGCCCATGGAAGAAGGGGTCAGAAAGAAGCTTCTGTGTTTGAGCTACGACCAGGTTTTCTTTTATCTTCCCTGCCCGCTCCTCAGGGAGAAGCAGAAAGGAGTCTTGCCAGCGACATCCTGCTTCAGCCAACCGATGGAGTCCTCCACGAGCAGCAGGATCTCCCTGCCCATCACGACGTCGGCCAGCGTGGGCACCCTTCTTCTCAAAACAGCCCATGGGATTGTGGAAGGGCAGAATGACTTTTTAAGGCCGGTTGCAAATGGCAAAATGGTTAACACATGAGAGGTGTTTTGCATTCAGGCTTGTGACCATGCTAAGAAATGGTTAGCTTTTCTTTCTTTCTTTCTTTCTTTCTTTCTTTCTTTCTTTCTTTCTTTCTTTCTTTCTTTCTTTCTTTCTTTCTTTCTTTCTTTCTTTCTTTTCTTCTTTTTTTTTTAAGAAAATCCTGTTGGGGTGATTTGTTTCCTGTGGACTTTTTGATACATCAGACTCTTCTTGTGTCTTAGCTTTCAGGATAACAAGAGAGAGAAGCGATGGAGTCACCAACTTCGCTAGGTTCAAATGTTCACTTTTCACAAGCAGTGTGGAATCTGGACGTGGTTTAACTTTAAAGTGGCTTTTCAGTGAGTTCGACACCCCCAAGTCGTTATTGTTTTGCGATGGCTTCTGTAGGAAAGCCTACGAAACTCTCATTAAAGCCAGCAGTTTCTTGGGAGGATGTGGCTCATAGGAGCAAAAGTAAGTTGTCATGCGTCTGTTTGAAGCTGCTTGTCTCTTCAGCTGTGGAACTTTGTGTGTGAGGAAAGAGAGGGTGTGAGGACGCTCCCCACACAAGGCTCTTAATTCAGGGCATTGAGCTTTGCACTGGAACATCCCTACGCAGCAATGTGTCCCTTCTTCCCTACCTGCCCCCTCTCCCTTCTCTTTGACAGCTTGGTCTTTCTGTGTATGGAGCGACTTGCCTGCGTACAAATTTTAGGTAGCGAAGCAAAGCCAAGCGCCTGGGTCTTTCCGCATACGTACTTGCTTGTTTCCTGCTCAGAGTTGCAAGCAGAATCACTCCGTTCTCTTTGGTAGCTCCGCGCACGTGTTGCAAGAGCACTCGGTCGCCCAGCCCCCTCCGCAGAATCCCCGGGTCGCTTGGCATCCAATGCCTCACCGATGATTCTCTGCAAAACCGCACACCTAAAACGCCATGGCCGTGTTTGCCCCGACGAACACAGCGTTCCCGTTTCTGTACGTACAAAACCATGGTTGGTTCGCGGTTCTTTAGATGCTCATGATATTGTGTTGGCCATCCTACTGCTGAGAATGTTAGCATTTGGGTTCGTTACTGATTTAAGTCTGGTGACATCTTGAACACTTCATAATGTAGCTTTAGCTGGGCTTGTACAGAACAGTGAAAAAATAAGTCCTCTTTAAGACGTGATTTTTTTTTTAAAGACCATAAAGTAGAGAACTATGATCTAAAATTGGAACATTCTCCCCTGTGAGCTCGCTCTTCATAGCTGCACTTTTCCCCTCTTTTTCTTTTAAAACTTCAGGCTACTCCTGAAGAAGCAAGGGGGCACCATGCTATCAGGCAAGAAAACTCTCCCTATTTGTCCTCTGCAGCTTTCTTTTTATAATTTTTACATTTCTCTTCTTCTTCTTCTTCTTCTTCTTCTTCTTCTTCTTCTTCTTCTTCTTCTTCTTCTTCTTCTTCTTCTTCTTCTTCTTCTTCTTCTTCTTCTTCTTCTTCTTCTTCTTCTTCTTCTTCTTCTTCTTCTTTTTTTTAAGAAAATGTTTGTTAATTAACTTCTGTGAAGTTGTTTACTCTGGAAATCGTACTGGAATATTTTAGCCAAGCAGCACTTTCACCAGGGTGTACTCTACATACAAGGGCTTGTCCTTCAATCAAATGGGTTTCAAAAGAAAACATAAAAGATGATCATGTTATTGGCAGAACAAAGCTGTTATGCCCAATTGTGGCATCGAGATTGTTTATACACTCACAACATTGTGGCATTTCTCTGAGGGTTACAGATCTAACCTGGATCATTTAAAAAAAAAAATCTCACTTCTGATCTACGTGTTGTTTTAAAAAAGTTGTTGTACATACGAATTGAAAAATACAAGAACTACTTGTTTTGATAATTCCAGCAATGTTGTGAAAGTTTTTACCCGCTAATTTAGTAGTAAGTGCAAAAGGCTATTTATACAGCAGCCAAATTCCTTTTCTCGATTTCCTGTCAGTTTCCAAAGCTTTTCTTCCTACTATGGCTGCCTCACATTAAACTAAAGGGAACTGAAAATTAAGATTTTGTTACATACCTATTCACTGTACCTTGTGACTGTTACGTTCAATGGCAAAATCCAGTGCTTGCGCTCCCAATTTAGCCAAGCAATTCTTGTATATATGAATTTATATATGACATTTGAGATGCTTCCAGAAATTTTCTTTGCGCTGTTCTCAGTTTCAGACTATAGAAT
Organism: Python bivittatus; assembly: GCF_059951505.1. Classification (NCBI taxonomy): domain Eukaryota; kingdom Metazoa; phylum Chordata; class Lepidosauria; order Squamata; family Pythonidae; genus Python; species Python bivittatus. Next base: position 972,458 of record NW_028277076.1, on the reverse strand, counting down.
CTTAACAGATAGATATGCAAAACAATCTCTCTCCTACATGGATATTTAGTCAGTAAGGTCTTCCACACTGAAGGGGAAATGATTTTTCCAAAATGGAAGGAGGAAAAACCTGCATTGCTATTTTGTTGCAAAAATAGAAAAAATACAGAGGTTTGAGAGAGGTTTATTTTGCCCCCAGGGAAATAACCCCTTTGTAAAATCAGAGTGCCACAGTCTGAGGGTAAAATACATATTACCTAACCGGACTGTGTGTATTTCAGCTGTTACGTGTTTAGTTTTCGGTTGGTTGTTTTTTAATGTACTATTTTCTTTCTCAGGACCTTGACTGCTGGAGGAAGCGTCTGGGAATCAATTGTTTACATACCGTTGTCTCTTCCTCTGGTGCCATCACACTCAGAAAACTCCCTTTCAGCTGGCCTTGTTTCTCAGATATCTCTTTTTATTTTAGTTTGGAGTAGGCAGGGAACTCTCCTGCCTTATGGGAAAAAGAAAAGCGATAAACAGAGAATTGCAGGTAGACGAAAACAGCTGAAATGCGAGCGAGGTCCCTTCTTCCCCCACCAGCTTTCACAACCAAACACTGGCGTCTTGCTGTGAAACTCTTGTCTTTTTGGGTGGGTGCTAATCGTGTCTAGTTGCATCTCCAGTAGTGTTCCTCTCTCTTTGCAAGCAGAGCAGCGGTCCCGAGGCAGCCAGATGAGGACCAGGGCCTGTTTTAAGGCTCTGATTTTGCGAAGCTAGGTCAGATGAGAAGACCGCTCCTCCCTTGGTGAACAAGTAGCACTGTTACAGAGAAATGAAGGAGACGTTCTGGCTCTCAGGTGCGCGTGCCCCCCCCACCACACACACACACACATACACACACATGCTGTAGCAGCAGAAAAGAGTAGAAGTAGGTCCCTTTCCAGGCCTTCAGCTACTGGATTTCGAGCACGAACGGAGTGATGGCCACACTCCTTCGGTCGATGATACCCACTGTTTGCATTGGAGCAGACTTGGGGGGAGAATCAGTGTTAAGAAGAGCTTTGCAGGGAAAGTTTGGCACTGCAGAAACGGGGTCGTGCTAGTCTTGAGTAGGCAGATTTTCACAGCGCATCTCCTGCGCAGGTTTTCCATCAGCAGCAAGCAGTGGAGTTGTGCCTCAGTCGCTCTGATACCGGGAGAGACGTTTCATCCTTGCTGAATATGTTGTTTTGTGCAGAAAGGCAGTGGAGGACTGTGTGGGTCTGCAAGGAAGTTCAGAGTGTTCCTTCTGCAGAGAGCACATGGTGAACACACAACAGCCAGAATAGATGAGCGAAGAATAACCTTTAAAACATAGAAATCCAGATCAGTTGTTCTGAGTGTTGTCTTTCATAAAAAAAATTTTTAAAAAGCCTTTGCAGAGCTTAGCCCGCTGTGCTGACTAGGTTTTGCTCAATGTGATGAGAAAAGGGTGCTGACAATTTTGCGACCTGGTTTTTGTGAGCAGGTATATTTCCCCAGTATTTATTATCTTGTCCTTTGCGAAGTTTAAATCTGAGTGCACGTCTCTGCAACCGTGTAGAGAATAAGTGAACTACGCGCTATCCAGGGGTTAAGTTTGTTTTTAAGCACCTTGTATTCAGGAAGACTCTTCATCTATTATGGACTAGAGACGTAAATTAAGAATGCGATGACAGATATGCCAGCTCTTTCAATGCTCAGTTATTTCCTTCACGTTGGGGAGGGTCCCAGTACCATCGTTTGATAGCAAAGTGGCGTGCCTTCTGGGCGTGTCAGACTGCAAAATCCATCATTCACAGCCAATAAGTCTACTTGCTTTGGTTGGATATGTTGGGGGGTGCAGTCCAGTACGCCTGGGGAGCACTAAGATATCCCACAGTAAGATGTCAGAAGGATACGTGACAAAGGGAAGATTTTTCCACACACGTTCGTACGCCTAGGCTTTGGCAAAGCTTTAATGGACTTTTTATATACTTGACAAAGTCTACCATTAAAGGACTTCTGGCTGTATCTGCAAGTGCCAGAGAACAGAGACAAAGCTCATTTGCACAGATCCTACCTACTCCCCAGATGAGTTCTCGGTTATTTAGTCCAAGGCATAGGAAATGCATGCATTTCTTCTTTTTTTGGGCGGATAAATCCATTATACTGTAGTTGTGATACAACACGTGTGGCTTTTCTTTCTACTGCACACACCTACTGTACAGCCACTCCAGAGTATTGTAATTTAGCATGCAGTATCTACTCTTCACGTTTACACTATATACTGCATATATTCTTTTCCCTGAAAGTTAAAAGGAAAGAAAAAAAAAGACTTTGTTTTCTTAAGTTGATTTAAGATTTTATAAACCTGCTTAGTCTAGACCAGTGTTTCTCAACCTTGGCAACTTTCAGATGAGTGGACTTCAACTCCCAGCATTCCCCAGCCAGCCTGGCTGGGGAATGCTGGGAGTTGAAGTCCACTCATCTGAAAGTTGCCAAGGTTGAGAAACACTGGTCTAGAACGTTTGGGAAAAGAGGCCTGTTTTTGTCAATTGTACAACCGGTTGTGAAGCTCAAGTGTGAATATTCTTACGTCTGTATTAGACATTTTCTTTGCAAATCTATTGTTCGATTAAAATGTAAATGAAATAAAAGATGGTGTACACCCATCATGTATAATAAAGCAGACTCCATCGCTATGATGGATTTAATGCTCATTTTTAATGGTGCATTCTCAGCTTCTATTTAAAAAATATAATTTAAAAAAAAATCTGTAAAACAAAATGGGGAATATATTTCAGGGTGGGGTAATGAATTCTATTCCATTTAGTTCCGTTTTAAATTTCCAAATTGTATTGTTTTTTTCCCTTTTGTGTTAGAGGAATAGGATTTACACCGGGGAAGTTTAGACCGTACGGTCTGTATTTTTGGGGTGGGAAGGTTGGAGAGATGGGAACCGGCTTTGTGATTTAGCCTGAATAGCAGGGTGAACTCTGTATATGCGTGTGTGTTTGCTGTAGCACTGAAGTAGAGATTGTTAGCTTTAAGGCTGGTCACAGACTTTAGCAAATTGTGGTTTGTTTGTTTGTTTCCCAGTGTTTCAAGAGAGAATTAATAGAAAAAGTTTGCAATACTTGACATGTATTTGCATGCCGTAAAATAAAAAAAAGAAATCTCTGCTTAAGTTTGTTTTGCTTTTGTCTTATTGTGGTGTTGGGGCAGGATAAAATGTCTTTTTATATATGGGCGGGGGATGTTAAGCAGATGTTTGTGTTTTTATGTGGTCTTCCAGAGGTTCAGGAAGATGTTGGACTGGGAGAAGAGGGACCTTGACCAGAGTCCATAGATGGTTTTGTGTTAGTCACTCTCTCAGGTTCAACAACCTTGTGGTTTGTTTAGTTTGTACTAAATATGTTGGAGGAATCCAGCCATTGTGTCTCATTCAACAAACCATGTTTAAATTACAGCTTGCTACAATTCCAGATTCAGACCTTGCCTGATGGAGTGAGAGAACTTGCTTTGTTTTATTGAAAAAAGGGCAAACAAACATTGAGCGGAGGAGGCTAAACACAAGTAAGAAGATTTATCACAGCCTAACTCTTCTGAATCCCAAAGATCAAGGACTTCAAAGTCCACGTGGGATGGTATGTTAAGCCTGTGATGGCTTTGATGGCAAGAACAGTTCAGAAACCATGGTGAGATGGTGTGTAGTTATAGAAAAGCTTTGAGTTTCTTGACCTGCTGTGTGTGGAATACGAGAAAATTGGTGGTAGCTGAGTCCAGTAAAGTATTTTGTAAGATCGCCCTGGGTTTTTGAGTCGGCCCAGATTTCTTGCACACTAAGAAAGAACTGGATCCATTCCGCCATGGGGGTCATGTTCTAGATGGCTGTCACCCAAGGAGTGGCAAGATATGGCCACAGATTTGCGCCAAAAGATCCTCTTCCATTCTCAGCACCCTCCCCAGGCAATGGCTGGATTGCCAGAGGCAGCAGTCCCACCCCACCCGCTTCCTTGATTTATAGGAACCCCCTCCCCGATTCTTGTAATCATCTTGGGATGCCTGAAGGTGCTTCCCATCCCTCTGATCCTTGGATGACCATCATCACTCTTCCCCTTAACAGAAGAAGACCCAACAACCCTCCAGATGCGGTTGCACTGCCTCGCCTGGAATGCTTTGCCCGCAGCTGGGCTGGCTGGGGCTGCTGGGAGTTGTAGTTGAGCGATACTGGAGGGCTGCACCTTCTTAATTGCAATAGAGGTTGGCTCTCATCTCATGGGTAAGTGGTTGCAATATACTTCAGTGGCTTTTGGGTTGAACTTCAGTTGTTTTCCGTATATTTTGGCATATAACAATGACTGGGCATGAAATAAAAGAAACCCACTCGGTGCTTGGGAGGTTATTATTGTTTTGCTCTTTGCAAGCAGGCTTGGGGCTGAGCGACTAGGCCTGAGTCACCAATAGCAACCAGCTATTTATTGATGGTTCCCCTTTCCCGCCGGCAGGGGGCTGAGCGGGGCTTGCCCTGCCTTTCCTCCTCCGCGGAGCGACAGGAGCACTTCCGGATGCCAAGCGACCATGCGGGTCAAAGAGTGGAAAGAAGCGCGCCGGCGAGCCAGACGGAGCGCTAACCGTGCAACAGCGGGCGCGAGGCTTTCCCCTACGCCTGCAGCACTCGGGAACTGAGAAGAAACGAAGCGAACGGAGCTGCTTGCGGCCTTTCATCGTTAAGGAGCGACTGCTTGGCACATAACCAAAGCCGTTACATGCGAATCGAGCTGGGTGTGATTTTAATGTAAGAGAAATGATGGAGTGACGGTGGGGGGAAAGACGGAGGCATCCATAAAGGCATCGCGCGGACCAGCCCAGCGATGCTTCTTCTGTTGCCCCGCCGTTTCCAAAAGGGACCGGGAGTGCGGGTACGACGCGAACTGTTTTCTCTCCCTCTATAGCCTCGCCTGCCTCCTTCCTCCTCCCGCCCCATTTCCCAGCCTCCTCTGCGCTCCTTCCTTTGCGTCGGTTCGGAGGAAGAGAAGCCGCCCCTCAGAGGGTGAGGAATGGGGGGCCGCGAGTGGGCTGGCCTGCCCCGCAGGGAGGGTGTGGGAAAGGAGGGGGCTGGGAAAGGGGAGGCTGGCCTGCCCCGCAGGGAGGGTGTGGGAAAGGGGGGTGTCTGGCCCACAGGGAGGGTGTTGGAAAGAAGGGGGCTGGGAGGGGGGGACTGGCCTGCCCCACAGGGCTGTGAAGGAGGACTGGCCTGCTCCACAGGGAGGGTGTGGGGAAGGGGGGTGTCTGCCCCACAGGGCTGGGAGGGGGGCTGGCCTGCCCCACAGGGAGGGGACTGGGAATGGGGAGGATGTTAACGTGAATTCAGAAAAGACACCTTGGGAAAGAAATCCGTTAATCGTTCCCAAAAGCAGCAGCTTTCCCTTCAGGCCAGGCGGCCTGCCCGCAGGGGTGTTGTGAGATGCTGCCCTCCCAGCGGCTTCCTGCAGATGCCAGAGGTGGAAGGTGAGAGGACGAGCCTTTGCGCCTCTCTGGGGGAAGAGCCTGAAGCTGTGGCGTCTGGGTGTTGGGTTCCTCCTTCAGTGGCCTCCAGGCTGTTGGCTGCCTCTGACTCCCATCATCCCCAGCCCGCATGTTACCCAAGAGCAAGGCCAGAATCGCCCAACTGGAAATGCACTCTAATAGCCTCTTTTCTGAAAACCTGGCCGTGTGGCCTTAATTGCCCCCAGTCAAACGCTGCACATCTTGAAGCTGAAATCCTTAGAAACGTAACCAGTACAGTGTACGGCTGCGGGTGCTGTGGGTCCACCAATATTGCGTCCCATATCCTTCCGGCTTTGTTTGTTGTGGTCCAGTTGTTTTGCTAGCGAGCAACATTTATGTTTTGGGAACTCGTCCTCTGCTTCCTTTTCAGAGGAAATTTGTGTGGCTTGTAAACAAAATCAGCAATGGCTGCCCATTAAGTTATCAGGAGCAAGAAAACAGCAATAGAATTGAATTACTAATTACTACCCCTCTCTACGGCCTCTGGAAAAGGCTTGTTTTATCTCTTAGCGCTTGTAAGCCAGAATAAAACAGAAATCACGAAAATTCCAAAGCCTGGATCCATTTTGCTGTTTGCCTGGATTAATTCAGCTTTTTAATCCCCAGCAACCCTGAGAGTTATTCAGATGTGTTTCTCCCTTCAGGCTGCTCTAGGAATCATCTTTAAAGTCATCTAAGCTAGAGCTGTTTCCATATCTTGTAACAGAGTTCTGTTCATTAACCACCTATTTCTTAGCCTAACAAGAAAGATGCTTTTCTTCTGGGCTCACAGTTAGTGTTCATGTCACCAAGGAAATCTGTTTTGTTTTTTTTCCCCCTACCTCTTAACAACTGATGTGCCAGATGGCTTTTAAAGTTCCTGCTGGCAAATCCAGAACCTACTGAGAGGATAAAGGAGGGATTAAGGGTGGGTGTTAATGCCCCTCTTGCTGGTGTTGCTTTCTCATTGGTACTCATCTCTATATTTAACCATTTTTGGGGGGGGGGGAGATAAAAAATTGAGTCTCTTAAGCAGGAGAGCACATGATCTGGTATTAGTCCACCAGCTGAATTGGGGTGAGTTTTGATCTTAAGAACGCCGCGGCAAAACCAAAGGTAATTGGGTTTTGTAGAGAGAAGTCTTGTTAGACCCAGAGGTTCCAAGGCAGTGAGAGGCAGCCGAATTGAAAAGGAGACTCGGCTGTTCTGCACTTAGCAGTTGTTTTCTCCCGCTGTCATTTACTTATTTTAGCTTTCAGAGCCAGTGATGAAAGGAGGCAATATGGCACTCAAGGACAGATGCTTCATTCGCACACAGTGCATCAGTTTTCCTGTAGCATTAGGTCACACGACCTGCTGCTTTGCTGTTCCTCTCTTTTAGCTTGCTAACCAACGTGTGCTGAAGCCAGAGAGAATTGGAAGAGCAGGTGGCAGCTGTGGCCAGAGGGACCTTTGCACAGATCCATCTTGGGTGCCAGTTGCACTCATTCCTGGATCTGGAGGCCTTGCTCACAGTCACCCATCCTTAGTCTCCTCCCGTTTGGATTACTGCAACATGCTCTACATGGGGCTGCCCTTGAAGACCATCCGGAAGCTGTAACTGGGCCAGAATGCAGTGGCAGACACAGTTTTGGGTGCCCTGCAGTTCACCCGAGTAACACCACTACCGCATGAGCTGCACTGGCTTCCAGTTGCTTTCCAGATGCAATTCAGAGTCCTGGTTATCATCTTTGAATTCTTACAAGGCACAGGGCTAGGTTACTTGTAGGGCCGCCTCTCCCTGAGGATATCTGCCTGTCCTCTAGGCCAGATAGGGCGGGTGCGCTCCAGGTCCCCTTTCTTAAACGTTGTCATCTGTGGGACCTTGGAGGCGTGCCTTCTCAGTGGCTGCCCTAGCACTTTGGAACAGCCTCCTACCTGAAATCCAAGCGACCCCTACCCTTTTAACCTTCCGGAGAGCTGTGAAGACCTGGCTCTTTCCCCAGGCGTTGGGCTGGGATGGGGGTTGAGCTGCAAGGATGGCGGTCTGGCGCTTGGAGGGAAGAGTACTTTTGTTTTTAGCTATGTTTTTTATGGATTGTTGTGAGCCGCCTAGAATCATCATATAAGATAGGCAGCCATGTAAGTAAGTAAGTAAATTGGGGCAAACCTCCAAGTGTCCATTCCAGGTTCTGCCTGCTCCTCCCCAGTGCAGTTTCTGCCACCCTCTCTCTGTTTTCTTTACAGCCCCGACAATGACAACTCTGGACGATAAGCTGCTGGGGGAGAAACTCCAGTACTACTATAGCAGCAGCGAGGATGAGGATAGCGAGAAGGAGGAGGGCAACGCGGAATCCAACTCTGTTCACGATGCCACTGTGCCGAGAGAGGTGGCACTGAACAGCGACGGCAGTGCCATAAACACAGGTACCACAGATCCTTTTAGTCTCCCTGTTGATCTAGAATCAGTTCAGGCCTGAGTGAATCGATTGCTTTTCGTGTGTACTGAGGGTTTGGTAGCACTCGCTTTTTCTGACTTCTCTCCAGAGAATCTGGAAATGAAGTCCTGCTTTCCCAGCTGAAGACAGGAGAGAAATCCCCAGATGAATGTTACGTGAAAGACAGAGGTTTCCAGCAATCCTTATCCAGGGCTGGAACAAACCAGGGGGTTGTATCCCAGATTCAACCGTCTGTCCTTTTAAGCCTAGCATGGCTTGCTCAGAAAATTAAGCAGGAGAGAGCCTTTCGGCTATGCCTTCCCTTGTTACAGAGGAGACAAGAAAGATGAGTGTTGGACGGTACCGCCAAGCCTTACAAGCCCTTGTCTAAATTGAGGTCGGCTGTTAATCAGAGCAGACCGTGGTCCATCCAGAATGGTGCCTTCCGAAAGCAGCAGCTCCCCCCACTTGAAGGAATCCTTAAAAACAAGGACGTCCCTATAGAAATCCTCTGGTTTGAAAACACTTCTATGTAATTGGCCCGAACAGCACTAGTGAGGAAAAGTCCTTGGTTTTTCAGTAGAAGGATCGTTGACCAAAAATAGCCATTGCTTCTGCTTTGTTTTGCTGCCTCTTACTAAATTGCATGTTTACTTTCATGTTAGCGTTGGCAGATGTTCTGCCTTCCTCCCCAAGTCATTCTGAGTGCTTGGATCACGAATCTGTTTAGCTCGGGACTCTCTGCTCCGATGCGGCAGCCCTTCAGGATGTTAGCTGAAAACACTGCTGGGCGAGGTTTTCTGTGAGGGGTGCGTGCATGTGCATGCGCATGCATAGGTTTTTACACCTTTTATACGCAGGCCCTGTTTGCGCTCTCTGATTGGGTCTCCATCCTATTCTAATAAATATTTCAGCCTTTTCAGGGGCCGCATTTCAGCCCCGTAGGAAACAGCCATTTTTCTCCAATTGGGCGTCTCCGTTTTCCAGCCTTTTCCATGTCCACGTGTCCTCCTAGACCCGGCTTTTACAAAGGGGTTCAGTGTTTTAACATGATGCACAATTTCCAGCCCCTCGCCCCCTTAAATCCTCCCCATAATAGGGGCACTTGATGCCTTTTGCCGAGATCACTGAGCTGTGCAGTTACCGCGGTAGGTTTTATTGTGCCTTCTTCCCAGGTCCTAAAGGCGTGATCAATGATTGGAGGAGGTTCAAACAGCTGGAGACCGAGCAGCGGGAGGAGCAATGCCGAGAGATGGAGCGGCTTATCAAAAAGCTCTCCGTGACCTGCAGATCACACCTGGATGAGGAGAAGGACAAGCAGAAGCAGAAGGAGCTACAGGAGAAGCTGAATGACAAGGTAACGCTCTCGGGGTGGCTCTCTTTCCACCGCTCGCTTCTTTTTCAACTTGGCAGTCACACAGAGGCTGTTTTGCAGTGGAGAAATCGAAGTAAACAGCCCGCCCTTGCACTCACTTTCACCTCGTACCTTAGGTGCTTAAATTACGGGCCTTTTTGCTGCTTTAACAATCCTGCCACGCAGGAACTGCATCTGTAAAAACTCTCTAGAGCCTGAAATGCTAGCGTTCTGAGGGTGGCCGGGCTGACTCTAGGCCAGGCCCGCGTTCCCCCGAAGGACACCTGAGAACGTTTGCTTGGTGAGAATACAAAGGGCTGTGCTAGCATTCTCTGACTGTTCTTGCAGAACTTCCAGTGTTGAGCTCGAGGAGAGGAATTAAGGCAAACTTTCACAGATTCAACCAAAGGGGAAAAAAGACATCTTGATGCTTCCTGATTAGTCCTTTATTTGCAGGGTTCCTTTTGAGGGAAGCGTTCGGTGGCTCCTTTTTAGCTTTCGTACCCCTGTCCCCCAGGCACAGCCATGCGGGCATCAAGGCAGGATCTCACCCTCCGAACTCAGCAGGGCTGAGGGTCTCCCTTCCCTCGGCATCCTGCCCGTTAAAAGGTGTGGCCTCTTTGTTCCCCTCCTCCCAGCTGGCACTGCACGAGGGGGCCGACGACGAGGAGTTCCTGCAGCAGTACCGCAAGCAGCGGATGGAAGAAATGCGTCGCCAGCTGCACCCGGGCCAGCAGTTCAAGCAGGTGTTTGAGATCCACAGCGGGGAGGCCTTTCTGGACGCGGTGGACAAGGGCAACAAGAAGACGCTGGTGATGATCCACATCTACGAGGACGACATCCCCGGGGCCGAAGCCCTCGACGGCTGCATGATCTGCCTGGCCGCCGAGTACCCCACGGTGAAATTCTGCCGGGTGAGAAGCTCCCTGATTGGCACCAGCTCCCGCTTCACCAGCAACGCCCTGCCTGCTCTCCTGGTCTACAAGGGCGGGGAGTTGATCGGCAACTTCATCCGCATTACCGACCAGCTGGGCGAAGACTTCTTTGCTGCGGACTTGGAGGCCTTCCTGCAGGAGTGCAGCTTGCTCCCCGAGAAAGACGTGGTGCTTTTCACTTCGATTTGCAACGCTGCCTCCTGCTACGATGAAGACAGCGACTTGGAAATTGACTGAGGCCCAGAGGACCGGTCACATGGCCTCCGAGGGCCCCTTGCTAGTTTGTAAAGGGTAGTTGTTTGCCAAAGAGGCATGTACCCTCCAGTCCCTGAGCCCATCCGGCAGGTCTGCAGCCTGCCGCCGCCTCTTTCAGTTGTGCCCTCAAGCCCTGCCCTGCCCTGCTCGTTGGCATTGCGTAGATTCAGAAATAGGCTTTCCAGTCTGGAGTCACGTAGCAGCAGCCTCCCAGAGCAGGGGTGCGTGGGCCGTATGCCAGCCCCATAATTTCTTTGGGGAGAGGGGGTCATCTCATTGTTTGCTTAACCTGATAGTGATCGGCAGGACTTGGAGGTCTCAGGAGTTGCTTGGGGCGGCAGCTACCCCGGCGTTGTTACCTTAACCTTTTTCACACCGTGAAAAATCTTGGAGCCGGTTGTCTGCGCTTCCCTGGATTTGGCTGTCCTGGGGTGTCTCCCCTCTCCCCTCTCTTGTGCAGATTGACTGTTTAAGGTTTCTTCACACCTAGCAGAACTTAATGTTTTCTTAACGCAATAAAAGATTAAAATCTTAACCTTCTAATTGAGTAGTTGCTTGACCAAACCGTCCCGGGCAAGGAGGGTGGGGGAGTCATCAAGGGCTTCTTCCAAGGCACCCCGCGGTGGAAAAAAGGGGGCAGAAGCGGCACCTGAGAGCCTTTTGCCCTTGTGCCAGTTAAGGAGAGTAGGACTTGGGGCCGGAAGTAGCTCATGGTGACACAGCATCATGTTCTGGGGCCCAGACCTGCTGACTTCCCCCTCCCATTCCAGGCCCCTTAGAAATGCATCTGGATTCCTCTCAGCATCCCGGGCTGGGAACACCACCTCTGTCTGATGGTGGCCTTGTTGGACTTCAGTTCCCATAATGCGCAGCCATTGGCTAGGGTTACGGGAGTTGAAATCTGGCACAATGGAGGGCCCCTCACCTAGGAAATCCAGGGTGGGGACATCAGAGGAGGGAGCTTACTGGAGACTGACTACAGCAGGGTTCCTCAACCTTGACGACTTGAAGATGTGTGGACGCCAAGTCTCCAAGGTTGAGGAACCCTGGACTAGAGGACACCTGCTAATGGGCACCAGGACTCACCTGAAGGGAGGTAGCCCACCCCAAACTGCTCCTGTGCAGAACTGAAGAGTAACCACGGTGGGGAATCTGGGTTTCTTTGCTCATTTTTCCTATTTGTCTTGCCACAGCTATTTTTCCAATATCTGTACTTGGCACGGAAGGGGAACTGGCCCTCCATGGGACCCAGTGATCAGGGGCACTTCTCCCTTTCTAAGATGACTGGGGAGGGGAATGCCTGCAGCAATTTCTGTTAGCAACTTTCGTCTGTTGGGTACCACTTGAAGTCAGCTCAATGTCGCCATTAAAGTCAGAGAAGTTCTTGCTGTGTTTGTGGGAGCAGGTTGGATACCTTCTGGCACTAGGGCATCTTCACGTACCCCTTTGGACTTTCACATTTTCATTATTTTTTGAACGTAGAAACATTTCTTTCCCTCCTGCTCCCCTTCTGGCTTATTCAGACAGCAACATAGAAGTATTAAGTAGGTTTAGGCACTATTTTGGAAGCTCTTCAAGTGATCGTTTTAAAAGGCGGTCGGTCAGGCATCAGGAGCAGATCCGGAGTCTGTTGGCCTGCCTGACATGTCAAGAAATAATTTTTTTTCAATGTAATTTAGATGCTTCTGAGATAAATTCGCAGCCATGTGTATCAATTCGCTATCTCCCATTAATTGTATAACTCTGTGATATAAATGCCAGCCATTTCAGAGTATAAGGTGATACATTTCAAGGGCTGAATTAATATTACCGTGTTCAAGGGGGGTTTACTTTCCCCTGAACAAGGAAAGTTGTTTTGAAAAAAAAAAATGACAAGCCGATTGCAACATGTGTTGTTCAGCCTTTGACTTTCCCCGTTGTAAAGAAAACCAGATGCTTTTCTAATTTCCACAGCGGGAGAAGAGTTCGCATTTGGACCATTAAATAATGTTGGAACGGGACATAAGGGAAGCCACTTAGAATGATGCCTGGAAGTAGCTAGTAGTTCATCCCTGGCGTATCGTAACAGGAAAAATCTCTTGTGGGCCAGATACCCAAGGCTTAATTAAGCCTGTTCAAAGGCAGGGAGGGTGGGGTGATTGAGGGATCAAGTAGGGCAGAGAATGTCATAAGTCAACTGAGGTGGACTCTGTCTAGCTAGCTGTACATGGAGGATGCTCCACACGGCAACGCTTGGTTGCAAAACTCCTTGTCATTCAGGGGCTTCTGCCAGGTGACCAGTGAGGAGAAGGCGCCTTGCATCCCTCAACCCTGGCTCTGGCCACCACACAGGGCTCAGAGCAGGTGCGCGCGGCCCCGGCCCTTCCCGGAGGAATCTGGGCGGCTGGCGGCTGCGTGAGTAGGTCTCCCCCCAGACCTCCTTGGGTGAAGTGGGGAGAGGCTGCGTTGTGGCTTGGCAGACTCGGGAGAGTGTCTGGAGAGGAAAAACGGCAAAGTCTGAGCGATTCAAGAGCTGAATTTCGGCACGTTGTGCTGAATGGCCAGTTTTTCATCTGCTCGGTGTCTTTATAAATGATTTATTACAATTGCTAGTAAGGACATAGAACACCCTCTTCTCCAGGAATCTGCCTGGAGCTTCCTTTTGGTCAGGGAAGAAGGGTGTGCCGAATCATACCGGATGGGTGCTCTTAAGGAGCATGTGTGACTCAGGCACTAAACATTTGTTTATGGCAGTCATGCTCGCGACGTGAAATTAAGCTTGGCAGCTGCTCAGACAAGCCACCGCAGCGGCAGAGCGTGTGCTGGAGCGGCAGCCTTCCCCAGCTGCGCTCTCCAGATGGGCCAGATTGCCATCCCTCCTCCCCCAGCCAGGGTGCTGATGGGGGATGATGGGAGTTGTAAGGTAACACCCCTGGAAGGCAGCAGGAGCACACCTGCACCAGCAGAAGGGTGTTTACACGTTGCTGGGAAGTCATCTGGGTTTGGCCCGGAAGGGGGGGAGAGCCGTGCCTTTCAGCAGCCAGGTGACAGAAGTCCTTTCCTCTCTGCCCCACCCCAAGGCTAAGAAGCCATGGGAGTGAGACCCACACCCACAGGCACAGCCCACTTTGCTGGATTGCAGGGGTCTTTTTACCAAGAAAAGAACACAAGGATTTAACAAGGGGGCTCGACAACCAGGGTTGTAGTGAAATCACGATCTCAAGGGAACGGGGTGAAGATGGAGTAGGTGCTGTGCTCTTAAAGCTATGCTATAATTAGTTTTTGTCTTTCCCCCAACTTTCTTTCTTTCTTTCTTTTTTAGATCCCCAGTCCTTTGCTACCTAAGGCAGCTAATGTCTGGGAACGCAACCCAACTTGATGCAGTCAGATTCGTACCGCGATACCAGCCAGGATTAGCACCCCCCTGCCCCCTCCCAAGCTGTCAGCCTGGATGCTGGAAGACGGCGAGGGCTGCGCTTCGTTTTTCAGCGCCGAGGCAAGCAGGGAACGTCACGCTGGCTGACTTCTGCGCGCGTCAAGGGATAGCAAGGTGAGGGGGCAGTGGACCATGTGAGGGGTGGCTTTTGCAGGCACGCTTGTATCCTGACAAGACAGGAGGGCGGTCCATAGGCATGGAGGACAGAAACCAGGGAAGGAACCTCAGGGCATAGAGGACTGCAAGGAGCAGCAGTGAGGCAAGAGGTGGGGAGCATCCTGACCTCGTGCTCAAAGGGGGTAGGGTTGGGAAACCACAAAGCTGGGCTACAGTTTACAAAGGTTTCGATGCCAGGGTTAATGGGAGGCCCTCTAACCATATTTGGACTCCAGCATCTGTGCAGGTTTTCCAGGTGATGCTGACGATAACGTTTCCCAACCTGGAGAAAAAAATGCAAATTTGTGACTGCTTTAGCTCAACAAACAACCAAACAGGATTCCATTTATTTTGAACATCTCCTCCTTTTTCCCACCCTACTTCACACGTTTGTCGGTTTCCTCCTGGAAACCTCGCACAAATGCACGCCTGCATAAATAAGTTTGAGCGCCGTCCAAGAGACAGAGGTTTTCCCGAATCTCTCACCTAGAGCAGGTTTTGTCATCTCCAGTTCACTTTCCAGAACTCTGCTCTGCTTGCTGATATGAAAGTCCCCGTGGCAGCCGTGAAAGCAACACCAAAAAAGGGCAGGGAGGGAGCTAAAAGCAGCCAAGGAGATTTGCCAGAGACTCATTCCTTCCACTCCGTTAAGCTGGTTTTTCCTCTCCTCTCTGGACACGATCCCCAAAGGCACTTACGGCATGTGAGGAGAGGGGGCTAGGTCACAAGGCGAGGAAGATAGGCCACACATCCACGCACGCACGCGCACACACTCACTTTCCTTCTCGTTCGCACTCTCTCATAAACTCCTGGTCTCCAGCCTGAAGGAGGAGTACGACTAGACCAAGGAGCGCTTTGTTAAAGCTCCGATGAAGGCTGCTGCTTCCCATCGGCGCTTTCAGGTGATGCTTCTCCACGACCAGGCACGTAGAAAGCCACATAGGGACACCGCTTCACATTGAGGCACACCAGTTTTTGTAAGCTCGCCGTGTTCACGATCTCGAAGCCAGTGGCCCCGCCAAAAGTGCTGGGCTTCCAGTATTCAGGAGAGCAGATGGGGTTCCCCAAGAGCCCCTTCAAGGAGAAGGGAGCGCCCATTTCTACCATGCTTTCTCCAAATATGCCGTTGGGGTAGATCTTCTCTACCAAGAGGCCTGGGTAGAACTCCACAGCATCAATGTCTCCATACAGACCTTCCAGCTTGGCAGCCATGTTTTTGTCACCTGCACCAAGAGAAGAGAAGAGAGAAGAGAGAAGAGAGAAGAGAGAAGAGAAGAGAAGAGAAGAGAAGAGAAGAGAAGAGAAGAGAAGAGAAGAGAAGAGAAGAGAAGAGAAGAGAAGAGAAGAGAAGAGAAGAGAAGAGAAGAGAAGATCAGCAGATGAGGGATTTGAGTTCTGTCGCACAGCAGCCTGTCAAGGACATACAAAGGTTTCCATACCTGTACTGGGGTTTCCTGCTGTTCCACCCACCGTGCAAAAGCTACTTTGGATAGTGGCCCATTCATGTTTTCAATGCTTTTGGGTGGAAGAAATTGCTACAGTCACACTACTGTACAAGCCACCTTGGACAAGCCATCAAGAATCCTTCCTCTGGTCTTCGTGACCTGTCATTCAACCAATTTCATCTTCAGAACTAAACTGCCTCTGACTCTGGAGGTTCTGTTTAGCTTTCCAGGGAGGGAAACGTCATCATCCCTGCACCCAGCATGGCCAAGCCAGTTCTTTCAAGAAGGGGCATGTGAGGTGACAGCATCTCAAGAAGCCTTCAGTGACCTTGAGATTTCTGCTGGGGCTCGTACCTGTGAGTTCCTGGAAGGATTCGTACGGCTTAAGATGGAACTTCTTTCGGTACTCGTTAAAAGACTGGAGGCGCATCAGCCGCGATTCCTTGATAACCGCAACAGCTACTTTCAGAAGGTTCTTGTTGATATTTGGCTTCCCACCGATCTGGAAAGGAGGAGCCAGAGAAGGCCCTTTGTCAAGAACAGTAAAAAAAGTCAGCCTAAGATAGGCCAGCCTCTGGATCTGCAGCCTGAGAAGTTCCTTCTCTTCCAGGAGCAGAACGTCAGCAACTCTGCTGCACTGAATAGGAAGCTCTCAAAAGCTTCAGCAAAGGTTCACCCCTCTCCACACTTTTAGAGGGACGTTTTAAAAAAATGGCATTTTAATGCCCCCAAATAAGGAGGGCAACAAACTGGATTAAAAAAGAATATATAAGATAATAGGAAAGAGAAGGATCTTACATATTATCCAATTCTCTTTAAGAAAATGGAAGGGAGAGAAGCAGTTTAGATGTGGAGGTAGCCCCATGAGTCCAAATGGGGCTTTCTGGCTAAGAGTTGAAGATCACCAAGAAGGTGCCAAGTCTGGAGAAGACTGGCTGGGTCCAGCCACCTGCTCAGCATGCAGATGCCCCCTGGATCTTGCCACCGACCCACCTGTCCTGCTCGCTGTTTGGAGAAGGCCTCTACAAGGGTCTCTATGCTATACTGGGTCAGAATGGTAGTGTTGAAGAGGAACTGGTCGTAACTGTATTCTCTGTCTGGCAGTTTGAAGGAATCCGGCATTAAGGCGTGCCAGTGGTACAGCTGGTTGAATTCCAGAGCAATACGGTTCTGATACTGGAACTGGATGCCAAAGAGAAGTTCTGGGTCGAACGTAAGCTGCAGATGGTAGCCGCTGAGATGCTGGACATATTCCTCAATGACAATTTTGATCGTCTCACCTGGAAAGAGCAGAGGGAGGAAGGCCATGGAGAGGATGCGCTAGCTGTGACCAGTGTTCAAGGTGACAACTCAAGTTGTCAGAACACACAGCAGGAAATGCCGGTGGCTGTGAAGGCATTGGGGATGCCTTCTGAAATGGCTGGGACCTGGGGCAATACTCAGTGGTTTACTCACACTGCCTGTTTTTGGCTCCTTCCAAGACCCTGAACCCCAGACTCATGGCCAGGAGCCTTCTGCACCTGTACCTGTCAAAATCAGCCTGGTGGTCTGGAAGAGCTGCTCGTCATCCCAGGTGGGGTGTTCCTGCTTCAGCAGGTCGCAGACGCGGTTGTGCTCACGCAGCCAGAGGGTGGCATACACCAGGAGGCCCGGGAGCAGGCCAAACACCTCCTGGCCCGTGGCAAACTTCTGCTCTGGCGGCGTGCCTTCTGGATAGATCATGTGCACGGCGGCTTCCACCACTGTTGGGGGATACATCTCTCCCTGCACCATCTGGGGAGGGAAGAGCAAAGGGCTACGCTTAGTTGCTAGTCCCTCTGGAGATGGGAAGAGCCTCCCAGCACGTGGTGGGAAAAGGCTTTCTCTAGGCTTCCCCAAACCGCAGCCATCAGTGGTGCTGGATAACAGTTCTCACTGGCTGGAGCTGACCGGGCTGTTATCAAATATCTGGAGTCCCCAAGTGGGAGTCCTTGGCTCTGGGGTTTGCTGTGCTCTTGCGCCCGCAGCTTTATTTTTGACTTGTGTTTAACCACGTTTACTGCCATGGAAATGCATCTGTTGAAAGGAGGGGCAGGCAAAGGAGGGCTCTCTCCATCGCTAAACTCCTCGAAAGTAGAGCGGCTGGCAGGATGGGGGAGCTGGGGCGTTGCCAGACTCTTCATCTTGAACTCTATCTGCCATCGTCCCATGCTGGCTGTGGATGACAGGCATAGTAGTCCAGCCAAGGTGGATGGCACCAGTTGAGGAGCTCTATGAAAGGGCGGCATATTTGCCAGCTTGCCCCGTAGATGAGATTCTTTCTGGAGGAATCATATCAACAGCCAGGCAGAAGTTAGCGTTTTCGCAGGCTACAAGAGGCTCGTTTAACCTTCATACCTGGTATTTCAGCTTCCCGTCCTGGAAGAGGCGCAGCTGATGCTGGCGTTCCAAGTTGTCCCCATAAATGTGGCCAAGATCCACCTGCAGGAAGAGCCAACATGAATCTGTGAGTAATTTCTTTATCCCCTCCGTGTGTGTGAGAGAGAGAGAGTTGATTCGTAATCCAACGAAGTTTGAAAAGCTAGTGGGGGGAGCGGAGAGAGGATCAAGAGCAGGGGAATGGTGGAAGAGAAGTTCATAAACCCTTATCCCCGGCTGCTCTTTCATCATTTATTGTCCTCTCGAGACACGTTTCCTTCTGTAAAAGGGGCTTGGATTCTTTTAGGATAATTTCTTGGAGGTGTGTTTGTTGCAAGCTTTCACAAGGGGATGTACAAATGCAGAACCCCAGATGCTGTGCGTAGTTTTTTTAGTTTGCTGCTGGAAGAAGAAATACATTCTGTACGTGCTCTGTGGTACTTGTTTCGTTTCAAGACCGGCCAGTGACGATGGGGTAGGCTAAGCCAAACCCCAGCTGAGCTCTGTGGGGGACCCTTGAATCGACCCTGCTGGCTCTGGACCTCCCCTCCTCTGCGTGTTTCCCCACATTTCCACAAAACCTAAGACACGAGTCCTCCGGATTCTTCTGCAAGGGCTAAGCAGTGCCTTTACCGCTCCCGCCTCAAGGTCTGCACGCAGCGACGACTGGATTTTAATGGGGGGGGGATTACAAAGGTCCCTGCGTTCAGCCTGCCGAGGCCTGGCTTCTCTCCTCACCCCGTGGCCCAGAGCCCTGGTGAATCCGCGGCCCATCTTGCCAAACGTCTTGAAGAACTGGTGCGTGAAGTGTTGGGCAAAGAAGGCAAACATCAGGTTTGTCCCTCGGGGGTCCGGGTGGAAGGTCTCGCGCAGCAGGAGTTGCTCGGCCACCAGCTCGGCCTCTGGCAGCTGCGCTGGCCCTGCGAGGCAGAGGGAAACGCGCCATCCGAGGGGGGCCTCCCGGCACGCCCGTCAGCCCCCCTCCTCCCGACCAAGGAAAGCAGGGCCAGTACCTTTCGCTCCCATCGGCGTGGGGCAGCCGGGCGGAACCGGCGGGAGGATGCGAGTGAAGTAGCTGAAGTTGCTGTAGGACTCCCAGTTCAGGTATCCGTAGCTGGAACTGTAGGTGGGCGGGCTGGGGACCAGGTTGGCGCGGACTGCAGGGAGAGCGGCACCCGAGGGTGGGAGGGGGAGAGGCGTCAGAGGCAGAGCGCGGCCCACTCCAGGGTCTGTGGGGGGGCCAAGGGCCGGCGGCTGCGCGGACTCACGGACGGGTCTGGGCGCGGAAGGGGCAGCAGAGCAACCCGATCCGGCCGCTTCGGCCCAACCGGTCAGGAAGCCCTCCTGCGGCAAGAGGGGCACAAGGCCCCGCCCGCGAGAGCCCTCGCGCCCTCACCCGTCAACACCAGCCGCATCAAAGCGCCTCGGAGGAAGGTCCGGTTGACGACGTTCCAGAGCCAGCGGAAGTGGGTCAACAGGTAGTGGACGGACGGCGGACTCGGCTTCAGGGCGTTGTAGGCCCACATCCAGAACCCCGCTGGGGGACGAAAGAAGAAAACCGCACGGATGTTTCCCCAAAGGTGGCCCATTGGGACGATTCACCGAGAAGGTGCAAACGTGAAGCTTCCTTCTCAGCTCTCTAGTTGGGGGGGGGGGGGTTAATGTTGAGGTAGACTGCCTCTAAACATGGAGGTTCTGTGCCTCGGCCCGCCCCTTCGCACAGGTATCACTCCAACAGCCCCTGCCCCCCCACAGATGCCCAGAGCGATACTCACGCGAGCTGCAGTTGGGGCCAAAGTATCCGGTCCGGGTACAGTCGCATTCGTACCCCTCCGTGCCAACCCGGACGCACACACCACTGTGCTGGCATGGGAAATAGCAGCAGGGGTCCACTGCAGGGAGAAAGAGATCCAAGGAAGGGCGAGAGGGGAGTCTCAGCATCGTCTGTGGCAATAAAACGCGACCCTCGGCAAAGCAAGACTTCTGGGTGAAAGCTCAGACAACCGGCCCCTTAATAAACTTGGAAGGTACGAGGTGATAAATCTGCCCCCTCGGAGAGCTCATCTGTGAATGTTTTCGTGGAAGCAAACGCGTTAGATTGTGCCCTAAACCGGACGACTCTGTCGCAAATAGAAACAAGTGATTGTTGACGTCTGGCATCTGAACAGGGACGTGTGCGTAACGGTTTACGTGACAAAACCACAGTAACAGCAAAGTTGCAAATTAATTTCAGATTGGGCCTGAGATTGTATATAACTCTGTTTGCTGGCCGGAGCGTAACGTTTTGTAAAAAATGAGCAACGCATGAGCGTTCAAGGTGCGCAGAAACACGGCAGCTTTACTCTTCAAAAACTCCAGTCTTGGATTAAGCTGGAAGTCTGGACACCGCCTCGCCTGTTGCGATGAGCGCGCTGCTCTGCAGATGCTTTAGCAAAGCAAAGGCAGGTGTGCAGTTAATATTTCTGAATGGTAAAGTGCTGGACAAGCGTTCCCATCGTCCAGTCCATCTCGGTGTTGCAGAGTGCCCATTTTATGGCTGGTGGAGTAAGCAGGAGAAAAAAAGAGAATCCGGGATTGAGATAAACTTGAAGCCAGCAATTTCAGATCGTAGTTGCACTTTAAGTGGAAAGGGGAATGCGAGGGTTGTTGCAGACTGCAGTTCTGGTGGAGGATGGTCCTAGTGACCTGGATACCTTCTCTTGTGGCACGTGGCCCCAAAGGTTGCATCGCCTTCCCATTGTGTCAGTCTTGTGCAGCCCCTTGGGGCAAACAATGGTTTATAGTCTCTTAAAAGGCAGAGCTCCAATAAGACCTCAAGGTACAGTCTGCCAACTAAACTAAACTTGGATAATATCCAAGGACACTGAGAACAGCCTGGAAGCCTTTGAAACATGGCTTTTTAGGCAAATTTTGAGAATCCCTTGGCGTTGTAAAAGATCAGATCTTGAAGTCCTAAATGTGGCATAGGAGAAAAGTCTCAGAAGGGTCTTTGAACAAAGAAAACAAGAGATATTTGGACCATAAATGTAACTTGTACCAGTGACCCTGCTGGAAGGAAGGAAAGAGAATCAGGAGATGACAAAGAGGCGCTTGGAGTGGGAACCGACATAGATGGACTCTTCCAAATTATGAAGAACGTGCAACTTCCTAGAAGGAGAAGACCCTTGAACCAAACAGTTGTCCCCAGGCATCCATGCAAAGATACAGGGAGCCTTAGAAGGTGCACGGGGCTTTGTAACGGAAAATCACATGGCGTGCTGTTGTAATTGCAAATGGCTCTTTGTAGGAACGAAAGGCTGGAATACAGAGAGTTTTCTAACGTTGCTTCCATTAAAAAAAAAAAAAAACCTACAGCAAAATTGTGCAACAAACAGCGAATTCCAGCGAATTCAGAAGGACTGCCCCTAGCTGGGTCTCTCTGCCTCTCCTGACAAGCTTCTCAACCAGGATTCAGACCTGGCAAAACTGTATAAAACCCACTTCTTGGATTTTTGATTTCTGGACGGTTCCCTCTCTTTTCTTGCCTCGCTGATTTGCTCTGTCTTTGAAATGTATGCCTGCTTTCAAGCCATCACGTTTGAAAACGCACCCAAAACAAAATTAGACATCCACTGTAAAATTGTGGGTGGGAGGGAGGGACGGACGGAGAATCCCTCAACCTGCTGTCTGAACAATCACAAGCAATAGTTGTAGAGCAAACTTATTTTCAACATGGAACGTGGCGTCAATTCCCTGGAGAACACCAAAAAGCGGCGGGTGGGGCCAGGACAAAATTCAGTATAGCTCGTAAGATCACTTTCCAGTCCTGCATGCAAAAATTCCCTCCCCGTCCCGTCACATTCAGAGTTACAACAGGTAGCAACTCTGGGGGGCAAATGGCCCTTGGCATAGCCAGGGTTGCCTCAACTGGCTGGCTTTTCCCTTTGGCCGCGAAGGGTTCCTACCTGAGCCGGAGTCCCCCGGGCTGGCACTCAGACCCAGCAGCAACGCCAAGGGCAGGGCAGACCACAAGCCTGGAAACAGAAAATAAAATAATTGGGGGGTGGGAGGTGGCGGGGGGGGGGAAGCCAGGAACTCAACTGGGACTTACAGTGCATTGCGCAGGAGGGAGGGCGGGAGGGAGTCTCTGTCACTCTGGTTCCACCAGGCAGCTGAACGCCTCCAGGACTTCTTTCTCCAAGACAGCCTGGTCTCCACCTTCTTCCAACGCTCCTCCTCCTCCTCCTCCTCCTCCTCCTCCTCCTCCTCCTCAGGAGCCTTTGCATCTCCCTACTCTGGGGCGATGGGTGCTGGAGTCTGGGCACTTCTTGTGCCAGTGCTGGGCACAGTGCCATTGGGGGAAGCCCCAAAGCTGGAGAACCCCAGGGAGCTTCCCCCAGCCCTGAGAGTTGCAGCCTCTTGATCCCCAGATGCCCGGCCCCTTCTCCCCCAGCTACGCTTCCACTCCCCTCCTGGGTCCTTGTGGCAGATTAGCAGATGACGTCTCTGTGGTTTTTACCCCAGACTTCATCGTGAGGCTCCTAACAAGCTTTTCACAGCTTGCTTTTCCAGAAAAGTGGCCGGGGGGGTGGGGGGGGGGCTCCTTCGGAAGGCTGGACTTGGTGTGTTAAATCCTCAGCTCCCCTGGCTTGGAATCGAATCGTCTTAAAATGCCAAAATCCCCACCAGTCATTGAGAACCGGGCTCAGCCAGGGATCCCCACGTTTTGCGAGAGGAAGCGTGGTCATGTTTGCCAGGAAGACGTTCTAAATTAAGCATAGGTGGGCAGCGGCGGCCACGAGTGAATTCTGAGCGCCTTCTTCCAGCCTGCCTGAGGTTTGAGAAAACATTGTGAGCTGCTCCGCGTGCAGGACCGACACTGGGGACAAGATGGGCTTCCTCTCGACAGCTGATCCCTTGGCCATCCGCTCAGCAGATGTTTGGTAGACGTTTCCCTTTGGCCTCGTGTCTTTTACTTCCCTGGACTTGGGGGCTCTCTGGTAGCTGCTGGGTGGACGTCTGCTCACAGCCGGGTCGTCTGAAGGCACGAGGGGCTGTGTGCTGAACGCTGCTTCGAAGCTGCCGGGGAGAGAGCCCTTTAATTTTGCAGATGTGGTTCTTCCTACCATCCCCTTCCAGATCTGAAACTTTGTCCCCACCTAAGGATCCCTTGTTTTCTTCCCCTCCCTCTTTCTGTTTCTCTTTCTCATGGCATTCTTTTAACCAGCAGTAAATTCCAGGACGGAACAATAGAAGTAAATTCAGCAAAAGAATGAAGCCGCAGGGCTGGGGTAAAAAAGACATTTCAAACTCCCTTGGTAGACTCCAGAGTGGCCTTCTCCAGCTTGATGGCATCCAGATGGGTTGGGACTACAGTTTCCAGGATTCCCAGCAGCTATTAATGCTCGCACATCTGCAAGCAGCAGCTTGGGGAAGGCTGGTCTGGAACCATTGTTTTTAACAAGCTGGACGGGGTGTGAAAGATGGTCGGTTGATCTTAAGCGCTCCAGGTCAAAAACATATCAGGACTCTGGAGTTTATTCTGCCACAAAGTTTTGGATTTTAAAATCTTGCAGTGCGCATTTCTGCACGTGCCCTCGGATGGTCACCAAATAGCCGTGATCTGGCAAGAGATCCATCTAGTAGATGGCCTCTTCAAATGATCTGCTTGGGACTGACCTGATCCATCTTTCAGCCCCAGCAAAAAGTGTTTTTTCCCTCCCAAGTTTTTTTTTATTTTAAAATGTTATCATCTTTACAAACCTTTTAATATTCTGAGTTTAGCGCGTGGCGTGGGTTTGCTCTTTTTCTGTAGTCCAATTCGCTATGTCAAAATTTTCTCTTTACATGTTTGCCCGGTTGCATATTCTCTCCTCCTAACAGTCCTTTGTGACTTTTTTAGAAAATCCTTGCTCATTTTGGAAAGCGTTTATTGGATTATTTTATTCTATCATGTAAGTATCCTTAAGTGTGGTTTTGGGTGGGGTTTTTTTTTTTTTTTTGTTAGCTTGGGGAAATAGATAAGCATTTTAAGGAACCTTAAAAGCAAGTATATTGTTGCAGGAAATGTATTTGGAATAAAGAAATGAAATGAAGTGAAAGCTTCATGTTCATGCATTTATTGCAGCAGATAACAAGAAAGGGACTCCTAGGACAATTTTGTTTGTCTCTAAGGTGGAGACCTGTTCTCTAGGAAGTGAAATAACAATATATGGGAACCAACTGTTTATTCAGCTAAACCCGGGGTCAATTCTCCTCGACTCCTAGGAATTCAAACTATTTTCTCCTGCATTTTGAGCCATAGTAACATGGAAGGATGTTGTATCCCAAATGTAAGCATGTACTTAGATGCCCACATCTTATTAGCCATTAAACTTTCTTTCTCTTTCTTTCTTTCTTTCTTTCTTTCTTTCTTTCTTTCTTTCTTTCTTTCTTTCTTTCTTTCTTTCTTTTTTCCTTCCTTCCTTCCTTCCTTCCTTCCTTCCTTCCTTCCTTCCTTCCTTCCTTCCTTCCTTCCTCCCCTCCCCTGGCGGGCAAAAAAAAAAGGACTAGTGGAACAACAACAGAATGACCACCCTCTCCGAATAAAAGACCCGGTCTGCAGCTGTAGAACTCTTTGCAATAAAAATAAGGTTTTCCCATGACTTTTAATCTCCCCCTTCAGTGACTCTTCCTTCTTTGTTCAGGGCAACCTTGCCAGCTCCTGTTAGGGGTACCGTCACCGGGGATTGGACAGATGGACTGTGGACAGACTTCCGTTCTCTTGTGGGGCCAGCTCTGCGTACCTTGGCATGAGGCGACCGCTCTGCCTCCCCATCCCTCACGATAAGCACCAGGGGAGGAAAGATAAATGATCTGAAAACATTCCAGCCACCCCCTTCCCACCCACCCCCCGCCGCCCTGGTCTCTTGGTCCAGACATGCCCCTTGGAGCCTCCGTTTGCTCCTGGCTAGCGCTGATGCACGGAGAGGCAGCCCAAACGGAGGGAGGGAGGGAGGGAGGGAGGGAGGAAGGAAGGAAGGAAGGAAGGAAGGAAGGAAGGAAGGAAGGAAGGAAGGAAGGAAGGAAGGAAGGAAGGGAGGAAGGGCTTTGTGGTCAGCGCTGCTGCTGCGCGGGAGTGCTCTCTTTCCCCAGCTTCCAGCCATGTTTCCTTTCTTCCATCTCACTCCAGTCCCTGCGGTGGCTCTCGCTTTCCCAGCCGTATCGCCAGCTGCAGGGAGTTCCACAGGTGGCTGGAGTGAAGGATGAGATGGGCGTGCTTCGCCTCCCAGACTAAGATATCGGATGGCCCGCGATGGATAATTTGGAATACGCCTGTCCTGGTTAAGTGACCAGGGCTGACCCAGCTGAGTTCAGTTCGGCTGAGTTGGTTCAGGAAAACGTCCTGCCGGAGAACTCACCCCACTTCCCACCCGCTTCCAGGTGAAATGGGATCTTGCCTCTTTGGGCCGTCCGTCCTGCTAAGAACTCTGCTCTAATATTTTGGCAGAGGCAGAACAGAGCAAGGCAGGGAGAAGAGAAGTGAGCATCCATGGAATGAAGACAGAAGAGTTGCTTTTTCAGCACTGTCCCCCAAAGGCCAGAATGGCAGGATCTCCTGGCGTGTGAGTGTTCCTGCGATGGAAGCTGGCCCAGCTTCTCTGGGTCGTGCTTCAGCTCTCTTCCACAGCTACGGGTTGTTTTCTTACATATCTTTCATCCTCTTAGCGCTTATCCTTTGGGGGAAACATCTGCGGCAGAGGAAAACAGCAGATTTTTTATCTCCTTCGTTGCAGGCCCCAGGAAAACTCAGCCTCTTCTACTGTTAATAAAGAGATCCTACAATGAGTGGGTAAGGAAGTTGGGCTCTTAAAAAACGTAAATGGTTGTGCCCAGAGAGCAGATCATATTTTTTTCTCCCACCTCCTGTTTCGTTTCAGTAACAAGCCTTTAGGATGGCTGAGTGCTACAGAACTTCCCAAGTTCAGTATTCGCTTCAATGTTTTGTTTTATCCTAATTTCTGCTCAAGAAGCACAGTGAGAAAGAGGGCCATCTCCATCCTGAATCTGTCATGTCAACCCTGCAGAGATGGTTAAGCTGACTAAGGGGGAGGCGTTTTATGCTGAAGTGGGTTTTTGGAGTCTGGGTCCCTTGCTGGATTCACCCGCCTGCCTCTCAGCCCGTCTTCAAAGCGGGCAACAACAACCGATAAAAAAGAAGTCCGTCTATTTTAAAATAAATGTCCGGATGGCTGTTGTGGTATCTCATAACCCACCTGCAGAACAAGGTGGTGAGCTAGAAATAATTCTGTGTGACCCCCAAGGGCTGCAACTTGATTCTGTTTCCACGGGTGAAACTCACTGGAGAAAGAAAGCAGGTTGGCCTCAGGGGCTTAAAAATGGACCCGTGCCCACCCCCCAGAAGCGATGCTTCCTGAAAGCAGATAACTCAGCTCATGAGACATCAAGTGGAAGATAATCCAACCCTGGTGAGTGGAGTTCGTGGCATTATTATTTATTTCAGCAAGCTCAGGAATTGAGGAAAGCATCAGCTTTTTGTAGGAAGATGCGAAACGTAGATGGGGGGAAAGATGTGTCTGAAACGGACTCTCCGCCTGCTGAAGGGACCCGGCCTTTACGGAATGAACGGAAGGATCTTGTAAGAATGGAGGCTCCATCTTCTGAGATGGCCTGTCCTAAAAACCTGGAAGTTATCCTTCTGCCCTGCTTGTGGCAAACGCTGGGCACTTGGAGAAGCGGGATGCCAGACGACGCCTGTTTGCAGAAAGATAACATGCTTTGGATGTGAGCTTCCTGGGACCGCGAAGGATGTGGGTTTCTCTGCAGTCATGTTCCCAGACGTTTTCTGCCTCAGCTGGTCTGGCTTTGCATGTCGACGTGGTTCATGGTAGTCTTAAAGTATTAAGAAGGGTTAGAAAGTCGGAGGCTGCCTTGAATGTTTTTCTTCTTGCCTGTTCTGTGTTTGTGGGTATTTGAGCGGTCCTGGATTTTGAACTTGAAACTCGAGGTCACGATCTACCGTACGAAATACCTATATGGGCACCCCTTAGTAGTGCTGGGTTATGGGGACCTATCCTGTTGCAGGTGATGAGGAAGGCGTGTGTGGAAAGACTGAGTGGGCGTCTTTTACCCGGAAGCAAGTCCCCGTTGTAGTCAGGCGTTCGACAAGCCCTGGGTGAGATCAGAGAGGGGAACACACTTTTTCTCTTGCGCTTTACAATTTGCGGAGCGTAACGCCCGTGATTTTTGCTGCTTTCTCTTGTGGGCAAGCGGGTCGTGATGTTCTAGAAACGTTGTTTCTTATTCCAGAAGAGAGATTTAAAAAATCCTCTGTTTTCCAGTATTACTTTGGATACTTTAAATCATCATTAAAATGATGACGACCTTCTAATCATCATTAAATGACGATGACCTAATCATCATTAAAATGATGACGACCTTCTCTTGAGCCAAAGAGATTCTCAAGAACTTATGACTAGGTTTGTGTGCAACTGTGAGTGTGTTTGTGTCTGTGTGCACGTTTAGCCAGAGCCGTTCCAGATTCCGCCCCTAGACTGGGAGAAGCAGAATCTTCCTTTCTGATGAAGGTCGATTCCTGGGCTGCCCCGCTCTCTCTCTGCTCCTTCTTCCCCTTCCCCTTCCCCAGCCCTTTTGCCTTCTGCCACTAACCCACGTTCTGAAATGCCAGCTGACTAAGGCTCCTCCGAGCTTGTCAGCAAAGAGGTGGCCATACCTTTGGCAAAGACATGGTGGGCAGCTGCTTTTCCTGAAACGGCCCAAGAGCCAAAAGCTGCAGGGTGCAAAGTCGGCAAGCCGTGCAAAGGGCGATCCCGAAGACCGGGGGAGGAAGGGGTTAAGTTGTTTTAAAAGCCTGTACAATTGGCCATTTGCTTACCCGCCTTCCTTCCTGTTTGCCCAGAAAGTATAAAACGGCTCCGCGTCCACTCCGGAGAGGCCCCCCAGATGTTGCTGATCCAAAGCTCCTGAGTCGGAAACGGGCGTTCCTTGCGAGTGTTCAGCACCCCGGGGGGTGTCTTGCTCAGTTCTTCTGAACCAAAATGTGTTTCCTGGTTAGGTCTGCAGGCTAGTTACAAGCTTTCCGTGCAATTAAGCCCGTCCGGAGAGTCGGAACAACCTGAGTCTGAGCTTGGCCCTGGAGGAAAAGTGACTTTCTCTGAGCCAACACACAGTGCAGTCAGGTTCCCGGCAGCCCTGAGGACTAGTAACTTCTTCCTACTTCTTAGGAGCAGCTGCCCAAGACTCAGAAAGACATCCATGGGGAAATTGTGTGGACGACTGCCGGGGTCCTCCATGGAGCCTATCTTCCTGAGCGCAACATTTGTCTCGAGGAAACAGACCTGAAGCAAAATACCGTTTAAACTTCATTGAGATTCAGATGTGGCATAAAATGCATCCTGTTGCTCTTCAGGGAACACTGTCCACAAGATTAAATTATTTTGATTCATCGCTGGTTTGTTTTTTTCTCAAGCAAGGTGGGCTTCTTTCGCAACTGATCCGAAGTCACCGCTGCCAGATTCTCTCCTGCAGTTTCTTTGAATTTTATATTGTCCCTTTCCACAAAGATACCAGCAGCTGTCAAGAGATTTCAGACGGCATTGTTAGGTGCTGGGCATGTAGAGATGGTCCTTTCCTCGAAGGGCATGTAATCTAAAGTTTCATAGGTTACAGAGATGTCACAGGTGAGATGGTTTCAAAACGGGAAGGCAATAGCGTCGCGTGAGAAAAGGACGCACCATCCCTTCTGATGGAGGGGCGAGGGGCAGGGCAAGGAATTCAGTTCACATTTTAGTGCTAGCTGACTGGATCCGTTCTTTCCGAACCAAGGCACGAAATGAAGCGAAGGCGTTCCTCATCTTTGGTGATCCGCTCCTCCAAAGGGAAAATGTATATACAGTTGCCTGTGCTAGCAAGAACGAAGCACATCAGAAGTATCCATGAAAACACTGTTCAGAAATGTCATGATGTTCGGGGAAATTGCACCCAAGGCTCTGAGCGTGAGGCTGGCTGAGCGACTCACTTCTTCGCTTCGGTTTTCTTGGCCTGCTTTCAAGTGCAGATTTAAGGGAAAAAATGCAGCTGGAAGCCGGAATCTCTAGGCTGATCTTTCTTAAACCAAATGTTCAACAATAAAAGCAGCGAAAAACCTCCCCACCCCCACCCCCACTAACCGGAGAATGGTGAACTTTCTTCAGCCGTGTTGTGCTGTCCTTGTCTTGCAAGGCTATGACACATTCTGCATCCAGAACGAATATTCGTATTTATTGCGCCATCTCTGTGCAGCCCTGTCTGGAGCTGCTGAGTTTGGTTGCTGCCTGGCCTTCCTCTCTTAATCCTGCCCTGCTCTGCCCTTGCTTTGGATCCCGTTCTAGCTGAGCTCCTGACCTGCCTGCAGTGTTTATTCCAGTGGAAATGTCCCCTAGGCGTTAAAACCTTCATATTCCCTGCAGATCAAGAGGAACTCTTGTGTGTGCATTTCCAGATCGGGTTATCACATCTTTATTCCCTGAAAATAATAATAATTCCAGGCTTAGATGTTTCTTACAGTTGGAAGGTGCACAGGGCAAAGCGTGGATACGAATATCACAGACTACACTCCTTCACGTCTCCATCTGCTGAACAGAGAAGCTGGCCTGCTTTACAGGGTCGCCGTACTGTGGGCTGAAATCCGTATGGAAAAAAACAGCCTGGAGCACGTTGTGCAACCCGTTGTCTTCTGTTCAGTGAACGCTTTTGAAACGGGCCAGATGGTTTCTACCACTCTAAACTAAACCACCCAGTGTTTGCTCAGTGTGTATACAAACGATGTTGAGAAAGACCTTTTGTATAATTGCCAGGAATTTGCACGGATCCCTCTCGTCCCCCTTTGCGTGCCACTAATGCGTTTTGTCCCCAAAGAAAGTGAGAGAAGCTCTGAGAAGAGAAAGGGCCCGGTGAAGTTGGAGGGCAGTGGCTGGCAGAAGCCCCAGTAGCCGGAGCCCCAGAAGGGCTGCCTCGCACCAGCCAGCAAGGGCCGGGCCCTGCCCTGGCTGGCGTATCTCCCCCAGCAAGCGGGATTCAAAGCAGGAGGGACCACCATCACGCAAAATCGCCATTGTTACTAACAGACATTTGGCACCTTCAGCCTCCATTGAGTACTTCTTAAATCTGTCCAAGTTGGGATGCATCGCTTTGTCTCGTGGGCATGAGTTCCCGTGGATGAGTCGTTTCCTGCCTTTAATCTTTCCCGAAGGCCCCATTGCACAGGTGCAAAATGTATTCTGTGGGTTTGAGTAAGCCTCACCCTACCTGGGCACTCTCCAGGTGTGTGGACTTCAGCTCCCAGAATGCTCTGCCACGGCCCCCAACCAGGTGGTTCTTCAGAACATCTGCCAGGACATGGCAGAGGTGCACTTGGAAGAGTTGGTCCATATCGGATCAGACCAAACTAAGCCTTGCAGAGCAGAAGGACAAGAACGCTGCAGAAGGTGGCGTGCCGAGAAGTTTTGGGAATGGGAGTACGTGCGACCGCAGGATGGCAAGATGGATACCTGCTGATAAGCAGAAAATAAACCCAACATAACGAACTGGCCAGGGTTCCTAATGCACAACTGCCAGTACCTTTATCCCTGCCTCCAGCATAGAGAGATCCAAAGCCCATGCTTGGGGATCCCGGTTAGGACCAAAATGACAGTAAATACACCTGAGCTTTTCAGAATTCTTCCACAAGACAGATGGCACAAGAGCCGGGGACAAGGAAAAGCAAGGTCGAAATCTTAATACAGAACAACAGTCGAGATTTCCGCGTGGATCCAAGATCTGGCAGCAGGAGACTTGTCCAAACCAGGAACATACCTGCATGGGAAATTTCCCAGGCAAGATTGGCTGGAGATGAATCATTCCCAAGTGGGCGGGTGCCCCCCACGACGTGCGGCAACAGACGGAGCGACAAAGCCCCCGCGAGCCACTGAGGGGCAGTCAAGCACCGTCCCTGAAGCAGCGCGTGGGTTTGAGCCACCCCCCGCCACGGAGGCTTCCTGGCGCCCCCAGAAGCGCCACTGGGGAAAACTGGAACTGCTGCTGCTGCTGCCGGAGAGTCCCCGGGCGGCCAAGACTTTTGCAGAACTTTGTGGCCAAATCAGATTTATTCCAACAGGAGCTGCCGCCGTGGAGACTTGTTTCTAATGCCTCTCTTAGGGTACCCGGGGGTGGTCGCTCTGCAGGGCTGGCGAGAGTTCGCCTTACCTCTCAGGGCGGAAGAGAAACCGTCGCATCCTTAGTCAGCCCGGGGTTCGTTTACGACGGTTTATCCTAGCCCTTTGCAATCCATGGTTTGTAGCTTAGCCTGTGCTGTGAACGCAACCAGTTGTGGCTTCTTCACAAAAGCCACGCAACGTGGCTCAGCACCTCGTGTGAATCCCGCCCCATCCTGGAGGCTGGGTGGTCCCCAGTGGATGGGGACTCTACCGACAGGTTAGACCAGCAGCTGGACTGCGTGGGGGGCTGGCCGTATTCCCCCCCTTATTTGGGACTGGCAACGTGGAGGGCTTTGGGTCAGAAATCCAGGCGATGGATCTTTTCCAGAGTTCTCATCTGTTTCATCTCTTTTGCTCCCCCCACCCCATCTTTTCCGAGAGCCTACCCCAGTTTGGTTCGCCGCTGGGCTGCGTGGAGCCCCGCTCCCTCAGCAAACGGTGGGGTTGCCCCATGGCTGCCAAGATGGCTCTGGCCTCGTGGCAGCCACAGAAAGACTCGCTGCCTGTCAGTCGGAAATAGAGGGAAGCCTGGGTCCTGTCATCACCAGGTGGAGCCCCCTCCATTGCAGGTCTTCAGAGAGAGGCTGGCCAGCCATCCGCCGGGGGGCTTTTAGTGCGGAGTCCTGCACCGAGCAGCGGGTGGGCTGGACGGCCTCAGGAGAGAGTCCCTCCCAGCTCTAGGATTTGGGACGATGATGTGCGTCCATTGCAGAGCGGAAGAGGAGAAACCCCTGCTCCCGAAGGCTCGCTGGGGTCTCTCGTTTTGACGAGAGGAGAGGCACAGGAGAGGCCTTTATTCAGTGAAAGGGCCAGGCCCGGGGCGGAAAGGGCACGGGCAGAGTCCTTGGAACAGGAGGGCTTTTAAAGCTGCTCGCAGTCCAGCTTTCCTCACTGGAATCGGGGAGGCTGGAACGGTTGATGCGGCCGAAGACGAGGCATCGCCCCTCCAGCCATCCTGTGGCTGCATCTCTGCAGGACAGGCGGTGACCATTTTCCTGCCTGGCACCCACGCTGGGGAACATGGGTCGCCTTGGACTCGGACCCAGCTGCTTCCCTAGAGAGAGAAAGCGAGAGAGCAAAAGGGGGGGGGGGGCTGCAGCCATTTCCAAAGTTGGGGGCTGGGGGCTGAGAGGCAGCCTTTAACCGGCCATAGATAAGGAATGAAAAGCCAGGCTGGACAGGAAGTCTGGGAGGTCGAAACCCAATCTGCCAGGAAAGAAATCAAATTCATCATGGTCTCCGGCGCAGCAGACTTGCCAGGCCCGCAGGTACCCCCGCCCCACCACCCGTGGCCCCCCCAAGAGAGATTCATTTCAGAGGCATAAATGCTTCCAGGTTGCCAGGGAGATGCCACAGGTCAAGGAGCAGGCGGTGCGGGCGGCACGGGCTCCGGCCGGGGGGGTTCTGCCCCGCGGTGCTGCCCCCACGGGTCCTGCTCTAGGAGCCCACCCGATCTGTGTGCAGGAGGGCCAGGTTGAAGGCCGGAGGACCACGCAGGGCCTCGGGGCTGGCTGTGCGGATCCTGCTTGATGGTGGCTTGCTGAATAAACCACACAGGCTGGGTTTGCCCAGGGCACAGAGTAACGAAATGGGACTTGCAGCCCCCAGCAGCTGGGCTGAGAACGCACCCCCGTTGCCCGCTAGAGCCCGGGGGAAAGGCGTGGTGTTCCGTGCACGCTCTGGAGCCTCTGCCCCTCTTCTGCGAATTGCATCTTCATCTCTGCAAAGGAGGGGGAACCTGGTTTGCAAATGCACCCTCAAGACGACCAGAAAAAGACTCCCAATTTAAAAGGTCCACCAGCTCTCTTCCGCGGGGGTTGGTTCTGGGCAGCCATGGGTCGGAAGAGGCCCCAGTGGGACTGGAACCCCACAGAGCAGGCAGCTGTGGTTAAGGCCGGAGCGTGGCTGCACCCCCATTTCCCAACCAGCCCGGTTCATCAGCTCCCCCCTCCCCAGTCCTCCCTGATCCCGGTTTAAATATCGGCCGATGCTGCTTTGCAAAGGACCCCCTTCTCCTCAATCCAAATTTGGCTCTAATTGGGACAACACAGTTGCTGTGTGTTCCCGGGGCCCCCACCCATCAACTTTCTGGAAGGGGGGGGAACAGGTTAACCAAGCAGCTGCAAGGCAGCAATTTAGCGTATGGGATCATTTACCTGATTAGAGAGTTTATTTTATAGAAATTGCTTCAGAATGGGTCTGCATCCGGGGAGGGAGCTGAAGAAGGCGTCAGTCCCTCGGTGTGGGGGGGGGAGCCCCGCCGCCAGGAAATGCGTCCTTGCCCATTGCTTCAGTGGCAAAAGAGATTGCTCCTATTAATTAAAAGCTGATTAAGAAGTCTGTCAAGGGAAACTATGAAAGGAGATCTGTGAGGAGTTTCCTGCGGCTCCTCCGACAAAGTGTGGGCGTGCTGCGGTTGGCACGCCGGATTTCTGAAATTCAGATGTTGCAGGTGAACTTTCAGCTGCGTTCAGGTAAAGGCTCCCTCCTGGAGGGGGCTTTTAATGACGCTTCCTCCATTCCTGCCAGCTTCGCCACTGCTGCTCCTTCGCTGAATAATGACTGAGCTTCCACATTAGCATGGCTGATTAAGGAGGAAAAGGGTGGGGAGGCAGAGGGGGCAGGCCTCCGATCAGGAGGCTCGCAGCTTCCAAGTGGCAGGGCTTAGCCCCTCTGAAAGGGGGGCTCCCTAGCCCTTGGAAGCCCTCTCCTCTTGGCTGGCGAGTCTGACTCGGGTCGGAATAAAACGGGAACTGCGGAGAGGGTTAAATCTTGCAGGCGGTGGTGGTGCCGACGTTCGCCGGATTCCGTGTCCGGCAACAAAGGCGATGCTGGGTGATTCCCACGTACGGCCTTTGTAGCACCGAGGCAGTTGCGTCTGTTTCCCGGGTCACGGCTTTCGTGGCACCCGTCCCGTTGATGCCGGCTGGTTTTGTCCTGATTTACACCTACCTCACATAGAATTTGCGTTGGAGAGAGTTGGGGTGTTCGTGAAAACTTATCAGAAAGAATGAATAGGAGAAAATGAAAGGGTTAAGACTCTCCCTTTCCCTCTGTGCAGGCCTTCCCGGGTAGCCCCCACCCACCCCCCTGCGCTGGAACCTTCGGCCCCTCACCCCGGGGAGAAGCCCCACCCTGTGAACCAGATCTTGGCAGACTGATATATTCTGAGAGCTGGTGACCTTAGTTCCTAGAATGCCAAAAGCGAGTGTTTGGAAGCTGTTCGGGTATGGAGTGAAAAGGAAGGAAAACCACTCTGTTTAATTTCTGCAGGGCAGGCCGTTGCTAAAGATGTGGGATTGGCAATAAGTAATAGTATATTTCTGCAATACAAAGAAACAGAAACATCATTGTCTTCGTTGCAGTAATGGTAGTCCAAGGCAAAACCATTAGAAATAAGAGGGAATACCAATTGGGAGTATAGTTTTGAGGAGAAATATAGATCTGGTAAACATCTGTATAAAATAAATGCGTTGGCACTGAGAGAGGTAGGTCATTCCTTGTTCTGTCTTCACAGAGGGATGCAAGGCATCCTTTGGCGCCCCCCTGGATCAATTAGACCACAGCACCCCTCCCTTCCGACCGGCTCCCTCCCTCCCTCGCAAGAAAGCCACAACACGCACCACACTGGTTGGGTTGGTGCTAGCTTACCCTGTTGGGCGAAACCAGACAAGGGCAACGGAGAAATGAGGCGTTATGGCTTAGCACAAGGGCACAAACCTGGTCGTTTTATTCTCTTTATGAATATCCTTCCCTTCTGTGGATAAAGTGTCCACAGCGGCTGTAGAGCTTGCAAACAAACGTGG
The DNA here is from genome assembly GCF_059951505.1 of Python bivittatus. Classification (NCBI taxonomy): domain Eukaryota; kingdom Metazoa; phylum Chordata; class Lepidosauria; order Squamata; family Pythonidae; genus Python; species Python bivittatus. The sequence goes on along the minus strand of NW_028277076.1, from coordinate 937,553 downwards.
CAGAAAAACAAGAGCCGTAAACAGCAACTTGAGCCAGTATTTGCAGAGAAGGATCTCAAATGAGTGAGCCAAGTTGCATGTTTTATAGAAGAATAAGTATGCAGGAGAGATACCAAAAGCTTTTGGATAGCTTTTCTGAAGCCCTGAAGACTTCTAAGTAATTTTATTTCTCCCCTCCCTGCCACACACACACACGCACGCGCGCAAATACAGAGAGATATTTTAATGCAGTAAGTTCTGTCTCATTTGCATGTGTTTTGTGCTTACCACCACCATGGGTGCTGGGGTCAATTGAAACTCAAGAAAAAGAGGAGAAATTTTATGCAAAACTGTTGATTGCATTTGTATGTAATGAAATCATCCAATATTCATCCGACTCTGGGCGCTAATCTGAAAGGAGAACTGGAGGACACGCGAGTCACTGGGAAGCTGTAATGAGCTTCTGCAGTGATTAAAAAGAAGCACTTCAGCCTCCCGACAATCCAGCCCGAAAGCGCGTCTAATCAACACTGAATTTCGGAGGCAGGCGATTATGCTGCCGCGCATTTTTCCCTCTGCTCGGCACCCTGTCGAAGAGGTACGCGCCTGGTAAACCCCGACACGCCAAGCCCGCGCAGGTCTTATTTGACAGAAAGGCACGAAGACACAATCAGGGAGCAGGCGCCTCTGTCCTTCGTACAAAAGCAATCGAGCCGTTCTGTTCCCCCTCACCCCCCCAAAAAAATGCTCAAAGGAGACTAATCACCTCTCTTTTGAACTCCCACATTGGCTGCAGCTCGTGCTTGCCTGCTAGGTTTCCCACTCCACCACCCGACCTGTTTCTCCCCCCCCCCGCTTTTTTTTGGTTACATACCAGGCAGGGTAATTGCTTGATATTTTTTATCCAGGGCTTATGACTGTATTTGCACGCATGTAACCCCCGTCCAGGTCCACCTCGCAAGTGAGCAAAGTGATTAAATTCTGTTTTCCGCCCACTTTTTTCTGTCCCCCACAATGTGGATTTACAAAAGGTTTGGGTGGAACAAGCAAACCAACACAGAATGAACTGAAATCCCACGTTCAGACAGGTTCGCACGTCCTAGAAACAGCGCAGTGAATTTTGTCCAGCCTCCTAAGCTAAATGGTTAGGGCTGGGATCACATTATCACCCTCAGCCACAGCTTAGCCAACTACATTTTCACTTACCATGCTGTGCGAACTGGCCTACGTGGATCGTTTGTGGTTCAGTGTGTCTTAAGGCTAGATGAAGAAAACCTAGGTGAGCCTAGCCAGCCAGCGTGCCCTGTAAACTCAGGACCATGGCTCAGCAAGATTTGTGAATACAACCGTATAAATAATATAAATGAGCTTGCCCTCTCATGAGAGTGTGATCCAAGTCTCCCCAGGACATACCCACTTTCCCTGCACTCTGACACTCCAAGAATGAGGGGTAGGTACAACAAGGAGTCCTTAGATCATTCAGACCTACTTTATTTAATATATGAAATCCCTGACAGATTTATGAAGACCCCCCTCTGCATCTTTGGCTTCCCCAAAGCCAGGCAGGATGGCAGAACGGGCACTGCCATTTCAGTTATGACTGCTTGTGATCCTAGGCATCCTTTTGCCAAAATTGCTTCTGTATCCTCGGCAGCAGGACCACGCTGTTGTCCTCACGGAGCTGAGATTACAAGCCTCAGAAAGCCAACTTCTCTTTCTCTGGCCCACAGCAAAGCTGAGCCTCCTCCCTCAATTCCGAGCCTTGGACCTGCTGCCCAAAGCTGGTTTCAGCGGGTGAAAAATCACCGCTGTAGAGACGCGTCTGGGGGTCTGTGACCACTGAGCTGGAAGAAAGAAGCCTGTGGCAACCTCTGATTCCCAAGCAAGGGGAGGGTCCCTACGCAAGCAGCTCCTTCGTCTTCGCTGCCAAGAGCTTGTCCATTTCAGCTGTGGTGTCATCAGCCATTTGCTGAATCTGTCACGAACGGAGAAAAGAACGCTGTGTTAATTCTGACTGACGGGTAGCAAATCACAACGCTTGCATCAGGATTTTCATCAGAAGCCTAAGAACCAAGGGGAAGTCCATCTGGACCAACACAAGAGTCCAGAGACAGCTGTCCAGAAGCGGGGAGACCTCTAACGCGGTGTGCCACATTTCTGTGTTCTGGGATGGGTGTCTTGTCAAGATCAGGGCAGCCCAGCCTAGCTCTAGCAGTCAGCACCAGCCTGCAGCCGGGTCTTCCACTCACTCGGTACCTGTTTCTCTATTAACCGGATGGTGTCCTCCGACGTGGTGCTTTTGGCCTTCTTCGTCTGGTTGATGGCCACAGTGCGCACTTTGCGCAGGGACTCCTTGGCCTTGTGGGTGAGCTGCTTGGCAACCGCAACCAAGTTCTCCCGGTGTTCACGGGTGACCCTGGTGAAAGAACACCAAAGGGGAAGAGGGCCTTCTTTGGATGGCCCTGAACTCTGTGGAGCACAGGAGATCTGCTCTTAAAAACGCCCACAGAAGCACACTTGAAAACAATGGAGAAAATGTTCAGAAGGGATGAAGGATAAATCCACAGGGAGGATAGACAGGAAGGGGCAGCTACGGCTCGGGTGGCTGATGGCAGGACAGCGGCAGGGCGCAAGAGGTTTTGGTCTCTGACTTTTCTAGTGGCTACAGCCTCTGGAGTGTGGTGACCATGCTGTTGCCCCGGTGGATACGATTTGGACCGCGCCCTCCCTCCATTCCCAGATGAGGCAGTGTGGCAAGCAAACATGCAGCATCTTGTCACAAGAAAGAGCCACGAGGTAACCCATGGCACCAAAACAAAAAACAAAAATGGGAGGGAGATGTTCAGATCTTCTCTGCCTTGCCTGCTCTTGGATTTCTCTTCCTCTCCAGGAATTCAGATCGGAAGTTGACCTGGGAGCATGTTAACAATCAGGCTGCTGCACAGCGGCCTGAAATCCTCCGCAATTAGGAGGATAATAGCAGCCTCCTTCAGAATTGCGAGAGAGAGGGGAGAGAAAGGATGCTGGGAGTGGCGGGAGACCTAGGAACTGGATTTGCCTGGGCAGAGCCGCCAAAGAGATCCCGTTCCATCTTGATGCTAGTCTGGGGAAATGAAAGTAATTTCAAAGTTGTTCCCAGCATCATTCATCGCTAGCCTTGCAGGCTGGGGCTGCTGGAAGTTGCTGACAGTTCCCCTCTCCTCTCATTTCTTCCAATTTGCGTATGCTTTTTAAAATGTGATGTTGCCGGGCAGGGGTGGGTGGAAAAAGATGACACGTGGACTTTGAGCAGGGAATTCAGCCAGCCGATTTTCTTCCCCCTTAAAACATATTATAGGTCGATCACAAGAACTGCCTTCCGAGAGCAGCCCTGGAAAATTTTAGCTGTGAAATCAGACCCTTGTACAGCTCACAGACACACACCTCCCTTTCTGGTTTCCAGTGGAAAACCGGACCAAGCACACCTTGCAGAAAAGGGATAACCAAGGGCTTGAATCCTGCACTGCCAAACGTGGCTTTTGTGCACCAGGAGAGAAAAGGGATGCTCCAGAAGAAGCCAGTTTTCGCAGCTCTTGGGACAATCATTTATGGCTTATTCTCTAGGAATACTTTAACACATGCTGCTCTCCCCCTGCCCCCCACTTCTAGGATAGCTTTGCCACCCTGCCAAAAAAAACCCCAAGTTTAAAATTTCAGCAAAAGAATTGTTTTAAAAACAGGGAAGATTAAAAGGTAGCCTTAAAGGGACATTTGAAATGGCCTGGCAGCATAAGTGGGTCAGAATAAGCCCAGCAAGAAGGGGTGGATGTCCGGCGGGCCTGCCTGGGATAGAAAAATGCTTTCTTGGGTACCGCGCTAGGCCACCCGTCAAGAGCTCTTTCGCCCCCTCATCCAAAGCGCAGGGAGGAGGCAAGAAGCATTTCCAGAGAGGACCTGACTATTCGAAGTGGAAACGCCTTTTGTTTAGCCAAGTGGGAGGCAGGCAGAATCGTCCAAGATATCTTGCAGCATTGTTCCCCCCGCCCCAGCTGAGGGATTGCAAGAAGGTTGTGAAGCTGCTTACTTCGGAATTGGCACGCGAATCAACAGCCCATCTGCTTCCGGGTTGAGATTCATTCCGCTCTGTTGGATCGCCTTGACAGCCGCAGCTGTGCTCTGCAACGCCGAGATCAAAAAAGGCAGGGGGAATTAGCAAATAATTATTACCAGACGCCGAGGCTCTCCATCAGCAGAGAGCAATCCATCTTGACAGAACATGGAAACATTTAGTTTGGTTACCGGCGAGACCAGGAAGTTACATCGGCCCAGGCCCCTTTGATCAAACTGAATTGCAAGCTGCAGGACACCCCCTCCCCCACCCCCAGGATCGAAGATATCGGTGAAGCGGCTTCCGGGGGTGGGGGAGCGAGAACGACTAGGAAAGTGAGGAAGAAGGCAGAAAGGAAAATGGAAACCATTTTGACGGTTTGAGGCAACGCAGATAGAAAAGGAGGCAGTGAATCCTCACGGGGCCCGGGACTCTGGAAGATGTAGGATGAAAGCAGATGAAAGATTCCAGGATGGGACTTTGGCTGCCAAAGCTCTCACGTGGTCGGGGCTTAGAGGGAAGACCTCAATCACGTTAACTCGTTCCACATTGCACTGGGCAAGTGTGAAAAGAAGGGGGATTAGCACCAGGCCTGTTCTTCACATCTCTGGATTTTCTGGCAGGCAGTTGCTGGAAACCTCTGGCCCCACCCACAGGCTGAGCCTTTGTGCCACACACAGCCCTTTGGCAGCCAGCAGAGCGAGGACCGTGTGCTCTCTGCTGCATCAGAGACGGTGACTGGGCAGTCCAGATTCCACACACGCCTGGCCTAAGCTGGTCACAGGGGCTCCTTTTGCGTTTGCTACCTCACTTCTCTTAACAAAAATCCTGTTGTGTTCTTCTCTTGGAGAGGAGTAATGAAGCAGCGTGGAGGGGAACACAGCTCAAACTCCCAATCACTGGAATGATTCCCTGCTCCTTCCTGGTCTTTTTTTTAATCCTCTTCCTCCCAAAGCAAATTTTGTTGCATGGTTTGATTCTGTACAAGCTCCTACACTATGCCTAGCTTATTCAGTAATATCCAAGAACGAAAGCAAAAACGAGGTCTCTGCTCCCAGGGAACTTAACAGTCAGAGCCACTGCATATGCCAAGGCAGGGACACAAGCTAGAGGCGACACCCGGGGATGAAGGAGATGGGGGGAAAGTAGGATTTCCCACTCCCAGGGTGCACCTCTGATTGGGAGACTTGGATCTGCTAGGCTGGCGCAGCAAGAGATCTACTCACTTCTGGGAAGCTGCTCATGTTGACAACAAGGAGCTGGGGAGACTGTTGGGAGATTTGCGCAAGCTGGTTCAGTGGAAATTTCCCATCACTGGTTGTCACAATGATAGAATCAAGAGCCCCTGGAATCAGAAATACAACATTGGCATCCCAGCGTAGATGTTATTGTTCCTCCTCTCTTTATAATTACGGCTTGCTGCTTTTATTGCACTTCATTACGTTTAGCCATGCAAATCATCAGCTTATATAGCTTTGGAATCAATCTGGAAAGCTCTTGATATTTAGAAGGGCTGCTTCTGAAAAAATGCACTGAACTAAAAAGACCCACAAAACAGCTGTAGCGCATGTTGTGGAAGGATACAATTCAGTGCTGTAGCCCGAGCCAAGGTCAAGGTCAGTCAGATGGAGAAATCCTAACTCGGAACAGTGGGAGCGTGCAGGGCCTGGCCCAATACAATTGTTAATGTCAGCATTGTGCTTCTGTCCTCCCTACAGGCTCTTGCGCTCGGCTCTTGGGCTCCCTGCCACAAAAGTTTACGAGCCCGTAAAGAATGAGGAAGAAGAAAGTATTTAATAAGGAATCCAACCTACTAGATAAAAGGTAAGATCAAAAAACACTTCTTTCTATGGTAGCGAAAGCCTTTGCTGCCTTCTGTGATAGCTACTGTTAAGACTTGTATGTGAATGCTTTCTGGCTTGCTAAAAGACAGCCAAGTCCATGAAATGGGTGTTTTTGCTTAATTCCAAACATTTACCAAATTTTTGGGAAGAGTGTTAATTTGGTGGCCAGTTGCAACTCTCCTATCTGGCAAGTGACTGTTCCATTCTCTGTCACGTGGCTGGCTTAAGGGCTTCTGAATTATCTGATGCCTGTTAAAAACCTGCCAAAAGGGGTTTATGTTCCCATTCCCTGGTTCTCTTAGGCAGATTGCCTTTGAATATGAATGTTCTCTTTCACCGCATAGGAAGTACACCCTCTTCCTCCTCCTCCCTGAACACATCCCATCTCCTTCTACAGTAGTCCAAGCTGGTAGCCACCATTACATCTAGAACCTTACGCAGTCTAGTGAGACCCTTGAGCTATAGCCAGGCAATAAAAGCAGAGAATATTTTTAAATTTGATATGAAAATATGGAGTGCGCATAAGAAAATAACAAGTGAGTTGGAGCCGTGCTCCAAAAGCTGCAGAGAGAAATCACTCACCCGGGTTGGTTCTGATGCTCAAAGTTTTGTTGAAATTTTCCTGCAGGGTTTTGACCACAGAGCACATCTCCTCATTCAGCTCTTCCAGGTTAATGACGTCCTCCACCAAGGAGGCGTTGATGCTCACGCGGGCCTGGCCTTTTCCTTTCGCTGCAAAGAGCACAGCCAAGGGTCGTTCGCTTACGCAGGACTTCTTCAGGACCTGCTGCCAGGAGCACCTCTGAGGTAGGCGCTCAGTTTCACGGGGTGACCTCTGCTAAGCCCAGCCTCCCATACTTGGAAAAGTATAAACGTCTTACGATCGCTCCCCCATCCTGAATCCCGAAGCCCTAAAAGGATGGACCGTCTTGGAGGAGGGAGCATCGCAGCCCCTTGATCGTGCCGGTCTCTTCCCTTTGATTTGCTATAGCAGCTTATTTGAAGTCATGCGACAGTCCGTGACAATTACAGGATCAGCAATAGGGCGACTTCAGTCTTTGCGTGTTTTCCACGGTTGGAAATGGTGGGCCTCCCAGTTCAGCAGGTCCAAACAGGCGGGAAAGCGGGGGCGGGAGAGGAGGGCCTGAAGGGGCCTTCCACCTCCGTGACCATGACCATGACCATTGCCACACACGCGCACAGACACGCACACACACGCTTTCCTCACCTTTGGCCTTCTTCGTGGCCAGGTACCTGGCCTGCGGGGCCTCGAGGGCCCGGCTCTCCCAGGAGCCGAGCAGCAGGAGGGGCCCGTGCCTCGGAGGGGCCTGCCAGGCGGGGCGGCGGAGCAGGGCTGGCAACCGCTGGAGACCTCGGAGGGGCCCGGCCATGGCGCCGTCTCCGCCCTGGAAGAGAGCAAAGGCTTCCGTTAGTCCTGGGGGGGCTCTGCCCCCCTCGCTTGCTTACGGGCGGTGCCCCATCCCGGGGAGGGGACGGGCTGGGGGGTCCCGGGGGGTTGCACGGTGAGAGCGGGTCCCTCCCCTGCGGGGAAGCCCACCCCCGGGGTCCCGGCCTCCAAGCCTGCCTGCCAGCCAAGCCGGCTCCTGCTGGTTGTTGTCATTATCGTTATTGTTGTTGTTATTCCGGAGAAGGAGGGCGCAGGCGACCACCCAGTTTGAAAGCGGATTAAAACGCTACGGATCCTCAGCGGGACCCTCCCCCTCCTCGGCCCCGCCCACGGCCCGTCTGTCAGACCCCTGCCCCGCCCCCAAGGCACGCCCATCCGTTGCCCCCCCCCCCCGCCCGGTCGCCGCTCCCGCTTCCCCGCCCGTCCACCCGCCTCGCCTCGCCTCGGCCGAGCAGAGACACGGGGCCGTCGCGCGTCGGATGACGTCGCCCCTCCTGCGCCGCAGCCGGTGACGTCTCCGGCCTGCGCCGCCGCGCGACTTTCGGCGCGGACGAGTGACGCGCGGGCGGCGAATGCGGGTGAGGCGCTGAGGCGGCGGCGGCCGCGGGGGGCTGGACTCTGCACATGCCCAGAGGCGCCCGCCCCGCTCGTTGGCAGCTGGCCCCTCTCCCCAACAACCCAGTTAGGTAGGCTTCGGGAAGGGCGGCCCGCGGGGGGCCGAGCGCCCCCTCGATAAGCCGGGGCGGAGGGGCGTGAAAAGCCGCGCCGGGGCGCGCTGGGTGTCTCCTCTGGGGGGCGGCGCCGAGCAGCGACCCTGACGCCCCCCACCCCCGTCTCCGCAGGTCCGGATGGCGAGCGCGGCCCCCCCCGCGCCGAGCCTGCGGCTGGAGAACGCCTCGCTGCTCTCCGAGGGAGCCCTGCAGGACGGGCACCGGCTCTGGATCGGGAACCTGGACCCCAAGATCACCGAGTGAGCGAGCGAGGCGGCCGAGGCCGCGCCTGCCTGCCTGGCCGGGGTCCCGCCGGGCCCGGCTCTGCCCCTGCCCCTGCCCCGCGCCCGGCTGCCCTCGCCCGGCCTGGCCCCGGCAGCCCCCGCCGCCGCCGCAGCTGCCGCGCCGGCCCTGCCTCTGGTGGCATCGGGCGTGAAGTGCGCGCGCGTTTGACATTCCCCTGGCCTCCGATGATTAGCGCCTTTAAATTGCGTGCTAACGCGTCGGAGCCGGCTGAAGTGGGGCAATTAAACGCCACCGGCGAGGAGGGCTTGATTGCCGGGGCCTCCGAGGCGCCGGGCGGCCGCTCCCCCTCCCGCCCGCCCCCGCTTTACACAACAATCTCTGATTTATGCATTCCAAGTGGCTGCGCGTTTTATCCCCCGATATTGCGGGCCTCTCAGCTGTGGGAGCAATTTTTGCCCGGCTCCTTCTGTTTCGGCAAGTGCTTGGCGTTTTTTGTTCCAAGTGCTGCTCCTTTCAGCTGGGCAGCGTCCTAATCGTGCCTCTAAGTGGAGTTCATCATTAATGCCCTCTTCACGAGATTCATTCAGTGCGGCGGCGCTAACTGGCCTCTTCTCTGTTTTGCATTAATTGCCATTTTTCGGCCCAGTGTTTGTATTGCTGCAGCTTCTCGGGGTTGAGTAATTGTGGCTGCTGCTCAGCTGACAGGCTGCCGGAGCCTTTTGAGCAGGATTTGTTTGGGGAAGTTTGGGGAAGTTAAAAGCATCTGCACTTGGGAATCTGAGATTCTGCGCTCTGCCAAAAATAGGCATCCTGTTGATCGCTGCCCTGGCTTAGAGTTTAGGTTCCGCAAAATACTACAAAGCTGATAAACCCTTTGAGGTCCCCCAACCAGAGTCACTGAACGCACTTAATTTACATTTTATGCCACAGCAGAGTTTACATCCCCTAGTACTGTACTTTCGTGCATTCTGCAGTGCATTCTGGCCCACTGTTGTTTTTGTCAGTTTCAGTTTGCTTGCGTTCATTTATCTGTCCTCCAGCTGAGAATTCTGTTCTTATGTGACAAAAACTGTTTTGCACTGCAACCTTAAGGGAAGCGAGTGTGGCCTCTATAGAGGCAAGATGCCTCACCTCTCTGTCTCTCCCTTTAAGATCCACCCTGAGGAATAGCACTCACAAACAGATTCCCGGACGTAAATGGCTTTAGCATGTGGCTGGGACCATTCCCATATCCTTAGAAGAGCATTGTTTGGAGGAACCTTCAACTCGGTATTTGAATAGCGCTTAGAGTGCCAGGAGGAAAGCTGGCGGAAAAGGAAATGGGACTTGGACAGATTGTCTTGCCTGTGTTTTGGATGGCAGGAAGTAGGGACGGGGCCTGCTCTCCTTCCTCTGCCTTGGGCTCGTGGTCCCAGGTACCCCATCAAAATAGCTCTGGTAATTTTCAGCATCCTGACTTCCTGTTCCCTGTCTGTAATGTAGCTCTTCCATTATCCAGAAATCCTTTTAGCACCTTGTAAATAACAGTAAACATTATTGGAAGTGAAGAAGGGGGCAGAGAAGAGGAGACAGATAAATACAAAGCAAAAATTTATGGCCAGCTCCTTATCGATAAAGCGAGTTGCATGCAAAGTCTTACCCACTTCAAGATTGTTTGCCAGTGTAGCTTCAGGAATTCAAATGACAGCCAGAGCTATCTTGTTGATAAACTGCCTGGCGTGTAAATTTGCCAAAAATAATCTTTTCATTCTTTCCTTGAGAGTCCTGGAGTTGAGTGTAGTGAGTGCCACAGCAGGCAGCGCTGTGGAGGGATTAGCATATATTGGCCAAAGGTTTGAACTCCTGCCTATTAGTTTCCCTGTGGTTTCTTTTCTTTAGACTCCACGCGTGTTTGTCTTGTAGCAGAAGAGAGTCACAGCCAGTAGAAATGCCCTTAGCAGAGTCGGCAGGAAAGATGCCAGGGACATTGCCAACTGCCCATACCAGAACCTTGCCATCACGGAGCCTGGGGAGTAACAGGCTCATTACCTTGTACTCAGGCTGATGTAATTTAGCCCTTCCCCATCTTTCCTCTGGCCCAGGATTTAAGCATGGAGATTTGGAAGCTGCATCTTTCCTCAGTTACTCTGTACGGAGACACCACAGGGAAAGCCCCATGTTGAATTCTGATGAAATTCAGGCTGATGAACGCAGCCATGCCAAACAGACCACAAGGTTGCCAAAGGAAATCAAGGCAGAGTCCTCAAGACAAGGTGCTAGATGTTTTTTGTTTCGAGAACAGGATGAGCTGCAGCCCTTTGGGCCTGAGGGAAACAAGCACATTTGCCAAAAAGAGAAGATAGTGCTGGGGGGGAGGGAATAGGGGTATTTTTATGCTTTTAACAATAGCTAATAAATCTTGAGATGACTTCCAGAAATAAATAAGGCAAAACGATACGGTGTGTCTTCGTGGCTCAGAATCTTCCTCGGGTCTCTGGGGTGGGATGATAGCCAAAGATTAGCTGCCAGGTAGTCATGGCAGGAACTTTCCTTCATCAGTTTGCAAAAAGTCTTTGAGCCACGGGGTGAGTCAAGTTGGCCGGGCTCTCCCTCCTGTTCCTGGAATGCATCTGTGACAACCTGCTCTGGGGGACCGCTTCAATTCCTGGAATTTTCTCAGTTTTCTCAGCCACTTCAGGAAAATGGCCACATTGCTGGGAACCCACGGGAACAGGTACAGTCGGGCAGGGAAGCTGCGTGTTCCCCTTCACTCTCCAAAGGTTCCCAATGGCCCCGCGTTGGCCCTTGTTTCCTATTCCATTGGCCACCTGCTGATAGACTTCGGAGGTCAGCTTTTTGACGAGATCCTGAAATGCCTTCCAGCAAAAACACACGCTGCTTTTTCTTCTTCTGTACCTCTCTGTTTATAAAACGTGGAGTGAGATGGGTGGCAATAACAGAACTATTCAGCTCCTTCTCCCCTCTTCCAGATACCATCTCCTCAAACTCCTGCAGAAGTTTGGCAAAGTGAAGCAGTTTGACTTCCTCTTCCACAAGTCAGGGGTACTGGAGGGGCAGCCCAGAGGCTATTGCTTTGTGAACTTTGAGACCAAGCAGGTAGGTTGAAACTCGGGAGGTGCGTTCATTCAGGTCAGGCTCTTCGTCTGTAGCCCAGCGGCTGCCTCCTACGAACTACGCACCAGAGCCTTTCCCAAAGCTTGATGGAGATGCCATAGAATAAGGTCAGGATCTGCCCAGGGCAGGACCTCTGTGTAACCTTGCAGAAGACGTTCATGGACGTCTTTCCCTTTTCTTTCCCTGCTTCTCTTGCCGGATGTCTGAGAAGGAGCGGCGAATGCACAGTTTTCTTCTGCAGCATTATTTCCTTGCCCCAGCATCATTTGCTTCTTGCTGGGAACTGAATCGGCTCTTTCCCCCTCACCAATATCCAGTGCTTTTTGCAGGGAGCAGAGGGGCTAAAACCAGAAATAATGGCAGTGTTGTGAGGGGAACGTGAATTGACTGTTTTCTCTTTGGTCTGCTACTACTCAGTTGTTCAAAGCACTGCCCTACGTTTGATGCTTCCGCAGGCTACAGCCCCTGCCATCCATTCAGGGCTGTCACTGTCTCTCTTTGAAAGCACAACAAATCTGACACTGCCTGTGAACTGTGCAAGAGGTCAGAGCTGTGCAGGAATATAGGGGTTTATCCCTCTTCTTCTCCTGCAGGAGGCAGAACAAGCAATCCATTGCCTCAACGGGAAGCTGGCTCTCTCCAAGAAGCTGGTAGTGCGGTGGGCCCATGCCCAGGTCAAGGTAAGCCTGCTCCTGCTTTGTGCCCCCAACAGGCTGACGTCCTTCACGTCTTTGCGCAGTGGGTTGGGCTGCACAGCTACTTTCAGGTCCACCGCCGTCTTCACGGGCCAGTTCCAAAAACCAGACCAGCCAGCCACACGGGCAGAGCCATGGCAAAACCAACCGGGATGACATTTGCTTTAATGTGTTTAACCAATATTACTTGACCTCCCACGTACTTAATTATGTTCCTCTTCTATCTGTATTAAAAATGGCAACTTTGGAAGGGGCACAAAGGCCCTCTTGCTTTAGTCGGGGAGTAATTTCTGCTCTTTCTGCCCCCTCCCTTCCAGAGGTATGATCAGAATAAGAACGAGAAGATTCTTCCCATCAGTCTGGAGCCATCTTCGAGCACAGAGACCCCCCAGTCCAACCTGAGGTAAGATCTACTTCTAATTGTGGGGAGGGGACCCAGCCCAGCATCTGGTTTCCCACAGTTTAAAGAGCTTTCTCCCATGCTTGCTCCTTGTTAACTGGAATACGGAGATAGATAGTTTCTGAAGAAGAGAGGGTGACTCTCCGTTGATAAGGTATCTGAGTTCATGCAAGTCCCTTCTCAAACCGTCTTGGCTACAGAACATCACCCGTGAACGAATTACACACGTTAATTTACTACAGTGAAACGAAGTGAGAGAGGTTTGTTTTTCTGCGGAGTGGGGGACAGATGAGTCCTAGCATTAGGATAAATTTAGAAACTTGGGTTTCCCAAATGGTGCTTCTTAGCCATGCAGCCAATCACTTCTGAAATTGAAAAAATTCTCAAAAGCAGTTTAACCCGCTGGGGCATGATCCATCACAGGAGAAAAGAAATCCATCTTGCAGCTTGAGATGACTCTTTGTGCCCAGGCTTATGAATGACATCCCAGTCCGTTGGCATGTGCCCTGGGCAGCTCCTTGAGTTTCTCTCCATTCACTCTTAAATCAACCATGCAAGGTTAGGGGTAGATGAAGAGGCTGCAGGCTTTGTGGCTAAATAGGAAACGGACCCCGGGTTTCAGTTTCCAGATTTTACCTGGCGCTATGGTCAGAGGTGAACCTGACATCAAACAAGCTGATTTGGAGCTTGCAAGCTCCCATTAGGACTAATTTTATTTTATTGGTTTCTTGGCAATATTTAGCTGCCTTTCAACAAATGATTCTTCACGAGGAGGTTAGCAATCACTGAGTTATCTAAAAAGAACCTATCTATAGAGAATGGGGAAAAAAAGACAGTACAGCCGATGTTCACCAAATGTCAAGTAGCACAAAACGCATGAGAGCCCCTACTCGCTAATCTCAAAACCTTGAACAAGCATGTTATCGCCTAGCTATGACAAGAGGCCAGGGACAGATACAGGTGGGTCCTCCGGAGGAGCGAGCAATCAGCCAAGGACTCTCCCAGTGTCCTGACAGCCTCGATCTGCAGCATTGAATGCAATTCCTGAGGAGTAAGCATGTGGGATTCACAGCCAAGCGAGCATGTGGGATTGCAGTGAAAGAAGGGGACCTAGAGAAAGGTGTTGCTTGAACCCAGGGGTGGCTGGTGGGGGGAGCTCCTGCATGCATTGGCTTCTGACTCTAAATCTGGGCTGCAGACAGGATGAAGTTTCAGGCGCCTCTGTTGTTCACTCTACAGCGTCAGTACAAAGATCAAAGCCATTGAGACCAAGCTGAAAATGATGTCAGAGAATCCTGATGCCGAGTTCCCGCCAGCAGCCCCTTACGCCTACTTCAAGCCCCCCGAGAAAAAACGGACTGCCCCCTACTCCAGAGCTGCCTGGAAGTCCAAGAGATGATGCGGTGGTGCAGTCAGCGCCGTCCTCCGGCATGCGCTGCAGGTGGAAGGTCAGCTCGGAGGAAGCAAGGACTGGAGCGTGTCCCATCCTGGCCTTTTGTGGGACTGTCTTGATTCCTCCGTTTGCGCACGTGGAAGCGAACGCTCTTCAGAGGAAATCTACTGTAATACCACCCCTAAATCTGTACAGAACTTCTCCAACAAACTCAACTGGTTTCGTAGTAAAACCAGATTTTTTTTTTCCTGTGTGGCTAGATCTAGCTCCAGAGTTTAAGGTGTGTGAGTTGAGTGTGTTTAAGTGTGAGTGTTTTCACTTCTTCGGTATTTGTTCTGACCTGGAGATAACAAAGAGTTCTGGTGAGCTGACGGTCTGCCTAGAATATATCTCTGACCGATAGTAAAACATGGTTTGAATTGCCTGACCTTTCCAGCAACAGAAAGTCGGAGTTTCTTGCATCTTGAAACCTGGGAAACCCTGAAAGGGGGCAATGAAGTTGGTCATGTTTGTCTGTGAGTAACAGCTGCATTGAACACATCTGGCCGTATATGTATCCATTCTTTTTTAAAAAAAAAAAAGTGGCACCACAGGAATAAACTTTTATCCCAATTTTAAAAGTGCACCTTGTTGAACTTTCGTCATTTGTCATGAGAGGCCAAGTCCTCTGCCTTCAAAGCTGGTCAATCGGCCCCCAGCATTTGGGTGAATTTTTAAAATTTTGTGTAATTACAAATGGGGAGGAGCACCAGGAGAATTGGAGTGGAGAAGGAGCTAAGAAGTCGACATTAGGAGGAGCCAGATGCAAATGAAGCTCACTGGGAGATCTTAGACCAGCCGTGGGCTCTCTGTGTAACCAGCCTTGGAGGGATGGTGGCGAGGAGGCAGATGGAGATGGGGAAGACGCTCCTTGTCCTCAAAGAGACGCTACAATGTGCAAGTAATTAAAGAAGATGCACTCCTGATTACGTGGTTTGTGAGCTGCTGAGGGAATTTCTGGTTAGGTAGAGAAGAAAGGAAAGCGAGATTAGGCAGCCGATGAGAGGAGGAGCAAAGCCTCGACCCCTCAGTCCAAAACCTTTTGCAGCCTTTCAGAAGACGTGCTGGAAGAGTTTGGGAACTGTAATTCGTAGACCGATCCACCTTCCACGTTTCCCTTTCTGCAAGGAACATATTTTAATACTCTTCTATGACCATCTTTGGCCCCCCAAAACAGCAGGGACTGTTCTGTTGATAAATGGGTGCTTCTGGATTCAAACTCTGCTAGCGTGAGATAGGAAGGCGGCCTGAGAAAGTCCTTGGCTGAGCTTAAAGCCTTGCGACTGGCCAGGAAGGTTGGCATTAGACTAGATGGGCATTCAATCTCTGCCCAGGCTCATTTGTCCTGTGGAGAGGCAGCCCTCGCAGGCTGGCGGGTCAGTTTCCCTTCGGTTCCTAATGCATTTTGGCACAACAGCAGCAGCTTTCAGGTTGCCCCTGAAACAACTTCCCCTTCTTTCCCTGCCCAATTTGGCTGTCAGTCCCAATCAGGGTGATTATCCACCCCAGCCCCGGACCTGAGCCTGGCCTTCCTTCCTCTCCCCTGGACTTGCTTCCCCTGGACTGACTTCAGGGAGAAGCCGCGGCCAGGCCCTTGCATCCTCAAGGCGATCGAGTTACCCCGTGGCCTCCCACCGCAGCCGCTGCCAAGAGGGAGGCAAGAGACAGGAAGGGGAAAGGCCCGCGTTCCCCCTCTGCCAGGCTCCCTGGAGCTGGGGCACCAAGGTGAGGCAGCCAGGTGGCGGCAAGCCAGGCCGAGGCCCCTCTGGAGCCGCCTGGGTGCTTCGGGGTACGTTGCAAGCGCCATCCCTGCACACCGGTGGGCGTTGCAGCAGCCTCAGAGCCTCCAAGGTGGAAGCAAAGGGAGACTCCAGCCCAAAGGGCAGGCGGAACATAAATCATGGGCTGGTTGTGTGCACATAGCCGGCCAATTTGTTGGTCAAAAGCGTCACATGTGAATGGAAGACTCCCAAGCTTGTTCACGGGAAGCAGGCGGGTTTGTTCCTGGACCAGGTGGTTCTGCCTGGAAGGTGTCCCTCTGTGCTGATAGCCTGAGACCCGGGCCTGCTCTGAACTCTGCGCGCCCTCAGGGGCTCGCTCTGCCTTCTGGTTGCGTCTCTGTCACGAAGGTGCAGGGGAGATGGTGCGTCTGTGGAAGGAGACGGGGCCTGCCTATCGCCTTGCGCACGCCTGGCCTCTCCTTCCTCCCCGCCCTGTTTAGCTGCAAGCAAGGAAGGAGGAACTTGAGGGCGGCGGGGAAGGGGGGGAACGTCCCAGGCAAAAGGGGGAAAAAGAGGAAAAAGTCAAGTCCTCTCCAGCAGCTGCGCGCGGCAGTGGCGGCGGCGGGTGAGTCACGTCTGGGTGGCCGCGGCTGCTGAGGGGAGCTCCTTCCTCGTGCCCCCCATGTTCTGGAAGAATGAGCCCCCGGGCGAGCAGTCGCGGACTGAGGTGAGGCAGAGCCCGCAAAGCACGGGGGGGGGGCAGGAGGAGGGGTGTGCGGCAGGAGGCGAGAAGCAAGCCCCCTCCCCAGCCACACGATCCTCTGTCCCAGGCGAGGAGAATGGCCGGGGACAGCCACGCTGCCCTGCTCTTCCAGAGAACCGGGTCCCAATCCCCCAGGCCCAGGCTCCCGCTGCCTTTGGGGAGGGTGGGCGGTGTGGGGCACTCGCGTTTGTCTAGCCTGGGGGAATCCGATAGCCACTGCCCCAATTCCCTTTCCTCCTGTGCCTTTTTCCCGTGGGGGAGGGAGAACGCAGGCTTGTTCCAATTTGGGGGATGTGTTCGGATTCCTCAGTTGTCTTATCAGGGCTGCTTGTTCCTTGTTTTGGAGAAGGGAGGGGGCCTTCCAGCGGATGAGGGGCTCAGGTTCCCCCCTCCCATTCCAGGTATCTCTTGCTGCTGGCGGGGGGGGGGGCGGTTGTTAAGCGCCAGGAAATTGGGGGGAAGACATGAAGAGGCTTGTAACCTCTGGGAGGAGAAAGATGCCCTTCTCTTTTTCGGGGGGGTCCCTCCTCCCGTCGCTGGGGGGAGAGCAAGGGCAGTGAGAGGGGCGCAGGAGAGGCTGGGGAGTGCTGGCGCGCCGTCCTTGCGCGCCCCCCACCCCCGAGGCTGATTGCCAGGTGCGCGCGCGCCTCTCCGGCCCGGCGGCGGGGCTAATTGCAGGTGCTTCGGGGCGGCGACTTTGGGAAGAAGAAGGAGGAGAGGCGGAGGCGCGGCTGGTGCCGCTGCTGCTCTGGCTGGGCACACCGAGCGGGCGCGCTGCGGCTGCCTCCCGAGCCGCTTCCTGAGGTGCCCCCCCCGCCTCTCCTCTCCTCCCCCGCCCTCCTCGGCCGCCGCGAGTGCTCGGTTCAGACACGCCGCTCTTTGCGCCTCTCCCGCCGCGCGTCGATCGACGTCGTTCCTATGGCCGCTCTGAAGTTGGGCTTTATTGTCCGGACGGGGCGACTATAGGTGGGGAGCTGGAGCCCCACAGACGGAGCCCGCCGCCCCCCTGCTGCCGCCAGCACCGCCGCCGGTCTCCTCCGCCATGGTAAGCCTCCGACGGGGAGGACTGCGCCCGGCTCTCCGCGGGCTAGGGGGGGAGGCTCTCCGCGGCTGACACGGCGCTCTCTTGGGCTCCCGCAGGCCCAGTCCGACGGGGAGGTGCTGGCCGGCGCCCTGGAGAAAGAGGAGGCGCGCTCGGGCGCCAGCACCCCGTCCACGCCGTCGGTCTGCTCGCCACCCTCCTCCGCCTCGTCCTCGCTGCCGCCGGGAGCCAAAAGCGTCTGCTCCAGCTGCGGCCTGGAGATCGTGGACCGCTACTTGCTGAAGGTAAGGGCGCCGGGCCGGGGGCTGGGAGCCGGGCCGGGCCGGGCCGGGCCTAGCCTAGCGCTTGTCCGTCGCCCGCAGGTGAACAACCTGACTTGGCACGCGCGCTGCCTGGAGTGCTCGGTGTGCCGGACGCCCCTCCGCCAGCAGAGCAGCTGCTACGTGAAAAACCAGGAGATCTTCTGCAAAATGGACTACTTCAGGTAGGCGGGCGCCGGCGCCCCGCGGAACCGCGCGGGGGCCCACGGAGAGGGTTTGCAGAGGGCAGGGCGCGTGGGAGCCGGAGGCGCTGGCGAAGGTCCGGGCGGCCCTGCGCTGGGCCCACCCCAAGGCGGCGGCGGGGCCAGATTCCCCCGCTCAGGCGGCGTCGGCGGACGGGGCAGAGCAGGCCCTGGCCGGCTGTTTTCCCCGGAGGGAGCCCTCCGTTCTTCTCCTTCCGCGAGCTCCGCAGCCGACCGTGGGAAAGTAGCCGAGCCGAGCGCGGCCGCTTTCCCTGGGGATGGACGCCGCAGGCCAGGCCGGGCCGAGCGGAAGGCTTACTGGAGCTGGGGGTATGTGCTAGCCCCTAGCCCTTCCCTGTGAAGGAACGGGGGAGCCCGAAAGAAAAGCCACGGTCCGCGACGGTCCGCGTCCCTCCTCGGCCCGCAGCCGGGACTCCCGGAGCGCGCCAGCCTGCCAGGCCTCCCGAGCTCTTCTGCGGCGGGGCAAAAAAGTCAGCGCGGGGGGAGGGGAGCTTAATTGCGGTGCCGGCAATCTCCTCCCACTGCGGTGCCGGGAGGCCGATTCCAGGACCCCAACGCCGCCTCCCCCTGCCTTTTCCCCCTCGCTCCGTTCCTGGCTCTCTGGCTCAGAGCGCGAGAACCAGGAAGCTTGCGCGCCCTTGTAGCATCTTGGCGTCGGCGTCTCCAAATTCTGGAGGCTGCGCGGCCCGGCCCGGCCCGGCCCGGCCCGGCTGGAGCGAGAACGGCGCACTGCTTCTGGCGTCGAGAGCCTGGACAGCACGGGAGGGGCACTCCCCACCGCCAACCTTGGGGCCGCCGGCCGGGCGGGCAATCTGCGAGGCGGGGAGGCTCTCTCCCCGCTAATGGCGCGGGTCTGTCCGGAGGGGAAACGGGCGAGAAGTTCCTCGGAGGAAGGCGCTGCCCGCAGGCCGTGGGTTTCTTCGAGGGGAGCTCAGGCAGGGCCCCAGCATTTCTGGGACCCTTGCGGAGGGTGGAACCGGCGAAGCCCGCCGCCGCTCTCCTCCGCCCTCCTCTCCGCTTGTTTACAAATGGAGCGTTTTTGTCTTGCGCCGTTGCGAGGGGTTCTCCTGCGGAAGGCTCGGAACGAATCCGGATTCGTTGGGGACGCGGGTCCCCTGGCCTGCGCCGCTTTCTCCCTTTCTCTTCCGTTTCCCCTGGACTTGCGGGGAGAGAAAAATCCTTTTTTTCCCCTAAACAGTCGATAAAGTTGCGCGCTTCGCCCCCGGGAGACGCGCCTCTTCGAGCGCTTCTGTTTGCGCGCTCGGAAGAAAGAGAATCAAGTGCGGCTTTGGAAAGTCGGTTTCTCGGGCTGCACCGGTGTTGCAGGCACGGCTCCTCCTTGGTAGCCCCTAAATTCCCTGGGAGTTCTTCCCGGGGCCCCGGCACTTCTAAGAAGTTCTCGGGTCCTGGAAGTCCAATCCAAGGCGAGGCGTCAGATTTCGTCCGCCGGAAGAGCTACTGTGCTCCGACGGCGCGGCGAAGCTCCTTTCGGGCGTCGGCGGCCGGTTTTGTTTCGTGAACCGCTTGATTTCGTTGACTTCCGACTGGCGGACCTGTCCTCTCCTCTCGCGCGGCAGGTGGGGTCGCTTGAGGGTCCTTCGGCGCCTCCTTCCCGCTTCTGCCCTTTAACAAAATCCGCCGTGGGGGGCAAGCGTGTTTAGCTCCCGCGGGAAGCGTCTAGGAGGGGGCGGCCAGGCGCTTTCTGCCGGTCGGCTCGGTCCGGATTGGGTTTCGCGTTGGGGACGGCTCAGACCTGAACCGTCGTTCTCCGGCTAGGAATCCCACTTCCCCCATTTCCAACCTGGGCGGAGAAAAGGGTAACGGGGGCGGGGGGGGACGGAGCCCTGCTTTTCTCTCCTGGGGGAGCGGCTCCTTTCCGACGGCCACGGGGGGGGGGGACGCGCGCGCAGCCCTTCGCTGGTGGCCGCGACTTGCGGCGGAGGCCGGGCAAAGCCGGGAGGTTTAGGACGAGACCCCTGCCTGTCGCTTGTGAGAGAAATCCCCTCGACGGCGGACCTTTCGGTCTGGAGGCTGGAGTGAACCCAGCGCAGCCCTGGGTGGTCTCTCGGCGGGTCGGGGTAGCTGCGAAAACCGGGTTGAGGCAACCCAAGTTGCGGTTCAGGTCTGGGCGAGTCAGGCGAGAGCTTCCCTCGCCCGAAGGGGGTTGGGACGCGGAGGGGCGAGCGCTCCTGGCTAACCCTGCGAAGAGAGGCTGGCTGGGGACAGTCCTGGCAGAGGCGCTGCTCTTGCCCCCCTTCGCCCGCAGGCGGAGGGGCGGCGAAGCGGAGTCGGGACCATCGCCCTGTGGCGCGAGGGTTCCTGGTGGTGGTCGCCGGTCCCTGCCGGACTCCGGCACCTGGAGCTTCAGCCTCGTGGGCATCCGGCCGGAGGCGCCTCAGCCTCAGAGGAAAGCGGCTGGGGTGGCGCAAGGACGAGGACCGTCCGGGGCGGGCGAGAGAAGTTCCCGCGGTCGAGACCCGGCCCTGGCCCCGGCGTCCTTCGGGGCGCCGTGCCCGGTGGCTTCTCGCACAAACCCTTCTCTGCGGCTGCAGCCGCACGCCCCTTCTCCGCCCCTCCCCGGAGCCCCGAAGGGAGAGAGGGAGCCGGAGCGGGTGGGCAGAGGGCGCGAAGCCAGCCCGCATTCGTCTCCCGGCGAGCCTGGGGCTGAGGCTCTCGGGGGAGCGCAGCCGTTCCGAAAGGCTGAGCCGAAGCGGCTGCCCAGCGTTGCTCTGCCTGGTTCCGGTAGCCTCAGAACCCGCCGCCGCCGAGGCTCTTTGGCCTTTGGCTGCCCCAAAACTGAGGAAAGGGCCTCTTGCTCCTTTGACGCAGGGACCTTGGGGACAGCATTCAGGTGCTGAACTTGGCCCGGTTAACTTGGTTAGTGGGGAGGGGAGGGGAGGGGAGGGGAGGGGAGGGGACCCAGCCATTTGTTGCGTGTCTGATGGTGATATCTGGAAAGGGACCAACTCGGGTGGGGTGCAGGGCGAGCCTTGGGGCTTTCAACCAAGGTGCCGCCCAGGACACCCAGTGGGAGAGCTCCAAACAGGAAGTGTGAAGCCAAATCCAGGCCGGGGCCTTCTCCCTTCTCCCCTGGCTCTTGACAAGCTCTGCTTTGGTCTGCCCGGCTCTTACCGGCTGAGCCCTTCCACGTCATCCCTTGACATTTCTAAGCCAGGAACCCCAGGGCATATTACATAGCACTGAGAAAACCCTACTCCATCTTAAAACCTTGTGGGAATGTTGGCTTCTGTTCTCTCCACCTTCTCCGGGCCAGTAGGGTTTTCCAGAAGGAGCCCTACCGAGCCTCTGGCGCTGCCCTTCACTCCTCTGGCAGGCTGGGAAGATGCTGCGGAGCGAGCGAGCGTCTGAAGGCTGGCAAGGGAGCTGCCCGTCTGTGGGCTTTGAGTGCATGAACGGTCTCTCCAGCCTCGCTTCATTCTCCAGATTTGAAGACTCCCTTGCGCTCTGCAGAAGGAACTCCGGGCGTTAATGATGAAAGGCTAGAGATTATTTCTAATATTAGCAGTCACCCTGCGGTACCTTCAAAAAGTTTGCCTCTCTTCCCCCCCCCCATTTTTTTGTGGTTTCTAGTTTCAGTTTTTTAATTCCCTCCCCATGTAAACAATTGAAAAGGGAAGCGAAAATGCCAAAGAGGGGGAAACGTGCCATATTTGCCATATCGCGTGTTGGATGTTAGGATGGGTAAGAATGGGGACAGAGGATTAATTCCTGGATCAGATTTCTGCCTGTAAAATCGGAGGAAATGCTCTGTGATGTCAGCTGCCGTTGGAAGACAGAGTGAAAATGCAAGATTCTGACTGTGGATGATAACGATGGTGGTGGTGGTGGTGGTGACAGTGAGGATTAGGTGGCAGTTTGACGCGGACCTTTAGCCAATAAAATAAAACCATTCGGAGGTTGGGAGAAGAGAAGTCTGGTTTCACAGGTGCAGCGTGTGTGGTGAGTAGGTCTGTTCCCCGGGCAAGGTTTCAGGTCCACAGAGCTGTCTCTAGGACTGAGGAAGGGGCTTCATTAGCCCCCACTTCGGCTTGATTCCTTGAACACCTCCTTTGAATGAATCAGCTCTTGCTGGTTTTGATCAGGTTTGGTAATACGTGATCTAAAACCAATATATAATTATGACATTCAGAGTACTGGCAAATAACGTGACCTCCTGAGTTTGCTCTCATTGTTTCTAGAAATGTTGGGCGCATTTTTGTCTGAGGACAGCTGGTTTCTGAAAGACTTTGGAACGCAAAATATTTCTTTGTGTTTTGGGTCTTGGCTGAGGTGTATTTTGGGTCTCCGATGATGGATTGACAGGGTAGTTCTGTGCAAGGCTGTTCACTGAGAGGCGACAATAGAAATTGAGGGAAAGCAGTCGTGCTTGTGAGCAATTGCACCTAGAGGATTTACCGTGTGGTCACTATCCTGTACTCATTTATGGAGACCCAGCTGGGACAGTGGAATTTCTTCTTAGTGTAGGAGGTATTCATGTTACAGTCAGCTAATTGATGGCCACATTTCCTATCTTAGCTTTTTTATATTCACATTTAAAAAAAAAAAAAAACCAAAGGAAGGGAATTCTTTCCCTTGCCTCAAGGATAATTTCCAGCATTGGATAGATAAGATAAGAGAACAGGACTTTTGGAGCGCTGGCAGACCGAGGAGAAAGATTAATTTAGTGCAGCTTGGGGGATATACATGTCATGGGACAGAGAAACAGAACAGAGATTTTTAAATGGAAGGTGTTCCGTGGGGTGGCAGAGGTGGGAGCATATGAGTTCGTGCAAATATCAGCATTGTTTTTGTGTGAGAAAGTGGAGCCATTCTAGGTAGAGAGGAGGAACTAGTAGCCCCCCCAAAACAAATCCTTTCGCCTGAATCACAGCCCTATAAAGCAAGGAGGGGGGAGGATGGCTTAAAATCTGGGGCTGCTTTCTCCCTCCTCCCCCTGGCTGGGAAGGCCTCAGTGGACCCTGGGGCCCCAGCCATTTTTAAAGGCTTTTCTTCCCTTTTACCGCAGCTTCTCCTGTTCCACGCTAAGTCCTGGCGTTAAAAACAGGTTCTAGAGGCTTTTGTTTAAATGAAATGCGTCTTGATTTAGCGTGGTGCCAAATTTAAGTGCGGAGCGCTAATTTAAACCTGATCAGGACTGATCCTGCTAAACAGCAGGACTGTTTCGCTATTGTTGTCTAGATAAATCTGCCCAGCGAACGCCGCCGCGGGAGAATTTCAGGGACGGCAGTTAGACTGTGTGACTTGGATGGCCTGTCGCCTTGGACGTCCTGCTGCTCAACCTTGTTTGGGCTGAGAGAACAGATCCTAACGCTTCTTTAGAGTCAAACACAGACCTGATAAAATGATTTTTAGCACACCCCATTTTAAGAAACATTAAATAATAATCCATCTGATTACTGTGACAATTTTATCTTGGTTTCTCTGGCATCTGCCGTTTTGTTTTGCTTCGTTTTTTCCCTTGTACTTAATGATTCTTCAAAGTGCTTTAATTTTTTTTTAAGTGCTCTAAATGGCTTTGTCCATACAGGACAAGTTTTATGAAAATAGAATTCTTTGTTAAATATTTGCGCAAAGGTATTAGTCTAAACTGCTGTTGAAAAAAGGAAGAGTGTTTTAAAAGGCTAGTCTGAAACAGAGGATGCAGAAAGACATTGTTAAGTAATTGGATAAAAACGTGTCCTCTGTAATGAACATCAGCTGTAATCAGTCAATTGATTGAAACCTATTAATCGAGAACCTCGGCAACTGCTAGTTAAGATATAGGTACGGCATAGAAATAAGCGATATAGATTTAACAGAATTTTTTTTCTCTCGTCTTTGATGCAGTCTGAAAGAGCGGCTATTCCGTTTACAAGGATCTGCACTTTTCCCAATCTGTTGCAGGAATGAAAAATTAATTAACACGGCTCTTTGTTTGTGCAGTCATGTAAACCAAGCATCACACAACTGGGCTCACTACATTCCCCATATGCAAGAAATTAGCAAAACCTCGTCTGGTCCCTCCCTTTTTCTGCCTCCACCGCCCTCAGAAGAAAAATCAAAAATTAAAAAAACACCAGCATTGGGTCTGCTCCGACAGAAAACCCTTTTATTTGTGTGTGTGTGTGTGTGTTTTAAAGTTGTTCTGTATCACTTGGGCCAAAAGGATGGAGGATCAGATAGGTGCCAGCTCAGGTGATGTTCTCCAGGACCAATTTCAGTGGCTTGCTGCTGACTGTGGTTTGGGGCCTCGTGAGTTCTCCCCTTCCCCGTCTTTGGTGAAAATGCTGCCAGAGACAGGGTGGTTTGCCAGAAGCCAGCTGTATTTTTTGGAGCTGAATCCTGAGAGCTTGTAGTCACTTGTTTCTTGTTAATTCCTCCCGCAAGGACCCGGGGTCTGCTCCGCTCTGCTCTGGCTCGGCTTGCGCAAAGATTCAGAAAGTTGGCCGGTGGGGGGGAGTGTCAGAAGGTGCTCAGTCCGCAGCATCTTCTGCCCAGCCTCACACGGCTGCCTGTGGCTGGGTGTGCTGTGCTTCCAGACAGCTTGCGATGACTCAGACAAGTGAGCCAAAGAGCATACTGCGCAGGGCCTCCCTTCCCTCAGGTCTCTCTTTCCTTGGAATTGAGAGACTTCTTCCAAATAAGGAGGTCTATAGAAAGCAGCCTTCTGCAAAGAAGGGGGAGAGGGGGGCTGTTCAGAGCTGGGCATCCCTGCGGAATTTGGGGAAAGGGGCAGGACCACAGAGGATGTGCACCTAAGTGAGGAGGGTGAGCCACCCAATTTTATTCCTTGATGCATCGTGCAAAAAGGCTGGTTAGCAAATAGACACCTTCAGCCAGAATCTGTCCGCCTTCACGTTTTAATGAAAGGGAAGAGAAGGAAATTTTGTACCAGGAAGGAAATGATCCTCCTTGCAAGAAAATAACTATCTTCTATATAAGTATCCCAGGAAGTCCTTTGTCGCAATCCCCTGTGATTTCAGCCTGTGTCGTTGCACGGGCTGCTTAGGGAATCTGACTGGGGGCAGGTTTAACTAGCATGCCTGCTGCCCCCTCCCTGAAGTCCACCGTGTTAGCATAATACTTGTTTTCAGAATGGCCCTTAAAGGGATCCGCGTCGTGGTACAAACCAGCTTTCTGCAAGCTAGTGATGACTGCAACGTTTGGACGGGTCAAACGTTGGGATCTAGAGTGCTGGGTCTCTGCTGTTCTGAGCTTTTGCAGGCACTGCCACGCGGATGCTCTGGGGGTCTGCCATTTCTGTATGGGGGGCAGAAGGTCGGAAGACAGCAGGCAGTGGTCGCGATAGAAGGGAAAAAAAGATGTCCCCGATGTTGCAGAGTCAAAGCGATCCTCTTTCTCCTCTCCTTTTCAGTCGGTTTGGTACCAAATGTGCTCGCTGCGGGAGGCAGATCTACGCCAGTGACTGGGTCCGAAGGGCTCGGGGCAACGCCTACCACTTGGCCTGCTTTGCCTGCTTCTCTTGCAAAAGGCAGCTTTCCACCGGAGAAGAATTTGGCCTGGTGGAGGAGAAGGTCCTCTGTCGGATTCACTACGACACCATGGTGGAGAACCTGAAACGCGCGGCGGAGAACGGTACGTGGACCCTTCGACTCGCCCTCCGTTGCGCAAGCGGAAAGTGACTCCTTCCCCTGGATGCCCCCCTCCTGGTGTGGCCACAAAGCAGGACTGGGTAATGCCCTCCATGCAGTCCTGACGGGAGAAGGAGGGCAGACTCCCCAACCTTTCCTTCCCCCACATCTGCTTGAATTAGGCCACACATAAGATGCCTTTCTGGGGAAGAAACCTCTCCATCCAGCTTCTCACAGTCAATGGTGCGAGAGAAACAGGAACTGCCAGGCGCTCTCTTAATGCTTGGCAGGAATTCCCCACTTTTGATTTTGAATGGGTTTCCGTACGGGATGGTTGATGTGCCTTTAGGATCCGAGAAAGCAGACAAGAGCTCAAAGTATTGGATGCGGGCTGCTTGGCGCTTGCCAAAATCCAAACGATTTAAAAATGCCAAGAAGCAAACATGGCTTCTTGGCAAAGCTGGCAGGATGGAGATTCGCTGACCGGTCTCCTCTGATGAGTTCAAGATGTGCAAAGGACCCCAGTAGCCAAGTGGGATGATATGGAAAGGGTGGTGTCCGCCCAGTTGAGAAGACTTGCGAATCTTCACTTCTGACTGGATCCAGGAGGCAAAATGGAGATCTTCCTTGGTGACGGTGTGTTAGAGGGGAAGTTGGCAGGGGAACTGGTGGCATCTGGGACAGCAGCTTCTGTAGAAGCAGCAGAGGAGGCCCTTATTTTGGGGGGCTTTTTAAGGCCCTGGGGTTAGCGCTCTTATGAATGAGTCAGCCAAAGCTTGGGGCTCGCTCTTGGGAGGGTCAGCCAAGTCCTGCGGCCTTCTGACTTCTGTCTGGGTTCCTTGTCAATGGAGGAAAGTCCGTGGTTTCAGGAAAGTCCTCGTGCTCATAGAACACTAACCTTGACTCTGATCTTTAGCCACACAGACGTGGCTGCGTGTTTTCCTCATCTGTGGCGTGCCCTCTGCCCTTTTATTTGAGCGTCTCTTCTTTCAGAGCGCCTTTCTCTTTTGAACCAGTCTTGATGCACAACTGCGTTTCAGCCTATTGTCCGGGGAGGCGGTGGGGGGGTCCTCGGGTAGGAATTAAAACTGGCCCAGCATGCTTGTGACTTATTTATTCATCTACTATGAACCAGATTTATATAAGACCCCCTCCCCAACTCAAACAGCGTGACTCTGGGCAGCCTACAGCACAAAAACCAACAATAAACCAAATCTCAAACCAAACCCCAAACCATATCCCATTAAAACAGGTACAATATTTAAACATAAAATCCGGACTATAAAATAGCGACTAAGCACCGCAACGTAGCAGCCACAAGGGGGCTCCACTCAACTGCCCCACAACGTCTGGAGGCAAAGCCCGGTCTTGGCTGCCTGTAATCCGCCTCTTGGCTAGAGCATAGACTGGATTTATCCTTGAATTGCTCTCCCCAGAAACCGTAGGCCAGACCTAGACTCTTCATGAGCGTGGCTGCTTGGAAGGGGTACCGTCGGCGTCATAAGATGCCCCAAATCCTCTTTCCCAGGTTTTCCCACTTTTTGACGAAGAGGCAGAGAAAAGAACAGGTTCGGCTCAGGGTTGACATGACTGTCTGCGCCAGCCGTGGCTCTTTCCTCCCTTTTCTCAGATGAACACGCGTGTGACTCCCGAGAGACAGAACTTTGCTCAAGTGTTAAAAAGTCCTTTGATTTTTCTCTCTCTCTCTCTCTCTTTTTCTGAGCAAATGCAAGAGAGAGAGAGACAGAGGGAGGGAGAGCACATGGGCCCTCTTGCGCAGCAGATGGAAACGATTTTGGAAAAGGGGCAGTCGAAGAAGGAGGGGAAATCTGAAAATGAAAATAATCAATGTTTCTGTTTACAAGGTTTAAGCAAGGAGATGAAAACAAAATGAAAACAAGATGCCAAGGCGGGCTGGGGCGGGAGGCTGGGCGCCTGAGCCGCTGGGTCGCGGTGCATCCTCCTGGCCAGTGTGGCCTGGCAGCGGGTTAGGCTTGAGCCTGGACCCGGGTTCAGAGGCTTTCTGGGCTGCGGGAGCCTTCTGGGTGGCCCTGCATGAGTGAATGGGATCCCCCTTGACCTCCTGTCTGTGCAGGGGGGTGCAGGCGACCTAGCTCGGAGGCCAGAAGCGAAGGGGTAAGCAAGGGGGCTGGTTAAGTGGGTGGCAAGCGACAGACAGCCGTGTGGCCCGGGGAGGAGAGCTCTCCAGGTCTTCCAGCCACAGAGAGGTTTCCACGAGTGCTTCGGGGTGGTGTTTTCTCACCGGCAGTTCTTCTGGGAGGGGACGGCCCTTTCCCGGCCCTTAGAGGTCAGCAGATAAATGCTAACAGGACCTTTTGGGGCTCTCGGTCTTGCATGAATGCGGCTGGTCAGCCCTGGGAGATCCAAAGGCGGATTCGGTGGCCCTTGGCCAGTAAGGCTGCTCTGATGTTCCAACCATCAGAGATTCTCGGAGGGCCGGCAATGGCCGAATGGTTTGCTCGTGTTCAGATGCAGAAAGGGAATCGGTCGCTCGGGGCCCGTGAGGAGAAACTGCAGCCCTTCGTCCTACCCGGGAGTCTGGCTCGGGCTGCCGTGCAAAGCCCCAAAAGGATCTTTGATCGAGCAGCTTCCCCCGAGGGTTTGCGGATCTTGGGGGCAGCGCAGAGGATCGTTTGCAGCTGCGATGGCTTGCTTTCTGGGGCTGGATTCCTTGAGGAGGCTGGTGGGAGATGATCAGACAGTCGGAGCAGGCCGTGGTTTGGCTAGCCATGAGTCAAAACGGGGGCGCTCACAGCCATGCTCTCTCTCCAGCCCTCGTGAGCCGCAGGACGGGCTTCAGGCGTCCCCAGAGTCACAGCCTTCGAGCCCGTGAAGACTCGGGCGAAGGCTTTCTGCGCTGGCCTGGTGGAGTTTCAAGATCTTATTGTACTAGAGGCAGGAAGGGCCTTTCCAAGCTCGTCGCCCATTCCTCTTTAAAAAAAAAAAGGAAGTTGGTCATTTCTGAATAAACCGGAACACCAGCAAGAAGGGGACTTCAGCAGTATTGGGAGTGCGCTATCCACGTGCTCGGAGGCGCTGCTGGCGTTTCGCTTGCCTCTGGCTGGCCTCGACTGGTGTTCTGGTTCTCCCTCTGAGACGCGGGGAGCTAACGTTTGTATTTCATGTTTAAATATCGGAGAGAGAGATTAAAAAAAAGCATTTCTTCCAAATATTCTGATGCTCTCCTGGTTCCCTTTGAAACCCATTTTGCTGAAGAAGAACTGAGGTTGCTGTTGAGATCAGCCTGCTCCTCGTTTGGGCTCCAACCCAGCCTGGTCCGGTGCCTCCAAAGTGGGCTTCTGCATCTCTTCCTCCAAGGCCAAGCCTGCCTGGATGGGAAACGGGGGTCCCCCCCACCGCCTGCCCCCTTGTGCTGGAGCCGGACCTCGGTGCAAGGCAGCCCTCCCCCCCCGGCGCTTCCTCTGGGCTCTGGATGCCAGGAGTTCCCCGAAGGGCACCGTGTCAACTTGGAGGGCAGTGACGGGCAGAGGCCAGGTGGCAGCCGAGCGGCATGGCCCGCACTCTTTCCTGCTGACCCCTGGGAGGGGACGCCAAGGCGAAATCGGCAGCGCCCTCGGAGCCTAAGCCTTCCTCTGGGGATTGCAAAGTGATTTTGCCTGCGCGGGTTTTCCAAGGAAAGGAAAATAAACAGATGTTGCTGAGGCTGACTTCCATTAATCATCCCAAAGCAGCGAGTCACCCTGCTAAACAAGAAAAGGAAAGAGAATGCCTTCAACGTGGGCCAAGATAATCACGTCCCGAGTCTTGCCTCCCACCCGAGCCCCTTGAGAGGGCGAGCAGCGCCTGAATGCCACGGCTGGTGGGTTCCCACACTGGTGGCTGTCCCCTCAGTGCCTAGGCCTTGCGTGTCCCCCCCCCCCGCAGCACATGTGGCTCAAGCTGCCCGACTGGTCCTGCCCGGGCGCAAGGGCTCTGGGAGGTCCGCAGAATCCCTCTCACTGAGCTGGTTTTTGCTGGACGTCAGGTGGGGGGCCGGCAAAGAAGCAAGTCTCAGCAGAAAATACTCTCCCCGCACTTCTGTTTTCCCCATTAAAGTCATAACGGTGGACCCTGGGAAAAATACCAGGAAACACCCAAATAAATTACTAATGAGGGTAGCCGGGAGGAAGGAACTGAGTGACCTATATCCGTGGTTACCCGCGATGGGCTCTGCCTGGGAGACGGAGGTCCGCCGTTTCCTGGGAAAGAAGCCGTGCCATGAAGCTGCAGTCTGGGTGGGACAGATGGAAGAGTGTCGGTTCCTGGAAACGGGTCCCAAGAGACGGCCCCGTGGTGGGGGGAAACTTGTGGTTGGAGGGGGAGGATCAGAATGTGCCCTGGGGCAGCCCTGCTGCCCTGAGAAGGGGGTGCTGTGGGCGCCCCCCGTTCCTCCTTCCCAGTGCTTCTGAACGGGGTTTGGCCCCAAACTGAAAGCTTGGTGTTCCTGACATCGCATTCCTTGCGCTCACCTGCCTGCTCGTGAACGCCAGGCGAGGCGGCATGGGGAGCCCTTTTCACAAAGGAAGGCGAAAACAACTGCACGAACAGGAGAGAGACAAGTCCCTTTGAAACCCAGCCCCAGAGAGCCAAAGAAAGGCGCCTTGGCGAGGCCCCCGAGCGTGTCTGAAGCCTGTCTGTGCCAGGAGGGGTCCGTCTGGGCGGCTGTTCGCACCAGGAAGTCCCCAGAGCCAGCGTTTCCTTTCCTCTTTCCGCAGCAGCCCAGCTTCAGCCGATGGCGGACTTGCGTTCCCGTAAGCGCCAGCCGGGAGATGAGTCAAGCCCAGCGGTGTGGCCTGTTGTGCCCCCCCCGCCCCCGTGGGTCTCCGCTCATCCCCCTTTCTCTTGCAGGGAACGGCATCACGCTAGAAGGGGCTGTCCCCTCCGAGCAAGACAGCCAGCCGAAGCCAGCTAAGAGAGCCCGGACCTCCTTTACAGCAGAGCAGCTGCAGGTAGAGAGCTGGGGGGCCCGGGGAGCGGGTGGGACGCCACATGCCAGGAGGGGTCCCGCTCACCCTGCACCTCGCCCTCCGTGCAGGTCATGCAAGCCCAATTCGCTCAGGATAACAATCCAGACGCTCAGACTCTGCAGAAGCTGGCGGACATGACCGGACTCAGCAGGAGAGTTATTCAGGTGAGGGACCCCCGGGAGACCTGGACCCACCCCCCTCTTGACTCGTTCTGGCTCCGGGGCCCTTCAGGAACCGGTCCAGAGCGGGATGGAAGTGGCAGTCGCGGGATGCTGCGCAACAGTCCAACTGCAGCGAGGGAAGTGAAAGGACTGCGGAGCAGAGCAGAGCAGGAATGCCCAGAGCAAGAGGGGGCCTTGGGACAGTGACCGGGAGCTAGGACTCTGAGGAAGAGCCGGTCCAGCTGTCCAGCAAGCGCACGAAGCGAGCCCTGAACTTCGAGTCCTGAAGACTGGGAGAGGTTGTAACTAATATTTCCCCGAGAGCGAGAAAAACCCGTGTGTGGCGTCTCTCGCAGCGCAGGGAACCTCACTCTGGCTGTGCCAGGGCGGGTTGCTTGCCCTGGGACAGAGCGCGTGCCCGAGTTTGGGGTCCTCCGCTGAAGTCTGAACAGCACAGGCCTCAGAGGGCCACACTGCAGAAGTTCTCCTAAATGTTGGATTGGCCTGGACGGGTTTATCTGTGGGATAGTCTCATCTGCTCCAGCCCGCCCTTTCCCCAGGACTAGAGGTGGCCACCAGCTCCTCTGGTTTCCAGACGCTTCCTCGTCCTGCACGCCCTGCTGGTCCTCCTCCCCAGCGGCTCCTCCATTTCGTCTCACAAAGGAAGATTTTGTGCAGGCTTTGTTTTCTCAGCCTCCCCAAAGGTGCTCAATGGAGGGAAAATAAGATAATTGCCAGGGGGGTCCCCATGAAAAACATTGGGGTGCCCCTCTCAAAGCCTGCCTCTTTTTCCAGGTTTGGTTTCAGAACTGCAGAGCGCGGCATAAAAAACACACCCCTCAACACACAGTGCCTCCCTCGGGGGGCTCCCAGTCCCGCATCCCTTCCGTGCTGCCGGAGGACCTCCACTACTCCCCTTTCAGCGGTCCCGAGCGGGCCAGGATGGTGACCCTCCACAGCTACATAGAGAGTAAGTGGGGGGGGGTGCTTGAGCGGGAGAGTCTGATCGGAGTCTGGATGGGGGGCTCGGCCTTGGGGGTAATGCTGGCCACCCTTAGGAGTCATGCCGGGATCGCGGGGCGGGATTATTCCAGTGAAAGTGGATGGGAGACCACCTGGGGGAGAAAAAGGAACAAAAACGGTGTGAAAGGCTAGAAGCTGAGGGTCCCCCCCAGCCTGCAGCTGAGCTCCTCTGGGAGGCTGGTTCTGCAGGCCGACCTTTATTTTCTGCCCGGACTGGTCTCTTCTGGGGCACTGTGAGAAGCCCCCTTTCCTACTGGAGCAGAGGGCTGCAGATCGTCGGGGCCAGACCCGAGCACCGCAGTCCCCAGGGCAGGATGAGGCCCAGACGCAGGGAGAAATACTGTCGTTCGACTGAGCGGCAGAAAGGAGGCGTGCCAATTCTGCCCCCAGACCCCCTTCCAGCCTGTGCCCCCTGCAGACAGCCCCTCTGTGCTTGCGCCCCGGGGGATGCTTGTCAGTTCCTGCCCCCGGACCCACAGCTGCCGTCTCCTTTGCAGGCCAGGTCCAGTGTGGCCAGATGCACTGCCGCCTCCCTTACGGCGCCCCCCCCGTGCACCTCAAAGCCGACATGGAAGGAGCCCTGTCGAGCAGAGGGGAGAAGGTAGGAAGCGGCGCTCCCGCGGCAACCACGGCGGGGTACCAAGGGGCGCCCCCACCCCCGTCGCTGATCCAGAACAGTCTCTGCCAGACTGGCCTTTGGGGTTCGGGCGTAAGGCCCCTCCTCGCCTGCCTGGGGGTGGGTGGGTGGGTGGCGGTTCCGACTTCCCTTCGTTCCGCCCGGACTGCCTCCGGTTCTGCTGGGCACCCCGACTGGTCAAGCGCTTGGGGTCGCGGGTCAGGTCACGTGACACTCCTGGCCGTTCTGCTGGCTGGCTGGCAGGAAGGTCGACCGGGAGGTGGGTGAGCTGGCGTCCCGAAGTGTTCGGCAGACGTACAGGAATAAACGCAGGGCTCCAGCGTGGGAGGACAGGTTCCGATTTAGCCTCAGGTAATCGGAACGTGGGCTGGGCTCGCGCCTTAGCTTTGCTCCTCATCCCTCATGCTCTCGTCCAGCCGTTGCACCGTCTGGGTCAGTATCTTTGTAGGTGGGGACAGGTCCACAGAGGAGTGCTGTGGCTTGGCCCCGTCCCGGGCATCTCTGCCTAGAACAGGGCCCTGGATATCGAGCGGGCACTCCTCTGCTGGACGGCCCGACGGCCCTTCTCCGCACGCAGCAGGGCTCCACGAGGGGTGAAATGTTCCCAAGCAGCACAATTCAGGCGAGTCCCAGCAGCCGAGCGACCTTTGCTTTGTTGACCATCACTGGAAGCAAAGCCCACCTTCCCCACCACCATATCTATTTCTTCGACTTTTGGAGGCCAGTGTGCCAGCTGCTCAGGTGGGCTGGGAATGGAGAGAACTCTGACATTCGCATCCTGCTGCAGGCCTGGGCATCAGCCTGGTGGGAACACAATTCTTACCTCAGTCCCCTCCAACTGGAGAGAGAGACATCCTGCCATCTTCTGCAGTCTTGTTCTGACCTCACAGATCCAGCCTGTTCTGCCCGACATTTGCTCCAAATAGCCCGCCATGCCAGTCTAGCAACCGGCTGGGCTATCTAGGGCACAGAGGGCCACCTGCATCTCAGATAGAGTCATCCGGATGGCTTTGGCCATCCTGCCCTTCTAGGACCACCTTCCCAGCGGGGGGCATCTCGCGCGGTGAGCCTTGGAGAGGGAGGGGAGATCACTGGGGTCTCCATTCCCTTCCTGTCCCTTCTCTCCTGGTCCCCACCTCTGTGCCAACAGTGTCCCCCTTTGCTGCCGTGTCTGCCAAGCCTTCTCTCTGATTTTCCTGGCAGGTGATCTTGTTCCAGTACTGACTGCTCCTTCTCTTTTGCATCTCCCGGGACTCGTGATGCCACTGCTGCTTAATCTCCTTACCATTTCACCCATGGCAACCAGGGGACCTTCGGCATGAGAACCCCTTCACGGTCTTCTCAGCCCTGGCTTCTAATCCGGCCTCTGGATCTCAGCCACTAGTTGCCATGGCCGTGGCCACCAGCCGCTGAGCATTCCCCAGTGGTGGTCTTCATCTGGTGGACTTGCTGGCTGGTGAAGACTCTGGGCAGTGCCCTCTCTGGGTGACCGAAGCAAGGGGACTTACTGTGGATATATCTTGTCTGCTACAAGTTCAACCCATGTAAGAAAAGAAACTGAGCCACCTGGGCTAAACGTGCTCACGCTACCGTGGAACGCTGTTGATCTTCAACCTGTGTAAGAATCAAGTCTACTAACTTACCAACATTCAGCCTTTAGATGGAAACGTGGAGGCGAAACGCCATTTCAACAAAGAGGACCGTGGATCTTGATCTGCCGATTCCTTTCCAACTCTTGGGGCTTTTGACTGTCCCCGTAAGCAACATCGGTCTGTTTTTTGGATGGGCGGGTCTTTGCAGCTCTCAGACCAGATGCTGGACCTGCCCTGAGAGGTGCCGATCCAGGCGCTCCTCAAACCATCACGGACGCTTCTAATCCGACCACCCGGCAGCCGGGGGGAAACGTCTGTCTTCCTAAAGCCTGGGAGCAGAATCCAACAATGAGGGCTTGAGCCTTTGCACAGAGCTGAGAAAATATTTTAAAATTCCCTGGTGCCAACTTCAAACTTTTTTTTTTTTTAAGAAACGGGGGGCGGGGGTGACTGAACGCCTGGGACTTTGTGCTACCGGGACTGTTGACAAAACTGGAACTTCCCTCTCTCTCTTTCTCTCTTATTTTAAAAAAAAGGTATTTGGTGTTCTCAGGTTGTGCGAGATGGAGCAGCTGAGCAAAAGCACTTGGCGTTTTCAGTCTGACTAGCCACTGTTCATCACGGCCTCCAGCTTTGTCTCGCTACGGCTAGGCAGCTGCTAGGTTAACTGACCCGTGAAATGTCTCTTTGACGGAAAGGCCCTTTAGACCTAATCGCTTCTCTGAATGGGGCATCCACAGGGCCTTGCACAGGGCCATCACCTCCACAGCCAACCGCGTCACCCTCTTCCGGCTGAAATGGAACGGATGGGGCTCCTTCTCGGAGCAGTTCCTCCCAGGACTTGCCACCCAAAGGCGCAGGCGTTGCACCAATCTAGGCAGGTCCCCCATTTCTCCCCGGGCGGGGTTGGCGGTCTCTTCCCGTGGTTCTGCCCCTTCGTGGTCCACCCGCACTGCTGGGAAGGTCCTACGGCAGTGCCCGGGTGGACTGGCTTCTGAGAATTAACCCAGAGAGCAGCGCTGGGCCTGAAAGAGGAAGCGCGCCCAGCTGTGCTTACTGGTGGTCCTCAGTGGTCAGCGCGGGAAAGGAGGCGAGCGCAGCGTGACCTTCGAACTCCCTTACTCAGAAGTCCTGTGAATTGCGGTGGAGACACAGGTCACCCACCCTGATGTGGGGCAACTGCCTTTATGTCAAAGGGGAGAGCAACTGCTTTGGTGCCCGAGTTGGGTCAGCGCGGGGCCTTTGAGCGAGCTGTTTTTCCAGCCCCTCCCCGCGACTCCCTTTCCCGTCGAAAGGGCTGCCCTCGCCAAGCTCTCCTTGGCCTGAAGGATGAGGAGGCATCCAAGGGTGGGGCTGACCAGCAGCCCAGAGGGCAGGAAAGAGCCCGGCAGGCCTTGTCTTAGCGTCCTCCGGATCGCCAAGGCAGCGTTGGCCTTTCCTCCTTGCGAGGGTCAGGGAGCAGCCGGGACGAGCACCTTTTCAAACCCAAGGGGCATTTGTGCTTTGGCCCCACCAAGTTGTCAGCTCTTGCAGGATGGGAAACCGTTCCTCGTTCATGAAACAGAGGTCTGTGGAAAATAGGGAGATGCCCTGGAACGGAAGGTGGGTCCCCTCCTGTCTTTAGACTAGCGTCGCCTTAGCCAACCTCTCTCTCTTTGGGCGAAGCTTTCCAGCTATGTGCATTAAATGCACACGCACACAGCCGAACAGGGGGGCCCTCTGACCCTGCAAGGGCCAACTCCGCTCAGCAAAGCTCTGTGCATGCTCTGAGGCACCTCTGGAGGTGGGACCACACCGATCCATCCGCCTGTAAAATCCTCCCGTCCCTCTTTTTGCCAGTATTCCAAACTGCACCTCCAGCGCCGGCGTAATTGGACATGGGGGTAGAAATCGTTCATCCCATTTGCTTCTCACAACCATGTTGTGTGACGCTCCCAGCGAATTTGCTAACAGCCCCATCCGATGGGCCGGCAATGAATAAGATTAGCCGGAATCTACACAACTCTATTCCCCACAAATAGCATCCTTTGGAATCCGGCACGGATTGTAGTTTCCTATATGGAATGCGTTTGAATTTTCTATAGCTCTGAGAGCTGGAAAAAGAATAAAATAAAAGTGGAATCTAGTGGGATTCCAAAGGAGGTACAAAAATGAATTTCCAGTAACTCGGGAGGGCAGTTGCTTTGTCCTGCCCGCGGAAGAACCCGAAATATTCACGCCACTAAGCGCTGATTGATGTACAGTCTTTGATTCAAGCAGGTGGGGCTTGCGGGGTCTCTGAGAGGCAGCAGCGCGTCTCCCTCTCCCCGCATCTCCTCTTTTTAAAAGCTGGGATGGGCAGAATACACTGAATACGCGGCGCACGGAGGGGTAGCCGCCTGGCCTCGCCAGGAGAAGCCGGGCGCGGAGGCCGTGCCAAGCCGTCTCGGGAAAAGGAGCAGACTGTTTTGTTTGTAGATTGTTGCAATTTCTGCATGTCTAGGTGAACGTGGCTCAAAATAACCTTCGAAAGAACAGGCGGTCAGGACTGGTATTTATTTAAGAAAGGAAAGAAGAAAGAAAAAAGAGAGAGAAATGTAAAGCACTTTTTAAAACAAAAAAAAAAAGAACAAGGTCAGAACCAATGTTTGTTTTATTAGCTCCTTTTACTGTTGTGCTTTGTAAATGTCTTATTTGTGTAATAAATAAAGTTAACGCGAGTCGAAGTGCTGGCACTGACATCAAGGAAACGATGCGATGCCCGTTTCTTTCCTCCGCTTTCTCAGCCCGGCTCCCCGTCCTGTCTTTGGGCCCTCGATGCCGAGGGCAAAGCAAAACCAAAACAAAAAGGCCTCTGGTCCCTTCTCTCCCTGGCAAAGGTGGGCATCCAGAGCCCCCCCTCCTGCGCTCGCCCTCCGGGCAGGGCCGAGGGACATGGAGGGCGCTGGGCGAAGGAGCCGCGGCGGCTTCTGGTGGGCGTCCCGTGTGGCTGGTGATGGGCGGCCTCAGAAGCCTGCCAAGCGCACACCTTGGAGGGACAGGACCGCAATCGAGGGCGATTAGCTCACCGTCGCCACTCACTGCAGCGGATGAAAGGAAAGCCGTCAGCGTTGTTCTCTGTGCCAGGGGAGCCCGAGGCGACCTTAATGGAGAAATTACAGGGGCCGGGTCCTTGGGCGGGGAAGCCGAGGGGAGCTGGCTTCTTCACCGCCCTCCGCGAAGCTCACTTGGCCGGCTTGTAGCCAACACATTCGTCCCAGCCCTTCCGGCACGTCTTCACAATCCAGTCGTGCTCGTCGTCATCTGAGGGGGCGGGTGGTTATTGCCGGGGGGGGGGAAGAAGGCACAAAAGAAGAATCAAAATGGGTTTCGTTCAGGTCGCTCCCTTGGCCTTGTCGAACCTGGGAGTTTTGCACGGAGATTTAAAGCATAAAAGAAGGGTTTCCAAGGCATGGCAAATAGAAACCAAACCAACAGTTTCCAGAAATCAAAGCACCTTTCCCCAACAGTGAGAGTGAACGTATTTTGAGCAGCGGCCTGTATAAGGGCCACTTAGACGTTTTCTCTTGACGAACAATGGAGTTTGACTTGGAAATAAGTCCAACTGAGTTTAAATAGGGCTTACTCCAGGTAAGTAGGTGCGAGATTAGTCCAATTATCTGCCTTCTACCTGCCTACAGTCTGACTGCCTTCTAACTACTCAATTAATTTAATCTACAGTAGGTAATTTTTCATACTGTCAAAACCTCAGCCTTTGTTCAGGAGATTTCAGAAAGCGTGGAAGGGTGAGCTGATGATTTAATAAATTTGAGAAGTTCCATATGTGTTTGGGATGGGGGGAGGCCCTTCTAACATGTCCCCTGAAATGCTCTGAATCTTGGGCTCACCTACCAACTGATCTAAATTCCACCTTAGTTAAGTGGTAGGTGGTTAACCTGCTAAACCAGTTCGAGACGGACGCAGTTTCATTTTCTGTGTTAAGGAAACAGATGGTCTAATCAGGCGTCTAAATAAATATATCCTCATTCCTTCTTGCCGCTGGGAGCCCAGCCTGTGTCTCCCTCGGTGTCACAATTTTCCAGTTGTGGCCAAGAGGTGAAGGGATGGGAACTGAGCCTGTGGGCTACCCAGTGAGATCTTGCAGGGGCCGCGTGTCCTTGTCCAGAGGAAGCCCGGGCTGTGGGGGGCACGGCTGGCCCAAAGTCACCCGGGGAATCCCCCTCCTTCACACGGTTCCGTCACAGCTCAGGGCTCCCCGTATCCCCGTGTGGACAAGGAGACTGGGCTGGCTCCTGTGCGGCCAGGAGCACGAAGCCCGCCTTCCAACTCTCTTCCAGGCCTCGTGCGCTTGCTCTGGAAAGGGGCCGCAAGTGGGACCGGTGCTACGCTGCCTGTTTGCCTGGAGCCAGCGGGAAAGGGAGACCCGTCTCGGCATTCTACCTGCATCGAGAACTGGCAGGAGTTTTGACCAGGAGAAGGACCAGGTATCTTCCAAACCTCCTCCTCTGGGGTGGGGGATGTGGGCTTCTCCTGTCTCAGTGGTGACAGGTGCAGACAGGTAGCATTTGAAAGGGAAGGAACTGCCCAGCCAAAGAGCAACGCCGTGGGATCCTGGCTCACCCCCAACTCCCTTGCTGGACCTGCACAGAAGGACGTGCGGCCACCACGGGCAGGGGATGGAGAGGCGGCCAGAATGCGCGAGAAGCCGGGGGCTGGCCTGGCCTGGCCAGGGAGGGCGGGGATGGCTTGTGCCCAGCCAAGCTAAGGGTTAATGGCTGGGCTGTGTGTTCTCCTTCTGCCACCCAAGAGGAAGAGGAGGCAGCCTGCCTGCTAATCACGCCTGCTCCTGGGCGTATGAATTGGTGCAGCTGTAGCCTCTTCAGGATGAAACAAGGCAAACTGGGTTTATTGTGCTGAAGGAGTTTCGGGCTCCTCCCTGATTGTTCGTAATTGGCGGCCAGGGACTTAACAGCCTCTCGATCATCTCTACCTGACGGTGCAGCTAACAATTTAAATCACAGATGCTGATCTGGCTCGGCGGCGGCAGCTGCTTGTTAACCGCGCCGGTCCCCTTGTGCTGTCCCCAGCAGCTTCCTCACCCCGCAACACCGGGGTGAGCGTGAAGAGTTGGGTTTCATCCATATTTAAAACAGAATTAAAAGCCTGGACTTTGATTAGCGCTCCCAGACGGCAAGTTGTAATTACCTCTTTTTTTTTTTTTTTGCTAAGACAATTGTTGGGCGATATTAATAGGAGTGCCAAGGCACATCTTCGTCTTCAGATGTGATTTCCTCTTTTAAAAAAGTGGTAGGGCGGGTGGGGGGGGGGAGAAGCGAGAATACAAATACTCTTTAATCAACTAGAAATTATCACCCTGGTGCAATTAAGGCGCTCTGCAGTGCGGGTAAGGATCCCATCGGGACTCGATTAAGTTCATTCTTTTTACGTCGCCCCTTTTCAGCAGCCCCAGTTTGCGCTGGAGGAGGGCAGGCGCCTTTGGACCGGAGGAAGGAAGTGAGGAAGGGGCCACCGGCAGGCCGCTCCTGCTGGTGCCCAGAATGGCAAAGGCACCCTGGATTCTTCGCTCCCCTGTGTGCCAACCCAAGGAAGGGCAGGAGAAGGCGGCTCCTGGTAGCCGCTGCATGTTTTCTGCTCTTCCCCGGGTGCCCTGCGAGATGGAGGCCTGGCACCCTCAGAGCCAGCAACTCTGCAGAGCCGACCGAAGGGCAGCCCCGGAGCAGTGCCTCGCTGGCACCGACCCCTGAAACTCTGCAAGCAGCTCATGAGTTGCTCTGGAGGGCCCCAGCTTTAAATGGGGGCCTGGGACTTGAGTGGCCCTCAACCGCTTGCTTGCCTGCTGTCCCCCAAGCCACCACAGACTGACCCCTAGCTAACTTTAAAACAGAACGCACTGAGTACATGGGGAGAATCCATATTTACTGTACTTAATTCAGTTTCAATGAACCATCGATGGAGTCAAGCTTAATTTTTAGCACTGTCCCTCAAGCCCTAATCAAAGGCCCCCCATTTCTCCCTGAGAGACTTCCATGTGGGAAAACACCTCTACTTGCTTGCTTTCTTCCCTCCTCATCCAACATCTTCACCAAGACACACGCTGGATTCCTAACCTCCCACCTCCAAATCTGC
The DNA here is from genome assembly GCF_059951505.1 of Python bivittatus. Lineage (NCBI taxonomy): Eukaryota > Metazoa > Chordata > Lepidosauria > Squamata > Pythonidae > Python > Python bivittatus. The sequence goes on along the minus strand of NW_028277076.1, from coordinate 897,470 downwards.
TGCGGGGTGTACGGGACCCTCGGACCCTACTGTCAACAGGCATCCAAGATATGTTGCCGAGGGTCCCGTACAACCCGCAGCATATCTTGGATGCCTGTTGACAGTACGGAGCAAAGACTGTTTCAGGATTTAGTCTCCCTCCCATAGTTTCTACAGGAGAGTATGTAATCCTGGGTGTAGCCCTGTTGCTGTAACTCTCCTCGTCCTTGCTTTGGGAAGAACAATATGGCAACCTTGTTCTGAACAGACCTGAAAAATGCCAGGATTTCTCTGTTCCAGAATAAACACTCTTGAAAAACCTTCTCTGGCCTGGCCACGCCTGTGATTTCCATGATAATTGCAAACCCGAAAGCTCTCCATCACCCTTTGCCACCACGAGTGACATCTTAGCTGCTGGTTTCCATTTAACTCGTGCAATTACAAATTGCCCATTAAAAGGAACTTTCCAGCCGAGATTGAAATTATCTGTTTGTTAATGTTACGCAGCACAGTTGACCACAAGCTCCGAGGTGACTTGCAGAACAATCCTCTAAGTATCCGCAGCGGAGAGCTAAACCCAAACACTGCTTGTTATTCTTGGCAAGCAAGGAGTTGGGAATTAAGTCTTTGCAGGTTTCAGAGCAGTAATTATTTTAGGGCCTGGAACCACAAGAGTGAGCTCCGCGCCAAAGATCGGGGGGCCCTGCCATGAAGCTGCTGTCAAGGCGTGGACTCCCAGCTGGGCGGGGCTCCCAAGGGCCCTGGTTGAGGTCCTCCCCAGTCTGTTGAAAGGGTAGGGGGGCTTTAAGGTGGAAATGCTGGGGCAGAAGAACTGGCACCCTGGATGCCCAGCCGCTGGTGTGCAGCTGTGGCCAGTTCCTCCTGGCGAGCCCCCAGTGGCCATCTATGGCCAGGTAGCGGGGTGTGGGTACTTTCCTTCACAAGGGAGCCGAGAGCAGGGAATGGGGACAGTGAATTCTGCAAGGGGTTGGAAACTTTTGGCAGCTGGGTACTGTAGTCCTGCAAGATAGATGAAGGAGGGAGCCCTGGGCCTGTCGGGGAGGGGCAAGTCTTTAAGGGGCAAGACTTGCTGCTGAGAAGACAAGCGACCTGGGGAGACGGGAGAAGACAAGGAAGGAAAGGCTCATGTTTTGGGCTGCTACGTGACTTGCGTGGAGGGTGCCTTTGGGGAGGCACGGTTCGGAGCCCTGGCCCAGAGCCCTGGCCATTTCATTTCTGCACAGATCACTGCCTTCCCCAACCGGATGCCTAGAGATGCGCTACGTTACGGGACACAGCGTTGCCAAGACAGGCTGCTGGCCAAAACTGGCGGGGAGCAACTCGTGTTTGGCAAAGCAGGCAAAAAGTCACCGGAATGTAGGAAATGGCCTCCTGGCCTGGCCTGGCCTGGCCTGGCCTATTTTATAACCACAGCCCTTGGGTGAGACTGCGGCTCTTCTTGCTCCAAGAGACTGACAGGAGCACGGCAGGCTCACGCAGGAGAATCTTTCCTAGTCCGACTGGGAATCCTGCCACCAAGCTACTTACTGTCCTTCCTCTAAACGTCAACCAAGCATCCAGGGCTGAATTAAATAAGAGCAGAGAAAGCCACCTCAGATCTATCTTACTTGGCATTCTCGATGCTGGAGACCAGAGCTCAAAAGATTTTGTGTATCCGAAGCCTCCGGTACCGAGCTATATGCATTTCCTTCTGACTCCTCATCCAATCTTTAGCGTTGCCAATTAAAAGCTCTTAAGAGCATGGCTATACAAGGGATCACTCTCCCCCCAAAAGGCTCCTTGATGAAACGCTCCCACCAGATCCTCTGAGTTAGTCTAAGGAAGCTATCACCAAGCCACGATTTCTGACGAAATGGCTGCATCGATCCATGAATTGACAACAAAATATATTATTTTGGAGGAAAAAAAAAGTCACTCACCCATCCCATCTCTGCCATTCAGATGGCTGCGTGATGGAAACCAGCACACAATTGACACAATTTGTTTTGTTCCATGCCCAGGAGCAGAGACTAAAAATGCTCACGATTAATTTCTGCATAAACCGAACATTCTTGCAAACAGGTCTGGCGCCCGTTCTTTGAAGAATACACTGATTACCAACAATTTCTCAGGGCTTGCCACAAACATTATGTCTTTTGTTGTGCGAAAAAAAGCAGAATCAACCATCTGGCAAATGCCCCAGAGCTAAAATCTTTCACACGGCTTATAATTCACAATGATTAAATATACAAAAGCAAAAAAGAGAGAGAGAGAGAGAGAGAGAGAGAGAGAGAGAGAGAGAGTTATACTACAGCATGTTTAAAAGAAAAAAAAAGCAAGGGACTTTCATTGCTTGATCAAAACCCAATGCCTTTTGTGAAAAGTATCCGAAGAACCACACTTATTTATTTCCTTCCCAGCTAATAGTTTCAATTTGCAAGAGGTGGCCCTCCTCTGAATCTGGAAGAAAAGGCCCACCACTCATCAAAGCTAAAGGCTTCTGGGTTTCACCAGCCACTTCCTGATCTGCTTTTCAAAGGCCCAAGGGGCACCGATGCCAGGCGCTGCTGGGCAGAGAGAGACATTCACGCCTGTAAAACTGCAAGGGAGGGACGGGAGCAGGGGAGAGGGAAAAGCTCCGAGCAGAGAGGGCCAAGTTCAAGGCTAGGAGGCCTGGGTTCAATTCCTGGGAGGAAAAGCATTCCCCTTTCGAATAGGGCAAGCGTTTAGTTTCCCTCTTGGTGGATCTGTCTGCCGTCCAATGCCAGTTTGGGAATCCTGGCGTTTCCAGGCAAAAGGAGGAGGGGAGGGGAAGGGGACAATGGTCTCAAATTCAGCTCTTTAGAAAGATGGTGGAATTTCAGCAGACCTGCTTTTCTGCTGTTGCTCAGAGGTTCCCGAAGGCTTCCTGCCATCTGCTTTTGATGCTTCCAGAGCTGGCCAGTTTTCCTGCCTTTCCGGTAAAGGAGCAACCCTGGATCCGTTCCCTCTCATTGCTGACCCCTTCCTTGCACGCTCCCCGCCTCTCTGGTCACCTTGGTGGCCCCGAGCCTCGGAAGACCCCTCCTGGGACAGCTGGCGTTCCTTTAATGTCAGACAAATCCTGCCTTTTCCAATTGTATCCGTGCCCTTAAAGGAAGGGACGGACTTTGGCACGACATCCCATCTTCACACCCGCGTTCTCGGGAGACCAAGAGCGAGGGGGAGAGGGAGGAGGCCGCGCTCCTGGACGCTCCACAGCCACCCCTTTGCAAAATGGGATTTGGACAATGGGCCACTTAATTGTCGCTGGTGCTGTCAATCAAAGTTTAGAGCAACAGAAGGAAACGAAGGCGAGTTCAAAGCAGAGACGGGGAAAAGAAAAAAAATTCCAAGGCGTCTCTCCCTGGGTGGATCGGTCACGATTCCTGTGTTTTGGGAAAGGGCGTGCTGATCTGACTCATCAGCACTCCAGGAGCTTGGGCTGGTGGCACCCAGAGGCATTTTGATCACCTCGTGTGGAGGGCCTGGGGTAGAAGGTACGGCCCGGGTCCCACCTACGGGCAGACTTTGTCTTCTAGCGGTGTCAGAGGACCTCTCCCACCCACCCCGTCAACGCCGTGGCCTACGTCGCAGCAGACTCTTGCTACGGTCCAACCTGCCTTAGAGAGCCACGGCTTCAGAAGGCTGATCGGCCAGTCCCTTATTCCTCCCCACTCCCTTTCCGTGTCGAGGGCGCCGAGACGTGGGGCGGTCTGGCCCAGCCTTCCCCAGGGTGCGTGAGGTGTCAGAGAATCGGGGCCTACCTGCGTTTCTCAGGAAGCGGTGCCGGTAATCAACCACCACTCTGGTCTGCGGGTTGTAGAAGCCGTCGCCACAGTCGTAGCAGCCGGGCGGGATAGGCCGAGCGGGATCCAGGTTGGTCAGCTGGGAAATGCCTTGAAAAGCAGTCCCAGAGCAAGAAGGGTGTGAAAAAAAGAGTAAAGCAACGCTCTGAAGACAGCCCAGCCTTTGGGGCAGGAACACCCAGCGTCCCCGAAACCCTGCTCTTGGGTTTCGGGGCCTCCCGATCAGAGGGGAGAGCGCCTGCCCACCTCCCCACAAGGGGAAGCCCCAGCAATTTCACCATCGGAGGGAACCCGGTCGGTACCTGCTGGCTTCAGGCCCTTGCAGATTTCCGTGTAAAACCTCCGGTCATAGCCGTCGCAGTAGTGCCAGTTATGGTCTTTGTACTCCAAGCCATCTGCGAAGGTGTATTTCCCCTGCAAGGGTCGGGCAGAGCAAGGCCCTCCAGTTCAGCTCCCGTTTCGCTGGCTGCCTCGCCCTGTAAGAAGCGAACCTGCGCGGACCGTGGGCGTGGGGTTGCCCCTTCCCGCGCTTGGGAACCTTGGGAGCGAGCCCGCTTGCCAGGCCCTCGCGGGTGACAAGACGCGAGAGTCGGGTGGGGAATGACCGACGGGGCGGGCGGGGGGAGCCGGACCCCCAAAGGAAAAGGGCAGAAGCGCCGTTCCTGACGGGATGGACGTCCCTGGGACATTTAGGTCCTCAAGGACCGCGGCCCCAAAAGATGCGAGGGGGTCGACCATCGTGCCCCGGGGTCCCGGCCCGGGCTGCGGTGTACCTCGACGGAGATGCCGCGGTCCCAGGTGCCCTCGTACTTGCTCCCGCTGGGGAAGTGCAGGGCGCCCTTCCCGTGGAACGTCCCGTCCTTCATCTCGCCCTCGTAGCGGGTGTCGGTGGGCAGCGAGTAGGCCCCCGCCCCCTCCAACCTGCGGGCGGCCGGAGGAGTCAGCCCCGCCCTGGCCCTGGCCCTGGCCCTGGCCGGGGGGCTTCACCCTCATGCAGTGCATATGAGAGGCCGGGGCAATGGGGGAGTCCAGCGGGGGTGGGGCTTCCGCGCTCGCCCGGTCGCCCCCTCCCCCTCCCCCTCCCCCTCCCCACGCAGAGCAGCTGCTCTCGAGGGAGGCGTCACCGGCATTCCCGGGGCGGGACGCGGATCGGGGCAGCCCGCATCTCCCCCGGCTCGTCGTTTGCCAGCGCTGCGTATGGGTGGGCCGGCACGCCGCGCGCCCCCTCTTTACGGGGAGGGGGCTGGTCGGGGTAGGCGGATGGGTCCCCGCCGCTCCCGCGGGGCGCCCTGCGCTGCACGCACAGAGGCCCCACGGTGCAGCCCACCTGAAACGTCCCCACGACCCCCCTCCCCCCCCGCTTTGCCACCGCCGGGAAGGCGGGTACGCCGTGGCCCACGAAGGGCGGCGCCGGCGGCCGCCCCGGCCCGCCCCCGAGCCTCCCCGCGGCGCGGCCCGGGAGAGGCGCGTCCCCACGTGCACCTGCCGTTGACGCGCTGCCCGCGGTAGGAGCTGCCCGTGTACTGCATGGCGGGAGCGGGCAGGCGCGCGTCGCCGTCGCCGGGGCAACGCGGGGGCGGGGGCAGAGCGGCGGGGCGTGGCCGCGGCGGGCGCCCCGCCCCTGCGGGAGAGGCGGACGCGGGGCGCCTGCGCCTGCGCGGCGGGGCGAGCATGCGCAGTGGCTGCCTGAGGCCCGGCGGCGAAGGGGAGCTCAAGGTGGGCCGCGTCTTCGGCCATGCCGGCCACGGTGGAGCTTCCGTCGCTGGAGGAGCTGGACGTGCCGGAGGTGAGCGGCCCTGCGCGCCCGCGGCGGGCCCCCTCCCCTGCCCAAGCGGCGCCTCAGTTTCCCCACCCGTGTGGCCCCCCGTGACCTCTCCTCGCAGTGACCCCCAGGCATAAGCCCTTCCCCAAGCCTCCGCAGGGGGTCAGCAGCCCCCCAATTCCCCTGAAGGACCCTCTTCCCTGCCCGGGCGAGTAGCCCCATTGCAGGCCCCCTCCCTCCTCGCCCGCCGCCCCCCCATTCACCTGGCCTCCAGGTAAATCGAAATAAATAAAGAAGCCGCCCCCGCCTGCCCTTCCAGGGCCAGAGTCCGGGAAGATGACATTTAAAGGGGCAGAAGGTTTTTTCGGGGAGGGGGGTAAAACAAAAGTCAAGGAACGACCAGGCTGGGGAAGATGGGCTTTGGAACCCAGGCCTCTGAGGGCCCCGCGTTGGGGAAGGCGTCCCAGGGCTTTGACCCCCCCCCCGCCGCCGCCGCCGCCTTCTGGGGTTGCTGAAGCCCCCTCGGGGATGGCGCGGCTGACCTTTGGCTTCCCCCAGCTGCCCATTGGCACCGCCGTCCTGAAGGCGGGCGCCCACCACTACGGCTCGCAGTGCGACCGGATCAACAAGGAGTTCATGCTCTGCCGCTGGGAGGAGAAGGACCCGCGGAAATGCTTGAAGGAGGGCCGGGCCGTGAGCCAGTGCGCGGTGGACTTCTTCAGGTGGGCCTGGCGCCGGCAGGGCTGCTGGGCAAAGGGGCCCTTGCTCTGGGGGCCCCGGGAGGGAGTACTTTCCCGTTCTTCCCTTTTTTTAAATGCACCCTCCCCCTGTCGTCGTCCTGTCCGGTGGTCTGGGGAGCGAACCGCTCTCGCCACCTTGTATTCGGCCCACAAAAGGCAGCCTCTTCTGGTTCACAGGCAGATCAAGCTGCACTGCGCCGAGCCCTTCACCCAGTACTGGACCTGCATCGACGATTCCAACGTGTTGGAGTTCCGGCACTGTCGGAAGCAGCAGCAGCTCTTCGACGACTGCGTGCTGCAGAAGCTGGGCTGGGTGAGGCCTGACCTGGGGCAGCTGTCAAAGGTAACTGAACCCTCCGCTTGTCTCTTTGTGGCGCGGGCTCGTTGTCAGCAAACCCGGCGCTTCTTGCTGCTTTCCCACCCTCGCCAGCTTTTCTCTAAGAACGCAAAGACCCGCTCCTTTCTTACTCCTTCACATCACAACTCTGAGAACATGGCAAGGCTAAGCTGACTTTGCTCTTTGTTGCAAGGCACGTAGACTGTGGAGCGTTGCCAGATTGAGCCAGCCCTTTAAGGGGAGGGTAAACTGCTGAAATATGAAGGCAGGGGGTCTGAGCTCCCTATTCCTAGTCCTGCTAGGCATATTTCTGTGGTGCAGCCTTGTGGTGGCAGGGTTAGCGGTTGGCGTGAGAGTCGGCGAGGTAGGAAGAGGCTTGGCCTGGAAAGGGTCAGTTAGTTCCTGCGCACATAACTGCCAGGTTTGGGAGCAGTTGCATCTCCTCTCCATCCTAGCCATCAAGTGGCTGCCTCAGTTAATTGCTCAGGATGTTTTTTGGGGGGGCAGGGAACGGATGGGGTTGCTTCGAGTTGTGCAGTTGGGGAGCTGCGCATCAGTGCGGTTGATGTGCTCATCGTTTGGAATTTGCTGTAGTTCTCCCAGGTCTTACCCAGCCAGGGACTCCTTTCCCACAGCTTAAAGTTGAGGTGTGCGTATATAGCAGCCAAGATTAACCAAAGTGTATTTTGGCGTCTGTGACAGAAAATTCCGTTGCTGCTTCTCAGTGGGAGGAGGAGCTCAACAACAAACAACAACAATAATAAATGAAATAACTTTTCTGTCCTTTTGCGATTCTCAAAAGCAGCAATGGCAGCGGTGAACTGCTTTGCTCTGTCTCATGTTAGGTCTAATCTTAACTCTGGCTATACAAAATTACCCTGCGAGGTTTTACTGCGGCAGTCTCGTTTTATCAAAGTTATACTTCACTGTTTGGTTGCACTCGCTCACCTAACCCAGAGCACATCTGGACAACACACGGAAGCTGAGCTTGGGTTCAGATTGGCTTTGCAGTAGTTCCACCAGCATGTCGGTCTCGACGTAGATTCAGGTCCCTTCTCTGTCCCTCTGTGCCCATGTGGGCCCCTCTTGTAAGCTGCTCCATCAAAACTGTGGTTACTTTATAGGATGATTTGGGGTGCAGAGCTCTTTCAAAGCCTGAGGGGATACAGGTGACCCCTTCCTGCTGCCGTGTCTATTTTATTGTGTGCTTATGTTCTGGGGGCTGGTTCGCAGGGTTGCATGTGCCTCTTCCTACATTGTGCATTAGCTTGCAAGCCATACCTTCTGGCTGGTTCATCAGATGCTTTCCTGACTGCCTCTGCGGCTTCCCTCTGCTCTTCCATTGGAAACTGAGCGAACGCCCAAGTGTAATAGGGCAATATATGTGAGTGCCCACTTAGTCTCGTCAGAGTAGAAAATATTGTGCACGAGATCCTATGGTCTTGACTGCATCTAAGCTAGCTTTGTACATTCAGCATCTTCTGTGGGCCCACCTGCTCTTGCCACCAGCTTCCTCTTCTACAAAGTCCTGTTCCTTGCAGCACCTTCATTCCTTGTGGTTAGCAAGATATTCCGTTGTGATTCTTCCCTTTCCAGGTCACTAAAGTGAAGACCGACCGTCCAATCCCCGAAAATCCTTGCCATTCCAGATCAAGACCACCACCAAACCCACCAGTTGAAGGCGAGTACAAGCCTGCTAAATATGGTAACCGAGGTGTTTTCTGGAGTTGGTAGAAAAAAATTATCTCTGTGCATGTACACCAGCCACTAGAGAAAAACAGTGAGTTTTTGATTTTGAGTGTAAATTACTCTTTGTTGGTGTTTGATGGATCTCATCTGTATTCAACAGTCATTAAATACATATTCTTTGAATGGTCCGACCTCTCATGTGTTCTATCGTGTGCGTGTTTGAAATATACAAGTAGAGAAATGTTATCTATAACTCTGGAGTAAATCTTCATGGATAGCAGTGAGGAAGACCAGTCTTTAATGTGATTTTCTGTGTTTAAGAACGTTACTATGGATTTCCAGTATCCCTGTCTTGGGACAAGCTAGAATGACCAGCTTTTTCTCCTGAGTGGCGTCTCAATGATCTCGAGCCTTGCTTTCAGTCTTCTTCGCACAGCCCTTAATCCCAGCTTTAAATTCAGGACCCCTTCGCTTGATGGATTCTCATGCCATTCTTATGGTCTACGGTGACCTTAATCTGCACTTTCCTTCATGTTTCTGGAATCCACCTGGTGTCCAGTGAATTCTGGGCTGCTCAAAAGTCCTGCGCTTGCTTTCTATCTATCCGCTGCTGAGATTCAAGGTTCCATTTCTGTGGCTCTCCCCATCCGTTTTAAGTGACATTAGACTTTTAACTGCCCTCATGTTGGTTCTAAATACTAAATACCAGGCCCAGGATGGGGCAGGTTGTCTTGTGCTGCTGAAGAGTTTCCTATTTCCCTTTGTCTGGGTCCATCTAAACCCTCCTTAACCAAGGGACTCTGCAAACCTACCTGACTTTTGTCTGTCTGTAATACTTCTCGCAGTCAAGACCCTGTCAGTGACAATGCCTGTGTTAAACCAACTTAACAGAATTAAACCAGTATCAGAAAATAGCATGCACACTTTTGAGTTTCAGGATGCCTTCCCTGGAAATAAATGCACATACAGATGTACCTTGCAGTCATGTGCACATCAGGACTAGGGGGAGGAAGACGGGGTGGGTGTTCAGGCTGCACCGGCATCGCTTAAAGTCTTAGCTGGAACACGAGCGCGGGCTGCCAGCACGCAGCATGAAACTGATGGTTGGTTGCACCGAAGACTTCCTAGGGTTACTGGGCTGTAAAAATCAGCAAACAGTTGTTGTTTCCCCCAGCTTTGAGAATATGAAATCCAGCTGTTAAGTCAAACTCGTTGGCAGCGTTGTCATGAGACGAAAGAGTCTTAGGATGGAAGTCTGCTGCTGACATAAACAACGTAGACTGCAAGTATTTGCATGATTTCGGTAGTTCTCGATTCTTCGATGGTGCGTGTCAATTCCAGAAATACTGTTGAGCCGTTATTGTCTTGATCATAGGTCAAAACAACAGAATGTATACAGATCAGTGCAGCCTCTGGAAAACATAAATAAAACACAGGTAATTAAAGATCTGCGTAGGGCTTAGATGAAACATTCAGCGCGCGCACATTTAAAACAGTCTGATGTCCTTAAAATAACATAATTGGGGGAGGAAGGGTCTGTGTGTGTATCGACTTGATTATTTTTCATTATTTATATATGTATGCAGTTTGCATCTTGCCATTTTGCCTGTAGGTCATTCAAGCCACCTTTTCTTTAAGAAGAATTCCATCCTTGAGAAATAGCTTTTGGGCTTTTAAATCCCCAAAGCAAACAGTCTCTTGGGTCTGTTTACTGGGCGGGGGGGGGGGCAGGGAAACGTCGTGTTTGCTGGGACTGTCTCTTTCCCGGCTTCAGAATTGGGATCCCCAGTCAGAATTGAACTTCTTGTGTTCTTCCGGTGCTACTCGCCCTCTGCTGCCTGTTCTCTGTCCGTTTTTAGGTTTGGGGTATTCTTATTGTTCCTGATAGCATCTCCTCCAATTCTCTCTGCAGGGTTGAGTTGTTGGGCCCAAAACACTTACTGGAGAAATAAACCTCTTTCTCTGGGGGGAGCTTTTCCACACAAGGGGCTTTACGTTGGAGGGGAGGCCTCCAATACCGGAACCGATGGGAGAGGGAAAGGGTGAGGTGCGTTCTTGTTGAAAGCTTTTGCGGTCCCATTTCCCCTGGAGATGGACAGCTGGATCTAAGGATGTTCCCGTCCATTTGCAACGCAACGTCGGTTAGAACTGAGCCCGCTCTGAAGCTGGTGGGGACATCTGGGCCTCTGATAAATCAGTAGCGAGCCCTAATTAGAATCTGAGGATGGGTGGGGTGGGGGTGGCTCTGTCTTCATTTTCCAGAAAAACCATTCTGTTCCATGTTTGCTTTGGGTTTTTTTGTCCAAAGCTGCTTCCCTTTAACTGAGCATTTTTTTTAAGAATCAGTCTAGTGTAATTTTCCCCTGCTTTTTTTCTTTTGCACACGCCACCTGAGCCATCATAAACAGCAAGAGGGTTCATGGCTGGCTAATTGTCCCAGACAACTTCGATCAAGTCCTTGCTTTGCTGGCAAGGCTCCAGGGTGCTGAATTCTGTTTCATGTAATAGCTATCAAAACCTGAAGCAATCCAGCCAAGGGTCTCTCTCTCCCCCTCCCTCTCCCTCTTCTGCAAGCTCACCTTCACCACGCAGTCTGCCCAGACGGGGTCCCGTAGGCAGGAGCAAAGGTTTTACAGGCGGCCACAGGCTTGCCAGGATCGGCTGTAAGGGAAGAAGAGGTCGTAGATGGTGCTCTTCAGACGTTATGCGAAGCTCGAGAAGCTTTCTTCCTTAGGAACGGCCTTCAGGGGTCGGCGGTTGGTTTGGAGCCGCGTCTGTTCAGCATTATTTTTAATGGTCTTGTCAATCATCACCCATTCGTTCTCTTTCTCTCCGTCTCTACTCCCCCCTCCCCGCCACCCCTTCCTGGAACCCTAATGGTTTCTTGGAAAGCTTAGAGCAATCAGATGTCAAGCCCAAGTTAATAAAGTAAAGCCATTTTGCAGGAATTTAGTGGGGCATTTCCGTGGCTGATAGGGAGCAGGCCCAGTTCAGTTCAGCATTTCTCTCTCTCACCTGGAAAACATGACCTGCCCTTAATGGCGGGCCACGCCCTTTGCCAGAGCTAACAGCTTATGACAGAGAGTTCAAATTAGTCCTGGGCTGTCTTGCTCTGCCCAGCGCATGTCTTGCCTGTCCCTGGAAGTGGGCAGTCCAGCGGTCAGAGAAGTGGCTGCTCCTAAAACAGTTTAACTCAGGCTTCCCCAGCCAGGTCCCTCCAGGTTGGCTGGTATTGCAACTTGCCACATTCCAAGCGGGCAGATTAGCTACCACAACCCAACTCAGAAATGAGATTTGGGGCAGTTCCTCTTAATTAGGGAAACGTGGGCCTCAGGTTTGCAATTCTCAGGTTTCAAGACAGCTCACCGTTCCTGCAGACTTGAGGAAGACTTGTCTGTTTGAAGCAGTAGATAAAAGGGAGGATCCACCTAGCCGCTATGATTAAACCTTTATAAATGCAGTTTGTTTGTTTTTTTTACCATTTCACACTTGGTTTGGGTTGTGTTTTCTTGGGCAAGCCTTCCCAGAGGGAAGGGGGTCCCACTGAAGACTCCTTTTTCCTCCGTGGCTGTGAGAACACTAGTGGTCTGTCTTTGCTGGCCAGGTTTGCTGGGAGGCAAATCTCTCTCTTTTTAATCTCTGCAGATAAAGGCAAAAGAGAGGGGTCCGTTTTGGCCTAGGGCTGGGAAATGCTTTGTAAGCTTAATTCTGGGGGATGCCAAGGTTTGAGGTGGCTTTGCCCTATCAGATGCCAGGGGCTCCCTCTTGTGGACAGTTGCTGCGAGTCAAGTGGCGAGCATGACCCCATCCGGAGTTGGATCGTTGGGTCATCCTGCGGTCGGCCTCAGGAGAAGCACCTTTCCTTCCTGGAGCTGCTGCATTTCTGTGGAGGGGCTAGCCACAAAACCTGGGCTGTCAGCGTGCAACAGATGCACTGGAGCTCCGAGCCCGGCTTTTGCTCCCGTGGGCCAAGCAACGCACGTGTGCAACCCTTCGTGTCGCCGGTGGATCAGGGGGCATTTCCCCCATTCTCTTGTCCAATTTTTAGTCTGGCTCTGCTGCTGCTCCTGAGTCAGCTTGCGTGCTGCCCAATAGCCCCTCAGCCTTCTCAGGACTGAGATGCTTCTTTCGTTGCGTCAGTCCAGTTTTCGGTCCTTCAGTTGAGGGGGAGAAAGAAAAAGAAAGAAAGGAAAGGAAAGGAAAGGAAAGGAAAGGAAAGGAAAGGAAAGGAAAGGAAAGGAAAGGAAAGGAAAGGAAAGGAAAGGAAAGGAAAGGAAAGGAAAGGAAGCCCACCTGGCCAATGTCTCTTAGGAGCTATGGGTCTTTTTAGAAAGAGGGAGAAAATAGAACTCCAGAGAGTCCCCAGAGGGCTTTCTCCAAAGTTGGGCTGCCACCCGCTCACCTCCAGGCAGCGTGGCCAGGCTGAGTGGGGGTGGCACGAGTGGGAAGACCAGGGCTGAGGGTTCCGGCTGGAGCCTCTTCTGCTGGGTTTGGACACTCAGTGCTTGCTGCCAGCTGCCCTGCGTGTGGGGAGGGAGGCCGAAGGCTCTGGTTTCTCTCCGTCAATCACTGCTCAAAAGAACAAGCCCACCCTCCCTCCCCACAAGTTCTGGGCAAGGGAATTAATGTGGGGAGAGGCCAGGCGGGGGATTCCCTCCCTCTGCTCTGCTGTCTCTCTGTGGTTGGTAGCCTTTTTTCCCCTCTACTTCCCGAGGTTGACCTGCAAGGGCTGCTGCCGACCCTTCGCCTTCCTGTGTTTAGCCAAGAGGGTGGGCTGGCCACGAGCCCCTGAAGCCTCGCCCATCCCCACCTTGGGTGCGGTGCCTTGGCGAAGGTGCACATGGCTGGGGTCAGGACCGGCTGTCGGCCGCTTCCTGATGGCTAGACGCCAAGCCCAGGAGCGTCGTTCAGACCCTCTGGCTGTGCGTAGAGAGAGCTCAGCTAGTGCAATTAAGTGTCTTGTTCCTCACCACGGCTGCCACCTTGCTCAGGGGAGCCCTCCAGAGTGGCAGTTTTATGGCCTGCTGTCTGCACCCAGCATCTTCTGCTCCAAAGAAGACTCCAAGCGGATGCCGAGGCCCAGCTTCTCTGTTCTTGCCAAAGACGACGTTACGAGGCTCTGGGGCACCAGAACAAGGTGGGCCTCTGACTCTTCAAGTAGCGCTCGTTGCCATGGTGGGCTTGAGCGCCTCCAACTTGGCACGCTCCAGATGTGTTGGGAGCACGGTGCCCAGAGCTCCAGTGGGTGGAATTTGTAGCTGAAGTTCCAAGTAATTAATGGTGTAATCAGTTGTGCTGGAGACCAAGAGAGGAAGCTGGCTTGCTGCCTCTCGTATTGCCTTCCTTCAAGAAGCTAAGCCATTCAGCAAACGCACCAGCCACTGGCCCAAGAGGAGAAGGGATCTGAACCAGGGCGCCCTAATCCAGCACTCTAACCATGGTGTGTACAGAGGTAGCCAGGCCCACCCATTGGGCTGAGCCCTAACGTGACTCGCTAGCTCTGGCTTTGTGAGTTGTATGAACCCGGCTACTTTAGTAGACCACAGTTCCATAAACTGTTACCTTGGTCTGTTTGAGCAAGAGGCTAAGTTCTTCGTGCTGCAGGTGCGTTTTTGCAGGATCGAGCTGCCCAGACGTGTCCCGGTTTCTGAATTCTGCAGTTGCAGCCTCCTTCGGAGACCGGGGTAGACTTATTGGAAATGCAAACCTTGACCCTTCTGGAGAGCTGCTTTTAAAAGGAGGAGGAGGAGGAGGAGGAGAACCGCCACCCCAGAACGCCAGCGGTAATTCATGTAGTAACTATGGCAACGGCCACGTACATTTACATATTCTTCCTCTTAATCACAGGGCCATCCACGACAACTCTTTGCCAATTCTTTTGACATAATTTGCTGTTTTCGTTTACTAACCAGGAGCTATAATCCACTGGGCTTTTGTCATTATTTTGAAGGCATTTGAAGGCGTTTCTACCTACCTGAAAAAGGCTGGGTGTCTTCCCCTCCCCATCTTTAACCAAACTTTTCCTATCAAAATTCCCTTGGTTTGCCTTGCCCAGGTATCCGTGCCAGCAGCTCCTTGCCCACAGAAGGGGTGGCCAGTTTGGCCTAATTCCCTTTAGTTGGCCGGGGATGGGAGGAATAAACTTCCTTCTCTGGAGAGCCAGTCTGGCATAGTGGTTGAAGACTGGCGCTGGGAGATCCATGTTCACCCTCAGTCCTGGCAGCCCCTGAGGTGCCTTTGGGCCAGCCAGTCTCCCTCAGCCAGCCCACCTTGCAGGAACACGAGGGGGGGGGAAATTGGAAGAAGCGGCCTTGCACTCCTTGGAAAAGGCAGGGTGCAAATCCAACAAAGTTACTCTGCACGTGCTCAGGGCGAGATTCAGTTGGCACAACACTAGAGTTGCCTGGCTGGAAGAAGTTCTGTGAACCTCGCCTGGGCAGTTAGATGAGAGTTCAGGCATTTGGAACTATTCAAGTGCATTGTGCAAATGCACACTCGGCGTTCCTTGAGGGGTGGGCTGCGGGGGCTGGGGCTTGGTGGAAGAAGAAGTCCCAAAGCACCAGGACAACGTGGCAGGATTTCCAGGTACCATCACTGCAAAGGAGAACTTAGTACCATCCGAAGGGCATCTGGGAAGAGATGCTGGGAAATCCTGCTACTGTGTCTGGATCTAGGCTAGCCAACGAATATCTTGAGGGGTGGTCTTAGAATAAGAGCCCCTGGCAGTTGCCTGAGAATCCCACAGGTTGACAAGCTAACACATCATTTGAACCCACAGTCCTCTACCCCAGGAAGTCCAAGGTAAGGAGAGTCTTCACCACGCTGGCCTTGACAGGTCTCTTAAGCGCACTGTGTTGGGATGAAGTCAGCCACAGAGACTCAAGGAGGGGCCTTGGATTAAGTGGGGGATCCCTCTAGCCAGATAAGCAGCCCCTCTCCCAGAGACAGGCATGCCGATTCCCCAGCAGAGACGGCCGTGCGCCCTTCTCCGCGAGAGCCACAGCCGTTGGGAAAGTGTAAAAATAAAACAGGACGAAGCCGCGGCCGCCAACCTTGGCGGGTGCCAAGATTTCAGTCGGGGCATTCAATATCCATTAGTGTGTGGAAAGCAGATCCTGGGAAATGGAGTTTGAGTAATGAGAGAGTCGTCAGCGGGCTGTTAACAGCCCCGGCATGAGGCTGGTCTTAATTTTGTGCAAAGAGAGGAGTGCAGGAGCCCTGGGGGAGGGGGGGCCACCCCGGCCCCAGATGCAAGACGAGTTGGCTCACAGCCCGCCCAGCCCTTGGGGTGCCTGAGCGATGGGGTCTTGGGGTGGCCGCCGCCACCGCCTCACCACTCCAGGGAGAAAGACTGGAGCGGGTCCGCAGGTCAAGGACTGCCCCCCACGCAGGCTGCCCTGTGCTTGCAGGCCAGGGATGATGGAGGGGCAACCCAGCGCGTCTCAAAGGCCCGGGTTGAGGAACAGGGTCCTAGAATTTCTCTTTAAAGAGGGGATGAGTTGCCACGGTAGCAGAAAACGTTACGGGTGGCAAGATTTCCTCTGCTGAGAACTTGGCACAGCGCCGCGCTACTCAGCAGGTCCCCGGATTTCAATCGGTGGATTGTTCTAACCCTTGCCGAAAAAGGGCAGGGCGGGGCGGGGCAGGGCAGGGCCACCTTTCCAGCCGCTCAAAGCCTTTGCTCCTCCCCATGACGACCAGGTACAGAATAAATTATGCGCATGTGTTTGCCTGTTTGCATAATTTATTCTGGCAATAGCCTCTGCTTGGCGATGCGGCTGGGATTCCTGCCTCCAAAGCACTGGGGGATCTCGCCGTCCCGTCCCGCGGTGGCTGGTGGGCTGCAGCTCCCCCTCGGAGCCGCCGGAGGTCACGGTGCGCCCCGGTCTCCCTCTCATTGGGCAAAGGTATCAGTTGCCCAGCCAGCAAAGTGGAGGTCAGAAGGGAGGCAGCAGTGACGGGACCTGGACTGCCTCGGCACCTGGCACAGGTGTGTCTCTTCGGCCACCCTGGGAAGCGAGACACGGCCCCATAGGATTTTCTCCGGCAAGGGGGGGGAGAGAGAGTTTAGTCTCTTTGGCCGTTCCCAAAGGTGGATGCCAACCAGCCCTTGCTCTGGAGATGCGGCCTGTCTGGCGTTGTTCTGCAGCCTGGAAATTCCTTTATGTGATGAGGTGTGGATTGTGTATTTATTTTATTGGCATGCAAGAGCCTTCCCCCCCTTTTGCAAGGAGTGGGGCTGGGAGCTCCTGCCATCCGAGGCCTCTGGCATCTCCCCCCCATGCTGATCCGGGCAGACGTTTTCTCACCCCCGGAGAGGGGTTGGCAATGCCCTGCCACCAAATGGGGTTGCCTTATTTCCTCCGCCAGGCCAAGGACTCCGTAACTTGAAAATTGCCGTACCTTGAAAATTGCCAGCTTGCATGTCTGGGCCCAAGAGCGCGATTTCCTCCTAGTTTAAAAATTCTTTTCCTCACATTAATCTTTTTTTATTTTTATTTTGACAAATGCCTGTTTCCAGGAAGTTGCAGAGGTCAGCTCAGCATCTGTTGCTGGTTACTTTGCGCCGAGCGGGAGGATGGGTGCCTTGGGGGCCCCCTCTCTCGATGGTTTCCAAAGCGACGGGGAGCAAAGTCATTTTTAAACGAGGAGCTGAAACCGGGCGAGGGAGAGAAGGCTGGGGAGGTCCCGCCAGCCCCAAGGCAGCTAATGACGGCGATGAAAGTCGGTCGCTTGCAGATTCTCCTGGAAATTGGACCGATCTGTCGCGAAGGGGTGCCTGGTGGAGTGGTTCGCCAAGGAAGGGGAGCTGCCCGCTCCGATGTGCCAGAGAGAGCTCCCCTTCCTTGCAGCCTCGGAGTCAGGGTGGTGTGTGGGAGAAGCCCACGCTCAGACCTAAGTCAGCTCAAGGCAGGCCTGCACGTTTTCTCCCCGCAGTCCCATCTCTTTGTTCCTCCCGTGTTTTTGCTGGCCCGCTCTCGCTTCCGTGGGCCACCACCCCTCTTGCGTCCTCTCAGCCTCTCAGCGAGGTGCCAAAGGGGCACCTTTTCCATCCCTCCTAGGAACTGGGCAGCAAAGGGCTTTGATGCCTGGTGGGGCCAGCTGTTGACCTTCGTGCCACCATTCAAGAGCCTCAGAGGCCCTATAAATTTGATAGATAAATAAATAAATATATGTGAAGGGGCAGAGTTAGCCCTCCTTCCATCTCTCCCTGCAGCTCCTCCTGTCTGTGGGGCCTGGTTGACTGCCCCTTTCTCAGACTAACCTTGAGCTTCACTTGCCCAAGCAACCCATCGGTCAACCGTCCGTTGCGGCTTGTCTCCCGCTGAATAGCCTCTGTTAATGAATAGGTGGCGGGGCAGAGGGAGGCTAATTTAGTCCATACCTGTCAAGGCTGGTGGCTTTGGGTTTTCGGTTTTTTTTTTTTTTTGCAAAGACACCTCCTGACAAAAGACGGTTTCTGAAAACAAGGAGGACGCAGTGCCAAGATAAAGAGGCTTGGAGATTTATAGCCGAGGAAATACTTTCTCCAGCTCGGTGGCCATTTCCAGCAGGAACAATAGCTGGCCCTGTTGCGTGAGCCAAGCTGAATGGGTTTTGGGGTGTGTGTGGTTATCAGTATCTTTTCCTCGCCGTCCCCTCCCTTCCTGGAAATGAAGATACAGAATCCCCTGTTGGGCCCGCTGATGTGTAATCAGCAGGAATTGGAATATCCGGGCTTGGAAAAAAGTTGTGAAGAGGATGTCATTGGGTGTGATCGATGGGCCCCATCAGGGCGAGCAGCAGCAAGGGTTGGGGGCCAAACCTTTTTTTTTTTTAGATTTTTTTTATCCCGCCTTTATTATTTTTACAACTAACTCAAGGCGGCGAACGTACCTAATGCTCCTTCCTCCTCCTATTTCTGAGCGTTACCCACCTCCTGTTTTGATTCCTTTGCGAGCCTGGGTGAATTTTCCTAGGGAAGGCCATCTTCAGGACAAAATGCTGCTTGGCCAAAGCGTCGAGGAGAGATGCATTCATCCGTCCATCTGATTGGCCACCCGATCCATACTCAGTCGTCCGGAGATACACGTGTCAACGTGCGCACGCAGGGGAGACTTTCCAGTGCAGGAAAATTGGAGGGTCCCTTCGGATCTGGCCCCGTGCAAAACCATCGCTGGTAGCTTGTGAGCGCGCGCTGCGCCTGGACAGAGCCGGATCTGGATTTTGGGAACTGGGAGGCAGATAAATAAAAGAGATGGGGCTGCTGTGAGCTTGCCTTCCTGATGGGTTGGAGCTGCAAGCCCTAGTATGTTGGCTGGGGGTTCAGAGCACCTGGAGCAGTGTTTCTGCCGGCTGGGGAATTCTGGGAGTTGAAGTCCACGCAGCTGAAAGTTGCCAGGGCTGAGAAACACTGATCTGGAGCCTGCTGGCCTGAGTGATAAACTACCTGCAAGGTGTCCCAGATTAGGCCCAGTTTTTCATCCCTTCGGGAGAGGGATTGAGCGAGGCGAGGAAGAGGTCTGCTGAGCCTTTGGGAGAGAAGTCCAGATGTTCTACTCCTCATCTGGAACTTCTCCAGCTCTGCCTGTTGGACCAGTTCAGTCGTACAGGCCAGGCCCGTGTGAGTGGCTGAGAAGCCTTTCTTGCAGCCTGTGACCCTCATCGGCGCATCACACCCAGCACTTCTCCCATTTGGACCCGCTGCTCCTTCCCGAGTCGGCTTTGATTCGCTTTTCCCGCAGGCTGGACATGCAGACTTCCCAGCCAGCCACTGGTTTGCTGTCCTGCCCGTTCAGCCGGGCTGTGGAAAGCAGCCGCATGCCTTTCTCTGGATCTGGGGTGGCAGAACTCCTCGGGTACCTCTTCCCGCCCCCTCCCCGCTCTTCCAAGTTCTGCCCCCTAACCCGATACTTAGGATATGAAATAATTATCCTAAATGATCGGATTTTAATTAGACGACACAGCAGATGATTACTGTATTCCAAATTGGTGTGGAGTGCTTACTTATATGCCAGCCAAACTTGGTCTCCACTATTTTACCCAGTGGGTGGCCAGAAGACAATCAGGAAGCAATTAGTTTAGTTGGGGGCTGCGCGGCTTGCGCCCACCGCGGAGCGTCTTGCTGAGTTCCAGGACCGCGCCAGCTCCAGAGGAGTTCGAGACCGGGCAGCGTTCGTCTTTCTTTCTCTCTCTCTCTCCCCCTGTCTTTCTGCACACGTGCCACCCTGGAACAAGCCATCTTTCTCAGGCAGCCAGCAATTAGCTGGGAGAGGAGGACCACGATGAGCAGGCTTGGCTGGTTCCGCCAGCCATTGTGAGCTTTCTGGAAGATGCGGCAGAGCAGGGCCTGCTGAGAACGACAACTTCCATCATTCCAGGCCTGCGTTAGTCCTAATCCTCATTCTTCCCCCGAGAACGTATTGGAGGGGGTTCTGTAGCCACCGTCATGGCTGGGAAGTAAGGTGTGTGCGCATACCACGGGTGACCTGCGTCTTGGCCCCAAGCGTCCTCCCTGCGAGTCAATTCAGTGGCGTCATTTTGAGTTTTAACACCATAGAAAGCAGAAGCAGGAAACCTTAAGCTTCAGTTTTTCCCATCCTGAACATAATAAGGGTAGTGTCCTACCAATCAGGACTGTTGTGAATACTCAGGCTAGACAAAATGGGCAGTAATTGGCAATGCGTGTGTGATGTCGATAGTGGTTGTGCTGTTAAAACATTCCTTTTGTCTCCAGCTCCTTTCTGTGTAATGTTCCCCACTTAGAAAAAGTGAATTGTTCTCACCTACGCAAGCTTGGCAAATTAAGGGCATTTGCATATAGCTATTTTGCATAACTTTTTGGTCATAGATCTGAATTCGGGGAAGCCAAACAGCTTTGTAGAGTTCCAAAATCATTCCCGCCCCAACTTCTGGAAAATCTTCCCCGCACCCCTTCTCCTTGCCAACAACTCAGAGGCATTGCGTTTACATTTTCAAGCCTCTCTTTTCACCCATAAGGACTAGAAACCTGGGGGCCTTTGCGCGCATATGTTTGGTCAGCTGGCATTTACATTTTCCAGCTGACCTCCTGTGATTTTAGATCAGGTATGCTCAGCCTATTTTTGCTTAAGAGGTTGCCCCTGCAGTGGTTTTGTTCAGCGCTATTCGTGAAAAAGTTTGGGCCAGCTCTGGCAGAAAGCAGCGGGTGCGTTGCCCGAGGAAGGAACTGCTGGGTGTGTGTGTTTATTAGCAAACTGGGCTAGCCTGGCAAAACTAGACAAAGGATGAGTCAAACACTCTCCCCATGTTGATTGAGTTGATGGAAACTGTAGTCCAACACAGCTAGAAGTGCTTCGAGAACAATGAGATTCCATCTCTCTGTCCTTGTCTCCCCCCCTGCCGGTCCCCCCCCATCTTTATCAGAAGTTGCCTACAACTTTTACCTCCTTTAACACAAAGGAAACTTTCCCTTCTGCATTTTTTTTTTAATAGCAGAGATGCTCACTCCAGTAAAATGATTGGCAGGCTCGAGAGCTGAGAGAAACCAAATTGTTTATACCCTAATGAATAGAATCTTGATTGCAGGATCCTGTTTGGAAAATTACAGTGCCTGAATGGAAGCTGTACAATTACATCTCCCAAATGCTGCATATTCATTTCAACTGCTTTGCATAGAGATTAACGAGCACGCGCGCCCTGATGCAGACTCTGAAATTAAAGCCAGCGCCGATTTTAGTCACAGGTTACAAACTAAATGGCATTGTTGGAAGGGCTAGGAATCTTTACCACCTGCGATGTTGAGTGTCTTTATCTGGGCAGTAAAAATTTGGCTCTTTTTTCCAGTGCAAGGAGAGATAATGAAATTATGTGAACATATTTATGCGAAGCTGTCTATTAGTGATCAAATTGCGTATCTGTTTGACCTGAGATGGGCTTTCAATTTCTGGGGGGGGGGGAAAGGTACACAAAACTCACTTCTCCTTCTCTGATTTTCACATTTTAAGTGTACTGGAAAATAAGCAGGTAATGTTCAAACTCCTGACCGTGCCCCACAGGCTCACCCACCCTGTCCTTTCTAGATCCCTGTTGCTCTGCTTGGGGTCTGCTCTGGATGAAGTGTGACCATCGCGTGAGGTTGATTCAAGTTTACCTAGCTGGAGTTTAGCTAGAAGTTTAGCCACTTTGGGGTTTTTGCCTTGTTTGCAGCCCCTGAGCCTCGGTTTTGGTCCTGCAAACTGGGTCGGCCACCAGTTGGCCACCCTTTGAAGTTGGGTTAACATCCAGGTTAATTCTGAGCCTGGTCACCCTACTTTCCCAGTCTGGATGCAACCGGTGATTGTGCTGAAATGGAATCCTGTGGGGTTCCTTAGTATGGACCTAGAGAGACAAAATGGAAGCGGCATATGGATGAAAGAATAAGCCACGTGAAGTAGGTCCTGTATTTTCCGTTTGCCCAAGTTGCTGCTGGGGATGGGGCAGAGGGTGGGGCAGACTGGAGAAAATGGGGGGGGGGGCACTGGGAAGGGGCTTTCTGGCCTCAAGAGCTGGGACCGTCTTCAGTTTACGCTTAGGGTTCCTGCGCTTCAGTGGTGGCGCTGGCTTTCGGACAGCGGCTGTCTCGGGCAACAATAAGCTGGTCTGGAAATGGGGAAGGGGGCCCCTAGCTGACAGAGGGTCCCCTCTGCTTATCATGGGCCTCCGTGGTGGGGAAGAACCGCCTTATTCTCTGCCTGGAATCCTGGGGGGCTGCCTTGGTTGGAAAGGACAACCCTGGGGCTGGCCTCACGGTCTAGCAGCATCCTGCTCTAACCGGTGGCCCGTAGAGAGCGGCATTCATGCCAGGCCCACAGCTGGCCCGCCGTGCTCTTAGGAACATCCCAGCAGGATGTTCTCCCGGGAACTCGGGCCAAATTCCTTAGGAAGCTGCTGCTGGAAGAGGTTTGGCTGCGCTTTGCATGCTGGCGGCGAGCAGGGAGGAGGCCGGGACTGTGGCCGGAGCGAGCTGCGCGGCCTCCTGCGGAACAGGCCTGGCAGTTTGCATTTGCCATCCGGAACTGGAGGCGTCTTTTCCAGCAAGGCACGGCAGCAGGAGAATCTGGAGTGGCACTGCCCTCTGCCGGGCATTCTCCGCTATCGAGTGCAAAACGCATGCAGTGCTAGGGAGGGGGATAGCCACACAACCCCCCCGTACCTCCCCCACCCCCCTTTTTAAATCAACCACCTGGTTCCTGGCCACCTTCAGAAGCAGGGGCTAAGGGGGTCCATCGTTTGGGGACAAGGGAGGGCAACCTGACTTGGGGCCACTCATTCACTTTTAGCCCGGCCTACCTCTCAGGGATTGATTGATTGATTGATTGACTGATTTCAGATGCTAGGCTGACATTTGACTCCTACGATTCTGGGCGGCTATCATAGCAAAACTGTGAAAAAATGGGGATAAAACCCCCAGAGATGCTGTCAGGTGAACAACAGCTGACCCTTTTTCCGCACCGTGGAGCGGACACACACACACACACGCCATCACCCTAACCCAAGACCTGGGAAAGTTCCATGTTTTTAATGCTCTTTAAAAGGCTAGGAAGGTGAGGGCTGCACAAAACTCTTAACCCTAACCCTCGCCTTGAGCCTTGTGGGGTGTGAAGTCGAACGAGCCCCAAGTGCCAGGGTTCCTGTCCTGGAAGCGGGATGTCCTCTGAGCCTCCCTCCCTGGGGGAAAGGTGTGAGCCCCGCGGTGATGGAATAAAAAGGTCAGCAGGAGGGCCTGCAGAAGCAAGCCACCTTCGAAGTGGAGGCTCCAGAAGCGGGTCTGGCCCCACCCTCCTCCTGCCTGCCAAGCTATGTAGTGGCACCCTTCTCAGAAAGACCTTGGCTCTGGCTTGCGTTTGCCTGGATTCAGGCCGTGCGCCACCAGGGCCGGGCTGGGCTGGGCTGGGCTGGGCCGGGCTGGGCTGGCACAACAGGCTGAACCCTAAACCTGGAATAATAAAACAAGACGGTGTTGTTCGCATCGTAGCCAATGCCAACCTAACACGTTGAGACAAACTACCCAGCCAAGTGTGTTGTGCAATGTGGCCGGTGCTTCTAGATGACTTTAGAGTGTGTATTGGTGAGAGCAGGGGACAGAACGGGCCTCGAGGAGGCCGTTGCGTAGAATTCCTGTTTGCAGGGAGGTGCATAGTCCAGTGGTGACACGCGTGTGCTCTGTGGATATTTGTAGAGCAGGAAGGCCTGCTGAGGCATCCCTTCTGTCTTCTTAATTCTGCTAGGAAATTTGCCAGTGGGGAAGGGTGCTGGACTTTCGGGTTTGCAAAACCTGCCAGATTTCCAGTGATGTCATTTGCCACCCACCAGAGAAGTGCAGAAGGCTTCTCTGGGAGGGCTGGAAATAGCCTGCCCGATGCTACTGAAGACCAGAGGCCTGATTCTAAGAGAGGGCCCCCAAAGCATAGCGCGTGGGTGGATCAGGCCTCTCCTGGGTGTTGAAAAGAGGGTGCAGATCCGGTCCAAAGCTTTCTGTTTTAGGAAACAACGGGACATTCCCGGGCTGGCTTTAGACTTCATTCCCAGGGTTTTATTGAGGGGAGAATTGTCCGAAAACGTTGCCTTTCATATATATTCCTCCTGGAGTTTGATATTGATTTCTCTTTTTGCCTCCCCCTCCCCCAAGAAAGAGGTGAACTGATCCATGAAGCCCCCCCTGTTGCTAGCCAACGTGCCAGGTCCAGCTTGTGAATTGCTGGTGAAAGTGGGACATTTGGGCTAAAGCCCCCAAGGCGGGGAACGTACGGAATCGGCGTTAGGGCTGACTTGATGCCAACAGAAGGCAGGAGGCGGCTGGGCTAAACGGAGCAGGGGGAGAAGTGAGTTCCTTTGGCAAGCTACATAATGGTTCTTGAGTTTTCCTTTCGTGGTGAGAGAGGGCATTTTTGCTCCCACCCAATGCTGCACGATCGGTTCAGTTGTTTCTCGACTGGTCTTACAAAATCTTCTTTGCAACGGAATTCAGTCGCATGAGCTGAAGCTGAGAATGTGCCGTCTGCCCAGCTGCATGCAGGAATCTTCTTTAAAGGTCTCTTGAGACAGATTGCCCGGGCAATGCTTACAACAGAGCAGGATGTCAAAAGGTTGTGTGTGTGTGTGTGTGTGTGTGTGTGTCTGTGTGCGTTGGGGTGGGAAGATGATTATCTGCAAGGAAAGCAGCCCTTATCAGAGAGAGAGTGCTAGAATTAAATTATATCGACAAGGGACTTAAACTGCCATTTGACTCAAAGGCATGTTGAAAGCACATGAAACCAGGCCCTCCCCCCTCCCCAAAACACAGAGCCAAGAAAGGAAGGAGAAATGAATCTCTGATTTACATTTATCATCCTGGAACCACGAGCACTTTACATCATAGATTCAACCTTTAATCTCTCTCTTTCCGTTAAACTCTTCGATAACAGTTGCAGAATATGCTTGGGAAATACTGGCGGGTCACCCAAACTACTCTCACGCACACCGTTTTCTCCTCCCCAGCTACAACTTGCTTTTCTTGCAGTAGGTTTTGTACAGCCACCTGTAGCAAGAGAATCCGGCTCTAACTGGGCCTTGGAAAAGATTCAGGCGGCATTTTGGTGCCTGAGCCAAGGCGCGTCTCGTCTGTGCTCCTGAAATGTTCCCCGTGGAGAAGGGGGCTGTGAGTCTGGCATCAGCGGTGGGTGCTGCAGTGGCCCCTGACAGCGGGGCAGCCACGCCATTCCTCAATCCACACGCTAACATTGCAAATGGTGCATTATTGCACACCAACTCTTTTTTTTTTTAAAATGGCCGTGAGGGTCGCTTCCAAACACTCCCCGCATTTTTCTGCCTTTTCTCCCTTTTGGGGAAAGTGAAAGCAGCTGGAGAGGCGAGGAACACAGAGAAGTCTGATAGCTGGCTTCTGATTCAGAAGTTAAGGCCTTGTTTTTCCCTGGGGGGAAGGGGGGACCCTGCTGGGTGGTCCAGCGCAGCCAGGAGTTTCCCAGGCTTGCCGTGGGATGGTCCGCACCCCTGAAACTACAGCGTGCCTTGGGGCTGGTCTCAGTGTGATGCAGCAGCTCCAGAAAATTTCAGCCCGTCCCACAAGCACAGGAGCGAGAGCGGTTTACTTTTGGAGGTTGGCAGCCTCAGTTGTCTGTTCTGAAGCTGCCATCTTGTCCCCTGGTTGGCGATCGCTTGGCACAGAGCGCAGTCATAGTGTGTCTTCTAAGACATCCTTCCTTCCTGGTCTCTCTCTCTCTTTCTCCCTCTTTCACACACTCCCTTTCTGCATTGCAACGATTCACACAGTTCCATCCCTCTGGAGTCTTCAGATGGAGCAGCTCCTTTCGTGCATGTCTTACCACAAAGACCTCATTTCTGATCCTTTAAGGGCCCTCCCCTCCCCTTGTCCTCTTCGACAACTTGCTCTGGACTCTGCCCTCTTTTTGTGGCCGTCACCCACAGCAATGCAGTGGTCATTCTGTTTTGCTCCGCGTGAGCCTGGTGCCTGTAGTGCGAGTCCGCAATAGCAGCATCTCCGTTTGCAACTCCTGTCCTGTTCCACGCACTGAGTTTGAACCCTTAAGACATTTTCATACAGCTCCTTGCTGGTAGGTGTTTATCCCCACGGGTAATGAAGGGGCTTCTGAGGGGGGGGAGCTGTTACAGCCTGTACTAGCCCCAGGTGGCCTTTACCCCAGATGCAAGCATCTCAGATTCTGACTGCTTGGGCCAAATTCCTGCACATCGGTAGAATCTTTTTCCTAGGACCCAAGAAACCTTTTTTTTTTTAATAAGCACCAGCTCTTTTCCTGAATAACTCACTCCCATCTCCTCCAGTAGAACTACAGACGTTGAGCTGTGTGAAGGAGACAGGGAGGGAAGAGGCTTCGGGGGGCACCCGGCTTCCTCGGCTCGGGAATCCTGGCATTGGGGTGTCCCCCTCGGCTCAAAACTCAGGCAGGAGGAGGCTGGCTTCTGTCATACAGACCTCTGGAGAGCAGCAGTCATCTGCATGTCTCCCCTGAACTCCATGGAGGCAGCTGGAAATCATTGCTAAACTAGCAGTAACTTTCTCTCAGCTCTTAGATGTTGACCTTTGTTGGCTGAACGGTGGAACCTCCCACGTCTTCCATTATCCAGGCCACCTGCAATTAGCTGTTCTGGCCCCATTGCCCCTGAAAGATCATGGACTTGTTCAAGCCTTGGGAGCAATCTCCGGCAGGGCCATTTGTTCAGCAGTTGGGGCTGAGGTCCTCTCCAGGAGGGAGTGAAGGTGGTGAGGATGTTTTCCTGATGGACATTCACTTCTTACGATGGTATCACAGTTTGCAAACCAGCCAACCACACCAAGAAGTTGGGTGTTACTTCTTCGGCGCGTTCAGGTGGTGCTTGGAGGAAGATGCCCTCTTCTGGCTGGAAGACTTCAGAGCCTCCAAGTTGCCTTCATCCGGAGACAGCGGTTTCAGTTCCCAGCTTCTGCTTTTGTGCAGCGTTACTTTCGTGGACCCATTTCAGGATTTCTGTCCTGTATCAACAGAGCATTCAAACAACAGTCTGTCCTTGAAGCGCTTTATGCAAGAGCCGCACAGGTCCCATTCTTGTCAAGCTCATCCTCAGACAGGCTGATACGCAAACAGGTTTCATTGATGGCCAAGAAGGGCTGTGTGACGTTCAAGTTCTCAGCTGCTTCCCTTGGGTCTTCCACCGGCGAACGTGCCTCTGCGTCCTGCCCAATACCCTCCCGGCTTTGGGTTTTGGCACGGCCACTAGCTGTCCTGGCGTCAGACTCAGACCTAGAGAAGATGCCAGCGCTACCGAGCATGGAGGGTTCTGGATAGGCTCTGGCAGCTGCTCCAACCTTCTCCGTCTCCGAGCAAGGAGAGATGGTCTTACTCGATCTCCTCCGCAGGGTGGGTGGAGGTGGATTCAGCTTGGGAATGAACAGCTGCAATCTGTCAAATGAGGATGGGAACAGGGTAAGAGCCAAGGCCGGCTGGCTAGCTATGTGAGGTCGGGCGTGCACATGCCGTGTGGAACCTCAGCCTGAGAAGGAAGCAACCATCTGTGTGGCTGGACGTAAAAGCCAAAGCGATGGCAGAGACTCGCAGCTTGGTCGGGTCAGCCCAGAGCAAAAGCACCACACCTGGGTTCCTTACCTTTCCCTCTGCACCGGTGCATCTGGGCCGCTGCATGTTGGCTGCGTGCCTCCGTTGGGCCCGCCGCATTCGTCCGCCTCGGATCCCTCGACGCTGCGGAGGCCGTCGGGCCCTTCCAGAACCACCAGCTGTTCTTCGTTCTCTAGCCTGCTGGACAGTCCACCGCCCTTCTCCAAGCTGGCCATGTTCTGGTGGGATTCATACAGGGCGAGATGCGTCATGGGGCTGCCCGCTATGCTGGCTGGTGTCGAGGTGGAAGACAAATTGATTTCCAGGCTGCAGTGGTCCTTCAGGCTGAGGGACAGCGGGTGGTCCAAGTTCAAGTTCTGCAGTGAACGGTCAACTGGGGATAAGGAGGGGGAAGACGTGGTTCAGCGACACCCTGGAAGCTGGCAGGTTTTGTGCCATATTGTAAGAAGGCACTCCTCTGGAGCGGCTGGGCTTCTTTCTGGCAAGGGCAGCGCTCCCTTAGAAATGCTCTCCGGCGGCTCCTTTCCTTGCACCTCCGCTCCCCCCTTCTTCCTCCCTTCCACGTCCCGAGCCCCTCCGTTCTCTTGCTCCCGAAGAGCAGACGGCGGGGGGCAGGCTGCACGGATCTCTTGCTCACCTGGACGTCGCGGCTGCACCTTGATCTCCAGCTCCTTCAGTTGCCTCACCAGCAAGGAGACATGTTGGAGGAGATCGCGGTTAGTCAGGAGCAGTTGGCGGACCCGAGCCTGGGCCTCCACGCGGGCGGTGGTCTCGGCCGACAGCTGGTCTTCCAGCAGTTGCACCTGTGGGAAGAGGAAGAGGCCGGCACTTGGTGTGGCAGGGATCTCCTTGTTGCCCCCAGCGCAGGATGCCCAGAGGGGCTCAGCCTCTAATCACGGATCTTCCATCAGGCACGCTGGCTGGAGCTGCAGCGCCATCGCCTCTGGAGGGCCCCTTTTTGGGGATGGCAGCTGGAGCTCTCTTTGCAGTTTAGAAGAGATGGAACTTACTATCGGCCACAATTTCCACGCCAGGACACTCAACCCTACAAGCCCCTCTGCATTGTCACCAGCCAGTTCCGGTCTGACACCTGGGGGCCCCAGTTGGACCGGCTGCTCTCATGGAACCATTGTGGCAAGGAGTCCCGCAGGTTGGCCTTGTGGACTGCCAGCAGCCCTCTCCGGGGGGACCAGGGGCAAGATTCTGGGTTGTGGTGGTAACTGAGAGCCAGAGGCTTGCCAGCGGAAAGGGCAGGCATGGGAAGTTTCCACCCTGGACAGAGAGGGGTTACCTGTGCAATGGCCACCTGCGTCTGCTGCTGCTGCTGGAAGAGCTGATGCTGGAGCAGCTGGAGGCAGTGCTGGGAGGCGAGCGGGGTGGCCGAGGCAGAGGAACCGGGGCTCCCGGTGCTGCCTAGCGGCTGGGCAGAGGAGGGCCGAAGACAGCTGTTCTCATTTTCCTGCAGCCCAAAAGGGAGCGGTCAGCCAGAAACCGGGGGCTGCTCCTTTTTCCCTCCCCAGTAAGCCACACGGATCCAGAGGGAGTCGCATCTCCGCCTCTCCTGTTTCATTTCCCATCTTCTCACGACCGTCTCCAAAGGGAGAACTTTAGCCGTCACCCACCTGGCTGTCCCTGGCCGTCGGGCTGAGCCCAGTTTTCAGGTCCCCCAGGTCAGGCACGGAGAAAGGCAGCTCGCAGACGCCGCAGTCGGGCAGGCACGCCCCTCCCGAGATGGCCAGGGTATTCTCTCTGTCAGCCAAGGACGGTTCCACCGGCTGGAGACCTTCAGGGGACACCGCAGAGGCAGAAAAAATAAGACCCAGCTGGTGATTCTGGCATTCGGCAACTCGGAAGAGGATCGCCTCGACAGGGGTCTTGTGTTCAGCCTGATTTATGAGTTGAAACCCCTTCCCAGCCTATGGAAGAGGAGGGGAAGTCTGGAACAGCCCAGACTTGGGCTGCGTTATTGTGGAGCTCTGCAGAACGGTGGCCTCTCAGGGCTGGACTGCTTATCTATCACTCACCTAGACAAGTCCACCTTGGACGAGTCTTATCTGCGGCAGGCAATTTAATTTTTGAATGGATCCAAGGGCATCGCGCGGCCATTTGGGGGCAGAGCCTGAATTTGCTTTTTTGTCTGCTGCAGGAGTTGCCTGGGAGAATTTATTTTCCCATCTCAAATCACCCTCTTTTAGGAAGCACAAGACTGTGAGCTGAGTCACCTTACCTTCTCCAGATTTACGATTCAGAAAAGCCACTTCGGGCTCCCTGGAGGTCCCTCTCAGCCTCTCACCTTCTAGCTGAGAATCATCCGCAGAATTGTTGCTGGCCCCATCTGCCTGGCCATCTGCGTTCTGGAGGGCGTGCTGCAGACTGAGCTTGTGGCACACTTCGAACGCTTGGCCCACCGTCCGTACCACGCGCATCGCCTGGGTCTGCGGGAAGATACTGCGTTAGCAGGAGCCACCGTGAAGCCCGGGGTAGCCGAGCTTTCCCCAGCTTCGCTTGCCTTCTTCTTGGACTTGAACACATTGCAGCGGAAGGAATTGTTGGTGCTGTCCCTGGCGATGTAACTGAAGATCTTGAGATCTTGCGAGTCGTGGGAGACGTAGAAGATTCTAAAGGAAGGTGGAATCAGAGAGAGAGGTAAACTGAGCGCCGTGTACCAGGTCGTCTGAAGAGAAGCCTCACCTCTTCCTTGCTCCACACATTCAGAAGCACTTGCAGAGAATCATTCCTTATTCTCTGGCAATTCTGGGGGATAACATACACAACATGCTTTGAGAACTCAGCTGTGCTTCGTCTTGGTTTAGGAGGCAAAACAGAAGGTCAATCCAGCTGCCCCAGGATGAAAGCAGAAATCTCTTCTATCTTGGATCATAGGCCGCCAATGGTTGGAGGAAAGCCCCCTCCTCTCTCTGATACAGAAGTTCTTACCCGGGGCAAATGGGGGAGGTCAGAGGGCACTCAGGAACCGTGATGGGTACGGAGGGACAAGAAGGCGTGACTTATTCCCAGCAACTCACCTGTAGACGGGGTCGTGCATCACCATCATTTTACCCTCATCCCAGGTCCATTCCTTTCTCTGCAAATAAGATTAAGAGCAGAGATGGAGTTAGCAGTGCCAGTTACTTTGGGTTTAGCAACCATGCAGCACCCCGCATTCTCCAGTAGCTGGAGGGAGCAAGAGACACCTGGCCAGGGACTTGGGAGGAGCGAAGCAGCGAGAGTAAACTCTGGGCATGCATTTCCTTCTGCCAAGGGAGACGTGTGTAAATTAATAAACGATATAGGTAGAGGACCTATATTTGAATTGTTGCCTGAAGAACCCTTGGGACAGCTGTTCCAGTTAAATTCACCCTTTCCACCCCAGCAGCCTTGATTGCTTTTGGGCTCAGCCCCCACCCGGTTCTTGTCATGCTTCATTTTGGCATCCACAAGGCCACGGCCACCCACCTTCTGCTTCTTCCGCAGCAGCACCTTCACCCCGTCAACCGAGACGACAATGTTGACTTTCCTCTTCTTCACGTTCTTGGCCTTGAATTCATACTGTGGAGGAAGACAATGATGGCCACAACGCCTTGGTACTCGTGACCCCTTCAGCCTTAGTCCTCCTTTCTTGCTCTGCCCTTGATGGGGGTTACTTGCAAGGAGCTCAGCGCCTTGCTTCTGGCTGGCTTCCCTCTCTCCAGGCTGAGAGGCTGGATCCTTTGTAGGATCCTTTTCATCTCAGCTCCGTTGTTCCCGGGCCCTCAAAAGTTGCTTGCATTCAGTCCCATTGGAAGGAAAGTGGAAACTCAGTGTATTGGGCGGGGGGGGGAGAAGAGTGCTGATTTTATCCCTTAAAATGCCCTCCAAATGAGATGGAGAGCATGCATTTTTGTCCTCCCCCCCCCCCCATTTTTAAAAGATAGCTGTGAGTGTATGTGAAAGAGCGAAGGCGTTCCATCTTGATCTCTCCTTGGTTCCAAAATGAAAGCATTTGGCAATAAAATGGTTGTTTGGGGCAGATTAATTCTGTCCTGGGGTCTAGGGGTATTTGATGGGCATCGCCTGATTGCATTTCCATCCGGGATGTGTGCTGCTTGTTGATAGAGGTGGGGCTGCACTTTGTACTTCCTCAGAGGCACTTTTAGTTCTGCTCTGGCCCAAGACGCAGCTCCCACGGCTAAGCCCACCGGCTTTTGTGGTGAACTGCTTTTGCTTCACCTTCTGTGCCAGAGGGAGGGAGGGAAGGGGGACGCATGGCGCTCCTGAGATTTCCGAGTTCACACTGGGAAATCAGGCGGGCTGCTGCTTGATCTGCAGATTATCGCCCAGGGCCAGCAGTTGCAGCGATCAGCAGCAGCTAAGCCAACACCGAACAACCGTGGGCGAAGCCAGCAGCCAGCATTCAGGCCACGGAGTTCCTTTCTCGTTCGGCATGCCCACGTGTGCCCTCGCAAAGTCCTTGCTCGTCCTCTGCTGGGCACGTTTGATTCATCAGTCGGATACTGCAGGTAAAGAGAGCTCCTTTCAATCTGGGCTAAAAATATCCTTGTTTCTGGGATCAAAAATCTCAAATGCTGTCTGGCAGACCGTACAGCAGCCGAGGCGGAGGGGGGCAGCCCAGCTTGCCCCCCCCCCACCCTGGGGCTAACCCCAGAAAAGTTTCCTTGAGGAGGCTGTTTGGAATTGCCCTTAGAGTTGTAGAATTTGGGCTGGGAGATCACAAGGTACAGAAGCGTGGAGGGGAGAATGAAAAGAGGTTTGCGGTTCCAGACATCAGCCGTACCCAGATTCCTATTTCAGTTCCCTGGGAGAAGCGTCCTGGCCAGCAGAAACCGTCCGGCCTAAGCAAAAAGCCACTGTTCGGGGGTTTTACTTCTTTTTTCCTTTCTAAAACTATTTATTTTTATTGCTACAAGGGAGAAGAAAAACATTACCCCGAAGTACAAAATAAACAAATCTATAAATTGAAGGCACCGGGAGCTCTTGTGCTGTGTGAGGAAGGAAAGGTTTTAAGTGGGGGGAGTCTGGCAGGCGGGCTGCAGGTCTTCCTCTGCTCCCGATTGGGGTGGGGGCTTCCAGTGCCTCAGTTAGGGCCACAAGACACATCTGCTGTTGCTCTACACTTGCGCAGCCCTACTTCAAAGTCGTCATATTGATTTTAGCAGCCCCTGGCTTTCTGCTTTTCATGTCTTTGTCTTTCGAGCCGTTTCATGGTTGGGCATGTGGAAAACCGGACTGCACCGAACGCTGCAGTGCCCGCTCTGCCTCTTACCTAAGAAACAAAAAGCTTCTTAGAGGTCCCCTTCAGCCTTGTTTCTCGGTAGCCAGACCTTTGTGTTGGCAAAAGCCAGAATGGCAGGCTTGTACCACTGAAGGTGGAAGTGCGGGAAAAGGCCGTGCCGGAGGGGGGAGTCCAAGGACGCAATACGGAGGGCGGGCGGCGGCGGCGAGCAGCACGTCAGGAAATACGAGATGAAAAGCTCTGTGGGCAAAGGTGCCCAGATGCTTCAAGAACGGGTCTCGCTGCTCTGCTTAATATTCCAGTGGAGTAAGAACAGAATCGCTATCGCTGACAAGTCAGGAAAGGCAGCTTTGGGGATTGTGGGGAGAAGGAGGATGAATTTCAGCTCAGAAAGGTCTACAGCTCCAGCAGCTAATCATAATCCGAAGGGAGGCCTTGCAGTTTAAAAATAAATACATTCAAATTCAGGCTTAGCTTTGCTTCAATGACAGCGCAGCCCGGCATAACCAGATCTGATCCGCCACATTTGCATTCTGCTCGATCCCTTCACCCACCCACCCACCCATCTCGAGTCTCGCTCTCCCTTTCTCCTGGTTTGTTCTCTAAGGGACCATTTCACCCAGAAAACCACCGCCTTGCCTTTGATCTCCGCTTTGGAGACTTCCCAATTTTCCTTTGTGGGGGTGGTAGGGCATCTGCACAACAGAAAACGTTAAGCCTGACATGAATTCCTCCCCCCCCCTTGCAAATTCTATTTGCAAAAGAGTTTACTCAAAGGAAAAATCCATGGATTTATTTGGCTGAACTTGGGCAGTGCAGAGGGCGCATCCAAGGAATTGGTGCCATCAACCGTCCAGCCACCTAAGTACATTGACATCCTGGTTTTTTAAGGCAGTTGAGGCTGTATTTGTCCTTTGTGGTGGACCGCGGGAATTGTGTCGCGACATCCCCTGCCGCGTTGTAAGAACGGTGATGGGGGTCTGGTTAAATTTTTCTCACCCGTCATTTGGGTCTGTTCTGTTCCCCCACCCACCCCAGACTGAATCGTTGATTTCTGTGGATCAGCACCTGTGTGGCATCCATATTGGATTATGGTTGGCGTTCCCTTTCTTCCCTCAAGCATTTCTTATGGCAAAACAGATTATTCCCCACTGAATGTACAAGAGGAGGAGAGAGGAAGGCTCTTGATTTCCCTCTCTGTGTGATGAAAAATCTGTTCTCGGGCTCAACCAAAAGGTGATGAATGAATAAGCGAAGGAGGCGCGGGTGCAAGACTCATAGGTCACATTCTGTCTGCAAGAATGGCCAGGCAGATGCCTCCAGTACATTCACAGGATAAGAAGAGCCTTGGCCTGAGATCATCATCTGTGGTCCTCCTCCGCACGTCCTGACAAGTGAGGCAAGGGGGCTGTGGGTCTGCAAGAGTGCATCTTCCTTGGAACGATCTCTCCAAAGAAGCTGGCACGGCACCTTAGGCACCAAATGAAGAACTTTTCAGAATTGGTTGCTGCGCTGTTGGGTATTTGTTTGAAAGGCCAACATCAGCCAGCCCTATTCCGTTCCATTGGCCTGAAAAATGCAAGGATGCAAGGATCCACCTTGTTAAGTCTTGGAAGGCGAGCGGCACAGTGTTCAGAAGCGGGACAGAGATCATGAGGGAGCAGAAGGATGCTGGTGCATGAGTCTGCCTTACAGGGAGTCGGCTGTGGTCCCTCTACCCCAGTTTTCCCCAACCTGATGCCCTCCCGGTGGGTTGGATTGCAAGGTTGGAATTCTTGTGGTTCTTTAGTTACTGGAGTCCAAGCCCTGACCGGAGGTGAGATGCAGAGTAGGCGTGCAGCCAGCTAAAGGAGGACGCTGAAGCAGTTTCTCCCTGAACTTTCAGTGGTCTGCCTGTCTCTCAACTCTTTTCCCACATCCACCTCCAACGTGGGCCACACCTTAGCTTCAAACACATGCTGGTCTGCCTGCCCATGTCCACAGAGCAAGTGTGCGCGCTGTGGCCTTCTTTAGCAACTCTGCTCAGAACAGGTGGTGCTATCCTCCCCAGCCCACCCGCCCTGGTTCCCACCACCCACGAGAGCCCGAGGAGGAAATGAAGGAAAAACACCCTTGAAACTTAGGGCAGAATTGCCCGTTGAAGGCACTCTCCTCCTCCAGCCACATTCATCGGCTCCTGGCTCAATTTCCTTGGACCAGCCTTCCTTCCGTTCTGGAAGAGAGGCGGACCGTGGGCTCAGGAGCGAAAGCAGCAGGGCCCTTGCCAAGCAGCCTTCTGGTGGCATGGCTGCTTGTAGGAAAGGAAGGCGGGGGTGGTATTTTCGAAGTGGGAGCTGGGAACAAGAGAACATCTTGTCTTCCTCCCCATCTCCCATTTCAACCCCAGGAGAAAATGCTTCCGTGGGCCTTGGGGGTGGGCTGGGGAGAGGAGCGCAGAGAAGGAGCAAGGAAGGAAAGGCAGAGATGGCGTCTGTATTGACTCACCCGGATCCTTCTCATGGCTGCCACAATCTCCATACGGCTGTTGGGTCTTGGCACATCCAAACTACCAATGTACTAGTGGAAGAAAGAGAGAGGGAAGGGGCAACCCAGTTCAGAGTCTGATGCTGTTTACCTCAATGCCAAATCGCAGGAAGGAGCTTCGGTGCCCATGTGGAGCTCTGGCTGACCTGATGCCCCTCTCTTCCCCTCAGGATCTGCCAGATGTCTGGGCATTTGGGCAGGCTCGTTCCAATCCCCTGGCAGTTTTGTCTGGCAGGGGGTGCTACGTGTGGCTCAAAGCAGCGGAATTCAAAGGTCCTGTTTATCCAACCCCTGTTGGTTTACTTTCTACCCCTGTCGCCAAGGCTTAGAGGGGACCCCTTGGGGAGAAGTGCAGAAGAGGCCAGAATGGACAATACACAATTCATTTAGAAGTCGCACATGTAACGTGGCTGCTGGGAGGGCTGTTGCAGACCCACCCGCCATCCCTTGATCCTGGAGCTGCTAACAGATTATAAGAACAATCACCCTTCACCTTCTGTGATTACACAGTCTTATTCAAGGCAGGTTAACCACAGCATCACCCTTCCGATTTCATTCATCAGACCTGGAATAAACGGTGCAATTCTGCTCCATGTCAGAAAATTAAGGCACAATTTCAGGGGCCAGGGACAGTTCCTATGTGCAGAAGATAGTGCATTGTTTGCAAAAATCATGGTTGACTATCCCTAAAGGATTTGAAGCCAAACTCCCAACTTCAGCCCGCTCTTTCATCCAAGGGTGTCAACTCAAGGACATTTAACCCAGTTAATTGTTTAACATGAAGGCAGCCCATTCCAGTGACAAGTTCAGTGGGACTTGGAGGTAAAAGGGGGAGTCTAGCCACTAAAAATACAAGCAAAGTCAAGTAAAGCAATCCGTGTAAAATGGCAACATGCGATGTGTCCAAGAGCTACCGCATAGACAATATGCCTGTCTTTATTTTCCTTCCAAGTTTGACAAATGCCAATCAGGAGAGTCTTCCAAAAGTGAGCCCCTGAACCAAGAAGCCCATCTTCTCCCTTGTGCTGAGTTGGTGCAATCCTTGATGGGTTGAACGTGAAGGTTATCTCCTGTCCGATATGGAAGCCTAGCCCTAGCCTCTTCCTTCCTTTGCCCGGTCGCTCACTGGTCTGCACATCAGGGCTTCTCACCTGTGGGTGAGGGCCTAAATCCGGTGTCCTTCAGAAGAGCTGGACTCCAGTTATTTCCAGCAGCCTGGCCATTGATAGATATTGTAGTCCAGCATATCTGGGGAACACCACATGAAGGACAAACTCAGAAACTGGCAAATGCTCAGACTTCAGCTGTGCTGAAGCAAACAGGTCCCTGGCTGGCAAACCAGGATGAGGACAGAATCAAAGGAGGCAACTATCTAAAAACTAGAAGAAATGGGCAGTTCATTCCAAGTTTGAGACAACTAGCAAGGGCTGAATGCATCCAGATGTAAACAAGTAATAATTGAAGCATG
Source organism: Python bivittatus (assembly GCF_059951505.1). Classification (NCBI taxonomy): domain Eukaryota; kingdom Metazoa; phylum Chordata; class Lepidosauria; order Squamata; family Pythonidae; genus Python; species Python bivittatus. The sequence goes on along the minus strand of NW_028277076.1, from coordinate 860,824 downwards.
CAAGCCACGTTGCTAATAAAGCATTGTTCGAACACTATTTTTAAATGCTCTCCCTTCAAATGGTTCTAATTAAAGACCAAAAGGCCTGTGTGCCAGGGAACGTGTTTTTTTTTCTTTTCTTCACTTCCTGAGCGCTAACCAAATGTATTTTTATCTCCTCGAAGCCTTAAAACGGGGACCTCATTCACACATCTTTGGTGATGTTCTGCTCAGTCACCCCTTCCCATCTGTAGTGCTTCTTACAGGCCGTCCTTGGCATCTTCCCTCCTGAGAAATTAGTGGCTTTTCTTTTGGTCGGGAACAAAGGCAGGGAGAGCGAGTGAGATTCCCAGCATTCAAGAGCACTGTGTGTTTTTGCAAAAAAGGAGTTACCTTGGCACAGCCCGGAAAGTGAGGAGAGGGAAAGGCTGGGCTTGGCATTTGAAGCATCACGCACACGCACACACCCCACCCTGCAAAATGGCCACTACAGTCACCTCTTCTCCTCGTTTAGCAAAGACTTGGGCGCCTTCATGGAAGGAAGGCCAAGAGCACAGCTAGGTCTTCTTCACAATAGCGGTCCAGCCTACCGAGATTTAAAATGGTCTTTGCACAAAGCAGTCTGCTTCAGCTTTTGTCCCTGCTCATGTACCCAGGAATATTCAATCAGGGCAACACAGAAAGAATGACCAGCTGGCAACAGGGTTCAACTCCGCACCTCCCAAAGGATCCTCCAGCGTTGCCCGGAAGTCTTCACAAGGCCGGAGAAACACAGGCCACAATGCAGGCGCTTCTGAGTAGCCAGTTGGCCACCGTAATTCCACCCCCGGAGGAGATCTCAGAGATCCCAAAACGTGCCCTTTCCGACCCAGTGCAGTACTGACACCGCTGGGTGCCAATGCCGGCGGGGATAAGGCTGAAATCAGCCAAAGCTGTATTTCGGCCTTCTGCAAAGCTGGTCTCTAAATGCTGCTGGTTAGGGGAGCATTTCCCACCCGTTTTGTCAGTGTCGCCCTGGATACAGATATAGACTCTGCGATGTGTGCAGTGGACCCTTTTTCATCAAAAGTGCCTCAGAGAATCCGCTCCCTTTCCATTCTGGGTGATGAACAGTTCTGTGTCAACAGGAAGCCTCCGCATCCTTTCAGCCAAGGAGAACCTGAAGCCAAGCGTCCAGATCCAAATAGCACAGTTGGTGAAAGAGTTTGCAAGCTAAGAGGGGGAGGGGGTGGCTTCCCTTCCCATTTAGGCTCCTAATTAATTCTGTGGGAAAATGTCCAACTCACTTAAACTCTGAAATCTAAGGATATTAAAGTAGTGGTTTAAAAAGCACCCAACAGGACAAACCAGTTTATGCAAGATCAGATCAAGCAAGCGTTGTGGGGCCATTTGATTCTTCTGCCCCCTTCCTCGTCCCAAAACTTTCTTGGCTCTACCCCACGGAAGCCGGATAAACATTGACTGCAAAGCCGCTGGATTCTTGACCAGGTCTTTGCCCTCTAAGTCCCATTCCAGAAGTGTGGAGATGGGCCTGGGTTGACCGCTTATCCAGCGTCCTCATGGGAATGGTAAGATCAGGATGGGAGGAACAGGGCAAACAGGCACAGTTTGGCATGTTTTTCAACCTGACCCATGCGTTGGCTGTACTCATGCAGGGGGTGGGCCACACCCACGCATGGAAGCTTTGTTGTAAGAAGAGCTCAGGACGAACCCGCTGCTAGATATTTTTCACTTCAGCACCTGATGCCCAGAGGGTAGACTGTGGCTGCAGAGGGAGGCTCTGTTTCAACCTCTGTTTAGCTACTCCGGAGGAAACTTCTGTGCCTTTTCTGGGCATCGGGAGACCCTAATGGAGCAATGAGCTACAGGAGCAAGCGACTCTGCCCCTTCTGCTTGGACTGCCCAGCCCCTCCCCGGCTTCTTCCAGATGCAGCCGGCCGGCTCTCTGCCCGCAGGCGGGTCCAGCTGAGTGCCGGGGCTTAAGGCGGCCTGAAAAACGTCCCTTCTTTGGCCGCGGCTGCCGGGGGTTCATGTCCTCCGCGGGTTCTGGCCGGGGCGGCCGGAGCTAAGCGAGAGCAGCTCCCCACCGGCTTCGGTGGGAACCGGCGGGGCGGTCCAGGGGCTTCCGGAAGCCCGCCGGCTGGAAGCCAGGGCGCGGGCCCGGGCGCGGGGCGCTGCAAAGAGGCTCCCGGGCGCCACGGCCCCTCTCCTGCCCAGCGGGGGATGCGCTCCCGTCCCGGTCCCCGCGCGCTCACCTTGGCCTGGAAGTGGATGCCGTGCTGGAAGGCTTCCTCGTTGTGCAGCGGCACCCGCGCGTCGCCCGCGTCGTCCACCAGGTTGTAGCGGTTCTTGAGCTTCCCGGGCATCTTGCGGCGGCGGCGGCCGAGGCTCCCGAGGGGGCGCGCGGCGCCAGCGCATCGCCGCCCGACGCCCGCCCGTCCGCCCTGCCCACCCCGCGCGCCCTCGAGCCCCGGCAGCCGCGGACTCTGCGAGGAGCGCTGCGCTCGGCCGGCCGGGAGCGCAGGGCGAGCCAGCGAGCCGAGGCTCCTCCCGGCTGCCGCCCGTGTGATGCGCCACGTCGGGGCGGAGCGTGCCGGGAAAGGGAAGAGGCGGGCGCCTCCCGGCTCCCGGGAAAAGCCGGTGGGTCTGCGCTCCGAGGTGTGCCCGCCCGCCCGCGCGTGTTGGCGGCTGAGGCGGAGGGCGCGGCGCTGTCCAAGGTACCAGCCGAGCGGGGTCGCCCGACCCGCGAGGCACCGGGTGGGGGGCTCAGGGCGGGCCAGAGGGGGGCCGTGCAGGGCGTCAGTCCGCCTCCCCGGTGACCTTTCGGGGGCTGCGCCCTTCAGGGCCCAAGCAGGGCAAACCGGACCCCTTTCCTGCCCCTTCCTTTTGCCTGTTCGTGCCAAGGTTTTTTTCAGTGAAACCTTTCTGAAGCAGTGCGAGAGTTGCAGGCTCTTTCGGAGGGGAGGCGTTTTCCGGTTTGGGGCTGGATTTGGTTTACAAGTCAAAACCGCCCCCCCGCCCCCCGCCCCCCATGTCGGGGCCTCAGAGCTGATCCTCTCACAAATTGCTTTCCTCGGTTGTGTTCATAGAGCCCCCTTAGCTAGGGTCCCCTGTTAACCCCAGAAGCTTGTTTTGTGTAATACACAACTGATCTCATGAGCTGGGATTGCACATCCATCAAGGCTGTTTGTCACTCTGTGGTTGATTATGTCATGAACCTCAACCCCCAGGCGCCGAGATTCAACCCTATTGCACATTGTTACTCTCTTAATTTGTTAACTCCCGTGTTCCTTCCGAGAGTCCTTGGAAATGAAAAATGCCCCTGCAATGAAGACTCGCAACCCTGCCCTGCTAGAAACAGCCAGTCTTTGTGCCTCCCTTGTAGGTCACTCCTGGTGGAGCCAAGGCACATCCCACCCAGTTTTGTGTGGAAACGTTTCCTGCTTTTTGTTTTAGGCCTTGGATGTGAAGGCTGTCTTTGCCGGACAGATGTCTTCCACTCAAAACATTTTTGCTTAAATGGTTGGACTCTAGCGAGTCTGCAAAACCTACCTAGGAAACGCCCTATAATTTAAAGTACATCCCATACTGTTTATGTTTCTCCAGATGCTAAACTAAATTTGGCCTTTGAGGACCCGGCCAAAATGGACGAGGCAGAGAGACGCTGCCATGCCCTGCCTCTTTCCTGCACCCATCGGGTTGCCCTCAGGAAACCGGAGAGGGTGCCCTGGTCACCCAGCAGAGCAAGCCATCATGGGATAGGCTTTGAGTGTATTGTGCAAATGAAGCCAGTTGTGGTTTCTTTGTACGAGCCAGTGACAGGAACGGGTGAACCCAAACATGAGCTGTCTTTGCAAACGGGGCTAAGCCATAATGTGGCCTGCACAATCTTATACAGGCAAGATTCAGGCATGCAGCAAAGTAAGTTTCCTTCTCTCGGCTCTCCTGCTCAGCTGGGGATCTGCCTGGGTGAATGCAGATCCCCAGCTGGGCTCGGCCAGCAATCAGCAGCTGCTTGTTTTCACTGGTCCCCTGGCACCACAGGTGGGTGAGGCCCGGAGGTCTGCTCCCGGCAAGCCATGGCCCGTGACTGGCAGGCCATGGGGTATGCAGGTTTGTGGTGACCCTCTGCAGGGGAAACAGCAGCTTTGTCGAAACATGTCTCGAAGGAGATGATTTCTCCATGAAGGAAAGTTGTGCAACTCCAGCGCTTTCTGCTCTGCTGCCCTATGGCCCCCTCAGGGCTTATGGGTTTTCACAGAGGCGTGGTGACTTCCTCCCCCTGTGTAGGAGCAGGAGGCCCAGATGCAAATCCTCAAGGACCTGGTGGTGTGTGAGGGGGCTGCCCGGGTAGTCCAGTCTGGCCTGGGAAGGAAGAGACTGACACCCAGGCCTGTCCGCCCACCTGCCCCCCTCCCATCTTTTTGTGGACCCCTCCTTTGAGGGAAGTGTCTGCTGACACTTGCAGATGAGCGCCCAATCTAAGGATGAGCTCTCTCAGGGTGCCCATGCTCATAGGGTTAGTCACCCGAGTTCTAATCCGCCCAGCTGAGGTGTATTGGGGAGATTTCTAAGTTACTTAACTACTGAAAAGCAAAGGGAAAAAAACATTACTTTGATAGCCTGGGGAAGAGATCACGGAGCATAAAATAGCACTTATCCCAATACAATGCAGGCACTTAACATCAAAAACTACCAGGGGTAGCCTTTGCATGACACAATTAACCTGGTTACCGAATTAACCCACTTACTGAATTTGCACAGTTACCACCAATCAAGCTTGTTGTGCAAACGCAGCTGTTAACTCTTGAACCGACCTGCTGAAGTGCCGTTGGGTGAACACGGCTCTTTGTTCTGCCCTCCCTCAAACCGGTTTCCGTTTCCCAGCAAACACAATGCCCTACTTCTTCTGGCCATGGAGGGCTTTCCTGGTTCCGGTTTTATCTTCCTTGTTAATTATTCGAGGGAGGGAGGGTGGGGAAGGACGCATTTTGCTGTTAGTAGCAGCACCCCCTGCAGGTCTTCTGGCTCCTGTTCTTGGCTGGATCTGTTTCCAGGCCTGATGGACAATTCAAGCCGGTGTTGGGGGCATCTTTATTTTTTAATTGCATTTCTACCTTGCGGGTGCGTGCATGGGGAAGCTTGAGGATGTCCCCCCCACACCCACCCTTTTTGTCTGCGGAAGAGCTCTGAGGCGGATCAGTGCGAGAGTGACTGGCCCAAGGCCCAGATGTGAGAGGCGCTCGAATGCAGTGGGAAGATGGCTGTTGACCTCTTGCCAAGCATGTTGCAAGCTGGCCCTGTCCCAAGGTGCAGGCTTGTCCTCCCGGCTTGAAGGCTAAAGAGAAGGGGACATCATAGCTGTTTGAAGCATGGAGAGAGATCCTTCTTTGAAAGAAGTAGAATCCTCGCGTTGCTCCTCTGACCTTCTGATATTGCTAATCCAAGAGCGGAGATGCGTAAGAGGCGTCTGACGCGCAGGACGCCTTGGAGAACCAGGTTCAAAATCCCTCCTTCTCATGAAACAAGCTGGATGGTTGGGGCCAGGCCTCCTCCCAGCTTAATCGCCCCCGAACGTTGTGGGGAAAGGGGAAGGGGCAGCCCCCTCCTCAGAGCACCCGGAGAGCGGCCAGTTTTTCTAGATAGCGGCCCTCCAGCCGCGGCCAGGCAGCAGGGCGGGCTGTCCAAAGGGGCGAGACGGAGAAGGCCCCCCCTCTCCTGGCATCCCCTCCACGGAGCTCCTCTGCCCTCGCCCCGCCCCATGTTAAAGGTGGGCCGGGGGTCCCCCCTCCGGCCGTAGGGCCTAGCGACCGGCTTTGCAGGGCCGCTGGGCTGGCGGCGAGGCCCTTCCGGGAGCCGCAGCCGGGCCGGCTTCCGAAGGCGAGGGCGGGCTCCGGGCTCCGGGCTCCCGCGCCTCGCCCTCGGAGCCAAAGAGGGGCGCGCGGGTAGCGCGCGGCGCGGTGCGGCGCGTCTGCCTCGTCCGGGCAACCAAGGGCGACGCCGGCCGGGGCGCGGGGCAGCTCCGGGGAGCATGCTCAGTCCCTGCCGGCGCCCGGTGGCGGCGGGAGCACAGCGGCCGGAGGAGGAGGAGGAGCCGCCGCCGGCCGGATGGAGCCGCCGCCGCCGCCTTCAGTCCAAGCTGCAATCGGAGGCGCCGCCCGCGCCCACCGGAGAGTCGGGGCCGGGGCCGGGGCCGGGGCGTTGGCGGCGGCGGCGTCGCTAGGGAGAGGGCCGAGCGCTCCAGCCGCGCCGCGGGGCCGGGCCGGGTGGCGAGACGGCGGGGCCGCGCAGCAGCCGCCGCGCGAGAGGAAGGGCCCGGGCGGCGGGGTCGCGCCCGCCGCGCCCCCGCGCCCCCGCCCGCGCGCCCGGCGCACCGCGCGCCCGGTCACGGTGGACAGCTCCAAGGCGCGCACCTCGCTGGAGGCGCTCAAGCTCAGCCTGCGCGAGCTGCGCTGGAAGGAGGTAGGCGCGCCGGCCGCGGGAGGGGCGGAGCGCGGGCCGCGCGCGTGCCTCGGGGACCCCGCGCCTCTCGGGGACCCCCTCCCGGCGCCCGGCGGAGGGAGGCAGGCTGCGGAAGGGAGGCCGGCAGGCAGCCGCGGCGGCGGCGGCGCTGCGGGGGCCGGCCGGGCCGTTCTGTCGGACCCTGGAGCCAGGGGCCGCGCTGGCTCGGCTTTGGTGGGAGGGGCCGCCCGGCGCGTCCGGAGGGCCTGCTTTGGGGAGTCTTCGGGGGCCGCCCCCCGCGCTGCAGCTGCCATCTCCTCTTCTCTCTCAGCGTCCACAGAGCGGTTTGTGACATCACTGAGCGGTGCCAGCAAGGCCTTTGTGGTGTCGACAGCCAGGACTGGGAGACAGGGCTAGGCACGGGTGGGGGGGAGGGGAAGGGTGCTTTCCCGTGGCTGCTTTTGCTGGGGGGGGGGTTGCCCAGGCTTCTGGCCACACCCAGAGCCCATCACCTAGAGCCACCCGTGGCAGGAATCCCCGCACGGGTTGGGCTCCCCCACTCAGTTGCCTCTCTTGGGTGGGCTTAGTGCCGGGACCCTTTTCCGTTCGTCTGGAAATGAGGGCGCCGCTGGTCAAGCCCCAGTAGCTGGGCCTCAGGCTGCTCGGATCTCTTCTGGGTCAGCTCCACGGTCACCTTGTGGTCCGTCTTCCTGCTTCCTCCGCACCCCAGATAGTGTTCCGTGAGTCTCAGGGGTGGATGGAGCTTCAGATCCAGAACCAGAAGGGGTCCTGGAGCCACGAAGCGCTCAGGACAGGAACCCAAATCCAGCCATCCCGACTGACGGCTGGCCATTCTCTGCTTGGCCACCACCTAGTGACGGAAGTCTCCTCCCCACACCGATAATCCATTTTCTCCCTAACTTTCAGCGGAATCTATCTTTTTCTGTCCCACGTTCTGGGATGAAGGGATCTTGACCATCCTTGCGATGCCACTTCCTTCCTTTAGCAGCTCGGTGCCCCCCCCCAGAAAACCTGACCCTGTCTTTTGGCCTCTCCTTAAAGGATGACTTCCAGAGTGACAGCCATCTGCACAGGCTTTCCAGGAAACACCCAAACTGACCCACAAGAAAAAAAAAAATATGCCTTGTAGTTAAGCACTACCTTCTTTAGGACCACAAGACTTCCTAAACGCTTTAGGCAAATCAAGGGATGGGGTAGAATCAGAAAATCGAGCTGTAATATGATCGTGTATCAGGGTCTGGGGGTGCTTCGCATCTCTTCAGCTTCTGGGAAAGTGAAGGATTTCAGCCCTTGCTAGCCAAAACTCTTCCAGTAACGTTGGAGAGGGGAGCAGGAGTAAGTCTGGCCAAAATGGGATTTTGTGCTAACGCGAGGTGTCACTGATTGGCTTGCCAAAATCATTTGCGAAGGTGTGAACCTTAGCCGTCCGTGCTAATCAGAGCGGACGGCACTTCTGAGAGGTCCGCCAAACCAATCGCTTTTGGAACAAGACGATACCTTCATCCGCTACCCTGCTTTGCAGGGTGTTATCAAGGAATTAATATAATTAGCTCTGAAGGCCACTGGTTAACTATAGATTCGCAACTCTGTGGCCAGGAGAGGGGGCTCTTGCCTTTCCAAAGGAAGCCAGTGAGCATAGGTGGCAGGAAGCGTGCGCTGAACCGGTGTGTTACTTTTAGAAACGGGGTGCTCGTTCATTTACACATTCGCTGTGGCAACTTTATGCATCACACACTCCTCTAACGTTACATGTGCGTGGAAATGGTGAGGGTTTCAGCTTCCCTGTTTCTTTATAAGCTCAAGCATCTAGTCCTCATGTTTTCCTCCAGACCGCTTTGATATATTTACTGCTGCACGGTTACACGGCTGCGACTGGTGCTGTCTGCGCCTTGAGCCATCAGTCTCCGGGTCTCCCTGGCTGCCTGCGGGTCAGCCTCGTGACTTTTTCCCATTGAAGGAAGAAGAAAAACTCCCTCTGTGTCAGGCTGCCAAATAAAGGAGAACAGGAACCAAGATGTGGAAAACAAACAGGCCAATTCAGTTGCTTTTCTCTGCCTGCCCCTTGTCCCTTTCTGCTTCTTTGAAGAGTCCTTCTTGGGGCTTATTCCAGAGTTAAGGAGCTGGTTGTGGGGACCGTCCTGTTGGCCTTGAGGAAGGGGCTGGGCGCTCGGGGACAAGTATCCTGTCTGTTCTGGTCAGCAAGCGCGCAGGCATCTGTCTTCCTGGCATCCTTCTAGCCCAGCTGCCCAGTCTCCATTTCCCATCCTATAATGGCGGCTTCGGCACACTTTTTCTTTGCGTTCTTTCGGTTGCGGAACTTCGGGACGTGTGAATATTAGCATCCTGGCAGTTCTCTGTCTGGGAGACGCAGATGGGACGAGCTCGTAAACCTGTGTGGAGCTGCGCCGCTGAAAATAAACAGCCCTTCTCCCGATTTATCTGTCTTCCAGGCCTCCTTCCTCCTGTGCCAGATGTTTTTCTCTCGCAGCCTGCCCCAATCTGGTGTTCTCCAGGTGTGTTGAACTACGACTCCCATGCTGGTTGGGAGTGATGGAAGGCGAGGTTGAACACACGTGGAAGGCAGCAGGTTGGGGGGAGGAGGCCTCCGAATTGCATTCCAGGTGTGCGTGGCGCAGAAGGAGGGATGGGGGGAGCTGGGCTGTCGCCGGCTTGGTTGCCTGCAAACAGGCCTTTCATAGGTTCCCCGTTGGGCGTCTTCGCTTCCCACCCCACCCACCCCCGTCTCAAGGCGTCAGGCAGCGAGTCGCAGATCCCCCTTCTCTGTTGCTGTTGTTGGCGGTTGTGGGTGTCACCTTCCCCATTAAGCAGGGGAGAATGAACGCACGCACGTGCTCAATTAGTGCGTTAATGAATTGTTTTCTCTCTCCCGTAGCCGGCTGTTGACGAAGCTGAGGTTTTTGATGCTTTCCGTTTTCCTTGTTCATTCCTTTTTTTTAAAAAAAGGAGCAACGCCCGAGGAATGTTTGCAGAATATCTCCCTCTTCCTATGTGCCATCTTTGCCAAATACTAAGTGAAAGAGAGAGGGGGTGTTTGTGGGCGTGGGGAACTCTGGCTAAGTTGCGTTTTTGTGTTTCTCTCTTCCACTGTGTCCAGTTCCCATTTGGTCGCCGTTTGCCCTGCGACATCTACTGGCACGCTGTCTCGTTTCACGACAATGCCATTTATTCTGGCCAGGTCAACAAATTTCCAGGTAATTGACCTTTGATGCGAACTGGGGTTGGCTTTGCAAAAATGACGAGCGCGGGGGCCATGGCTCGGTCTGCTGAAAAGTTGGACGCGGGATGATCCTGTTTCACAGCACACAGAGAGACCCTCTAGGCCGGCTGCCACTTCCTCTCTGAGTTCTGCAAGGTTCATAAGCGTTGGGTTATGTCTGGGCTGGTCATTTTCTAGCAGGGAGGGGGAGAAAATGTTTTTTAGTGTTCTAAATGTCCACCGGTGAATTGTTCCCCCCTCCCTAAAATCTCTTGGTGGTTGATCCTTCTTGTGGATGCATATTCTAATGGGGTGAACTTAGAACACCGTTTCTGGACAGAAGGCGTGCCCAAATCATTGACTCTGTACCGCTAATAAACATTTCCCACTTCTTGATCTTGCTGGAAACAATACGCGTCCCTCAGTGCACCAGCCAAAGCAGTTCTGTCTTTTTCTTCTGCCGAAAGAGATTTCTCCAATGGGCAATTTTCTTTTAAGCGCGGAGGAATTTAACACAACCTTTCCTTGATATCAGGGCCATTAAACTTCTTAAAGCTCCCTTATTTCTCATTAATCTCTTCCTGAATCCAGCTAAGGAAGGACTGCATTACTGGCTCATCACCGTTCCTGCTTCCCCTTTATTGTGCTATACAAGGATCTATAAAAATATGTTCCCTGGGATCAAACTGGCAAAGAGGCAGCCCCTTCCAAGGGTAATTAAACTCCAAGGTTTGGTTTTCCTCCTGGCGGCAAAGCGTGCACCACTCCGCTGCTCCTCTCACGCTCGGAAGAGAGTCTTCAGCAGTAGCCAAGCCCTACTTCAGGGGTCCTTTTAATGAAAAGCAGGGGAGTCTTTTAAAATCACGCCGGCCGGTCAATATGTGATAAATTGAGCCATGCACATTTCTCCTGTGGTGGCACAAACAAGCTCCTTGCATACTTAGAAGTTTATCCTGCTGTGAAAGTTTACTCCTTGTTAGGTATGTTTAGGATTCTAGTTTCAGAGAAATAAAATGGAACAGTCCCTTGTACCCAATTATTATGGCCAGGGCCTGCAGGCTCCTTCCATGATGGGGAAGCCTGTGCCTTTTAAGCTTCCCTATGTTTAATTTATCCTGATGTTAATCAGCTTAATAACTGGGGTTCTCTGGGCAGTTTATAAACCGTATACTCAAACAGGTAAACAATGCAAAAAAATAAAATAAAATGCTAGGTTGCCAGCCAGGAACAGGTAATCAAAGGTCAAAAAAGCCACTCTCCAACTGTAACGCAGGGACTGAGTTGAAGGGCCTGGACGTGACCCGTTCAATGGCTGTAACTCAGCCTTCCCCTCTCTGGTGTCCCGTGAGCGTCTTGGCTTTCAGTCCCGTCGTCCCAGGCACCTGGTTGGGCATCCTGGGCAGGGTAGTCTCAGCTGGGAAGTGCCCTTGCTCACGCTTCCTCCCCTCTCCATCAGGCATGACCGAAATGGTGCGGAAGGTCAACCTGAGTCGTGCCATGCGGACAATGCAGGAGCTCTTCCCGGAGGAGTACAACTTCTACCCCCGTTCCTGGATCCTCCCGGACGAGTTTGCCATCTTTCTCACCGAGGTAGGAGGCTCTTTGACTTGGCCAGCAGCTTTTGCTGTGGGCGCAAAGGCCTGGGGAGGGGCGTTCTTCACTAGTACGGATTAATGCCAGCCTGCCCCTTCCTCTGGGCGCCCCTCCCAAGCCCCAGGAACCGTGCCGAGCTGTTGTGTTCCCTGGAGGGATTTGTCCTGGTGGAGAGAAGCTCCCTGAGGTTGCCCAGAAGGGGGATTGGACCTGCCTTGGGGCCAACACATCGCTGCCGGCCTGCCCTTCTGGAATCCGGGGCACCCTGGTGGGTCCAGCTGCTGTCCAAGTGGAAGACCCATCTCTGGCTCAGAAGTATCGATGGCGCTGAGAAACTGACAGGGTGCTTTGGGGGTAGGCTCGCTCAAGCGTCCAGATCACTGTGTTCTTCCTTCCACACTTCACCCATTAAAAATGCTCCCAAATCCAGGGCTGCGCCCGACTCTGTGATCCGCTCTCCGGGCGTGACAGGAGAGGTTTTGCCATGCAGCGTCCACTGGCCAGCCTTTGCAGGGCACCCTTGGGGCAAATCCCCGAGGCCGCCGAGGCCCCACCCTTCCTATAAGCAGAGCGGGCCCCACCCCTGGCAGGCTTTGATGCAGCAAACAGCAGATGGCCGATAAAACAGCCCCACATATGGTCTTCCATCTGTGTTGGAAGGAAACGTACACTCTGGTTAGCCAACACCAGGTTCAGTGCTGTTTTTACGGATGTTGAAAAGAAGGGGAAGCCGGTCCTGTGAAGCGGAAGATTTGGGGAGCTGCTCTTTGTGGCCATTTCACAGATTCTTCTCCCTGACTTTGGACGTTGTGCTGACAGGGTGCCACAGGGCAGGACGGAGGAAAACGTGGGTTTAAGAGATGCCCAGAAGTTCTTCTCAGTTTCTGAAGAAGCAGCCTTGGGCTTCCCAACAACTCCACCAGTGGGGGCATAGCTCTTTGCCAGAGTTTAGTTCTTCTGGCCACAGTGGGAGACGTGCTCTGCTCAGAAATGTCCGATGGGACCTGTGCTCCCCACTTTCATGTTCTCCTGCTGCAAATTAAGTGGGGATCCATTTTTTGGCTTCCGTTCTTCCTTGTGCCCATATCTGCACTCTCACTTTGCTTCTGGTTGAGGGCTGGGTCCGTAATTCGTAGCCAGTGCCTTGGGTTGGATAGTTTGTCCGAAAAACTAAGATATTTGCCATTTCCCTTCGGATGGATTCCTGAGCCTGTCCACCAGGGGGCAGCACACATCACACTGAGACTTTCCTGGGCCCATCTAAGGGTGTTGAATGCCCCCAGCTCGAAAGCTGATTAAAATAGCTGCGGGAGCCGTGCTGGTCCCTAAGAAGGCAAAGACCCTCAAAATCTGGGTGCTGAAAGTGGGCAAAAGTTTTGTAATGTTTCATGCTCAGGCCTCAATATTTTCACAGCTATTTGCCAAAACCTGTGAGTTTTGGGGTGCTTGCTGTAAGGCATCCCACCCTCCAATGGATGGAGTCTCCCTCCGTGGTGGTAATAGAAAACCAGCCAGCTAAAAACAATAAATAGAAAACCAGCTAAAAAAAAGAAGAGGCCAGCTTGCAAGACCCTGGGGCAACTTGCCACCCACAGCTTTGCAAGGCTGATGTTTTAATCCAGGTTTCTTCTCCTTCCATTTTTTGGTGTCTTGCAGCCAGAAGCCCATGAGAAGTCTCCTTGCACACACTCTGAGGTTTGGCAGGTCCTTGGTAGATCTTCCTTGGTAGGTCCTGCTCTAGCCCCCAACCAAGCAGATTGACCCGCTCTTGAGGGATGCGCAAGTGTGACCCCATGGTGCAGCTGAGTCTGAAACTGGCAAGGCTCCAGGCACCAGATTTCTCTCTCAGTTGCCCCATGTCTCCTGTTGGACCCACAGCTCGCTTTTAAGAGTCTCACCTCCAGCGCCACTACCTCCTTTCCAAACCTTCTGGGAGGATGGAAAGCGGGAGCTCGCTTGGAGCTGCTGAAATAGCCACAATCTTGGATGGCTGATGTGTCCCAGCAACCCATCGTAGGATCCCGGAATATCGGGAGCCACGAAAACATTGTTCCCCTAACTCCCCACACCTGCGTTCAGCTGAGATGTAGGCACGGATGGATCTGACATCCCTGTTCAGCCCTGAAGTTCCTGCAGCGACCGTGAGTCAGTCTCTCCCACCGCTTAAAAGATTGCGCTATGCCAGGCTTAAAAGGCGAATCCGGTTTGCTGCTCGGAAGAGCAGAAGGCGTTTAAGGACTCCTCCTCCTCTTGCTTCCCCGTCAGGTAAACCTAATGAAAGAGAGCAACCCCAGGTGGAGGCCCACCTTCATAGTGAAGCCCGACGGAGGTTGCCAGGGGGACGGCATTTACCTCATTAAGGATCCCACCGAGATCCGGATGATGGCGAACCTGCAGAGCAGGCCAGCGGTGGTCCAGGAGTACATGTCCAAGCCGTTCCTGATCGACAAGCTGAAGTTCGACATCCGTCTGTACGTCCTGCTGAAGTCGCTGGATCCCCTGGAGGTCTACATCGCCAAGGACGGGCTCTGCCGGTTCTGCACCGAGCCCTACCAGGAACCGGCTCTGAGGAACCTACACCAGGTGTACATGCACCTGACCAACTATTCGCTCAACATCCACAGCGGGAACTTTGTCCACTCGGACAGCGGCAACACCGGGAGCAAGCGGATGTTTTCCAGCATCCTCGACAAGCTGTCGTCCGGCGGCATTGACATCCGGAAGGTCTGGTCTGATATCATTTCACTGGTCGTCAAGACCGTGATCGCCATCGTCCCCGAGCTGAAGGTGTTCTACCAGTCTGATATTCCCGCTGGGAAGCCGGGGCCTTCTTGCTTTCAGGTGAGTCCAAAGTATGCTGAGAGGACTCGGGGAATCAACCATGGGTCATGCTCTGGAGAGTTGTGGGTCAGGCGTGGGTCGCGGCTTCCCTACCCCCCAGCCCCTGCCTTGGGGTCTGGGGTTGTGCAGGCTGCAAAAGGGTCCCCCCGCTTCGCCATGCTGTAAAAGGTTAGGTGGGCCAGCCCTTTGTGTTTTCCAGGTTCCTCTCCGAGCAGAGGTTGCCACCGGGGGTTACTGTAACCCTCGATTAGGGGTGCCTGCAGAGATCCAATGGGCACCTCCGAGTTCTCCCTGGGACGCAGCTCCAGGATTCCTCCCCTAACCCTTGGCTGCTAAGCTTGTGGGCACCAGCAGAGCCCCTCAGGCCCAGGTCTTTGGGGCAGCTGAGTTTTGGGCTGAGTTCCTTAGAGTCTGAAAGGGCGCCCTGAAAACGGTTTCATTCCGTTCTTCCGTTTCTTTGAAAGAGTTGGGGAGAAACTGTTGCTTTCTCTTCTCCAAAGATTTTAGGGTTTGACATCCTGCTGATGAAGAATCTGAAGCCGATATTGCTGGAAGTCAATGCCAACCCCAGTATGAAAATTGAACACGAGCGGGAGGTGAGCGCCGAGCCCTGGGCACTCTCTAACCCAGTGTTTCTCCACCTTGGCAGCTTTAAGATGGGTGGACTTCAACTCCCAGAATTCCCCAGCCAGCACAGCTGGCTGGGGAATTCTGGGAGTTGAAGTCCACCCATCTTAAAGCTGCCAAGGTGGAGAAACACTGCTGTAGCCTCTTTCTAGCCAAGGCAGATGTGGACCTCCATGCCTCCACCCGTGCCCCCAACCCTCCGGGGCATCTTGGCCAGCTGCTAGCTAGCTACCTCCCTCTCTCAAATACCCCTTCTCTTCTGTGGAGCAAGCTGAGCAAAACGCCGGGATTTGAGATGGTCTTTTCACCCTCACCTTTTTTTTTCCTGTTAAACTTGCTCATAGCAGACGGGAAGGTGAATTAGATTTGGGAAGCTCGGGCGGTTTCCCGAAGAGAGCCCCGAAGGCTTCGTGGCCAATTGGGACGAGGCATTTAAACTTTGCGGGTCTGTTCAAAACAGCTCCCGGCAGGAGTGTTTACAGCCAGAGATCGGTGCCACGGTGGTCTCCGTTAAGCTCAAAGTCCAGCGCGTGAACTGGCTGGGTTGGATTAACCTCTGTCTTTAGGGGAAGAGCTGAGTTGCCGCAGAGCGCTGCTGCTTATCAGCGTATCTCTCGGGTTTTCAAGGTTTCTCCAGGAGTTATAGAATACATTCCCAGCCCTGTGGATGAAGAAGTCAAAGTTGCCATCATCCGCGATACCCTTCGCTTAGTGGATCCTCACAAGAAGAAGAAGGAGCAGGTGGCCCAGGCTTCGTAAGTGTGTTGGGATGCCCAGGCGAGCCTCCCCCATCGCTTTAAGCACTTAAGCATTGCTCCGAACCCTTCGGGGCTGAGACAGCCAGAATCCTGCTCTTCGGCTTGCAGTCTGTGCACCCGTGTAAACCACTCCAGCGCATTTTCTTCCACTTGCACAGCTTTTTTTCCTGTCCCTTTCCACCCCCCTTTACTATTTTCAGGGTTGCCAGTGACAGCTTGGGCCTCTGCGGTTCCAACAGGCGTGGACTGTCCCCTCCCGTTTATTTCTCCAAAACCTGAGAGTCTTGTAACCAAAAATATCAGATTGCCATCTTGAGGGAGATGCGTGTCCTTCGCCCCAGAGCTGCTTCTGCTCACCTTCCCTTACTTGGTTGCCCTGGTTTTTCCATCTCAGTCTGGCCTGTTTCCAAGCTGCGTGGGAAAAGTACCCCCCAGACAGATTTTGGGATAAGCAGGAGGGTGCAAGAGGCAAAGGGTGGCGTGCCCCGCAGAGCGGCATACGGGGTTGGCCAGGCTCTTACCTGTTGCCTCAGAGCTTCGGCAGGTGAGCCTCTTCCAGCTCTGCCAACTTCAGGGGTTTAATTACCAGCCCCTTCCCCTTTCTCTGCCCCCTCCCCCACCCCCAGGCCTATTTTCATTTTAATAACCCTCTCCCTTCTTAATCATTTGCACTTCCTGTTCTACATCATTTTGATTCCTGGGCCTGGCTGCTGATAAAATCCCGCTGTCGTGGTTCTGCATATCCATCCAGGATGAAGAGCCACATGGCTGGGCTGGTGATGAATTACTGATTCGGCCCAGGCTGATCTATGTGGAAAGCGTGTGCGAGGCAGACACAGGCGCTCACTCCAAGCAGGCACACACGCGCACACACCCCGCTTGCCACAGTAGGGCTCTGCCATTTCCAAAGAGAAATTCATCTCCCAGTAGGAAAAAAGAAACAGAGACGCATCTCTTTTTCCCTCTCTCTGGAAAACTGCTGAGAAGCAAGCTGGCCCTCGCAGACAAAAGCCGCCGCGGTTAAGCATTTACAATGAGCTGCCAAAGGAAGAGTCTCGGTGGTGGAGGGGAGACCCCCCCACCCCCTTCCAGGACCGTGGAGAGTCTCGTGTGATTTATTTTCAGATCACCCATAACCGAGGCGGGAACGCACGCGGGAGGCAACCGATCCTGCCGTCAGAATTAAAGCAGTGAAATTAAGGCCATCATTCATGAGAAATAATCAGACGGAGAACCGGTGGTCCTCACGTGCTGCTGAACTACAGCGCCCAGCCGCCCCAGCCGAGGCTGCTGGGACTTGTACTTCAGCGGCTTCTGGGTGGGTCCCCTGAACTAAACTTTCAGCCAGGAAAAAGGATTCCGCTCCGCAGATTTTACAAGGCAGGAGGCTGAATTGGGCTCCTGTGTCTCTCGCTCGCGCAGCAAGCGGAGACTGAAGATGGGTTTTGCGCTCAGATCTTAACTGCCAGCGGGCTGTTTGGGTTGGGGGAATGCATGTGCTTTCCCCCAACCCAGGTGAAGGGAAGAATGCTTTTTTTTCTCCTTCTGGAAGGCTTTTAGTCCAAGTCGGGGAGGGAGAGGAGGCTGCCCCGGCTTTCCGAATCATCTTCCTCCTCCTCATCATCATTAGCCGTGGAGTTGGTCAATCTGCTGGCGTTTTAATTAGAAGACCTGTTTTTCTCCTCTCTGCCTGCCTGGGCTCCAGATGGCTTTTGAAGATCCTGTCCCACCATCCTGCCCTCCTAATGATTCTGCCTCCCCGTCGTGCAGAAAGGAAATATTTGAGTTCTGCTTTATTAGCGCTTATTAGCCTGGAGAAGAGTCGGGCTTCCGTTTTGCTTCCTCCGCCCCCCCCACTTCTCTCTTCCTTCCTTTTCTTGGTTTTATTTTGACAACTGGCATCAAGAAGAAGACCTGCTTTTAGTCACCCAGGTCAGTTGTTCAACAACACTGGGGCTTTTTTTCTAAAGGAGACCCGCGTGCAGAACTTGCTCGCCTGTCTTAGGGAGCAGGCGGGGATGTGTCCTTGGGCTCTGCAGGTGGAGAGTTGACTAGCCTAGGCTGATCCACCTGCAAATACCCTGCTGCCAGGGCCCAGGGGCCTCCTGCAGCCCCCCCAGCTCCGCCATCTTGCAAACAGTCCTGCACTGCCTTTGGAAAACGGGACACCTGCGTCATCCTTGCCACTGGAAGCTGAGAGGTGCCACTGGGCCCTCACCTGGAAATTAATTGACCCCCCCCCCGTCTCTCCCAGTTTTGCACTCGTTGGGTTAGCCAGACAGAACCTTCATCCTCAAGAGCAGTTTACCTTTGAATACAAGGAGGGCTCTTGGTGCTTTCGTAAGCCTCCGTATGCGTTTAGAAACAGGATGCCAAATTAAGCCTCTCTTTGGTCTCTTCCAGAGATTAGGAGAGCCGCTGAATAGAGTGGGACTGAAAGATGTGCTGGAGACAGAGACCGCCTTGTCCTGTTTGTTTGTTTTTCGGAAATGGCTTGATTTAAAAGACGCCTCCCCCCTTTCCTGCTGGGAATAAGTCCTCTCCCCTGCCTCGGCACATTTCTTTCTTCTGCAGTTTCTCTCTCCGTCTTTTGCAGAGCAAGAATTGCCCGGAGCAAGCAATAAAACGAACGCTTCTTTTCGTGTTCGTTTATACACTCAAGCTGATAACGCTGCCCCTGCCTCTTCCATTTCAAGCATAATTTATTCCGTGGGTCTGGGCGGGGGGTACGTGGTGCTGCTTGCTGTTCACACGCTGTATTCTCTTGGGACTCCCCAGGCTGCCGCTGGGCAGCTCCGCACCGGCTAATCTCACTCCTGCAAACCGGTTTGCTGTTGGGTGGGAAGGATTCAGAAGGGCGTCGTGGCCAGGGCAGCTTCGGGTCCAGGGCGCTGGCCCTCCCTGTGTGTTCAGGAGAGTCCTTGGATTGGTTAGAAGGATTTTGAAAGAGATCCGTGGATCAGCTGAGCACGTGGTTGGAGGTACCAGGCCCGTTGGGCCCTGGGCAGCCCCCAGAAAGGGCGAGCCAGGAGTGGGTTATCTTGTGGCCCCCGCTCAGATCTCCTGGGGCTTGGACTGCGTTTGCCATCTCAAGACACAGACAGACACCGTCAGGCGCAGGGTCTTCTGTCTACCCTCCTGCTTCCACCAGGACAGCAATCGGCGTAATGGCTCTCTGAAGTGCGAGAGCGGGACGAAGGCGGTTGTGTTCCCAGCGTGCTCCTTCCTTTGTCCGCCCCATGCTCAGGGGTCCCCAAATCTCGCCTTTCCCACCAGCGCATCTGCTGCAAGGCAGACGGGCTCCTGGGCCCCGCAGAGTGGCACTCTTCCTCCCCTCGCAAAGACCCCGTGGGCGTCAATCCAGCAGCCGCTTCCTTTTTTATTGCGTCTGCCTCGCTAGCAGTTTTAACGGCCCTAAGAAATCCCATTGTGGGGAGTTGTCAAGCCTGCCTGGAGATTGGGGTAGAAAGACCATCAAGTGTAAATTAACAGGTATGGGAGATTAAGCCTCGTAAACAGACACTCCCCAGGCTTTTGGATAAAATTAAAATTCTGTTTGGAAACCCGGCTTGCGTGTTCATCGGCTTGATGCCCCGTTTTCCCCCAACCCATGGAAGAGATTAGGGGGCTGTTTTGCAGAATTTTGAGTGCGGCTGTCCAACCCTGCAGTGTGCAGATGTGCTCAGTTGGCCACGTTGTGGCACAATGAAAACTGGCTGTAGGTTGGTTGGTGGCAATTAAGAAGTACCGCTCACCTCTTTGCTTGGTTTAGAGTAAACTGTACTGTTTATTGTGGTTTGGGGAAGGATGACTACTGAGGACCTTCTACCAGCACACGTGATATTTGGGGGGGGAGGAAGAAATGGTGACCTATTTGTGTTTGCCCGTCATCTGTACACAATCCAGGCTGCTGAGATGCTGTGAAGTGTTGGTCAACGTTCATTGGCGGTCATGGAGAAACTCAACCAGCCAACTTCACAAACCATCTTTCTCTGCAGCCCCTGGTGGAACATGTAGCCCGTCCAATTTGTTGATCACTTCTGAGTTGGCTTCTGCTTGGTTCTGTGTTCCACATACTCTTTTTTTACCCATCTTGTATTGGCCTTAACTCCTCTGGCATTAACTCTCTTTCCCCTTTCCCAACGTCCCAGCATCACCGAGGGCTCCAGGTTGGGGAAGACAGTTTCCCTTCTCATTGGGGTGAGGGCCCACCTCAAGAGCAGGCCGCTTGGTCTGCCCGCCAGTGAAGGCGGCCCTCAGGACCTCGACGCTTTTGGGCTTCGCAATGGCCCTTTGGGCCCCTGTTACCCACTTGTAAATCTCAGCTCGAAGCCTTTAATTAGCAGCTGGAAATGTAGCGGGGGGGAGCGAAAAGAACAGGCGTATTAGCATAAAGATTAAGTGCCCTGAGAATGAAGAGGATCTGGTGCAGATAGGAGGAAAGCATTAATAAATTAGTAATCATGTATAAAAGATAAGCCGTCTTTGGGATGTTGAAAAGCTTGGCTCAAATTGAAATTCCTGCTCTCGAGTCTTCACACACGTGCCCATTCCTTCTCCCCCCACAAGTTGCTAATATTTTCTCCACGTGTGATCCCTCCTGGATGAAAAAGTCTGTCCGGAGTCCCAGAATTAGGGAAATGAAGGTGTGCAAGTCAGACATTAGTATGTAAACAGAGAGCTGGTTTTTAAGCTGGGGCACCCCCCCCGAGAGCCCTCCCCTGCCTTTGACTTGCCAGTTGTGTAATGGGGGGCTTGATTCTGTTGAAAGCCGGCTTGGCCCCTGCTTCTCCGGACCCTCTTCTCGGGGGTGGGGGGCAGAGGGGCTGGCCCCTGTTTCCGGTCCCTAGGGCTTGGTGGCTTCCTTGCGGGTTCATTCCTCGGGGATGTCAGGTTCCCGGTGTTAAAAAACAGGCTTGCAATTTGGCTGCCAGAGCAAAATCCAGGGAGGGGGGTGTCTGGAGGCTTCCTGTCTGCAACGGCCCTTGTGGTCCTGTTCTTGCTCTCTGCCCTCCAAAATCTGGGTTGTGGGTTTGAGAGGAAGTTCGAGGACTCATTTGCTGTCGGTTTGGCTGTCCACGTTTAGCAAGCACAGGCATTCCAGAAGTAGCCATTTTAGAAAGTCCTTTAAAAAAGCTCGGATTCCGTGCAAGAACAGCTGGGCGGATACAGAGACGGGCACCCAGGAGGGCCTTGATCCCTCGCGGGGGGGCTTTTGCCTCGTTTCCAGCGCCGGGGTCCTGTTGGCTCCCCTCGGCGCTTCCGCCTCGACTAGGCAGGCAGATTAAATGCGGGTGTGGATCATCCTTGAGAATAGGAGCCCTGCAGGGGTTTCCACGGAGAGAGACGGCCCCTTCTTGGGGAGCGATGGGACGGGGGGCAACGGGGTACTGAGAGTTTGCTGCCTTCCTCTTGATCTGCAGGGCCGAACCGGCAGAACTCGCAGCCCAGGACAGGGACAGCTTGTTCGAAGAGGGGCTGGAGAGCAAGCCGGAGGAAGCGCCCGAAGCCGGGCCCCCCGCCCTATGCCTGAAGCAGGTGTTCCCCAAGTACGCCAAGCAGTTCAGCTACCTGCGGCTGGTGGAACGCATTGCCGCTCTCTTCATCCGCTTCCTGGGGGTGAAGGGGACCACCAAGCTGGGGCCCACCGGCTTCCGGATGTTTATAAGGTGAGGGGCTTCTCTGGGGAACGTGGAGCGCCTTCCCCAGCAGCGGCCCACCGTTCCTTCCAGATGCAGACCACTGTTTGGTCCTCAGGACTATGCCCCCCATGAGCCCCGGTTAGCGTGGCATGGGCCATGGACGATGGGCATCGTTGAGGCCTTTCTGCCTTTTGGGGGGTGTGGATGGTGCCCCCGTACCTCAAGTGCAAGATGCTATGCATTAGGGAGGTGCTCAGGCAGAGAAAATAAGGACCCCCCCCAGATAATAACGCCTTCTTCTTGTTTCTCTCCCCTCCCCACCAGGAACAGCAAG
The DNA here is from genome assembly GCF_059951505.1 of Python bivittatus. Taxonomy (NCBI): domain Eukaryota; kingdom Metazoa; phylum Chordata; class Lepidosauria; order Squamata; family Pythonidae; genus Python; species Python bivittatus. The sequence continues at coordinate 839,371 of NW_028277076.1, read as the reverse complement.
ATAAGCAACAGCGGCTTCAGCATGGCTGCGGGGGATATCCTTTACATCGACATCACCCGCCGGGGGATCGGGCCCAGCATGGACCAGCGAGATGCTGGTGAGTCTGCTGCTGGGGGGCAAAGGAGGGTCCTTCTGGCTGGCCAGCTTTGGGAGGTGAAGACCAGGAGGGCAAGCCGAGAGACGGGGCCCTGCCTGGCCATTCCAGGGTCCCGTCTTTCCCCCCACCCGGGAGGGGGCTGGCTGTGGCTCCCCTCGACACTGGGCAGGCGGCTGATCCAGGAGGAGGAGGAGGAGTGCCTGCTGTGCCAGGGGAAGGGGGGCACACGGAAAGGTCTGTTCCCCTCATCCGTCCCTGTTAGGGCTTCTTCAAAGCGGTGAGGTGGTCACGGGTAGAAGCCATCCTGGCCTTCATCGCCCATAATCCCCAGCCAGCCTTCCCAGGTTCTTGAAAGCTGGTTGGGATATTGCTGGATTTCGAGACTTGACCTCCAAGGGGTTGAGCGGGGTGACAAAACCTCGCAGGCCCTTTCAGAGCTTCCTTTTCTCCAGCGGAGGGTCCCCCGATGCGGCACCCGTTACGAAGTCCGTGTGGCTGTCGGGGGGGAGAGAGGGGGCTCAGTGGGAGCCCAACCTGGCCAGGCGTTTGGAAGGCCCCCTGCCTTTGGCCGAGGCACTTGCCAGTCTCAGCCGGGAAGAATCGCGCTGCGGTGGCGCTCACCAGCTGCCCGGCCGAGTTAGCAGAAGGGGCGAGCTTTCGGGTTTCTTGAGTCAAGGCTGGAATTAACACGTGATCAGAGCGAGAGGAAGCGTCTTTCCCACATTTATGGCTTGGACTGAACTCCGCCATCTGCTCCATTATTCGTCCTGGATCAGCGCTCCGTTTTTGTCTGCGTTCTGTTGGGTTTGCTCCTTAAATTGCGGCGGGCGGGTAGGATCTGCTGCTGCAGGGTGTTGCGAGTCCAGATTAGTGCGCGTGGGGGTGCTTGGGGTGGGGGTGCATTTTTGTTTTGCTGACCAAAGTGGGCAGCACGGAAAATATTTAAGGGGTGCCAGGGAGCAGAAGTCTGCTTCTCCGCCCACCCACCCACGAGCCATAAAAAAACCACGTAACCGCTCTGCAGATTCCCTCGGCTGTGCTCCGCCAATCAGCCATTTTTCAAGGGAGGGGTGGGCCTGCCAGCGTGCCCGAAATTCCTTTCCTCCCCCGACTTGGCTCGACGGGCTGTGCTTTGGGGCTGCCGTGACGCCCCCTTGAGCATCCTCTCAACCCACGGCACGCGCTCACCCTGGTACGAAGCCCTAGGCTCCGATTTATGAACCTGCAAGGCGTGGGTTCACGTTCCGACGCTCCACCTCTGGTCCCGCTGACCTTCGCTGCCCTGCGCTTCGGCCTGTCTCTGTGGAGCCAAAAAGGGAAGGGGGCGCTGAGACCCAGGAAGTCGATCTTGAAAGAAGGCCTGAGGACCCTCTCAGTGTCAGGTGGGCCATTGGTTTGATCCTGTGCAGCTTCCTTCTGGCTTCCTTTCTCACAACCAGAAGTGCAGCTGCGTGGTTTCAAACCTACGTGTTCCAGTTACAAGACGGTCTCTACCGTGCAATTTTAATTTTATGGTCAAGCCCCCTCCAAGTCAGGCTGGATGATTCCAAGGACACGTCCCTGATTTTTTCTTGGCAACTGAAAAAATCCTCCTCCTTTTGAGTTCCCTAGTTTAGGCTATGGGCCGCCAGTCCAAGTACCAGCTGATTAGCTCCTGAGCTCAAGTCACCTTGGGTCGGGGGTCTCCGCCTGCTGAGACCCTTCAGGGCCAGAGAACGGCATCTGGGACGCACCCGGGAACGGTAGATTTTCTCCACCCTAGAAATGTTTTGGGCAGGCTCTTTGACTCCTCTGGAGTTGAAAGGGCAAGAAACGTATCCATACCTCCAAAATACTTAGTTGGGGGTCAGGAATAGAAAGCCACCCCAGGATGACACCAGGTCGCGGTGATGTCGGAAGAAGTCACAAGGTGGCGTCTCTGGACCGTCAGTTAGAGCATCGAAGCCTTGCAAGGAACTCAGGCGGTCACTCCCACCCGCCCAGGGGCTGGTCATCCGTTCTAACCGCAAGGGCTTGGGTGCTGGTTTTCCCTCCTTGGTGAGGAACCAGTCCCTAAACATGATATTTGGATACCAGATGGCGGCGTGAGAGTCTTCCTCCCCCACTGGCCCGGAAGGGCGCGATCTGAGTGGCCGGCGGAGAGCAAAGGTGGCCTTCTCCCTGGACCAGGACGATGGCCGTATCGTGGGGAGGGAAGGGATGCGAGGGGAGGCACCGTATTGCCCATCCGTCTGCATACGGGCAGCGCAGAATTTGCAAAACATGCAGCTGTACTGTAGGAAATGAAAAGTGCTTCTTAACATTAGGAGTTCTCCTGGCTAAACAGAGTTTAGAGGAAATAGAACAACAGAGCAAAGAAAATAGAGGGACGTTGTCGACGGTGGTGCTGTCGTCGGAGTTCAGGCACAAATGAGTAATCCACAGTAGCAGGTTAAGTCCACGTTGAGAGTAGAATTTGGGTGGAAGCACAAATTAAAACTGCTTGGAGAAAGATGCCTTTTTTCCCAAGGGGAGTCCAGCTCCCCCCCTTTGTGTGGGGGGGTCTCCTCTCTCAGGTTTTAATATGTGATCCGGATCACACTGAAGCTTCTCAACGGGAAGCCGTAAGCAATCTTTTTGTGTCTCGTACCCTGAGTTAATTGTCAGGTTTTATTAAAAATTGTAATGGATGGGATTTATTTTAATATCCACCAAGCAGCTCTGTGCCAGGGAATGGAAATGAGGTTGTGGCCAGCTCGAGGGATCCAGGTAAGCCCGTTTCCCTCACCAGAGGCAGGAAGAGAGGGCAGGTCCTACCGCAGGGATCACGGAGGTGCCTGCCAAGGGCGGGGCGTCTGGTTTTTTATTCCGGCCCCCTCCCTCCGAGGCACCTTAAGGAGCCAACTCGAGCGCTTACCCCTGAGCTGGGTGGGGATCGGGCCCCGTGGCCATGGAAAGCCCATTCTTTGCACATTAGGACGGACGGAGGAGCTCAGCAGACAGACCCAGAGGGGCCGGCTGCCCCCCTGGCAAGGAAGGGCTTGTGCAAAGTACCGGCAACAGCTTGGCCTGCTTCCTGAATAAACCTCTTTTCTGGGTGGATGCCATGCCTTGAACCCAGTCAACCCAGCCTGGTGGCTGCCAGCCACGCTTTGGCGCCAGTGCCGCCACGGGGGTGTTGAACTCACCCACAGAAGCGGCCACGCTCAGCATGCCCAAGGCTGAGCTGCTCTCCCTGCCAGAAGTGCCGGTGCTTGGCGATGGTCACCCTTGGTACCTTCACCTCCAACTGGCCGAGGCTTCTAGCTGATGCTGGTGGCCCACAGCTGCGGGTCCGACCGCTCAGGGTACTGACCCCTGTTCCTCAAATGCCCCAGATCCGTGACGGCGCAAAGCCTGGGGGTCCTCATTGCTCACCTCCCTCTCCCTTCCTTCCAGGGATGAGCCTGCAGGCCTTCGTGGAGGCCGTGTGCTTCCTCGCCCAGCGGAGGTACAAGTCCCTCTCGCTGCACGAGCAGGTGGAGCTGCTCCTGGACTTCTGCGAATGCAACTTGGCCACGCTGGACGAGAAACGCCTGGCCTGCAGCCGGGGCGTCCCCGAACGGCAGGCCACGCTGGTCACCTGCCCACAAGATCAGCTGCAGCTCAGCCCCACCACGCCCGGGGCGGCTCCGTTCCACAGAACCGCGGCCCATAAGTTTGTGGACTGCAGGAGCTCCCAGCCCTGAAGAGGACGTGTTTCGCCGGGTCGACGTGAAGGTCTTGCCGGCCTGTGCCACAGGAGGGGAAGCGGTGCCAAGCCTTCCCCCATCAGAGTTGGCATTTTTGACGCAGCGATGCCCCTCAGGCCAACTCCTGGTGGCACAGCGCTCCTCCCTCTGTCGGCCGGAGGGCTGCTTCCGGCATTTGTCAGAACTGAGGAACGAGCCGGTCCTTGGATCGAAAGGAGTCCTCTCCGGCGACCGGCTGCGCAGGGCCTCGCCCGGGTCTCTGTGGGCCGGTGGAAAGTTTGTTGGGCCAAGAGGTTGATGGTGCACCGAGAGGTAGAAATGGTGGGGAGTGTGGGTTATGGAGAACTAAAGTCCTATTTATGTATTCCAGCTGCTTTGTGAGCGTTGTCTTCATTGGAGGGAGCTACGGAGGAGCAGCAGCGTGGGGGTGCTCGCGGTGCATGAAGGGGCCAGTCCCCCAATCCAGATGCGGAGCTGCTACTTGCCTTGGCACAGCAGCTGGATTTCCAGCCCCTTTGGTCTTGCTGCAAGCAGGGCTCTCTGCCCCTGCCTCCGACAGCTCCGGAGCCCTGCGGGCCCCTGGCTCCCTCGTGGGCGGACGGGGAGCGTGCTTCCCTTCCCTGCAAACGCGGGTTACTTGGGATCTACGTTCGGGGCTGCCTCTGCAGGCCACGAGTCCTCGGTGGCGCCAGGCAGGCCCGAACATTTCTCCCGAGCGCCAAAGGCTTGTTCCAAAATGGCGGGCTTTTATGAAAACAGAGGTGGTCAGCTTTTAAAACGAGAGGGAGACGAGCGGGCGGGCCGGTGAGATCACGGAGATGGAAAACAGACACCGAGGTTACTGGGGGCGACTGTATCAAGCAGGCGTTCCAGCGACGGGAGAACCACGCTGGCATTGCCCGTCATCCTTTCCCATAACAAGCAGAAGCAAGATGTCCAGTCTGCTTACCTACATCCTGATTTATAAGCCCGTTTGTTTTGTTTTTCTTTATTTATTTAACTGACTTGCAAAATGCTACTGTAGGCTTAAAAGCAAAAGAAGGCAACCAGCTCTCAGAAACGGGCAAGGAGAGGCCCACGCCACCCGCTACCCCAAGCCCTCGCCCGGTGCTGCGTGAACCGCAGAGTTCGTTTTCATCTGGCGCCAGGCTCTTCCTGCAGCTTTTTGCTTAAACGCAGGTGCTTTTAAGTGTGTTTTGGCTTTAGCGTCTTTACAGCAGCCAGTCCTGCTGCAAAGCGATGGCTCGAAGCCGCCACTGCCCGTTGCAGAGGTGCAGGGCCGGCCTTTGGTGCTCCGAGTACCCTGCTCGCCGCCGCCGCCTCCTCGTGTGTCCAAAGAGATTTGGGGCTTTCCCCGCTGACCGGTGGTAGAGACACCCCCTTCCGGTGCTCCGTTCGGTAAGGAGCCCTCGCAGCAAAGTCGCCCGTCCTCCCCAAGGCTGACCGGGCAGCGGGGATTTGGCGTTTGTCCTCCTGGCCAAAGCATCCAGGGGGCCCTCTCCTCCCCCCGACTCCATGGCAAAGCTTCTGAAAATGTTCTGGGCTGCAAAATGCTCTCAGTGTTTCTGCCGCCTCTGTCAGGGTTTACGTAGCTGCCCCAATCCTCATCGCCAGTGAGTTGCGTCTCTTGAAGGGATAAAGATGCCGGCAGGCCTTGTGGGGTGGTGGCAGGCCGGTGGGGGGCCCTCCTCCCTCGCACGCCTGTGGGCATCCCAAGTCTGACGTGGCCGAGTGCCAGTCTCCTCCCCGTCACTAATTCAGGGACCCAAATCGAGAGGGCGCTCCCCGCTTCAGGGAAGGGACTGTGATGTATCTTCCAAAGGGTGCGAAGGGAGTTCACGCCCCAAAAGGTACGCGACTGTTTGGCCCTAAAAATCAGAACTGGAGAATATTTAGGGGAACAAAGGAACCCTTTTAGTAAAACATTTGATTGGAAAAGAGATCTGATTTCAGAGCAATCCTTTTGTGCTATAGAGCAAAAGGTAGTAATGAAACACTTGTATTAAGAAAAGAAATAACGTACTAAACAAGTTAATTCCCAAGGGATTAAATGAAGGCATTCAATATTTACCATTGATTTGAGCCTTGCAGATTGCAAGCTTTTCCTTTCCTCTTTTTTCCCCTGAAGTGTTCACCACAAGAATATTTTTGCCCCAAGCTTATTATTCTGTTCAGCCGGATACATTTGTTCGATTAAAAAAAAACACCTTACATTAGAAATAACCGTTCTTTCTCAAACTAAGCTTTCTAGTGACTTCTAACCATTATGTTTCAATCTTTTTCCCATGCCTTTATTAATAATTAGGAAAAAAGCAATGATACTGAGGCATTTTTGAGAGACCTGTTAGAGAACGTGTATTTATTTCCAGCGTAAAAAAGAAGCGATAAGACAAGCCAAGAAGATGTCTCGAAAACATGGATTTAATTAGTTTAGCCATTTCCTCCCTAAAAATAGACATCTTTCATTTGTGCAAATGGTAGTTCTATATATTAGCTCCAGGTTATTTGATATACTTATTTGTTTCAGGGTTTTAGAGAGAAAAGTAAATAGGACTAGTATAAGGCGGCATTTGTTTTAAAACAGGTCTCTCTAGATGCAGAGGCAAGACGTGTCTTGTGCAAGATGTTGGTCACTCTCACTCCTGACGTGCACTTTTTCACGTGGATAAAACGGTACACTGTCAGCTGCTTGTGTGGCTTTGTTTTATAGGGGCGCTTTTGGAAAAGAGAACCGATGAATGTCCCCCTAAAGATGCAGAATGTGCCAGCTGGTGCCCGGGAACCCCACCCGAAAGACCCCTCCGGGCCGACTCAACAGCAGCATGTTTTGCAAACGTCCGAGCGGCGAAAGTCCCCACCCGCCCCGGTGATCCCCTTGCTTTACCAGTTGGATTTCTGCTTGTCGGGCTGCTGTGAATGAATGACAGGGCGGGAGGCCCCGGAACGTCCCCGCCGTCGCTCGGAGGGGAGACCCTCCCTGATTAGGAGCGCGCAAGGCAAGAAATTAACGCGTTTGTGCGGAGTCGGGCGGATAATATGGATTGGCAATTACGGTAATTAGATCAGGTAGCTAATTGGTACCTCCGAGGAAGGAGGGGGCCGTGCTTCTCGCCCGGAGCGGGGGAAGAGGCGCGGATCGCTGCGCCCCAGGCGGGCCCCGGCTCGGGAGCCCAGGGCGGCTCGCGGCGGGTCTCTTGCCGGCCGGCCAGGGGGTCCGCGCAATGGCCCTCGGCTTGCGGGAGGAAGGGGCGATACTGGCGCCGAGGCCGCTGGAAGGAACGGGAGGGCCGGATCAGAGCGCGGCGGCGGCGGCGGCGGCGGCCCCCCTTCGCTCCCGGGGTTATCTGCCCTGCACGGACATGCCTGTGCGCGCCCTCCAGTCCGCCCCCCAGCTCCCCGTGGCCTTGGGGCAGGAAGGTCGCCCCTCCGCTCCCGACTCAGGCTGCTGTAGAAAAACCCTCCTCCTCCTCCTCCTCCTCCTCCTCCATCAAAGCAGGCTCTTCTTCAGCCTGCAGAGCGGAAACAGCAAAGCCTCCATGTTCAAAGACACGCTACCTTGACTCGCCGGTGCTAGCGAGGAGAGCAGTTGGCAGGGAAGGGGCCTGGGGCTCGGGGGGGACACCGCCCCTTGGCCCAGGCTCTGGCCGAGCTGGGGAGGAGAGGGGGCCACCGGAGCGTGGGGCTGAGCGCAGAGCCGGGGGCGGAACTACCCCTCCCCGCATCCCTCGCCAGCACCTGCGGCTCCTTCCCAGAACGAGGGGCAGCTTGGGGCTGCTGAGCGGCCGGGCCGCCTCCCGAGGCAGCGCCAGCGCCGGGGGACCGAGGCCGCCCGGCTCCTTCTGCCAGCCCAGCCCAGTCCAGCGCAGCGGAGCCCCTTCCTCCCTCCGGAACCAGTGAGTGGGGCCAGCGGGGGGCCTCCGGTCGCCGACCGCGGCTTGGGCAGGGCAACCGGTGGGCGCCCGAGCTGAGGCTGCCTGGCTGCCCTGGGTCTCGCGGGCTGCGCGGACTCCGCCCGGGGGGCGGGCTGGGGGCGCTGGGCCCCGGGAGAAAGGCTCGGGGGCCGGGGCGCTTGGCTGTTCGGAGCGGGGGCCCTGGGATTGGGCCGCTCCGGAGGCAGGTGCGGCTCGGCGGCCTCGCTCTCGGGGAGGGCAGGGCCTCCGCCGGGAGGAGCGGAAGACCCCTGCTCTGGGGCTGGCGGGGCTGCCGAGGGCTGCGCTTGCACAGCGGAGCGTCCGGTGCTGCAGCCTCGCTGCGGAAGGGGCTGTGCCTGGGGGGCGTCGACCCCTCCCCTCAGCCCGGGACCTCCCTGTCCTGGCAGCCCGCAGGAGAGGAAGGAGGTGTGCACCCCCGCCCCCCCCCCCATTTGATGCAGGGGCTCCGTCCCCAGCGCTAGCTCTGCTGCATTCACACGAGCCCTCTCCGCCTTTGCTTTAAGGTTCAATAGTAAGTTGCTAGTCCCTGTTTTGTCCTTTGCGTATTTTGTTCCAGAGAAGACTCCGGAGTCTGCCAAACGCTGCTCTTCCTGGGGCAAAATTTGGCCTTCCGTTCACTCTCCTCTTGTGCAAGGCAGAACGAATGCCTGGTTCTGGGTGTCCCAGAAGGAAAACCCGTACTTTTGATTCCACGTCCTTCAAGTTGAGTGGGAAAGTGCGGACCAAAATCGACTTGCGCTTCCAAAAATTCTGTTCTGTGACATCTATGGCTGCATAATTCCAAAGGGCTTCCTTAAATGTCTGGATGGATATTGGCTTATCTATATTGTGAAGTTTCAGGATTTAGGACAGGCTGGTCACGAGGTTGAAATTGTCAGTCCACATGCAATGGCGTCAGTGTCTGTGAGCATTTGGTGGTTAGGCGACATGCAATAGCATTCCACTTGCAATGCCTGCCGCATGAGGAACAAGACTTCGTTTAGAAGCACTGAAAATAATACTAGACTTTAAAAGGGACTAAACGGATACTAAATTTAAAAGTAATACTAAAAGGGTTTGGTTTACTTTATCTTGAAATGGAGCAGGGTGTTACTTTGCTTGTTGTTCAAATGCCTCCTTTATTTTAGCAAAAGAATCTGATTATTGTTCTTTTTTCCTTCTCGGCAATTTTGGAGTTAAAGAGGCCCCAAATGAAAGGCAGCGCAGTTTTGTGTCTGGAAGCTTGGTGCATTCTTCAGAATTAAATCTGGCTGCATGACTGGGCTTTATTAACTTCGTTTTAATTGGGAAATGTTCTTAATTGGGCTAAATTCACCAGGAAGGATTTCTGCCCAGTCTGGGAAGGCACCCCTGGCCTGTGCTTGGTGGGAGAGAGGGGGAGTTTCTCTTGGGTGGGGGGCCTGATTCAGCCTTTTGGGGGCAGAGAACTGGGGGAAGCCCACAACATGTTCAAAAGGCAGCTTGGATTGTGTGTGTGTGTGTGTGTTTTCTGCACCTTCGGTCCTCTGTCTGCCTCTAAAGGGGGCAGCTTCGTATACTGTGTGGCAGAGATTCCTCTGTGGGCAAAGTTCTCAGTGGGAAACCTCCTTGGGCCAAATAAGGGCTCCCGAGACTTCCGGATTCTCCGTGGCTGCCCCCCCCAGGCCCTTGGCCACGTCTCCTCCCCTGCCTGGCTCTGGGGGGCCACTCCTGCCCCATTCCAGCTGCCTGCCTCCTGCCTCCTTGAGTGCCAGGCTGGGGCGGGGGAGAACGAGGGGTGTGCGGGCGTGAAGCGCTTCCTCTCTTGCACGTGAAAAGGGCTACAAATCCGAAGCGAGTGGAATTAGCAGAACATGATTACCCCTGATGAATCTGGGACTCGAACCAGCCCTCCCATCTCCAGCTCTCCTCCCCGTCCCTGATCTGCAATTTCAAGTTCTGCTTTGCATTTTTCTCGGCCACCTTGACAAGCGTGCTGGGAAAGGCGCATGCCAGCTCAGCCTCAGCTCCTGGAGAGCTGTCAAAAGCTCAGAGCTGGGCTGGTTTTATTTTCAGCCCCCTGCGCTGATGAAGCTGTAACCGAGCCCTTCCGGGAGAAGCCGTGAAAGGAAGGGCTCCTGAAGGCGCCCTGGGCCACCTGCTCGGAGAGACGCTTCGGGGCTCATCCAGGGGTGCCGAGTTTTCCTTTCGTTCCCTAAATCCCTCTTTTTGCTAGATTTTGTCGCCTAGGCTTAACCCAGGGGGGAAAAATAAAAAGCACATCACCCCAAGGAGGATACCAGTTTGCAGAAGCTGACCTATTGCCCTAGATGCAAGCTTAGAAACAGCGGCTTGATTTGAGCAGAAGGGCCAGCTTATCCTCCCAGAGCGGGTGAGCTGAAGGGTCAGCCCCGGATTTCAAATTGGGGAGTGGGTCCTGGTCACACCAGATTTAAGCATCTCTTACTGTGTAACCGTGAGAACCATAGTAGCAACCGTGGTTCTTCTGTAGCCCCCCAAGTCACCATCCCTGCACAGCAAGGGGGTCAGTGTGGGCATGGACCTGGCTGAATGACAGAGGGACGAGAGAAAAAAAGGGGAATGACGCCTCTCGGAAGCTGCCCGGTGCAGTATTTGCTGCCGTGTCCATTTTAGGCCGTATGCGATGCTGGTTGTGGGGCTAAAACCTTACGAGGCTGGCCCAAGTTTTTAAAAAACCCTTTCAGGCGCCTCTCACCCAACATCCCACTGCCCCCCAAAGACTGAGTGGCGCGGAGAGCAGCAGAGGGCTGCAGAAAGGGGAAGAGCAGCCGAGGGGGGACGGGCTGGCTGGCGTTCTGAACTGGTACCAAGTTGCCAGTTTCCCTGGTTTATGGAAGGGAGTAAAGGAAGGAGCCCTACAAGCAGAGGGGTGAATGTCAGGCTCTGCACTGGCGCTCTGCGCTCCTGCGGCTGCCCGCAGCTGCCCACCCCGAAGGTCTTAGGCCAGGTTCACAGCCAGTAAAGGACATGGCCCTCTGGTGCCTGTCTGGGGCGCCCTCTCCTTGGGCAGAAGAAGGGCCCTGCTTTCTTCCCTCCTGTTCCCACCTGCCCAGCTCCACTTTCTTTGCCATCCTGGAAGGGGTGTCTGCAGCCTTGGAAGAGGCTTGCTAAAGGCTGGGGGGGATGAGCACCTGGGCCTCATTAACAGCACAGTAATTAGCTCCTTGGAGTGGGGCCAGGAAGAAGCCGCCAAGATCCCAAGAAGCCAAAAGGCAGGCCAGGAGCCCGGTGGCACCATATGCCCAAGGTCTGGGGCCTCGCTGGCAAAGGCCGTCCAGGGCTGGCCGTAGACCAGGGCTCTGCATGTGCTGGCTGGAGAAGAGAAGCTTCCCTGGGGGGAATGGCCGTCCTGGCTGGCTGAAAGTGCAGGCTGGAGGGGGCCCCAAGGCTGGGATGCCCAGCCCTGCCTCTCTCGACCTGGGCAGCGGCTGGCATCGTTTAGAAGAATGCCAGGCGCGCAGAGGCCTCGTGCTCTGGAAGCGATGCAGACTCCTTCCCCTACCTTGGCAAATGCTTCTTAGCGCACCCAAATTATTTCGTGGTGGGCTGCGGGTGAGTAAAAATGCTTATTGTCCCCCCCCCGCCCCAGGATTAGAGAAATGTATAAAGCTGCAAAGAGCGTAGCTGAAGAGAGCGAGCAAGCTGGGAGATGAAAAGCAGAGAAAATGCAGAGCGACTCTGATGGAAATAAAAAGTGGTTTTGGAAGGGAGCGAAGGGGGGAATAAGGAGCCTCCAACTCAGTGGACAGAATGGAAGATAAACATGATGGAGTGTTTTGGCATGAAACAGAAGTGAGGAAAGCTGTGATTGATCGTGATGCGCTGAAGAGTGGAACTGAAACCGGCGCTGCTATAGATGTTACTGCCCGAGGAAAAAATGGCGAAAAGGCAGCCATAAATACTGCTGAAAAATGCCAAGGCTGCAGGAGTAGGTCATACAACTGCCAGCAGATGCCTTTTGCCCACGGGGCAGCCAGGCGGCTTATTGAACGTGTGCGAAAACGGCACCTCTACCTGACAACTGGAGGAATGCTCTTCTTGTTTCCTGCGCGAAGGGAAAGCTAGCCAGAGCCAGGCAGCGACTCCGGGAGGATTAATTTGTTAAGCGTGCCTGGAAAGGTGTCAGATTGAACGGGTGTGAGAGGTGACGTGAGAAGTGCGAATCTGCTACATTTCCAAGTGCAATGCGGCTTTATGCCAGGCAGGGAGGGAGCGCGCAGGCTGGGTTTTTGCTCTTCTGCAGGTCATTGAGAAGGGTAGGAATGTGAACCTCTTTTGTACATCTGTTGGCTTAAAAAAAGGGGAGGGTGGAGTGAACAGGCTTGAATTCTGGCACGTCTTGCCCAAGGGCAGAGTTGAAGATTAGTTGCGGAATGCCGTGAGCGGTATACGGTGGAAGTAAAGCGCGTGTGCAAAAAGGGGAACGCTTAGAGGTAGTTTCAGTGCGGAGCAGGGAGAAAGGCAAGTGTGTGTGATGTCCTGTTGGCTGTTAAATTTGGAGATAAATCCCTAAGGAGGGCTTGTGGTGAAGGTAGAGGGGGGTGGCAGGAACGTGAACGTCCATGTGCGTTTATATGCAGATGCTGCTGTTTCCATGAAGCAGGGAGGGGTACGGGCCTGAACACTGATGTCTCCGAGGCCAAGGCAGTTGAGTTTGGACGGGGAAAATGGACCGGACGACTGTAGCTGATACATAAATGGCAAGAAGCTAGAACCAGCAGGTGAATTTTGTGCCTTAGTAAGGATGGGGGGGAGGGATGGAGAAATTTTAAGATGCGCAAAGACGGGTAGGGAGCGGAGGGTAGCGTGTGGTCTGTTGCAAAGATGCTTGTTGAAAAGGGCAAAAACCCTTCAGCAGACTTCGGGATGCAGACTCGATTCAGCACCCGCCCTCCACCCCCCGACAACTAGCTTTCCGAGCAAACAGGTATCCCACACGGAAAATTTGAATAAAATAGCTAAATAAATCTTTAATATTTTCTAATTGCAAATGTACATAAATTGCACGGTCACATCATGGTTCTTTTCTTTTGACACGAACTACTTTCTCTGTACATTATTACATAGCTTAGGGAACAAAACTGAAGGCTCAGCAAGTCCTGCCGCTTGGCTTCATATTAATATTATTATTAATATTATTATTACTATTAAACATACTTACAAAAATCATTTTATTATTATTTTTTTGCTTGGTTTCTTTTACAAGAGGATATAAAACATTGAGAATGTTTTAACCGGGAGCAAGGGTTGGCCTACAAGTACACAGGACGCTTGTGTGCGCGAGAGAGGTATATTTTAAGACACAGTGCTGTCGAGGAGGAAAAATGGAGCAAACCCCCCCCGCCGATCAGGGCACGGAGATCTTTTTTCACATATTGGATGTCGACCACAGATCGAACCCAGGGAGTCCTGTTCTGCTGAAAATCATTGTCCTTCCCAAATAGACAGCTCCCACCCACCCACCCACCCACCCTGCGGATTTTTTGCTTTTTTTGGTAAAGCTCTCTGGCCTTTTGACTTCCATCCTCTGGATAAGGGCCACCCCCGGGCCAGAGGCTCCGGAAGGCCCCTCAAGACACCAGTGGCAAAGCCACGCAGACCCTCGTGGCATTATGTGGCGGAGCGGGCCGTGGCCAAGTTGTGCTGGACGAGGGCCAGATGGGAAAAGCCACCACGAGCTGCTTTTCCTTCGCCTGCCAAGGTGGGTGGACTCGCCTGCCCTGGGAAGAGCCGGGCTGCTTTGCTCTGGGGCCCGGTTCGCGCTCGCTCGCTAGCCAGACCCACATCAAGGAGCCGGGTGGGCCCCGGCTGCTTGCCCCCCGGATACCTCCACAGATTTCAACCCCAACAAGGGTTCCAGTGGAAGGAGATCCTCTCCCTGCACGAACAGCTTGAAACAAAGACACCCACCGCGGAGCTGTGCCCTTGGTTAGATCAGACTAAGATCGCCCTGGCTGAGGGCTCCAGGAAGCCGTGGCATTTTAGCTTCTGTTCTTGGGCGGACGGCGCCTGCTTCGGCTCCTGAACTGGGGGGGCTTGCACCAGGGGGGGGTCTTTCCAAGGTGCATTCAGCTCCACAGCTGATTTTTACCCATTCGTCTCAGTCCAGAAAACAAGACATGCACTGGGGTGAACTCGGGGCCACAGGTTTCTTTGCATTATGGGGTACAGTTGTGGGGCAGATCCCCTGCGGGGTCTGCTCTTCGGCCATTTGGACCTCAGCTGGCCTGGCCTGAGTGTAAAATTTGGAGCAGAGCCTTTGGGCTACCGAAGCTTTTTTTCAGAATTTAGGAGGCCAAGAAAGCAAGCTTCAGAAAAAGAGAAAGAAAGAAAGGAAGGAAGGAAGGAACCGGACTCATCCAACTGGATGCCTCAATATTTGGAGTTTTAAAGCGTGCATTTTGACAGAATCAGCCCTGTTTCTCCCCGTATGGCAGTAACACTATGTTGAGCTACCCTGACCAAAGCGGTTGCTTTTGTACTGTCAGGCAAAAAATGGCACATTATGTTGGATACTTGAAAACATCTTTCTCCATTTTACAAAGAGAACCTGTACAACTTCTAGTCGTAAAGATCAGTGTATTATAATTATTAGTCGTAAAAAAATCTTACAGATTGTAACAAGTTCATATGGCAGAAAGTTCAACAACAGAGAAAGTGGGTCGCGCCCCAGAGAGCAAAACGGCGGCCGCCCCCCCATCCCGCACGGTTGGCGCCAACGACGTGGAGAACGAACCTTGGGCGCGCCCTCCCACCCGCGCAGGCTTGAGGGGTGACGAAATGAGGCACCAGAGAAAGGGTCAAGGCCACCTTGCCAAGCCCCAAGAGGCTGGGCAGAACCCGGCTGGCACAGCCGCTCCGCCCCTCCCCGTAGGCCTCCGGTTGGCGAGGCGAGAGTCGGGCTCCCTGGACTGGGGGTTCCAGCATCTGCGAAATGGCATTTGGCAAAAGACCAGCGTCCCCAGCACCATGGAAGGTCTCCACCAGGACTGGGGACAGGCGGGCCCCCTTTCCCGCTGGAACTTCTGCCGACTTTAGTTATGGCTGGGTGCGAAGGGTTCCGAGTCAATCCCCCGTGCAGGCGGAGGGCTGGGAAAGGCAGAGGACTCCCTGCCAGGTCAACAGCTGGGGCCCCGGGAGGGCTGCTCCCCAATGCCCCGTGGCCCCTTGGGGTGGCTGGCAAGGGAAAGTGCCCGGTCACCTGCCATTTTGCCCTGGGTATCTAACACCCGCCCTGGGCGCCACGCCCTAGGAAATTGCTCTGTTTGGCACGCACCCTCCTTGGCGAGGGGCACTTGGGTACCTGCCCTACTGATGTCTGGGGGAGGGGGGCAAATACTAGGAGGGACCCACCGGTGCCACTGGTCTCTACGCCATTGGTTCTTTGCCCGAGAGAGAGAGGGAGGTGCAGAAAAGCAGCGCGATTGTCTGACACGGGGCTTCAGTGGTGGCGGTGGGGTGCTGTCAGTATTAAACGCGAAGCCCGTCTCCTGGGGTCTTCCTGGGGAAGGGGGCCGGGGCAGAGTTTGCACGCAGCCGTCAACTGGGGCCAGGAGCCGGACGGCAGAGGATGAACACGTGGGAGCCACGGGGGTTCAACGTCCGGCTTCTTTCGCCCTCCTCATGGCTACTGCGTCCCCTTTGGAGGCGGGCCGGGCCGCTTGCCTACGCACCTCGCGCGCCCCCCGTCCGCTTTTGCAAAGACCCGCCACGGACCCGCCGGCTGGTCGGAGCCCGGCAGGTGCAGAGTGGGGCGGCGCGGCAACTCCAGGCCAGGGCTGCCCCGCCATTCAGATTAGGGGAGGGGGCGGCACTTTTCGGAGGCTGCGTCCTTGCTTTTGTGAGGCCTTCGCGGTGGTTAGCTTCCCACGCCGCACCCACACCCCATTAAAAGAGGATAGCATTCCAGAAAGTGGGCTGCTTTGGGCTTTGGGCTGTTTTATTCCTAACGCAGACTGTGAAAGAAAAGAGAAAGGGAGTTACCGAACTTCATATGCAAGGGAAGACTGTCCGTTATTTTTACTCTCCCTCGCCTCATCCTCGTCTGCCTCCCCGGCAGCGAGCGCGCAGGGTCCCGCCACACGCACTGCTGGAGGGACGGCGCTGGTGGTTTGGCCTCCGTGGTGCCCCTCCCTGGCCCGTTGGGTCCCACCTGCCTGGGCCACGAGGGGCCCCCCAAGCGGAGACCCCTTCTTCAGCAGCTTTCGAGAAGAGCTGCCCTTCCAAGCTGGGGTTCCCCCGTCTGTGGGATGGCAGCCCCTGGGGTGCTAGGAAGCTGGGGGGGGAGCTGTCACCCAACACCCCCGAAGGCCCCAGGTTGGAAAAGTCTGGCAAAGAGGCTGGTTTCTTCCTCCGCCCCCCTGCCCGTCCAGCCCCCCGGGGGATTTGGCTGCACTGGCATCCCCCACCCGCTATTGCACTGTGCCCTGTGCGAATTTGTTCAGTGTGCTTGAGAGTCTAATTTAGTAACAGGAAGCTTCTTTTCCATTATGATTGTTTCGCGCAGGAAAGCAGCCTGCTGGCCAGAGGCTACGGTTTCCCACCGACTGTCCTTCCCTGGGGCCTCAAAGGCTGCCCGGGACCAACGTCGGGTGATTTCTCGCTTTCGCCCCACGCTGCATCTTTGGAGAGGGGTGGGGATGGGGGTCTTCTGGAGCCTTCACCTCCTTCGAGGCCTTTTTGGTCTGGCCAGCCCAAAGACACCCGGCTGCCGAAACAGGGACTCTGCCGCTGACCCGGTTTGCCGCGTTAGCAGAGTACGGCGTGGAGAAATCGTCCCCAGGGTTTAAGATCGCCTGCCTCGCCTCTCCCTGCACCAAAAGGACCCACCTTCTGCTTCTTCCCCTTTACTTTTGCCCCTTTCACCAGCCCAAAGGGGGGAATGGATGGAAGGGATCCTGGAACCTACAGGCTGCAGGAGGGAATCCATGCTGATCAACAAGGTTGACATTTGGGGGGGCAGAAAGAGGCCCCCCAATACACAGGAAATACCCCGAGTTCACTCTGCAATCTTCACCAAGATAAGAAAATCTTTAAATTTAGTTTGAACTTTCAGCCTGGGGTTGAGGTTTTTGGACTAGCAGTCATTCTTCAGGGACTCACCCAGAGACACATCTAGATATCTCTGGATATTCAAAGCAGAGACTCTTTCTGCCAAGCGACGGAGCCCTGAGCTGCCACAGATTCCTCCTCATCCCCTGACTGGGGCAGGGGAGGAGATGCCATGCCGAGGGTGGCCCCGGAGGAGGGAGGATGAGGACCTGCGCACCTAACGCACACCGGTGGGACGCGGAGCCGAGCAGGGCAAATTCCAAGGTGGTGGAAGTGCCGGAGGGCATGACGGATCGGGGAGTACCCGGTACAGCAGGACGCTGAGAGCGCCAGAGGTTTGGCTGGCCTTAGGGAGTCTTTCGGCGTTCCTGGAAGCGGCCTGACCTTCTGGGTGCTGAAGCATCTTCTTTGGACAACCGGCTTCGCTCTGCTCGGTTGGAGGCTTACGTGCTTCGGAGGCCCTCAGCTGCGTCTGTGGGCCACAGGCCGCTGGCGAGGAGGGCTCCGGGTCCGCTTCGCTTTCCCCGTGGAGGAGGTGGGCCAGGGGAGTGCCGAGCCCCCCGCCAGGCGGCTCGTGCTGGCCGGGTTCTCGCTCTCTCTCTCGCGCGCGTTCCTGCAGCAGCCGTTCCCTGGGTTAACAACTGCTGCTGTTTCGGAACTCACCACTCTCGGTAATCTGCAACTTAGTCGGGTTTGTGGGGGAAATCCCGTTGCGGGTTTGCGTGCTGTACCTCTCTTTCAGCTGCGTGAGGGCGCTCATGAGCCGGGCGTTGGCCGCGTCCAGGGAGGCGATGCGTTTCTCCTGGGGGGGGGAACGAGAGCGGGGGGGCAGTCAGGACCAAGGAAGCCCCGGCTTGGACAGCAGCGGCTTTCGGCAGATCTGCCCGGCCGAAGCGTTTTTTCATCCAGGGTCAGAAGCAAGAAGGGGCCCTCGAGTCCTTGGGGATCACCTTGCCAGATGTTTTCCTAGGCGTGCCCTGCCCTTGCCCAAAAGGCCACTCCTCCCTGGTGCAGGCCAGGCACCCTCTGATCCCAAAGGAAAACCATGGACAACAGTCCAAAGGCTGGGAACCAGCAGCCCCCTGCAGCCCGCAGCCCCCTCACTGGCCGAGAATCCGGGAGTGGCGTTCAGGGACCTTCAGCTGAATTTAGGGCAGAGGCTGAGATGGTCTGTCTGGGGGGTGCATGCAGGGTAGGGAGGAGAGATGGCGGTGGGCCACTGTGGGGAGACTGAAGCCCCCTTCGTATTTGGGGCAGTTATCTTCCGCTGTTCTGGGCCTGCCAGTCCCCGAGGTTTTTGTTTTCTAAGAAGGCGCCTGAGTTATTGATTGGCTGCAAAGTGGCTTTTCCTTTCGATCCCCCTGCATGGAAGATTTTGAGAGGCAGGGTCCCCCGGGAAGGGCAGCCGCCCTCCAGCCTTGCCTGGGGCTGCTGATAAAGATCTGGCCGTGGCTGCTCCTCCGCCCCGAATCAATCCGGCTACTTAGTGGGTGAGATGGGGCCTCCTACTGAGGCCAGCGGCGTCTCGGATGGCCCCTCGTGGAGACCCCTGGAGTTGCTTGGGTGACGCACCCCTCCTGACTGCCCCGCTCTGCCCTGGGTGCCAGTGGGACTGATGCCTGTCCTGGCAGCAGCCCCACCTGAAACGCCACCAGCCCCGAAGACAGCTGGGCCGGGAATAAGAGGCCACGCCAGCTCCTCCTCCTGGGTCCCCCAAACCCGCCCTGTTCTGCCCCCAACACGCAGCTGCGCGCGAGGTCCCACCTGCGCGTCGATGATCTTCTGCTTGGAGTCCACGGCTGCCTGCATTTCCGCGTGATCCTTCTTGAGCTCTTCTTCCACCGACATCAGCCTGGGGGTGGGAAGGAGGGTCCACTCTCAAGGTATGGCCTCCCCCCCACGCTCTGCCCTGATTTATTGCCTTGATTCACCCTCCCTTTGGGACAGAGATTCTGGCCACGCACCCGCTCCTAGACGCCAGGCCCGCTAGATGGAACGGTGCCCGCGCCCACGTGGGGCACAAGCCCACCGGGGTCCCAGCAGCTCCCCTCCCGTCTTGCCTGCTGATGATCCCCTTCATCTGCATCTCCTTGTCCTCTTGCTGCCGTCGCAGGCGCTCCTCACTCTCCTCCAGCCGGGCCTGGTACTCCAGCACCAGCTTCTGCGTGCTCTCCTCCTGGCACCGGAAGCGGGCTTCGTACTCCTCCAGCTTCTTGGCGGACAGGCGCAGCTTGTCCTGCAGCACCGCCACGTCCTGCTGATACTGCTGGGGGAGGCGAGGGGGCACGACTGAGCGGGGGGTGGGCCGGCCGGCTGGCTCTGCCGCGGCAGCCCCGTCGTCTCCTCCTTGCCAGCGAGGCCCTGGCTTGGGGGGCACCCTGGGAGAAACGGGCGAGCAGGCCCGAGGGGGCGGGTGCCACAGGCGTGGCAAAGCAAGTGGAGGGAGGCGGGGCAAGTGCCGTTTGTGGATTTCTTTCGGCTGGCTCGGGTCCTTGGACTGGCCTGCCAAGAGCTCTCGCCCGAAGGCGCAGGCTACGAGGCCGTTAGGCAAACCGGGTCTGGCTGGGTGGCTGAATTTCCTCTCCTCTAACACCTCAGGGAGTTCTGCGTTAGGGCTGATTACTCACTTCTTGGGGTATTTTAGAAGCGCAAGACAACTGGGACGAACGGGGTTGAGAGCATCAGCCAGAAACAGGGTGGGGGAAGGGCCCCCCTTTTCTCCTTCGACTGGGAGAGGGGAGCAGGCGGGGGAGTCCGGATGCCTGAATCGAGGAAGGGGCTCAGGTGGCGGATGTTACGCAGCCCCAACGCTGATAAAGGCGGAAGGAAGGCGAGACCGCCGCGAGCAGGCGATGACGGCTTTGGCAGTGAGTGGAGGGGGGCTATGCCAACAGGGCTCACAGGTGCCAGCGAAGGAAGATGGCGCAACGGGAGGCACTCTTAAGAGCTGCACGTGGGCCCTTTCCAAAGCTGCTGGGTCTGTGTTGGAGGGAGGAGGTGATCTGCTGCCCCCTTAACTGGGCAAGGTGGAGCCAAGGAGGGGCATGATATGTGGGCTGCCAGAAGAGGCTGGCAGGCCTCCAGTGACGTTGCACTGGACCCGTTCCCCGAGTTGGTGCTGGGGCCGGGCACACAATGCTGAGGGTGCACGACGACCATCCTGAAACTTTGGCCTGGTCATCAGTGTTCTGTGCCACCTCCTCCAGTCGTGCCAGTGGGGTTGATGGGAGGTACAGCTTGCCTGCCTGTGGCCCCCCTCATTCCCCAGGGAGAGCTCCAGCATTTGTTCCCAGCAACAAAACCACAGAGTGGATGCCATCTGGGCACGGAGGTTTTGCTTAGCTATTCTTCTCGGGGCCTCTGAGAAGCCCCCTTCCCTGCATTCCTCAAGGGTCCAAACAGAGCGAGATGGGGGGGCATTGACTGCTCACGCTCTTTGGACCCAAGGCTTGCTACCACGGGGGTTTCCAGTGGCCGCCGGAAGTGGCCACCTCCGCATCCAGTCCAGTGTTTCTCAACCGTGGTAACTTCCAGGTGTGTGGACTTCAACTCCCAGGATTCCACAGCCAGCACGGCCATTGATGAGGATTCTGGGAGTTGAAGTCCACACACCTGGAGGTTACCAAGTGGGGCTGCTGAGGTTTTCTCTGCACTCAGGGACCTCACGCTGAGCTGAAGGTTGCTCTGCCTGCAGAAAAGCTCCAGGCCTCGCTCTGCTACAGCCGTGGCCACCCGCAGAGCAAACCGGGTGTCTCCAGGCTGGCCCTCTCTGGACCGGATAGGGATGATGGGCATTTTGATCCACCACCCCAGCTGGGGCGAGGTGCGGCAGAGCGTCCCTCCGACTTCCTGGGGACAGGAGCTCTGGGGCACGAGACGTGGTGTGCCGGCATCGTTACCTTTTCCCCTTGGCCGAGCTCATCTCTATTCCTGTGCTTGCATTCTGGCTCAGCGCCTTCCTCCTCCAAAAACTGCACGTTCATGTTCAGGAGCCAAGCGGCCGTGCGGTCCAGGGCATTGGGGTTCACCGGAGAAGGGGCCTACGACGAAAGGCATCGCGTAGTGAGAAGAGGGGGAAAGGGATATGGGGGGAGGTGGGATTGGTGGCAAGACACGGCGCTTGCTCTAGGCAAAGAAGAGGGGCCCGGCGCGGCCCTTTTGCTCCTGGGGATGCCCAACTCTGGATTTCCCAGCTGTGGCCCTGCTGGCCGGAGCGCTTCTGAGTGCAGAAGTTGGCACACCTGGAAGCTGCCCAGGGGTGGGAGGGCTGGGCTCGCCAGGGGTCCCCAGCTTCCCAAGGGCTCCAGCTAGAGGTGTGTGTGTCTCAAATAGTTTCAAATGCAGCTGCAGGCTTTCCTTGGCTCTTTCTAAAACCCTTTCCAGCTATTCTGTTTGGGGGGCATTTTAGATATGTGGACAATTAAGGGGAATTTGCCACAGGCCAACTCTCGTAGTTGAAGCTAAGGGCACCAGACGTGCAAATTGCAGGCCTTCTCCCCCAGAGGGCCGAAGTGGGAGTGGGGCATAACCGTCTGGGAAGACTCAAGGAGCATGGCCGAGTGGGCATCTTGAGGCACAGAAGCTGGGCCGTACTTGCAACAGGCAGCCTGGCCCTTAACCGGCTTTCGTGCAGAAGCTGGCAAGGCTGAACAAGCAGCTCTAGGATGATAAAAACGGGGCAGAGGCACTCCGGGAGGGAAAGCAGGCAAGCTCCCACCCTTTGGCCTCAGGGCGATGGGCTGGTGACAGACAGGGCTCCTCGAGTGGGCAGAAGCAGCAGAGGGAGGCCCAAAATGGGGCAGGGTGGGCTCTCTCGCCCAGCCCAGCTGCCCTCGACAGGGTGGGCGAGCAGCTGCAGGTTGACTCATCCCGCTGTGCGGGGCAAGCACCAAGATCAGCCAGCACGATTGCACAGGCCAGGAGGCGGAGGAGCCCCTTTGGAGAAGCAAGTGCCCACCGGGGTGGCTGCCTCCGGCCTGGGTGGGCTCATCGCCTGGCCCGCCTCCCCTGAGCCCCCCAGGCTACCCCACTCACCTGCTTGTGCATGGTGCGCTGCCTCATTTCGGGGCTGTCTCCCTTGGAGGAGGAGGACTGCTGGCGGAGACGGGCGCCGCTGCCCGGCCAGTCGGGCGAGGAGGAGAGCAGCCCCCCACTGGCGGGCCGGGGGTACTGCAAGGTGCTCAGTAAGGAGGGGGGGGTCCTGCCCCGCGTGGTGGGTGGCGGAGGGGGCGGGGGCGGGGGCTGGTCTATCCGCCGCTGGGGGCCGCCGCTGTTCTGCCGGGGCATCGTAGGCTGCCCGCCCTTCTCGGCGACCGAGAGCTGCCGGCGGGCCAGTTCCCCGGCTCGCCGGGCAAAGTCCTCGGGAGCGGCGGGGTTGCCGAACCCGTGCTTGGTGGCCGCCGCCAAGTCTTCGCTGTTGCTGTGAGAGCTGAGCGAGCTGTGGCCCTCAGAGCCCGAGTCGGCCAGTCCCCGGGGGGAGAGGGGCAAGCCCGCCGCCATCTGGTAAACAGGATTCTGGAAGGAGAGGGGCGCCAGCAGCTGGGGCCGGCCGGGGGCGTTCTCGGCGTTGGGGGTGGTGGGGGTCTGTCCGGAGCGGCGCACGGTGGCCGTGCCCGTCGCGCCGCTCTGTTGAGTCCGCGCGCCCCAGGCCTGCCCGGCAGGGGGGTGGCTCTCAGGGAGCACTTCGGCGGCCCCCAGCCCGCCGCCCCCACCGTCCAAAAGGCGATTGTCTTGCAAGTCCACCATGGAGAGGCTCTTGCTGCCATTGGCCATCTGGGCGTCGGGCTCATTGGCCTCCGAGTAGCTGGAGCTCCGGGCGGGCGATGGCTGAGCCCCCGCAGACCTTGTGACAAAAAACAAGTCCTTGTTTTCAGGGGTTGGAGACGGTAACCGTGTGAAATCTATCAGACTGTGGGGGAAATAAAAATGCATAAGGAGAAGAGGAAGGAGGAGGAGGAGAAGAAGAAGAAGAAGAAGAAAAGGCGAAACGGCGAGACAAAGAGCGAAATGCGCTACGGAGAGGACAGCAAGCAGGCCAGCAGGTAAGCGCACCACATCCGCCATGCTCAGGTGAAGAACATGCTGCTCTCAGGAAGCAACCCTCCACAACCGTTGCGCCCTCGCCCCAGCAACCCTAACCCTTTCCTCTGACTCCTGGCTCTTGCAGGGCCAGGTGCGGGCACAGAGGGGCCGCCCTTGGCTGTGGGGCACTGCCAAGGGAGCAGGGGTTGGCAACGGATGCCGTGCAAGGCCACCGCCCACCTGTCCCGGCTCGGCAGCTGGGTGCTTGGCCTGAGCAATCGATCGTCGCCTCCCCCCAGCCGCTCAGCCTTCCCCCCGCTTCGACATCCCAAAGCAATCTGTCTGACTGCTTCACATTTTGGGGTCTCCACAGACCATGGGCTCCCCCCGGCCGACCCCTCCCTGCGGCAACGGCCTCTGCAGCAGCCAGGCCAGCCTGTCCTTCCCAGCGCGGCCATCTTTCCGTTGGTCTTACCCAGACAGGTCGTTCTCAATCACCATCTTCTGGAGCCCCACAGAAATGCCGTTGCCGGCGCCAGGCGTCGAGGCCGTGGGATCCGTCGTGACGGAGACCTGCACGCAGGACGGATTGCTCAGAGCAGCGTTGACATCCCTGAGAAGGCGCTGCAGGGGGCCCAGCTTGGTGGCCGTGCTCTGCAAGGGAGAAAACCGTGGGACCCTTGCCATCTCGGTCTCCAACGCCTTTTGCCGCCCTGTGAACTCAAGGCGTTCGCCGTTCGCGGCTCAGAGGGTTACCTGATCCAGCTGAGCAACCACCTCCCAGAGCAGGGAGTGCAATGTGGCCAGCTCCCGGCCCAGGTCGATGTAGCCCTCAAAGCCCGCCGTGTTCGAGAGGGTCTCTGGGTTGGAGATCTCCAGCAGAAAGCGCTGCATGTTGGTCCACTCGTGTTCCAGGAACTGGTTCATGAAGGACATATATTCTTCCTTACTCCCGAACCTGTTATCAAATGCAGAGGAGGACTGTCAGGCCCCCCTGAGAATCAAGTGCCTGGTTAACGTCGGGGGAGCCTGCAGCTTCCATCTCCAAGGTCGTAAAGGCAGGCAGGTTAGCGTTTTTGAGGAGCGGGGAGGATCCTGTGGGTGGCAGAGCAGCAAAGGGGTCCCTGGGCCGCGAGAGCCCAGGAGGGCGGCGGCCAGGCAGCCAGGGAGAGCGAGCACTGGGGGCAAGGCCTGGAGGCTCCCCGCCTGGGGATGTCGGGGACAAATTTCATGCCCTCCTTTGGCCAGAGAGCCCACGGGCCGTACATTCACGGCTACAAACGCGAGGGTGCCGGCTGTCCAAGCCAAACACTGTTCCGAGCAGGGGAAAGGCTGGTGGGTGAAGGGATGCAGCCGGGCAAGGCCACTCTGTGCTCTGCCCTGCGTTTGGGAGATGGCATCGCTGCAATTCTCAGGTTTCTTTCTTTTTTGGGATAAGCAGCTCAGAACTCCCCAGTAAAGCCAGTGGAGAGATTTCTCGAAATCTTTCCCCTTTGTTTCCAGCAAAGCTCTGGCCTTAAGTAGAAAACTGGCACCACGGCACAGTTGTGGGTTTTTCTTTTTCTTTTTCTGCAATTGATCTTCTTGGTTTCAGAGGGTTTAACAACGCATAATGGTAAGAGATGAGTGTGCAGAAGCCTGGGGAGGGAAAGTGGGTTCTTCCCTCCCCTTCCCCTTCACAGACTAAGCCCTGAATCAGAAACAAACCCTACAGGACGAGGAGTGGAGTGCAACACCTTGACACGTTCAGGCTTCTAGCCCCTACCGTCCCACGGAACGAAAACTGTGGTGCCAAACTGGCCACTCAAGTACCTTTCCAGCCCCCAAATCAGCTGGTCGAGCCAGCGGAGCCTTACTTGGCAAAGTTGGCCAGGTTTTGGGTGACCTTGGCGATGAGGGTCAACGTCCGGGCGGTGCGGTCGTCTGGGTACTCCTGGAGCAGGTTGAACAGGGAGGGCGACATGATGGCCGGGCAGAGGAAGCGGAGGAAGAGGGAGGCGCTGATCAGCCGCTCGCTGATATCTGGCCGGCCGCGGCTGCTGCACTCTTGACGCCACGAGGCAAAGACCTCTTTCAGCTCCCGGGGGAAGACGCTGCGGGGAGACGGGAGGCGGGTTCCGGAGGCGGCTCTGTGGGGGACGTGCTTCGCCCTCCGGCGCGGCCGGCGGCCCCCAGGAGCAAGCAACCCCCGGAAGCAGAACCCACCTACCAGTACGAGTTGATGATTTTGCAGAAGGCCAGTTCGCAACACATCTTCAGGTTGCTCTGGTGTTCCAGGAGGTCGGAGGACGAGCACTTGCTGGGGTCCACCTCGCAGTTTTCATCCGATTCGTACAGTGCCTTGATGAACTCGCCTGAAAGCGCGGGGAGGGAGGAGGGAACTGATGAAGCCCCAAATCATGGGTGCAAGGGAAGGAAAGTAAGTGGCTGGTGGAGAAACCCAACTTCATTTCCACCACCACCCCCTGGCAAATCAGGTTACTGGTCCTCATGGCTGCAAATCTACAGAGGGGAACAGGTGAGCACTGGAAAGAAGCAGAAGAGCAGACTCCGCAGAGCTCCTCCTTGCAACAGGTTCCCCACTGCAAAAGCCCCCCAGTGCCCACAATGACACGGCCCCATTTCCCGGGATTACAGGCGGCCCCTGCCCACTCCTGGCCCTCTCTGGAAACCAACCCAGAACAGCTTTGCGCTCTCAGCTGAGCACACGCAGGAAGTAGCAAGGAAGGTGAGCCAGAAGCTATGCCCCGAGCCACTGGAGGGAGATCTGGCACCGTGGGAAGAAGGCTGAGCCCCAGGGCTGATTCCCACCCAGCGCTGCACGGGCGGAAACGGCAGAGGTTCCGCTCTGGCGTGCACCGCCCTCCGTGGCCCCAGCAGCGTGGCCAGGAGAGCCGCTGCTGCCCCGCCTCTCCTGCCCCCAAGCCTGGGGGAGCCCCTGGGGTGGGGCGCAGGGCTGTGGGACCGACCGCCCACCCACCTAAGGCGTCCTGCAGGTACTTCTGCCCCACCAGCTTCAGGTACTCCTCAATGGCTTTCGTGGCCAGCGTGTTTTCCCGGAAGATGAGGTGCTCGTTCTCGCCACAGCGGTCGACCTCCGACATCATGAGGTCCGTCAGGAAGTCCTGGGGAGGAGGGGGTGCGCCGGGGTGAGAGGACGCCGGGCCCGAGGGGCACAGAGGGCACCGGCTCCCCCCTCCCTGCCTGCCTGCCTGCCCGCCCGCCCACCTGGAGGGCCTCTGAATACTCTGGGCTTCAAGGTGGTCTCATTTCATTTCTGCGATCCTCGCCTTCCTCTCCCTGCCCATTGGGCCCATAGTCCTGGTTGCGCTGGGGTGGGTTGTTGAAGATCAACCTTTCCTGCTGGACCGATGCGCGGGGGAGCCCCAGCCACTCACCCCCTGCACCAACGCAAAAGAAGGAATGGACCCCTCCATCAAGGCGCCCCTGCCTGTCGGCCCCCAAACTCCTTGCAGCCGTCTACCCCCGGTCCAAAGCCTCTGTGTGGGGTTGCGTGAAGCCACACGACTCCGTGTTCCTGGGAGAAACGGAGACTCTCAATGCTCCTTGAGGACCGGCCCCTTGTGTGCAGCTTGGGGGGGAAACGGGCCCCAAAGGGGAGATGTGGATGGCAGCGGGGCCCGGGGGGAGCAGCAGCGGCTCTCCTCTGAACAGGCCGAGGGGGAGCAGCTCACCAGCTTTTAGACCCACCTGCCTCCACCCGGATCCTGCAAGCTGGATGCCCCACCCCCCATTTCTCTCTTTTGGGGGTCTTTCCCTAGCTTGTGCCACCATCATGAGCGTTCCTGGCTTGGGGCTGCCCGCCTCCTCTCCTGAGACGGTTCTGCTCCTCCAAACTTTTAGCAGCATTATTTGGACCGGCTCCTCCTGCTTTCCCGGGCCCTGCGGCTAGCCCGGCTAATCCGCTGCTCTAAAGGCGGCCGCCTTTGGCTTCCGTTTCAGCCACCAGACCTCGGCCGGGTTGCTTTTGCTCCCGTCGCTGGCCGACCTGGAGACCCGCGAAGGCGGATGGGAAGCGCCGACAGGCACCCTCGAGAGCCGAGCTGGGGGGTGGGCCGCGTTCTCTGCAAGCAGGAGGTGCGGCATCCCGGGGGGGCTGCCTCGCCACTCCTTCACCTGCTCCCCCCAAAGTAATGCTGCAGGGACAGGAAGGGGGCAGCAGCAATGCCTCGCCCCGGGGCTCTGAGGTTTGCAGAGTCGGCAGATTTCATGAACAGCGGAGCTATTAGTGCCGAGACGGGTTATTAGCCCTGAAAGTGGCAGCACGCGTGGCTGGCGGCAGCTGCCACTTCGGCCCGCCCACCCCAAAGATGTTCTCCGGTCCCCCATGCGGCTGGCCGGCCCTCGCTCCCCCGGCCTTCGGTTCTCCTGCTGCAGCAAATGCCAGCCGTCTCCACCAGATGCCAAACCCTCCGGGACGGGGGCAGCCAAGTTCTCTGGAACATCCTGGGGGGAGGGGTAAGAAACACTGCCCCCCACATGCATGGATCTCCGCTGACCATCAGTCTAATCCATTTATTGGCCTGACCGCTGTTACTATGGCAAGCTCTCCCCTGGAGGCCACCTGGGGCCCCCATATGCTACAGCAGTCTATCTGAGTGCCAGCCACACCAAGAGCAGCAGCAGCGGGCTGGTGCCTCCAGAGCCAGCTGGTGGGTTTCTCAGAATCAGGCCGACCAGCCGCAGTGGGCAGCAGATTACAGGGCTGGGGGGGGTCTCCATTTTTTGTATTGCTCCTTTAAAAATCCTTCATGGGGAGGGGGATGCAAGTAGAAAGCCCATCCTTGGCGGCAGCCAGCCCCTCCCCGGCACAAGGGGCTGAAGACATCCCCAAATGACTCTTCAGAGGCTTTCCCTGACAAACCACAGTGTGATTTATGCACGTTTCTGGATGTCCCCAGAGCCCAGTAGGAACACGTCAAGTTGGCGAGGGGACGACCTGGCCCGAGATGCCCTCTTATGCCATCTCAGCAGCCGTCCTTTGGGCTGGGAAGGGCGAGGAACAGAGCCGGCTATGACCTGAGTGCCACGTCCTGGGGGCTGGGGGCCACACAGGTGGCCAACGCATGGAGCGGCTTCCGGGCTCCAGGGAAGTGGGCCCAGCAGGGACGGCAAAGGGGCCTCCTTGGGGGCCAGATGGGGGGGACACGCTGCCTCCACAGCCGCCACTCACGCCCGCTTAGAAGAGCACAACTACTGCCGAAAGGAGGACCGTGACTGTGCTCATAAAATTGATTAAAGTCATAATTAGCTGGACTAACAGCTCTTATAAGAAATATTATCCAATCGCCCGTCTCTCGGGGGGGGCCAAGCGGAAGGCAGCCGCCTGGCAAGTGGGATTTACAACCGGCCGGCAAACCTGCCGCGCTGTTTTATGCTGCCCTGGAGGGCATAAGCGGGGGTGGGGTGTGCGTGGAAGGGTCTGCCGCACGGTCCACCCCGCGGGGGGCTCTCAAGAGCACACGCAGGGGCTGAGGGGCTGCTAGCCCTCCTCGGTGGGGGGTTTGTCTTGGGAAGGGAGTTAGCAGAGAATGGAGACAATAAGGAAGCGGGGAATCGTTTCTCCTTCCCTTCCTTTGCTGGAGCAGCTGTGATCCCGGGACTTAAACTGGGAGCCTGGCCTGGCCCGGCCCAACCAGGCCACTGTTCTCCAAACCCTCAGCCTGGCAGAGCTCAGCCAGCTGAGCTTCGGAAGACCTCCTGCCGGGGTGCGGCCACAGGTCCCTTCACACCCTCCTGACTGCCTTTTATGGGTAAGCCCGTTTTGTCCTTCCTGGCAGGGCGACAGATTAATTCCCTCCTGCAGGGCCGAAGCAGCAAGGAATTCAGGGGTGCGGCGGGTGAGCGGTGGACCCGTAGCACCCTTTGCCCGAAGCCGAGAGCTCGGCCCCGGCTTCTATCTGGGCGCGTCTCGTTTCGGGGCGTGCAACGTTGCACATGGGAGTGGGCCGCGCTGCCGCCCGTCCCTCCGCCCAAGAGCCTCACCTTGGCTTTTCCCGTGCTCTGCAGGATGTGGACCAGGGCCGAGGCCATCTCCTCCTTGTTCTTGACGCTCAGCAGCGGCTCCAGCACGGAGCAGAGCACCATGTAGCTGTTGGTGACGTACTCGGCAAACTCCTTGTACGTTTCCATGGGGAGGACGCTCATGCTTTGGTAGCGCGACTTGATGCGGATCACGGGCCCACCGGATTTGCCCTTGCTGGGGTTGGGCGTCACAACGGGGTACCACTTCTCCACAAACTGGCGCCCCGTGACGGAGCCGGCCGGGATGCTGACCAGCCCGATGAAGTTGGTCTTGTCCTTCTTCTTCTTCTTGTCGGTCTCCTTGTACAAGTGAATGGCGATACTCCGCAGGGGCGGGAGGTTGTTGAACTCGAAGTGCTCCCCCCAGAAGACGTTGTCCGTTTTCAGCTTGCAGGTCGTGCGGGCGTAGAGGGCCTCGTCCAGGCAGAGTTCGCACAGGTACCGCTTCTTTGCGGGCAGCTCTTTGGCTTCGATAATCCACAGCTGGAGCATGTTCTCCACTCGCCGACTGTTGTCCTGGGAAGGGGATGCGGGACCAGGGGTTAAGGCAAGGGGAGACAGGGCGGAGGAGGCAGCAGGCCCAGCGGCCAAGTGCAGGACGGAGGGTGTCCTCCTCGGAAGGGGCAAACGTTAATCCTGAACTGCAATTTTACTTTAAGGGAAGTACCGGTGCTCGGGCATTTGCGTAACAACTCCCGCTTGCTCATCTTCCCGCTCAGAACTAAAGAACCGTGAACTGGAAGGCACTTGCATCTTCCCAGGTGCTGCCAAGGGAGCCACCACAGGGATGCCAGCAGGAAAAGCTCGAAGGCTGGGCAGGGCCCTCCTCCTTCCAGACCTGGGCACCAAGCCCCCACGGAGGGCCCCACCTTCTCCAACCAGCCTTCGGAATGGGTCCGTTGCCCACTGCCACGACAGGCAGCTTGCCTGGGGAGACCAGGGATTCAGAGCCACACGCTTGACCGATATCTGGCCAGGAAGGTGAAGCCAAATGAGGGACTGGTGGGGACCCAGGGAGAGGACGCCTCAAAATATCCACGATCCCACCCTTCCCAAAAGCATGATTCATTTGTATACCAGCTATTAACGGCACGCCTATAATATCCACTCATTTTCCAAGAATTTAAAACTGCTGGTACTGTGTTGCAAAAGGAAATATTAAATCTGCCATCCCAAACACCTTTACCTAGAAGCATGTCTGGATGAGCTTACATCTGTGTAAAGGACTCTAAAGTTAGGCCAACAAGTTGCACTCTTGAGAATTTTTATCCATGCGCCTAACAGCTTCTGGATATTCAGTAAACCCTTGGTTGAGCAGACTTCAGATACGTCGGAGAAATGTCCCATTTGGGTCAAGGCACTCCTGCAAATAATGCCATTTATGGCAATTATATTTTGACTGAACTGACACAAATGGCGTACGTATGGATTTAACAAACACTCGGATTTAACGGATTCTTAGATTTAACAGACATGCCTTTCTCCAAAGAGTTCAGCGAAGTGACGTTCTACCGGACGGTGAGGTCCGTTCCTCTTGCTAGCCTTTTCCTTTAGAGA
Source organism: Python bivittatus (assembly GCF_059951505.1). Taxonomy (NCBI): domain Eukaryota; kingdom Metazoa; phylum Chordata; class Lepidosauria; order Squamata; family Pythonidae; genus Python; species Python bivittatus. Next base: position 808,958 of record NW_028277076.1, on the reverse strand, counting down.
AAGTTAGAAAACTGGGGAGAGCAAACAAGGGGAGCCTTGCAAAAGACCTTCCCCAACACTACCTTGTTTGGGTGCACGGCTCGTCGCAGATTCTCCATCCACTTGTCCCGCTCTGCCGCGGATCGGCAGGAAAAGCATTTACTGCCGGACGATGTTGTCACCTGCAAGAGAAGACAGAAGGGAGAGCTGATGGCCGTGCGGGTCTCCGGGCAAGAAACAGGAGCCTTTCGGCAAGAACTGCCTCCCGTCTTGGTCGCCCCTCCACAGCTGGTCCTGAGATGGGGCTCTCGTCTTATCTGCACCGTGCTTGTGGGTCCCGTGGGTGGCTTTCAGTTTTCAAGGCAGAGGAGGAAAGAGGTGGGTCAGCCCACGCAAAACTCTTCTCCGGACGGGCTACCACAACCCTCCTTTCCATTTCCAAACACCAGCATTTTCTTCACCATGCTGTGGGCATTAAGAAGTCTGCCTCAGACTTTCCCCTCTTGGCTGGAGGATGGGCTCTCTTGACCCCTCTGCCCGCTTGCAGGCCTTGGGAAGTCCAGCTGCCGCTCTGCAAGGTGGGTCATCCAGAGCGCCCTCTGAGCAGGACTGTCCGTTCTGCCTCCTGCGTCCAGTCGCATTCAATGGGGAAGGGAACAGCCTCTCCAGCCCCTTGGCTGTGCAGATGCCCATACCGGGTGGGGATTAGGGGCCACGTGGTCTCACCCTCTGGCCTGGGCTTCCTCCCAGGTAAACAGACCTATCCCTCAACCAGGGACTCTCAGGGCACAAACCCGGGGGCACAGGAGGGCTCTGCTCCAACCAGGCACCCACCAGTAGGTTGGATCCTGACATTCAAGCTTGGCCCTGCTGGATCGAACCAAAGGGCTCACCAGATAATCTGGGAGCACAGTCAAAAAGCAGCCGCCTTTCCCGATTCCGCCCTCCTGCTGTTGAGGTAGGCTGCCTCTGACTGTGGAGGTTCCATCCTTAATCTTCATAGTGCATGAGAAGATCAGATGGAATCCGCGTCCAGTCCAGCCCTCGGCTTTCCATTCCCCGGTGAGATGCCAAGCGCTCTGCCCCCCCACTTGGCACGCCACTCACCTCGAAGCAGAAATCCTGGCCGAGGATGCTGCTGTGCACGGGCTTGATGACCACCTCCTCCTCCATGCTGAGGTCCAGGGCCTCCACCGCGCTACCAGGGCTGAGCAGTGACTCGTGGGAACGCGACTCCTTCAGCCTCGGCATTAGATGGGATCTGGGGGGGGAGGAAGAGGCCTGAGCGGAGCCTCCAGCTCTCGGGGTCTGCAGTGGCCTCCAGGAGCCCCCGGCGCAGGCCACGGTGGCAAGCAGGCGTGGGGCCGCAGAACGTTTGCCCCATTTTACTGTGCCCAAACCCCCTCGGAAACGGGCAGAGCGGTTCCGCCTCGGCCCAGCAGACAGTTCGCAGCACGGAAGCAGCTGCCGCCAAGATTTATTTTCTTCAATAAAGGGATAAATCACCCGCATGCGCGTCGCCCACCCACCAGCACTCAGGGCGACAGACAGTCCATCTGCAACGGAAGCCGAAGGAAAAGTCCAACACCAAACAAAGGGAAGGACGCAAAGCCGGGAATTCGGAAGGCAGCGGAGCAGCAGCAGGGCAGCCACGGCCCAAGGAAGCCTCGGGGCCAGGCGTGGGCCCCCGGCCCCGTTTTCCACAAGGGGGGCACAACCGGGCAGAGGGACGGGGAGGAAGGAGAGCCGGACCGGAATACGTCTGCTGCCTGAACCAGCAGCCCCTCAGGGAAAGGTCCCCCCCCAGTGCTGAGAAAGCAGGGTGCTCTGGGTTGGGGGTCCTCGCGGGGAGGCAGCCACGGTGTGACAAGTCCGACTTCAGGGAAGCAAAGTCCTCCCCCTGGCTGGAGGGGGATTTGGTTCCAACCTGTTTTTGGGGAGGCCCAGGATCACTCAGGGACACCCCCAGGTCTGGGCTCACAGGGAGACTCCCTCGGGGACCTTGGGTGGGAAGCAGGAGGGGCTGGGGCAGCCCAGCCCCCTTTTCCTTCCGCCCCCAGAGAAAGAGGAAGCCCGTTGCGGGACACCCCGTCTTGCCGCCACTTCGGACAATGTTGGGAATCGGCTGCAACACGCACGGCGGGGGAAGAAGAATGGCTATTGTTGAGCTTGGGGGGGGCAGAGAGGAAAGCTTGGTGGGCATCAAAGGCGGGGGGGTTCGAAAACCCTCCAGTTGAAAAATCAGGAGGAGCCTGCTAGCACCTTTTGCAACTGACGCGTTTCGTTAAAGGCGTAAGCTGCAGCCTTTGCCACCAGCCCTCCCGACTGTTTTGCTACGCAGACGAACACGGCCGCTCTCCTCCCACGAGGCCCAGATCGACGCGCCCCTGTCCGGCCGCTTGGGCAACCGCCGATCTCGATTCCAACCCCTCCATGGAAGGGGCAGGGAAGGGGACGCGATGCTTGGGCAGTGGGGCTCGGCGCCCCTCGGCCAGGGAGGGACAGGCCTGCAGCCACCTTGACCGGCCCCTCCCTTGCCTGAGGCAGAATCACCGGTCAGAAGACCTCAAAAAAGCCCCACAACAACTGCATTGCCGCGAGAACGGTATGGCAACTCACAAAGGAATGAGTCTAATACATATCTGCTAATTGATTAAAGCACAGACAGAAACCGTCATAGCGGGAATAGTCTGACAAATACTCAGGCGGAAAATGTATGCAGAGGGGTGGATGTTTGTATGTGTGTGTGTATGTATGTATGTTTGTGTGTGTGTGTGTACGCGTGCATGCATGCAGATCGGGTGCAGGTATTTGTCTCAAAACAAGAACCTCGCAGGCATCATCTTAGAAGATGCATTCTTCTTCCCCCAGGAGAGAATGCCTCTCCCAGGACGATGCCTCCTTTAGACCTAGCCACAAAAACGGGCAGGAGGCGAACGGACGGCAGCCTCAGAGCAGTTACTTGAGCCAGTGTGCGACGTGCTGATTAATTTAACAAGCATTCGTTGTGAGGACGGAGCATGGAAGGGTGGGGGCGTGGGGGGGCTCCCTGGCCGGCTGGTTGGCACGCCTTTCGTCTCCCGCCGAGATTGCTGGGGTGCGCATGGCACCGAAAAGGGAAGGGTGCAGATCGGCAGGCCCCTTTCCTGGGAACGGATGGCCCAGTCCTGCTCAGGCCAGGCTTGGCACCTTTAAAACTCCCACGACTCTCTAACGAGCGAGCCCTGATTTAACGCATTTCTTCATGGCTCTCCTGCTACAGGAGCAGGAGCAGGAGCAGGAGCAGGAGCAGGGCCGGAAGGCCAGCAGCGGCCAGCTCCCTCCCCTGGGCAGGCTCCCCTTTAAACGGCCGGGGGGGGGGCGGGGAATGTCTGCAGCTCAGCAGCCCAGGGCTGGCTTGGCACGGGGGCACCCCTGAAGAGGAGAGGGAACAGTGGCGGGAAGAGGGTCTCACCACCAGCTTGGCGGGGCTCCCTTTCCTTTCTGATGTGGAGGAGTGAAGAGCCCCCCCCCGCCCCGGTCTCCTCACCCAAAGGGACGTCCGGCGCCGCATCGCCTCTCAGTGGTGCCCGGCTGCCGAACATCTGCCTCGCGGGATCACGGGACGCCGGCAGCTTCTTCTCCCCAAGCGCACCGCTAAAGCAGGCATCTCCCCCCACCCCGCCGCGCCCCTCCTTTTGACCCTCTTCTCGCCTCTCTCGGCACTGCCTGGGCGGCGCGGCACAGACGCGGCACAGACGCTCGCAATGGCAGCCCGCTGGCGCTGGCGCTGATTGGCCACTCTGTAGCTGGGGAAAGGAGCGACATCTGCTGTTAATGTCAACATCCGCACACCGGCGAGCCAGAGCCAGAGCCAGCCCCCTCCCCCGTGCTGGCCAGGCGTGCGGCCCCCTCCACGCGCAGGGGGGTGGGCGTGACAAGGCGAGAGGCCCGAGCGCTTCAAACGGGACAGGAGGGTGGCGGAAACGCCCGGAAAAGGTGGGCAGAAAGTCCCCAAAGGGGATGAAGAGATGCCACAGGAAGAGGTGCGACATCTGGGCCGAACCGCTGCAGCGGCAGCCTCGCTCACACGGACAGAAGACAGAAGAGGACTTTCGCTGCTGCCAGAGGATCAGCTCCACTCCAAAGAGGTGGGGGGGGCAGAGACCTCCAATTTAGCTCCGGAGACCACCGGCGGGGAAGGGGCGTTCTGAGTGGGACGAGGAGAGAAACGCCCTGCCTGCTCCAACCGCGACTGGGGGAAGGGTCTGTCTGCGAAGACCGCCACACGCAAACGTACTGCTTGTCGCTGCAGAATTCTTGCCGCCGCTGGCTAAGATTGCTTTCTTTAAAAAATGGGATTAGAAAAACTCGCGCAGGAAGGACGATCATCCGCTATTAGCCATGAGAGCTGAGAGGGGATTTATCGCTGGCATTCCTGCATTGCTGCTTTCCAGAAGCAATTTGCTGAGTTTCAGCTGGCCTGTCCCAAGAAAGCCCCAAACCCTCTGCGCTCTCCACGGCCTTCCTGCCTCGCCTGCGAACTGAGCCCCTGCCCAGAAGCTCCCGCGTGGCCCAATGCCCGGGGAAGCCAGCTCGAAGTCCTCGCCCGCCTCGGCTGCCTGCTGGGCTACTGGCTGCGTCGCGTGGGCCAGAGAAGCCCCAGAGCTTCCAACACCAGCAGCAGACCAGACCTCCGCAGCGCATCCCCCAACTGTCCGCCCCCTTGCAAGTTCCTCTGGGGCTGAAATTCCAAACTGAGTCTGTTTGCGCCAAGAGGCAAACCCTCCTTCGCTCACCACCGCTGCACGTGAAACCAGAACGCTTCACGCAATTTACACTCTGGTAAGACAGCATCAGGCAGCTCAGGTTTGGCTCCCGATAAGAGAGGACCCAACATCTGTATTTCCTCCAGAGAAGAACCAGGTCCCGGGTTCCATCTGTACAGGCCGATTCCAGAGCAGAGCTAAATGAGGCACTCTTCTGAAGGCCCCAGCAACTGAAACCGTTTTTTAAAATCTGGCAAAGAGGAAGGAGACCTAGCCGATTGCAAAGAGACCAGACACAAGCCGGGCCCTCGTGCTACAAGAGTCTCTGGAATGTGCTGACCGATAGAGGGAGGCGTGGGTGTCCTCCTGTCTCCAGGGCAAGGAATTTCTGGTGCCCCAACCAGTTTAGCAACTCAGGGGCACCCATCTGCGGCCGGAAACGGGTCACCCACAGGCACAGGAAAGGTGCACAGCAAAGGCTGTGAGCGCAAGGTGAAACAGACTCTTCGTACATATGGCAACAGCCCGCGCCTCTGTGGGCCCTGGTGCGGGTGATGCCAATAAGGCAGGGGGCCAAATCATCTCAACAGAAGGAGACGGACCTTGTAAACCGGGTCAGTTTTAGCCCCACCAGTAAGTTCATCACCTGCTGGTGCTCAGTGGGTTTCGTGGGGCTAATGCCCTGGGAAGCACCAGAAGAGACCTCTCCAACCTGTGGCCCTCCAGATGCAGCTGCTTGCAAAGTGGAGAGCTGGAGGCCAGCCCAACCACCCTGGCACATGGCCTTGTTAAAGCCCTGGGGCCTTTTCCTTGGGGGGGGAGAAACTAAGAGGGGAGACGTAGAAGCGGTTCACCCAAGTGTGCAGAGCGGGGTGGGGGGAAGGTGAGAGGGTCATTCTCCCCACCACTGTAACAGAAGCGGGTGTTATCCAACAAAATGAATGCACAGGAGTTCTTTCCCAAAGAGAATTGGCTTGTGGAACTGCTTGCCACAAGACTCAGCAACGGCTGCTGCTGCTGCTGCTGCTGCTGCTGCTGCTGCCAGATTAGACAAATTCACGGAGGAGGAGGAGGAGGAGGAGGAGGAGGAGGCGGCGGCCCCTGGAAGCCGAGAGGGACGGACATCAGCACCTGGGCGGGGAAGCAAAGCTCCTAAAATAGCGGTTCACAGCATCCTTTCGCAACCCGTTTCCCAAGAATAAGGGCATTGTTTAAAGTGGGTTTAATAGCAGAAAAGTGCCACTGACCACCCATTTACATCTCACTGTTTCTTTCCCAGGCAGAGTGAAAATCTTGGCTGGAGTTTAGCCTGGCTGGCCTGGAGTGTGGCTGGGCGCCCACAAGTTGTGTGTCTGTGTGTGGGCATGTGCTGTCACAAAGCTGGGAAAAGATACGGAAAAGTCTGAGGAGACTTAGGTTTTCCAGTCCCAATCCCGCTCCTTGGCCATTTTCGTTCTGCTACTTTTCATCCAAAAATGCGGGTTGCTGCCCTATATTTTTAAGGCCAGGACCACCGTTAAGGAGAAAAACCAGAAATGTTTCTATCTGCCTCTTAATTTTGGAGCTGGTTGGGAGAGCGTCTCTCCCCCAAGGATGCTGTCGGCCCTCTGACCCCAGACTGGTTTTTGAAAGAATGGAAGAAAATTTCCGAATCTCTTCCTGCCCCCTCAAAGCGTTTGCAGCCTCCCCTAATCCGGGGCAGGATTTCAGCTCTCAAGCGCCCAGCCAGAACCGGGGAGAGCATTTGCCCGGGCACGCACTGGGTGGGGCCCAAAGGGGAGGTGGGGTTTGAAAGTCCCTCGGTTTCAGTCTGCCACCGAAACCTGGCGAGGCTGGCGGCTGGCCCCCTCCCATCCCCCACCAGGAAAGGCTCCCCAGGAGTGATTCACGGAGGAGGAGGAGAAGTGGGGAAGCATCTTGCGCTCTGGGTCCTGCATGGCGTTTGCAATGCTGGTTTTCTGTGGGCTGGGGAAACAAAGGGCGAACTGCCTGCAAGGGGGGAAAGCGAAAAGGGGAGGGGGACGCGTTCTGCAGATGTGGGGGCTGGCTCCCTTCCATTTACAAAGCCAACGTGTGGGGCAGGGTGGGGGTGCATGCGTTTAAGAAATAGAAATGCAACAGCAGTCCTTTAGCCCCAGAGGCAGCTCCCCTGCCTGTCGCCCGGGGAGGGGGGGCGGGGGCTCCAGCCCAGAGCAGCTCCTGGGCCAGCCTGCAGAGGCCGGTGCTGGCCTTCAGCCGCGCAGCTTCTGGGGAGACGCTTTACTGGAGCGTGCCGAGGCCCGCAGCCAAAGATGCGGCTGGTTGATTCCAATCAAAAGAGGGGATCCCGCCTCCTGGTCGGCTCAGGCGTGGGGGTCTCCCGGTTGCCGTCCTGCCCGGTCCCTCCGGCTAATCTGAGCACCGGGGAGAGAAAAGGGGGGGAAGTGGAGGAGAGGCTTGCTGGAGACAGCCCCCCCTTGCCTGCCACGGGCAAAATGGCCTCATTCTCGTGCCCTGGGGGGGTGGCTTTCCCCTTGAGCAGGTGGAATGTGGGGAGCCCTGGGGCTGTCCCAAGGAGGCAGGGGGCAGGAGGCACTTCCCCTCGTCCCAGGGCGAAAACCAAAGTTTGCGGGAACTGCCTCGGCTCAGGGAGTCCTGCAGCAGCGGGAACGGGTTTCCCCAGCTCTCCCCGTCCCGGGACTGAGTCTGGCTGCTGGCCAGGGAGGACACACCTTTCGGGAACCAGCTTCCTGCTTCCTGCTGCCCCTTTCCTATCCCGCCCTCTGTCCAAACAGTGGCTGGTGGCAAAGCAGACTTTTCTGGAGGCTTGTGGATATCCTCCTCAAGGGGAGGAGGGGACGACCAAGCCTGGAGTTTCCGAGGTGCCAGCCTCGATCCTGGCACCACTGCACTGCCAGTCAGGGCAACTGAGGGAGCAGGTGAGCGGATGGGTCCCCGGGGCTCCCCCTCCAGGTCCCAGCGCGATGCTCCTTGGTCCTCCGGATCCTGTCGATTCCGGGCACGGCTCCCTTTGCCTTCCTTAACAGCCCCAACCAGGAATCTCAGCTGCATTTCTGTTCAGAGCCGGAACGACCTTTTCGCTAAAGCGTTTCAGAAACGTATTTGCTTTCTGATGCCTTCCTGTCAAACTTTACGCACACAGGCACTTTCTGTCTAACTCCCCAAGTCATCCTGAATCTTCTTGAATAATTTCAGGTAGCTTTTTTTTTTTTAATCAATAGCTGACAGACTTGTCAAATTACTTTGGGGACCAACAAAGCAATTTTTAAACACGTGTAAACCCTCGTAGAGCTGTCAAACCCATAGAAAGCTAAGAGCAAAAGTGAGGGGCTGAGAAACGCTGCTTGACAGCATTACGGTTTTGTAAACTAGATATTAATTTATCGTTAATGAATCGCCGTGGAGCAATGACACGGATTCCTCAATGTTCCCACCCCACCCCTTGCAAAAATGAATTGCCCTGGAAAGCGGGGGGGGGGGCTGCCTTTAGCAAAGAAAGAGGCGAAGGGAACATGCACCAGCCCCAAACTGATTATTTGGTGGACCTCCAAAACGCAGGTGGATAGAGGCATTCAGTTAAAGAGGGTTGACTGGAGAGGGGTGTTTTGGGGTACATTCATAGCCCTAGCCAGCAGCCGGGTTGCCTTTTGGTAAAGCCTGCGTGGAAGAGCAAGATCAGGTGGATCCTCTCTCCCCCCAGAATTCACCAGTTGGCCATCTAAGGCCACATGGTCCAGTCCTGGTCAGTTTAAAATGGACAGGAGGCAGGGAGGGGAGGAATTTGGGGGCTCCCAGAGAACCAAGTGGCACCTCCATTTTCCAAAGGGCAGTCTTCTTACACCCGCAGAACAATCTAGCTGACCGATAAGGCTTACAGGTCACTCCACTCAGAACCGACTCTGATTCTATGCCCTGCCCGCTTTGCAATCATTAAAACCAAGATAGAACAACCACAATTGCGAATGAACACACAGAAAAGCTGCAGTGCTGGATAACTTTCAGCCACAGAGTGGCTGCAGAGGAAAAACTCTGATTTCAAGGCTGGAGCGACACACTGTAATTTGGGGGCCAGCCCCTGCCCGCGTGCCCGGGGCATGCATGCCATTGGCAGGAGCAGGGGGGAAATGGAACGAGATGCAGCGATCTATCCTGGGGTCTTCGAGACCACCGCTGCATGGAGACAGAACTGAAGGAGGACCCAATCATTTGTACAACCTGCCCCGACTCTGCCACAGAGAAGATTAAGGGAGCAAATTTTATTTATTTCCAAGGCCGCTTCTCTGGCCCCTGACCTGAGCGCGACTCTGGGCAGCTTCCAACATTAAAAACCACATCAGAAGGACGCCACATTCAGCATGCGCGGCCCGCAGCACTAGGAGCAGCGTTTCCCGCGGCCGGCTGGGGATCTGAGCTCAGCTGCTCCGAACCCTCCGAGGGGCTCTGCCCGCCCCAGATGCAAAGCTGCGCCAGCTGTGGAAAAACGAAGCTGCTCAGGAATTCCACATCCGCTTTCCTGCGAGGGGAGGAGCTGGAACACGATATGCTCCAGATATGCTCCAATTCTTTCCCACGTGACCAAAATCTGCAGCCCGAGAATATTTGGAAGCCTCGCCAAGAAGGAGAGAGCTTTTAGCTTCCCGGTGCTTTGCTTCCTAAAAGGCCAAAAGATTGCAAACTCTGAAATCGAGAACGGGCCAGGCCGGGAAGGCGGTGGCTGGCCTCCCTCGGTCCGCCACAACGGCTGCAGATTTGCCTCAAATTTGAAAATCCCCAGGCAGAAGGTTCTTTCTTCCGAGGATCTGATGCATTCCACACACTCTTGCCATATGCAAAGTGACCTAATTTTAGCAGTTGTTTGCAAATACCTGATCCCGGAACAAGCTTTTCCTTTTTCCCACCTTCCCCATGCTTGGGAAAGGCCTCCCGCCAGCCTCTGCCCCGACTTTATCCCTGGGTAGCAAAACAGGGACTTTATCGGGAAGTCTGGAAATAATTTAGGCTTTTGCTATGGCTTCAGAAAATAATTCAAAAAATTAGGAAATGTGGGAAAGAGGGAGGACCAAGAGACCGGACAAGGCCCAGGGGTGCCTCTAACATTTTCTGAGCAGTGAAGAACGATGCCTCCTCACGCCAAAACATTTCACAGGAGTTACTGTGAAGAGGCGCACTGACCCCTGACCTGTTTTGGGCAGCAGGGCTCAATCTTAGGAAGCGACAGCAAGGAGAAGAGGACCTCTGAGCACGGGCAAAACCCTTGAGTATTTCTTCCGCAAACAAAGCTATCCATGCCAGCAGATGCAGCTCCATACCAAGGCTGGGTCAGCACCCACGCCCATCTGCAAAGGGGCGAGGTCTGGCGCACCCCTCTCCCGCCCCCTTGCCAATCTTCTGGGCTGCCCCACAGTCAGGTCCTGGACCCTCCCTGGCGCGCAACCACCTGGGCTGACTCTCGAGCCCCCACCCGCCCCTCGCATCTGCTAGCCTTGGGTGGGCGTCTTGGCTTCGTGGCGGAGGAAGCGCAAGGAAGGGAGGACGGAATCAGCGGAACATCAGGGAGGAAGAGGCCCTCGGCGCACACTCACCCTTAGGGGAGCTCCATGCACCGGCCAAGTCCCGCGCCTGTTTTGGAGGAAGCCCATCTCGCACAGCCGAGTTCCAGGGATCCCCTGCCGTGCCGAGGGCTTCCAGAAGTCACGGAGGGGGCGGGGGGAGGCTGGAAGACACTCACCACCGGCCCCCAAACAGGAAGTGAGCCCGCAACTCCTCGGACCACCTCCTTGTATGGTATGAGCGCTCGGCCTCTGCACACGAGCGCTTGGCTCCCAGCCCAACCACTTCTGGCCTCAGGAAACGGTTCCGGCACGCTGTCCGTCGGCAGGAACGGTCCCGGGAAGTCTCGAGCCCAGCTGGCCGCCCGCTCAACCCCTCGCAGACGCCGCCACTGGGAGAGGAGTTCCATTGAGCAGGGGCCAAGCCCCTCCTTTGGCTGCATCTGAGGGTGGGCTGAAAAAACGCATGCCGGAGCGTGGAGAGCCGTGCCCGGCAGCCGGGGCAGACCCTTTCGGCTATGGAGCATCCCCTTGGGGGGCCTTTCTGTACGGGATGGGAGGTTTGCCCCGCAGAGGCCAGAGACGGAAGAAATCAAAAGGGAACTGCTGCCCACTCTGCAGATTATTTGGGAGACCGTGGATCTGGATTAAATTGAGAACTGAGCCGGACGTGTTTAGGCTGAGCCCACAGCAGGGGCAGCCAAGGCTTTCTCCAAACCCACCACCCCACCCGGGCCTGGCACACATTGGAAGGAAGCAGAGGAGCCAAGGCACCACCTCTTCTTGCCATCATGGGCTCCTCTGCCCTTTGAGCCAGGCAAGGGGCCACAAGTTCAGGGAGGACGCTTTCTCTATCATTGCTCCTGTGAAAAGGCAGCACCTCTGGACCGCTACCTCTTTATCCTCTCAAAGGCAACCAGAAATATAAAAAGGGCAACGGTACAAAAATACTCCCTTCTGCAATCTTACATTTCTGCCAGAGATCTTGCAGGCTCACCGCTCTGGAGCGTTTAAGAAGAGGCTGGACAGCCAGCTCCTGAGGATGGCTCAACTGGAGGACCAGATGACCGTTCCAGAGGGACCCAATTCCATGCCCGTGGGGATTCAAAGCAACACCTCCCCAAAGAGCCATGGCCCACCTTGACCTAACACAGGCCCCCCTTGAGACCCGGCACCCCAAGCGCCAGCACATCATGGTGGCTTGTGAAGATGCCCAAGGAGGCAAAGTCCAAGGACTCCGCATTCCTCCCCTTATCGCTTCCTCCTCGCCAGCAGGTGGTAACTCCTTCACCTGGACTTTGGCACTAAAGTTCTACTTTGCAGAAAACGAAGAGAAAACACAGGGGCTTTTTTGGGGGGCGGGGTTGGGACACTGCTGTTGACCTTCAACCATCTCAACACTCAAGACTATTCCGGCACAAAGCCACTTTGGGGAAGAAAAAAAAAGCCACTGATTATTGTTTGTTTATACCTCAACCTTCTGTTGAAACCAAAGCAGGGGTCCAGAATGAAAAAAGGAACTTTGGTACAAGACCAGTCCAGTTTTCCCCGTGCTATTCACCCATCGCGAGTGTATTTTGCTGGGTCAGAAGGCCTTCAGCTTTGTTCACACAGGGCGACAGCCTTAGCTTAGTGGTTTACGTGATCCAGCCTCCAGTGCGAGCCAGGCCTTAACCCTAACCACGCTTAAAACCCACCCACATTTAGCACGATGTGGGGACACAGTCTCTGAACTGCTCTGCCTGGCCGGCTGACATTCCTGTGCCTCTCAGCAAACCCGCATCTAGCTTTTCACGAGCCGAGTTCCACCTTGGGGAAAAACACTGTAAAACAGCAGACTCACAGCTGATCTTTTAACTAGAGATTGTTCTGAGACGTTTCAGGCCAACAAGGTCCCGTTTAATGAGACGCGGCGGTGCCTGCCTGCTTCGAAAGGAGCAAGACTTCAGCTACTGCTTCAGGGCGCGCTCGGAAGAGAAGAGAGCCTATCCCACGGCTGGGACTGACACGCGTTTATCGCTCTGGCTCCCAGACTATTGATCCTTCTGGCTCCTTTGCCAGGAGGAGGACTCGCGAGGTGGGCTCTTTTTCCACCGTGAGAGAGCGGGAAGTGGGAGACCGACCGGCTAAATCGATAAGCAGAGGAGAGGAGAGGAAAACCCAGGGAAGGGATCGCTCCTCGACAGCTGACCGGGTGCTTCCTGCACCGTCCCAACAGCAAGGCCAGCTTGGCTGATGGGAACCAAGGGGTCTTTTCCAAGGCCAGGATCTGGTACCCGCCATTGGCTCGGTGCTGCCCAGGAGGCTTGCAAGGGCGCCATCCCCCCCCCAACGGCCGCAGCCATCCCACCACAGGAGCTGTGACAGGCTCAGCAGCTCTGGTTCCACAATGGCACCGCTGGCTTTTGAGTGGACACCGATGAAGTCATTCCGTTTATTGCTTTGGCACGCCTGCTCGTTCCCACTTCTCTGCCATAAATCTGCCCGCTGTCCGCTTCTTCACCACCACTGCCGCCATCCCTGGCTCCACCTGAAACGCTCAGCGAGGGTGTCCCTGCCCCTCCCGGCCCCCCCTCCCCACCCAGAATCTCAAAGCGCTGCCAACGGCCAGCGAAGGCATCCCCTGGGCCCTTGTAAAAACAGGACAGAAATGGACAGTCACACACTGTGGAAAAAGGCAACCTGCAGAGAGAGTAAAGAGAAAGAGGGGTGCTCCTCCTCCCCCCGCCATTTCTTAATCAGGTGTCTAGCCCTGCCTACGACCCACCCGAACGTCGGACTGCGCGTCTGATTGCGCCCACCACAAAAGGCTGAATCCTCAACCGCCCTGATGTTTTGCCGAGAGCCTCTGGTCAAGGTGGGGGTGCAAGCGGCACAGGAAGGGCGGGAACCACAACAACAATTGGACACCACACCACAAACAGCAAACAGCGCTCTCCTCCCGGACAAACTGGCCGGGTGGCTTTGATTCTGCAGCAGCAGCAATGCCGCGTAATTAGGCAGCCACGGCAGCTTGCCGGAGACCAAGAGTGGACCCAAAATCTGACACCAGAAGCCACAGGCCTGTCGCTGTCGCGCTCCAGAAGTGTCCTCCGTGCACTGGGAGGAAAACAGGCCGCTAATCCGGGGCTAAACATGTGGCGGGGGAGCAGCGGGTAGGAAGGAGGGACCGGGAGTCTGCCTTGATCAGCAGCAGAAATTTGGCCGGTGCGGGTTTTCCAACCTGGGCCTGTGCAACCTCTACGCCTGTTGAACCTCTACCTGTCTGCAGCTTCCAGGAGCAGAACGGGCATCTTTAGACCCGCCCCAACCCGAAAATCTTTGCTGGGACTGCCGGAGGCACGCGGGGGGCAGAGGCCGCTCCCCTTCTCCTCCCACCCCGGCTGGACAGCGCCAGGCACACCCCGTTTCTTACAGCCGCAGGAACACGCCTCTCGCAGCCGGGGGGCGGGACCGGAGGGGGACCCGCCGCCCCCCCGCTCCCCCCCCCCGGTAAACGCAAGCGGCTTCTGCTTCCTCCGCCAGATCAGAGGGATCGCAGCGCGCTCCTGCTTCGCGCGCCTGCGGGACCGACGCAGAGCGCTTCGCAAACGGCGAACCACCGGACGAGTCGAGGTACCTTCTCGAGTTCGCGGCTCGGGGGGAAAGGGGCTCCACGGCGGCGCCCGCTCCCGCAGCAGGATGCGCGGCCCCAGCCGCCACGCACCCATCGGCCGACCGCCCGGACTCGCGGCTGCGACTGCCCGGCCGCGCGCCCTCCGAAGGAGGGGAGGGGAGGGGAGGGAGGGGAGGGAACGGCGGGCGTGCCCGGCTCGGCTCGGCTCGGCCGGGCCGCGGGAGACAGGGCGAGCGAGCGCCTCACCTTGGCAGCCAGTGCCGCTGCCGCTGCCGCCGCCGCCAAAGCTCCGCTGGGGAAGGGAAGGCGCCTCGCCTCGCCGCCGCCCTCCACCATGGCGCTCCGGCCGCCGAGAGAGGGGCAGGCGTTGGGCAAGGGGCGCGCGGCTGAGGCCCCCGGCCCGCCCGCAGCTGCAGCCGCCTCGCCTCCCTCGCCTCGCCGGCTTCCGCGGGAAGGGAGGAGACAAAGGCGCGCTCGGCTCGGCTCGGCCCGGCCCCTTGCCTGCCCAGCTGCCCGCCCCTCCTCGACCCCCGGCTGGGAATCCCGAAGGGAGGGAGGGAGCGAGCGAGCGAGCGACGGACGGAGGCGGGAGGGAAGCAGGACGGGGCGGCGCGCGCTTCCCCCGGGCGCTGCTGCGGCGCGGCCGCCGCTTCCCCGCCCGAAGCCGGCCTTGCGCGGGGCTCTCTGCAGATGCTCAGAGGCCCCTGCCAGCCGGAGGGTGGCATCGGCCGCCGCAGGCGAAGGAGGCGCCGCGTGAGCCGGAGGAGCGGCCCCCGAGCCACGGCTGCTGGAGCCCGGCTCTGCTTCGTACAGCTCCCGTGCTTTGCCACCCGGCCTTAGGACAGACGGCTCCGGCCCCGCCTTCCCTCCGGCCCCTTCCTGCTCTGCTCGGCCCTCGGTCCAGCTGCTGCCCGGCCGGTGCCGTGCCCAGGAGCGTCCCGGGAACAGGCAGCCCCAGGCCAGGCGCGCCCTGGCTTCAGAGCGGGCTTGAGCGAGGGAGCCCGGCGACTCGGCTCGCATCTCGCCCGTCCGACGCAGCCGGCGGGGGATGAGGAAGGGACCCCTCGCGGGGCCCTCCCTGCCAATCTGCCGGCCGCTCGCGGCAGGCTGAACGGGGTCGCTGCTGCCATGACTAAGCCGCCTTGTTGGAGAGGACAGTCCCCTGGAAATGGGGGGAGGGGAGGGGGCTCCCAGTGGAGGGAGTGCCTGACCAGGAAGCCACATCTGGGAAAGGTGGCCGCTTAATAGCCTGCCTCTGGAACTTGGGAAGCCTTGGCATCTCCTACGGAGGATGGCAGAAGGGTCTGGTGAAGCCTGTTTCCCTCTCGGGGCATAAAAACCAGCAGGAAGGCAGCTGATCCCCCACAGCCTCCAACACCAGCTCCATCCCTTTGCCCGTGCTGTAGGAAAGACGCCAAGGCAGCCCAGAAGAACCCCAGACACAGAGGTCCATCTCAGGCCTGGTCTGGCCCTCTGCACAGCAGCCTGGATCTGGGCCGGGCAAATTCTGGCTGCTTTGCGTTTATCCAGGTTGCTGGAAGAGAACAGACCCCAGTCTGCGAAGAATTGGCAACAGGCACAAACAGACTGCCGGAAGGTAAACAGTGTGGGTGAGCTTCGTGGCATCTGTGAAGTGGCAGAGCGTGGCAGATCCAAAACATGGCAGTGGCGGCTGCAAGATTTCTGCCTTTCTTTCAAAAAGACACTTTTGTGGTGGGGGGAGAAGAGCCTGACTCATCCTTGCTAGAGAAAAAATGACATTCAGTGCCAGCAGCATTCAAGAGTTCCCCTTCTGAGATTATTATTATTATTATTATTATTATTATTATTATTATTATTATTATTATTATTATATCTACTCAACCTGGCCTTGTCTTCCAAAAGCATGCCTGCAAATTAAAAGTTAATGGAGCAGATTTAATGCTGATGTCAGGGAATCTTCCACCAAGAGCTGGTTCTGGCAGCAGCCGAACGAGCACCTGCTTCGGCCCTGGGCGGGGATCCCTAATGATTGCAAACGGACTACTATCCAAAATGGAGTCTGGTAGGGAGTGGCTGGGAAGCAGGGCGCTCGTGCTGGGGGCACCCCTGAGAAGCCATTTGCTTAGACGAGGACAGGTGGGGGAGGACGGTTCCCCGCGCTCCCACAAAGGACTGTCCCTGTTCTGTCGCCATACGATCCACTCTGTCTTCGCTTTGTTCCTTTGTTGTCAGGCACTTCCCGGGTCTGGAAGTGGTAGAATCTGAGTGGCAAATCTCTGTTGGATGCCCCCATCGGCCGGATCTCGCCTCTCCTCCGACTGCCCGCAGCTAAGGCCTCCGCTCTTTCACGAGGGGTGGAGAAGGCACCCGAGGCCTTCCCCATGCCAGGCAAGGGTCCATCTCTGGAAGGTGAAGGGCAGGCGGAGGTGGGCATGGCTGCAGGGAACCCAGAGGAGGAGCGGGGGCTGCCCAGCCGGGTCCCTGTCTGCAGTGAGTCCATGCACCGGCTCAAGAGGAGGAGGACAAGCAGGAGATGGCCTCGTGCTGGGTTGAAGAGGAGCCCAAATGGCAGAGCTGTGGCAGGGGGGTGCGGCGGGCACAAGGAAAGCAATGGTAGCTGAATATTGTTTTGGAAAAAGGGGCTGGGGGCATGTTCTCAGCACAAGTGCCACAGGACATGGCTTGTCCCTATTCCATCAGCAGGGCCTCCAGAGCCAAACAGTGTCTACTTGGAGTGGGACCGCCCTCCTCTGAATCACGCTGCTTCTCTTCCAAAAAGAGCCTCAAAGTCATCCCCTTTAAATCTGGGTGTCCTTGGGGCTGATGTCCCCCAGGGGCAGCCACCTGGGCCTGACCCAAAGCTTTCAGGGAGCTGGAGTCCCACGCGCCTGCCTGCCTGCCTCCCAAATGCTTGGGGGAAACAGTGGGAAACACCTTCCTTCCCTTGGCGCCTCCCCACACGAGCCTTTGGGACAGCGCCCCTCCACAGGCCACCCGAGGCCTGGCGCGGCCTTCCAGTGGGCAAGAGCTGTGCCCCAACCTGGGGCAACTGCATCTCCTGGCCCCAGCAGCCCTCCCTGCCGGGCCCCGTCGATAGCAAAGGAGGGCTCACAGCTCTGCTTTTAGCCACTTCGGGGCACCAACGGAAGGTCAGCGCCCTTCCTGGGAGGTCGTTCGGCGCAGGTTGGCTTGGGATTCAGGGCCTGTGGGCTTCTGCCCTGGCCGGAGAGAACTCGGTCTGGATGAGCGGCAACGCCTGCTGCCTTTCAACCCAAGGAAGAGGGCGGGATGTGATTTTCTTCAGCTGAAAATTACAGGGCCCGTCTGTAGTCAGTGTGATGTGGGTAGCTCCCCCGTTCTGCCAAGGCTAAATATGGCTGGCTCGCCCAGGGACACCCCAGATGTGGCATTTCCTCCCTGGGAAGCCAAAAGCTCTGGAGGGCAGGGCCGGCTCTGGGCTCAAAGAGACGGCCCCTTGGATGAATCCAGGACAGGAGCGTCCCAGAGTCTGAAGGTATTTTGAACTGCTTGGAAAGGAAAGGCCAGAGGATCTGAGACAGGACTGATGGATCAGATCATTCCGCCCCGCATCACCAGCTCCGTGTTCATTCGGAAGTCTGTTCCGACCCATTTTTGCGCTGACCTGCACATTTGTTTTTTAAGTGCATGGACATTCTTAGTTGCAAACAATTTCAACCCCTTTTTTGCATGACAGGCAAACTACTTGATCACGAAGCAACCATTTCTTAGATGCACTTTGTCCCAAAAGGGTTGGGTCTGGACCCAAGAACGGCCCTTCACGTCCTGCCGCTGTTTTCCCAGCCATTCACCCTGACCATAACTCTGCGACCTCACACCAGAAAGATCACGCTGGCTGGGGATTAGCATCAGGGCCTGGTGAAACAGAGCTGGGAGGCTTCTGTCCAGAGCCAGCTGTGCGGTAAACTCAGATGCCTCCCCACCTCTGGCCCAGCGTGCCCTTCCTGTGCTCCCCCAGGGTCACGCCCCCCTGGAAGAGGCAGCAGACGTGCTGCTGCTGCTGCTGTGCAGGAGAATTAATCTCTCCAAGAGTTAGATCAGCACATTATCTCTCCCACAATTCCTGGCTGTGATGCATTTTCCCTTCGCCTGTCAGCTTGCTAAAACCTACAGCCTCTCCGGCAGAAGCCAAAAGGAGTGGGGCACGGCTCGGTTTCCTTCTACCTGCTTGGCTCCAAGGGGCCCCCACGTCTTTCTGCTCTAGCACAGGGCAGTCAGTGCCCGTTCTGCTCAGCCGAGGTTGCAGAATAAGCCAGAGTGGCAGTCTTTCTACGACAGGCTGAATCCCCAACAGCTGGAAACCGCTGCTTACAGAGCATGACTAGTTGGGTTCCTACGACCCCTGAACATGTCACAGATCCCCAGAATTGGTGGAAGCTCTCGGTGGCTCTGCCCACACCCCCTGGCTGCTGAACTAATCTATTGGTGGGCTTTGCATGGCACCCGGAGCCAGACCCGCAACGAAGCAAAAACGCAAGTTAACAAAGGTGGGAAGTTCTGCAAATGCAGCTTACCAGATTTGGTTCTGAGTGTTTTGTGAACACGGCTGCTCTTCTTGAGCTTAAGCTACGTGGCAGATTGTCGGAAGGATTAAAAATAAGGCGGAGAGGAAATTATTTATGCTTGTTTGAGCTTCCTCAGAACAAAGGCGGGAGAGTCTAGATCTTGAAGAACAAACAAAAATGCAGGTTGCCGGGAGGGACGGTTGTTCCTGGCCCATTAAAGGGGCCTCTCTCGGCTACCTGGGAGGGCACCCCACACTTGGCGGAGTCAAATCCAATGCGACATCCCCGAGGTAGCTCCCAACGTGGACCTGATGCGTTTATGAAAGGGGCTCCGTAGAGCCTCCATGTCCAGAGGCACCCTAGCCCCAGTGCCCTGCGTGAGGGCTTTCCTGAAAGAGCTGGCAGTCTCCCTCCCCTGTGTTAGCTTCCACCCATTAAGGGGAAAGTGAGTGAGGCCCCCAGAAGGACACTCCACCACCCTGAAATGCTGGGCAGCCCAGATTCCCCATCTGGGGGAGGGAGGCGGAGAGACACAGGGACCCCTGCCCCGTCTCACGTGCAATAAGCCAAGGGGCCCCTCTGCGCTCTTCTTCGCCCCGGCCTTTCAGCCCCCTCGCCATTCTGGGTGCAACGACGGAGCCGCCTTGCAGGGCTGCGCTGCTGAAGGAGCTGCAGCAGAAGACTGCCAGGACAGGTGCGCCAGCCCCAAGCCCCGGGACCCCACCCCTCAGTGGCCACCCTCTTGCCTTTGGGCTCCTGCGCTTTCTCCTCCCGCTGCTCCTTCGGTGACCTGCCCTGTTGCCAGACGGGCTGATGACTCTGGAGCGGGGGGGGGGGGCAGAGCCTCATGCAACTGGAAGCATCCCCTTGGGGGCTGCTGTTCTTTCCTGTCCCCGATGTATTTATTTATTCTCATCACTTCTTGCATCACCCTGTACAGCAACAGCCGGGCAACTGAACTCTGAACAAAAACCCACCCTAAAAGCAGCCGGCACAACGCAGCCTCTTGGGGGCGGACGGTGCAAGGCTCCAGGCCGCCCTGTGAGCTCTGCCAGTCCAGACACCCCCATGGGAAGGCCACAGGCGGGGCGGGGCGGGGCGGGGCGGGTCGCGATGGCCACAGACTGGCCAGCGTCAGCTGCCCTTGCGCACGCATGGAGGAGGCTCCATTTCACCGGCCCCGGGAAGAAAGCAGAGCCCGCCAGATTAGGACAAAGGGGCCCTCCGATCCAATCCGATCCAGCCACTTCTGCTCCTCTTCGGGAAGCCAGAGGGTGGAGGCACCGGAGCCACGAGCAAAACAAGCCGTCCCTTGGGGGCAATCGAGTTACCGAGATTAAATGAGTCCTCTCATCGCCAGTCATAATTAATTCTGGGAGGGAAGCAGGCAGAAATCACCACTTTCATTTGCGTCTTCCTCACCCAGAAGTCCATCCATTACACGTTCTTTTGGGTAGTTTTTGATCCATTACACGGTGATTGGAAGCCAGAGGGTGGCACCTTCCTTTCTCGGCTGCGTGTCCCGAGCCCCACTTGTTGTTCACTCAGCACACCCCTAGGTTTGCCTCCCTTTATGGCATTTCATCGACACGCAAAACGGAGGAGACGCAAAACCGCAACCGAAGCAGAGGTACGCCACCCCACTGAGGAGGCTTCCGTGCCGCGTCTCCCCTGTGCCCGAGCCTGGCAGGCTATCCTAGTGCCACCTCCGCCCATGGCTCCAGAGGTTTGGGGCGTCAACCCCCATCATTCCCAACCCACTTGGTAAACGGAGCTTAGCCGAAAACATCCGAACAGCACCGGGTCTTCCAAGTAGGAAACCCACCCAAGTGGGCCTCCTTGATGCTGGGAGAGAAGTTCAAAGGATGACAGCCAAGGACAGGGTCTCTCCAGCCTGCCTTTCAACAAACCAGGTTCAGCCTGCACCCCAGCAGCTGTTTTGCTTGAGAAGCATGTCCTCTGCTCGGGCTTAGCGAGAGCTTTTCAAGCACAGCAATGCCTTCCGGCCGCTGCATCAGAAATTCAGAAATCGTGGACGGCCTGCAGCTGGCAGGGAAGAGACAACTTCTCCGAACAGAAATTTGAAAGTGGAATCCCCCCCTTCCAATTACTAGTCTTAGAAGGCACCTACGAAGCTTTAACGATCACACAAGAGGAAGAGCGAGGGGCCACGAAGGGTCTCTCCGTCTCCTCTTTCAAGCAGAAAAACTTTAGGGCTCCCCCCCATCTCTTTAAAGAGGGGAGAGAAAAGAGAAAGGCAATTATTTTCCAAGGTCGCTGAGAGTTTGCATGAAGCCGGGATTCTGTTTTGCTTTGTTTTGTTTTTAAAAATGCACGCCTTTGACTTCGCCTTCCGAAAATACAGATACTTGTTAACCCAGAACATCTGCTCGGATCTGAATGCAATTATCAAGGGAGAAAAGGAAAAAAAACCCAGGCCTTGAGTGAAGGAAGAGGGGAGAAAAACACCTTTCTGCGCGGCTGGGCGCTCCGCCCCGTTTTGACTGGAGAGCAAAATGGCACAGCGACTTGGCGGCTTGACGTCCAGCCCAGCGGCCAAAATATGCAGCTTTGCCTTGGCGTTTTGCAGCACCAGAGTCAGGGCACCAGCAAGGCCAGGGGACTGCCGGGAAGGACTCCGTGGCTGCACATTAAAGCCGGGTTCTTTACTGAAATCCTCCCCATCTCCCCTCGTGGAGACACGAGCTGCGCTGGTCATACAGCTGTGGCTCCTCCGGCCATTTGGTAGCCCACCGTGGACCCTGGTGGCCCCAAGACCTGGGCCCCTGCTGTTCCCCAGCGCAGCTCAGTGCTCAGGCTCCATGGCAATCCTGGCTGCCAAAGCCCTCCCCAACAGCCATGCCGGGTACCCCAGACCCCCAGCTTGCAGCCTGGGAAGGTTCGACAAGCCCAAGGGCCACAAGATGCTGGAGAAGAAAAGACAATAACAGGTGCTGGGCTCTTCCCGCCCCAGGGCTCCGTTCACGAGGGACACCAAACCTGGCCATTCAGATCACACGATCTACTTGAGAAACGTGTCTCCTTGCGCCTTACAAAGACTCAGTCATAAAAATCCAGTACGGCTCCTATAATTATTAAAACAACCATCCCGTTAATTAACCTTTAAAAGAAAGCTCAGCTGAAACCAGACTCAGACTGGACTTAAAATTAACAGCTTCCACCGTGTGATGACATCTCAACACTTGGTGGAAGAGCCATTTTAATGCCCTCCTGAAAGTTGGGGGGGGGGGTATTTGCTCAGGATACAAGCTGGAAATAAGGGGGCAGCCACAGAAAAATGGGGGGTCTGATTGCACCCACCATCAGCTCACTGGGTGTCCTGGATTCCCGCAGCAGGCTGAGCCGAGCCACACAAACTGACTAACCAGGGTTAAGCCTAGCCAAGCTGAGAAAGGGGCGTAAAGGCCTCGGGTCCTGCACCCAAGCCATTTTCTGCCCCGCTTCTGGAGCCTCTCTCAGTCGGAAAAGAAGGAAAGCCGTTTTCTCCCGGAGCTCCTTTGATTCTGCCGCAGACCCTCACCTTCCAGAAGTGTTGGGCTACGGACCCAGAATTCCCAGGGAGGGAGTCTCCGAGAAGCAAGGGGCAAGAATACGCAGGGGTGTCTGCCCGGAGGGCAATTCTTGGGAGGGGACAAGAGCAGAGGTTCAGGCCTGGCTTGGGGGGGGGGCAGCCAGGCACTGCACTGCCAACTGCGTGGAAGAGGAGCCTCCCCAGCCTGAAGATCCCCCAGGGAGGATGTGCCTCCCACTGTGTCTCCCCTTAGGGTTGAAAAATGGGGGAATGACCCCACTGTTGGAGGTGCCCACATAATGCAGGACGGGACATTTGTCCCTTGTCCAAGAACCTTTCCCCCCACACAGGGAAGGTGCGTACCCGTTTTTCAGAAGTTTTATTAAAAGGCACGTGCTTTTGTGAACCCGAAATGGGGCCATCAGACTCCCCGCTTTTGGGCTGCCGCAGAGCCGCACGGCTCTCCTCCTCCAAGGCTCTGGACCAGATGCCACACTCGCCCCAGGGCATCTGGACAAAGGGACGGGCCACTCCGGCTGCAGAGGCCGCCGGTCCTTCGGGGCTCAGCTCTGGACCCATCGGGGACCCTTGTGGCTAATTCACCTCTTCATCCCGGGAAGAAGGATGAGGCGGCCGCCTGATCCCCCCCCCCATATTCTCCTGCACTTAGGGAGAGACCACGCTCTGCCGCAGGACCTTGAAGAAGACAAACGGTGGGCCCTGGCCGTAAATTTTGTCAGGTGGCGTGAAAACCAAAGTTTCCAATAGAAGCGTTTTGGATGCCCCCCCGTCTCCCGGAGCAGCTCAGTTCCTGCAGAGAGAGACGGATTAAACCAGAGACTAACTTTCTTGGGGGGAGTGGGAGACCGACTGCCCCACCGAAGGGTATGGGTCTCCTCTGCCTCCCACATCTCTCCCGCCAACCTGATTCAGTGCCCCTGGGTTGCCCTCGCTTGGGGCATGGAGGGTGGCTTGGGTGGCGCCCAGCGCCTGGGGAGGGAGGCAGGAGCCAGAGGTCTTGCTCTGGCTCCTCATGGGGGGGGGGCGGCTCCTTGGACTGTGAATTGATTTCAAATCCTTTAATCCCACTTTTCTTGCAAAGTAACCCTAACTGGCTTCCCCTAACAAGGGACCCACAAATAAAAAACAATTACAAAAATAAAAGCAGACCACGCTCTTCCACTATTGCAGCAATATGTAAATCCAAAAACATGCAGCTGAAAGTAATGGCAAACTCCCCCCCAAAGAAAACGTCCACATGTGTCCAGACTTCGGCCATTTCCACGCTGCAGCGCCTTCCCCGGTGGAGAGAGAAGCAACCAGGACGCCTGCGGGGCCACCAGCCACGCAGCCTCGGCTGCCAACGGCTTCTGCCCCGAATGAGGGCAGAGCTGTGGGGAGAGGGGCGGGGTGGGGCGGGCACACCTCCGGTACCGAAGGCTCTCTTGCTGCCTTCCAAGACGTTCCTCTGCCTTCTCTCTTTTCAGCTCAATTATGATCTCACTTCTTAATTTTTCCTTCTCCACGCGAAGCCTCCCACTGGCACAACACCTTCCAGAGAAGACTTATCCAAAGGCACATTTTGCAGCCACCAGAGCCAGCTGGTTTGGAGCATGTGCGAAGTGTTAAAACAAGAACAGACTCGCTATGGCACCCCTGTTGGGCTAGAGGATACATTGAATATCCTGGGTGGCTGCATTTTAAAAACTCATGCCAAATTATTTGAACCAATAAGTGGGGAGAAGAAACAGGCAGGTGAGCCAGGCTGGAGAGGGGGAGACTTAATTGCTCGGTGGCTTAAAACACCCCAAGACCTCGGAACAACTTCCCCGGCTGCAGAAACCCGCTCGCCCTTGCTGACATCACCACTTGGGGTTTAAACCAGCAGGTGGAAGAGTCCCTGGGGGTTGGGGGGGAGGCTGTGAGACACAAGCTCGTTCCAGACAGCCCCAAGAAAG
Organism: Python bivittatus; assembly: GCF_059951505.1. Taxonomy (NCBI): domain Eukaryota; kingdom Metazoa; phylum Chordata; class Lepidosauria; order Squamata; family Pythonidae; genus Python; species Python bivittatus. Next base: position 785,050 of record NW_028277076.1, on the reverse strand, counting down.
CTTATTCAAGAAGCAGGGGAAAAGCACCCCCCTTCAAAATAGCATCCAAGAGGTCAACTTCCATTAAAACTTGCGGACGTCTGCCTGTCGCACCTCTGCGGTGAGGCTGCCGTGTCTGGAATCTCATGGAAGACCTGGGGAAAGGTGCCTGGGGGTAGCAATGGGGAAATTTAGAGAGGGAAGGGGAGAGGAAAGGTGGTTCCTGCAGGAGTGAACAAGACTTGCTTTAAATCCTGGGTCATGGTCAGCTACAGGAATATCCTTTCTGAGTCTGGCCAAGATTTGGAAAAGAGAGCAACGGTAGAGTGGCAGCTGGGCTTTTTGAAAAGAAAGCACCTGGCAATCATAAAGGGGCCATACAAAGACGAGGACCTCCTCCTCCTCCTCCTCCTCTCCAGCTGATCTCCATCCCTTTTGTCCAGCAAAAGGAAACTTTCGAGATCATTTCAGGACAGGAGGACAAGACAAAAAGCCTTATCTGCATGTGAACAAGAAGGTGGATCAAAGGAGAAAGCTCCTTCTGGTGACAGAAAAGTGCCCCCCAACCCCCACCCCAGCTTCCTGGCCTCCATCTTCAGACTCAGTCTGGGCAGGGGGCACCAAGGAAACGCCCGAGGCTGCTGTTTCTGCAGAACCTCCTCCTTTCTTTCCTGCCAGAGATTCACTGGGGCCTGATGGGGGATATCCCCACTCAGCCTTGGTTACAACTTAGGGGGGTTTTCCCCCCAAGCTGTAAAGGAAAGGGAGAGCACAGGTGGGGGCTCAGGTGCACATGGGGGGGCAGAGAAAACAGGGAGGAGCATCCCCCCCCCCGCAAGCCTCGGTTTCTTCCTCCAACAGAAGTTTAAGCAGATGTTGGCCGATTTCAGAAGGCCAGGAGGTCCAAGGAAGAAAGTGGCTTTATTCGGGGTGGGGGCACATCCTCTTATACTGCTGGGGGATCAAGAGCCGAATGCAGGAAGGGGAGGATGGACTGGTTAGATGTTGATAGTGCCACGATCCACTGAGACTTGCGGTGGTGTGCAAAAGAGTACAGTTCACTGAAGTCAACTTAAGATTCACTTAAAATCAGAGCAACCGAGAAGAACTCCCCCACACACAGAGAAGCATTTTTGCTTCCCTCCAGCCCCAGATCACCATTTGGTCTCCACACCTGCATCTCAACGAGGGTGTTGCGTTTCTCACTGTGGGTCTGCTCTCTTCTTCCTTCCAACCTGTCCCTTTCCTTCCCCCCCAACACCCGAGCAAATGTGAGCATGCACACACACACACACACACACACACACACAGAGCCCTGCTGCATTTTTCCAATGCATTTTGTTGTCATCCTTGCTTCTGCAAATTATAGGCTATAAAGAATTAACGGCCGATTATAAATCAATTTACTGCGCTGGGAAACAACAACAACTCCGTATTTTGCATGGGGCAGCTTTTCAAAAGAAAACTAATTAACTGGGTTCATGTTTTAATCTTTAGAAAATTAGAGGAGGATTGGAGATTTTTTGCCTGCTAAGACAGCGGGGGGGGGGGGGGAAATGCGTTTGTATGCACTGGCACCTGCCCAATATGTCACAACCAGAGTGCACAAAACAACTCAAGGGATCGACACAGACTGCACAAGGCTCTAGTTCTCACCGATGTGATAAATGAGCATAAATGTCTTCGCATCCAGACACCTATTTTGTCAGGGAGAAAGGCTGAACTACAGCCCTTGTGCCTGATAAATGAGCTTAATCACATCTCTTAGAAGTTACTGAAATGATTCTCTCCCAGATCTTGCCGCTCAAAGCCCTTGGGTTTGATTCCAAAACAGGACCAGTGGCATCCAATGAAGAACGTGCCTATTTATTTGCTTTAAAAATATGAATTTTGCTCGACCTAGTCGCTTTGCAGGACAGCCAGAGCTCCGCGCCCGTGAGGACTAGGCTCTTGCTTCTCCAAAACAGTCCTCGGATGGAGCGCTGCTGTCTCGGTGTTTGGCAAGGCCTCTGTACCTTGGATGAGAGAAACCTGGGGCATTTTCCGCAAAGTGTGCAAATGCAGGAGTAGAGCGGCTCTCCCGGAATTTGCACCCTCTGGCCCCCAGCTCTGGCCCCTTTTCCCCCGTGTCCACAGGAGCCGGAGCAGCGGGGGTGGACAGACGGCCTAGGTGGCCAGTCCTCTAGACCTCAAGTCCCAAGGACCCCCCTCCTCAGTGGGGGACCCCTTCACCCGCTTCCTCCCAGCAAAAACACGGGAGCAGGAACGGAAGCTCCTTCCTCTAATTTCAAGGGTAGGCAGAAAAGAAGGACTCGTGCCCTTGGTAGAAGAAACGTTCCCTTGTCTCATAAAATTACAGTCAGTAACTGGGGGGGGGGGCTGTCATCAGCCTCCGAAGCCCAACGCTTCATTTTTGTAATTAAGCAGGACATCCACACAAAGTCCTGCTCACACAGAGAAAGGTCAGGAGCGGCAACCATCCATCCTGCCGCTAATTGCGAGACGCACAGATCCAATTAGCTCAACGGTCCTGCGCGGGGCCGTGCGGGGCAGGCGCCTTCGTCTTCCCCAGGTGCCCTCCAGCCGAGGCGGTCCCTCGGCTCCTCTGTCCTGGGAGGGCCTAAAGGCACCTGGCGCTGTCGATGCAGGGAACCGCTTTCCTTGCAGAATCCACACGTGCGCGTATTTGCCTTCTCCGCTGTTACTCAACGGGTGCCTTTTGCTGCTCCTCCTCCCAGCAGTTTAGGCACCGACAGGTTCAGGCCAAAGAGGTGCCTGACCAGAGCACCCAGCCCGCTTTTGCCCCAGCCCGCAGCGTGATCACAGGGGCAAACTCCAGGGCTGAGTGATGTCTGTAGGCCACCCTCTTCCCACCCCCGAAGTGGGGTGCTGGCCCCACTCCTCCCCCTTGGCCAGGTCCCCTCGTGTTCTTGATCCTCTCGTGCTGCTTCTGCTATTACCAAAGGCAGGCAAGCACACAGACACGCGGTTAAAGAGACGGGCAGCAGGACTTCTCAGGCTGCGCTAGCACAACCCACAAACTGTGGGATACAGGGGTGGCATGCGTGCGCTGCAACGACCCATCAAATGAGTGGGGGGATCGTACAGGGCGCTCAACTTTTCTCAGGCTTGTTGGATGAATGCTGCAAAGGGGGCTGGGCCAGAGGCAATTCCAGAGTTTTTTTTCAGTCTTGCATGTGTGGCTTTGCACCGCCCTGACAACCCCCCTTTGGGGATGGCGCCAGGAGCTGCGTAAGGAGAACTGGTCGCGGCATTTCTCATCCCCTGGCTTGGCGTGTTGCAGGAGAGCAGCTGGGGAAGGGAGGGTGCGTCCGTGGCACCGGGCTGTGGCAGCTGGCCTGGCTGGATGCCAGAGGAAGCGAACTGCCCCTTGGCCGTTCCCAGACGGCTCTTAATGCCATCAGGACCTTGGACAGCCGAGAACAGCTCAGAAAGCGTGGCAGGCAGAGCGGCCCCCTCCTTGCAGGACCGGGGGTCTTGAGAACTTGCTGCATGGACATAAACCGAAATGAATTCCCACCACCCCCGTTAGCTCAGCTGCTGACTTGTGATGGCCACGGAACGCGTACAAACATTTCAACCGCTCCTGAGCTTAACCAATTGTCCGTGCATACACAAGTCCTAAGGACAGAGAAACCGGCGCACCATTAGCAGGGAAGAGCCACAAGGAAGGAGTAACATGCTCTGGCTTTGGGCCTGCTTGGGTTGACTCTGGGGTGAACAGCAGAGCTGTTACGAGGGAGCGGCGCACTACAGGCGTGAGGGCACTACTCTCGCATGTAGGGAAATGGGGAAAGGATGAGACTCTCTCTGGAGTCAGTCCCCACTCGCCCCTCCAAGGTCTTAAAATGGGGAGACAAGCTGAGCCTCCAGGAATCCCACAAGCAAGACAACCCAGGACAGCCGGATCCTGGGTAAGACAGGGCAGGAGCTCGGCCCCTTTTCAAAGCCAGTCATCACCACCATCACTGTCTTGTGTGCGGAGTTCCACGTGCGGTTTCAGCCGTAGCCCCAACCCTGGTTGCCTTTTGGCACAAGAGCCCTGACGTTACAGCTTAATTTTCCTGCTGAAACGTTTATGCCGACGCCGGTCACTGTTCACCCCTGGCCGTTTGGCGCTCTCCAGCGCAGGGCCAAAGGTCTCCTAATGCGCCCCGCACGCCCCACGGGAGGACTTCTGCGGGCCTCTCTCCAGACGGCCACCTTTGTTCCTGAAAAGGCCGAGCCTGCTGGTGCTTACAAATGAGACCCACCAGCCGGGTCCTGCTTTTCTCCTTGGCACATTCAGCCACACGAGCAGAGGGTGGCTGTGCATTGCCGGGGGGGGGGGGGCTTGTTAAAACCCTGCCTCCAACCCTGAGCTGACAATAGGGACATCTGCGTTCCCAGAAGTCCTCACTTCTGTGCTGTGAAACGGTCCAAGAGGGGCAAAAAAGGGGAACAGAGACACTCTGCCACTGCAGAAGGAAAGAATGAAAGAGAGGAGGAGGAGGAAGGGCCTGCCAGTCCCCCCAGATTCAGGCACTCAGCAAAGTTTGCAAGCTATTGACAGATGTCAGTTTAAGGCTGTGGGGCTGGTGGATTTTATTTCAATCCAGCGTAACTCACTGTCAGTCCTTCGCATTTGTTGAGAGGGTGGAATGGGAAAGAGGGCCTGCCACCTCCGGGCATTTCCTCCTGCAGAGCTGGTACGCCCTCCTCACCTTGCTTGACAATTGTCTTTTAAGACGGTCATTAATTAAAGACCAGTAATTAACTCTCTGGTTCGAGAAGCCTCGCACCAGTGAGTTCCATTAAGGCAGCAGATTTGCAGACGCCACCGCAAGGTGAATGAAGGCGCTGGCCCCACGGAGAGCAGGCGAACCTCCCGGTGCTGTGGAGCCTTCCTCTGACCCTGTTCCCCTCTGGACTGTCCCACCGAAGCCATCCCACTCCACTCCCACCCCGTGGCCTTGGGCGAGGAGGCTGCATGTCTGCAAAACCTCAAGTAAGAAGTGGGGGGGGAACAATGTCCCAGGTGCCCATTCCTGTTCTCCCTTTCCTTCCAGCAGGATCCCCAACCTGGTTTCAGCTCCTCGGTGGGGCGGGTGTGGCTCCGCCCGTGGCCAGGAGGGCTGGGGCGTGCTCAGGAGGCCCTGATCCCAACCACAGAAGAGACCCCTGCATTCCACCCAGGGAGCAGAGTTAGGGTTAAATGCCCCCTCGGTGCCGGAGGCAGCTTTCTGCCGAGCCAGACCAGGAGCCCAAAAGGCTCGCTGTCTCTTACCCAGTTCGGCAGAATCCCAGCCAGGCGCCTTCCCAGCTTCCGTGCGGATGCTGCCGCCGGCGCGGCACCTGAGGACTCCCAGTCCTTCAAACAGGGACGTATGCCAGGCCCCTCTTTCTCTGCAGCCCCTTGGCCTGCCCTTCCTGGATCCTCTGCCAGGAACCGCACTGGAGGGTCTTGCAGGCAAACGCGGGCGAATCGGCTGAACCCGTGCGACCCAAAAGAGGCAGGGACGAGATCCAAAGGGGGAGAGGGCGGGGCCCTCCGTCCCCCACCTGGCTTTCCCTCTCTGGGGGTTAAAAGGCACTGTTTGCTGGAGAAGGGGAAAGGTTGGGGACCGGGGCACGACTGCCTGCTGTTGACTGACTCAAAGCCGCCTTTCCCCTTCCAAGGCGCGCTTAGCCACTGGGGTGCACGCAAAGGACCCCGCGCGGAGTTGGGGATGCATTCTGCAAAGAAATGGAAAGGCGACGGGGAGGCGGGGGAGGAGGAAAGAAGGACAGGGCTTCCTAATAATTAAGAATCTTTTCCCTTCAAATTAAACCTCAGCCTCCACAGAACACCAGCTCCCCTGAAAGAGATCAATACTGTAATTTAAACCACTCGGCTTAGTTACACACACACACGCTAAAGGAAGCAGAAAAACGGAGAGTTTTGGAACTAGAATTGGTCTTTTCCCAGGAAGTTCAAGCAGAATGTTTACAGTCAGTGGTTTTTAAAAATATATATGTTCAGCACTTGCATCCTGAGAGAGAGGCCTTTTCGCACTACTTTTCCTCTGCTGTTCTTTCATCTACTGACGTGCTGTATTGTTGCTGTGCGTAACTCTGAAATCTGCACAGAGCGCGCTGGGATTGGGCAGAAGCGAAATCCAAATCCAAGCAGCAAATACATCCGGGGGACGGAAGCGGCAGGGCAGGTTCGCACGTCCTTTGCAGAGCATCGAGAAGGCGAGATCTGTGCCCCGAGGAGCTTGCAATCTGAACGTCCGATCCAGGGTGACCACAGCGCAGGGGTAAGGTTGAAGGCGGCGGTATGTTTTGGCCCTCCGCAGTCCCATTATCCCCAGCCTGATGTATTGGCTAAACACACGTTTCGCAGAACTTTAAAAACGCTGCAGAGACGGGCTCTGTCCGGCCTTCAGCCGAAAACCTCCTTTTCTTGCTCCATTGATTGCTGTGGACGATCGGTCTTTTTGGCCTCCATCGATTGTCAGGGATTGGCTTTTACCAGGTTTACGGAAGCCTCTCAGGGACCCTGAGCTGGGGAAAATATCTCAGGCAAATAAGGGCCAGCCAAGTGCCTGGGCGGGGGGGGGGGGGGGGGCAGCCAGCGGCCTTAATGGCTGTGAAGGCAATCCCCCGTAATTAGAGGGAGCCGGAAAGGGACCTGACACCCTTTTCTGGCAAGGGAGGGGCCAAAACAAGGGTGACGCTATGTCAGCTTCCCCAACCTAGTGCCCTCCAGGGATGACAATTTTGGGAAGGGAGGCCTCAAAGCATCAAGAGAACAAACAGTCTGGGAACGCCAGTCTCGCACCATTAAAACCAACAATTTTAATCAGGATTACAAACCCCCCTGATGGCATCTTTCTGGGTGCTGCAGAAGAGACAATGCTCCCTTGGGGCAACGTCAACCCTCTCCTCAGGGGGCATGACAGTGCCCCAGTCAGCGGAGGCACCCTGGCAGGACCATTCCCCACCTTGGCAGAGCTCTCCAGGATCCTGGTTTCAGCGGCCCTTTGCCCAGGTTTTGGCTTTGACCGCCCTGCTTGGCTGGGTTCTGTCCCCACGACCCGTCTCGCTTTTGCCCAGCCCTGAGTGGCCGTTTCATATGCCTCCCGCTGGGTTTATTTAACCAAAAGCCTACCTTAGTCTGCTCTGAATATTTCTCTTCTGGAGAGGCAGTCCAAAAAGATGGCTTTTAAAACAAGCAGCCAGCGGCCATGAAGGCTACGGAGAACTTCTCTAGGCGGGGATGATCTACCTGCAACGGCCAGCTGGCTGGTAACTTCCCCAAGATTTCAGGGTCAGGTGCTGAATGCAGGTGGGCCAGTGGCTCTCAGTTCCCCCAGACGCCAGGAGAGAGATCTTCCGAAGCAGTTTCTGATCTCTTCCCTATTTTGAACGGCACCCTCCAAAAACTGTCACTTCAGCACAATCCATTTGAACAGAAAGGTGGCAGGAATTAATGGGCCTTGTGGGGGGTCTGAGCCCGCTCTGGCCGCAGTCTGGAGTGCAGCATCCCTCTTCATGCATTTCTCGGGGAAAACTCCCAATTAAGGCCCCATTTCTTCCCAGAGACCTCCATCTGCAGCTGATGCCGAGGGGCCGAGAGCAGACAGACCCCCGGCCTGCGGGATAAGGCCTCTGCGCCAGCCATGGCCATCCGTCAACCGCAGGAGGGCGTGTTAACAAGCAGCTTTGCTTAAAGGCCCCTCTGCTCACTCTTAATGAGCCGTGCAACGGCCCAATGGATTGATGGGGGGCTGGGTCACCAAGCATCCCCCCCCAAATCATCACCTCCCAACTGCCCCTCCATCGCCCACAAAGACCTGACAAGGTGGCTGGGGGGACCACTACTGAGGGGAAGAAGCAGCCAAGCATGAGACCTACAAACTGCCCCTGGTCTGAGTCCAGCCCCCCCGCCTCAGTTAAATGGTCTTCAGTTCCAGGAGGGGAGAGTTTGGAGAAAATGTTCAGAACAGAACCAGTTTTCAGAGGGATGGAACGCTAGCCCCCCTCCCTGGGGGCTTCAAGCAGAGCCCAGACTGCCCCCTCCCCCTGAATTTCCAGCCTAAAATTTTAGGGTGGACTAGATGATCTCTCACGTCTCTTCCAGCTAACCTATTCCACGATTCCACCTGGGACAGCCCCCAGAAATTCCTGTGCTGAGGACTGAAAAGGTAGATGTGCCTGGAGCGGTGTTTCCTGATGTATGAGAGCCAGGGAGCCTTTTCCAGAAGTTGGGGGGTGGGCTTTCCATGACACACCCATTCCTGCCCCTCCCCTTGCCTAGCAGACAGAGAATACAGGATGCTGAGACCAGCCTACCAGGCCAACAACCCCTCTGGATGCTTGGAACTGGAAAGGAGGCAACACAAATGTTGTGTATTGTCAAGTACATCAACAGCCACACGCACGAGCTGGCTTCAGGTTGCGGCACTCCCCCTCCAACAGACATTTGGATCTCTTTGCAATATCGCCCCCCCATTGCTCCCCCCCTCCGTAACAGAATGCAATTGATACCTGCTCTTTTGAGCGATCCAGATGCCCTGCTGGGGGGGCACAAGCCCCATTAACAAGATGGAGTCTGCCAAGAGCCTTGGAAAGGCTTGGGCAAAGGAAGAAGGTGGCGGGGGGGGGACGGGGGGGAGGAATGGGAAACTTTCCACCCCAAGAGAGCTTGCATGCGGGCATCTCCCTGGCTGGGGTTGCTTGCAGAGGATTAGAGGAGCCGTGGGGACCAGGAGAGACAGCCTGGGGCGTGGTCCAGGCAGGCAGAGACCAGCCAAGGAAGAAAGGCAGCTGGCTGGCCGGCTGGCCGGTAAACAGGAAGGAAAGGGGGGCGGGGGGGGGCGGAAGGAAAGGCCAGGGCCAAGGAAGGCAAGACCCTCCCAGGACAGAACCAGCAAGGCCACCTACAAACTGAACTGCCCAACCTTACTCACTTCGGGTGCCCAGTACAATCCCCTCCTATTCAAAACCTTTTTTTTTTTTTTTAGGAAAAAGGGAGAGGATTGTCCTAAAATACAATGGCGGGGGGAGAGATCTCTCTGCAAGGACCTCCGTGATCCTCCCTGCCATCACCATTGCTCTGGCCTTCTGTTTTGCAGCTTCCGCCTCAGAACTCGGGCAAAAAGATCCCCTTCTCCCCAAGCTGCTGCACCCAGTCGATTTCACTCTGCAGCTGCTGGTTTAAAAACACTCCGCTACGATGCCCGGTGGACCACGCTCGATCTTTGGGCGGCAAGAGGCCACGATGCCCACCGGCATTTTAGGAAGCCCTGATGCAGGTTATGCCACCTCATTTTGGCCCTAGAAACGCCCCCCACCCCGCACACACACACAAAACAGGCACGGATTTTTAAAAGCAGCACTACCACCCTGCAGGATGTGCACACAAGCCAAGAATAATGCCCAGCCAGGTTTGCCTTGCCGGGAAGAGGCTAATGGGCGATGCGTCCCAGCTGGAAGACCACCCCTGCAGGTGGAAGTGGGGGTTTGCAGCCCACTCCTCATTCCTCGCCCTCTGCATCGCAACCGGGGAGACTTGCGTGCGCGAGTCTCTCCTCCCCCCATTTCCCCAGAAACTAGAAAATTAGGTCACCCATCACAAACCGGAGCGCGCCAGATCGTCGGCAAAGATCCTTTCAGAGTTGGGAGGGGTGTGGCAGGGCCATCTCAGCGGACGCTCCAGCCCGCGCGGCCTCCCCACCAGCCCCCTCGCCAGACTCCTGCAAGCCGCCTGCCCGCTGAGCTGCTGCTGCTGCCCCGGCTCAGCTTCGGTGGGGCACGGGGGCACCCGAGGAACGCAGCCCGCCCGTCCAGCACGCCTGCGGCCGCCACACGCCCTTCTCGCGAGCGGGGGGAAGCCGCCCCGTCCTCGCTCGGCGCAGGCACGGCAGACCCGCCGCGACCCGACCCGACCCGACCGCGCGCAGCCCGCAGAAGAGGCGTCTGCCGAGCACTCCTCGTCGTCCCTGCCCGGGGATCGGTGCCCGGGACGGCGATGGCGGACGCGCCGCAGTTTCCCGCCCCATTTCCCTTCTGCCGCGGGGGCAGCCGGCGAAGCGGCCGCGAGCAGGGCGGCGCTGGACCGGCCCCCTCCCGATAAAGGAGACCGGCCGTCGCCCGCTCCTCCTTCCCCCGAGCGCGCGCCGCGGCTCCGGCCGGAGGCAGCGGGCGAGATCCCGGCTGCCCCCCGCCCCCGCCCCCGCCCCTGCCCCTGCCCCTTGCCCGCCGGGGCTGCTCACCTCTCATGGTCCGCGCTCCTGAAGCCGGGGAGGATGTGCCGGAAGCTGCTGTTCCTGTCGAGCTTGGACTGGCTCTTGGTCCTCTTGATGGAGCCCTTGAGCTGGCGGCTGAGGAAGCCCTGCGGGAGGCAGACGGGCGGCGTTACGGGCGGCCGGGCCCCGGGGAGCAGGCGGCGGCGGCCCCGCTCGGCCGGGCCCGGGCGCGGGCGCGGGCACCCGCAGGGAGGCGGCGGCGGCGGCGGCGGCGGCGCCCCGGTGCAGGCGGCGCCCACTGGACTCGGCTCGGCTCGGCTCGGCTCGGAGCGGCCGGCCGGCGAGCAGCGAGCGAGTGAGCCGGCGAGGATGCGACGTCGGCGCGAGACTCCCCGAAGCCTCGGTTTCCTTGGCAACCACCCGCTCGCATTAAAAAATCGCGGAGATACAAGCCGAGCGCATTGCAACGGCTGGCACATCAGCACCCCGCGGGAGGGGGCCGCGGCTGGGAAGGGGCCGCCCCCGCCCCCCCGCATCCAGGACTCTTTGCTGGGCCCCGACGTCTGGGCCACCGTGGAGGTCCCCACGGGAAGGGGGCCAGGGTCCCTCGGCGGCCTCTGGAGCACCACCGGGCTTCCTGCTTCGGCCCCCTCCCCTGCAGCAACATCTGGCCTTTCTCCCCCGCCCTGCCTCTGCTAGGCCTGAAGGCGCTTTTGCCCAGACTCACCCCCCTCCTTGCAGTCTGGACTGGAGTAAGCTGGAGCCCCTGCAGTGACCCACACCCGAATTTTCAGAAAGGGGGAGAGACACAACGGAGAAAACCACTGCTTCCAGCGAGGGGGTGGAAGGCACCCATTCAGTCTGGGGCACCCCCTGACATTTGGCTGATTTCGGCCTCGGAGACCTCAGCGTTTTGGTCGCGGGCAAAGGCACGCCTTCCCTTTCTCAAGCCCCACCGGCTGGCGGTCGAGGCTCCCCAGAACATTTGGTCCCATTCTGGCAACTGCTGCGCTGGGGCCAGATCCACCGGCTGTTCCTTGAGCCACGCCAGGAGGCTCTGCCCCGGGTTTGCTAAGAGCGGTCTCTGGAGGTGCTGGGGCTGCCTCACCTGATTCGCGGCCAGTAGGGCACGGGGGGGGGGGGAGCGGCACAGCTGGGCACGAGATACCCCATGCCCGTTCCTGCTGCCAGCTGCCTGCTCCTCCCGGCCCAAGGAATCCCAGCAGGGCCCCCATCAGGGTGATTGATGGGGCAAAATGTCAGTTCCCTGAACTTGGGGAGTTGGTCATCCCAACACGGGGTCAACAGCAGACAGCAAAAAACACGCTGCTGAAAGGGACCCTGCCCGGCTGACTCCAACTTCTGCCCCATCTCGGAGTCCTGGCTGTGGGCGTTGCCTGGCACACCTGCCCCTTCCCTCCCAAAGGGATGCCCACTGCGTGCCACGCCGAAGGGGCTCACGAGGCTGCCAGGACAGAGGGAGGCGTCCGGGGGGTGGCCTCGGCTGGGAAGGACAATGAATCCGAGGGAGGGGGACACTACGAACTCCAGACCATGTTATTGTTCAAAGGAAGGAGGACAAAATATTTAGCATTATCTACCTGCCTTCCCCAGTAGAGGTAATTATACCTTCCTTATCACCATGGCTACAGAGTACCTTAGGAAATTATACACCGGCACTGAATGGTGTGAGAAGGATGTTGTAAGGGGAGGCAGGGAGCTTTGGGCTCCTCATCAGCGCTCCTGGTCCCCATCCTCAGAAACCCGGCCTCCACTTGTTCTGACCCTACCCCTTTAATGGCTGAAATGCAAACAGTGACTGTCTTACACACACACAAACACACACCATCCCAACAACCTTACAATTCGGGTTTCTCACAGGCAGGAAAAGGCGACCTAGGGGGGAGAGTCGCCAGCCCGGTGCCCTCCAGATCCCCTGGGCTACAGCTACAGCTCCTAAGAGGGGAGCCAGGACCGCGCATTGGAGCCTCCATGGTCAGAGACAGTGTACCAGGCACGGGACAAATCGGAGATGGGGCTTGATGCTTGAAAGGCCTCTTAACCTGAGATTCTTGGATCTTACCCATCAGGGCACCTACAGAGGAAGCCCCAGTCTGACGCACTTCTGACACCCGTTTCCACTCCCCTCATCCCCTCCATCCTTCACTTCTCAGATGTCTTCAGGAGAGGATTCCCTGCATGGTGCTTCTCCCTGAGGATTCAGCCCTCCAAAAATGAATTGTGTCACATTCCCCCCACCCCGCAGGCCCATCTCACAGGCAGCCCCCTCCTACTGAGCAATTGCTGGAAGCCTCGCTTGCTATCCTCCTTTAAGAGGGCAGTGGGACCCTGGGACCCACAGCAGTCACCAGAAGGCCCGGTCACCGTGGTTGTGCTAAGTGGCCTTCTGGTGCCAGGAGGGTCCCCATGCCCCTGGGGCAGTGGAAGGGGCTGGGAAGAGGTCAAGCCCCAGAGGTCCACCTGATTCTGTATCTTCCCTGCCTTAGAGCTCTTCTGCCCCTGCAAACACGGCTAGGAGAATGCCTGACCAGGGGCCAGACCCACCTCTCAGCCCCTAACACGCCTCACTTCTGCGATTCACCTGGGTGCACCTTTCTCCCATTTCTGTTTTGGATCTCCCCAGAACAGATGTACCCAGACCATCCTTGCTCCCCTGTTCCCTGCCCAGGGATTGGAACCCCCACCTGGTCCAAAGGTCCACGAACGGTTCCTCCTGTCTCCAACCAAACCAACCGTCTTTTTCCTCCAGCCACCCTGGAGCTCTCCCACATGTGGCATCGCAGCTCGCAGACATCCTCCAATGCCACAGCAACTCCCCCAGTGGGCAGAAGGGGACGCGGCATGGGCAAATTACACTCAACGTGGGCTTGGAAGCGGTTCCACCACCAGCCCAGGCAAAGCTGTAAGACTTCGGAGAACTCACCCACTTAGGACACGAGATGAAAAAAGGGCCTGGAGTCTTTTCCAAATCAATCTAGAAATTTTCATGTTTAAGTATCTCTGGTGCTTGGCAGAAAATGCAAGAGATTTATTTTCCAACAGAGAGCACTAGATCCCAATCAAAAGTAGGCTTTTGAAACCCCAGACACCATGTACGAGGGAAGATGAGCGCCTTGGAGAGTAAAGGAGATAATCATCGCCGGCTGACAGGAATTTATTCACATTCCTATAAATCTACACTTCTACCCCACTTTCATCATGCATAATCGGCCCAGCTTTCGCGCTCTCGTGATCAGCAATGGATCATGGTGCCAGCCTTGCCTTGCTTCTCACTCTTCAAAGGACGGGCAGAGTCCATCTTTGGGGGGGGAGTTATAGCTGCAGCTGGCAGAGGCCATGCCCAGGTGGGGGGAGGCCAAGAACTCACAAGAAGCACCAGGCTTGGCTTGCCCTCGTAGGAGGCATCTTCGGGCTGTGACAAGGGCCTCCGTTGGGGGCACAGAACGAAATGCCCACTGCTGGGAGTTTGGCCTTTGGCTTGCTATTCCTTTTGGAAGAGACACTTGGAAGATCTCGAGCACTTCTCTGAAAGCCTCTGTCCATGAAAAACGCGTGCCAAGATTTTCACAGCCCTGCGCCCATCTTATGCAGAGGGCTGCCTGGCAAACTAAGAATATGGTTTCCCCTCTCCTCTGCCCTGGTCAGTTCTGAGTCCCACGTCCACTTCTGGGCACCACCGAGCCCAACGAGTGAAAGCTTCTGGAATGTTTAGCCTGCAGAAAAGATGACCGGGGGTGGGGGGAGATAGGGCCACGGTCTTCCAATATCTGAAGGGTTGACCCACAGAAGAGGAGTGGCTTGCCCGAAAGGCATGGACCAGAACCAGTCGGTTAAAATTACAAGAAAGGCAGCTCAGAGTGGGTTGAGAGGAACTTCCAGAATCAGCTGGTGGAACTGGCTTCACTGGAGATCTTCCAACAGAGGCTGGACGGTCACCTGTCAGAGGTGTTGGAGCAGACCCGGCACTCAGCAGGGGCCGGATTGGACGCTCTTAGGTCCACTCCAACCTTATGATTCTCCCCTTGGTCCTAGCCTAACATCGCCCCTTCCCTACAAGCTGAGAACCGAGGCAGCAGAATTAATCCAACCTGCTGTTAGGACTGCCAAACCGCAATGCTTAAAACCGAACATGTTGCCGCCAGGAAATAAAATGCTGCAATGAATCTTGTGGAGACCCTTCTGGTCCCCTTTTCCCATCCGAACAGGGGAATGCAGGCTTCGTTTCGTGAGTTGTATCCTTACAGTGCCGCCTCCTGGCAAGGGCGGGTGGGACATGTTGCCAGCACCTCCCCTCCTCAGTGCAGGATTTCAGGCACTGGCCTCTCCCCAGGCCTGCAAAGGGAACTCCTGCTTCTCTCCACCACCCAGGGTCAGATCTTGGCGACTAACCATGCGCCAAGTAAACTTGAGTAAAAGAGCCCCTGGCGCCACGTGCTCGAAAGGGTGGCAGACGGTTGCGAAACGGAATGCTCAGATAGATTTAATTTTTTCCCCAACGCTTATTGATCAGAACTTCCAAGAGACCTGGACAAGCGAACCCGCCCAGGATGGAGGTCTCCAAGCGCTCGTGCAAAAAGCCTGCACCGCCCTCTGACCGTTCGGGGGCCGTGGCTTTTGAACAGAATAAGCCAGTGTTCAGAGAAGTTCGTGTCCCCCGCCGCTGTGTAGCTCCTCTTTGGAATAAGTGGAGAGCGACATATTGTTTTCAATAATTTAATTGCGGAGTCCCTGAGGAAGGACGTATGTTCGAAACGCTTCATAAAAACATAGATATCAGCTTGGTGATCCATCAGCCTTCCGTGGGCTCCTGCGGCTTTGCTTTCCTTCCCATCTTTCTGGCTGCATATGACATGGTGTTTTTCCCATCTGTGTGGGGAATGGCACAGATTCTGTGGCAGGATGAGGAAGAGGAGGGGTGCACGCCCACACAACTGCTTCATACCTATGTGCTGGATTTCACACACTTGCTGAATGGGTTTCATTTTAAAACCCTTCACGCAAAGCAAGCGAGGTCTCCTAGGAACTTGTCTCATCTCTTTCCCGTCACCGTTCTCGAATCAGTGGCTAATAATCATACTTCCCTGGTGCTCCAAGCGTGCGCATTACTGGTGGCTCCACCAGTCCTCTAAGGGAGGTCACAGTTCCTGATCTGATCCCTACGAGTGGGGGAAAGTGGGTGGGCTGCAGGTCTTCTCTCTGGCATCACTGATCCCTCAAACACCCTCCCCGCACTGTTGTGCTCTTTCAGAGCAACTTCGAAGACAGTTTTCCTCTTGGGACACCATTTATGTATACACAATGAAGGGGGGAGGATTTTTCCCCCAGAATGCCCCAGGCAGAGTACCATTCTACGGCATTCTGGGAAAAAAGACAGCATCTGCCGAGCAGCTCTACTGACATCTGCTCCCGCTGTTTAAGAGGGAAAAAGCAAATGAATCCGATGAATTGAATTGGAATTCAGATGCCTGAGGACCAAAATACATGCCGGCCTTTCAGGGGAGGACAGGGCATTTTTCCAGTCGGAAAAAAAATCCCTGCATGTAGAAAACCTGGCATACAATTGGAAGGATTCTAAGGGCCATTTTTCCTGGCATGCTTAGATGTTTGCATCCGTAAAAAATGGAAAAAGGAGGACCCTGGGTCTATGAGCTCCTGCGTGTAGACTGCGGTGATATTTTCCAGCAAGACCCAAATCAAATTCCCCGCCGGTTTGGAAGGCCAGGTCTCTGCCCCCAGCTGCCGGGCTGCTGATGTGGGCCAACCCCCGGGAGGGAGACCGGAGGGTGTGAGGTTTCGACAACCCTCGCTGGGTGAGATTTGCTGAGCGTCCACGGTTATGCTGAGCGTGCATTGCAAAGATGCCCGTGGGATCCCTCCTAGGTCAGCTGAAGGACCCACTGAATCCCCGCTGACGTGGACCTCTGCAACGAACCACTCCCGCCCTGGGCCAGGCGGGGCGAAAGAGTCAGAAGCACCACTGACTGCAGACATCCCAGCCGGGCACCCTCCCTCTTCAGCAGGCCACGGCTCCAGGACCACATCCTTGCCTCACTTTTGAAGGCTCCAGCTTCAGCCCCAGATGGGCCCACGGGGGGAGGAGGACAAGCACCTCTCCCTGACTGCCCTCAGGTGAATGAAGAGCCCTTCCAGGCGGGCTGCCAACGCTGCAGGGAGCCAGGCAGAGGCTCCCCATCACGTTTTGGTCCAGGCAGCCCCACTCCCAGCACGGGTCGAGGTGGAGGAATGTCCTTGAGGAACGGCCAGGAGCTGCCCTCTCTGGTCCTGGGGCTGGGGGCCTTCACCAGAGCCCTTGCTGAGCCTGGGTCCTCTCCCCAAGGAAGGAGGCTCCCCAACGGAGAGGCCTGGTGCACCATTTTGAAGGCCAGGGCACCGGCCGAGACGATTCCCTCTCTTCGCCCCTGCCTTTGCTCCGGTGGAAAAGAGACTTGCAGGGCGAGGCAGGGCTGCTTCTCCGCACGGCCCCTTTCCAAGCCTTCTGCAGCCCGATGGCTGCCATTGCCCAAATGTCCGGCAGGAGCACGCCCGCCCCCCCTTGCCCCTTTCCTCCCTGACCGGTTCGTCTGTTTTCAGAACGTGCCAAACTGGAGAAAAAGGCATGGCACGGCAGAGAAACGAAATCCAGTCACCATGGCAACTGAAGTTGGAAAGAGGAGACGGAAATCAATGTCACCTCGGCTGCTGCGGCAGGGAGAGGAAGCAGTCTGGCAGCGGCAGGTCCGGCCTGGCACTGAAAAGGAGGCCAAAGGACAGGGCACGGCCGGCGGTTGCTCGTGGCTCCTGAAAGGAGCCGCAGGGCCGGCAGAGGCGCAGAAACGGAAAAGGGAACCATTTGGGGCCAAAAGGAGGGAAAGAGAAGGGGGCCAAAGTCTCCGATCAGGACCGTTGGGACACCGGGTGACACGGTGGAACGGGTGCGCAGGGGGATTGGGGCTGCCTACACTGAGGCACAGGACAGCACCAGATCTCTGAGAAGCAAGAAACCTGCTTCCTCTGGCGGAAAGCCACCGCCCAGCGCCTGAAGCACACCAGCCCGGATGGACCGCACCAGATTCGCCCAACGCACTTAACCTTCCAGTCGAAAATGTAGCAAAACACGAGGAGGGCGCTAAGCCAGAACTGAACATGCCCCCTTACGCTTTAAAGCAAAGGGTAAACTGAGGCGCAGGATATGCTTTACTGGCAGGATGCAAAAACACCAGCCTACCCCAGCAGAACGGTGGTGGGCATGGTTGTTTTGGGCAGCCTTTCCAGCCCAGATGCCTCTGGTGTTGGAATACAAATCCCATCACCCCTAGCAGCCATGGAAACCATCTGAAGAGACCTGGCTCCCCCCCCCCAACAGTTTAGTGCTCCTGCATGTTCAGACCCATAACCCACAGCAGAGGGTGGTCTTGATGGAGGAGCAGCCCACTCCATCCCGCCTGCCAGTCACTCCCCAGGCCCTCAAGTCACGTGAAGGAAGGATTCCTTCAGACCAGGCTACCGACATTCCTGGCCAATGCCAAGGACGCCACCCAGGAGGGCAGGGGGAGCAGATCTACTCCCCGCTGGGATTTGATCAAGGGCGGAGGGCCCAAGCCCTGCTCCGGGCAGGGATCCCCGGAGGACTTGGGCTGGGGGTGGGCGGGGGAATCCTTCCCCTCTTCCCATCCCATCAACTGAATCCACCGATAAATCCTCCAAAATGGTTTGCATATAATTTGTTGCCGACACCGAGACTCGAGCCTCCTTATCCAAACCCAGTTGCTGCTGACAGTTTAATGATAATCACTTTGCTGTTTATGTATCATGGAAGGTAATGCGCCTATTCCCCTTAAAATTCAACACCCGTAGGGTTTTTTTTGTTTTTTGTTTTGCTTTAAAAAAAAAAAAAGCCGGGGAGAAGGGAATCATCCACAGACCCAAATTATAGTAATTTTCCCTTCTGGTTCAAGCGGTTTAGTAAACAATTAGGTTTCAATTAAAGATCGAGGGCTCCCACCGCGGAGAACGGCAGTTCACTCTTTCTGCTCTCCGTGAGGCAGAAAATCTTCTTGAAGAAGAGCACACCATTAAAATATAATTTACTCAGATGCAGTTTGTGGGGGAGAGGGAGGCGATTCGGAGCTACATGGCAGGAATTTGTCTATAGGAGGTGGTGGGAAAACTGCATTAACCCCTTTTCACGCCACACATGACGTGGGCCGGCTTCCTTGCGCTAACGGCGCAAAGTGGGGCTCTCCTGGTGCCAGGAAGCGGGGGGCTTTCAGGAAGTGAAGCTGGGGCAGGGCACGTGAGGCTGGAGAAAGGCCTCAGAGAAGACCACCTGGGACGCCAAGAGGAGGCCCCCCGATTCTGGGCAAGGCCCTGATTCTGGGCACGGAAGGTCCCAGGTCTCCGGAGCTGGTCCCTTGCAGGCACCGCAGCAGGGCTGGGCCACCTGGTCCCACACACCAGGCATCACCACCCCTTGGCTGCGCCTGCTGGGACTCCGCGAGGACCACAGCCGCCCCACAGCAGCCCCGATCCTGGGTGCCCCAGGATCGCATCCCCATCTCCCCAAAGCCAGGGGGCTTGAGATACGTCATCGCTGGCTTGCTTGGTTTCCGAAACAAGCATCTTCTCTGTTACACGCTTTTCTAAAAACCAAAGTTTGGTTTATCCAGGCAAAGCGGGTAAAAATGAAGCGATCTGGTGAAGTGACAAAAGAACTTCTCCTTCCACGCTCCCGCTCAGGCTGTTTTTCAAGGGCAGAGCTGCCCTTCCAGCCGAGTCTTCAGGGAGGCAGCCTGCTCACCCCCCCCCCCGCCCACCCGACAGAAATAATAGCCAGACGAGCGTCCCTCGCCAATGGAAAACTCAGACTCTTTCCATTAAGATCTCCCTCCAGCTACTCTTTGATGCATTGTCTCTTCGAGTGGAAAACCGTGAAAAGTCGGGGCCGTGGAGGGGAGGCAGGCGGGGGAAGGAAGCTTTGCTCCCCCAGAGCAGTGGCAAACTCGATAAACGATGCCTGTTGGCCGGGGAGCCTCGCAGGGAGAAAGGAGAGGACCAGCTGGGCGAAGTCTCCTCCGTGGCTTTATACTGCTCGGGTGGTTCCACCTTTGGAGGCCAGGAGCCACTCGCCACTCGGGGAGTTTATAAAGCCCCACCCCACGTGGAACTGTAGGGTTGGAAGGGACTTGGAGATCCAACCCCATCTTCCAGCAGGGCCAAAGCGCTTGTCCTCGGGAACTCTTGGCCCCTTGAGAAGGTGGTGCAAGACAGAAGTGCCAGCTCTGAGCCTTCGTAGGGCCACACGTTCCCTCAAGGGCCACCAGACTGGGTGCTCAGACAGCCCCTCGTGCTGCCACGATCTCCCTTTGACCCCCAACTGTTTGGAGAAACACCCAAAGGGGAGCAGAGAAGGCCTGGCCTCCCTCCGGCCTCCACCTTCCTCTTCCTCTTCTACGGTTTGACTGAGGTCAGGGCAGGGCCCCTGTCCTGCAAGTGGAAGGGCCCCGATTCACCCCCCGAGAATCAGACCCTCCAAGGAGCTGCTGCTGGTCAACTGAGACCTCAGCGCCTACCACTCCCACCCGGGATGGCCAAGGAGAGGGGATTCCAGGAGATGAGTCCAGAGCAGCTGAAGACCCCCAAGTGTGGGGGCCTGTTTCCGAGGTCCCTTGCTAAAGACTTCATCACCAACCAACCAGCACCCAAATCTGGGCTTGGTAGAAAGCGAAGGTGCTCAGAGGGCTAGACACCCGCCCCCCGGGGCCTCCTGCCTTGTCTTGCTCCTTTTCAAGTTCCCAGAACACCCCCTGCCATGGGCAGCCAGAACATGCACAGAGGGCAGAAAGAGGGACTCACCGTGACGCGGAAGGGGGTGGTGGCAGCCAGCTCCATGCTGGGGTTCTTCTCAAGCGCCCCGCCAGGCATGCCACGTCTCTGCCCTGTCCTCTCCGGCGGGGAGTCTGCGAATGACACAAAGAAGAAAAGGATATGGGTGGGGGGAGAAAAGGGCACGCAAGAATGACGGCTGCCTCTCCGCACGGGGGCCACACCAGCAGGGCAGCATCAGGCTCTTGGGAAACATGGGAACAGCATCTTCCCCAGTCTCCTTCCGCCAAGCCACTGGTGATGGGTTAAAATGGATTAACACCCCTCGGTGAGAAATATAATCCCAAGAGTTTCACTACTGCCTTCCCCTGCAGAAAAGATTTTGGGGGAAGAGGGAAGAAGATCCCACTTCAGTCATGCTTACAAGGGCATTACGGGAAATGTGATGGGCCCAAGGTATCCTTTGCAGACTTCAGAAAGAAGCGGACCTCTGCCCAGCAGAGGAGTAGAGAAGGCTGCAGGCAGAAGCGCCTCCGTCTTGCAAACATCTGCAGGACGAGGTCCGGTTGGATTAAGGCAGCCGCCCAGTGCTTGGGTAGAGCAAAACCACCCCTGAAAACTGCCAAGACTGCATGTTCTCTCCAGTTAGGCATCTACCAGCTGCGATGTCACAGAATGCTTAAACGTTCGTAACAGATGAGGGGGGGACTCAGGCAGAAAATAAGCGTGGAGTAGCTGGAAGATCTGCAGGCTGGATGTAAACAGGAGTGCCGGAGAATAAAAGAGGATACTTCCGCAATACAAAGCGAGAAGAAGGGAGCAGGCCTTCCTACTGTTTTCCAGCACTTGATGACTCACAGCTCCGTCGTTCCCAGAAAAACAGATACTTCACTTCGTGATGGTTCCAAAATTCTCATCTGAACTCCAGAGTTTCAGATGATCTTCCCCATCGTTCCTTCCTTTTCTCAATGGGCCCAAAAAAGACATTTTGTTCCACAGCACATACTTACAGCTGGCACAGAATATGATTTGGACCCATCACTGGTGAAGCTGGCCCAGGAAAGCTTTTATGAGAATCTCTTCTTCCAGTTCTAACTTGGCTAATTTATCTCATGCGAAGCCATCCGTACTTGGGAGCAGAAGAGGCCCCGTACCGCCTGTTCTAACATATTTTATTAAGAGGCGTAAGCTTTCGTGAGTCGCAGCTCGGCTTTTAAGAACATGTGTCAGTTGGAAAAGGTGCTGCCAGACTCCTTCTGACTTTGCCTGCATAGTCTAACGCGGCTCTCCTCCTACAATGCCTTACTTGAGAGTAAGTCTTACTAGTCTCCAAGAAAAGCCAGCCACCTGTTGCCAGAATCAAAACACGCTCCATTTCTTGAAAAAGCACCAGAACGTAAAAGGCGAGAAAAAGACAGAGGGGGCACTCAGATCACCATGCTTCGCTAAACATTTTTAACTATTAGTCAAGTGAAATATTTCACCAGCAGGCGCGCCTGATCACAAATATTATGTCTTTGCAGCGACCCACAGCCCAGAATGAGTCTTCCACCCAAGCACAACGCTTCCTCTTGTGACACGGGGTAGAGGAAACACAACAGTGGAGGGCCTTGGGGGAAGAGCTTCACAATCAGGGGGGTGAGGCAACCTGGAAGGAGGGTCTGGCACAAAGGGCCGTGCATAGGGGGAGCAGGGGGGCAATCGGCCACCTTTGCCATAACCAACATGCAAACGCCACGCTACCTCTTCCTGTCTTTTTCCAAATCCATCTGAAAAGACCCCCTTTAACCCCAAAACCCGGGGTTTTCCAATAACCTGACCTCGGACCCTTCAGAGTTTTCCAGGAATAAGGAGAAATTTGGCCACTACACATTTTCATGAGAAACTCCTGAGTTCCAAATCCATGGCATGGACCAAAAAAAGTTACAGGAAAAAGTGCACGCAAAAATAGGTGTAACCAGCAATACAACACGCACTAATGGATGGCATCAGTGAAAAATGCTTGCCGAAAAGTATTATTTTAGGCAAAAATATTTTGCATATTATGGTGCATATCGAAAGAAACACCCACCCACCCACCCCACACACAGTGGCCATCAACGAGGAGGAGCTGGAATAAATGCTGGTGAATCTGGGCCTTCTGAATTCAGCTGTCCCCTGAAAAATAATTACCCCCCCACCCCGATCTTGGCCTCTGAGCAATGCCGGGAATGCAGCGGTTCACCTGAGACTTCTCCTCCCAAAACCACTCTTGGGAATCCCCCGAGGAGACAAATTCCGTGCCCGGCTCGGCATTCTCACCACGCCAGGCCCAGAACTGCGTCTCAGAAAAGAACAGACCCTGGTCTCCTCGACCCTGGGGAGGAAGCAGGGCGGGGGCTGGATGAGGGCTCCTGGCTGGACTCCCCCTCCCGGGGCAGGGATCAGAATGACCCCCCCCGGAAAGGCCCAGCTGGAATTCTGCCGGAGAATTGCACGGGGGGGGGGAGAAAGGAGGAAGAACCATCCAGCCAACGATCCTCCTCTCAAAGTGAGGACTTGGCAAAAAGGCCGGAATGGCTCCGTTTCCACTTTGCCAGCACAAAGCCCCCTGCGCCGAATCTTTAAAACATGGGGGGAATTTGGCTCACCCCTTCTACAAGTGCAATAACAACGGCTGCAGGGAGATCCTTAGGAACCCTTGCTTCCTGTGCATTCAGCCATCAGAAAAGGATTGTGTGACCTCAGTGGGGACGACAGCCCCCCTCCATCCAAGACAGTGTGCTGATGCTGCTCTGGGGGGGTTTGCCTTGGAAATCAGGGCGCTGGATAGACGCATGCAGATTTCTGCAATACTCCAAGTTGTCTGGAAGACAGTCCCTACTCTCCAGCAGCAATAAACCCAATTTCTTGTTCTGTTCTATTAGCCGTGCACCCAAGCGGCACTCTCGAGTCTCAGAAGGCATCGCTGGGAAGGGCTCCTGGCTTGGAAATTACATTTTGGCTATGCCTCTTGAAAGCAAGCAGCTTCCATCTTGCCGAGGCACACGTGTGCAGGACGGCCTGAATGGCAGAGGCAGCTTGGATGCAGGCAGAGGTTTGGAAGGGGACCTGGCTTTGCTTTCTGCCCTTGTGCCAACCTCCAAGTGGGAAGACTTTGCGTACCCCAGCAGCTGCATCTCTTAATCCCATCTCCCCAGAAGTTGAAATTTGCCAGTTTCCAAGGCTCCCGGTGTCATTATGGAGGTTTCAAGTTAATAGTGGGTCACTGAGGCATGGATGCCATACCCCACCCATGTCCTGAGCTGCCGAATCTGCCAGCGCCTGGCGCCAAGGTGTGGACAGATGAATGTGCAATATTGCTATGAAATGCCAGAGGAGGGTCTGCTTGCTTAAAGGAGGAGAGGAGACGATGGACTGCAGGGAGACCGGATCCTGCTGGAAGCCTTGCCTGGCTGATACCTCCCCCTCTGCTGATCCCCCAAATTGGGATTCACATCAGGGGTCTCGGAGGGTGACGGTGGCTGCTCCCCAGCCTGCCTCTGGGCATTTCAGAAGCCCCCCCAGGTGGAAGGGAGACCCCCCCCACCCTGCTCAATACAGCAGTGGAAGCAAGAAGCCTGCTGCCGTCCATCGCTGGGGCAGCCCCTCCAGTGCCTGAAGGACCCCCAGCCGTGCCTTCTCCTGCGCAGGCCGGACGTGCCGCTGCCTTCAGACCACCCTCAGAAAACCTGGCTCCTCCAGACCCCTCCCATCCTGGGTGCCCACGGTGGGCACCCTCCTGCCCATCCAAGCACCCTTCTTAGACTGTGGCATGGAGCAATTCCTTTTCCCGCTCTCTCTGTGCTTGCAAGGGCTGGCCATAATCACAGGCTAAAAAAAAGAAAGCCTGGGTGGGGGGGTAGGGGGGTGGAACAGGTCTTACAAAGAAGAGCTTAAAATGAAAAGCCAACATGATCATCAAACGATCCTACTGCAAACCTGGTTTTAAAAGTATGCACACCTGGGGGGGTGCCACTGCCCTTCCACATCTGGAAAAGCCACCGGCGGTGAAGCCACCCGATTAATGATCATAATTAGCCTTTTCAAGCACCACTTTGGTTTCCCAGGGCAGGTACGGCATGCTCGAAAAGGCTCATTTCCTGCACCTTAATGACAGGACTCAGTCCACCTTGGCAGCCCAAGGACGTGCCTATGACAGCATAAAGCCTTTTGATAAAAAGGTTAGAATTTGTTGGGCAGGGTAGTTTTACAGCAGCTGCACTGTGAACCTCCATGTCCAGAGGCAGTCTACCTCTGGTTCCAAGCCACTGCAAAGGGGTGTGTGTGTGTGTGTGTGTGTGATGGCCTCTGAGCGTGAGCCGGCAAAGACCAAAAACACGCAGCCCCCACCCCTAACCCTGACCCTTCCTTTCCCTCCTGCCAGGCACCGTTACTTGGGGGGGATTTCACAAAGCGGCATTTTTGAGTGGTATTTCCCTCCCAGCCGCCCAGCCAACCCCAAGGAATGGAAGCCTTTTCATTTGGGGAACGCTCGCTATCTCCCTTCGCGGATTACCAACATCTTTAACTTAGTATCTTTTTGCTGAAGAGCCGGGCAACATTTTGCAAACTCCGCTAAAGAGCGCAAAACAAACAAAAAAAGGAAACGAAAAAGGAAAAAATCCAGAAAGACCAAACAAACCGAAACAGAAACATAGTCGCACGAAAAGCAGAAAGTAACGTTTCAGAAAGAGGACGCCGAAATGTCTGTGGGCTTCCCTGGGGACCCTCCTGGATTCTTGCTTAGGTGGGAGTCTGACGGGGGCTGTGCTCGAGGGGGTAAACGGAGCTGTCCCCGTGGCAGACGGGCTCTTGATGGGCAAAGCGGCAAGGGCCTGGCCTCAAGGGGGAAGAGTTGGGCGCCCTCCTAATTCCGCCTCGAAGCAGCTTCTGACCTGCACCTCCAACGGGTTCCCCTCCCCAGCCCCCGAGATGGTCCGGAGCATCACCTGCCGTGGAGGCAGCCGAACACGGTTATCTGTCCCTACAGGCCCCAGAGAAGCCGACGGAGGCCTTGGCCGGCCCACGCCAGCCCGGCGGGGAGGGGACCCCTGCCTCTGCAAAGTTCGCCCTGCTCCTAAGGTGCCCCTGGAGGATGACTCACCGAAGGCGAAGCGGAGCCTGTCAGAAACCCACATGCCATGACGGGCTGGGCGGCTTCGAAGAGAGCCTCGTGGCGGGAGAGGGTGACCGCACTGGGTGATGGAACGGGGTTCTGGGCCAAGCGGAGGGTGGCAGAGGACGGGCAGCCGCGGGAGATCCAGGGGCTGGAAGGAAAGGCCCAGCCCCGGGGCTTCCTGGAGCAAGTCCACCAGCTGTCGGCTCAGGGGAGCTCAGAGGAGGCGAGGAAGGCCAGAAGACACACAGGCACCCCGATTCTCCTCCAAAGCTGCCTGGCCAATGAAAAATGGTCTCCCCGTCATCTGATGCCTCCCTTCCGGGCAATCCATTGGCAGAAGGATTCTGACACCCTTGGATCTCTTTGCAAGGGGCGGTGTTTCCGCAGAGCCAGGTGGAACTGGATTTACCTGTCCTGCCTTGGCCACACCCCCACCTCACCAAAGGAACTGCATCACCTCAAATGAGTTCAGGTGGTTCCCTCTGAAGTGTCATCTGTGCAGCTTTGGGCTCCAAACCAAAACAGCCACAGGAAAGGGGAGGTTTTTACTTTTGCACAGGTTCTTTGGAAAGAATTTGTCCTCGGCACATTTACAGTCCCTGGAAGCAGAGCTATTGTGCAAGGGAAAAGGGGCCGGTAGGAAAAAAATGTCATCCCATTTCCCCTTCCTGGGCGGAGAACTGCCTGGAAGTTCACAGACCTCGGCGGCATCTTCTTTATACTGACAATTATCAAGGCAAGGATCTTTATTGCAAATTGCTCTGTGGCCAAATATAGTTACTGTCAATTCACTGGAAGCCTTCCATGGAAAAATCTGAACGGGGAGCTGGAGGGAGGGGCACAGTACACCCTTTCCCACAGATTTTACAGATTTTGATCACCCAAAAAGGGCAGGGTCTCATCTTTGTCAACTCCGCATTCTTTTACTCTGTTTTCTGGTCAGTTTGCACTTCTTCAAAGTCCATATGGGCATCTCTAAGCATTCGTGGCCCCATTTCTCACTGCGTGCATGCTTTTGGTGTGTGCTTTCCTACCTACACGCATCTTCCAATCGACAGGACTCGTCTACGTGCATTTCCACTAAAACACCTCTTACAGATTTTGATTGAGCAAACTGCACTTGGAAAGCGCAGAAAAGTGATAAACAACAACAGTCTAAGCTCTGCTTCTGGTTTGGAAGGTAAAATGCAAATCAATCTCTCTCCCAGCTCTCGCTGAAGTCAAGTTCAGACATGAGAGCAATCCTGCGAGCCACACCTGGGCAGGTTTTGTTTACATTCTCGGAATCACAATGAAATCCGGCACCATTTACATTTCCTAAAAGATGACCTCCTTTCTCCTCCTCTCCTCTGTCAAATGGTCCCGCTAGGATCAGCGCTCCCAGGACATTCACCCACCCATTCCCACTCTCCCTCACACCGTTTCCTGCTTCTTGGAATGCAGATCGCTGAGCCGAGCGCTCCAGATTCCAGAGGAAATGAGGTCTCTGTCTCACCAGAGGGCACCAGCACCTCTTTTCCAACTCACGCAAGAAAGCAGACGGGCACCTGCTCTGGACTGGCACAGGGTGGAGATCAGAGGGGCCTGGATTCTCCCTCTGCCTCCCCAGAACAAAATTTCGTCTTAAAACTCCAACACTTTCTCTGATTTTCCACTCAGGAAGGAACCTCCAGAACGGCCTCGGATTGTGGGTCTCCCTGAAGCTGAAAGCTCTGCCTGAAAACTGCAAGGGCCGATGAGGACGCAGGAAGGAAGGGCCGTGCCAAGGCCAGTCCACCAGGAGTGCCCTCTTCTCCTAGCGAGTGGATCCCAGACCGCGGGAGGCAGGCAGAGCAGTTCAGGCAAGCAAACAGCGTTCTCCCTGTCCACTGGCACATTCCAAAAGCAGGGGGACGGGGAATACCTGTACAGAATAGATCCCCTTCTCTTCCACTCCTCCACAACCATAGCACAGGATCTCTGAATCTAACCAGCCAAGCTTCTAGTTCTGTGGAAGGCCTGAGAATGAATAAGCATGGGGCAGGAGCCAGAGGGCCTGTCCCTCCAGGAGGTGGACAGGAGACATTTCGCAAACGCAGGAACTCTTACCCCTCGCGTGACTGACCTTCGCCGCTTTTCGATCTCAGGGGAAGCCAAGCCGTTTGCCCACTGAGACCCAGACAGCCTGCTCTCCTCCTGGAGAGAAAAGTCAACCTTTTCTACCCCCAGAGCGGAGCAACCTGCTCCCCCGGGGACAAGACCCCAAGCCAAGGTGGGCTGGGATCTCAGCAGCTGAAGCCCGACACAGCTCCTGCTTTCAGCACTGGTCTCCTGGGGTCTGCCCGGCTGGCCGTGCCTCTTCCGCCCAGCTAGCTGCCACCATCTGCAACGTTTTATTCCTTCCCAACCTCAAAGTCAGGTCTTTTGGCCTACTGCGCAGATGAATCTGAGCCAAGACCATGCCAATGACCTAATTCATCTTGCTAATGAAGTACTGTGACTCGAACATCTGTTTTCTCCCCTGCAGTTGGGAGGGGAATTATTAAAAAATGATCAAATCTCTCAGCACGTCACGCTTCCCCCTCCACCTGCCACATGACAAGCGGACCCAGGCGGTCGCTGGCTTTGACAGCAAAGTCCAGGTTGGCTCCCCAGACAGCTGGAAAGTTTCTGGTTGGGCTCCCCCGCCGGAAAGGAGAAAGGCCACTGGTGAGCTTCAGTTATCTGCTGGGGTGGGAATCCTACTTGTCCACCCGCCTTCCCCGGTGCAGCACAGCCAGACTCCAGGCAAATTCTAGGCCAAGAGACACCGCGGCACCGCTTGACCTGGAAGTGTGACTCCTGGGCCCTGGAGACTGGCAAGGCTGCTGGCAAAGGGAAACCAGGGCCGCCCTGCTTCAGATGGCAGGGAACGCAGGGCCCGAAGCGGGTGGGCAAAGTCCTCGTTTTGGGGGCTGCGGTCTGCCTGAGAGGAGGGTCCACGGTCTGGGTTGGGGGAGAGGCTCTTGTACACGTGCCCTGGCAAGAGAGGTACAACTCCCAGACAGGGCGGCAGGGATGCTCAGCTAGAAAGGGTGGTCAATGAAGGAAGTCCAAGGAGATGCAAAAGCTGCCCGACAAGCAGAAAACATGCCCCCCTGTTCAGCTGGAAGGCCCAGGAAGGGGGCGCGCTGTGTGCTTCAGGCCCACGCCGGCCTGTTCAGCAAGGGGTCTCATTTCCAGCCCCCCAGAGCCGCATGGCGCGGAGGAGAGGCAGCCGGTGACCATTTCATCAGCCGGGGCCTGAGGTCAGTTTTTATCTCCCCCCGAAAGATACTTCAATGCCGCTTTCGATTTCACCTGAGAGAGGCTAAAGAAAGGAAGAGAAAGATGCCAACACCAGCGCTGAAAGTGGGCAGCCGGCAATGGCAGATTTGCTCACCCAGGCCCTCTCTGACCGAGATAAATAACATCCATATTTTATTGGCAGGATTTAATAAATAAGTCATTTTGGTAAGAAAAGAGATTCTGTGTTTCATCTACGGGGAGGGGGGAAGAGAGAACATCTGTTTATAGCAAAGACGCAGGGAAATAGCAGCTTTTGAGCGGGAACCGTTCCCAAACTGCTTTTTCCTTTTCCGAGAAAAAGCGCCCTCTCCCTCCATCCAGACAGATTCGAGCAGGGTGAAAAATCTCCCTGGCTTTTGGCAGCTTTGCCTCTCTTCCTATCCATGTTCCCCACGCCGGAGATTACAGTTTGCTTCATTTCCCCGAAGGTTACCGAGACGGGCACGGTGGGACGCTGGAAGGAGCACAGCAATCTGTTCCCCAGCTTGCTGGGATGGGGGCTGTTTGGCTCATTCCCCCCACCTCCCAAATTTCCTAAACGGATCCTTGGCTTTCTTGCTCCATGCGAGGAAAAGAAAACCCCAACTCCTCTGGGGAGTTGAGCAAGAGAAAAAGAGCGAAAGGGGAGGAAAATGATGCGGGGGTGTGTGTGCGTGCAATATTAACATTTCCATCTGGGACAGCAAAGGGTTTTGAGCCGGCCTGCGTAGATGCTACCGTGGCTGTGCAGCGCCAAATGAGCTCCTCCCAGGTGCAGAATTTGAAGGATGGGAGGCCAGCAAGACTGGATTACTCTGTGTTTAGCAATGTCTATGTACGGAATGGATGGATGGATGGATGGATGGATGGATGGATGGATGGATGGATGGATGAATGAATTTTCCCTTCCGGATTACTTTTAAAAGGGGCATGTTATGGGGTGGGCCTACCCCGAACACGTGTGGAAGTGGGCAAGAGTGGAAGCGTGCCATGGCTGCAGGAGCTGGGCACCTTTGGCCTGGAGAAGAGAAAGGTGACCATGACCATCAGCTCGATGAAGGGCAGATGGGGGCAGGCAGGAGCCAATTGCAGGAAAGTGGATTTTAGCCAACCGCTCACACTTCCGAAGTTTGAGAGCTCTTTGCCAGTGGCACCGGTTGCCCCAGGAGGCGGTGGGCTCCCCTCGGCCGGAAGTAGGGCGACCGCTGCCAAGAAACGGCTGTGTTTTCCAAGGCCGCTTGTGACTTGGCGCGTCCAAACGGACTTTAGAAGAGCTCGAGCCGAGAGGAGCTCTTCCCTGGAACTGGGGCCCCCACCCTGCCTGCCCCTTGGCGTCCTGCCAGGTCCCTCGGAAGGCCTCCTCCCCAGGCCGCCTCGGAGAGCTGAATGGTTCCTCTGAGACCATCGGCTCCGAGTGCCGGAGGTGGCAAAGGTAGAAACCGGGTGAACTCCCAAACTCTTCACTCTGTTGCCATGGATACTGTTTAATCATCAGAGATGAATGCTACGGGTTGCTATGGCAACCCAAAGGCCCTGGAAGCATCCCAACCCGACGGGATGGTGAGGAGGCAGGTCCCAGTGGCAGTGGGTGGGTCTCCATGCTTCGGGGCAAGGTGGGCGGCTGGATGGCCCCTACAGCAGAGGACAGCGGCCGGCCCAGTTTTAGCACAGCCTCTCCTTTTGGCTCCCAAAGAGAGCAGAGTGCCAAGAACGCTTCTTTTCTTTTCCGTCCTTTTCTAAGAGCAACCCTGACTAAATCAACATGCCCCAGACCTTCTAATCTGCGGCGACCTTGCTTCCAGTTCTCTGGGGTCAGGCCAAGGGAGAAGGAGGGAGGGGTCCTCCCATGGAAGCCACAAGCCTCTCCCGGCCCTCGTGCCCCCTGCGCCCCCCGAGCCAGAGGTTCCCGTTACAGCATTATTTAAACACAGGAGGCCAGTCCAGAAGCCCTGGCCACCCCTGATCTTGCTCCTCGTTTCTTCCCGGGGAGGCCTGGCGGGAGGAGTTGCAGGCATTCTGACAAGCCACGACCGGGGCTCCCTCCCCTCGCCTGGCGCTCACAAACACCAACTGCCTGAAGCAACTCCGTGCCCTTTCCGGAGAAGCTGGAGCGCAAGCCCCGGCCTCAGCCTCCTTGCGGCAGGACGAGCCTGTCCAGACAAAACAGCCTTATCTGCAGAAGCTTTCATTCGCCAGGAGAGCCAGAAGCCAAACTCCCAAAGAACAGCAGCGACTCGAGGAAAGACTTGCAGGGGAAACAGACCCACCACAGAGCTGACAAACACACCCTGCCCAATATTTGCAGAGAAGGAAAAGCTGCATTATTCTGGTGCCCCTCCTCCTCCTGGCATTTTGGAAAGTGCTGCGGGCAACGGAGGACGACGGGGGAAGCAGACCTGCGCAACCCACTGCCCACCGGTGGTTGCTCACTGAGTCCAGCTCGGGAAGACGCCAGGAGAGAGCGGGCACTGAGGCTGGGCTTCACTGGCTGGATCCAGCCTCTCAAAGGGGGACTCCCGCCCTGGGAAGCCTTTCCTCCAACTGGCCTTCTCCAAATGTGCAGACTAGAGCCCCCAGGGTGCTCAGCTAGGCTAGGCTGGCTGGGAAATCCTGGGAGTTGACATCCACATGTGCGGAGATGCCCCGGTTGGAGAGGCTGCCAGATTCATGAGCGCGCAGGGCAGAGAGGATGGCAGAAGAGAGGCCAAGGCGTCCATGCCCCACGACCCAAACGCAGCCTGCCCCCTGGGAGCTAGCCAATGCCACGTCTCTGATCTCTGCACAGTGGCAGCTTTCCTGCTGCTGTTATGAAACTGACCGGGCTTCCGTTCGGTCCCCGTCCAGCCCCCCGAGATGGCTGGGATTCTTCCCTTCGGTGAGAAAGGAGCCCTTTCTTCCCTCCCTCACCAACTCACCCCAGGGATGATTCAGAGGGAGCTGGGAAAGAGGAGCCGCTGGGGGTGCACCTCCTTTCTCCCCTGCTCGTGCCCTTGACGGCATAAACTGGCAGATCTACAAGCAGCTTCCAGGATGTGGGCACGCCTGGGAGACTGCACTGCGCTTAGCTTACAGGCATGCTCTTTCGGTGCACAGTGCTCTCCTGCTCTCACATACAGGCTGCATTTACTGAACAGGTGTACCCCGGTTTGGAATTAACTCACTGTCTGGGTTCGAACCATACAGGTAACTTTGAACAGTCGCTAAACGAATGGTTGTAAGTCAAGGACTATCTGAACAGCAAATCTTAAACTAACCTGTCTGGTTTGGTTCACATAATAGGCCAATCCCCCCTCCCAAGGGTAAAACTTCTGAGTTTAACACATTCTCAGGATGAACCATATTGTGATATCTATACAGCTCTTAGACGGATGGGTAAAATACAGATGGACACAGAAGGCTGCCCAGTGGCCGTCTAAATGGTCAAGCCCTGCTCGGGAGGCCAGAAGTCATCAGTCCAACCCCAGCACCTCCAGGAAGGGCCAGATGGACAGAGGGTCTGGGTGGCAAAAGACCGCAACTCAGTGGCGGCTCTCCAGCTCTGCAGAAGGTCTGGAGTCCGGCGTCTCCATCAGGAGATGTGAGCGTGGCAGCCCTGCCTGAGCCACACGGAAGGGTGATCGAAAGAAATGCACTTGCGGAAACTAAAGTTAAAAAGAAAAAGAAAAGAAATGGGGCCAAGCTGAAACAGAAAACTCGCTCGGGTTTTGCCTGCCTTCACGTGTGCGCCGGCTGGGATGATGAGCGCTCGGGGTCCTGGAAGGAAAGGCGCAGAAGCAGGCTTATTTTTAACACTGCAACTGGGTCAGCTGCTGCCTGGAGTGGAATGAGTGAAGGGGGCAGGGAGGGGGGAGGGCAGAGAGGACCACGCCGCTCACTTGGAAAAGCCTCTGCCGTGGCCATCGCGGGCCCCTCGCCAGCCACGCCCCCAGCAGCGAAGCAGGAGGAGGAAAAGTAAACCGGGACTCTCTCCTGCCCTTGGACTGAGACAGGTGCAAAAAGCATCGCCCTTTCGTGCCCCGAGTCCGAATCCTCCCGCGCCCACCAAGCTCAGTCCCCGGCTGGTCCGACTTACCGGGTCGCCGCCTCCAACCGGCCAGGCCCGGAGCAGCGCCTCCCTCACCGAGGCATTCCGGGTCATCGCGCGCCGCCCTCGCCCCCTCCTCAAATATGCCGGAAAGCAAGGCCTGGCCCCCGGCCCCAAGCCGGGGAGAGCTTTCCCGCTGGCGAGCAGAACTCTGCCCGGGGCCCAGAGGAGGCTGCCCGGTTACGTGGTGGCCGAGAGCGCGCCAGGCGCCAACTGAGGGAATTCGGCACCGAGGGAAGCTCTCGAGGGCCGCCTCCCGAGCAGCGCGTTGCAGCGTCCCCTTTAACCACAGGCTTAAGAGCTCTTGTCATCCGGAATAACGATGATCTGCCCAGAGCTGAGCTCTGCGTAAGGACGAACCTGGTTCACCCACAACACTTGGTCACTTCCAGCATCTTTAGTGTCGTCCAGCCCGCAGGACAGCACAACCGTCCTCGGCAGGACCAGCTTCCTCTGGATGCCCTGAAGAGGCCTTCAGCCCCCGGCCCCCCAGAACCCGATTTTCCCCAAAGGCTCCGGGGCCAAAGGAGCCAGATCTCCCGCGGCTCCTTTGCTTCTCTCCTTCCTGACTCCTGAGTCCCCCGGGCTTACTTTCCAAGGAAAAGCAATAATCAGCACTTCTAACTCCAGTCTGACTGACTTCAGTCCCCCCGCAAAAAAAACACCCGGGAGAAAAAGGTAATTACCCCTGTTGAAGGGCCTGCTGCGACTCCGTGAGCGGCTCCGTTGCCTCTGAAGCCGCGACCTCCGGAGCAGGCGGTAGTAGTACGAGGGTCTCCCGCCACTTTTCCGGCCATTCATCGACATCTCCCCTCCCGCGTCCCCACTTTCTCCGCTAGCAGCACAAGGTGGCCAAAGCAGGGCAAGCCCCGGGGAAGGGGGCCCTGAAGCAACAGGAGCGATCCGGGGGTTCCCGAAAGGCGAACATCAGCCCAGCCACGAGGGAGCTCCGGAGGAGAATCAGCCCGCGGTTCCTTCCCCTCCTCTCCTCTCCTCTCCCCTTCCCTTCCCACCCCCTTGAAAGATAAGCTTCTGAGGAACCGGGAAAAGGAAGGAAGCTTGGAAAAGCGTGCAAGTTGGGGCGGGAGGAAGCCCCGGGCTGGATTCTGGCTGCTGCAGAAGGACGCTGGGGAAGAGAGCCTCCGGACGCCCAGTTGCCCGCTGCCCGCCCTCACCTCGCCTCGCCTCCCTTCTTCCAGGGGCCCTCTGCCCCTTCTGCTTGGCCCTCCCTTGCCAGGAAGCAGCTCCACCAGAAAACACCAGCCTTGCCCTTGGCCGCCCTCAAAGCGCCCTCCGAGCAAACCCTCGGCTTTCAGAGGCCCCCCACCCCGTTCTTGCAGGGGGCAAACAGGGCCTTTGGCCCAGCCAACCCGAATGCTCCTGCTGGACCCAGTGTGCCCGGCTGCCTTTCGACATTCGTCAGGAAAGAGGCCTGCAGCTGGAGGCCGGCTGGTCCCTTTTATTCCCAAGTCGCTTTTTCACAGAACGTGGTGCGCATGGGACAGAAACAAAGCAGGTGATGACCAAGGGGCGGGGATGGAGGCTGGCACAGCAAAAGGGGAACAAGACCTTTGCTGGACCAGGCTGGTCAAAATGAAGCCCCACGGAGGCCGGCTAGGTGCCTCAAGGAGCCCGTGGGAGGGACACAACGGCAGCAGCCTTTCTTCTATTCTTCGTACCGAAAAGCTGCTGCCGCTTTAAGGTAGGCTGCTCCTGAGCATGGAGGTTCTACTCCCAGCTCCTGCGGGAAGAGCTGCCTGTGCTGGTGTCAGCCCTCTGGTATCTCCTGAGAGCCCTCCCCCGGGGGGCGGGGGGGCAGGCAGGAAACCCCTCTGCCGCTGCTCAGGCGCTGGCGTCTCCAAATAATCCATGCCAGGTTTTGAGCTGCGCTGAAAGAATCCCAGGAAACTTTCTTCAGGCCGGAGAGCTCCTCCGCGCATGGCGTGCGGGTCAAGGCAAGCCATCCAGTGGGCAGCTGGGTCACAGGGACTCCCTGGCCCTCTGGCCCCCAGCCGGCCGAAGAGGAGGCTGAGCGGGGAGGGAGCGGCTGCCCCAGGGCCAGCCGAGAGGCCGCACCCAGCTGCTTGCGCCAAAGTCAGGAAGGGCGTGAAGGGCGGCTCTCAGGGCCCCCCACACCCCTTCGAGGAACCTCAGCCTCATCTTTGGCTTCCCCCGTGCCTATTTTTCAGAAGCCTAACATCATTTTCATCCCACAAAGTGCAGCGGTGGCTAATCTGAAGAACTGTCCAAACCCTCTGAAAGCACCAGGCTGTAACGTCCCCAGCACCACCAGTGGCACACCGGGGGGGGGGCTCGCTCTGTTTGGGGGGAGCTGCCCCCCATACCATGAAGCCCACTGCCCAGCCCCCAGAGCCTCTGGGGTGTGGAGGTCGGGGGAGGCATTCCTAGCAGCAGCTCTAAAAACCTTCTGAAAAAGATCACTGTGAAAACCTGTCTCCTTCTGGGAGCATCCCCCCACGCCACCTCGGAGGTACCCCAACCCTGCTTCTTCATGGCAGAAAGACTTGAGGGAATCACACGGTCTCGCCCCAGCACAGGCTCCCCACGGCCGCTTGGGACAGCAGTCCCCACGTTTTTGAAAAAGGAGGCGTGGAGGGCCACGTGCCCTTCCAGGGCGGCTGCTCTCCAACCTTCTGAATCTGCTCCGAGGCCCCGTCAGCCCCAAGAAGCAGCACCAAAAGCCAAGTGAATTCCAGCGTGGAGACCTGCAAAGTGGGGCGGAAGCCGGAGGAACCGTCCGTTGAGCCAGGCGGGGAAGGAGGGAGGCACCCGATGTCTGGCGCAGAGGCAATATTCTCTCCAGACCCTGAAGCCTTGGGCTGCCAGCCCTCCCGGCGGCTCCCTGCGTGGGAGGCCGAAGACGCGGCCAGGCAGACCTTTGGCCGGATCCTCTCTGCTGCAACTCTCGCCCACTGACCGACCAACTCTCAGAGGCCGATAAGGCAGAGCAATTCAGCGCAATCCAGACACCGTGGCTGTGAATGCCAGACACCTGGGGCAGGGGGTGTTTTTCCATCTGAAAAGATGGCCAGAATCCCCTCCCTCCTTGCAGCAAGCACAATTTTGTTCCCCCCTCCATCTGTTTTGGAGCCAGGAAGCCCCTTCTCCTGCTCATCTCATCCCCCCAGCCCTACCCCAGCCGGCAAACATAACACCTCATGGGGCCCGAGATCTGCTTGGTGCAGCAAAGGGGGGAGGCCAGAGGGGGCTGCCCTCTCAGTCCACAAGCGAAGGCGGCCAAGAGGGAAAACCCGAGACCGATGGCCCTGATGCCTTCAGAAGCTCTTTGCATTCCCCCCGGCGCGCGAGGAAGAGCGGAACGCGGCCCTGTGTGCCCCCGAGCCCGGCTCTCTGCAGCTGCCTGGGGGTCCCACCCCCCACCTCTTGGTCTTCTTCTTTTGCCCCCCCCCCCCATGAGGCTGGAGCTCCTTTCCAAACGCAAAACCCTGCTCTGAACATTGGAAACAGCATCTGGTACGAATCTCAAGCGTGAACATCTCTTTCCCCATCTCAAAGACCACCACACAACGGGCCTGCCCCCACTACCCCCCCATTTTGATCTGGCCTCCCATAAAAGGAAAAAAGTCATCTGGGAGGAATTAGGGTTCTGGCAGGGGCTGGGCTGCTCCGGTATGAAAGGAAACGCTTTATGATGGCAAGGTGGCCCAGACGGAGGAGAGAATCCGGATCCTCTGTTTCCCATCTGGAGGGGGGGGCTCAATCCTTCTTGTGGGATAACCTCCCCAAGTGAAAGCAGATGTCCCCATTTACTGAGGGACACCCCCCCCCCCATTTTCCAGATTCTTGAAAAGAAGCCCTTTAAATACTTTACAGGCCCACAAATACACTCACAGGATTTCAGTCCCCTCCACAAATGGGCTCCTTGAGGGCCTCCCTCAGCATCCTCCCCATGTCAGCCTTCAGGCCCCCCTTGGCACGCCCAGCTTGCTCTTTTGCACACCGGGGTTCTGGGGCTTCTTTCGAGCTCTTTGGCCAAGGCAGCGGTTGGGTTTGCACAGAGTCCCACAGGGCGAGGTATTCAACTGCTCGATGCACAACCTCCGTGGGCTGGAGCATTCACGTCCAGGAGATCTGCAACTGCCTGCCCAGCATGCTCCTGGCATGCTCCTCACTGAGGACACGGACCTTGCAACAGCTCCCCCTGGTTCAGAGGCAGCTGATCAGCAAGAGGAGGCCAGCCATGGAGGGGCCAGCAGGGCTCCCCACTCCAAATACTGGCAAAGTCGAGGTACCCAGAGAAGGGCCCTCTGGCAGGAAGTTGTAAACACAATCTATTCCATCTCGGCTGTCCCTTGGCAGGGCAGGAGGGGAAGAAAGAGTCGCCCTAACCAGGAAAAACTTCTCCCAAGTCCCCTGGATCCAGACGGCCTGTGCCTCTGCTGCCCTCTGGGGGAACAGCTGCGCATCACCAGTCTGGGAGCGAGAGAGACGAAAGGGGGATCGTTTGTGAAGCAGGGAAGCCTGCAAGGGCGTCTCTTGCGAGATGCCAGGGCGACGGGACTCTCAAGGCTCCTGCTGGAGGGCCCTTGCTGCAGGAAGGGCTGCTGCTGGACCTGGGTTCAACTTTTGACATCTTCAGCTCTGGCTGGGAAAAACAACTCTGCTGGAAGCTCTGGGGAGACTCTGCTCCCTGATGGGACTCGAACTCCATCGCTCCAAGGAAGGGCAACCCCCTGCACTTTGCTCAGTTCGCACCACCCCAGGCACCAAAAAGGGCAGAGGGCCTGATGAAGCTCTGGGCTTGGATCTTGCGAGCACTCCGAGCCCCATGAGGGGCCTCCAGGGCCAAGACCATAAGTGAGCGGGTGGCAGAGCAATCCCCCAGAGAGGCAAAGAGCTGGCACTGGGCACATGCTCGGGCAATCCTCTGCTCGGGGGAGTTGGCTGGGGCTCCTTCACTTTCTCTCCAAGACCCGAACAGGCAAAGCTTCTCCAGCAATGGCCACCTGGCGTGCCCGGGTGTTCACAGATATGCTCGGGCAGGAGCCAAGGGCAAAGCTCTCCATTTCAGCTTCTCTCAAGGCCTCTGTCTCGCAAGTCCGAATACAGTGCCTGCAGTCTGAGCCTGGGTTTCAGCTGAAAACGGGCGTGGATCTTTACTTGCCCATTGCCTCTCACGCACATTTGCAATGCTCCTCGTCCCTACACATGCATTTTTGTTGCATGTATTTCCGCAAGCCTGGCAAGTTGTTTTCACGAATATCTATGTTTCGGTGGGTCCCTCTGGATCAGAGAACCGCATTGCAAAACAAGGGGAAAAAATGGAGCCTTAAGGATAATTGCGTTACATTTTGCACTGTAGGTTCAGAAAGTGACAATTCGCAAAATTCTTCAGACAGGCTACTTCTGTGCTGCTAGGACATCCCGCTTCGGTGCTGTCATAATAGCTGTCAGTGACTCGTCCACCAGCAAATCTCTGAGCTTACAGAAAACCTGGCTGGGATATAAGCGTGCATCTGATTTTCTGGCTCCCGACAAACATCAACAA
The DNA here is from genome assembly GCF_059951505.1 of Python bivittatus. NCBI lineage: Eukaryota > Metazoa > Chordata > Lepidosauria > Squamata > Pythonidae > Python > Python bivittatus. The sequence continues at coordinate 746,954 of NW_028277076.1, read as the reverse complement.
ATGAAGAGCGCTGTGCTTTTTGGCATATCCGACATTCTGCAGCCTACGTATCCCACGTTTCTCCAAGCTCAGCATCGCTGAAAAGATGCTGTTCCCTCCTGCTCTCCGCCCCCCTTCAGGAACACGCCTGAAGATGCCCAAGAACACAATATTGCTCCAACACCTAAACAGGGAAGGAAGGCCACTTCACACCCTCGAGAGGGAGGAGAGATTCCTTCACTCCGTGGGAGAGCCTCCAACCTGCGCCTTGCATGCTACCCACAGGCATGCTTATCCAGCTATGTCCTGACCATTCACACAACTGAGAATCCCAGGCAGAACCGACTGCATCGTCACGGGGGCTTCAGACAGCCCCCCGTGGCGGGCGGGAGGCCTCTGCCCCCTTGGCAGGGAGATAAGAAGCAGGGCTGGGCTGTGCCAGAGCTGCGAGCATCGTCCCTCTGCTCTCAGGCCCTCGGCCAGCTGAAGCAAGCGGTCGGAGACCTGTGCCCGGCACCATCCCAGGGGCTACCTCCGGCCCAACCTGGTGGTGTCCCGGGCCACATTGCACCCTGTTTGCCTTGCCTCGGCCGCTGCCATCTGCTGCCCCTCTGCCTCCGGTGTGTGCCTCGCTTGCAGCCAGGTGCGGCAGAGGGGAGGCGAAGGGCTCCGAGATTATGCGGGGGGCTGCAACCGTCTCACTAATTTGGCCGGAGTTGCAGAGGGAGGATAGCAGACGGCGGGATGGGGGGGGGAGCTTCTGGCTCCAGGCCAAGAGACTACACCGTTCTGGCCCCTCGTTCAAAGGCCCTGTTTTCGGTTTGCAAAGTTTTGCTTCGAGGACTTCTTGCTTTCTGTCCATTTTGCTTCAGTTAACTTTCCTTGCACACACACCCAGCAACTTCGCCTCTTTTCCTTCCAACAGGCAACGCTCCTCTGCCCGCCTTTTCCTACGCAGAATTGCTCCGTTCCCCGGCGATCGCTGGCATCCCACCAGGCGGGGAAGGAGGAGGTCTGGCGCGAGGCGGGGTCAGCGGGGCTGCACCAAGAGGAAATGCACAGCATGCACGGAAACCCCCCACGGCCAGCTCAGCTCTACCCAGGTGTGCACAGATTTGTGCTCCGAAGACTCCAACTAGAAGCCCCACAAGTGGGTCGGGAATTCTTTCCCACCAGTCTCTCTCACACAAGGAGCTATTTCAGTGATAGACTGCCCCTGAATATGGAGGCTCCCTAGCCCTAACCTGACCGACAATGATTGCTGGATCTCTCTTCCTCCGTGGCTCAAATGCCACCAAGGAAAAAGGACAGTTTTTCCCAGGGCAACCTAGTTTGGTGGCAGAGCACTTGTTTTTCATGAAGGAAGTCCAACATCCCGTTCCCAATAATCCCAGTTAAAAGGAACTCAGCCAGCAAAGGACGGGGGAGGTGGGAGCAGACGCTGGCAAAGACTGATTTCAGAAAAGATGCCCCCATCCCTCCAGAAGTCTTTAATGACAGGCCAAAATTTAACAGGCAAAATGGAGCATGGGAGAAATAATGGCCATCGCTCTCCTTTAGTATGCAGCCATTTCATTCTCGCCTTCCTCATCAGCCCCAGGTTGGCGGGTCGGGGGTCTGAGGAAATATCAGCCCCTTCCTCCGCTCTGATGCTTGGCCGGGTTTTTGAAAGTGGGGAGCAAAGCTCTGGGTGGATGAATAAATCGCCCTCGTGCCCACTCCACGTTGTTCCCGATTAATCTCCGCGCTGGAATTGGTCCCGTGAATTTCCAAGTGTTTAATAAACAGCACAAACTTCAGGCAATTAATTAAGGGAATTAAAATTCAGGAAAAGATGCTGCTCCGTGGCTCTATAAAGTTTAACAAGGTCATGCTCCGCAGTTAGCAGAGGCCTCCCGGTCCCCAGAAGGGGAGCCTGTTTGGACGGCCGTCCAGACGGGCACCAGCAGCCCCCACCCCGACGTCCGAACGCCACGTCACCTTCCCTGGGGCTGTCCTTCTCCCCAAAGCCACAGCAAGGCGAGAGACCCCAAGGCGAGAGAGAGGTGCACCCGATCCACGGGAGGAGGAACAGGAAGAGGAAGACGCAAAGCGATGCCTACAACTCTTGAAGTCCGATCTTCATGTGACTGAATGGCTTCTAGGCCAGCGCCTGCCTTTCCAGAGTCCTCACCCAAGCGCCCTTCTGAGGAGCCCACAGGCAGGTTTCTGGAGGTAGACTGCCTCTGAACGGAGAGGTTCCACAGAGAAGGACAACATTTCCCATCCCTACTTTGGAACAGGAGTAGAACTGGAGGAGCAAAGTGGGCTGGCCGGCTGATGGGTGGGGGAGAGACATAAGGGTGGGTGGGCATTAGCAGTTGCACACCGAGATTTGTCCCAGCAGGCTTATGTGCAAGCCGCCTGTCGGAGGGCCCGCGTTTCCCCCCAAGTCTTTGGGCCGCCATTGGCCAAACACCAATAAACTTGTTTTACACAGTGAATAAGCAATTCTGGCAGGCGATAAATCGCGGAAGTAATGTTACACACGGGTTTTTTTTTACTGTCTGCAGAGTCACACTTTACTGCGCCAGCATTTGTGCAAAACAAGCCCAGCTTTCATTGCTAATAAAACATGGCATTAATTATGCGGCAGAAAAACATGGGAATATCTTGAAATGGCAACCAGCCAGCCCCCCCTTCTCCATTCACAGATTTCTTTGTCTTAACAGCGATGGAGTGAGAAATGCTTTCAGGATGTAGCCAATATCTGAAATACTGTTCCATTCCTTGAAAGGAAGGGGGGGGGGAAAGGAACTGGGGTATTATTTGCAGATGCAGTAAATGTTCTGAATAGAGTGCAGGACTATAAATATGAAACTTGGATCTGTTTTTTTTTTAAAGTGGTTTAAAACTCGAAGCTGTTTCCCCCTTAGTTTAACTGCGCACGCGAGGCCTGATCCTGATTTGATTCTGAATGAAGCGAGGGAACCGTGCGCCCGAGTGACCCAACGGGCACAATTGCGTCACGGAGGTCAGTTCCAACGGGGAGCGTAGAAAAACACGGCTTTAAAAGTGCCAGGTTTTGTACGGTTCGTTGAATGTCACCTAGGAGGTGCAGCTTTGACTCGGCAGGAAGCAACAGGGCTACCTGCCGAAACGGGGGACGATGCAGATTTAGCCATTCAGCTCAGATGTACATCTGCAGATAACAATGGCGGTAGGCCGCTGAAGCATCCAGGTCAGCCGGTGATGCTATGCAGACCTCCCCAAAAATTCAAGAGAATTTACACCAAGGTAAGGGTTTAAGGGATGTTGACCAACTCAGGGACACAGAGACGCCTCCAGAGGGAAGGGCTGGAAATTCGACCCCTCTTACTTTTCGGACAGGCCTAGAAGAACCCTCTTTTGCTATCCCTCTAGCATTAAGGGAGACCCTGACCCAGCGGGGTCTCGAGTGCTTGCTGTGCTTTGCATCAAATTTCCACCACTAAGGGTGTGTCCCAGATGATCCAAAGATCCCATTAGGCTCCTTCCAAGCAGTTCCAAAATGCAGCCATCGGCTACTGCGAGGTAGACTGCTCATGACACCGAGGCTCATCTGATTGAGTTTTTGGTGGGTCAGTTTAAGCCTCGTTAATCTGTCAAGCACTGGGGACTTTGTCAAGTTCTGTGCATTTATTTATTATTGTTTGTATGGTGTAGCTTTATCCGTCACTTCACTTCTGAGCGGCTGACTTTTGTATTTCAGGCACAACGGACTGAGACGGGTTATTGTTCTTAATTGGGCTTTTCAGCATTGTGATCCAAAGGGGCTATCCTGTGTTTTCTTCTGCTGAGGGTTTTTTTTTGCTGAGCACAGCGTTCCTAAGTGCTTATGCCCTCTCTCAGCCTCCTCTTGCTGTGCCCGCTAACGCTACTTGGCCCCGGGAAAGGCCCTTCCCTCTCTGTGTTTCTCTGAGCCGTCCACCAGCCAAAGACGTGGGAAAGGTGTCCAAAAAGTCAGCCGCCCCGCCTCGTCCTCGCCCCGGTCCTGCCTCCTGGCGAAATGGCTCCAAAACGTGCCATACCAAATGCCCATTTTGTAACAGGGTGTTTTCAAGAGGCGGGCAGGAGAGGGCGCATACATTGAAGAATCAACAGATGCACACCGATATGCCAAACTCGTTAAGAATAATTAACAGCCTTGCACTGGAGGGGGAAAAAGTGAAAACAAAACCGTAGCAGTGGCAGCATGCAAAGGAAGGCTTCAGTCTCCGGGACCCCGTTGCTGGAAGAGGCAAACCAGAGACTTCCTCCAGCAGGCGCTCCCCCGAGGGTGGCGGGAGGCATCTTTCTTCAGGGTCTTCCTTAGAGGAGTTTGCTTTGGGGTCAGTCCCACTTCTACTCAGTCAGCTGACCTTCATAAGCTGGGTGTCCAAACATAGCCAGAGGTTAGCCAAACTAAACAGGCCAGGCCCGAAGGGCACCCTGCCCAGCACCCGCCTGCCGCAGGACTCAGCCGGAAGCCCTTGCAGGGCCAAACAGGTTGAGCCACGTCCGGTGGCTTCTCCACAAGCTGAATGTGGCAGTTGCAGAGACCACCACCACCCCCAGGCCAAAACAACAGGCACCTTCTGCCAGAGGAATGCCCCCTTCTGTTGGTACAGCTGCGGGAAATGTTGCTTGCAGGGCAAAACCTGGAGCTTATGGAAGGAGGGAGGAACAGTTCCTCCCCTTTGCCACATAGAACAGCGCAGCTTAAGATGCCACCCAGTCCAAACTGGTTAGTACTCCAGCATCATTTTGCTTGTCCTGGGAAGGACGCTGCTGCACCCACACTGTGCTGGCTGGCTGCCTTAAAGCCAATTGGGAGTGGAGGCATTTCCTTCGCTCCAAATGAGCTTTTTTGGTTTGTTTGTTTTGGAAAGGCCAAGGAAAAAGTGGGGGAAGGGAAGAGCCTCTTTTCGTTTTATTCAAGATGTCAACAGGTTGAGCAACGTCCCCTCCTCACACGCACGTCTGGGGGTTCAGTCCAGCAAGAGCCATTCTGCAGCCCTTTCGTTCGCCCTCAGACCAGCCTCGGAGGTCACCGCTCAGGACTTGGAGCAGGACGGAGAATCCAGGCGGGGTTTGGCCGGGGAGGGGGGCGCATTCCTTGCGGCTCAGATAGCCACACGTTTGCTCAGAAGGGAAAGGTAAATGCAGCTGAGGCACTGCTAAGGCAGGGTTAGGTTGGCGGGGGGAGAAGCAAAGGTTTCCACAGCTGACCCCCTGCGTCTGGGGCTGATGAAGAGGGATCCTCTAAGGTCCCACCTGCGGTGCAGAAAGAGTCAAAGGTCAAGCCCGGACATCTTCCACAACAGCGACGTACAGAACTCCCTGCTCCCTTTAGAGGGTTTTTAAACGGGACAAAACGAAAGTCTGGAGAAAGACGGAAAAAGAGCCCTTAGAATTTGCTCTCTAGCCCCAATTTTAAAACCCTTTCCTCCTTGGGAAGGTGAGAATTGAAGTGAAGAGGAAAGAGGGAGCCCAGGGAGAGGAGGAGGAATGAGATGTGTGCCGTGCAACGTGTGCGTCGGTCGCCCACTCCTTCTGCTGGCTCTTCTGAAATCCGGGGGGGGGGCGCTCCGTGCTGCAGAATCTTCATTAAGAGCTTTTGTGTGCAAGAGGATTTCTGTGTGCGCACGCATGTATCCGCGGACCCTCAGCCGCCTTCCTTCACAGCTGCAAATTTCTTTTCACACAACGTGGCTGCCCGCAGCTGAGTTTTAATTCAGGGCTCACGCTGCGCGCTTGCCATCAAACAAACCAGGGAGGGGGGCTGCGAGAGGAGGGAGGGAAGGAAGCCTCCCCATGTCGTGCCAGGCTGGAGACAAGCAGAGGCAGGGGGCTTCTTAGGGGCAGGTCCAGCCAGGAGGAGGTGACCTTCTCACTTGCCCCAGGAAATCCCAGTATTTAGAACTAGTATTACGAACGCCTTCCGGGGGGCCGGCACCCAGAATCGTTGCTTTGGAGGCTTCTGAGGGAAGTTGACCCCCATTTCTGTACACAGGGTCTCACGGCCTCTCTCCGAAAAGCCTTTGACTGGCCAGCCAATCTGTGGGCATGGAAGGGCCTAAGGGGTGTGGGGACAGGACGCCGGGAGCAAGAGGAGGAAGGAAGAGCTTGCAGCCGAGCGGGAAGGCCCTGGAGCCCCCTGTGCTCTTGGCGTGGGACTCCGCTGGGCAGATGGCCCAGAATTAACTCCAGACCAAAGGGCCTCCTCAAGCGCACCTTGCCCATCCTTAAAAATAGCTTGGTGCCGGCCCTGTGCCAAGTTTCGGGACTCGACCCAATTTCTCCTGGGTGCCAGGGGCAGCTTCCACCTGGCTCAAAATCCTTCCCAGCCCAACGCTGCTCAGCTACTTGGAAAGCTCTTGGCCTAGCCTATAAATAAGACCCTTGGAATGCTGACCCTCTTGGAGGGAGGCCCCCTGATTTCACCCCAGTTAGGGGCTTTTATGGCTGACCGTGTTATGCGCAGCCAACTCCTCTGCTGGTTCTTACAGTTCCCTGTCTTGCGCAAATCCAGAAAACGGGGGAATTCGGCAACCCAGTTAACGAGGCAAGCACAAGTCCAGCCTGTTGGCTTCAGCATCATTCCTGCTGCAAGTTTCTGGGCGCAGATGAATTTGCCCAAAATAGAACGCTGGAAGACCACGTAAAGCTGGACACGTGAAAGAGCTATTTCTTCCCAGCCTTCTGGTTCGCAGTGGAGACGTGACGGTTCCTGCCTTGCTGCGAGACCCGGCTTCCCATCCCGAGCCCCTGCCAATCTCCCACACTCCCCAAGCAGGCCCGCCGTTTGCCAGCGCCCGCCACCCGAGACCTCCCCCTCTGGCAGGAGCGTTTGAGAGCGTCCCAGGACATCGCAGACCCCTCAAGCCGTGGCCTTTTTGCAGAAAGGAACAAACTAAGGGAGGCAAAAGATCCACCTCTCCCCCCGACACCATTTATAGAGGGGGGCAGCTGGCAAATCCTGCGCGTCTTTTTCCAAATTCCCGCAATCTCTGCAGGTTGTGGGTTGGAAAGAGGACTCTCTCAGCTGCTACCTGCTCATCCCAAGACCTTTCCCGTTATTGAGACTTTTTCGGTTCCCGTGATGCTGCTGCGCTATTTCAGCGCTCTTCACCCCAGGCCTGGTGGCGGTGCCGAAAAGAGGAGATTGTTCTTGGCTGCTTTTAAGCCGACACACCGCCAAGGACCGGCATTTGGGTAGGGAACAAGGCTCAAACACCAAACCTTCTGTGGTCATTCCTGGGTGCCCCACTTCAGGCCGAATTACCTACAAATCCAACTGCCTGAAAAGGCATTGCCAACACCATATTTCTCACCATGGGATGCCCCCGGCCAGGAGCGGCCTGTGGGTCAAGTGGGGAGGAAAGGAGCTTATCCTGGCCTCTCCCGCAAAGCAGCCTCAATCCTGGGAAGCAGCTATGGGGGAAACTGGGGAAAAGCAGAACCTCCAGATGGGCAGTTCATGCATTTATCCCCACGCCCAAAAAGTAAAACAGCAAGTCCGTGGGATTCCTGAGCCCCTCTGAAAGGTGCAGGAGCATTTAATTCCCCAGGCAGGTCTGCGCGGAGTTTCTGCTTCGCTCCCCAAACCGGTTCGGCCTCAGAAAACCTCCTCCCAGCAGCTCCCCTGGAGGAACAGCTTCCCGAGGGCCACCGGATCTGGAGGAATGGACCGTTTCTTACAATCACTGAACATGCGGGTCAAAGGGACCTTGGAGATGGTCCAGTCTAACCCCCACTGAGGGCAGAATCTACCACTTCAACACCCGGGACAGGCGGCCCCCAGACTCCATTTAAGCCCCTCCAGCCAAGGAGGGTCCACCACCTCCCGAGGCTGGAGGCTGTCTGTTCCATCGCTGAACAACAAACCATTCGGACGTTTTTCCTGGTGTCCAGCCGAAATCTACTTCCTTGTAATTTAAACTCGAGGTTTCTGGTCCTGCCTACAAAGACAGCCCTGCCCACCTTCTACGTGATGCCTTTAGATGCTGGAAGACAGGAGCCACCTCTCTCCTCCTGCAGGCTGAGCACGCCAAGGCCTCCAACTACTCCTCATTTCCATGGCAATTAGTCGCCTCATCTAATGAAGTCTGCAGTTCAAGGGCAGTCTACCTCAGAGGGGGAAATGCCAGGGATGAGGCCGTCCAGGCTGTTGTTGCCCGCTGAACTGAGAGGTTCCTCTTCCCTTTGCTCCTTCACCCACAGCCAACAAACAGAAATTTCATTCCCGCAAGGCCAGGACCAAACGCTCACACCCGGCACATCCTTCTGGACAACGAAACTGCATTTCCTTTCAGCGCTCTGGTTACCCTTCTCGAACACCACACGTGGTGCCCCCCTGCCAACTGGCCATCCTGGCTGCAAACCGGCACAGCTCTGCCACCCTCACCACGGCTGTGGCACAGCCCCCCCAGCTGCGGTCCGTGGGGAGGCGTTTCTCAGGCAAAGGAGCCCCCTGCCCAAATGCCTGTCTTACAAGATCCATTGGATCCATTTCCTGAAAACTCAGTATTTTTCATTAAAGTGTGACAAAGGTTGCAGAGGGAAAACCACCGCAAACAAAACAGCCCTCCCTGCGGGCAAATTATTCACTGGAAATGGGCCTTCCACCACCAACACGCCCATCAGGGAAGGCTAATATCCTGGAGGGTCCCGAGCAGCAATCTGCAGCCGTCGGGGCCACTGCCGGCTTGGGCTGGGAGGGACCGAAATATGAGACGCGCCAAAGAATCTGTAGCCAGTCCACGTCACGTGCATTTAAATAATATGCCCAAATGCCTGCCTCATTTTGCATTTGCTGTAAAAAATGCAAGAAAATCCATTTTTGTCTGTGTTTCCGTAAAGTACGCAGCATTCCCAGCCTCGTTCCCCAGTGTACAGGCTTCCGAGCGAGGGTTAGGGGAAGAGCAATTTGCAGTGGGTCCCACTCTGCAGATGAGGGCCAGCCGAATCCTGGCGCCGGACTGGGAAGACCTTGGGCTTCCAGGACCAGTTTGGCGTGGTGGGAAAGGAAATGAGGGGTCTAGCCCCACCCCCCACCCCAAGGAAAGTTGCTGGGTGACTTTGGGCCAATCTCTCAGCTTGGCCCACCTCACAGGGATGTTGTGGGGGACAGGAGAAGGAAGGCAGGCTCTTTACGCCCCCTTGAGCTCTCAGAGGAAAGGGGGGTATGAAGGTCAAGGAAAGGAAAGCAGTCTGAAAGGTGGAAGCTTTTCTGCAGACCCCTAGAATTACACCACCGTCCCATGTACAGCTTTATGACTGTACCAAGTTCTCAGCTCTGGACAGAGACGTTTTCTGCCCCCTGAATAGCTCCAAACAGGGTCCACACAACGCCACATCCTTGCTCTTAACAAGCCCCTTTTAGGGCGGGGCCCAAAGGGGCCCTTCAGAGTCTCGACCCCTCTGACCCGCCCGCTCCGCTAACCAACCCCCCAGGAAACCTGGCCCCAGACAGGCCCCTGACCAGGCTCCCAACCCCAGGCCGGCCAGAGCCACTGGACCTTGGCCTGTCCCTGATGCTCTCCAAGCCAACACCGAGCGAAGTCCAGAATGGCGGGCCACAGCGCATGGCTCCCCGTCCCCAGGACAGGAAGGGGAAATCCTATCTAGGTAGGAGGCACCGCTGAAGGTTGGAGCGCCTTACCCCGAGAATTGTCCTCTTGGTCCGACGGATGGTCTGGCTCCATGGCTCCCGAGAAACGCAGCAGCCCACCGGCCCGGGGAGGGAGCCAAGCGGAGGGAGCATCAGAAGGAAAAAGCAAATCCCTGAGCGGCTCTCCCTGGAGCAGCCAGCCAATCCGCCTGATTTACGAGCTAATGCCAGCGCCGTAAGGGGACGCATCTCCTCCTTGGCATGACACGGCCTGGCAGCTTTCCTAATCTGACAGGTGACCTCTGTGGCTCGCAGGCCCTTGTCCAGCCCTGTGGCCGGAGAGGCATTGCTGGCCCTCCCCCCCTCAGAGTCCTACCCTGTTCCCTGGGATTCAGCCTGCCGGGCGCTGGGAACAAAGTTCAAAGCCTGCCCGCGAGCAGAGCTGTGGCCAGGGCCAGAGGGCAGAGGAGTGGGAGGAAAAGGGAGGTGGGCCGGGCCGGGGCAGCCTCCGAGCCCCGCTCTGGCACGGCACAAAAACTGACGGATTCCCAGGGAAAGGCTGCGGGAGGAGGGAAGCCAGGGACCCCGCGGGCGGGAGGAGGACAGGAACAGCGGCACCAGCAGCGCTCGTCTCGGGGCTGGCAGAGGAGCAGCGGCGCCTCCCTCCCCCCACCTCTGGCCCAAACGGTCTGCAACGCCCAACGCCCCGCCGGAAGGGAGGCTGCAGTTCTGCCGGCCAGCCGGTCGCCTGGCTGGCCAGAAAGGAGGTGAGCTTTCCACAGTCCCAGCTGCCGGTGAAGCCTTGGCTCACTCTGCGCCTCCTTGCTGCAGCCCTGTGCCTAGATCCAGCTCCTTTGGCAAGCTGTGTCGTCGCTGCTCCTGTTGCCGCCGCTGCTGCTGGCGCGTTGGCGTGGGCTTCAGAGTGGCCCAGCCCATGCCAGAAGCTGCACACGTTGCCGCCTGCTCTTGGAAACCAGGCGGCCGTGGGACCAAAGGGCTCTGGAGACCTCCGACGACCCCACTCCACCCCTTGGCGGGCGGTGGAGGAGGCAGTGGGTTGCCCAGCGCTAGCCTGGCCTGATGGGCACGACCGGACAGTCCGACGTTGCAGAGGGAAAGCAACGGCAGCGCAGAGGAGGCGCAAGAGCGGTGCACTCACAGCAGAGTCCTGCAACTTGCCCCCGTTTCTGAGAGTTTCGACAGACGCTGCTTCCGGAAATGGAGGCTCCGCTTGGCTCTCTCTCTTAGTGACTGACCTGATATTCCATGAAAGTCCACTAAGCAAGCAGCTGCTCCCACGATATCCTGCAGTAGCAAATTCCACACAGCCTGGCTTCACACGTCACACCAAGCCATGGTTGGCAGGAAGCATGGTTCGCTGAGCAAGCCTTTACAAACCACAGTTGCTGTGTTCGCTCCACGTGCATCTCCTGGAAGTGCAAGGAGATGCAAGCCATCATCCGAGGAAGGCAGTTCAGGAGTGGGCACGCTTTCCCCCTTCTCTGAAGGATGGGGGAGCCCTTCCAGAACTCTGAGAGCCGGCACAGGACTTCCCAGTTCAGAGCAGTCTACCTCAGCAGATGAATCCCCATGAGCGCTGGCACCCGGCTTTCTCCTACCTCAGGATAGCCTGCGGGCTGAGGGAGCCTCTGCCCCACAGAACAGCGGCAGGTGAAAGGAGAGCTGGAGATCGGGAGAACAGGCGGAGGAGGAGGCTTCCGATCCACGCAGCCCGAGTGGAGTTAATTGGCCATCTCTGGCTCTGGCATGACAAAGAGCATTGTGCACCTTCGACGTGGCCGTGGGCGGCGATCAGTGGCTGCTGGGGCAGAGAAAGCAGTTGCAAGCCTTGCTCAGGAAAGGAGATTAACTTAGGGGCTGCAGAGCTGGGTCTGTAGCTGTAGAAAGGGGGAGAGAGCGCCCTCAGCTCTCAGCCTGGACCTAAGACCGCATCTTTCCACCTTCCAGGAAGCCAGCCCAGGAGAGCCCCTATCTGTGGGGCTGGGGCCCAGAAACAGGGACACTCCTCTGGAGCGTTGGAGGGCATGGATGGGCTCGCAGCCCCTTTGGCCATCCGGCGACTCCTCCCCAACTGGAATTGCGCCCTTAAGGGCACCTTTCTCCCAGGGTGCTGCCGAGGAGGCTGTGATGGTTCTCCAGCGGCTTGAAAGACTCCTCCCCTTGAGAAACAGGCTTCTGTTTTTCTGCCTCCTCCTCCCCTGTCTGGGGGCTGCTTCTGAGATACAAGGCAGCCCAGGATAGGATGGGGGGCCTATTTTTTCCCCTTCCATCCCTCTGCCTGCCTCCCCTGGTGGCCTCGTTTCCCCATCAAGCAAGATCTCCCCTTGGGTTCGGAGCGAAAAGGGTGTGTGGGGCACATCCTCAGAAAGGCTGGGAAGGGCCCCTTGCCTTCCGGGGGCAGGCGGCAAAGCACACGTTGCTTAGCAATGCCGTGTAGGAAGAGTTCGGCTCACGGGAGCGCTGCCAGGAAGCCTGCTGCCTGACGTTCCTTGTGCTGCCCCCCCCACACGTGGGACGAAGGGGCAACGGGGCAGCGGAAGAGGAGGAGGGGAAGGGGAAGGGAGGAGAGTCCCGGGCCCCCTGACATTTTGGAGACCGACAGCAGGAGCCTGTCTGGAAGAGCCCCTGTGCCAGGATTTGGCCGAAGCCCCTCCATCACCGCTGGGGCGGCCCCCTCACTCCGCTGCCTCCCCAAGGCTGTTCTGCCTGTCAGCTGGCACAATCGGGGCTTTGTTCGCCATCCGTGCCTGTTCTGCAGGAAAAGCAGCCTCTGGGTCGGTGAAGGATTATGGTCATCGTCACGTTCGGCGCATACCCAGAGGGAGCACAGAAGGCGGGGTTGATCTGCCAGAAGCAAGCACGGTGGAGCCTAAAGCAGGGCGTGCAGAAAAGAGGGCCTCTGCCCACATGCAGTGAGCTTTGCCATGCAGCTCTGAAGGACCACAGCTAACTTTCACAGATCTTCACAGAGTCGGTGAGGGTTTCAGAAAGTCTCACCCAGGGGATTCCTTACCGCCCATCCTTGGCCTGGAACACGATGGAGCTGAACCAGAATCACTTTGAAACGCAAAATTCCGGCGATCACTTACTGTCACTTCCTCAAATATCAAGAGCTCCGTCCAAGGCTGTTTTTTTAAAAACCAAGGGAGTTCGGTGACTCCCCAGGTAGGAACACTTGCTCAAAATTCCTACCTGGTTGTGCTCCATGGAGCTTAATTCCAAGGAAGTGCCCAGAGCGGCTTCCGCAATCGCCTGGGGTCCAGAAGGGGCCTCGCCCGCCAGCCTGAGAGCATCTCCCCTTGGCCCCAGTCCTACTGAACGGAGGGCTGCCAGTGCCACGGTCTGAACTCTGATGCTGATCCAAATCCTCTGGCGTTGACTTTCGACAGGTGGCCTGCCTTTTAACGCTGGGAGAGCAGGAGAGCACTCCTCACTCCGGCCGCACTTTCCACCCCAGGAAGCCCCAGATCCCTCCTTGGGGAACCGATGCGTTGGCCACAAGCCCAAGAGCTGAGATTTTGAAAGGTAGACTGCTGCTTCTGGAGGCTTTCTCTTCAGGCGGGGGCTGATAACGGCGGTTGGAGCCTCCAGTGGGAGTTTTGGCTCCTTTGCTTCCATCCAAAAAAGTGGTTTGGGCACCCTCTGGTGGGAGTCTAAGCTGGTGAGCATCGCGCAGGAGTCTTAAAGGGAAAGCGTGGGGCTAAAGCCCTGCAGGGGGAGGCCAGCCCCACACAGGGACTCAGCTTCAACTCCAGACGCTGCCCAGACAGCCCAGACGGGTCCCGAGGGTCCCCTGTGCGAACAGGGCCCTGCGGAAGGCTGCTTCCAAACGCTCAGAATACGTGGCAAAGGGAGGAAGGTGATCGGTTTGGTTTGCCCTGGCGGACCATTTCATTTTTACCCGCAGGGTTGCTGGAGAAGCTCCACGCAAATATTACAAGGACGTTCGATGTGCATTTCTGCAAATTTCCGAGTGAATGCATTTTTTAAAATTAATCTGTTCATTTATCTGCAGTTTTGCTTAAAATGCATCTCTTTGTGTGCCTGTCTCAAACTACATCACTACGTTCTGGAATACGTGGATTTCAACACCCCAGTGTTTTTAGGTTGGGAGGAACAAATCAAGCATTGTAAGAGTACTGAACAGTTTTCTCTTTTTATTATACGCTTCCTCCTCCCCTTCCACGGGCCCAGTTTCGTGACACCGTGATGTCTTGACCGGCTGCCTACCGGACAAAGCCAGCAACTTGCGGCGACGCATAAGAAAGCAACTTCCCACAGCCCAGAGGCCCAAAGCTGAGCCACCACCACCCCACAGCGGCAGGTACCAAAAGCTGTAAAATTCACGGAGTGGAAAGACAGTTTTGCGCTTCTCTGGAAAAGAGAACAATTAAAAGCTATTGCAAGCCATGCTGCATTTATCTTAATTTGCTGGGCTTTTTAACAAGCCTTTTTGCAAATCCACTCCACTGCTGAAATGAAGGCTTGGAGAATGGAAAGCTTTTGCCCGTGAACCTCTTAGATCCAGGGCATCTGACACCTGGCTTCCGGAGGGCCGAGCGTAAAACTGCTTTGCACCAGGGAAATGCTGCCTGGCCGGGGTTCTTCTCCCACCAGCCGCATCCTTCTCCCCAAACCTCCACAATCCCGTTCACCCCGCCAAGGGGAAGAGGGCCTCCTCTCACCTGGCATTATGCTGAGCCGAAACCCCTTTGCGGAGGCCCCCCGGTGCCATCAGGAAGGCCGCCTGTCATTCTTGCAGGCACCAGAAATGGGTGGGCATCTTTCTGCTCCCCGAGGTGCAGGAGAAGGGAGCCCCCTGACCCCGCACCCCGGCTGAAGCAAAAGCCACACTTCTGGTGGCTGCCACAGATCCTCCCCACTTTCCACGGCTCCTGATGGCACCCTTCTTTCTCTACCCTAAAAGCCCGCAAGCCGAATTTGGTGCGCCTTGCAGCCAGGTCCCCCTTGGGTGGGGATGTCAAAGGCTAAACAAAGCTCCAGTTTCAGAGACCATGTTTCCCATCGGATCGGCAGCCAGAACAGAGCTCCCATCTGCTGGGTGCCTGGACGGGCATCCGTTGCTGGGCGGTTCTGATGCTCAGCCTCTCAGCTGGACAAAAGAGGGCTCTTCTCCCCTTTCCCTCATGCAACATTTTGGAAACGTTGACGGTGGTTTTTAAAGCAAGCGAGAGGCCTGTTATCACAACAGAATTAAGAAATCAAGTTGGATGAAGTCTACTTTTCCATTGACCACGAGGGGGCACAGCTGAAGCGGAATTGGATTCCCTCCTCTCCCCACATGCCCCACTGGCTTTTGGCTTTCATTTAAAAAGCACCACCCCCGAGACAAAACGGTTAAATCAGACGAACAGCCTGCAACGCATCTGGGCTTTCTTTATGGATTCTCAAGATGCCTCTCAAAACAACCTCTTTGGATCCTCAGGGTTTTTTGGCAGGAACAACTGCAGCTTTGTAAATTTGCTTTTCTGGTCTGAATGGCATTCTGGGGGGCAGCTTAGCAGAACAGCCCCCCCATCAATGGGAGGGCTCGGTCGCAGGGGGCACGACAGGGCTTCGGCAACTCCCTGCCACAGGTTCTCAGTGACCCCAAGGCAGGCAGGCAGGCAGGCAGGGAGGCAGGCAGGGAGGAGGGATACGGTGGTTTTGGGGGCCCAGCATTATGATGAGCGAGCAGCACAGAAGGCAACGCTGGGTGTGCACGTCCCTTGCGTCCCTCTGCAACGACGTAACTTGCACTAATTTCAACCGGAAATGATTTGCAATCGAATTTGGATCCATCCCGTCTGGGGCTAGAGGGGCCAGCGTTAGTGAGCCTCCCCTCCCTGGTCACATCTTTAGTCTTTTGAGCCCCCCCCCCACGGTGGGCATCTTGGCTCTCAAGCAGCACTGCTGGAATCAGTTGGACCCCTCCCTGCTGTGCTGACCCTCGGACAAGGGCTTGTGGGCCACGCGCACTTTCGGCTGGGGGGAATTGCTGGCGTGCTGCCCTCCCTCTGAAGGCCATCAGGCCTGCCCAGCAGACGGCGAACAACAAGGGGGGGAGGAGGAAGGCTGGACTAGGCCAAGGCAGCGCTTTGGGGAAGGAGGTCAACCTGTGTCTGGAAACCACGTCAGCTCCTCCTGCCGAGGACGCGGATTAGGAAAGCCTTCCAACTACAGGCGTAAACCAGAGCAAAGAGCACGGAAAGGACAGCGAAGCCACAGCCTGGCTGGGCTCGTTCTCCTTGGAGACCCTGCCAAAAACCTCAGAGCCGGCCCTGGCGGGGAGGACCTGGAGCATGGGAGCAGAAAGGGGGTGCCCTGGGGGGCAGCGCGTGACGAGCTGCTGCTGCAGGCTTCCTAGCCCAGTTGCTGGATCTGCCAATGGCCAAGAGCGCGGAGCAACCTCTCTCTCCCAGCCCTCCTCCTGGCCGAGGCAGAGCTTACCACCTCTTGCAAGCCTGGAGGGAGCCTCCTCCAAGGGAAGGGAAGGGAAGGGAAGGGAAGGGAAGGGAAGGGAAGGGAAGGGAATCACCTGAGACCACCGTGTCTTTCCAGCCACCAGTTTGCCTGGAACCCACCCCTCAGATTAAGCAGCCATGTGGAGAGGGGACAGAGGAGTCTCCCTGACAGACAACACAGAGAAGGGGGTTGCTAAAGGCCCTACCTCACCCCAAATCACGGGGCTCTTTGGCCTCCCCCGACCAGGAAAAGCAGAGCAGGTTGACAGAGCCCTTGCCCACGGGTGAAGTTTAAGGACATCCTTGTGGGGTGAGGCGGGTAACCCCTTCTCTCTGCCCCCAGCAGCTGGGAGATCAGGGAGCAGTTGCTGTTTGAAAACCATGCACAAGGCGGAGCAGAGAAGGACGTGCCTTTGGGCCCTCGGCTGGGCACCAACCTCTTACAGAAGCCCTAGCATCACCCAGGATCGTGCTGGAATGATGCCACCTGCCCCAGAAGCGGCCGAGGGACACGCAGCAAGAAGACGGCCCAGTGCAACAAAGGAACAGAGCAGCCCTACGGAGAGATGCGCAAAGCCCCCGGCCCCTCCCTGACCCCACGCGCCAAGGAGAGACGGTCCCCACAAGATCACGGCTGCCCTCCCCAGCCCTCGGAGGTCGCTCGCTCGCAGCCCATGCACAAAGCCCTCCCATGTTAACGGAGCCGCATCCCGAGGAAAGAAAGATTCTCTCGCCCAGCAATCAAAGAAGCCAGAAGCCCTCCCCACCACCTCGTGGGTCCTTTTCACCCTCCACAAGGCATAAAGGTGTGGACTCACCTGTGCCGTTCTGCAGCTGGGAGGAAGCAGCCCGGAGCTTCCTTGGGTTTCCAAGGCCGAAAGGGCATTTTTCTTCCTGTTGCCGCGAGCCTCTCCTCTGCCGCCATGTTACGGAAGGCCTAGGGGGCAAAACAGAAAGTTCATCCTCCAAATATGGTTTCAGCCCTGTGGATGCCCTCAGAAACACACCCACAAAGAGGGGCGCACACACTGCTCCAAATCCTTTTCCATGATGGGAAGGGACTTGGCTCCCCAAAGTTGATTCCCTCGATAATGCGGCACCACCACCACGCTTTCTGGGGTTTTTTTTAATAAGAAGTATACATTTCTGACCTTCTTCAAAAGGAGGAAGAACTAACCAAGGCCAAGGCTATAAATATAAGAATAATTGGATGCTCTGCTGGATTCGGAGGAGTTTACTCCTCACGAGGATGCTTGATGGAGGCCGACCAAACTGCTCTGGCCCTCGGAGGAAATGGCACCCCTTCTGGTGCCAGAAGAGGAAGGGGCACCAGAGGGCCAGCTGACCCCTTGAGCCAAGGCCTGGATTCTGCAGAAGCGGGCTCTCACTTGGCACTACGGGCAGCAACGAAGTCCAGTTGGCAAGGGGGGAGGACGTGCCTTGCGTCTCCCTCTGCACAAGCCGAAGGCGGCCTTACCAGGCAGCTCTAGCAGGCTGGCAAAGCCGCGAGGGACGGCC
Source organism: Python bivittatus (assembly GCF_059951505.1). Lineage (NCBI taxonomy): Eukaryota > Metazoa > Chordata > Lepidosauria > Squamata > Pythonidae > Python > Python bivittatus. The sequence continues at coordinate 729,359 of NW_028277076.1, read as the reverse complement.
CCGATCCAAGCCCGCCGGTCAGCCTGTTTGGGCCATGCCAGGATCCCACAAATACAGTTTCTACTCTGCTCCGCCATTTTTTCCCCCTCGAATTGAAAAAGGAAGGCGACGACCTGAAATGCACCCTGCAAATGTTATTCTGTGTACCGTTCTCCGATAAACACGAGTTGGTATTTTGTATCCTAAACATATCTTAATGTAACTATTAAGAAAATAGGTGTTTTCTTTCCTGTACGCAACCCTGCCAAGTGGCGCAACATTTAAACGTAGCTCCAATGTTGGTTTTGGGGTAGCCGATTTTACGTCTTGGGAGTTTTGGCGTGGAATGATCTGCGTTCACTTATTCAGGCAGGGGGAAAAAAACATCGCACGTATAGGGTTCGTCTCTTTGGAGCATTTCAAGTTTCTCCTGTGGGAAATGGATTGCATTAAAAAAGTTCACACACACACACACACAGACACACACAACCTGGTGGTTTTTTTCAAAGCTTTCTGGGCGTTCAGACTGTCAGCATGGAGTTGTCTGGAATCCGAGCGTTTAAGAGCCGGTGCTCTTGTGAGCGAAAGAAACCAGAGGGCGGACGTGGAGACAGGGCATCACTCAGGCTTTTGAAAGTACAGAAAAGTATAGAGAACTGAACTCTGAACTTGGGCACATCCACGACATAGGCAGGTTATTCAGAGCAGGCCAGAAAAAAAAAGGAAAGGAAAGGAAAAGGCGCCTTTCTTACGGCACCCATTTCTGGACTTTTGGAGCAAGATGTGGGGCCCGTTCCACTTTACAGAAGAGGTTTGGTGTCGGCAAATAGCTGTAGAGGAGAAGGCGCCTTCCTGCTGCTGGCCTGGGGGGCCTTCCCAGAAGCACCGGGCTGACTTTGGGGGGAGCAGGACTCTTTGGATGCCGAGCCCGAGGGCCCACTGGGGAGGGTTTTCCTTCCGAAGCTTAACGAACAGCCCAGTTCAGATGCTGCTTTCAAAGTCAGATCCCCAAAACTTTTGAAAAGATCAATTATTAATAAAGCACCCCAATTCTTGGTTGAATCTGGATGGGTGGCAGTTCCCAAGCTCAATGCTCAAAATTTGGTGGTGAGGGGGGGACTTGTCTTCAGTTTTCACTGGTATTTCATTACCTGAGCCTTTTCAAGCCAATGAGTTATCAAAGGACATTAGTTGCCCTGCCGCAAAATATTTCAGCCCAGAAATTCAGGAGGTCAGAAATCTGAGGTCATGATTTCTTCAGCTGCTGCCTTTTCAAACTTTGAGGGACAAGGCAAGGGAGGTGGTGAGGATGGCAACTTCATTCCTTCATTCATTCCTTCATTCGTTCATTCCTTCATTCATTCCTTCATTCCTTCATTCAATTTATATAGCCGTTGTTTTCCGTTGTTAGGAAATCTAGCTCTGATATATGTTTAGGAAGCCACAGGTCTAGGTGTAAGCAAACCATTTCAAGACAAACAAAATGTGTTCCGTTTCTTTCCAAAACAAGACACGCTCCTCTTCTCCCTCCAGAAGCACCGGTCTCCGCTACTCTGTCAAGACAGCATTTCTGAGGAGGGAGAAAAAGACGCCGCCTTCAAACTATGTATTCCCCATCTTAAATTTACCAACAGGAATTCGATGCACCAGTTTTCTGCAAGAAAAACATGGAAACGAGGCAGGCAGCCCCAGGACGGAGCGAAAGAGGGCAGGAAAATAAGGAAACGCTCTGAGCTCGTGTTCCCGCAGGGCTCTCCGACTCCCCAGCCACCCGCGTTCTGGTTTTTGCAACTTTGCTGTTTTCCAGCTACGCAGGCTTCTGTTGGAAAGGCTCAGAATGATGAATCCAGAAGACTCTCTCAGAAACAACAAAACAGGCTTAGTTTTGACAGAAAGAGCTGGAACGGGTTCCTTTTGTGCACATCCTGCCTAGTTCAGCAGAACATAAGCACTGCATGTTATTCCCCCCCCCCTTTTTTTCAACCCAGAGAGGCCAACTTCAGTGTACGGTGCGTATGTACTCATGCTTCTAAAATTATTTTACTTTTATGCATACAAAGGCTGACTTTTGCCTGCCCTCTGATTAGTGTATGGTGCGTATGTACTCATGCTTCTAAAATTATTTTACCTTTATGCATACAAAGGCTGACTTTTACCTGCCCTCTGATTTCTAATTTCTCCCTTCCCAGTTTAGAAGTATCCACCTGTTTTTATCCTTTAGTTTTAATTATGTTTAAGTGATCGCGATGTTTTGTTCTTGTCATGTTCTGTACTTTCCTATTCTTATCCACCCAACTTGCTATGATGAGAACAGAATCTGTCCTCCCTCTTCTCTTTTTCAGAAATAGGCTAGATTCTTTAAATAAAGTTTGTGTTGACTCACTGACAAAACAGCAGCGTTTGGGTACAGAGAATGGCGGGCCATGGGGTTCTTCAGAGTATTAAGAGGCATGTGATGGAGGAAGATGGACAAACCAGAAGATAGGAGATGACACAGACTTTCTGTTTTAACAGCAGGAAACGAAATTCAGAGCAGTCCTAAAGTTGGAGGTCATTCCCCCCAAACCCCTACTTCAGTCTTCTGCGCAGGACTGGGCTTGCTGCAAATATTCACTTTTCGGCACTGAAGCCCCACCTGCTTGCTGGTGAGTCTCCAGACAAGCAACAGACAGGAAATGCCACACAGCCAATGAGGATAAATGGGGAGGGGGGATGACAGTCAGCTGCAAACCCCTTCCTCCCTGAAATACTCAATTTTGCTACAGGTGCATGAAGGTTGCATTTGATTTGTTTTGGGGGGGGGAGTTGTTTTGAAATAAGAACTTCAAAATGTGCAAACAGCTTCGTAATTGGAATGGGAAGAACTGGAGATGTTTTTAAAAGATGAACACAGGAGAAAGTAAAACAGAGAACTCTGCATGTTCCCCTCTTAGAATCTGGGTTTGGCTCTCCGGATATATTTGCTACACCTGGGGGGTTGGTGGATTTGGACTGCTTTCTTCTGACAGGCCCTCCTTAAGAGAGAGGGCTTGGGGGTCGCCACCCTGGGAAGAGCTGGACTGCTTGAAGAAAAATTTGCTCTTCAAGGAGATAACTTGACAAATAAAGCTGCAAGTTATGAGAAGAACTTTTTTAAAAAAGCGAGGAAGAGAGTGAAACCTGCAGATCTTCCTTGGTTAGATTTCTAACCGGCCTTCCTTTCAGGAGCTCGGGGTTCATCTCCCTGGGACTCCGAGTGGGACTGCTACGTGTTGTTCTCTACATCACGATCGTGCAGGGAGAAGAGTGTGTGGCTGGCCCAAGGTCCCTGGGGGGTGTCCGGGACGGGGGACTAGAGACAGACTAACTTCTTTTCTGGACTACGGAAGAAGGAAAACACAGAGACAGCGGGCCTTTCCCCGTCCACCTGCGCCAGAGCAGGAATGGGTTAAAAAGCCTCTTCAGTTGCTGCACCCCTCATAAATCCGAGCTGAGCTGACAGAAAGCGCACTTAAAAGGCTCTGCGCTTCCAGGACGTGTGGCCAGCATTTGGTCCAGAGCTGAGAAGTGAGATGTGTCCCGAGTGGCCGGTCCAGTGCTCCTTTTCCCAGCCCTCCGCCAAGAACCACTTTTCTTTCTCCAGCGCTGCTCCCGGGTCTCCCTTGGAGCTGCTTTGCAGGCACGAGAGGCAAGGGAGAAGGTGCACCAGCCGGGCCACAGAAAAGTTGGCTGCCGACTCTGGCAAAGGAGGGAGCCGATGGATGGGCTTGTGCGACGGCCGAACCTCCCGTTCACCGGCTAGGCTGGTTCGCACGACGGCCGAGGAACACGGGGGGCTCGGGGTTCAGGGGAACTCAGCCAAGGGGACCGAGACTGCAGCTCTCCTTTTCGTGAACAGAAAACAGGGCTGGGGGGTGGGGGCCGGCAGGGGCATCGGTGGAGGCTCGGCTGTCAGGAACATGATCCAGCCGCCCCAGCAGCTGTGCGCTCAGAGGCATGCGCGGGTAAGTGTGCTCCCTAAGTCCTCCTGACTCTGAAAGTTGGAGGAGCCCCCCTTTGAAAGGTCAGCTGGCAAACCAAGGGAGGGAGGGAGGGTTTGGCTATGAAGCTTTTTGCCAAGGAGACAGACGAGACAGGGTGTCTCTAGCAGCAACGCTACCATTTCAGAACACTTTTTTGCTTGGCAGTTTAGAATTAAGCTGCTCTAATAGTCTGTCTTTCGCGATCTATGAGCTTTGCAAGGTCTGTGGGTATACTTGGTATTCCTCAGGGGGTAGCGCTCACTTTACTTTTTTGCAGGGTCAGTTCTGTATTGCATTCTGGGTTCTGGGTTGCTGCAGACAATCCCCTAAGCTTGTTGGGACGTGGACTTTTGGGGGTAAGAACAAAGAGCTTCATCTCTCGCTTGCTGCAGGAGACTAAAGAGGCAAAGGCAGAGCAGGAAGGATGATTCGCACCCACCCAACTGAACATCCACAAGACAGGAGCTCTGGCTGGGATTTCTGTGGTTTTCCGAGAGCAGCTGGCTAGCTCAAGAGGGAAGCTGAACTTCTCTGGCCTCGGGGCTCGGGGCTCTTCTCAAAGGCAGCAGGTGAACTCGCATTCGCTTCTAGGACACGGGGCTGCTTGTGGCAGCTTGCCCGAGAGATTGAGCGAGCGAGGCTGATGTTCCACAGGATACCCTGGGCAAGGGTGAATGCCACCCTGACAGCCACCGCTCGGTCAGGGATGCAACAAACGTGGCAGTGGGGATCGTGTCTAAGCATTTTTAGACCCAAAGTAGATCCTGCCGCCGCAGGCTTTCCGTCTGAAGTAGATGGCGCAAAAGGAGATGAGAGCGTGGGGGGAAATGGGAGGAGGTCCTCGCTTCCAAAGTTTCACGAAGGTGGGCTTGCAAGAGTTCCGCAGGAGGAGCGTGGTGGTTTCCCAGCAGAGCTGACGGGGTGGGCCTGCTTCCCTTTTTTGCAGCTGGAGGGACAGAGGTTGCCAGGGAGCAAGGCTTTCCAACGAAACATACCAATGCTTGTCTTGTATGTTGAGCAGAGGAAGAGCAGAGCAGAGGCCTGAGTCAAGGCGCTGCTCGCATCTTTTCCTCCTGTCCCAGGTCTGCTGCACCCTTCCCCAAGGAAGGGCTATGCTTCCGTGACCAGGGCTTTTACATCTGGAGGGATGTGAACCCGCCGGGCACATTTCCTGCCTTCGCTGGAAATGGGTCCCTTCTGAAGCAGCTTTGGGCGCCACCTCCTGAAATCAGACCAGCGTTCCAGCTTTGGTCCGGCCACGGAAGCCGCCTCTGACGAAGCTCCCCACATTTCTTTCCACTAAGGATGACACCGTCTGGAGGAAAGGCAGTTCTCTTATGGGTGTGCTTGCTCACCCTTTTATCGCTGGCAGTTCTCACGTACCTGGACAGGTAAGAAAGCCAGAAACAATCTTGGTCTTCTGAAATGCCATCTGAATTTATTGTTCTTGTGAGGAAAACCTTTTTAACCAGAGCAATTCTGGCAAAGCCCAGCCCAGCGCCTTGTTCCTACCACCCTTTTATAACTTGCAGGCCTCATCGGGGAGGGTCTTGCTCCCCTCATTTTGAGCATGACAAGGAAGAGATCCAAGAATTCCCATAATCCTTAGCAAACAAATGTCAGGCAGTCGGGCACCTTGAGCGGCTAATGCTTCACTAATATGGGACAATAAGCCCTACAGATTAAGATGCTGGGCTGGTCCAGAGAAACCCATGTTCAACACCGTGCTTAGCCCAGAAGCTTGGGGGTTGGCCTTGGCCCAGACCACGTGCAGGGTGGTTCTTGTGGGGAGAAGTGCAAGGATGTGCTGTGCTGTGCAGATTTATTCACTTACAAGTTTAGTGTATCGCGCATCAGCACAGCTTCTGGGATGATCAAACACGTGGTTGGTGTGTGGAGTTTCAACATCTGAGATTTGGAGCTGCGTACTGCTTCTGAAGCTTTACGTCAACGTCCACACAGAGCTCCTAGACTGAATGTGAAATCTCACACGCTCCTGAACGTCTGGCATGTAACTTATTTCCTCTGATGCTACGGCATGTCGAAGTATAGATACACATTAGAACTGAAGAACAGTCAGATGCTTCTCTCCTCTGTCAAATTTAAAGGCAGTTAAGCTACGGCTCTCCAGTTATTCAGCTACTGAAACACAAGACTGCTGCAGGGGTTGCAAACCTAACTGCACATTCAGCAAATAGCTGAATCCACAGAAGGGATTTGGAGGAGGAGGAGGAGGAGGAGGAGAAAATGGGGACCAGGACTTTGGAAACAGAGTCGTCACATATAACCTAGGACCTGCTTTATGTCAAGAGAAGTCGTTAGTTCATCTCCCAAGGTCTTCTCGGGCCCTCCAGACGTCTTGGACTATAATTTTTGGCTGTGTATTTCCTACCTTCTGCTCGCAGGCAGATGACCTCGTAACATAAAGCGTTTGTTCTAATTTCAGCAGGGACGGAACACTGACCTGGATGTACAGCGCCAGCGCCCAGTAAGTCCTCTGCTGTCGCTCTTGAGCCCAAAATGAGTCACGGCTCTCCTGAGGAAGCTTGCAAGGCCGGAACAAGGGAATTCTTACCTTCCCGGGCTTCAGAAATCAAGGTTGTTAGTTCAGCCTCAAAATGGCACTGCCTTTCTTGCAGCCGCCCTCTGCTGCCCACTCGCAGTCAGCTCACTGCCCCCTTCCTCACAGCAGCAAAGGCCCAGTTCTGACCATTAGCCCCTCCAGAACCGAAGGGACAGCGAGGTCTGGATCGTGCAATGGCATTTTGCCCAGGAGTGGCACAGGCACGCTGGACCTGTTGAACCGCACCGAGGGGATCGCTCCAAGTCTCCTCAAAGGGCTGGAAAGACAGCCAAGCTGCCATCTTTACCTCCAATACGGTCTTGCTCACCAAGAGTTGCGCGGGCCTCTTTGCCACCCTGAGGTATCATCGGCAGGGCAGTGCAGCTTTGGGAAAAGTGTGAAGTCGACCTACAGCTCAGATAGCCAGGGGCTGGGGCTCTGTGACTCCCTGGGCTACGGACATTACAGGAAGGTGGGCGAGTATTTCCCCCAGGGGCAAAATGTCTCCATCGCTGGTCTCCCACCAAGCGCTTTAAAGACTGCTGCTGCGGTGCCCCATCCTCCTTCGCCTGGCCTTGCGGGCCCCTCCAAGTCCCTCAGCGACGACAGGGCAGCCCTATTTCTCCTTTTCTGGGCATCTTCATGACTTAGGGTGAAAGTGATCATGGATGATCACGCCTCTTCTTTGCCCCCGGGGGACCCACTCACCCCAGAGTGGCTTTCCTGGCCCCTGTGGGACTGACAACTTCTGCATGCAACTGAGAATTGCTGGGGGACTTTGCACAGAATGGTTGAAGCCACCTTGGTCATCAGCAGGCTTTCAAGCTTGCAAAGCAGGGCGGTGAGGGGAGCGCCAGGCACCCCCTCGCTTCCTCCAGCACGACTACAGAGAGCTGTTTCTCTCCTCTCTCTGCACGGTCAGCCGAGGCAGCGGCCTTGGGGGAACCCAGGCCCTTTCCAAGCCCCCAGGCTTTCTAAGGTCTGCTTTTCCCCCCTTGCAGTACAGGGGCCTAAACCTTGCCCAGCTGAGGAGCCCAACAGAGCCCTGGATGGCCATCCCAAACTGGTCTCATTCACGGTCAAGCCCATCCTTCTCTCCAGCATTCTTCACACGGTGAAGAGTAAGAAATCCACGTGTAAGGGATTTGGACCCAAAAAGAATGAAAAAACATCCTTTTGATTAGAAAGAAAGCCAACGGACCAGGAAAAAGCAATGGATTCAGGAATAGAGGCACCTTCACGTTTTAAAAAACGGAAACCTATTGACAGCCTATTGTGCTGGGGGAGCCTGTTTCTCTCTAATTCAGTTTCCCTGGAAAAGCGAAGCTTGGCCACAGAAATGCCAAACGCATTTGTGTGAAAGCCAACTTTCACCACAAGCCGGAGCCACTGCCAAGTCTTATTCCTGTTATCTCCTTTATTACAGAGGCGAATATTCAGGAAAACCATCAAATCTGAGCAACTGGTTTCACCCAAGGTAAGAAGTCTATTTGGGGTTGAAAGTGGGACGGGGTGGGGGAAGCAGCACTCGCCTGGGTTCCTCTGGACTTCCCCTTTCCCCCTCACTCTGAAACCCAAAATAGTGGCCAAGCCAAAAAAACAGGGGATTCGGGGCGCATCAGAAGTGGCTTTGGGTCTGCAAGAGGCGGCCACTGGCTATAGTTCAACGTCAGCTGCTTCCTCTCTCAGTCCCACTGAGGAACAGGTTCCCTTCCTAAGTCAGCCAGGAACCAAACCCCGAGGGGCGTGCACGCTGCACTCATTCAACACCCCCTGCCATAGCGCGAGGCGTGAACGGCCTCACCGTCCACGCTCAGAGGTTATCTGAGCAGAGACAAGGGCATTTAAACCCGCAGAGAGAGACTTCTTGGGTAGTTTCAGCCAGTTAGAATCCACTGTGGATCTCTGTCCAGCCACAGCAAGATGCCGGGCCACATTTCTTCCAGAGCCCTCTTGCAAAACCAGAGCTGAAAGGGTTAAGCAGGACAGGCGGCGCTGTGCGCTGTGCCCGTCGTCAGCATTGCGCGCAAGAACCGCCACCAGGGTCGTTCCGTTCAAAGAACAAGCTGAAAGAGGCGAGCGGCGCTCGGCGGACAGGCCCTGGCCCAGCTTGGCAGCGGTTTGGTCCACGCGTGTCTGGGCCAGCCTCTCCTGGAACTCGAGCCTGCTGAAAATAGCCTGCTGAAATTCAATGCAGGAAAAAGAAGCTGGGAAATGGTTCTTGTGTTGTACTTTAAATTAAATCCCAAGTAAGTTTCCCAAACATCTGGCTCCAATCAGCATTCTGAAAGGCAAAAGCTTCCCGTTTCCTGCCACTCCCTGGCAAACATTTTAACATGGGGTGGGAGAGCCGCAGCCAAGGCCACCCTTTGGCATAAGTCTCTGGTTAGAGAGAGGCCCGGCTGGGTTGGAGGTACCCTGGCCTGATGTTTCCAACGTGGAAGGAGGTGGGATCCCTGCTGGCCTGGTTGCCCCGGCTTCTGGAAATCCTGGATCTCTGCTCTGGAGAGGGGGCTGAGCGAGAGGGACCTCCCCAGGGTCATCCAAAGGGGGCAGCCTTCCCTCTGGCCAGTGGGGCTACAACCACCAAGACGGCCAGGGAGCGACCAAGTTGCGCCACGAGCACTCTGTTTACTTCCTGGCAGCGCACGGCCAGAAGTCCCTACCCTGAGCCCGTGGTCAGCCCCCATCGTATGGGATGGCACATTCAAAACTTCTATCCTGAACAATCGCTATAAGCAGCAGAAAATCACCATCGGACTGACCGTTTTTGCCACTGGGAGGTAAGTGCCTCTTGCAGCCTGATCCGGCTTGTTTTGCTGAGGAACGTCCACTGAAAATGAGTGGGCCAAAGAGGCATGTCCCACGGGGAGGGGGCCAAGGCTGCTCGACTTCAGTAATTCTGGCTGGGTTCAGACGGGACAAGCACAGAACCGGGGTTGTGGTTACAGAACTTGGAGCAACTGGAGAAGCCCTCTCATGCCTGCTTCGTTTGATTTCCCCATTCCAGGTATCTGGACAAATACTTGGAGGACTTCTTAATTTCCGCAGATGCCTTTTTCATGACGGGCCACAAGGTGATCTTCTACATCATGGTCGATGACCTCTCCAAAGTGCCCGAGATCAAGCTGAGCCCACAGCGGACACTGAAGTTCTTCCAAGTCAAGCAGGAGAGCCGGTGGCAAGATGTCAGCATGATGCGGATGAAGACCATAGGTGACCTGGTCCAAGCGTGCATCCGCTACGAGGTGGATTTCCTTTTCTGCATGGATGTTGACCAGATCTTCCAAAGCGACTACGGGGTGGAGACCCTCGATGAGTCTGTGGCCCAGCTCCACGCCTGGTTTTATAACATGGAGAAGACCTCCTTCACCTACGAGAGGCGTCCCACGTCGGCCGCGTACATCTCTTACGAAGAGGGGGACTATTATTACCATGGAGCAGTATTTGGGGGCACCCCACTGCAGGTCCTGAACCTCACCAGACAATGCTACCAAGGCATTCTACAAGACAAAGGACAGGACATGGAAGCCATCTGGCACGACGAGAGCCACCTCAACAAGTATTTCCTGCTCAACAAGCCGACCAAACTGCTGTCCCCGGAGTATTGCTGGGATTATAGAATCGGCTTCCCCCCTCAGATCCACAATATCAAGCTGTTCTGGATGCCAAAGGAATACGAAGAGGTCAGAGACAACTCCTGACCTGCCCCACACCCGTGAAACAGACCAGAGAGCTGGCCGGCCGCTTCTGCCCCGGCCTTCCCGGGAGCCAACGGTTCAGATGAACACATAAACAGCATGGCTGCGCCTAACTCCGTAATCTGGCCCCCCTTCTGCCCCTGCAGAAGAAAGGGGGCAAGCTGAAGGCACAGAGGGATTGCCAACGATAGAGGAGGGGGCCTGTCTTCTGCCACTACCTGGAGCCATCATCAGCTGCCATCTTATTTTCTTGCAGCATCTGACAGCAGGTGGTTCCGGGCAACCTCCTCTGTCTCTACAGTACTTTTGTGCATCACCACAACTCGTTCTGGGTTGCAGTGCCTGAAGTCCTCCGGGGAGGCTTAGCCTTGTTTTCAGACTCCTGAAAGAGGGGATCAGAGCTGTGCCTTACAGCCATTGAAGCCTCTATGCCTTTCCCCCCGGAACCAAACCCCTCGAGCCTTCGCCGTCTTTCTTGGTCTTTCATCTTGCAGAGTTTGCTCCGCCTTTCAAATTCCGGGTGCTTGGAACTTTTCTATCTTCGTCTCTCGAGCGGCAACGTTTCTGAAACTGCATTTGTCCTTTTGCAAGAATGTTCCTGAACTGGCAGATACCCAGCGGTCCCTCACATTCTCGAGACATTGCGCGAAGCGAGGGCACGATTTCACTGCCACGAGGAAGGGGACTTCACAGAGAGAAGTCGAAGGATTGAAAGCAGAGTAGTTTTGCATGCTCCCACTCTGGTGTCAATAGCAAAGCATAAAGAATTCAGGAGGCGGAAGGAGGGTCAGTGGGTGTTTACACAGCGAATGAGGTTCCATGGAGGACGCCACTACCCAATCCATCATCCTAGGCTGCTCTTTCAGAGCCTTCTGCTACCAGATCGTGGGCTCAGATTCTTGGAGAACTTCCTCGCTCATTCAGAAGCGAGGAGACTCTATGGATCCGTGCTAAGCAAAGACCAGGAGGGTCAGCAGCTCATTCCAACTCCAGTGTTTAGTTTTCCAAAATGAGGATTCTTCTTCTTGGGATCCAAATATGCACGGAAGCCTCTCTCTCCTTCAACGAAAACAGCACCTCAGGGGGATTTTTTTTCCTCCCGTATCCCAATAACAAAGCTCACTAAAGTTTGCAGCCTGGGAAGATAAAAAATGTACCAGCTTTTATTCCTACGCTGGTATGGAGGACGGAGGAAGGCTGCCAAGAATCCTGACTCTGCCCCCCAGGTTTACTGAAATACCTGCTGCCGGGTCACCCTCTGACCTCATTTGCGTAAGCCAAAATTAGCTGTATTCAGCTGCACACGTAGTTGACAATACACACCCCAGTACACACAGGTTAAGAGCTAGAGGAAAACAGGGAACCCAAATCTTGGGGCTGCCCCATAAACTCAGCCTCCGAGTGCCTTCTAAATGCAGCCTGATGGCTCCTTCCTGAATCCTCAGGAGCTCCACCTGGCCCTGATCCTGAATATCCACAGGTCCAGTTTTAAAACCATCTGTATCTTGAGACGAGAGGTGCAATCAAGTTAGTTCCTGGCACAAGGGCACTCTGCCCCGTCACACCTTTTACTACCCTTTTGGCACACACAAACGCACACACACTCCAACAGCGGGCACCTTGAGAGATGTAGGACTGGAAACCCAGCTTCCCCAATTCCCTTCAGAAATGATTCTGTTTGTTAATTTATTGCCTTCTAAATGACAAAGTAATAAATGCAAATCTTATTTTAGCAAGTCTTGTGAGCGGGGGGCGAGCGGGGAGGACTGCGTCTGAAGGGCTCCCTGCCTCTCATCCTCCAAGGAGGGAAAACCTGAAACCAAAGTGGTTTTGGATTGCAAAGACAGAGTGATTGCAAAGACCCTCGCCTCAAATCCAAGCAAACCATTCGCGCTCTCACAGCTCTTCTGTGCTTTGGATTAAAACGCCAGCTGGAGAGGGGAGGAGGAAGCTTCCTTGACTGGTACTCCTAGCCGGTGCCCGGAGAATGCCCTGATGGCCAACGACCAGCAGAGGGCTTTGCCAACGCAGCACGGCTGGTGAAAGGGCGCCACCTTGTGGCGGGCTGCAGCCGCGCAAGCTAACAGCCAGCAGGGAGCCCCAAAGGCTCTCCAAGGCCTTCAGCAGCCCCGGAGCCGACAGTGCAACAGACAGAGAGACCCGGCCGCAGGCCTCTTTCGCGGTCGCTCACGGCGGCGAGGATTAAACCAGGACAGAGGCCTCCCGTTTTGACCCCCTGGAAGGAAAGGGGCACAGAAGGGCAGAAGGGGAGCCCCGCTCAGCCAGCGGCCCAACAAGAGCAGCAGTGGGAAAACCCGGAGATGCTCTTATCCGGCCGGCCCATCGAAGTCCACCGAGGGCGAGGCAGGTGATTGCGCAATCTGGCCGCTCTCCTTTCAGGCGCCCTGGGCGCTCAGGGTGGCACTCCACCGTGGCACACTACTCGGGTAGAAGAAAGGCATTCTCCAGTCACCGATACGGAAAATGGGGGGAAAGGGGCAGGTCGACCACCAGGCGCTACGACGTCGTGAGTGCCTCTCTGTGGAGCGTGTGCAGAACGCTCCACCGGGGAGACTTGCTTGTGGTTTGTATACAGCTGCTGGTACCCTGCTGCTGAACATGGAGGCTCCGCTGCCAGTGCTAGCGAGCTCCTGAAAGATCAGCTCCCCCCACTCTTCAAGCTACCAACAGCTACTAGTTACAGCATTTCTGGCCCCCAAGGAGAGCTGCCAGGTCCCCGAAGGTTGCTCCTTCCCCTTTTGCCTCCCTGCCAGTCTCTGGAAGGGCAGCCAGCCTCTTACAGGAGTTGCCAGTAGGCATTAATGCCAGGCAACGGGGGCAGCCCCAGGTCCGAAAGACGGTGTACTTGCAGCAGGCGACAGATGGAGGAAAAGCCAGCGCTGGCAACGGGTGAGACGGGCCTCTTCCAGCAGCAAGCGGCTTGCTTGCGTTCTCATTGCACTGCACTACACACACCCACACACACACCCACACCCAGAGAATCAGGAGTACAAGGGCCTGTCGCTGCTCAAGGAGTTTCTGGGAAAAGTTCACAAGCTGTTTATTGATTTACATAGAAAGGAGATCCGTTTGGAGCTCTGCCCCCGGACTGCCGAAGGGGAGCCGTCAGCCCCAGGCCCTTCTTTGCTTCGGCCGCAAAAGCTGAGAAACGGAGACCCCTAAGGGGGGGCGCCAGCCCTCAGGGTACAATCAGGGAGCCAAGCTCCAGCGCTTCCCTCAGCTCATCAGAATGACCGGGCTATTATGGGATGGAACACCGCTTTAGGAGTTCCGGGGATGGACCCCATTGCCAGCAGTCTGGGGCGGGCTTAGGGTCTCCGTCCCCCGACATTTGGAGACTACCCTCAACGCCTTCCCTGCGGGACGTGCTACCCAAGCCGCTTTCCCACATGTGCGTCTTCCTGGGGACGTCCCCCCCACCTCCTGCTCCCCACGGCAGAACCGCAGAGGTTCAGCCCGACTGCAATCAGGACTGTTGTGGCCAGCAGAAGTGTGGGGGGGGGAAGAGGTTCCCGTGAGGCTGGGCGTGGCCAGCTTCAGAAATCAGGGTGCCCGTCGGCTGCTATCGGGGGCAGGGAGGACAACCCAAGTTGCCGAGGAGTGGCGACCGTGAGGGTCTGTGAGGAGGCCAAGCAAGGCTGCAGGGCAGATGGCTTTTCGACTCAGCATCTTCTGCCCAGGATCCAAGTCCCAAGGAGCCCCCAAAACGCAGCAGGAGGACACCGCCCTCCAGGGCTGCCTTCGAGCAAGCAGGAAGACACCGAGGGGGCTCCCCTTCTCCAGGGACCATCTCCTCTCCCTCCTCCTGTGTGCACAGACAGAGCTGGGCTCACCTCACTCTACAGTGGCGCCACTGTCCAGGCCTTAAATACCCTTTTCGGGAAGAAGTTTTTTCACTCGTTCGCCACTAACCTCACCGCGCTAGGAAGCAGGGTCGATAGAGCCTGGGGGATGAGATGGCGGTCTGAGGAATGGCGACTGGATGCAACTCAGGCCCCTGAGGGACTCGGGCTGACGGCTGTGGCAGGCACCTAGCCTTTCCCCTGCAGCATGCAGCTTGGCTCACTGCCAGAGCCGTGTAAATGTGGGAGGGAGAATTGGTTTGCTTGCAACAATACTGCTTAGTCCACAAGAATCTGGACAGCTAGAAAAGAGACGGCGGGGGGAGGGAGGGTGCTCCATCTTCCACTATACAAGCCTCTGACCTGCCCCAAAGGCAAGGCCCCTTTTCCTCCCGCAGAACCCTTTCTTTCGAGATATACAGGTACATTTCAGTCCGTGTCCCGCTGGATGCGTCAACCCGGGGACTGCTGCTCCGTCGAGAACTCCAGTCGTTCAGCAGCGTCTTCCAGTTCCTCCAGGATCTCGGAGAAGGAGGGGCGCTTGAAGGCTTCCATCTGGGGAGAGCGGATGGGAGACGAAAAAAGAAGGGGGTGGTTCGTCAAAGGGCAGCTCGCACCACAAGCGACAGCTGTGCCCAGCCCTGCCAAAAATGCCACCTTGTGGAAATGGTGAACTTCCTTATCATGACAGCCGCGCCTGGAAATTCTCCCCTCCCCCCCAGCTGCCACCTCTTTATCCTCTGTGCTTGGTTTCCAAGCCTGGGCCAGGGGGCCTTTGCTCCTCTTCTCCTGACATGGCTTTGCCAAGCAGTATGTTTTCCCCCCTCCTCTTAGCCCTCCAAATTTCAAACTAAGACACATTTATCAGATTTGCCATCAAAAACATTAAGTCCTGTACAATTAACTAAACTTAGACGTTTTTTGCTTCTTGGACATCCTCCTCAGTGGGTGGAACTGACCGGACTCCAAGTTCCCATCAGCCCAGCCAGCAGAGCGAATTGTCGGAAGATGGGAGCTGCGACCCAACATCTGGAGAGCCACAGGTGCTTCCAGGTGTGCTCCAGTAGATGAGAGTATGATTCAGCCTTGCCAAACCCGTGAGAGAAGCCCGTACGCTTGGAGAAGATGCTAAGTAACGCATTTTGCAGATTTCCTTTGGAGCAAGAAGCGAGCATAACAGCCATGAAGATGCATTTTTCATTGGCAAGGCAAGCCGGAGCTCTGCAAGTGCTGGGCTTTGATTCACGCTTTAATCACGGTGGGATCCGAGGGGCAGAAAAGGAAGGGAAATGAGGGGGAAGACGTGTGCCCTAAGGCCTCTTGGGTCAGGCCAAAGGCTGGGGTACCTTGAACCGTGAGCTCCAGAAGCTTCTGAGAAGCCCGTAAACAGCGGACAAAGATAACCATCTCCCCCTGGCGTTTTTCAATTTGCAGCCAAACTGCCCCTGAACATGGAGGCTCCACCCTTTGTTATAATGGCTGGAAGGCACTAAAGACCCCGCAGTCCAGCAACCCACTTTCGGGAAGCCCATGAGCCCTCTACTGCATCTCTTCCTGGAGCTAGAACTGACCCAGAGGCTCTGCACAGCAGCCTCACCCAGCCCTGGTCAACTGCTCTCTCCAGCCTGCAAATCTTTCGAAGCTGCTTCAGCTAAGATGCACAAGTCCCTTGATTCTGCGTAGCTTCACAAAAGGCATTTTCTTCCTCTTGCAAAACTTAAGGAAATCCTCACCCTGCAACAGCTGGCAGCCAAATCCAAAACTTGCTTGGGACATTCTCCTATCATGCTCTGAAAGGCAGCCACATCCAGACCGTAATCCTAGAGGGAGGAACGAAGATTTCAAAAGGGCTTCCCGTCATTTCATTGCCCGCAGTTCTCTCTCTTGCTCGAGGCCCTGAATCTTCCTCCCCCCTCAGCTGCCCCTCTAAATCGCCTTCCCCAAGATGTCAGGCCCTACAGAGATGAAGGGAGCAGCGATCTTGGGGAAAGCTCTTCCACACAGTTCCCTGCGGGCTCCCAGCCCAAATGCTTTTCAAGAGTGCCAGCAACCAACTCAGAGCAGAAGGTAGCCATCCTAACAAATTTCACTGGAGGCGAGTAACTGAAAGGTAACCTGAGTCCGTGGCAGCACCTCGGGGTCAGCTGGAATCCTGCCCAGGATTTCACAGAGGACGATGCCGAAGGAGAAGACGTCCACCTGCCGAAGGGATCAGGGCTCAGCGACAGGGAACTCTGCAGTGCCCCCCCGCTCTCTGTTTCGTCAGGGCATCCCGAAGGCCCAGCCCCTCCGAGCTCAGAGAGGCTGCCTTGCGCCCCAGGGCAGCTCAGTGGGAGGGGAGGGGAGGGGGAGCGGGAGGCAGGCACCTTCTGGTCATAAGGCTCTCCCCGCAGCATTTCAGGAGCCATCCAGAAGGCCGAGCCCACCAGGGAGAGCTTCCTCTCCGGACTCTTTGCCGAGAGCTCTGCCACTTCCTTGGCCAGCCCGAAATCGGTCACCACAGCCTCCCGCCCTCGCTGGGTCACTCGGATGAGGCAGTTCTGAAAAACAGACAGATGGCAGTGAGAGGAAGCCTCTCTGATGGCCCTCAATCTTCTTCCAGGCCCACTGAGAGTCCTGAAAAGGGGAAAGATGTTTTTGGGGGGGCAGCACTGGGCCACATCCAGCTGTGAAATCCCACTGGACTAAACCTTAGAGCAGGAAAAGCACAAGCCCCTCTGGAACACCTTTCAGTGAGAGTTTTAGGAAACCTTGCCAGGAGGAGCCAAAGTGCTCTTCCGTTCCTGGGACTCCACTCCCGGCAATAGGCCTGAGGAGCAGACTGCTTCCGAACAGGGAGACCCCTCTGGCCGACTCCAGCTAAGGAGCAGTGATGGGGCCCCTCTTCTGTGGCACCTCCCACCCACTTCCTTGGATAGCCCTTGGAACCAGAGAGGAGGCGAAGTGGACGCCTACCTTGGAATTGAGGTCGCGGTGGTAGATGTTCTTGGAGTGGAGGTAGACCATCCCGCGGGTGATGTCTGAGGCCAAGTCCACTTTCTCCTTCCAGCTGAGGGAGACGTCTTTGCAGGCCAAAAGCTCTTCCAGACACCCGCCGTTCACGTACTAAGGGCGGCACAGAAGGGAAGGGGGGCCTTTGGGTCATTTCTCACGGAGGCTGGGATGGATGCTATTCCACGTTCCATGAAGGATGCGTGAGTTGAGGCAGCCTTCCCAGTCCGAGCCCTGCAGGCACATCAGCCGATATCCATCTTCAACCAGCCTGGCCTTAGCCGGAGGAGGATGGAGGATGCAGCCCAAACCATCTGGCAGATGTCCCTTTGGGGGAAGGCTGGGCTGAACTAAATGCTCCACCATACTGAAGACCAACAAAGGAGCCCTTTCAACTGCAGGCTACCTTCTATATTTCTAAGTGCAGGATTTATCACTTTGGGAATTCCTTTTTTTTTTTTTAACATTGAGAAGCAGACTTATTTTTCAAATTGTCTTCACCTCAGTCCTAAAGCATAAAGCGGTATAGCTCAGAGGGAGCTACATCAACCCCCCAACTCCTCACTCTTGTGGACATGAGGCCGACGGCAAGCCAGGTGGATAGGTGACATTTATGTATCAAACGTGTACGCAATCGCAAGACTCTTGGAGGCTCGCAAGACAAAGAATACAATAAAATAACACAACATGAAAATAAAACAAATAAAACCTATATAGGACAATACAGGACGCCAGGCCCCAGCAGCCCTCTGGAGAAAGCTCAGGGCTCAGCTTTTCCAAAAGGCAGGCGAATCCCGCACAGGAAGTCACTCCAGAGAGCCGATCCCACCGCTGAAAAACAGCGCTTCCCGTCCTGAACCCCAGATCAGTGGATCCCTCCTTAAGAGGCAGTGGGCCTCGGGGGCTGGGGAAGGCCAGGCCTAACACGGATGGCGGCTGCTGTTTCTGCAGGGGAAGAACAACCCTCCCTTACCTCCAGAATGGGGTACAGCTTGTCGTCCTTCACGCAGATCCCAAGGTACCTTTCAAAAGAGAAGAACCAGCTGATTGTTGTGGCACCAAGCTAGGCTAACCTGAAAACAACGCTGGACTCAGAGAGGGTGGGATCCAGTCCAAGAGCTGCGAGAATGACGTTCTGCTTTTCCTCCCGGGGGGGGGGACTCATTTTTTAGAAAAGGCACAGTGATGAACAGAGGCACCGACCAACCCAGGTATGCTGCTAGTCCAAAAACGGAAGGAGAGAAGCAGCGCATGGAAGTGTCCGGAGAGTTGGAGGGATTAGTAAGAGCAAAAGTGGCTTGGTTCAAGTTCCACTGACCCTTCCTTTCAGGTCTGGCCTGCGGGTGATCTATGCAGAGACCTACCTGACAATGTTGGGATGGGAGAGCTTCTGCAGCAAGCTGATCTCGCGCACGATCCCCTCCTGATCAGCATCGTTCTTGTAAATCTTGACCACCATGGCCTTGCCTGCAGGGCTCGGAGCAACCTGCAGGAAGCACCAGAACTGCAGCGTGAGAGCAGACAACTTCCTGCCCGACAGGAAAATCGCATCAAAAGCAGGCTACGTCCACCTTCACGCTTGCTCCCTCGGGCACCCACATATTCCTCTTGGCATTGCTGCCTCCAGCGAGTTCTGGACTGTCTCCAGAAGATCCGCCCAAATATGAAATTGAAATTGAGAGGATGTTTGTTTTGGAAGGATGCAGCTCAGAGCATGGAAGGAGATCAATAAAAGAACCAGGATGGGGAGAAAATCTCATGTTCTTCCCAACCAGTCTACTCTTGGTCGCTTCTAACCAGGACCAGAAAGAAGAACACGCTTTTGCTCGTGGCTCCTGGCAACAGTAATTAAGAAGCAGATGGATATTAGGGCGAATCTTCAGCTATTGTTGGCTATAAGGATTAACAGCTGCATCAACAACCATTAATAGCTTTATCCTGTTCCATGTGTTCATCTAAGCAGCTTGGAATTTATGGCCCTTGCCACTTCCTGGGGCAGAGAATTCCTTAGGTTAACCAAACCCCGCTCGAAGCAGGACCTCTAGGAGAAATTGCATTTGCTGCTCTGAGCTGAAGGGCAGAAGTCAGACGTAGATTTAGATTCACTTATTTATTTATATGATTTATTTGCAGCCCATCTCAGGCAAGCGACCCTGGGCAGCTTACAAGGATTAGAACACAGAAAAACCCACAGCACTGAACCCCTGGCGCTCCCAGGAAAAGCCCTCTGATAACAGCACAGCTCATCTAACCCCGACCCAAATGCCTGAGGGACATCAGTTCTTTGGGGGCCTCTGCTAAGCCCAAGGAAGCCTTGGCGAACTAAAATGAACTAGGACGCGATGGAGGACAAACGGAGGCCTTTTGTTCAAAGCCCTCCCTGGGGCAGCCATTCATTCAATGGGAAAAAAGCAACTGAAACCAAGTTTGAGAGACGTGCCAAAAGCTACAGCCGAGCCCCCCTCCGCAGCATACAAACACACCCCGAAAGAGCAAAGGAAAAGCTTCCGGGGAGGCCACTCCTCCCTTGCCATTGTGGGAAATACAAACTGCACACAGGCAAGGGATACAGTTGTGATCTGGAGGAGAAACATATCCCTGAGACACCCACTGCATCACCAATGGCTCTAGCCCCGTGGGTGGCTCACCTGGGGCGTTCTGCATGAGGGAGAGCGCTCTGCCATCGCTCAAGGCCCTTGCAGCCAGAGCACTCAAACGGGCTCAGGCCCCACCCAGCTTGGATGCAAACTCCTTTCCGCCACTTGGGCTGTGCAGCCCGGGTTCAAACGCTCTCTGCTGTTCCTCCCAGCATGCTGGGTTGGGGACTCACACATTCTGGCTGAGACATTCCCCAGGTGGCCTTGAACCAGCCGCGCTCTCCCAGTCTGGCCTACCACACACGTTTGTTCCAAGATGGGGCAACGAGGGCGGTCGCTTTCTCATCCCTCAGACGTAAGCAACGCGTACAGCACTTCCCATGCAGGTTGCTGAGACCGGCGGACCTCAGCAAGCTGAGGTATCCTCTCCCCCATCATCCCCAGCCTGCTGTCTTCCAGGTGGGTGGGATTCCAATTCCAATCATTCCCAGCCTGGATGGAAGTTCTGCGGACTGAAGGGAAGGCTCAACCCGAGTGTTAGCAGACTAACCGGATGCAGGAACAACGTTAAGTACGGTTCTGAGGTATTCCAGGGACATGGAGAGAAAGCGTTAAAGATAGCTTTCCTTACTAACGTGCAGCGCGAGTGTTTTGATAATTAAGCTATGAGTAATCTGGGGGAGGAGCGGGGGAGAGATCCTTTCATGGGAGCAGTAATCATACTCGAAATCTTAAAAGGGTTCAGTGATGCTTTAAAGCAACCCTGGTTTCCTTGCTGCAATTGACCGACAGCCTCATTCAGCATCTTCTCTGCAGCGAAGGATCTCTCTATCTTCCCCAGCCGCCCTGCATGGGTCACCCCACTGCCCCCCTTCCCTGCTTCGGAGCAAGATTGATGTTGGCAGCCCGGCCACTCCAGCTCCATAAAACACCCATTATGCCGTTTCTCAGGGATCTTGGGTAGGGAAGGAGCCTTCGCCGACAGCAACGCGGGGCAAGCCTCCACTGTGTTACAGCAGGCTTTTTTTTATTGTTTTCCAATAAAAATGCTTTTAAGACTGCCCATTAATTCTCCACCTTCCCTTTACTGTTCAAGGCAGCATTTTCTGAAGTCACAGTGGCAGGGTGGAACAGCTATCCTTGTCACAGGGGCAATTGGATCAGAAGTCATCACGAATTCCAATCAAGCTGGCATTCAGACTCATGAAGTAAAAGGTTAATGACGGACTTGACTGTGCATTCAACGAGCCGCAAAAAGCGTGCACAATTATTGTTCCTGCTTTGCTGGAGAAGGAGCCAGAACAAGCTGGGGAAGGAGGGGGCAGGAGCGGACCTGAAACGAACAGCCGCATGGGGCTAAGCAGATGGGATCTCTTCCTTCTGACACGCTCTCTAGGTCAGCCTTCCCCAAGTGCCAGACCAGAGAATCAGCTCTGGTTTTAAAAAGAAGCCGCCTCTGCTCTGTTGGCCTTATGCTGCTTGCTTCTCTCTCGTGGCAGTTTTCCTCCCTTGGAAAACAGGAGCCTTAATTTGCTTCCTACGACTTTTTGCCAAGCTGTGCTTGTAATAGACATTTGTGCTCCGATTCCACAGTCCGTCCCTGGGCACGCGGCGTGTGGGTCAAGCGATCCAACGGGCAATCAGAACTGCATTCTGAGCCTGTCCCTTGCGTCCAGCCCAGACCTGACTGATTCTGGACCCGATCCCTGATGCCTCCCTGCCTTTGTTTTAGATGAATCTCGCCCATTTCTCCTCCAGCAATTTAAACGAAAAGCAGCAGCAGAGAGGGGGCCTGAGCACGGCATGAACGTGCAGGACTGTATCCAAGCAGCAGGCAGCCCTTCAGCCTGTGGCTTTGCGGGACTTTCAGACCGTTTTGAAAAAACAGGAGGAAAACTGTGGCAAAGCTCTTTGGGCCAGACGCATTTCTGCAGTAGAAGGAAGGGTCTCCATCAAGAGTTGTTGGTGAGCCATAAGGAGCGAGCACTTGGCAGGGAGAAAAGCGGAGGCCGCAAACCCTTGGAGATGAGCGGATGGTTTCAAACAGACCATCTGAGGGGTCCTTTGAGAAAGGTCGAGGCTCAGAAAAGAAGACAAAACAGAAGGCTGTCCAGTTCTGAAAAAGCTCACGCACACACTGGCAGGGGTCACAAGGCAGCTTGGAGGGAAGGCAGAGGCATTTTCTTAGACTGCTGGGGCCCATCCATACAATCCCTGAAAACGTCAACTCTCCCAGGACAAGCTTTCCCGTTCTGCAAGTTCATAGCTGACGTCAGCTGCACCCAGCACCCTGGCCGTCAGGAACTGTTTTCTGTCGTGATTTGGGGGCACTTCTTTTCCCAAAAGAAAACAATGACTAAATAAACAAAAGACATACACGCGGCACTGAAAACAATGAGTTGCAAAAGTGAAGTGACGTCTGGATGCCAACCAGAAGAAAGCTAGCTCTGTGCAGAGTTTTAGAACAACCTTGCAACTAGCCTAGGAGGCGGCCCTGGCAGACTGCTTCTCTGAGATGCAAGTACTGCTGGGATGCGGATGCGGATCAGCCAAGGGCTCGGCAACAGGGGGAAGACTGGATCCATGGACTCTGACTCGCCTGTGCCGTGCCCCAACCTGGCACAAGGTGCCTCAGCCGCCAGATAAGGAGGAAAAGGTGCTGCAAAGCAGGCAGTGGCTGGTATGAAACTCCACGGAGATGAGAGATTAGGCCCCTGGAAGCAGAAGCGGCGGCAGATCCTGGCCGGGTCCTGACGCAGCTGTCCCTCACTTCTGAGAAACCTATACAAGGTCATACTGTCAAACTCCAGCAAACCCTTTTGTCTATCAAAGGTAGGGTCCTTCCACAGGAATCCTACAGATTCAAACATCCAAAGAAGATGCTTTGAAAAATAAGGATTGTTCCCAGCTTGCAAATGAACAGGCACCGAGAGAGAGAGGAAGGGATGAGTACGGGAGGATGACAGATAAGAACCAGATTACAGTTGCCAGGGGACAAGTGCCCTCAGAAGAAAGCGAACCATGTGTTCGGAGCAGCAGCATTCTCAATGCACACAGAAAGCTTGCCATTTTAAAGACTGTCCTTCCTTTTGAGAAATACTAACTCTTGATTTTGCACAAGAACCCAACCACGGTCCACCCCTGGCAGGAGACATTCAGACTGGGGACTCCCGGCCCTTAGGTTTTCCATCAGAAAAAAGCAACCACTTTCTCTTCCCCTGAACCTGAGATGTGCCCTGACACCAAGAACGCCTATCCCTAAGAATCATATTCCTTCTCTTGTCTCTGTCTTGAGACCAGCTTTGAAACGGTGATCTGCTCAAAACATGTGGCATCAGGGTGGACTTCCCTGGTTCTCCCCTGTCCCTGGTTTTCATAACATCTTGATTGATCTGGAGATGGCACTCTTGGCACATTCTCTTGGACCAGTCTGATTGACCCTATGCAAGGTATCAGCTGGCTATGAAGTGACGCCGTAAACACTTCTGAGGATGTTCCTGAACAATCCCTGAACAATTGAGGAGCAGGTTTAAGAGATGCGATGGGCTTTGACCCTCCTTTAAATCTGCCTCCTTCCAGATGTGTTGGGATTTCTACTCTCCCAACCTCCACTGGTTGGAAATGAGAAGAACTGTAGTGTGACGGGCAAGTAGGGCAACCTGGTGGGCAGGCCAGCTTGGCATGCCTGCGTAACGCCATACCTTGAACACTTTGGAGAAGAAGCCGCTGCCTATCAACTCAGCCTCAAAGTTTTCCCAGAATTCCAGCTTCCGGACAGCCGTGCGCAGCCGCTGCCATCGGTCATCCTCCTGGCAATAAGCGTCTGGGGCCTCTTCGCAGTACAGAGTTGGGCCAGACAAATCTGGAGACACCAGTCCCATCTCGCACATGGTAGAGACAGGCACTGCAGAGAGGAAAGAAAATGTTTCACGTATAGTTTCATCAGCAGAACGAAAAAACCCTTCTGAGGCTTATTCTTATTCCCATTTCACAGCTAGCCAGCTGAGGCTGGGAGACTCAACTGTACTCAGACCAAACAAGGAATCTCCATGACTGGAGGAAGAAGCATTGCTGGGAGGAACTCGAGCTGAGCAGTGAAGCCCCTGTTCCAAATCCTTAGCTAAAGGGTTTTCCATCTTCCATCTGCCCCGGAACGTCTGCCCTGAACACAGACGCTCTCAACTCGAACATGCGCTGTTCCAGGTCTTCTCTGGCACTCTCCCACAAGAAAAAAGCTGACGGGAAGGATAACACCTTGTTGTCCAAGCACAATCTTTTCCCCTCTCAGATCTGGCTGAGTCCCCCAGATGCTAAACTCAAAGGCACATGCATTACAGGACACCAGACCAGCACTGGATTCATGCCTCCCATTCTTGGACGTTCCCACATCCAGGTTCTTGCTGTCTGGTGTAGCCCCTCAACCTTTTGTACAGAGCAGAATCTGTAGCAGGCCCCCCCTCTTTGGCATCAGAGACAGACCTGTCTACCCCCAGCACCATGCGCAGTAGCCAGGCTTTGTGAGAAGCAGCCTCTTTGAATTCGTTGCAGAGACCCAGACTGGAGGAGAGGGGGAGAGAGAAAACACTTTCTGAAGACTGATTTTACTACACGGCAGTTTTGGCCTCTTCTTTTAACATATTGATTGCTCACAAAATGGGGCCATTGTCTGTCCAACAAAAACAGGACTGTTTGGGAGGGAGGCTCCAGGCTCCACAGTCACCCAGGCCATACACTACAACACAGCAGGAATGCACTTTCTGCATCCAGAAGGCTAAAAGAAAGAGAGGAACTAAGCACCAGCAGGCCAAAACTCCTCTAAGACTCATGTGTCTCTGCTTCAAACTTTATAAATTCTAGCCCTGATCAACTCCTCCACAGCATTCCTTTCAAGCTCCATAAAACACTTATTTGCAATTTCTCTCTCTCTCTCTCTCTCTTGTAGGGGGCAAGCACAATTCTCTCCTTGCAAACATGTAATCTGATGGCTGGCACAAAATTCAGCAGCTTGGGAGAAATATTTTGTGTACAGAGAAACCACAGGTCTGTTCATGTACATGTGGGCCCCTGTCTCAAACCAACAAATCAGGCCATAATTTCTGACAGTTTCCTTTTCAATATTCCATGCCAATGAGTGCCTTTGGCTTGGTTTGGGGTTTATCCCACTAATTGATAGACTTTTTTTTAAGTTCTTTTTTTTAAAGAACTTGAACTGAACCTTATGGCATTTGGTAAAACAAATCAGGTGTTAAGCTAAAGTACAGAACAGGCTGGTGCACAGAAAAACACCAGTCCCACCTTGAAAATCAGAAACAACAAAACTAAATTAAACAAAGGATGCAGTTGAGGAAACCTCCATCGATACTGTTTGTGAGCACTTCAGTTTCTCCTCAGTATAAAGCAGAGGGGCTTGCTGGACCCAAGACTCTGACTCACTGTAAGGCTGAGTCTTAGGGAGGGAGCACATTATGTGAACACATAGGACGCCTGGGCTTCTATGGAAAAAGGACCCGAAAGCCACAGCTCAGTGGCAGGACATGGGCATTTAGGCCCGGCCTGTGGAGACAAGGTGGGTCAAGCAAACTTTCCACAATAGCCAGGACTGGACACAGGCAACACCTGAATTTTCTTTTCCTTGAAAACATCCAGCAGCTACAAGGACCTCTTCTGAGGGGAGAGCAGTCGAGCCTCTCCAGACAGTTTTCTCCTTACCAGGGAGGTCGTGTGCTTGCCCACAATATCTTCCCACCCTTCCACTGCGGATCACACTGAGAGGGAAAGGAGAGCTGGCGTGGATGCCCAGGAGCCCTGCAGTGGTAGATCAATGCCAGTTCCATTAGGCGAAAACAGCTGACTGGACATTCCTGGCAGGGGCAGGCTGTTGCCCACTCTCCCGGGCTCCTGGAAAGCTCAGCTCAGCTCAGCTGGCAGGAGTTTCAAGAGCTCCTCTTGAAAGGAGCCTGCAAGCGGGGAGGAGGAGGAGGAGTTTCAAGAGCCCTTTGTTCCAAAGCTTTCTGGAATCCGTAGAGGAGATGGCGGAAGGTTGCTAGGAAACAGGAGGCATTTGTGCCAAGGTGAACTCCTGCTCTGGATCTGGAGGCCAGGAAGGGAGCTGAGCGGCTATCAAGTCTCCCCTCCGGATGAGAAGGCAAGGATGCCCACCCACACAGAAACCATGGCCCCAGGGGACTCTGTGCCACCCGGCATGGGGGAAAAGTCCTGACAGAAGGGGTAGCCCCGTTGCAGGCAACTCACACAAATGAGCCAAGGGAATACTCCCTGGCCAAAGTCTGGCTCCAAATGTTCACACCGGTTCTGCTCAATCCAGAGACTTACAGTTGCCTAACATCGCGTTTCTTCTCTGAACCTATGTCTCCATATTCTCCGGTAGGTCACAAAGTTCCCAAATCCAATTGCCTAACTCCAAGCCACAAGCCACAGCAAGAGTTCTTGGACCACAAGCATCATCCACCACGTTACACCAAGGGAAAACTGCAGGGTATAAGTCTCCCCTTCCTGCAACTAATCCCCAGGCGTGAGATGCTGGTGAAGGTTTCCTTCTCCATCCACAACAAAGGGCAGCAGACCAGCTGGAACAAGACTCAGCAACTCAAATCCTGCCTCAGCCCGAAAAGTCCTGCTGTCCAACGCCCAGCCCCACCTTGTTTGGTACTCATGGAAAAAAAAAGATCTAGGTCAAATTATTTTTAGCTTTTGGACCCATAAATATAGGCTCATTGCAAAAACTACAGCAGACAAATCATCTGGCCAGGTTTTAGCGAGAAATGGCAGGTTTGCCCAAAACTTTTGCTACGTCAGAGCGAGCGTAATTATAGCTATGCGGCAGCCCTGATGTGGCGGGCATGCTGCGTCCCAGGAGAGTCAGGAAGAGTCGTCTCTGTCCCGAGGAATTCACCACCTCCCTTCAACCGGGGAGGAGCAGAGGTCGTGCCAGCCGCCGCCGCCGCCCCCCACAATCTCTCTGGGCTCCCTGGCTTAGAAGGCGGTGGCCAGAGCCCCGCAGCGGCGCCCAGCCGTTCGGGGCTTCCGGGGCAGCCGACCGGCACGGCACGGCACGGCACGGCACGGCACGGCACGCCGCGGCGCTTGCTGCAGTCCCCAGCACCTCCCGGGGCCAGAGCCAGCTCCGCTCTGCCGGGCACCTGCGCGCCCCTGCCGGTCTCGGGGACCGGAGCCGCGCGGATGGAGCAAGACGCGCCCGCGGCTCAGAAGCGCCTTTCGGCAGCTCTGCAGGGCGCCGGGCGGAGGGCGGCTGCTGCTGCTGCAGCCGCCGCCGCCGCCGCGGAAGAAGGCGCGAAGGCGGCCGCGGGTGCCGGCGGGGGAGAAGCATCGCGCGCAGCCGGCGCCGTCTGCAGGGAACCGCGCTTGAGAGGGGGGACGCGGGGCGCGCTTCCTGCTCATCCCGCCCGCGCGGGGGGCGGCCGGAGCGATCGCAGTCCCGGGTGCCCCTCCCCGGGCAGGGACCCGCCCACGCACCCGTTCCCGGACAGAGGCCCCGGCCCGAGGGCAGCGGGCTTCCCCCGGCTGGCCGGCCGGCCGCCCGCCCGCCCGCCCGCCGCGGGGCACGGGGAAGGCGCCCAGGCCGGCGGCGGTCCCCTCCCCGGGCAGAAGCCCTCCCGCCCGCGGCCGAGGAGCCGCAGCAGCCCCGGCGCGGGAGCCCCGAGCCGCGCGGGTCCGCCGAGGCGCCACTCACCTGCCTGCGCCCGCCGCCTCTCCCCGGCGAAGCCGCGGGGCGCGCGCCCGCGCTCGGCGCCGCGCCCGCCCCGCCCTCCGCCCGCCCCGGCCCGGCCGGCCCGGCGCCACCCAGCGGGCGGGCGAGCGATCGGCGGGCCGCGCGGCCCCGGCTGGGGGCCACGGGCGGGGGCCCGGCGCCCCTTCCTCCGCGGGCCCGCCCGGCCCCCTCCGCCGGGCGGGGGGTGCCTGAGCCCCCCGCTCCGCGCGGTCTCTGAGCATGTGCAGAGCGCGCCTCTGCGGGCGCTCGGCCGGCGGCGAAGACTACTCGGGGGGCCTGGGCGGGGCGGGGGGCTTCCCAGGCCGGCGCCCCCGCGGCTCCCGGGCGCCGGGAGACGGCCGCGGGGAGGCTTCGCAGCTCGAAATGGTGGCCTCGGTCACCATGGCGACGGCAGCCACGCCGCCGCCGCGCCTTCCGGGACGCCACGTGACCCCGGGCGCCGCCGCCCACGTGACCAGCCCGGGCCGCCCGCACGTGACGGCGGAGGCGAGAGGCGAGGCGGCTGCTCCGCTATGGGACCCCCGCGCCCCCTCCTCCTGGCCCTGGCCCTGGCCCTGGGGCTGGCCGCGGGGGCGGCAGGTGAGCGGGGGCGCCCGCCCCGCAAGCGGCTCCCCCTTTCGCGGAGGGAGCCGGGACTCCCCGGCTTTCCCCGCTTTGGGGCAGGGACTACAGCTCCCGTCGGCCCCTGCGGCGGCCCGTTCTCCGCGGGGGGCGGGGGGCACCGGTCCGGCGGGGGCTGCTCCGTAACGCTGCTCCCTCCCGCAGCCCGGAGACGCGCCCCGGCGGACTTCCAGGAGCGGTACTTCGCGCAGCGGCTGGACCACCTCAACTTCCGGAGCTGCGGCAACCGGACCTTCCCGCAGAGGTACCTCGTCGCAGGTGAGCTTCGGGGCCCGGCCCGGCGTCCAGCGGGAACCTCCCGCGGAGGTGGGGGCAGCGGTCACCTCGCCGCTGCCCTGTCCGAAGGGGGCGGGCACCTGCGGAGAAGCCCAACCCGCCGGGGCAGCATTTCCGACGCGGTCCGGCCTGGCCTCGGTGCCCGTTCGCTCTGCTGGGAAGCTGGGGGGGGCGGACGGCTGCCGAGGCCGGTTCCTGCACAGTTACAGCCGCGCTCCTGGAAGGGTCTTTACGGCAAACGGGGAGTCTTCGTTTAGCAACCACAACTGGACCAGCAACTCGGTCGCTGAGCAAAGCGGGCACTAAGTGAAACCTCGATGGCTTACCATGTCGCTTAGCTTTCCTTTGCTTTACAGACCTGCAAAGGTCGTAAATGCGAGGACTGGTCGCAAAGTTACTTTTTCATCACCATTGCAGCTGCGAACTGTCACTAAACAAGGCGGTCGCTAAACAAGGACTACCTGTATTGTTCCTACACTACTCTAACGCCGCTGGGTGGGCTGTGTCCTGCAGATAAATTCTGGAAGAAGGGAGCTGGCCCCATCTTCTTCTACACCGGGAATGAAGGAAATATCTGGGACTTTGCCCAGAACAGCGGCTTCCTCCTGGAGCTGGCAGAGCAGCAGCAGGCCTTGGTGGTCTTTGCGGAACACGTAAGCAGCGTTGCTGACTCCTAGCAGACCAGGGCGCCCTACGTCCACGTCTTCGGGGCTGTCCCCGGCTCCCGTGGCGCAGGATCGTTGCTGGCTCATCGGGTGCCTTTTCTCTTGCTTTTTTAGAGGTATTACGGGAAATCGCTTCCGTTCGGCGCAGCATCGCTGCAGGGGCAAAATGTTGGCCTGCTGAGCATCGAGCAAGCCCTCGCCGATTACGCAGTGCTCATCACGTGGCTGAAGGAGCAGTACCAAGCGCAGGACTCTCCTGTCATCGCTTTTGGAGGCAGGTGAGGGCCTCTCTTCTCCCTCTGGGTGCTTCTGAGTTTTCTAGCAAAATATTGGGTACCCCGCAACGCTCTGCTGGCATCACACCCTTTAGTTTACCGGTGGGGGGGGGACAGAGAACGAGGGACCTAAGATTCTCCCTCTAGCCCAAGTCTTGACGGATACAAATTGCTTCTGAGTGTTTCTGGTGGAATTAAGCCAGCGCAGGCAATCTGTTTACACAGCGGAAAGCAAAGCCTCTTTCAGAGCAAAGGGTCTCCTTTTTGTCCCCTTTTCTTAGCCTTGCAGCTCTGCCTGCTATATTTTGACTCTCCCAGGAACACTGACTCCACATTTGGAGGTCAAGGACCTCACACGGCTGCAATCCCTTTGTCCTTTCAACGAGCCAACAATCCTATCGTATCTTTCCTCTCTCCGAGAAAATAACAGTCTTCTCGTTATCCCCTTTATAGTTACGGAGGAATGCTCAGCGCATACATGAGATTGAAGTATCCCAACCTAGTGGCTGGTGCCCTCGCTGCCAGCGCCCCTGTGCTGTCCACGGCTGGGATCGGAGACTCCAGGCAGTTCTTCAGGGACGTCACAGCGGTAAGAAAAGGCGGCTTGGTTGGTTCACTTTTTCCTGCTCAGCAAAAGAGGGAGCACCCCGGTCAATCTGAAATAATCCAGTCGGCTTCCTGAATCAATGCAGGAATTTTGTCTCTTTCCTCCAGGACTTTCAGAACTACAGTCCGGACTGCGTCAAGGCTGTCCGAGAAGCGTTCCGACAAATCAGAGACCTCAGCCTGGTCGGAGGTAAAGGGGGTAGCTCTGAGTGGGAGGGAACAGCCTTTGGGACAGACACTTTAGGGTGTGAAGTCTCGGGCAGTCTGAGACCAAATATGTTGCTGTGTTACTGTTGACCAGAAGTGTTTAAACCAGAGAGGCTGTTGGTAGAGGATACCAGTTCCAGCATCGGCTGTTTTGGGTGCAAAAGAACAGGTTAAATGTTGCTGTTGAAAACCCCTCATCACGATTAAGCGCTAGGTTGGCTTTACCAGTATCTGTATAACTTGGCTGCCCCTGAAGAGCCGTAATGGGTTGCCATTCCCAGCACGCTTACAAGGGAGCAAGCCTGCTTGAACGTGGCAGGGTGGGACTTGCTTTTGAACAGCCGTGTACAACTGGGCATCCCTCTCCTCTGCATTAAGCTTATGGGAGAATCAGCACGGAGATGGCCCTCTGCAACCAGCTTTCAACTAAAGAGGACATCGGCCAGCTGTTTGAGTTTGCCCGGAACGCCTTCACCATGATGGCTATGATGGATTACCCTTACAAGACCGACTTTATGGGCCACTTTCCAGCAAATCCCGTCAAGGTAAGGGCTCGTGCGTCTTCCCTACCGATGTCAACCTGCGTTCCAGGGTTATTCCTGTCTGCCGCTACGGATGTATGGCCTTAAGCCCGGTTTGTCGCTCAGGCTCTGTGATATAACCAGCTTGGCAACAATAACCCCTATGTGGTGGCGATATCACTTCAGTGCGGATGTAGTCATTTTAAAAAAGGCAGTAGCAAGCTACACACCCAAACTTTTTAACATAACTTTGCCCAAGGCTGGTACATGTTTGCCAAAGGGTAACCAAACAACAGTTCTTGCTCGCTCTTTCCAGAGAACCTTGAACTAGTAAAACGAGACTGCTGTCCCTCCCCCCCAGAGAAACTTCAGCAGGAAAGTAGTTCAGCCTTTTCAGGTGGTACTGGAATTGATGGACCTATGCAGGACAGGACCAAAGAGAAATTTGGGGTTGGTGGCTTTTCCCTTTTTCAATATTTCTGGTGCAGATAATACAAGCACTTTGGACTTTGGGCCACAAAGCATAAGATTAGCACCAGTAGGGTTACGGTATGATTTGATGCTGGAATGAAACCCCAAACTAACTGGAAAATAGGTTATATTGGGTCAGCTGGTGGACCTGGCAGGTAGGCAGACCTTTCTGTTTGGGGGAAAAATGCCTCCGCTACTCCTCCGGTATCTAGAAGCACTCAGTTGCTTTTGATTATGGGGGCGCTATTGAGGAATTGAGCCCAGGCATGTCTGTTAATTCAGGTTGGCTGTGAACTGATGCTGGCCAGTAAGGATCCAGTCAGAGGGCTGGCAGCTCTTTCTGGTGAGTAAATACTCAGTTTTGTTCTGTGAATGCTGCATTTCTCCAGGGTTGGGGCCTCAGAGCAAAACTGTTGCCAGTTCATTTCCCCGAGGGTCACCCAGAAAAAACCCTTGGGTCAGAGTTTTCCTCTAGCACGCTGAGCGAGTCATCTGAAGGCCCCTCTCTCTGCGGTTCTCGCGGGCTTGCAATCCAGCGTGGCACATGAACGAAGCAGCAGGCGTGATCCGCCAGAGCCCGGGGCAAACAACCGACCTTTTCCCACGTTCTCCTGCTGGGGTGGCAGACCCAGACACCGTCCTCTTTACTCCTCCGCCGCAGAGTCCCTCCGCCCGTGACGTACAGCTGAAGCTGAGTCGTGGTGAGGCTGAAGTGGCAAAGGTCGATGGCCGAGAGATGGAGCCGGGCCCATCGATCGGTGGCAGGGCAGTAATACTCCGCCTCACTCACAGGAACCCATTCCTGGGCCTACAAAGAACCACGGCAGGTCAGGAGGGCGAGGCAAAGAAAGTCTGAACTTTAAAAGGGAGAAAGAAAATACCCACGTACGTTTGTCAGAGCCCTTCCTCCGAGGCAGAAGATTCTGTCTCCCACTGTTGCCATGCCATGATCGCAGCGGGCAAAAGCCATCGGCCGGTTCCTGATCCAGCAGCGTAGGCGGGAGAGGTAGCTGTACATGGTGCACAAGGTCTGGCCCTCAGCAAAGCCCCCTAAGGCCGAAGGGAAAAGGGTTGGTGTTCTGCAGGGCTTCCTACAGGCCTGGTCCTCCCGACTGCCCCCTGGCCACAGGCGGCTGAAGACTTGGAAGCGGGGGCTGCCCCAACCTCAGGTGCTTCCCGTTCCAGAGTAGCCAGTGCCAAGCCTTTTTCCTGAAGCCAGGCTTCTCTTGAGAAGGGGGCTGCTCTTTGCCAAGAAGCGACGCTTTCGCACCTGAGATGTACAAGATGCCCCTGTGGGTCGTCCCCGCGTGGTCGGCCACTGGCACCGGAAAGGGCGTGAGGGGCCACCACTTGTTCTTGGCCGGGAGGTACTCCTCTGTTGTGTTGGTCAGCGTCCCCAGCAGCGCTCCACCCCCCACAGCCACGAGTCGCTCGTTCAGCACCCCTGCGAAGAAGCGGGTCCTCCGGACCAGCAGGCTCGCCAGCTGCAGCCACGTGTTGTGGCGAGGGTCAAACCTGAACACCTGGAGGTAGAAGAGGGAAAAGGTCACGGTTAACCCCCTTGCACTCCTAGGAGATGGGGAGAGCACTGTTGGAGAGAAGCCTCCCACTTCTTCCTTTCGGGGAGACGGAAGTCGACCAGGCAGTCTGCCTCGCCACTATTAGCTATAGCAACGTTACGAACAGAGCCGCTGTGTCCTTGCAGGGAAATTTACTCTCCTCAAACTACTCCTTTGGCCTCTTGCCACTCACAGGCTCTTACCCTGAAGAAAATAAAATAAAAAGTCACCAGCACGGAGTCTTTGTAGGGCCAGGTTGGTCACGTTACCCTTACCTTGTTTGAAGGATGCTGGCCTGTCGGGTCAAAGCTTTCCTGGCCCCCCATCACGAAAACAAAGTCACGGAGGACGGCCACGCAGTGATTATACACGGGCCTGCTCAGCTTCCCGATCGTCTTCCATAAATGGCAGTGCGGGTCAGCAGCCCACACGTCCCCGCAGATGGCGTTGTCTGCCGATCTGCCCCCCAGGACGATCAGCATGTCGTTCCTGTTGCGAACCTGAGTGTGCTCGCTCTGGAGAACTGGCTGCGTGTATGGCTGGATGTGGTAGTCCAGAGCTTCTTGAAGGTACCGGCGGCAAGCAGGCTCGGTCTTCATGATGGGTATTTCCTGGACAAACGTCTGCAAATCTGGGAGCGGTATAAAGGGAAACCGGATGGGCCGCAGAACGTCAGCTGCGTCTTTCCAGCGTGCGCTGTCGTGGTCCAGCCAGCCTACAGCTGCCTGAAACAGTTCCAGTTCACTGAGCCCACTGGTGTCTCCTCTGTCTAAGAGTTCACACAGAGTCGTCTTGTCCAGCTCCTTCAGCTGCGCAGGATCCTTCAGGATCTCGCAGCAGTGCTTGCTCACGCAGCGCCGCGCTTTCTGTTTTAATTCTTCGGGGCCAAGCCCTTGAGTGATGCGGAGGACAGCAAGGCAGGTGTCCCGGTCCAAGGCTCCTTCCAGAAACTGGAAGGAGAGGCCCATCACCTCGCGCACCAGCAGTGCCTCTGCCGCCCTGAAGACCTCCTCCACCGTCTGCAGGGTTAGTTCCAGTCGGTTGGAGTAAACAAAAGACAAGACACCCTGCAGGCCCCGGGCGGTGACCGGTGGCGCCAGCTTGAGCTGAGTCACCTGGCTCGCCGCCTCCCCGGCAAAACGCACCTTGCAATAGCTGCTGGCCACGGCCAGGACGGCTTTGTGCGCGGGGAACGGGGCGCCCTCGGCTTCCAGCACCACGTCACACAGGGCATTCTGGGAACGCAGGCTCTGGAGCCCCTCTAGGAGTTTAGGCAGGTAGGTCTCCGAGCTAAGACTCTGAGCCTGAGCGACTACCCGGCCCCCAAGACGCTTCTTTCCCGGAGCCATAGCGCAGGAGTCTGCCAGAAGTGGCCCTCTTCCTACCCCAAAAGACTGCCGAGCCCCCCTCTGCCCTTTCAAAGCATCCCTGGGGCTTCTGAGACCTGTTCCTCTGGAGGCAGCCAGTGGGGTGGCTGGCCTGGGTAGCTGCGCTTCAGACGAGGCTCCTGTTTCCTGGGCTACTAGGAGAGCAGCTGGTCAGCTGACCCATCATTTCCAAGGCAGCGGGAACGTTCTCCTCCCCTCCGTCCCGTTGGTATCTGCCAAGGTGTGGCCGGTCCTCAGCTTCCTGGTCATGTCCGAAGTGGCCGACAGTGGGAAAAGTGGCAAGTCCAGGCTTGCCCTCTGCTTTTCAGATGGCGGGGAGGAAAACGGGCTGCTTCACCCTGGACTTTTCATGTGGTCTTTGGCCAGGAGGCAGCAGAGGGAAGAGAATCTGGCTTCTGCCGTTTCCTAGGATTCGTACCAAGGCTGAAGGAAAAGCAACGGGTTTAGCGAGGGGCGCTTGTGCGGTTTCTCTCCCAGAAGCTGCATTCTGGGATAAAAAGCAAATCTCCCCGTTGTACCTCGCAGCAGGACGCTTCAAAAGCACGGGCAGAGAGACAGTTCCTTTTGTCCGTCCTGAATCACATGCTCAGCCGTGGCAGAGAAGTGGGCTCGAAGGCATTTCCTTTGCCTGTCTTCTTCACGCTTATAATTTAAGGCTTTTTGTTCTTGTCAACTGAACAATCTCCAGCGCTTTAGTTTTTCTCCAAAGGTAGGTGTTCTAGCTTTGTAATGATTTTAGTTGGGCATCTTCCAAATAATTTTAATCTGACGCTTCGGGAGCAAGACGGAGCCTTCTGGCCCTCTCTGTAAATTGTTCAGGGTGGGCTTCATGGATGCTTGGTGGCCCCACCGAGGAGATTTAGGCTTAAGAAACTGAAACTGCCCCCTCCGTCCCTGTTCCCTTTGAGCACCTAACCTGGACAAGCAGTCACACCCTCTTTTCCTTGGTCTGCTAGGAGTATTTTACAACTCCACGGGGACTACTGTGTGTTTCGACATTTACAAGCTGTACCAGAAGTGCTCTGATCCAACCGGCTGTGGGACGGGTCCAGATGCTGGAGCTTGGGATTATCAGGTGTGTTGGGGGAAGAGCCAGGAGCATCAAGGGGAGCGTCCTGCCTCACCGGGGCTGGCGAGGAATGAAGGTGACTGCCGGGGGGCCAGGTCGCGGGAGAGCTGCCATTGAGCATATAAAGGCATTAGGTCACCAGCGATGCAACGAAGGGACATTTCCCAGTGAGACGGCAAATCTGCGGATGTTTTAATCACCATTCTGAGCAAGATTCCCCGAGCATCTTGCAGGCTTGAATGTTTCTCGCTGGGGGTCTCAAGTTTCCACCACGAGCAGCCAACTTCTCCCCCGCTGAATCCTGCAGATCCTGGGGTTGGCATGTTGCTACCTTCCCTCTGACTTGGGCGAGGCAGCATCGACGCAGCCTGTCAGCTCGCCCCAGAGCAGGATGAAACCCGTGCAGTCACTTCTTGTGGCGGCTGAGACTCTTCTCTGTTCCAGGCCTGCACGGAGGTCAACTTAATGTTCGACAGCAACAACGTGACCGACATGTTCCCCGAGCTGCCCTTCACCGATGCCGCCAGGGAACGCCACTGCTTCCGCAAGTGGGGAGTTTGGCCCCGGCCGTCCTGGTTGCGGACCAGCTTCTGGGGCAGCGGTGAGCGGCAGCCTCTCTTTAGCTCGCTCACTCACTCTGGGATTGGGCTCCGGAGGGGTGTCGCTCGCTCTTAGTGCCTTGGTTGGGCGTTGGGCTGCCTGCGAGCCTTAAACCGCATCAGAGCGTGGCCCGATTCACAGGGACGAGGCGGCACCCTGTGAAACGTGGCTCTTTCTGGGCCCTTGGCTGCACCTCTCGTGAGGTTAGAACTGAATGGCTTAGTGCGGGTACCCTCCCCCCTCCCCCCAAGGTGGGGGCTGCCCGTTCCTCGGTCTCCCCCTACCTTCCCCCCATTGGCTCAGCCCTTCGGGGCATTTACCTTTTTCATTCAACGGTCTTGCTGTTCTGCTTGACTGCTGCAGATCTGGCTGCTGCAAGCAACATCATCTTTTCGAACGGAGACTTGGACCCATGGGCAGCAGGCGGCGTAAGTAGCTGCTCGTGCGGTCTCTCTGAGACCACCCCCCGGATCTCCTCACATGCATCTACCTGGACCCATTACCTGCTCCCCCCCCCCCCGTCTGACTCTCCAGTGTTGCCGTTTCAGGTGAGGAAGAACCTGAGCTCCTCCTTGACTGCTCTCATCATTAAGGGAGGCGCCCATCACCTGGATCTCCGGTACGTTTTGCAAAATTGGCTCAGCGAGGGCATCTTCCCCAGCTCCTCGGGTTATATAATTTGACCAAGGGTTGGCCTTTCCTCCTTATCCTCCCATCTCTCTCGTGTGAGAGTCTTTTTTACAACATATCCTGGAAGATGGGCCTATCAGCGAGTAATAGCTACACCGAAGGGGATTCGGAGACCATCCCACTCAGAGTACCCGTCGCTCCTGGCTTTTGAGCAAGGAGGGCCGCTGCCTCCTGGATCGCGCTGGCTTTCAGTGGCATTTCTGCAAACCCACGTGCCGCGCCAGAGGCCCCTTTGGTCTGATCCGTCAACCCTCTTCAGATGATGCATCAGGCCCTTTGTTTTTAAAAGCAAGCTTCTAAGAATTTTAAATGTTTTAGAAAAAGGAAGCCCTGCGATTTTGTTTCCTGAAAGGGAGAGGTTCGTCTACGGCAAGATAAAAACACCTTAAAAGCCTTAGTTCCCTGTGGCTGGGATGCTGGCCCTCTGACAAGCATCAGGGAAGGTCTGCTTCACTGGGCTTGTTTTTTCCCAACAGGAGCTCCAACCCAGCTGATCCGGCATCAGCCAGGGAAGCCCGGCTTCAGGAAGCCAGGATCATCCGGGACTGGGTGCAGTCGGCCACCGTTAAGGCCGCCAAGTAATCTCTGGGTTGCCAGCCAGTGTCTAGCAGAACCCCCCAGGACTGTTGGGGGCGAAGGGGGGGAATCTGCATGATGTCCTCTTTAGGCAGTGACGTTTTCTTTCCACAATGCTGAAGAATAATGAATAAAGCAGAAGATCCCTCCAGAGTAACTTCCGGGGTTGGGAGTGTTCATGGAGGCTGGAACGGCAGACATTCTTTCCACCTGTTTCTAAGAAAGGAGCCAGGGGTTGTGGGGGGGGGAGGGGAGAGTTCATGCCCAGTGCTTAGATGCATTGAGAAGACAGAAACCACTGGTCATTCTGAGCCAGGTCTAGGCACCTGGCTCTTGTGCTAAAATTAATTCAGGCTTACAACTTGTCCTCTCCTGAGGGATCGAAATCCTGCAGGCAGATGCTGACCCCCAGAACCCCCCTGAAAGCAACAGGTGTGCTGTCCTGAATTAGACCTCTGGACCACCTAGCCTGGGCCCAGAAGAGCCACAACCCAAGGAAAAGAGCTCATTTCCCTCCCCTGCTTGCTGACCCGATTTCGCTCTGGAGACCCCACCGATGAGGCCAGAGCTGGGTGCAGAAGAGTCCTGCCTGCGGGCTTTGTCAGGGGATGGTGCTCAGCAAGCAGACCTAATTTCTCTAGTGGTGCTGAACCCAGGGCAGGTTTCACTTCCCCGTGGCTTTTTTTCATTGAACCTCTCATGCAAAAGCCAGCCAAACCCATTCTAGCAGGGAGAGAAAAACATAAGCAGTAAGTTGCATGGAAGCCACAGTGTCTCAAAATAAATTACAAGTTTATTAAGGTGGGGTAGAATTCTGCAGATTAGCTTCCCAACTAAATTCACACAGGGTTCTGTTTCATTCAAAGAGATTCCTCCCACCTCTGCAAAAAGGTGAGGCACACTTAAAACCATTTGCACATTCACAAAGGTATCGGTTCTACTTCACAAATATCTTGGACCAGATCACACACCAACAAGGCTTCAGCAGTATGTCTTTTCTCAGGGAAAAAAAAGGTAGTTTGAAAGTAATGATGCAGAGGAAATGGTGGGAGGGCACAGGGTGCTTCTGACAACACCGAGCCTCTCTACTGAGTTTGGCAGCCTTAAACCTGGCCTGATTTCCTGCCCATTTCCTGCAAATTGCCAGCTGTGCCCAATCATTCTTTCAGTAGAGAAGGGAGGGCAAGACTTCTGCTCTTAAGACATGGGAAGAAGAACTGGCCGTGATAATGCGCAGCCTTAAGGCAAGACTGCAGAAAAGCTACATGAGGAATGCGTTCAGACTTGGCTGTGCAAAACAAACATGAAAATGACCTAAGTTTTCCTGAAGTGGTAAATTTCTCTTGAAATCTCCAAGAGTAGGAGGACATTTCAGCCATTGTGGAGAGCATGAGGCAAGTGGGAATTTAGAGCTGTACACCAATTTAAAAAAAAAAAACTGCACTGGGGGCAGAGGGGGGATTCTGCATCTAACTGAGAAGGGTCCAAGAAACAACCGTATTAGGCGGCCTGTTTGAAAAAGACTTGCAAGTTGTGGTGGGGGGGTGCAACCCGGCCTCTGTGTACTTTGTTTGCTGGAAGAAATCCTCACCTTTTGGTACCTGACCGCCCCAAACCTATCTTTCCCCTTGAATACAGAAGGCACCAATTCAAAGTAAAGTGTCAGCCTCCCAAAACTGGGGATTTAGAGTATGGCTTAAATTCCAGGATCTGTTTAAATGGGGAACAGAAAACTACACAACACTGGTCTGCAAGTGCCCCCCTCAAAAACAAGGCTGCTTCCCCCCCCCATCGTTCAGTTGGCACTTTGTGGCCAAAACAACAAACAAAACACTGACTTCATTTAAAAGAACGTGGAGATAGTGTGGTCCTCCAAAGGTCCACAGTTACAGTAAGAAGATTGGGGGGAAAAATTATGATGTTGATACTGTGCTTCAAGCATTCAAAGCACTTCATTTAATTTTCTCCACCCTAAAAACAACCAGCCTCACAACTGGGGCCATATTGCAGGGAGGAGGGAACCGAGTTTGAGAAATGCCACCAAGAGATTTGAATGATCATTTTCTCGATTCAGATTCTTGGTCACTGCATTGTTCGGTCCATAAGGTAACTCCAAACACCACCATCCTGGGTAACATGGATTTTGGGTCACACCTCACATACAAAAAAGAAACTGAGTGGATTACCGGTCCCCCTGAAACCATTTTTGCAGACAACAATCCAGCCAGAATTTTTCCTGCCACAGCTCCAGCAGCTTGTGCAGCCCCCCTCCACTCCAAGAGGGGCGATGCCAGGCAGGGGTTTAAAGCAGCTCTTCCAGCCTCAACAGCATCATGACCGGGTAACAGTGACAACCACGCTGCTTCAGAAAGCATGAAGGGTGCAGTCAGGGAAGTCCCCATAGGGAAAGGGTTGAATAAAAAAAGTCAGTCCCACCAAAGCTGGGGAGGATTGTCTCATAAATCTTCTCTCTGCCCCTCTTTTAAAGTGCTGAAAGTGAGCAATTGGGGAGAGGGAGGAAAATGAAAGCTAAAAAGGAATGCACCTAGTGAAGGCCGAAGAGACGGCGTAACCATACAAAGAACGAACTGGGAGGCAGGCTTGTAGCTGAATAAAAGGCTAGCACCTGCCCACACCGGAGAGCCTCGGAGAAGGGACACATCCTCTTATCCTGCAGGTTGCTCTTGTATTGACTCAGGGACAGACAGCAAGACCACAATGGAAGCGTAAAGCAGAAGCCCACAAGCCTTTGTTCCGTGTTTCAGTATAAATAGATCTGAGTTTGCACCTTTAGCGAGCTGCTTCCTCTGTGGCCACTATTTAAAAAGCCACAGAGCACAGGTGGGTTAATTGGCAGGTTTTTAAACCTGCATTTCCTGGGGGTTCTTTTCAAGCCAAATATGGGAGGCATCGCAGAAATCCTGCTAGCGTGTCTCCTAACGGGCCCAATTCACTCTGGGGAAACGGAGTACTGGAATTCCTTGTCCTCTGGGCCAAACCAAGGCCCCACCCATTTGCTCGTAAAGGCCAGTGGCCCACTCAGGTGGGCTCAACCTGGAAGAGGAACCCACACGTCCATCAGGTTCCCCCT
This sequence comes from Python bivittatus, assembly GCF_059951505.1. NCBI lineage: Eukaryota > Metazoa > Chordata > Lepidosauria > Squamata > Pythonidae > Python > Python bivittatus. The sequence continues at coordinate 689,299 of NW_028277076.1, read as the reverse complement.
CCCCTCAGGAAACAGCTCTCGGCAGAATACCTGAGCCAAAACATTATTCATATTATACATATATAAATTCCTATATAGATAGCCACCTCTGTTTTTGTTTTGTAACATAAATTTTCTTTTCACATTTTCCTCCCTGCACTGCTGCAGATAAGTTAAGAAAAAAAAAAAATAGATATATATCACCGTGCCCAAAACCAGCATCTAGCTTCCCAGTTCACCTCGGCACATTCCACCCGATTATTCAAAGCGCTCTTTCAGAATCAGGAGGTCGCTGTCAGCAATGAACACTGTTTTAGAGGGGCGTGTTTTCCTTCTGCCAGCACCATCACTACCACCTCCTGCCTTGGAATGATCCTGGGAAGTTACCACCACAGTGACAAGCGGCATGAATATCCGGGACAAGGCTACGTTTTCCTCTTTATGGCCTCCCCTGCGGAGATACGGTATGGAGACAACAGAACAATGCTGGGCCCTTCAAGGAGCACCCTCTCTTGCTAGGTCTGAGGGGTCAAAGTGAGCCCTGCTCTCCCCAGAATCCCACTTGTGCCAAGCAGGATCTGGCACTGCAGTGAACTGCTTGCCCATTCCTTGCTTGGGTGCCCGTATTTGGAGAGGGGGGAGCGATTCCAGGCCAAAGATCCACCTCCCCTCATATACAATTCCTTTTGGAGGCTCGCTTCACCAGGAACGTGGCTTACAGCCTTCGACACGCTTCCCTTCAGGTCCCCCGTAACTGGGGCGTGATTGAACCTGGGAACGGCAGACGCCCTGGCTTTCGTTTATGCTGATGGCCAGATAGGGAAGGGGTGGGCCTCTGTGTTGAAGACATACTTGTCCAGGTCGATCAAGTTCACATCATCTGAGAAGAGCAAGAAAAGGTACTTGAGCGTTTCACCCAGGAAAAAGCTCTCCATCTTGTCTCTCGGCTCTGGGTGGCTGGGGTTCTGGACATTGTCGATGGACGTGTAGCCGCCGGTCGGGACCTGGATGGAAGAACCCCAAGAGAGCAGATGTGAAATCGGAGGGCCGCCAAGGTTCATAGGTGCGGGGAGCTGTTAATTAAAAGCTTGCCTTGCTCCAGCCGATTCTCCCCAACTGTATTCCCTGCTGGAGCCACCCCAGGAGAAGATTATGCAGGGTCTTCTCCTTCCCTAGTTTTGCTCTGCTGGGACCCTGAGGGTGAAGCAGATGGTCCGGGCTGCCAGAGCTCAGATTTACCCTGGTGTATTTATTGAAGCTCTGCAGGATCTCCCAACCCCAGTCCTGGTACTTCTTATCGCCAGTGAATCGATACAGGTAGAAGAGGCTCTCCACGGTCTCAGGACGCAGGAGGTTGTGCCTATCTGCAGTCTGGGGAAGGGAGAGCAGAAGGGAAGACTTCTGGAACCGAAGGGGCAAAAGCCTACCGCACCGCTGGCACCCTATCGCAGGGCGTGCGTGACGTGCGGGGGGGGCTTGTATTTCTACATTGAGCGTCCACACCCCCGCATATGACTTGAAGGCTCGCGGCAGAGTGGCGGTTACAGACCAAGCTCTGAAGTGTAAGTCTCTGCTCTGAACTCAGGGCACCCAGGGCAGGATGGGCCCTGCTGAACCGCTCACCTTAATCTCCACGTCCTTCCGGTCCTTTTGCGCATGCATGTTGAAATGGACGATTTCGGGGCTCAGGCCGGTCTCCACTTGCACGTACATCTGGTAGCAGGTTTCTGCCAGCTCCGCTGCCAGGGTCATGTGATCTGCTGGAAGCCCATTGTGAGCTCCAAGGGCCAGGGCTCCGGGCAAGAAGCAGACCAGGTGATCCTGCTCCAGAAGCACAAGAATTTGTGAGACACCGACTCTCTCCAAAAGCCTCTCTTCTCTGCTGGAGATCCAGCACATCTGGCAGAGAACCATGGACCTGGGAAGCGTTCTTGGGCTGGGGCCCCACACACACTGGGCCTGTGGCCTACCAGCACTGCCTGCTGTCTTTCTGCCCCAGCGCCGAGAAGGGCTTTCTCATTCAAAATAGGGGAACTGATAACAAAAGTGAAGAAGGAAGGGGGAGGATCTGCGCAGGCAGATACAAACCCCTGGAAACAGCAGTCGCGGGAGAAGAGAAAGTGCCGAGAGTCCAGCGGTTTTCATGGGATCCGATTCCCCACGATGACCTTTGGACGGAAAGGCCCAATGAAAGGGCTGAAAACACAGCCCTCAAACGCCAAAGGGGCAGTTTGCTTAATTACGCAAATCCATCCTCTGCCATGCAGGAATTGGGGGATGAAACATGATTAACTGCTCAACAACACTCAGACGACTTGGTGAACATGGGGAGCATTTGGCTGCCGAAGGGGAAGCAAGTCAGACTCTGCACCGTTCCATAGCACACCCCGAGACTGAGAACCTCCGTAGGAGCAGCGTTATGGAAAGAAAGCTGCTGCAGGAATAGCAACCCCCTGCCCACCCTCTTCCCCTAAAAGGTGGCTTACCATCTTCGCACTGAAACGGCCATGAGCGAGCTCGCCGACAAACGTCAGCCTTCTTGGCTGGGATTTCCGAAGCAGGTGCCTCTTCACACCCTCAATACCCTTCACGTAGTCTTCCAAGAGCCTGCCGTTGCGGAACACGCGGTCGTTAGTGGCTGTTTAAAAACAGGTTTACCTCCTGCTAGCAAAGATACAGAGTTAACTAGGTTCAGTGAAGAACGCCAGCCCTAAAGCTTCTTCTGTATTTTGGATCCATCCTTCATGTACAATTACCTTCAGGCCATAAACTGGAGAAACATTCACACATTATGTCTGAGAACTGGTGTATGTGGGCACGTGCATGGTTTTCTGAGAACAAAGGAACGCAGCTTCAGGGAAGTATTAATGTGTGTGAGGGGGCCAGATTCCAGAAGGCACCGCCATTTCCATCCCGACTTCAGATCAGCCCAAATTCCATTTCTGCATGAAGCTTGCAGAAAAAGCCCTGGAATTCTCCACAGAAAATAACGCTTATTCTAGAGGTCATAAAAAAGAAGGAAGAGAATTTTATAAGAATTTACTCATTTTCCTTTTTCCCTCCCTGGATCCACTGCTTGAGCAAGTATTCGTAGTAGCTGTCTGCTCGAGCCCCGAGGGTGTAGACCCCGAGATGTGTGAACTGCCCGCTGTTGGTGTTGATAAACATGGGCACCAGGCCATCATTCTTGCCAGCAAGGGAATGGACGTGTTTCATCACCCTGTCCACAGCATTCTAGGAAGCAAAGGAACAAACAGTGAAGCTTTTTGTACACATCCACTAACAGAACCACACCCAGAAAGAACAGTACACAAACAGGTTTTTGAAATATGTACAGGAACTATAATTCTGGGGGATTGGACCCAGTTCCATCCAGCCTAACCCCGTGGGGGCCATACTGTCCCCAAGCAGAAATACAAGAAGCCTTTACTAGACCAGTCTGAGAGAAGCTGGTCCCAGGCTGAGAACCTGAGGCTGAACTCTATGCTCCCAACGTTCCTTCTCTTTCTCATCTCCTGCAACAAGAACCTCGCCAATGACTATCCCAAAAGCTAAGGAAGAGATGTTTCCACTTCTTGGTTAGACGGTCTCTTCCGCGTGACGGCAGTAACTTAAAGAGGAGGGAGCCCAGCAACTCCACTCGCCCAGTACCTTAAATTTCTCTTCCCCCGTAAGGCGCGAGAGCTCCCTGAATTCCAACTGGATGCTGGTCACTTCGGCCACGGTGCTGTCAGAAGTCCAGCGTGGGGGGTGGGCCGTTCCTCGCCCGATGTTGACGTCTGAAAAGGGGATCTTGGAGGGGGTGTTGAAGGCCGGCATGAGCCTGCTCCCGATATCTTTCTGAACAACGGAGAAACAGCAGGGCGGGAGAGTGAGAAAGAGCAACCGAGCACACAGTTAAGTGCCGGGAGAGGGAAGGGACCGATACGGAGACTGCTCCGAAAGGGCAGGGATCGTCCTGGGGCCTTGGAAGGCAGACAGGCTACTTACAGCTTTTTCCAGGAAGAGGCTGTCCCCAGACAGGTGGTAGGTGCTCAGCAGGCCCCCGAGGATACGAATGGCGCTCTCAAAAAGGTTGACGTCCACGTTTTTGTTGAAGTTCAGCTCCGTGGCAACCCACTCTCTTGCTTCTTTGAACTCTACGTCAGAGAAAGGAAGCAAAGAAGCTCGAGCCAGCCACTGGTGGTCTCCTCCCATATGGGAGAGGAAAAGCTCGCACAAGTGCCTGTCTCCAGACCCTGCCTGCTCGGTGCCCCCTCCTGAAAGAGGAGCCCTTCCCCACATCCAGGCTATGGCACAGACTCAGTCGTTTGGGGCGAGAGACTATTCCTGCACTGTGGATGCTTTATCTGCCACACACTGGGCGCTGTCATAACCTTTCTCCAAAAGGCATCCTCTGGAGACGCTGCCGTGCTGGAACAGCTGCGTCAGCTTACGAGAATGGCGTTGGGCGGGCTGACAAAGGTGGAGAGAAGAGAAGGGCGCCCACTGTGCACACAGCCTGAGCACTTTCTCCTGAACCCAGGTTTTCCTGGTTGTGGGAGGAAGGCAGAGCCAACAGCTGGAGAAAGCCAAGGAACAGACCTGCCTTAAGGCCCAAGATCCACATGGTGTCCAGCGCATCGATGAGTGTCAGTCCAAGGCCAAACCATTCGTTGAAGGACTTGGAGATGGGCTTGAGCTCGTCATGGCCCCAGGCAAACTCCTTGTAGCCTTTCCACGCGTGGCGGAAGGCTTCAATCACAGCCAGCTGGCGCTCGTTGAGGGGCACTAAAACAGGAGGAAAGAGCAGTCAGGAGCCACCCTTTGGGGAAAACAGAGTCACAACAACTCCCCATAACAGGAAAAGCTCCTGTGGGCTCCCACATCAGCAAATACACTGGAGAGCCATCTGGGTGAAGCTGAGCCCTGTCCCAGTACCTGGCTCTTTCTGGTCTTCCGAAGCCACAGGAGAAGGCCTGCCCAGATCGTTAATTTTCTTGGAAGGCGGCTCAGGGCTCGGGTCGGGCTCAATCACAGCTCCTCTCCAACTGCAAAAAGAGGAGCATTGCAAAGACTCTCACTCCTCCAGAGTCATTCACTATGCTGCAACTACAGTGATGTCACAAAGACCTCCCCAGTCGAGGGAGGGCATTTCCCGGCACCCTCAACGCTGCTGTCAAGTCCACGATGTCCAACTCTCAGTTCTGAAGCATTCTCACGCAACCAGACTTGGTTCAGAAAAATACTTCTTTATTAAGGTGTACATGTAGCTTGTAAACAGAACATTGCTAAAACTAACGCCTTGGGTAAACCTCCCTCTATTTATCCCCCCTCCCCTTATTGCCTGGCGTCGTGACTCCTCTTCACCTGTTGTTGACCTCTCTCCTTCCTCCCGGAGCTTCTTCCTGGTTCTTTGGGCCCCAGCTGCCTGGCCGGCAATCAAGTCAGTCTAAATTGCCAATATATGGTTAAGCTGCTTCCCAACTCCCCTTACAACCATTAACAGCCCCCCCCCTTAATTACAAGTGGCAGAAACAAATCAATCCAACTCCCAACGAATGCAATACAATGGAAAACAACAACAGTTGGGTGATGCAGGTTCTGACAGCTGCTTTCCCTGCCAATCTGCACGAATGGGCAGTCCTTCAGCCTTGTGGGCAGAGCTCCCAGGACCCCCATATCAGACCACTGTTAGCTCTGCCTTATATCCCGCTCAACTTCAAGCTCCAACTCTAGCTATGACACATTTACCTGCCAATCTAGCAATCCATGTTTGAAATCTCATCTTTCTACACCATTAACGTGTGTACCCTCGCCTGCCTGCAGCTGTGCAGAGTGGCTCAGGAGAGGAGTCTAGAACAGTCAAATTCCCGTAGGCTGAAGTGGGAGAAGCAAGCAGCTCACCTAATGACGGACTTCTCCATGTTATGCTCCTGACCTGCCTGGCCAGGTTTTCCCTCCCCTCTGACGGCTTGCTCCTGGGACTTCACCTCTGTCTCCCTCCAAGGTGGCCTGATCTGCAGGTTCGGAGGCCCTCGACGGGCAGGAATCAGTTTTGGAGGTTTCTGAAAAGCAAGAGCCAAGGAATCAGTGCCAGAGGTTGGCAGCGAGGCTTCGCTGCTGAGCTCCTGCTTAAGTTACCTTAATAATCCTCAGTGGACTAAGCACAAGTTTACCCGGAACTGAGAGTTTGGTCATGACACAGAGGCTACACTTAAAGTCAGCTAACTTCCCACCACTGGCCCCTCCTAAATTCATTCTATGGGGACTCTCAGTCCCTTTGGGCAAATGGCAAAGAGGAGCATCCCAAATTCATTTAAAAAGACCTGGACCCTAGAACATGCCAGCGCTTTTGTTCAGTCAGTAAAGGCTAGTCTGGGGATCAGTCTAGTTAAAAAAGTCCTTCTAGGTAGAAAGTTCAAAGGCCAGATTTACAAACAATTAGGGCCACGTACAGCTGAGCTGTGTTATAGGTTGCTGTCCCACCCCTTAACTTACAATAAGATATTATGGGAGGTGAGGGAGGGGGGAATTACTTGAGGTGAAAAGTCCCTGAGACTGGCATCAGCTTTCTGGGGTATTGGGAGAATCGCCTGATTTGCTGGATTCAACCCAGGGATCTCCAGATCAGCCTTCTGTTCCTCCAAAGATCTGCCAGTTGCACCTGCATGGAGAAATTAATTGCCATGAACCTGATGCAATGAGATGAAATCAGCCGCCGCCGCCGATAACGTTAATGTGGTAGAAAGAAAGGAGGAAGGAGGAAGGCAAGCAGGCAGGCAGGCCGGCCGGCAGGCCAGCCATCAGAATTAATTCATTCTGTTCTGTCAAACTTTCTTGTTCCCATAATAAAAAATGCAACTCAGGTATTGCTTGGGAGATTTGGAACACAACAGTCTGAAAAGCTGGGACAAGTTTTAATTTTTAAAAACTGTTTGTTACAGTAATAGCACAAAAACAGAATAACCCCAGAGTATAGAAGGGGCCCTTCATTTTATTCCACCAGTTAGAATGTCCCTTTTCTGCTTCAGAATTGGCCCACGATGAACCCTATTGCTCTTCTGTACAGAACCATCTATTCATGTGGCTCTTCACAACATACCAGAAAAAAAGTCTCTGAGGGGCTTCTAAAACAGGCTTAGGTAGGAATTTATCCCTTTTACTTGAGAGTAAGTTCCAGGTAACTGCAGGGACATACGGTACTTCTGAGTAGACAGGTGTAGGGTTGCAGCTTTAGCTGTTTCGAAAACAGCCCATTACAACTGTGCGGCAGTAATTTGTGGTAGAAAAACTAGCAGGCTTACTTTTCCATGGGTCAGCTATATTTGCATATGTCTTGATTCCACAGACAACCAAGCAGGCAAAGAGGAAGAGGATGATGCTCCGCTGAAGGCGGGACAGCTGCTTCCATTTCTGAGAGTGAACATGACCAAAAACACAAAAGAAACCTTCAGCCTTTGAATGTGCTACATTGCCACTCTGTATGAGTCCCACAAACTGTGTTGAATGCTGCCTACTTGCACCTCCCCGTTCTCTTCACATGCCAGGAATCAGAGCAAGGGCACAGCCCCGAGGTGCTTCTGCAATATTTATTTAGCGCATCTGACTGACAGAGGAGGCACTTCAGAACAGAAGCAAAAGAAGGAAGATCATCTGGCTCTGTGACTGGGGGTAGACAACGGAGGATGCCCTGAACACCTGAAGTCAACCCAGGTCTCCTCCACGAGATGCCCAAGGAAAGCAGCCTCTCCTTCCCTCAGGCCCCTTCACAACTACCCTGCTATAACCCCACCTCTCCTCTCAGCTGCCTGCCTTAAACAAGAAAGAGATTCTTCTTACATACAGTGCAGTTCATTGGGTCTGGAACAAGGCTGCTGCTCGACTCCGCTCTACTTCTCCCTTATCCAGCGGGTTGGCAACTGCCAGAGACACGCAACCAGTTCTCTGCTAAACGTCTCAGAGGAGAAGCTCCTCGGACGATCAGCACCACCTGGCCGTTTCCTGCCACACCCTAAATATCTTCCCTTGTTTTCTCAAAACGGTTCAGTAACAGGAAAATGCACCTGCTGCCAGTCTCGCCTACTGACTATGAACTGATGACTGGGCTACTTTGGGAGGGAGTATTTCCCTGAAAAAAACAGATTAAAACTATCTAAATGGAGGCAGCAAAGCTTATCCATTTCTGTCCAGTCTTGATGGTTACACCTGCCTGCAGGATCAAAGGCAGCGCAGAGTCTTAAAAAATATTTATTATTGGGCAACAGCAGCCTGCCAGGAATCGCAGAGGCACCCAACTGGCTCTTATGGCAAGCCAGATCCTGAACTGGATGGATTCCTGGCCCACCCCTTCTGTCTCTATCAGTCTTAAAGAGTGAAACTCCTGTGTTCAGAAGCAGTCTACCTCAGAGCAGCAAGCGCTGGAGACCGAAAGCGGCCAAACACCAGAAACGTTGAACCAGCCACGGTGGAAGTCACACTCTTTGATCTGCCAGCAATTAGGTATCGTTCGAAACTGCATTTATCAAGGCGAAGTCTCTTACGACTCACGGAGAAAGCCCATCTACCCATGTGGTCACTAACAGCGACCTGACGGCGCATAATCAAAGCGAACTGTACTTGCTTCTGCAGGCAGGCGTAAGGATGCAGTAACCGAAGAGCAATCTCAGGCATTAGTCCAACCTCTGCGGGAACCCCGGGACGAGAACTGAGAGGCTCCCTAACCCTCCTGTGGCCCTCCTGTCCTTTCAGCACCGCCCCTCGCACAGCAAACCCAGAGAAACCACGTCAGCGACCGAGCCGTTCTTTGCATCTTTCAGCACGCAGGCGCTTCGCAGCCAGGGCCAACAGAGCAGCAGCACCCACCAGGCGCTTCCACAGGTGCCCCTCCCAGCCAGTCCTAATGGCAGGTCGGGAAGGGCTCAGCAAGCTCGACCTGCCGGATTTCCCCCCACCCCTGTTCAGCTCGGGGAAGGGGAAGCCCAGGCGCTGCAGTCCCCACCCCGCCGGCAGGGGGCGCGGGGCAGCGGTCGCTCCCACCACCTGCCTCTCCCGTAGAGGGCGCCGTGGAGCCTCTCTGCCCCATCCCCACTCTATGGCTTCCCTCACCCGCCAGCAGGAACGCCTCCGCCAGGCCTTGCTGTTGTTGTAGCCGCCGCCGCCGCCGCCGCCGCCGCCGCCGCCGCCGGCCGCCGCCTGAAACTCCCCGCCGCTGAGCGTGACCGAGATGAAATCCCGCCTGGGGGGCGACAGGAGCGGCGGCGGCGGAGGCGAAGAGGAAGACGCCGAGTACATGGCGGCGAACAGCTTTCCTTCAGGAGCCGCGGAGCTCCCCTCCGCCCGCTGCCATCTTTCTTCCTGTTGCTGCCCGCGGCACAGAGAGGGAGGCCTAGAGTGGCCACGCTATAAGGCCGTGCAGCCCCGCCCCCTCGGAGGCGTCTGTAGCCACAGCGCCCTCTAGGCTCCGCTTGGCGATGGGCAGGCCCTGAAGAGAGGCGTGGCCAGGGCTGGAACGGATCCCAAAGAGCGAGTCAGCGGCACGTGCGAAGTGAACAACGCGCAGCTTTACCGGCTCCGCTTTGCAGGGAAAGGGCGCCCGGCTCTCGGATCGGCGCAGAGACCCAGAGGGGGCACCTGCTGGCCTTACAGGGCTAGTTTATAAGGCCAAAACACAGGGAGGAAAGGGGGGGTGTTGGGCTGTCTGCTTCCAGGCCCAATCCTGGCTTCCTTTGGACCTGCCACCCCTCCCAAGTCCAGTATTGTTTCCTCTCTGGCTAGACCGATGTTTTATTTCATTTTATATTCTTCTTTGCTGCCCTTTGAAGCCTGGTCCTTACAATACTGCTAAGGAGGATGAAGACCGTAGCATCTCGACACGGGGAGAATCCGGCCTCTGAAGTCAAAAGAGTTATTGAGTCACCAGAACCAGGAACCCCCAACCGCCTTTCCTTGATCAAATCTCCGTTTAAGGCTCTTCCTACCTCTTAAGAATGCCATCTGTAAGAAACACACGTTGTCAGGGCTGCTTTTGAAAATCATTTTAATATGAAGAAAATTCTCAGGTGGTAATTTTTCCTACCTTCCTCCAGGGTGTAAACGTGCCTTTATTCTCAAAGCACTCTCGATTATTTCTCAGAGTTCCGTTTTTAAAAAAATTGCTGTATGCATTAAAAGAAATGGTCATTTTCCAAGCTGGGGCTGTTTCACTCAAGATTCTGCCAAAGTTTCGGCTTTGCTCTCATCAAGAAGGAAGGGAGATGGAAGGTTCTTGCCCTTCAGGTGCTTTTCCAGGCCCTGCAAAAAGAGTTTGACACGCTGTATATGGGGGATTGTTTTAAGACACCCTGAATGCTAGAATAAACCAAAAGGCAGGGATGAATTGTGTGAAAAAATAGAATGCAACTGGCATAGTCGTAATCGTTAAAGATGGTGAAATTTTGTTTCAATTATCACTGCCTTCTGCAACAATCACAAACTCCTTATTTTTAAAATCAGTTCTTTCCTATCTACTTTAGGCACACAGAGTGCCTTTTCCCCATATCCACCTATTTCTACTTACTGCATTCACATTATTTTTCACCTAATTCTTTTTTCAGGCTTCTTGCAGGCAGAGGCCTAACTAGGCTGCTGTTTAACTTTATGGCACCGAGCACGTGCCTTTAAAAAATAATATTTAACAAATAGGGGAAGGGTTCCTAGGTTTATTGGCATACTAGGCCTAATTCAATATTAGGATCCTTTATGTGCCAAGCAAAGTTGAATTCTCCTGTTGAATTCTGGCTCTTGCCATGTTTTGCAGGACACACGAGTAAATGTTTACAAAGGACTCTGCTCCGTGTATTTCAGAGCCAGTGCAAAAAACAGCAAAGCTATTCCCTTTAATTATTCCCTGTTTAACCCTTCTGGAGCTTAGTTTTCTGACCTCTCCAAAGTAAGAGACGAGAGGCGAGATCTCGCACACTGCGGGGGGTTCATCGTCCGGGGAGAAGCTGGAAAGAGAGGAAAGCAAAACCGTTTAAGGCTCTCCACAAAATACAAAGACAACTTATGCTGGTCGAGGAGGGTAATGAAGATCCTAATGTACCAAGCGGTGTTCCCTGCAACGTCTGTATCCACTATCTGGGACTGGGAGAACAACCCGAGCAAGCTGCGACCCAATTTAAGTATGTGTCTAATTCAATTGATTAGTATTGCCACTAAACGTGGATGGCTTTTATATAAATGGTTATAATTAACATACTGTTTTTATTGGTATCTGGTAAATAGTTACGGTTTTCGATATGCTCCACTTAGAGCCATTAGATCTTACAAATCAATAGTAACTGAATTTTAAAATATTCCCATTCCTCCCGTAAAAGAAACTTTCCAGAAGCCCATCTTTGGCTTGGTTCACAAAGCCTGAGTTTGTTGAATCAGACACACGGCTGATCCACACAACGCACGAAGCCGAAACCCAGCGACGCCTGTGAACCCAAGACTTTGCCTCCTCGCCCTTCAAAATCTCACGCTGGCACAAGAGCCACTGAGCGTGCCGGTCGGAGGTGGCAGACTCAGGCCAGGCACACCCACCTTTCCTTTTCCGGGATCTGCTGCCCGTTGCCCGCCACAAATCTGGCCCCTGCCTTCACAGCCCAGCGGTAATGCTGAGAGAGAATGGAACGCCGCGCCGTGGTTGGCGTGTCTCTGGCAGCCGTGTCGGCGTTTTTCAGTGGGGAGAACTCCTCTTCTCTCGGGACTTCAAAGGCGACAAAGTTCCTATCAACCCAGGAATAAAAAGTTGGGTGCTCAAAGCAGGCAAGCAAGTGATTTAATTCTGGGTACAAGGTGGTTCTACTTGCCAAGCTAGTTAAGCGATACCCACATAACTCTGGATCACCCTTCGTTTATTTACATTTGTATGGATGTTTAGCATTCTCAGAGATACCCCCAAAGGGGGATGAAACTTCCCACCTGTTTGCTCTGTGAAATTCGGGCTCAGATGCGCATGACTGCACCCCGCTCAATTAATCTCTCCCCGCACGGAGCAGATTTACCAGCTCCGAGAGAAGGTGCCCCCCGTACCTCAGTGTGAGTTACTGATCTCCGCAGGACGCCTCCTAAGTTGGGAGGGCGTCCAGATCAGCAACTTGCAGAGTGGGGGGGGCTGCAGCGCTCCTGCAGGCTTAACGTAAGCGCAGAGACTAAGGCTGCAAAGCCCCCTCTCAGCTGCCGCCTTGGAGTCCCCAGGCCAAAAGAAAAGAGAGATGCGTCTACCACTAACTTAGCAAACGGGAACACATCAAACACAAACTTCTCCAGCTTTATCCCGTTGGGCTCTAGCGGCTTTACCCAGTTGCCTTCCTCGTCCACATACGGCACTTTCTTGACCGCCACGTGAGGCCGCAGCTGCGACTCAAATCGCCTGGGGAGGAAACGACAGCGTTGGCCACGAGAGCCTCCCCCCCGCCCCGCCGTCTTCCTAAGCTGGGAAGCCACCCTGAAGGGGACCAGCCTGCTCCTGCGAAGCGCCTCTGGGAAGCGCAGCCCCAGAGCGGCCAGGACCACCCCCCGCTCAGCTGGGGCCCCACACCAACCAGCAGCAGCTCCTTTGCTCAGCAAAGGCATCTCTGCCTTAATCCCACGCAGCCTGGAAACTTTTGCCTGCTGCAGAAGGGAAAAGAGCTGACGGGGGAATGTTGGCTCAGCCGTTTGGGGGTGAAGGAAAAGGGAAAAAGAAGTTTCTCGTGACTCGGCGTGTTATTTTTGGCAACTCCCTGAAAACTCTTTCATAATTTTAGTCCTACTCGGGAGACATTTCTGTGGTTTGTTCAGGCACTTTTAGTTATTTCCCCTTCCGAGTAACCCACAGCTGACTAGAGGTTCCGCAGGCCAGTTAAACTACCTCCCGCAGCACCCTGTGTCCAAATTAAAGGCCGTGAGCTTTCTCTAGTTCTAACTATTGGTCAAGATCCTTCCCGGATTCGGGATCCAATCAGGGTTCACGAATCTCTTTCTCTCCTCTCCTGTTGCTTTCGCTCCGGGCCAGGTCACCCCACTCTTGGAGTGCCCCCAATACCGATGGGGGGCAGAGGACTTACTCTGCTACTTCCCGAAGGAAGCCAAGGGTGAAGAAATGGTTGCAGATGCTTCCTGCCCTGAACGCCAAGCGGCCATCAGGATTTCGCTTCTCGGCTGTTTCCACGGAGATCTCGCTGTACTCCACCACCTGGAACACCCCGTCCACACAACACACCACCCCCATGGGCTCCGCGGGGCAGGCTTTCTCCACCACCTGCAAACAAGCATCAAGAGGTCACACGGTATCGCAAGTCAGATTCTGCACCAGGGAGGCTGGACTCCACCAGGCTCCGGGAATGCTGTCCCGACACTCTCACCTTAGCGCCACAATCCGCCCCTTTTGAGAGGCAAAAGCCAATGAAGACGGGATCCGCCATTTTGACCAGGATGTTGTCCACGCAGTAGACGTGGATGGACTGGACGCCCCGCCGCTGCATGTCGTCCAAGACCTTGTGGTCCACCAGGGCGCGGTACAAGCCGCCATTGCCATCTGCAACACAGGAGTAAGCAACGGCTTTCTACCCCATCCAGTCACAGAAGGCGTTACCAACTGTTTACCTTCGGTCCATCACAGCTATCCACATACCGCGGATCCTTTTTGCCAGAACTTTCAACAGCCACAACCCTGCCACAACGCCACGGAATCGCTGTTGCACAAGTGGAGGGAATTCGAATGCACAAGTTCCTGAAGTTCAGGAAGGCACACCCGGCGCCAGAAAAGGGCCCTCCCTGGGAGGAGGCCACGCACCTGGTGCCATGGCGATCTTGCCCTTCTCTTCCAAGATCGCCTTCCCACCGAAGGTGACAGCGGGCAACATTCTCTGTTCAAACATGATCACGTTGGACTTCTCCAGGTTGAAATAATTATGATCCCGGAAGAATTTCTCCGTCGGCCCCAGCGTGAACTCGCTGGTCATGATGTACCTTCAAGAGAAGCGCACCCAGAACCCGACGTGAGCGGCCTTTCCCTGGACCCCCGACGACCCCTTTCGGCCGCTGCTTAAGCCACCCAGGGCTGCAGGACCCACCAGGGCACCACGCAGTGTGAGCCGCCGAACTTCTCGCCGGCCAGCTGCTCCACCTTGCGGATCCTCTCTGCCTGGATCTGGTAGAGGGTCTTGTGGCTGGGCAGGCCCACGTCGAACATGCCCTTGGGGTAGGGCACCCCCAGGCGCGTCCCTTGCCCGCCAGCCAGGAGCAGCACCGCCACCTTGCTCTGGGAGATCTGCCGGAGGCCTGGAGGAGGGAAGGCACAGCTGGGACGCCGCCCGTTTCTGCCCATCTCCCAGCTGAGAGACCCTCCTGGCACTCAGCGCCGGGTTAAAAGTGGCCCAAAGTGGCGCTGACCGGGTTGGCGGCCCAGCCTCTTCCCAGCGGGATCCGAGGGCCCTGGAGGCTGGGTCAGGCCCGGGGCTACAAGGGGCGCGGGCATCCCAAGCCCGCGGGCTCGCCCACCTTCCTCCTCCCACCGCTCCAGAGCCGCCGGGTCGCCGCTGCGGACGCTGCCCAGGAACTCGGGCGGGGGCGGGCGCAGGCGGCCGTCCAGCCGCTCCGGGCAGGGCCGCTGCTTGCAGGCCTCGGCCGCCCGGCGGCAGTGCTCCGCCAGCTCCTCGGGCTCCAGCAGCGCCAGCGCCTGCAGCAGCGCGTCCCTCTGCGCCGGCCCCAGCTCGGCCCAGAAGCGCAGCAGGTGGGACTGGCCGGCGCGCCGCAGGCGGCCCCGCATCTCCTCTTCCAACGGCGCCATGGCTCGACCCCGCCCGCCGAGGCCGGGCGCACCGAAGGAGCGCTGCGCGCGGCCGCGATCCAGCGCGCGCCCTTCCGCCAGTTGCCCAGGAGGCCGGGCAGTCGGGCTCAGCCGCGGGTCCCGCCCCGTCCAGTCACGCGGAGCGCCTCGCCTCGCCTCGCCTCGCCTCGCCCGGGGACGGAGCAGCGGAGTGCGCGCAGCCGGCCAGCGGGGCGGGCGGGTCTGGGGAAATGGCAGAGGGAACGGAAGGGAAGGAAGAGGAGGGGAGCGGCTGCCACAGCCTGTTTTCCGCCGGGACGCGCCTTCCCTTCCGCCGGAGGGCGGGCAGCGCCGTCCTGCCCGGGCATCCCCCCACCGCCGAAGCGGGACTGGCGGGGAATTGTGGCCGTTGAGCGGCGGGGCCCGGAGGAGCCCCCCGGCCCAGCCGCGAAGGGCGCGGAATCCCCGCCTGCAACTTTGTGGCCGAGCAGTTCCGCTCCCGCGAACGCAGCTAAATCAAACCAGCTCGCGAGGCGCCTCCGCCAATCGGCGGCGAGGGCTTGGGCCGCCGGCCAATGAGCGCCGGGGCCGCTGACGTCACCGGAGCCCGTTCCAGTTTCGGAGGGCCCCTTTTTGTTCGCCTCCGGACCGGCGCCGCCGCGCGGGAGCGCCCCGATGGCGCCGGAGCGCGGCGCGGAGGGGCTGCCGCGGGCGTTCCTGCAGAGCCTGCGCCCGCTGTACGACATCCTGGACGACCGGCGGCGCGGCTACGTGCACCTGCGGGAGATCGAGTCGCGCTGGCTGCAGCCCGGCGGCGAGGCGGGGCAGCTGCCGCGGGGCGTCTTGGAGGGGCTGCGCCGGGCGGCCCCGGCCAGCGGCTACCTCACCTTCGAGCGCTTCGTGCTGGGGCTCCGGCTCTCGCTCCTCAGCCCCGAGCAAGGGGACGGCCCCGCGGACGCCGCCGGGGCAAAGCTCGCGGAGCGGCCGCCCAACGCCGCCGCCGCCCCGCCTCTGAAAAGCGGCGATCCCGCCGCAGAGAGGGGCGCTCGGTCGGGCGGCAGCGGCGGCGCCCCTCTTAGCCTCGAGCAGAGCGGCAGCGACGGGCAGGCGGAGCAGCGGCTGCAGGGCAAGCGAGCCGGTGAGTGACCCGCGGCTGCCCGAGCAGGGAGGCAGGTTCCCCGAAGCGCCTCTGCCCGCGTGCAGAGTTCTTTTCTCTTGGGGAGCTTCCCGTAGTTGATGGCGGCGTCGGTGCCCTCAGCCGGGCTGACCGCAGCTTTGGACAATCCGGGTTTAATTGGGGAGGGGGAGGTCACTGGTGGGACATTAAGGGGAATGCATTGATTCAGGAGTCGGTGGGTCACTCCCGGGAATTGGGGGGCTACGCCTCGGAGCAGCAGCATGCCATCAGAGGGCAGATTCCCAGGGAGTTTTCGTTTCGGAGCTGGGGGGGGGGGATCTTTGGGAAAAGGGAAGAAACAGGCCCAAAGAGCTGGTTCCTTGCGGATGGGGGTCTACCAGGGCCACGCGCGCGCGCACACGCATATACACCCCGGCCCTTAAGCTGGGTTGGTCTCCATTTCACGCTCCTGTTCCCATCTGCAGCAGGAGAGGCCGGCAGGAGATGGAAGCCGGCCAGGCAGCTGGAAAACGAGGGGCCTCGGAAGGAGGCCCGGAGGCAGCTGAGCGCCCGAGGGGAGCACCGGAGGCACACCATCGCCAGCGGAGGGGACTACGAGATGGTACTCTCGCACGCGCGTGCCCCCAGGACTCCTTGGCATCCGGTGCTTGTACCCCAAGTCTTGTTCCCTGCATGTCCCCCCCCCACACCTGCCAGGAGAGCTAACAGCTGGCAAGGCATGGGGGTGCCCCACCACGCCTGGCCTGCTGGCCGACAGCTTGAGTTGCCTCCCACGGTAGTGCATGGGGGGCGATGACGGGAGCTGCAGTCCAAAGCGCGGGGAGCGTGCCCAGCTGGGGAGAGGCGGCTCTGCTGGGCCACTCTGCTGGGCAGTGGCGATGAAAGGAGGGGCGGCTACTTGCCGGCTGAGGGCCCCTCGCTTGGTCTGTCCCGGCAGCTGAAGCAGGTGAAGGAGCTGGGGGAGGAGGAGGAGTTCTTGCTGCGAGGGCTGGAGCTCGTGGAAGGGGCTCGGGAATGGTATCGCCAGCAGATCCGCCGCCTGCAGGAGCAGCAGAAGCAGCTGGGCCGGAGTGCGAGTCACCAGGTGAGTCTGCCTTGCAGGTCAGGGACTCGGAAACCACAGTCCATAGCCCAGCGGGCCGTTCCAGAGAGCATGGCAATTGTGTTCCACCCGTCCGTTCCAGCCCCTTTTGGAGATGCTCGATTGGGGCGCTGCTTGTGCAACCCCACGCGCATCGCAAGAATGCAATCAAGCAGGCCCACGCTCTTGGCCCTCTGGCGTAGGACCCTGTGTGTGCAAGAAACGTGCTGCGTGTTTCAAATCCAGCCCCTCGCTTCAGTTGCTGGAGGTCCGACGGGGGTGGGTGAGGGTGGACATACCCTTAACGGGTAGAGTTTGCTGCTCGAAATACACGCAGGGCTTGGGGTCTTTAGCTTACGTTTCCATGTTAGAGCCTCCTTCCTGCCACAGCTGCCCTCCTCCTGGCATGTTGCCTGTACATCCCCCCAAACCCCACAGCTTGAGGCTTGTGGGGAATTCACTCCCTGCGTGGCTGGGGAGGGCTGGCCAACCTGCACGGAGGCCGCCAACGGGGACTCGGCCACAGACCCACCCCCTTTTTCTCAGCAGGACTTGCCTGCAGAGGGAACGCGGACTCAGCTCAGCCGTCTCTTCCCCCAAGTGCAGGAACTGAATCGGTGCCTCTGGCAGTTGCTCTCACTCTCAGCAAAGGTGAGAAGAGCCCTGCAGCAGTGGGGCTGGGGCTGGGAGGCACTTCAGGGCGTTTGGAGGGGCAAGGCGCTTCTGCCCATAAGGAGGGACTGGAAAACTGGCTTGCACTTTGCCTAAACCTGGCATCCTTTCCCTTCAGCCTATGAACTCAAGCCCCACGGCCCCGCACAGCCCGCCTGCTGCTCTCCTGGGCCCCTCCTCTTTTGCAGGGCCACAACAGACCATCAATATGTTGAAAGAACAGAACAGACTCCTCACCAAGGTCAGCAGCAAGGAGCAAAACCTGCCTTGCACCCGTCTCCTCTTTTCTGGGGGGGGGAGGCCCCAACCTGCCACTTTGCTAACACAGCTTTGCCCCCAGGAGGTGACAGACAAAGGCCACCGGATCACCCAACTGGAGCAGGAGAAGTCGGCCCTCATCAAGCAGCTCTTTGGGGCTCGTGCCCAGAGCTCCCAGGACACCAACCCGCTGGACTCCACTTTTATTTAGTCTCCGGACACACCTTTGCCTCTCGCCGGGGAATTTCCCCCCTCAAAAAGGCGGTGGGGGAAATGGGGAGTCTCCCACCAGGAGGGCTGCAGAAAATTCTGGGGACTGCACTCTCTCTGCAGCCTGGCCAAGACCCCTTCTTAGCTCTGTGGCCAGTAGGAGGCATCACAGCACCGCGTTTGGAAAAGAACATTCATACTCTGGGCTTCCCCCAAACTGCAAGATCAGGAATGGGGGCCAAGACTCCTGTTCTCGGTTTCCTGCCCCAACAAGGCCTTCTCACTGACTGCAGCACTCCTCGCCCCGACGGGATGTGCTTGTCAAACGATGCACGCCAGACACGTCGGATCCAGCTGATCTGGATTCCCACCTCTTAGGATAACACTGACTCTCGTTTGCGCACGGGTTGATTCTTTGGGTGAATTTTTATTTTCATTGTTGGCATTCCTATGCTGCTGCACTCCAAAATGTCCCTGGGAGGTGCACGTGTGCGTGCTTCTTCTCTGTAACCGAAAATCTTTGGAATCTGCTTGGTTCCCTTCTCCACTGCAAAGGAAGGGCCCTCAGGCGCGCTCGGCTGATGGGCTGTTTGCAATTAGCCGTTTTTCACCATAACAGGAAGATGCCGTAGGATTTCGGAGGCGCTGACTTTTCTCCAGTTGCTGCAGATGTCTCTTATGTTTACATATAAATACTGTGTGTAGCTTTTTGAAGGTTTTTTTTTTTAAAATGTTAGTTTTGCCTTTGTGCAACTCCAAATAAAAAGGTTAAACAAACCGATCTTATTTCGCTGTGGCTTATATGCCATGGCATTATCTGAGTGGCTCGTGCTTGCGTAGAATGAAGAGGTAAATCTCTGCCCCTGAGGGGCAAAAGTAGATGCCTGAAAGAAATTAGCCTCAGACCAAAGGGATGGCTGAGTCTGCTCAAGGGACGCTGATAAAGTTAAAATCAAAAATTCTGGCCGCAAGAAAGCTTTTGCCTCAAGAAGGAAGCGAGGGTCAAGTTAAGGATGCGTCAACTGCACCGCTTACTTTCAAAAGGTGAGTTTTTTTCCAGGGAGTTGAGAGGGCTACTTTCTAAGCGAGTAGTCTGGGACAATACTTTAAAATTATTAAATAGAATCAGTTTTTTTGTACCGAACTTTGTGGGGGGAAGAGGGGTGAACTTCTGCTACAAGGTTGTGAGTGGGACAGCGAAGGACCCTGCTCTGCCCCGAGAGACTTCTAAGTTCGGGGAGATTTGCTTCGTGTTAAGGCCATCAGCCATTCGGGGTCGATTCATGAGGTGTGAGGCTGGTCTCCCCCAGATTGGGCTCCATCTTGGCTCACAGAAAGCGAAGGCCCGAGCAAGGGGCCGGCGGGGGGGGGCTCACCCTGCAGCCTCTGGCTGAGTGCTACCCACCCTGGCTCTGCAAGCAGGGTCCCCCGCTGTGGCAGTTCACTCCCAGACAAACCGAACCGTTGCTCGTTTCCTTTGTATTGCCAACGTGAGATGGGGTCATTCTGGGGGACGGTAGAAAGATGCCCAGCTCTGCCGACCTTGGGGCTTCTCCCCATAGTGAGCATCAACACATGAGGGGTCGTGTTCCACGCAGCCTTCCAGAAACAACGGTGGGAGAACCCAGCTCGGCCTGAAAGTAGCTGCTTGCTCCGTGTCCGGAGAGCTGATCGCTTTGTCCTTCTAAAACTGCTGGCGCGGGGGGCAGGTTGAATATGCAGTCTGGCCTCACCCAGACGTGCTGGTGGCTTAACATATGTTGCAATAAGAATGCCAGGAATGGATCATATTTTCAAATGTCCCTTTGCCTTTGTTTCTGCAGCGTTGCAACACATTCGCCTGTTGATCATTGGCCAGCCAGAACACAGGCCTCCTGCCTGGTTTATGGCCCCTTGCTTAATTCTGATCAGGCCAGAGGAACCTGGGAGCCCCCTCCTCTAAAGCACCTGCCAGGCTGCTTGAGCCCAGATGGGCTCTGAAGGCCTCACATCGCGCTCAGCCACAAACCTGGCCAGGTTGGCACAACACATGAAGCCAAGACCAAGCTCAGAATATCTAGGATCGCGCTGTAGTCAGAGTAATCCCTTTACCGGGCCAGCCCCAAGGTCACTGGCGAGGGGTGAGCGGTTCGGAGCTCAAGCAGGGGTGGGGAGACCCAGGGATTTTGAAACCTTGCCGTCGGCCTGCTATTCGCCTTAATCTGCAGCATCGTTTTGTGTTTTACCCCTGAAGGAAGCTGGGGCTGGCTGGTTACGCTTTTGACACTTGCTACCACACTCAGGAAGTAGGAAGCTAAAACTGGAAGGCGAGGAACGCAACGGATGTGCCCTAAAGCTGCAGGTGAACATTTGCAAACCCCCACGTCGGGGAGGATAGCTTAAGCCAAAACAAAGCAAAGGAGCCCCTTTTATGACTAAGTGGCTCTCGGGAATTTTAGGCAGTGGGGGACCCTGCTGGGGTCTCTCCCGGGCCTGGGGTCTGCAATGCAGGGGCTCCAGAAGGTGACAGGGACTGAGCCACTAAGGTTACCTGCAAAAGTGAAGCATCGGAAGGGCCTGCGCAGATGCCCAGGGCTGGGAAGCAGTCGTGAATGAGCCTGGCACTGGGACCTTTTCCTTGTTAATGTGCTCCCAGCTAATCGGGGTGGCTCACCCGTTTCTGCAGCTGCGTTTGGCCAGAAGCACATCCTGCTCTTTGCAGGAAAATCCCCAGCCGCAGGGGAAAGCGGCCCCTTGCCAGACCGGCAGTTCTCCTCCTGCATCGCGCGGCAGTGGTGGGCTTCTGGGCCTGAGAGGCCCCTTCTCACCACCTGCTGCTGCCTTGCTCCTTCCCTGGAAAGGGACTCTTGAAGGCAAGGAGAGAAGGAGCAGCAGCTCTCATCTGGCTGGCCTTCCCAACAGTGCAGCACAAACGTGGTATGCTGAAGCTGCAGATGGTGCATCGAGGGGGCAGAAGGCAGAAGCCATGTCTTCGGTAAGTCCCAGGAAATCCAAGGGGATTCTGGAGACCCTTTAGGGATGATCCACCATCTTGTTCCCTCTTTAGGGGCTGGATTGCATCTGAGCATGGAAGTGCCAGGCTCCCTCAACAAAACCCTTGGCGTGTAACACTCCCTGTTTTATCGCCTGCCATCTCGTCATCTGGGAAGGAATTCCAGAAGTTAACTCTGGAGCGCTGCAGAGAATGCGGGAATCCAGGCTTCCTCCCCACCCACCTCAAATTCCCTTGTTTTCTTGGCTTCGTGCACTCCTGAGTTCTGAGGGAGGCGGATCACAGGATTCTCCCACCCAGCGATCCAACTTTGCTTTGGCCTTGTTCCCGTTCATCTAATAACAGATGTTTTCTTAAAGTCAGAATGAATTCCACCCTTCTCCTCCTTCCCAGAATTAGGGTCCTTCAGGAGGAAAAGAAAAAGAGGCCAGCCAGCCAGATGGGGGGCTGTTATGAAGAAGAAATGCCCCACTGGAGACGCCTTTCTCTGCCCAGTTCTGGAGAAAGCTAAGCCAGGTGCTCTCTTTTTTGCTGGTGGGCATCTTGGAGGCATCTGACGAACCTTCCTGGGAGCTTTTGAGCCAGGCTGCATCAGTTCTGCTCAGTTCGGGCATGCTTGCCGCTGGCACCTCTGCCCAGATGCTCCTCGTCTCGGATGTGGTTGAGCATTGAGGGCCATTGTCTTCTGCCCTGGAGAAGTTAGCATCCCAAGATCCTTTGGACTTTTGCCAAAGTGGAAATGCCAAGAGAGGGGCACCCCAGGCAAGACTGGGAGAGTCTCTGCTTCCAAATTCTTTCCATAAAAAAGTTAACATTTCGTGGGTCGGAGAGCCTGTGCGGCTGGCAGCTAATTTTGGAAGAACGGAACAAACTAAGTAGTACAAGGGAACTTGCTATAATTAGCAATTTCATTATCCACTAAATCTCACAGAGGGGGGCTATTTTATGCTACAAAGGTTCGTTTGTTCTCCTCTTGGCCTTTGAGTTGGCACGGAGGGCCCTGGGCGCCTTGCTCCGTCCAGCTCAGGGCTCCAGAAAGGCTGGTTGTAGAGATGTCAAACTTCTTTCAAAGGCCAGGATTTCAGGCAGGCTCCTCATCCATCGCTGGACCCTGCAAGGGCGTTGTAGGGGCAGGGCCCTCTTGGGGCTGTCTGTCTGTCTCCAGAGCATCCTTGGAGGGGCGTCTGGAAAGAGCCCCACTGGGGGAAGGTGTCTGGCATCGGGAAAGGACTCAAATAGGTCCTTTACCCAGGACGGTATTCCAAACCGGCGCCTTGCACCCTACGCCTGTATATCCTAACCGAACGTCCACCTGTTTGTTGCTGGGCCGGCTAGGCCACAAGTGACCAGACTCACATCCGAGGCAGCCAAAGCCGAGCCCACCGCCGGGGGGGGGCTTCAAAGTTGGGAGAGGGGCTTCTTCAATCCTGTCGGTCCCTCCGGCTCTTTTCCTTTCCAGCTTGCTCTGCTCCCGTGCTGGAATCTCCGGCAGCCAAAGGGTTACTTCCAGGGGAAATAATGAAAGGAAAGGGGTGTCCAGCCCCACTTTATAGGTGAGGCGAGTGGAAAGAAAGAGGCCTACTGAGTTGTTCCGCTGGCAGCCTCCAGCAGGGAAGTGCTCCCCGGAGAGCCTGGTGCAGGACGGGGGAAGCGGGCTCCCAGGCTTCCTGCCCCACAGCCACAGGCCAGCCTTAGGCGCGCTGCTCCCTCCCGGCCTCCCCGGTGGGGCTGGGCTGGGGGGGCAGGGGCAGGCGGGAGCCGAACCTGGCCAAAGACCCACCAGCGGTGCCTCCACCGCAGGCTAAGCTTGCAGAAGGCGAAGGTGGTTGGCCTTGGGCACAGAGCGCGGGTGCCAAGCCCGAAGGCGGGTTAGCGAGGCTGTGCCTCTGGTGGCCACGCAGGCCCGGGGCTGAAGGCCGGGCAGCCGAACTCTTGCAGCGCGCCCCCTCGGGGGTGCTGGGTACTGGAGAGATAGACTGCTCCTCCGCGCGGAGGCTCCTCAGAGCTGCGGTTTCCAAGGGGGAAGATGGAGCCTCCCCGCGACTCCTCCTCCTCCTCCTCCGGGAGGCAGATTTGGCAACTGGGAGGAGGCGGGGGCGCTCACCTGCCTCGCCTCCCGGGCCAGCCCTTCCCCGGCCGGGCGCGAAGGAGGCGGCGCTTCGGGGCGCTCTTCGGCTTCGGCTTCGGCTTCGGCGCGGGAGCGGAGCAGGCGCAGCGCGGGCGCCGGCAGCATGAGCCCCAAGAAGGCGGTGGCGGCGGCGCTGGGCGCGCTGTGCCTGGCGGCCGTGGCGGGACTCATCCTGCTCTGCGTGCCCACCAAGGACGTGCTGGAGCCGCCCGCCTTGAAGGTACCGCGCGGCCCGCACCCCGGGCTCCGCAGCCGACCCCCGGCCGAGCTCTTGCGCCGAGGCGGCCCCTTTGGCCCGCAGACCCCGGGAGCAGCGGAACCGCCGGCGGCGGAGGCGGGGTGGAGTTGGGCGACCGGGCGCGTCCCGAGGCTTCCCTGGGCGCGCCGGCCTTCGACCTTTCGCCTCCGGGCTTCTGGGCTGGCAGCCCTCGTCCGGCCGGCTCGTGGGCGAGAAGGCGCGGAGGGGCTTTTGCCGCTGCTCCGTCCGCTTTGCGGACTCGCGGCAGACCTTGACCCCCTGACGGGCACGAGGGGGAGGCCGGCGGCGGAGCGGGGGGGTTGGCGTCTTCCAGGCGAGGCGGAACGGGCTGGAGGGGCGTGGCGGGCAGGGGGTCTTTAGGGGCGCTTTTTCTGGGGGCACTTTGGGGGCGCGCCCTGCCTTTGTCCGGCAGATACCTGTTGGGGGCTCCGGAGTTCCGCTCCAGCGTTTGTGGGAGGGAGGAGGGGCCGGATGGACCGGAGCGCTGCAAGGGGGGTGGGCTGAGCTGGGCGCTGGGGCCGCACTCCGGGCGCGCTTGGGCGGCGGGCCGGCTTCTCGCCGCTTTCCTTCTGAGCTCCCTGCGTGCTCCTTGTCAGGGCGTGGAGAAGTTGGAAAGGAGTCCTGAGCCAAGGCTTTCCTCTCGCTCCAGAATGGGAAAGGCTGGGTGTGGTTGCGCCTCTGCCCGCCCGGGGTGGGGGGGCGAGAGCCAGAATGGTGGATCAGAGGGGCCTTTCCTGGGTGCCCACAGCCCTAAGCGGCCCATCAAGCTGTTGCTGTCTTGGGTGGAGAAAGATAGATTGCCTCTTTCTCTGGGGGTTCTGCTTAGTGAGGGGGCTCGCAGTGGAGTGGTTGCCCCCACCTTTAATAGCTGGTGAAGGTGGGGCTCCTGGCCCGGTCTTTGGGGGCAGCTGAGAGCCCCTGAGAGAGAAGCCTTGCTGTTCTCCTTAGTTGCATGGCCTAAGCGGAGACAATCATTTTCTGCCCCAAACAGCTTCCAAGCTAAACTCTGAACGGGGGAAGCTTCTCATCTTTGCAGAGGGAGTGAGTGAGTGGCCACCCACCTTTCTTTCCCTGAGGCATTTCCTAATTTTCAAAATGCTGATTGGCAAAACATCCCCCCCCCCGCCCCCCGTGGGCGCCTCAGCTCTTTCCTTAACTTTCTAAGCTAGACCTCTTCCAGTGCTTTTAGACTGCAAACCCCATCATTCCTGCCTGGGGTGATAGGAACTGTAGTGCAACATGATCACAACACTCTAACCCCTTTGCAACTATTTTCTGCACGCCCTCCATGTGGACTGCATCCTTTTTTGTTCTGCCTTTCTTTAAGTGCGCTTTGCATCCTTCCAGACAGGCACGTCAGTCTCGTAGGGCAACCTTCACTGTGGGATTCTGGGAGTTCTGGAGTGGGCTTGGTCGCCAAAGGGGTCATTCGGGTTTTTGGAATGGGGCAGACATTCCGGAAAGAAGGCTGGGCCAGGGAGACGTTGCCAAACTGGTTTGAATCTGCCAGGTTCCCTGCCATGGATCAGCCTTGAGGAATGTTGGGATTCTGGGAGCATCATTCTGCTTTTTTGGTTCCAGGAGGAAAACATGGTGGGGGAAGGTTCAAGGCTGGGATACCCCCATGCTCTGCGTCGGGGTTAAACATTAAGTTTATCAAGGGCACTTTGGTGCTGGGACAAGAGGATGAAATAACCTTCTTTGTGAACGTTCATAGTAAAAGAAAACCCCACTGGGTTCAAGTGTTCTGTGCCAGGGAAATCCAATTCCTCTCTTCCCACCACTTCATCGCTTATCTCAAGTTGGGGGGGGGGAGTCTTAAGCAATTGGTCAACACTTACCTTGCTTCGTTTCATTTGGTTATTTGGGTTGGAAAAACAACAAAAGAGTCTCTCCTTCCAGTTCTCTGGCTTCTAAAACTGGCAGCTGTGAATCCTGAGGTTTTATTTAGTTCTCCTCGGCCATTCAGGAAGTGAAACCTCCATGCTCTGCAGCAGGCTACCTCTGGGTATGAAATGCTGTGGGAGAAGCAGGCTTCCAAAGGGATAGCTTGGACCGCCTTCAGAGCCAGGGAGCTGGATTAACAGCCCACGGTGCTGGGACTGTGGTTCGGTTTCTCATCATCTCTGCCGCTACGGAGTCAAATAGCAAGGGACAGGGTGGGGCAAGGGACCCAGAGAAACTGTGGGGCAAACTGCGTTTCCTTCAGGAGCTGGTTTCCTCTGCCTTGGGCTGCCCGAGGGTGTAGGGTGGGCAGGTGGAAACCTTGTCAGGGTGGTGCACGTGGGGAACAGGAACATGCTCTTTCCCCACCATGTGTGCAGCTGGAGGACCATGCTTGTCCTTGGGATGCCACACCCTGGTTGTGCCTCCCACGCCTGGCACTTCTTACATTTCTTGAGGGCCCTGCCTAGGCCGTTTGTCAGTGCTTTGAAATGCGGGAGATCAGCTTTGCTCAGTGGGGCCCAGATTCCAGTGCTCGGGCAGCCTCCTTCCCTTCCGTGCAGAAGCCATGAAGGGTCTTGGCTCTGGCCGATGAACAGCTGGGAAAAGTTGGGGGGACGTCCCAGGGCTTTCGTGGGGCCATCGCTAATGGCCTGGCCTGCTTGCTTGGAATTAAGTCCCTGGATTTATCTGGGTGGGCTTCCAAGTCAGGACCCTCTCAGGCTGCTTGAAGCATCTTTCTCTTCCCTGTGACCAATTCCCATTTATTGTTTGGATTTTCCCCTGCAGGCTGAGTCAGGATTTAGTCGTGCTGAAAAGCTCTGTCTTGGGAAGGTGGGAGCATTCGCACGTAATCTGGGGAGACTTCCACCCAAGAACTTCCAGCTAGAAGGCTACCTTTCCCATGAGCAAAACCTCTAATACCTGCCTTCCCAGGACCCCCTCCCCTCCTTGCATTTCAGTCTCTCCAAGGACCCCAGACCCCCTGCTCCCTCCCCCACCGGTTCCTCTTCCAGGCAGTCCTCAAGGCTGTTTATGGGAGGCTCTGGGCCACGTGAGGAGCCACGGAAGCGCGTTCTCTTTTCCTTGAGCTGAGCTCTGCGGGGCCTCCTGTGAAGGTGCCAAGTGTGACTTCATTGCCTTCTTCCACAGAAAGCCCTGGAACAAGACAATGAACAACTTCGGCATTTTATTGCCTGTGCTTCAAAGAAAATGCATTTGTACATTTGTCTCTTCTCAGGGCTCTGGAGAGAGAATTAAGAGTTGAGGCTGGGAACGGGATGGGCGGCCACGAGGCGCCAGCTGTAAAAGCAGGGGACAGCGCAGCCTCAGGCCAGCCAACAGCGGAGAGGGTGTCGTCGGAGTCCCGAAGCACCGACCCGTTCCTATCAGATTCTCCGACTCCGAATTCCAAAGGGCTTGTCCTGAGAAGTGCCGCCAAGCCTTTGGGAGGTTAGAGAGGCTCCTGATGTGCACCTCAGGGGCAGCTGGTCGGCAGAGACCTCTGCCCCAATCCCCCCCCCCCCCGCAAGGGAGCTGGCAAGGGCTCTGCGTGAGTCAAGGCAAACCTGCACATTTCAGGGGCAGTCTCCTTGGAGAACTGGTCCAGGGCCAAGACATTTTGTTGGCTTGGAATGGTTTTAATGTGCACCTCCTCCTGGGCTCACTGAAATAACTGTCAGGGAACACAGATATTGCAGGAGCATTAAGTTTCTGGCGACTCTCCAAAGGATCGGCTTCCCGGAGGCCCGTAGGATGAAGCGATGTGCAGTGGAAGCAGCACAGCATCATGCGTCGCCTTGGGTGATGCGACATTGGGAGCAACCCAAGAGTTTTACGATGGTGGCAGTGAGAAGGAGGAGGAGGAGGAGGAGAAGAGGAAGGAGAAGGAGAAGAGATTAAAACAGTAGAGGGTCATATTAGGACGCTGCAAGGCTGCAGAGCGTATTCTAGAAAATCCTGACTCCCTCTTTCAGAGGCCGCTCACATGCTGTTGAGGCTCTGCCAGGAGAGAAGAGCCGCCCATGGTGTGCCAGGACTTCTCCAAGCGATCGAGGGGCTGGTCTTCTGTGGGATGGGAGCAAGCAGTTCTCACACGCTGTCTCTTGCAGGCTCTTCCCGTCTATTTATTTTCAAAGGGAAGAACGTTCTCCTCTGGAGTCCAGGGAGGGGGCCTCCCGTCTTCCCAGCACTGGGGTTGTGCATTTCCCCGTGCAGGGCGAAGCTTTCCGGGTGATTCGGGTAGTCCCTTCGGGTGGGGTGCGCTCAAGGGGAGGCATTTCTTTTCCCCGGGGAGATGCAAGCTTCAAGGGGAGGAGGTTACCGGCAGATCCTCACCTGGCGACGTCCAACTGGCTTCCCCTCGTGCCAGATCTCCTCCATCTAGCAGCTTCACCCTGGAGTGCTCAAGAACTTCCACCCGCTGAGGCTGTGGGCCTTGGCATTGCCAACTCAGCGCCACTCCAGCAAGAGAGGAGTGGAAGTCGTGCGCGAGGGAGGGTGACTCAGTTACTGCCTGCGTTTGGGGCTTGGGTTCCAGGTCCTTGCAATTAAACGGTGGCACTCAGAACCGGGTGTTACCTTCTCTCGCCTGGATTGCTTTGACCAAACAATGGCTCAGAGTCAGTGGCTGCTGCTGGAGGGAGGGGGGCCTGAAAGGGCCGCTGAAAGAGTGTTCGGTCCCCGAGTCTTCTAACGTGCAGAGTCGCCTTCTTCCTCCTCTCAGAAGAGAAGAGCCCAGAAGTTGGTTGATGGAGGCCTGAGAACAGAGGGAGAGAAGGCACCCGGGTCACATGGCACAGCTAACCCGTGGAATTCATTGCCAGAAGAGGCAGCGGTTGTGGCCAACTCAGTTGCCAGGGCACGCAAGTGACATTGAGCAAATTTCTTGATGGTTCAGCTTGTAATTTTTTAGTTGAGCGTGGTGCGAAGGAAAGCTGGATTAGGCTTCCTGAGATATTCTGCGGCTACGATTTGCACGTCTGGCAAGCACTCTGGTGCTGAAGGGTTGTACGTCTCCCCAGCAGAACCGCCTCCGCCCTCCAGATTTGCA
Organism: Python bivittatus; assembly: GCF_059951505.1. Classification (NCBI taxonomy): domain Eukaryota; kingdom Metazoa; phylum Chordata; class Lepidosauria; order Squamata; family Pythonidae; genus Python; species Python bivittatus. Next base: position 660,828 of record NW_028277076.1, on the reverse strand, counting down.
GCCTTACCTTCTCCCCTGGCATCTGCATGGTGTTCCTGGCTGCGGGTGGGGAACCCCACCCATCTCTGTTGCAGAGGCTGTCGAGACTTGGGTGCCACGTCTCCTGGCTGATGGGGAAATATTTTGCAAAGATAACGTAGGCTCCTTGAGCGGGTGGGTGTCGGTAGCAAAGGGTCTCCAGGGGAATTAAAGTTAAGCTTCAAAGGGGGCAAGTAGCAGAACGTGCAGATTAATGTCAGACAAGCAGAGAACACAAACTGACGTTTAATGGTCTCTTTTGGGTGAGAACAGCCAAGGGTTGTGGGAAAACACAGATTGGTGCAACTAACCCAACCGATCGGGCTCTAAGGAATGTAACCGACGTACAGATTTAGGAGGCCGAATAGGCCAGGTCAGTTCTCCAGTTCCTTTTCCCTCTCTGCTGCAGGCTGATCTGCTTGTCGGAGGTCCCAGCCGGAATCCACCCCCCTCCCCAATTCATGCCTCTCTTTCGAAGCCTCGGAATGTTGTCAAACATTCCATCTGCTCCTCCGGAATGCAGATTGTGGCTCAACCGGTGCAGCTTCCGGTGGGGGGAGGCGGGTTTGGGGAGAGGGAAATCTCCCAAAGCGTTTAAGGCTGGAATGACTAGACCACGGGGGTGCAAACGCTCTCCTGTTGAAATTCCACCATCCAGTTTGACAATTAAAGGCTCCCTGGGTTAAGCAGAGGGGGTACCAGATAGGGAAGACGGCCGATGTAGGAGGTGGGGGGGATTAGAGCAGCCAAGGATTGGTTTGGAGAAGATGCCCTGGTTTTCAAGCAGAGGCTGCACCAGGCTGAGCGGGGTGGGGGTGGGGGGGAGGAATTCCTCAGGGCCCAGGGACGGGAAGAGGTTTCCTGCTGCAGAAAATGAAGTCTTGGGTGAAAGAGACGTGGTTTTTAACCAGGAGAAAGAGCCAGGTGGGTGGGGGGAGCCTGGCAGGACTTCCCAAGGATAGGAAGGTCTGCCCATCACAATCGTGGGGAAGGCCAGGACCTAAAAGATCTGAGAGCAAACACAGGGGAGTGTGAAGGGTGGAGGTATTGGAGTCTTCGGGGGGGGGGAACTGGAGAAAGACATTGTTCAGCTCAGAAGTGAGAGGCACAGTGCTCTTTTCCATGGCTCCTCGGTGCCTTTTCTCATCGTGATCTCAGTCTCCGCACCACACAGCGACCTGGGGGTCCCTTGTTCTTGATTAGGTCTGGGAGGGGGCTTCCCGTCTGGGGCGAGAAGTGCTGGCAGAGGAGAGCAAGGCGCCACCCGAGTAAGCCTCTTTGCCGGGAGCTGAAACCTCGCTGCCAAATTATAGTATTTGTTTTGATTTTGTTGCTTGCTGGCGTGCTGGACAGGCGGTCTCTGGAGGCTGATCAAGTCGTTGCTTGTAGTGAACTAGCGAGTCTCGCCCTGCAAATTTCTCCACCTGGAGCTGTAAATGAGAGTCTTGGAAAAATATTTAGCATGGCCTCTGCCAGTTCTGACTAAGAGTCAGGCTGTCCAGGTTTCCTGTGCATGGCTAGGATAATACACGTGCACTAGAGATCATGCGTATTGAGCCAATTGTTGCTTCGTTCCCTCCAGCAAATGCCAAAATCACAAAGGTGTCATTTGCGTGGGCTCTGCGCCACCCAGAGTTTGGAGCCTTTGGAAAGCGCCCGGTGGGAGAAGGGCCCCCCCCCCGCCATCTTTGGGGGCTTCAGAGCTGCAGACTCTTGGGACGAACAGTGGCTGTCAGGTTCCCCCCCCCCCGCACAAAAGCACCGCATCCCGCTCTGCCCCGCGCGCTGTGGCTGGCCGATGTTGCGCCTCGTCTTCTGTTGCTCGAGCCAAACTCTCCATTCCCGAGAGGTGCTTTGTGCCAGCTGTGGCAGAATTTCTCTCTGTGGTCAAGGGCTCTCTTGGTGGTGGAACTGTGGCTGGTGAAGTGGGGGGAGAGACCCGGAAGGTTTGGTGGCCCAGTGCCACGAAGGAGCTTAAGGGAAAGGCAACAGGGCAGTTCTAGCCTCGCCTCACGTAGCCGGGGGACCTGCTTGGCTTCCCGGGGTGCCAGGCAAAGTGAGGTGGAGGATTCTGCAGGATGCACCCTGGCCAGGGGACGGGGAAGGGGAAGAGGAGAGGAGCCCAAGCAGGTGGGCATGGGGGCAGCCTTGCTCGGCTGCAGCTTGGAGGAAGTGGGCTCCCCTGTCTGCTCCGGGTGTCTGCCCCGCCACATCTTGAAAGCAGAGTTGTTTGCTTGCAAGGTGCCCCGACCTTGCAACCAGAGAAGAGGAGAGATCACGCCCGCCACACGCCTCAAGTCGAGTCAAGTGGAAAAGCTTGGGATTGCACCATCAGGCGACTACAGGAAACCAGTTGCACAACCCAGAAGAGGCCTAGCAGCAAAACCTACATCTGGACAGCTTTTTGCAGCCTCGGAGGTGCGATGTGGGTGGCAGGACTTTGCTCCGCCTGGGCGGATGCAGGGAGAGCGAGGGGCGTGACTAGAAGCGGGGTGGCTTGCTCCGCTGTGCTGCGCTAGAAGGCCTCTGCTTTGGTTTGGGGGTCTTCAGCCCGTGGCTTGTCAAACGTGGCTCACGGCTTCGCCCGTTGCGGGAATGCAGTCGGCTACCGTGGCTCAAAGCTCAAAGGCCGAACCGTGCCGGCTCTCCAAATCTCTCGTTCTCCTGCGCTTCTTGCTGCGGGATGGTGGGGCAACCGAAGCCTAAATCTTGCGTTTCTGCCCTCTGGCAGACGTGCCAAGGAGCCTTTCAGAAGGACCGTGAGATCGCAGAAGGGCTGTGTGAGTCCGCCATTTCCCCAAAGCCAGCGGTGTGCCTGCCGCCCCCCTATTTGCCTAGTAGGGAACGAGGTGGGGGGTAACAGTGGTCGCCCCTCTTCGGAAGATGCTCCTTGGGCGGAGATCTTTGGAAGGGTTGACTAGGAAATCCCCAGGTGTCCAGAAGGCCGTATGTATGTATGTATGTATGTATGTATGTATGTATGTATGTATGTATTTATTTATTTATTTAATATGCCGCCCACCTCCCCCCGGAGAGGGCAGGTGCTGCTCCGCTCGGCCTGGGCTCCCCAGCAGCCGCCTTGCCCCCACCGGGAGACTCTGCTGCGCCTGATGGGACTGCTGCGCTTAAAGCGGGACACGGGCGTGGGGTGCGGCTGGCCAGGGCAAAGGTGCCTCAAAAGGCACGGGCTGGTAGATTTTTTGCTCCCTGGCCCTGGGCAGCTCAGTCCAGAGGGGGATGAGGGTGCTCCGCCCATGCCCAGAGGCTCCTGGTGTCCGTTAGGTGGGACTATTTTCCCGGCTGTTCTTGTGTTATGTTTTGTTCAGGTACGTGATTGTGTCACCTGGCTGCGCAGAGTGGCGTACGCAATCCTTCTCCCCGCCTCTGCTTTTCCTCACAGCAACCCTGCAGAGTAGCTCTACAAGAGAGAAAGTGCGGGGGTGCACAGTCGGGTCGGGATGTTCCCAGCCAAATGGGGATGGGGGCACATAACGTGGGGGGAATCTCCAGACAGGAAAGACTCAGATGTAACCTTGATTTGGGGAGGGGCTCCGGGCTGGGTGGGTGGGGCTGGCAAGCGTTCCTTAAGGGTGCCAGAGGGCTGCCAACTAAAGGTAATTCCACCCCCCTTCAGCAAAAGCAGTCCAACCCACCCAGAGACCACGAGCGTGTCAAATTCTGACGACACGCCTTGCCGCTCTAAGCATTTTGTGGGCACACGGAAACCATTTGTGGGTGTGTGGGTGTTAATATTTTCTGCGCTGTTTCTCTGACCAAGAAAAGTGGGAGTTCTCACCCCGCTTGGAGTTCCCGGCGGCCCTGCGAGGCGGTTGGTTGGCGAGCGACAGACGTCACCTTGCGGTCCCGTCCCCTGGCTGCCCAGCGCGTCTTTGGCCAGAACTGGGGATCCGACTGACGTTCCCAACCGCCCTCCCTCTTTCTTCTCCTTCTCCTTCCGTGCAGTTTGGGATCGTTCTGGATGCGGGGTCCTCCCACACGGCCATGTTTGTCTACAAGTGGCCGTCCGACAAGGAGAACGAGACCGGGATCGTCAGCCAGCACAGCGACTGCCACGTGAAGGGTAGGCAGAATTCAGGGGTCCCGCTGCCCCCCACATCGTTCGCGGGAGGGAACTGTTTGTCCTCGCAGAGACAGGGCTGCTTCTGCACTGAGCCCAGCCTACCTTGCAGGGGGGGAATTGGGAGGAGGCTAACTCGAGCGTCTGAAGCAAAGGCAGGATATAAATAAACCTGGTATCTTCATGGCGGCCGCCTTCCTCTGACTTAAAAACAGGGACACGAATCGTTGTCCCCTCCCCCAGCAGCTATAAGATAAGCACGGGAGCTCCTGGAGAGAAGGTTCAGGAACTCATGCAGGGATGCCCCAGTCCGCCTCCTCTGAAGGTCACTGCCATCTCTTATCCCTGCTTTGGAATGGAGGCACGTGGGACCCCGAGGTGGGATGTACCGAGCCCCAGAGGCGGAGAGGGAGCAAGGACTCACCAAGGGGTGTGGCAAACAGCCTCCGCAGTGGGACGGTGTGCAGGGTGAAAACAAGAGGCGCTTCCCCAATGGGCGCCCTCCCAAAATGTTGGACAGGGGTCCCTTCGTCCCCAGCAGCCGGGAGACGCCAGGCCCAGAGAGAGTCTCTCTTCCTTTTCGAAACCCAGGGCCGCTCGAGATGCCACCCGTGGGCAGAGACGTGTTGGCGGCAGGCCTGGGAAAGCCCCGTTTGGGCAGGCTTGTCAAGGGGCAAGGGGCTTGTTCGATCTTGTGCCCGGGCAAGCCGACGTTCAGGGTGACTTAGAGCTGGCAGAGTCTCGCTGCCAGTCCAGGCTTCCATTCTGCGTTTTGTACAACAGCACTGGCAGAACAATGGGGTTTTGGCAGGCTCCCTCTTCTCCTTTGTCCGTTCCTTTTTTCCCATGGTTATCAGACAAAGAACTGGCACGACCCACCTGGTTTAAGACCTGTGGCAGCTGCTGGAAAGAAAGACCTGTGGGGTCCTCTGGGGGGGCGAGTGCGCGGGCATGGCCTGGCAGGGGGCCAGGTGCTTGTCAAACGGCCCGTGAGAACAGGAACTGTCCCTGGTAGAGGGTGTGCCAGGCATGGAGCCGGCTTTGCCATGCCCCAGTGGCAACCTAATCCTGGCCTTTGTTTGGGCAGCTGGCAAGGTTTGGGGGGGGCTCTTGCAAGAGGCAACCAGAGGCCTCAGCGGTCTTCCCCAGTCTTGCCTTTTTCAGATGTCTGGGACTGAATTCCCAGCACGGGGAGCACATCAGGAGAAGGCAATGCCAGAACAAAATCCGGGATGAGCCTAGCCGTGCCTGAATCAGCGACCTCCCGCCCACGCGTTTCTGCCAGGCACTGAAGAACGTCTTGACCCCCTCAGCACCTGGCGTTATAGAGAAGCCCCCACCGCTCTGCACGCTAGGCAGGCCCACCCTGGCCCGGGCAGGGATCCTCCTGGCCGGGGACTCACGGCTGATGGCTTTGCAGGGGGAGGCATCTCCAGCTACGCCACAGACCCTCCGGCAGCCGGGCAAAGCTTGCGCGCGTGCCTCGACCAGGCCCTGGAGGACGTCCCGAAGGCGAGGCATGCCATCACGCCCCTCTACCTTGGAGCCACGGCTGGCATGCGGCTGCTCAAGTAAGGCCTGACTGACCTCCAGCCCCAGTGGAGACTCTCCCCGGGCATCTGGGAGGCTGGGTTGGGCCATCAGTCCATTCCTGGCCCAGCACCAATCCCCCCCTTGGGTTATATCCTGTCCCGGGGTGCCCACTGCCCTCCCCGGATTGCCCTTCCCAGCGAGACAGCAGCCCCATTATTTTTTTGCAACAAAAGCAGCAAAGAATTGGGTCACGCTGCAAACATTAACACATTTCCTGTTGCGTAAAGTTGGTGAATCACCCTCCCCTTCATTGGATAGAGAGTCCTGAGGAGGGAGGATTGAGTTAAGCTGAGCTGGTGCTGGAGGTGAGAAAGACCCGGGGTGGGTGGGGGTGAAATAAGCCGTGGAAGGGGAAGATTATCAGTAGGTAGCGAGGATGAACAAAATGGTCGTTTGGTGCCACAGCTCCTAAGTTCTTGCAAGATCTTTGAGTGAGGGTCAGTCTTTTCCTGCCTTCAGGCTGTAGAAGTGCCCCTGTGCCCTTTCAGCTCCCGGGTGAGTTTTGTGCCCATTTTGTGCTCTTTCAGTGATGCCAAGATCTCCTCCTCTTCGGTTCGTTCCCCCCAAAGCTTCTTAGTGCCTCAGTTTCTTCGGTTCCCGGGGCCGATCCCTGTCCGAGGAGGAGGCAAACGCACGTGCCTGGGTCAGAAATTCCTCACTGCACGGGCTCCAGCGATGTGGATATTTTTGCTAAGGAAACATTATAAGGCTCGTGCAGGTCAGCAGGGCTGGCTTCTCCAGGCAAACTGGCTTGTCTGCACTGCTGATGTTCGCATAAAACTCTTCCTGGTTACCAGCTGAATTCATTTTCTGGACTCACGATTCATGGAAACATTAAACTAGCCAGATGGGGGAGAATCACACAATATGCCAAATCGCGCAAAGGGTGGGGGGTGGCCCAGCCTGGCAGCCACGAGACCTCAAACAGAACCGGGTTAACACTTGTGTGTGAACCTACGAGTGCAGTGTCAGCTAGCTAAAAGGGCACATTCAGAGAGATCCCTAGAGTCAATTTAGACCCCTGGTCCAAATCGTGAAGTATTTAAGTGTGTGTGTGTGTGTGTAGCATTTTTGACCCTCAGGCTTCAGACAGTGTCCTCGAAGCTGTCACTGCCACGCTGAAGCAATACCCCTTTGACTTCCGGGGAGCCAGGATTCTGAGTGGAGAGGATGAGGGCTTATTCGGGTGGGTCACCGCTAACTACCTCCTGGAGAACTTCATAAAGGTAGGACCGATTTGCTTCCGGCCAGTCCTAGCCTTGCTTTTAACCGGGGCTCTGGGCAAATACGGAGTGAAGCCCCCTGGAAATTCTCTTCCTTACGCCTCTTCCTCTGAGCCGCGTGCAACTGGGCCGCCTTGCTCTGACGGCACAGCAAGGGCACAACCCATTGGGCCATTGGTTTAGCTTCGCTGAGGTCACTGAAGTTAGGCCCAATTTGGCCCCAAATACTGTCCCTCTGCCTGCCTCCTGAGGGAAAGGAGGAGTGCAGGGCACGCTCTGCAGTTTGGAGCCCTAGGGGGAGGAAGCGCTTTGCAGGAGGAGAAGTGAAATTTGGACAGCCCCAGGGTCCTGAATGCTGCCAAAGCCTTCAGTTAAAATACGGAGCCGAGAGAGAGCTCTGGGGGCCCTGCCGTGTCTTCTCTTTCCAGTACGGGTGGATCGGGCGGTGGATTCGCCCAAAGAAAAAGACGGTGGGCGCCATGGACCTGGGCGGCGCCTCCACCCAGATCACCTTCGAGACCACGGGGACAATCGAGAGCCCCACCAACGAGGTGACGCTGAAGCTGTACGGGCAACCCTACAAAGTGTACACGCACAGCTTCCTCTGCTACGGCATGAATGAGGTCCTCAACCGGCTGGTCTCCAAGGTCCTGAAGGTGCGCCCCTGGGCAGGAGCGGGGGGCCGAGGGCAGAAGCGCAGGGAGTGAGCCGCGGGGCCAAGGCTCCGTTTTTATAGGGCCCACTCGGTGGGGATTGGCTCCTGCAGCCGACAAACGTTCCCGCGGGGGGTGTTGCACGGGGCCCCCCACGGCACAGGATGTCCCGTGCAGTGGAAGCCCTGGCGGAGCGAGGGTTGAGATCCGGACCCCAGGGCCACCCTCTGGGCACCCCAGATCCCGGCAGGAGCACTTTCCGGGCGGGAGAACTTCCGGCACGTGCGACGCAGCCTCTGGTTGCTCCTGTGGAGAGAGTTGAAGAGCTCAAGAGCTGAAGCAGGGCCACTGAGGAGAGATGGGGCAATGGGGTGTGTTTGAAGGGGACCCCCGATCCGGTCGTTTTGCATCAACCTGCCAGACAGGGCCCGGCCTGTCTTTAAGCTGGAAGGCAGTCCCGGTGGCTCTCAGATGCAGGCGGTGCCCTCCTTTTGGCTCTCTGGCAACCAGGCTGCAGCAGGTGCCTTGCAGGACTGGTTTAATGTCCCCAGTGGCCCGAAGCAGCCTGCTGCACGACACGGCAGAGGCGCAGAGTCCCGTGTCCCTAGGAGATGGGGAGGGCGGAGGCGGCCTTCCTGCAGCCCCTCAGTGCTGGAATCTCTGCTCCATTTCAGTTGCCTTCCTTCAGCGGGGACGGGACTCGCCCGCCATCCTGGGGATGGCAAACGCCATGGGGGGCACTTAGCCTTCTCTCCTGCTTCACCATTTCTCTCCCTGCGATTTCTCCCTGCGCAGGCGAACGGCTACACCCTCCGAGTGAGCAACCCCTGCTGGCCACAGGGCTTCAAGCGCAGCTTCCCCATGGAAAGCGTCTACGGGTCTCCCTGCGCCAGCCCCGAGAAGCCCACCAACTACTTCCCCAAGGCCATGGTGAACATGAGCGGCTCTGGGGACGCAGCCCAATGCTTGCTGCACGCGGAGAGCCTCTTCCAGTTCACGGACTGCCCCTACTCCCGCTGCTCCTTTGACCGAGTCTTCCAGCCCCCCATCGAGGGAAACTTTATCGTGAGTCTCGTTGCCGCCGCTGGGACAGAAGCAGCGGGCCCAGAGCGCGGGCCTTTCTGCTGCTGCCCCCCCACAAGGGTCGGAGGGGTCAGAGCGTCCGTGGGCCGGGCGATACCCGGTTAGAATAGCTGCCGACGATTCTTCCCTCTTTCTCCACGCGTTCCTGTTCCCTGTGCCATTGCGCTGAAGGGGCAAAAGGCACGGGGATCAAAATGGGGCCCGGAGGGAGTTGGGGCCCTGCAAAAAAAAGCAGAGGAGGCAGGCAGGGCCTCCAGAACCTGCTGCTCGGGGTCTCCACCGGATTCTGGTGAGGGAAGCGTCTCGGATACGTTGGGAGTGCAGCTCTGTGCAACGCTGTAAACGCCAGCCGCTGCAACCCACCCCTCCAAGGAAGGATGCCTAGCTCAGAGGGTCTCCTGTGCAGGCATGGCTTGTTCCCCTTCCCCAGCAAATTGCACAGACCCTGCTGGGAGGGTCCCCCTGAGCCCAAACGCAGCAGCAACGCTGGCTTCCTCTCTTTCCCCTCTGCAAGGAAGGAGCGCTGCTGCCCCCTGCTGGAGACGAGTGGCATGGCACCCCTTTTCCCGTTCGGCTTGGGGCTGGGCGTGCTCTCACTACTTATTGATTCCTTGCTTCACTTCACTTCACCTCACTTCACTTCACCTCACTTCAGTTGTCTTCCATTTCACTCCAGTCTGGCCTGTGTTGCCTGGCTCAGCTTTCGTGTTTTATAAAGTCAAGTCTCCTTCAAGTTGGTGACTTGATTCGCGTCTACGGCAGCAACACAGAAGTGGGCGCACCGTGGCTTTTCGGATTCTTTTGCAACTTCCCAGTTTCAGCTACAGCGCAGCTCTGTGCAAGGCTGCAAACGCCAGCCGCTGCAACCCACAGGACCTGGTGGAAGGACCAGATCCACCCTGCTTCATTTTTTAAGAGAGTTCAGTTTGGGTCAGCACTGCCTCTCCCCCCGCTTCTGAAATAGAAATGACATAGATTATCATATATGTTTAACCGTTTTTAACAAATGTGCTGGATCAATCCCAGTGGTAATATCACTGCAGCAGATCGGGTATAAGGACCTTAAGTGATTTTGTCTTTCCCCCGTTTCTTCTTCCATAATAGGCCTTCTCTGCATTTTTCTACACGGTGGACTTCATCCGGTCAGTGATGAACAGACCGGTGGCCACGCCAGATGACCTCAGAGAAGCTGCGGGGGACATCTGCAGTACAACATGGACCGAGGTGGGTTTGTCCCCCAGGATCCTCCTTCACTAATACAACCAGGGGCAAATTCAGCTTTGCTAGACACGTCGTTGCGGGTGGGGTTTTTTCCCCCTAGAACAAACACCTGAAAGATTTTTATAAAAAATGGGTTTAAACCTGAACTGAAATTGAGAGTGCAGCGGTTCATGTGCAGGACAAGAGCTGGCAGCTTCATGGGTGTCCTCTGGTCTCTTGCCATCTCTAAACCAGGTCTATCTCACAGGTCTGTTGGGAGAATTAAAAAAAGGGGGAGATTGGATCGTGGACATTTCCTTGAAGTACCTGCAGAAGAAGGAAATGAACATAATTCATATCTAAAATGAATACCATGTTTGTTTCTACTCTAATGTTTGGGGTGGAAGAGACCAAGCATGTTTAACTGCCCTTTATCAGAGGATCTTGGGGTTTGGGACGCAGCCCGCCAGTAAAGGCAATCTGCAGCAATGCAAGAGAGAAAAAAGGTTTAGCCCCTTAAGGATAAGCAGAGAGGAAGAGCAGCAGTCAGTGGGGAGTCCCCAGGAGGATTTTGAGAAGGCAGCCCCTCACAATGTGGCCTGGCCAAGGACAAACTGCAGATGAAGCCCTTTGAAGTTGGAATGAATAATTGTGAAAGAATTCATTGTGGATGATGAATCATCTTCTCTCTCAGCCATTAAGGGGGAGGAGAGGTAAATAAAGTCAGAACTCAGCCCCAGCATTTCTTTCTGCCCCTCCAGCTCCTTAAGAAAGCGCCGAAACTGGAGACCCATTTGCAGAATTACTGCTCGATGGCCACCTTCGTCTCGCTGCTGCTCACACGGGGCTACTCTTTCAGCAACAGCACTTTCCCCACCATTGCCTTCCAGCAGAAGGTAAAGCTTTTCTGGCCTGCTTTGCAAGGGGAGGGAGGCCAAACAGCTGCTAACCAGGGGACTGCAGTGGACCGGCCCCGGCTGGCTGGGGTCCCCACGTCCTGAGAGCAGCCGCCGGATTGGGCGGGCGGGCCGAGGCTCAGGGTTGGGCCTGACAGAGTCTTTGTGCAATGGGTTTTCTTGCTTTTGCAGGCCGGGGACACGACCATTGGCTGGGCCCTGGGCTACATGCTAAATCTCACCAACATGATCCCGGCAGAAGAGCCCAGCTTCCGGAAGAGCTCCAGCTTCGGCCCTTGGGTCGGCCTCATCCTCTTGTTCGTCGCCATCCTCCTGGGCAGCTTAATGAGCATCTTCTGCCTGCTGAGATCCTCCAAGGGACGGGGGGCAATGTAGTGTCTGCGGGAGCGCTGGCCGCGTGTGGGGCGCAGGACGCCAGCTATCTCCTGTCCGGCCTTGCCTGGGAACTCCAGCCTCTGGCCAAAACCCAGGAAGGAAGAAACCAGGCCCAGATGAAGAACCACTCTCCACGGAGGCAGACGATGCCTCGCACGGGTCCTTGGGCGCTCAGTCCACCAACTTTCCTGCCTCCGTTTTCCTTCCTGAAGGGTCACGAGGCTCCCCAAAAAAGGACGCCGCCATCCACAAGGAAGGCCTTCCGAGTCCCCCATCCCTTCCATTCTTCCTGTCTAGTTGTTAGATTCAGGAATTCCCAGTTGGAGTTCAGACATCCGGGGGCCTTGATCCCAACCGGACTCTGCCTCCGTGAACAAATGACCCCGGGAGGAAACATCGCCACCCATCTCTTTTCTATTGACTATGGACGTTGGAAGGGATGACAACCCACTGGATGTTGCTGCCTGTCTGCAAACACCAGTCGTCTTTGGAAACTGCGGTCCCTTAAAAAGCAAATTTGTTTGTCCAAACAATGTACCACGGGAACTTTAATCGGGCGCAAGCTGTCCGGACTTCCACTGGACTGAAGTCATTGGCAGGGGGGTTGATCCCATCTCTTAGCACAAGTTGTTGTTCCAGTTTTGCTCAAGACTTCATGGAGATGTTCGTGGTGCGTTTGGGGCAGCCATGTGGATTTCCGACTGTAAACCACAGCCGTGGGACTTCCATTCACGTACAGACCAGGTCTGGCTTGGCTTAGCATTTTGAGATCACCCAACATCACCTAGCTGGACATCTTTTAGGGAACTGAAATCTAGCAAACTGCCTTTACCTCTGTTGAGACACTCCTCTTTTTCTGCTTAGTACATACTGTAAATAAGAGATCCTCTTCCTCCACCCACACACCCTTCATTGACCTCCTGACCCCAGAACGAAAGCTTATTGCAGGAACAAACCCTGTTTTGGAGTTTTCCTTGGTAGAGTGATGGCATGGCTCCCCCCAACCTTTGGGAATCTTTTTTTTCCCCAAATCTTTTCCAGAAATTAGGGGAAGACTTGCTTTCTTTCTGCAAGAAAAATCCAACGGGTGCTTGTGTTTCTTGCACTCTTGGGTGTCAAACCCATCCATGAGACACTTTGAACAATGTTTAACTCAAAAATTAAAAATAGTCCACATTTGAATTTATATTTTTGAGTTTACTTTGGATCCTTCCATTTCTTAGTGTACAATACACATGTCAATTGTGAAACTGCCAGGATTGTATAAAGTACTGTTACCGTGATGAGACAGCTGTATTTCAACCCAATTTGACCTCTCCCCCAGCACCCTTAAAAAAATACCTAAAGTTTCAATTCATAAAATTAAATTCAGTGAAGAGATGGCTAAGTTAGATGATTTCTGCATAAGAACTACCTTTAATCAGGGTGTACAGGCAGCAGAATTGCAATCTTCTGCTTTTCTGCCTAGGAATAAATCCCACAGAAGATGATTGGATTTATTTCTATGGGGACAAGTAGACGGTTGTGTCGGCAGGAGTTGTTTCCCACCCCATCCCACCCCATTTCTGGGATGTCCATGTGTGTGAATAGGGAATGAAATCAGGGTGACTGTTTTTGCTTTAATGATACAGTTTTGTATAAATACAAAAAAAAAAAATCAGGTTTTTTGGGGGGGTTGGTATTCTTTACATTGGTAGTGCAACAGTATTAAACTTGCATAGCTGGCTTCTGCAGAAATTCTTGGCATAGGTAGAAAAATGCCTCCAACAGTGCAACCTGGGGAGATAGGAAAGGTGGGGATGCGATGGGAAGGGCAGAATTTTTAAAGAAAATGGGATCGCATCTGAAGCTGGAAAGTTACCACTGTTGGCACCCTGCGCCCCCCACCCCCGACTCCTCTTGGCTGTTCTGACACCCCATTCCTACAGAGTTTCCTTGAGCTTTGCTTCGGTGCCTTTGCGCTCCTCCACCCTCCGGGCCCTGGATGGCGTTCTGCCTCTTCCCTGTAAAGACAAGTGATGCTTGCCTTAAAGGCATAATAAAAGCCCGCTCAGCGACCCACGCTGGTCCCTTTTGCTGGGGAGTTATTGTCATCTGGTGGAGTCTTCCTGCAGTCTCAGCGGTGTCAGCCGAGGGCGCCCCGGATTCCGCGCCAGGTGGGCCGAGCGTCGCGCTCCCGGTTTGGGCGGCCTGCGCGGCACACCCGAAGGGCTCTCCCGGCCGGCCTCTCTCCGCGCAGCTCCCCTTGTTAATCGGGCGTGGTGAAAGCAACCCCCGGCCCCCGTCAAGCGCCTGGTGCCCCTTCAGACGCGGCCAGAAACGCACCGCGGTTTAAGGGGTGCCGGAAGGGGCCCCGGGCCGCCCGAACGCTAAGCGGGAGGAACTCCCGGAATTTTCCTGCGGCTCCCAAGGAAGAGGATTAAGGCGCTCGGCCCTTTGAATTCAGGAGGCGGCTGCACAGAATCGCGACAGGGACGGCCTGTTCGTCATCGAGGGCAAGGAAAGAAGGGCCAGGCAGAAATCCGGTTGCTCCCGCGAGAGCCGGGGGGGGGGGCGCGGGGCGCCTCCGGAAGAATCGGGGGCGGCTGGGCGGGCAGGCGCTGGCTCTCTTCCAGGCGTTGCCCCCTCGGGAAACGGGGTGCAGACTCCGCGGATCGCTCGTTTCCAGGGGCGCTCTGAGGCGCCCGCCAGGCCCGTCGAGAGTCGGACTCTTCCCTTGCGCGCCCGCTGACGCAGCCTGCATCCCGCATCCTGGGCGAAGGCCCGGCGCGTTCAGTCGTCCGGAGAGAGCCCCTTCCACGGATGCTAAACGGAGTCACGGTTCGCACCAGCAGTTAACACCACACAACCGACTCAAGTCACGCAACGACCCAGACCAGGCGGTACCACGTTGACGGGCAGGGAGGCGTCCCCCGGCTCACAACGGGAGACGGGACTGCAGGGCACCCGGGGGCGGCATCGGCCGCCTTTCTGGCCAGGAGGCGTCTTCCACCGCGTCGGGATCCCGGCCGGATCCGCGCCCGCTTGGCCGCCTCGCAGCGCCCCTCGGAGCAGGCGGGCCGCGTCCCCCGCGGGCGAGCCGGGCGCCTTCCCTCCCTGGTCCGGCAGCAGCTGGAAGCCCGGCGCCGCCACGGCGACCTCCCCCTCCGCCGAACCGGGCGGCCTTCGGGGTCGCGGGCTGAGCTGACCGGCGTCCCGGCCGGGGGCGGGGAGGGGGCGGGGGCGTCCCAGGCGACCCCTCGCCGGCGGCGCGCGGCCAGGCGGCGGCTTTGCGCGCAGCCGCACTCGCTCCGCTTCGGGCAGCCCGCGCACCTGCTGCCGGGGCCCAGGTGGGCGGCGCGGGCGGAGCCCTCCCGGCGGGCGGGGCAGCCGGCGCCATTGGCCGGCCCGCCGCCCACCGGCCCCGCCCCGGATCGGCTCGGCTCGGCTCGGCTCGGCTCCGCCAGCGCCCCGCTCGCCTCCGGTGCCGCAGCCCGGCAGGCGCCTCCTCTTGCGCGGCGCCGCGCTGCTGCGATGCTCTCCCGAGGCAGCCGCTGAAGGATGAGCGCCGCTGCCCGCCGCCGCCCCTGCCCGCTCGGACTCCTGCCGCCGCCGCCGCTGCTGCTGCTGCTGCTGGAGCTGCTCCTGCCGCCGCCCGGCGCCTGGGGACTGCTGGCCAGCCCCGGCGGTAAGCGCGCCCCCGCCCCGCCCGGCCGCTCGCCTCCCCCGGCGGGCTGCGCAGCGTGGGCCAGGCGGGCCCCGGGCCTCCTCCCCGCGGGCGAGGACCACCCTTCCCATCGCCTCCCGGCCCCGGCCCCGGCCCAACCAGTCCCCGCTCTCTGGGGCTCCGCCATCTGGCTCCCGGCCCCGGAGTCCTCGGGTCCCCCCTCCTCTTTCCTCCCCCCCCCCCATTTTCTGGCTGTCCTCCCACAGCCTCGGCCCAGCGTCCTCAGGCCCCAGCCAGCATTGTGGGGATGATGGGAGCCGTAGTCCGATATATAGTCCCGTGCCTCCGCATGGGACTGTGCGAGGCCTGTTTTTTTCTAAGCCCCCGGGGCCCCTGCCTGCCTGCCCCCCTCCCCGGCCTTTTTTCACCCAGCAGGTTGTGCGTCCTGAACTTTTTGTGTGGAAAGGAGGCTCTTCTTCGCTGGGAAGAACCTGAGGCTTGGGATCCTGCTCCCCCCAGCCCCGCGTTTCTCAAAAGCGCTCCTTTCTTCTTAATTGTCGCCCCTTTTAAAGGGCTCTGGGGTTCCGGGACCCCTTCTCAGCAGCCCTTCCCTGTTCTGTGGTGACCTCGCCTTGTTACTCTGGCCGGGGAGGTCTGTCGGTGGTTGACCCCCCATCCTCTCCTCGGAGGTGGCCGTTCAGTCGCCAGAGGTCTGCTCCCCCCTTCCATGACATCATTTCTGAAAGGCTTGGTGGCTTTCACCCTTCCTGCCCTCTCTCCCTTTTGCCAGTTCCTTGTGAAAGCTCTTCTGGGAAAGTAATCAGGGTGGAGGGGGCTTCTCTCAGCCAGCTGGAGCTTTTTACGACTGGTGCCCCCAGCCAGCTTTTGCAGCAGGACCCTTCCCTCAAAATCCAGGCTGGAGGGTGGTTCTCTGCCCCCTGGCACTTGCACCTGAGAAGTCTGCGGGAGGAAGGCAGCTGGGTGGGGTGTACCTGAGTGTGTGTGTGTGTGTCCTGTTTTAAAGGATATTGATGGGCTGGGTGGGGATCCTTTCTGGGTCTCCAGGCAGGGAGAGATGAGGCTCTCCTGACTCACTCTTCCCTTGTTTTCCACCCCAGCAGTCCTCGTTGGGGACTTGTCGTTTTCGTCCATTGGGGTGGCGGACTTGGGGAAAGCCGAGCTGTGAAGAGCTGAGCAAGCGTCTCCTGGGGGCTAGGAAGGCGACCCTCTCCCCTTAATCTTCTTCTTGGGAGGTAGGGGATGGCTGCCCCCCCAGGGTCTCTCTGGAACAGGTGGGACTGGGCTGCGCGTCGGGCAGAGAAGCTTCATGGGCTCCGCAGAGTTTGGGCATGGGGGACCCTGGAAGCAACGGAGCACACCTCTTTCCTGTCCCTGGTCATCGATCGAATCAGGCGGCCTTCCTTTTCGGACGTGCTACGCTTTTCCTTTCTGGCTGGTTTCGGTTTTGGCTACAGCTTCCTTTTACTCCAAGTGGGGCTGTTTCTGGAGCATCACAAAGATAACACTTTTCCTGGCCGGAACAATCAAGGCTTTTCATGTTCGGCTCCTTCTTGGGGACTTACCGGGGCCTGAAGTGGAGTCCCCAGCCTGTGACCTTTAGCCTCCTGAAGCCATCCAGGGCGAGTGGCCTCTGTCCTGCCCGCTTTCTGTATGGACCTCGGGCAGGTCCAGCGGCAGGCAGATGTTTGGCTGGGTGTCTAGAGCCTGGCCCCTTCTGCAAAGTCTTGGAAGCCCAGCTGATGCTGCCTTCACCAACTCGGATGGCTCTGCAGGTGTAAGGTCGATGACGGCTCCCTATAGCTTTTTCTTGAACCAAACATTTTGCCACCCTCCATTTAAAAATCCTCCTCAAACCTGAGCAAGTGGTGTCTGGATTTGGGGACCATTCCTGTCCTGGGGTGTCTTGGAAATCCATTCTCTGTGACAGAGAATTTCATTGGGAACTGAGACGGCCTTGAAGAGTTTCGTGCAACCGACTCTTCCTGTTGGCCCTTCTGTGCATTGCTGTAGGGCAGTCTAGTTGCTGACTTTCACCTAAAAATGGCCGTAGGAGCGTTGCCCCCAAGATTCCTCTCTAAAGTGAGTCTCCAAGGCTCTAATGGAGTCAGCAGATGATTCTGGGGGTCCTTTGGCTGAGCGCTGAAGCAAAGTCACCGCTGGCAGGGGGTGCACTTTCTCATTTCACGTGAGCTTTGCAGGCAGGAATATTCATTCCTTTGATGAATCAATTTGAAAAAGTCAAGATAATGTGTAAAAGCAAGGGAGCTCTGTGGCTCGGGGGGGGGCTTGGCCCCACATAATGCTCTTTCTGGAGAAAGAAAGCTAGGGTTCAAGGCACCAGCCCTGCCACGTTCTTTTGTAGGAGAGAACCCCCAGCATGGAAAGCCCACGTAGGACAGGTGGTGATCTTAATGTCAGCTGCCCACGGAGAACGTCGATATTTTTCCCAGCGAGTCTCAGAAATGGCAGTCAGGCTTTGAATGACGACTGTTTTTGTTCCTGGAGGCAGAGGCCGCAACTACCGCCCCCCCAGGTCACCTGCCGGCTGGCCTTCGCCAGGGCAGACCATAGTGCCTGCTTCCCTTCTCTCTGTTTCTCTCCTGCAGGTGCCAGGGGGGTAGAGGGACGCCTGGGCTGGGCTGGGCTGGGCTGGGCTGGGCTGGGCTGGGCTGGGCTGGGCTGGGCTCGGTAAGGCCTCGCTCTGAGCAGCGCCAGGGCTAGAATCTGAATCACAACCCTGGAATAACGGTGTGGCCGATTTGCGGATGTGCGTGAGTGCGCCGTCTTGACCGCATCTGAGTTCAGTCCTATACAAAAAGCTTCCTTGCATTTAGGGAGGCTGTCAGAAGCGGCCCAGGAGAGGAAGGAGCCCACCTCTCGTGTGTCATTGAGCTTCTTAGGGGAGGGGGCTGTTGGGTGCCCTGTCTGGGCTGAGAGCCGATCCCATGCCAGTGAGCGATGGCCGGCGTGCCAGCAGACCTAGATTAGCTGGGCGCTGGCATGCTTGGGTGGCCTTCTCCCCCCTCCCAAATAGGACTCGGGTCTTCAGGTGTGGGGAGAAGGAGTTAAGGGTGTTGCTTCAGAGTCTCCTCATGGGTAGGGTGCTTGTGAAACTGCAGAGGGTACAAACTGGCCAGCGTCCTCCAACTTAAACCCCTCCAGTTATGGAAAATTTTAATTCCCGTAACCCCGTGGCACTCTCCATCCATCACCAGCCTACCTGGCCATTGCGCAAGTGCAGAATTTTAATGTAATCTGTAGCTGTGCAGAAACATATCTGGCCACGTGCTCTTTGATATGGGTCTCGGCCGTGCTCTGTGAGAAGGGGAAAGTTCTCCTGCGTGCACAAAAAGGAGACAGATGTTTCCCTCTATCTCTTTGCGTTTCTAGATCAGGTCTGCTGCCAAACCTGTTTTTCCTGAAGTCTTTTTGCGGGAGGTCAAAGGCCTGAGTCTGAGAGCACACTTACCTGTGATTGGCACAATTTGCAAACAGGGGAGTGTGTTTTCCTTTTCAGGGGCTGGGTGCCAGAGGTTGACAGTCTGCTTCTCACCTTTCACTGGGATAAGGGCTTTCCGAAAACACCGGCAAGGCTGCCCGGAGTGGGCGAGATAAAGGAAGGGACTCAGCCACGTGCTGTGGAAACAGGGCCAGGATCAGGAAAGGGGGAAATCCTGCATGAGAGGCTTCCTGAGCTGTGGTGGAGGGTGTTTTTCAGCCCTCTGTCTTTCATGCTCTGTCCTCGCAGTAATTCTTGGCACGTTTGCCCAGATGTCAGACCTTAAATGAAGGGAGAGAGGGGATTCCCGCACATGTAGCAGCAGCCAAGCCCAGCTGCCTCTCTGCCCCTTGGAAAACAGCGGTTACCCAGCTCTCTGCCATCCCCTTCATGGATGGAGAGGATTTTTGCCTGGCAAAGAAGCGGTTGGCATGGGAAGAGGCATCAGGCATCGTGGCCTTGTCCAACTTCATCGCATCTTGATTTGCTGGTTAGGCATAAAACAGAGGAACGAGGTTCAGTCCCAAATCCCAGGGAGTCCATTTATCAAAAAGTGCATTTTGCTCTCCAAACGTTCGTTGGCAAGGGTTTAAGAATCCCTGGGGCTCCCCGTCCAAAGTAGCTGTAAATTGGCAGAGAAGGAGTTTCACCCTGAAGCCTTTGTTTGGTTCGCACATTGACGCTGAAGACCAAGCGCGGCTTCAGTTCCCGCAGCTTCTTCCAGGCCACAACAGACGCCTTCCTTGCGACTTCCACAGTTGCTAGCTCTCCTGGAATAATCCTTTAAGCAGACTAAAGAATATTCTCCTCCCTTCCTGGCCCCCCTCCGCAAAGTTCCTGTCCCTGCTTCAAAAACCAGTTCTAATCTAGAGTGGACGTTCAGCCTGTACCTATCAGGGTTCTCTTATCTAGGTCTGATCTCCGTTTCAAGGACAAATTCCCTGCCTCCAGTGATAGTGTTGTATCCGGCAAAGTTGGCGTGGGCCGTGCTGCCTTTTAGGAAGGGGATGTGAGGTGTTCAGACAACCTGTTTCAGGAAGTTGCACAGGACAACATTCAGCTCTTTGGCATGTGCAGAAGGGAGAAATTGCAGCTAGAAAATGGTTACATGCACACCACCTCTCCGGTGTGTTTTTGCTCCACTTTACATCATCTTGAGGGTGCCTCTTCCTCTCTCCTTGGATAACAATACAGTTATTAAAAAAAAGAAAAAGAAATGTAGGGAAGGCGACGCAAACTTCCCCCGCTTGATTTTTACAACAAAGCTGCGAGGTAGGCATGGTTGCAACTTGCCCAAAGCCACCCATGAATTCTGGTGCCCTCGCAGAGTTGGGCTCTGGTCCGCCTGTTTCGGGCTCTGCTCCTGGCAAGGATGCACGGACTGCAGCCCTCTGTGGTGTTGCCTTCTGGGGCCCTGCACAGCCTTTCCTTTCTGCTGAGGCCTGGCACACCTGGCACTCGGCAGACTCGCCTCTTCCAGACCCATTGGTGCCTCTCCCCCACTCCCAGCCGAAGGAGAGGGTTAATTCGCTAAGCGGAGACAGCAGAGGCGGGCGGTTGACGCATTGGTGAGAGGAGGGGAGAAGGAGGGTGGGTTGAGGGCAAAGCCAGGAGTCTCACCGGCTCCCCGCACAGAAGGGGGAGTCTTGCCACAGTGGCAGGCCCCTCTGGTGCTCCACACTGGCTGATCTTCTCGGAGCGCCAGGCGCTTCCCTTGCCTGGGTGCATCTGTCAATAAAGAGCAGTGTGGATGACCTCCCAGCTTGTCCTGAATGGCAGATGTCATCAGACATTGGCAAATTCCTCCCAAAAGAAAAGGCAAGGCCATTTGGATAAATAGAGCAGTGGGGGGGAGCTATATCCCTGCTTATAGGCGGTGGCTTTTCAAGCTGTGAGACTCTCTGCAAATGCTAGAGAACATTTGAATACACACAGCATAGTTTCCTGGAACTTCTTGGCCTGTGTGTCTCTAAAAAAAACCATAGCCAGACCTGCTGGAATCTCAGGTTACCCTATATTTTCCTTCCTTCCTTCCTTCCTTCCTTCCTTCCTTCCTTCCTTCCTTCCTTCCTTCCTTCCTTCCTTCCTTCCTTCCTTCCTTCCTTCCTTCCTTGCTTGATGGCCCCTCTCTGCCTGCAGAGAGGGCCATCAATAATTCAGAGCTCTTGTATTCCAGGGAGACATTTTGCCACGTTGGCAGCCAGCCTGTAAGCAGGGAACCTTCTCGTGGCTCAGCCCAGAGAACAACAAGGATGAGTGACCCAGAAGGGCAGGGCCTCTTCTGCGCAGCTCTGGGGGAGGATCCGTCCTGGATCAGACCAAAGGGCTCCCTCGCCCGGCACCCCTCTTGCGAAGCAGCCAGCCAGCTCTGCTGGAAAATCCCCAAGGAGGCTGCCCTTCCCTGGCAGTTTGACCCCTTCCTCAAACTAAGCATGAAATAGGTAGATGAAAACACCTAAAAAAAATATTTGGGGGGGGAGGGAAAGATTGAAAAGGGATGTGTAAACAATGATTTCAGTTGATCCAAGCTGTGCTTTCTAGCCCTACAGATGAAGGGGGAAAGTCCCCCTGTGTGCGGATGTATCTATGCTGGGGGAAGTCATGGACCCGGAGACGGGGGCGGGGGGGAGGGACGTGCCAAAACCAAGGTAGGGAAGGAAGCATCTGGTGTAGGAATGGGGGAGATGGGAAGCTGGAGAGTCCAAAGCAGACGAAAACGCAGGGCACTTTGGCCCTCTCCAGGGCGACCTGAGCCGGGTTGTCCTTCGGAGGTAAGCAGCAGCAGTTTGAGATTGTGTCAGGAAACTTTCTGAGGTCAAGGTGGCTTGTGTAAACGTGGCAAGTGGCAGTTAGCGCCCAAGAAATGTCTTGGGTGAAAGGCCTGGAATCCCTGCAGAATCTATTGAATGCGAGGGTGTCCTCGGGTTGAGGTGACCGAAAGGGTGCTACTTGGGGGGCCCACCTCGCCTTCTCCGTCCCCTCCCCTCCCCTCCGCGTGGAAGATCCTTCTCCCTCCCAAAGGAGCTGCTCTTGGCAATTGCTTGCTCAGCTTGTGTGACTGCCATGCGGGGGGGGGGGGGCAGGTTGGGCGATCTAGAAATAGCTCCTCAACTTAAAATGCGAAGTTTTAAGTACATGGCATCTTGGCCACAGACGAGCAGATTGTCCCACTATTCGTGGGGAATGTTCTCCTTCTAAAATCCATCAGGGTGGCCGGAAATCACGTTGGAATGCCGGTCTTGTGCGTGTGCTGAACGAGCGCCCTTGCCCCGGCACCTGCCTCGACGGCTGCGCAATTTCCCAAGTTATCTAGACCCGTCTCCCCTTTTCTCTGCTGAGCAATCCCAAAGCGTTTCTGTCTCTCCTGTCACTTTCGGGAAGGGGGTTTTGGAGGCTTGTTCCAAGAGCAGCCCAGAGAAGAAACTCCTGAGAGCGGGTCCCCAGGCCCCCAAGTGAGCCTTGCTGGGCCTCCTGGGGGCCCCAGCAAGTCTGCCTGCGCATGTGGGGGGGGGTCTCCTGATCATGCACGATCCCCTTTGGAATAAGGAAATGGGTTTCTCTCCACGCCCACAAAAGACCTGCCCGCCTCCCACCCCCCTGGGGTGGCTTCCACCTGCTTCGTCATGCAGTTGGGGAGTCGTATTATTTACGGCCATTTTGAAGTGGTTGGGGTCTGCTTCAAGACATCTTTCTGCGGGGCCTACAGGGAGGCATCGAGAGACCTGCAGAGTGACTGGGTCCTTTCTGGCTCACGTCTTCGTCGCTTCTCTCTGGTGGTCCTTACGGTTGAAGCAGGGTGGGCGGTGGGGGGAGCGGGCTACAGGGCTGAGGGCTTCTCTGCCAGCCAGGGGCAGACGCTTGTCAACCAGCCCTGCTGTGGCCAGGGTCGCTGCCTCTTTGCCGGCTGCAGCCTGAACCGCGACGCAGCGCTGGCTCCTGGTGGGCTGCTCTCAAATTGGTTGGACGTTTTTTGGGTGCATATCTCATATTATTTCAGTCAGCACAGCGTCATGTGTCGGGGAATTCACAAGTCTTCCACTTGTGGAAGCCCTTCCTTTGGGGTCACTTTCATCTCAGGTTCCTCGGGGGTGGCTGAGTCCAAATAGCAAGAGGTTGGGGCGGGAAATAGGCGCCTCCTCCTCCTCCTCAAATTTTCCCAAGCCCCCTCTGTCCCCCCATCGCCACACAGCTATTTCTAAAACGAGGAGCTTTATTTGCTGCTTTGCGAGGCTCCGTCGCTCACCTGGCAGCACCTCACCCGATAAGAGTCAGGGCGGGGTGACCTTCCCGGTGTGGGCGTGGGGTTTTTTGGCCATCGACGAGGTCTGTCCCCTTTCGAGCTGGGCCGTCTCCCTTTGTGGAAAATGGAGCTTTGGATCCAGGGTGGGGGCGGCAAAACGGCTTAGTGTTTGCTCCCTGGAGGTGGGCAGAAGCCGCCATGGCTAGAAGGCTGGGGACCCGCTGCCAGCCGATGATGATGCAGCCCCACGTCATTCGGTGCGCAACTGAACTTGTTTTCTCATTTTGTCTTTTTTTGCTTTAAGTGGCTGATTGTCTTCGGTGCGTTCTCCCTCTTTGAAGCTGCTTTGAGCGGCTCTGCCTCTTGGAGGGGAGAAAGGAAGGCCGGTGGTTGAGTGTGTGACTAAACTGCTTCCTTGTTTGGCTCCTGCAAGCCAACCTTTGCTGCTGGCAAACACTCTGGATTCCCAGTCCCGGCTGGGCAGGAACTGGCGGTGGGCCCGCCTTTCCTCCAAGTGCCAGCAGATCAAGGAGGAAAACACAGTTAAAGGGGCTTAGCGGAACCCTCCCCTCCAACTTTGCTGGTGCTTCCTTGGCCCGAAGCCGATGCCGTGAAATGGGGTGCCCCTGACCTGCTGGCAGACGCAGAGGAGGCCCGTGTTCAGCCTGGTGCCGCCGCTTGGCCTCTGGCTGAGTTTCTTCCCCTTCCTTTCTCCCTGCCTTGGGGGAGAAGAGGGTCTGCGTCTGAAGTCCCCTCCGGGCGGGCCAGGAGCATCCTGCTCTCCCTGATTCTCCTTTCCTGTTTCTCCTCTGGAGCACAAATGTCCTCCCGGGTCTGCGTGGGTCTGGCATTGCCCCAAACGATTTTTTTCCAGCGGCAGTTTGGATTTGCAAAAGCAACTGATAGCAGGCTGTTGGCAACGTGAGCTGTCTCCATTGCAAGACTCCTCCAAGAGAGGCGAGTTCGGCTCTTTCCTTGCTTGGCATCTGACGGGCAACCAGACGGGTTCCCTGGCATCAGGCTTTTTTTAGGGTTGGATCACTCTGACCCTTGAGTCCCCTTTTGTTACGTTACACGGTTTCTGTGTCTGTGCTTCTCGGTTGTGTGAACATTTTTAATGCCATTTTTATCCCCGGCAACTGCCCGCCAAGTGAGGGCACGGCCATCTGGAATAACCTGGGCAAGGGAGGCCCTACGGCAAAAGCCAGGGGGCTGCGCTCTGGGTCCCCTCTTGCTCGGCCGCCCTTGGCTGAGGCTCGATTTCTTAGGCAGGCAAGCAGGGGGGGCTTGAAAATTACACCCCCCCATCATCGTTTTTCCTTGCCGTTCTCTGTTGGCGCTCTTAAAAGCTTTGTCTGGACTGTTTCCTTTCTGCCTTCTGCCAAATCAGACACGTAAGAAGAAGTAGCCAAGTTCAACTGGGTCAAACTCTGTTTGCTGCAGGGGCGGGCAGGCAATGCTTAGATCTTGCTTACTTTCCGGGCGGGGGCAGATTAACCTCCGCCGCTTCCCCCTCCTGCGCAGAGAGAAGTTTGGGTTGTGCCACCTGGCGGCTGCGTTTCCAAGTTGCGCGTTGAGGTGGCTGTCCGGCGGGCATCCTTGGGGCTGTGGAAGCCCGGCCCGGGTGGCCCTGAGTTACACCACAGGGCAAGGTCTTTTGGAGGGCCAGGTCTGCAACTGCACGCGGCCCCTGCCAGAAAGGCCTCTTTCTGAGAAAAAAGCAACCCCTCCTTTTTTTGGTCGCTTACAGAAACCGAACCCCCAGAGAGACCCTGCTGGGTGCAGAGGGGGGCGGTGGAGGCTTCCCATCGAGGGCTGAAGCCTCAGGCTTCCTGCTGAATTTGGAGACGGTTCAAGGGGGTGGCGGGAAGAGCTTCTTTACGGAGCGGGGAATGAACTCGGAACAGGACAGGCTCGGTCGCTCCCACGGATCACGCCGCCCGTTTATGGGCCTCCTTGACAGGCCCTAGCTGAGGGGCGGCTTCCCAAGGAAGGCGTCCCTCGAAGTCTCCCTGCGGGGTTTGGCAGCCAACCGCCTTCCGTTTGGGAGCGCGCGAGGGGCCCTGATCCATTTCCTGCCTTTCAAAATTCAGAGCTGTGTCCTCGGCACTTGGATTGCACCCTTCAGCGGCGGAAGCTGTGCCAGCTGGGCTCCCATGCCTGCGGCCCCTGCCTCCCCCAGTTTGTCGAAGACGGAGAGGGCAAATGCGTGGCCAAGACGCGAGCGCCCAAAGGTAAAGGGAAGGGGGCGGCCTCAGCTGTGATTCCTGCCGGCTTTCGGGAAAGGCCCTGCCCACGCCAGCACTCTCCATCCCCTGTGCTTTGGCCTCCCTGGCAGAAGAGAGGCCTTTGGGGCAGCCCGGTTGCTGCATTGTGGGGCGGGGGCTTTGCCCCAAGGTCATTCGCCCATTCACTGTGGCAGGCGACCCAGGGGGTGGAGACCGAAATGGAGTTTACGGAAAGTCTCCCACAAACCGGGACTGAAGCGATGATTCTGGGAACGTCCCTTGGGCGTTCTCACGCTGCGATGATAAGAGCTGCGCGTGCCGAATGTCATCCCGGCAGCAGAGGGAACCCACGCTGGGCACGTCTCTGGGATCTGTGCCGTATTATCTGAATTGCAGCGATTCTGCTCCAGACCCTGGACCCACGGAGGCTCTTCCAGGAGAGTCGAGGCAGGGCTTCCTGGCTCAGCTTTTTTGGCGGTGGGGCTCTGGATAAGAAGCAGCACCGCTCCTGGAGGCCTTAGGCAAATAACACTGAAACAGGATCTCCTCCGGTGCGCCCAGGGGGGGAAGGAGGTGCCAAGGTGGCTCTTTTCAACCGCGGGCTGAGCTGGATGACCTCTCAGTCCCAATTCTATAGACCAGAGTGCCGGGGAAGGCACCGCCTTGCAGGTCGCCTGTGTCCTGTCTGCCCACATTTGGAAGGCGAGGAATGGGGCGGGAAGGGAGAGCGTGCGCAGCACAGGGCAGCTGGCGCACGGGGGAAGCCGGCTTCTGGCGTGATTGCGTGCCAAGTGGCTCCTCTCGCTGACAGATGGCGGGTTATGTAGCAGCTCGGTTGCGAGGGGGTGGTTCTCTCATTGGAGTCCCTCGCTGAAGGCCTCCCCCCCAACACTGAAGATTTGGGGCTTCTCTGCCCCTGTGCAGTGTGCCTGCCGCAGTTTCTGACCTTAAGCCCTCCCTGCTCGCGGAATGTTTTGCTGAAATTGCAAGTCGGTGTGTGTGTGTGGGTCTTTTTTCTTCTTTTGCTGACTGCCTTTATATGGGCCCCCTCCCTCTCTAGGGCAAACTTCTGTTGTTCCCAGCCTAGAAGAAGAAATTGATTTGGTGTCGGATGTGCTGTCCAAGCAGAGGAGTGCGCCTCTGCCCCGCAGCCAGCAAGGTAAGGCTGCCCCAGCCCCAGGGGCCTCCCCCCCAGCGCCGGGCAGGGCAGGAGGGGGCTTGAGGCTGGCTTATTTTTCCAAGGGAAAGTTTGCAGTCCGGGGGGCATCTCTCCTTCTCTCTGCCAATCAGCCATCCTTCCCTCGCCAGGAAGCCCGGCCCCCACTGGCCCGCACTCCGGGAGTGGGGCATCGAAGACAGAGTCCCCGCAGAGCGGCCGGGGGGGACGGCCAGACCCCCCCCTGCACCCCCCCACGGAGCCGGTTCACAGATCTCCTGTGGAGTCAGCACGCATCTCTTTAAATGATGCCCTCGTCCTTGGTGAGCCTCTGCCCCAGGCACGACGGATGCTCCTCCGTCCATCCCCGAGAAAAGAGTGGGGGGGAGCAAGCTCCCAAGGTGCTAGTCCTCAGCTCCCAGAGGCCTGCCCTTGGCTTGGTAAACCTCCCCCTTGATAATCCCATCTCCAGTGGCTGCGGAGGGGTCGTTGGGTGCAAAGAGACTCTGCAGAGAGGGGCAGTCTATCTTTTGGGTGCCAGCTGCAGGGCAGCTGCCGAAGGGCGCGGGGCGGTGGTCTCCGCTCCCCTCCCCTCCCCAGATGTCTGTCCTCCCTTTTGCAGGCTTGATCGTCGTGTGCACAGCTGCAGGAGTGGCGGCTCTTGTGGTGGCAACTATTTGCTGGTGCAGGTGAGTCCCCCTTGGGCAGGGGCAGAGCAGGGGCGAACGGTGGCAACTCAGTTCCTGGAAGCAGCAGCCTTGAGATGCGCCCCAATGCCCTTCGGTGCCGCCTCCCAATGGGGCCTCCATGTACAGCAGCAGTATATCGTGGCGGCCGGGGATATCCGGGGCCCGCTTAGGAGCTTTCTAACGGGCTGGATGGCCTTTGGGGCAGTCCCGCCAGCTGTTGTGTGGGTTTCCTCATGGACTTTCCCCTCTTCCCCCAGGCTGCAGAAGGAGATGCAGCTTGCCCAGAAGGCTGACTACCCGGCAAATAAGCTCCCCAGCCCCCCCTCGTATGACAAGCTCTCTGTAAGTCCCCGCCCTGCACGCTCCCGTGCCCGCCCTTGGCACGGCAACGGCCGAGCGCTTCTCAAATGGCACCCTGGGAGGAGCCTCTCTGGCCAGGCCCAGTGCTTGGGCGCTGCTTTGCGCTCTGGCCGCTCTGTGTGGCTCAATCCCCGGGCGCCCCCGTTGTCCGGTCCGTCTCTGCCAGTGGCAGGGAGTTACCTGCGCCCCGGTGGGCTTGGCTCCCTGGCGCCAGGGCCGGGGCAGGGCCTGCTCTCCCTGCTGGTGCACAAGGTGCCGCCTGGTTCGCTTTGGAGGAAGAAGGCGTTTGGGAGGTACAGCGTTGGTCGCGCCTATCCTGCTGCTATAACGTTCCCTGCGCTGACGGGGTTCCCACCTTTTTCTTTCCCGCCAGCCCGGGGACAGAAAGCTGGCGCAGAGTGCCCAGATGTACCACTATCAGCACCAGAAGCAGCAGATGCTCTCCATGGAGAAGTGCGTCCTCCTCCGCGGTGATGGGCCCAAAGCCTTTCGGGAGCGCTGGGCATCTCCGCCCTCTTTCTGGTTCCTTGTTCGACCCACTTAAGCGTCGGGCCCAGAAGTGTGTTTGGAGGCCAGGAAGGTCCTTCGTGCAAGGCCAACAGGCCGCACGGCACGCCTGTACCCTCCTGTCTCCACTCAGGGCCTTGCCAGCCATGATTCATGGCCAGGATTAAGTAAATCGTGGCCTGGCCCAATGTGCGAGCCCAGCTTTACGAAGCGACCCAGCTGCAGTGGTTTGCACCCACAGGGCGTGATAGGGATTGATTCAAGCGTGGCTCGTGAGGTTACTTGCTACGTGTAGGTCTCCCGTCCCTGTGAAATAAGAGGGGATGCTTTGCTGCGCCACCCCTGCCCCAGAGGACTGAATTGTGTGGAATGAGGCTGCTTGTCAGCTGGGGTCTTCTAAAAACGTTGGCAGTCTTGAAAAGCTGCACATAAATAGGAACTCCTGGATGAAAGAAATCCGCAGCTGCCAGAGGTGGAGGAGGCCACTGGGTTGTAGGAATTTTACAGCCGAGCAGCAAATCCAGGGTGGGCCTCCTTTAACTGCCCATGGACCTGTTTTACCCCCGGGGTGCTCACTGAATGAGGTCTGGCCCGGCACGGGGAGCCTGGCAGTGCTTGGTTTCCGGGGACCTCGCGGGGTTTGAAAAGCTTTGGCTGGAAAGCCGAAGTTTTGAAAGCAAAATCCCAACCGATGGGGGGGTTGGCTTGGAGTGGGCAGGCGTGGAGGGAGTTTTCCGCCCCCGCCTCACTGGCTGCATTCCCCCCCCCAAATCTGCAGGCATAAGGAAGAAAGCAAAGCTCCCGACTCCGCCTCGTCGGACGAAGAGAACGAGGACGGGGACTTCACGGTGTACGAGTGCCCCGGCCTGGCCCCGGTAGGTCTCTCTCTAGGGAGGGGTGGGCACAGGGCATTGCCCCCTCACTACCTTGCCCTGTTTCTGAAGAAGTGAGGAGGGCAGGCCCCTTGGGTGGGTCCAGCTGCTGGAGCAGGTAGGGGACAAGGGAGGGCACTGGCCCGGTGGGTTCGTTTTCCTGCAAGGGGGAGCACGGTTCCCAGGCAGTGGGGGCTGCCCTGCCCACCGCGAATCAAAGCAGGGCCCCAGTGCCCGGGAGGTCGTGCCCCTTCCCTGCCCTGCGCTGGGGCAGGCAGCATGCCCGCTCCTCGAGGTAACGGTTGCGTCTCCCGTTCTTCCTTGCTGGCCGTTGCAGACTGGAGAGATGGAAGTGAAGAACCCGCTTTTTGACGACTCCTCTTTGCCCCCGAAGCTGCACCCCTGACCAGAACTGCAGACTGCGCTCAGGACCTGCCCGAGGGGCCCGCCTGACTGTTGGGTCTTCTCTGCCCTCCGCAAATTCTTGGCTGAAATAAACCCGCCTTCTGGGCAATCCGCTTCTGCTCAGCTTCGCGTTCTCCCCTTTGGCGGCCCTTCAGCCAGCCAGGCTCCCGGATGCCGGAGAAGAGGCTTTGCGGACCGTCTGGACTCGGCGGGGAGGGAAGCGAAGGAGGGCCTGGAGGCCTGACTTGCCTGCACGGGTCACCTCCTGCCCCCCCGCCAGCCTTGTGCATGGCGAGACCCTCCTGGCAAAAAACAGATTTCCGTACGGGGGGGGGCCTGCCCTGCCCTGCCCTGCCCTGCCCTGCCCTGCCCTGCCCTGCCCGCATTGCCTTTTTCCTTTCTTTCACCTTTTTTGCTGCCCGGAGTTTAAAATAACCAGGCTGGGGAGCATTTAATGCTCAGCGCTCTCCCTTTGGGATGATGCCTTTAAGAGAGGGGCAGACTCCTCCCTGCCCTGCAAATCGAGAAGCCTTTGGCGAGATGTGCCCGTTTGACAGGCGGGAACCGGAGGCAGCACGTCCCAGTTCTAAGTAAGTCCTTGTCCATTTCGTATGCAGTTTTCAGCCTTTTCCCAAGGGGAATCCGGGGAATTGAATTTTGAGGCGGCTGAGAGCTCACTTTGGCTTGGTGGCCAAAGTCTAGTTCCCAGGGTTTCAAGGGGATTTCAGTGCTATGAAACAGCGTTAAGGTCGGCAGGGTGACCTGTCCAGAGGCGGGGGGGGAGCCAGGGTCACCCAGAGTGGGCGTTTCTAGCCGGGGATCCCTGCGGGTGCCAGCCCTGCTCCTCAGGGGAGCTTTCCCCCTGGCGAGGAGGGGCTTGGAACTGCCCCCCCAAGTGGGGAGTCCTTTGAATGGAGTTGGAGGTAGGGAAGCGGCTTCTCCTGAAGCATTTGCACTCACCCCCTTTGAAGCAGAATCTGGCAGTTTGCAAAAGGCGGGAGCGCTTTCCCCACTCGCCAGTTCTCTCGGGATGGGGCTGACTGGCCTGGGTGCAAGGGGCCCCCTTCCCCCATCCGCCCCACAGTTGGCAGCAGCCAGGCAGAGAGGTCTGCAGAAGGGGGAAGGGGCATGCTGCAGGACCTCATCTGGGTTGCTTCCCGTTGGGGCCCCGGGACAGACAGCCTCCACCGCTTGGCTCTCTCTGGCCATGCCCACTGTTCTGCCAGTGTGATGCCCCCCACCTCCTCCCGGCGTGGCACGAGGGGAAGGGACTTTTGAACTCTCAACCCTTTGGCGCTTGCCAGGAGCTCCTAACCAGCTGCCCGGCTGGCTGAACAAGGGCTAGGGTGGCATTAAGCCAAGTTTTCTTCTTTCTTTTTCTTTTTAAATTAAATCAAATCTGAAAGGTTGATTGGTTTTCTTACCTTCGTATCAAATTCAGAAAGTTTCCAAAGTATTACCGCTTTCTTAACTGGGCGAGGGAAGAGGAATGAGATTCCCAAGTTGTATTGTCTGCTTTCAGAAGACACGAAGGCCCCATTGTTCTGTCTCCCCCGAAGAGTTGGGGGGCCCGAATGTTGGGGAGGGTGGGTTGTCTTAGGCAGCAATAAAGGCAGGTTCCTACCCCCATCTTCACAAATCCAAAGACATTCACAAACCACCCGGGTAGCTGTGGCCTATTTCTCCTTGCCCTTGCCCCTGCCATGAGGTCTAGAAGCTTGATAGAAAACAATAAAAGGGAAACAAGGTTAACTGCTCAGGTGCGCAAGTGAAGTTTGAAAGGGGCACATTTATTTGTGCAATTGCACTTCAGGATTGCGACGCAGCTCACGAGCAACTTCAGGAGTTGGCACCTTGCCAGGGATGACGTATGCCGCCGGGCAGCGTGCTTTTTTGAGACCTTTGCCGAAAGCGTTTCTCGGCTCGCCGTGCTCGGGGCGCATTAGAGCTGCATCAGGAGTTCCCCGCTCTGTTTCTCCCTGGGTGAGCTTTTGCTGAGGCTCTTCTGCCCGTCAGCTCGGGAGGGTTTTCTGAGAGATCTTCTCCGCCCAGAAGCGAAGGGCCTCCGAGCCTCCGGCCGCTGGGCCCCTCGGCCGCCCGGCTTCCTTCCGTGCCTGAACGGGACGAGTTTGGGGGTTGCGAACCGCTCTGGCCTGCAGAGACGAGCGGTGCAGAACATGTTATTCAGCTAGAGAAGACGACTGCTGCGGAGACGCCTTGAAGGGTTTCATGGGGCCGTTTCCAAAGCAGTTTTGGGGGGGGAACCGCTCCGCGTTCATCCTCCTGTTTTGGATTTTGCACAGCACTTTTGCGCTACTCCACTGAGTAGTTTACTCCTTACCTTTGTATTCTTTCCAAAGAGGAAGCTGCACGCAAGGGGAGGAGATTTGAACCCAGAGCTCGCAGTTCTGAGTTCCCTCCTCTGCCGCCTGGCCGTTGCTCATCCGGAGGGAGGGAGAGGAATTGCCCCCCGCCGGTGACTTTGCAGAGAGTTTCTGGTTCATCCCTGCCCAGGTGGGGGCTCCTCTCCCCCTTCTCTGCCCTCCTTACTACACGGGCTGTTGGGGGCCTGCCAGCTCTTAGCCCCCCAGAAGAGAGGGTGGGGCTGGGGGGAGGAGATAAGGCCAGAGTGGATGGTTTCTTTCTCATTTTGTTATTTCTGTTTCCAGACCTGTATGGACTGTGTTTAATAAATTTTATTAAATGACCAATTATCAAGGTATATCTCAGCTGCTTTCTTTTGTTCCCTTCAGTTTTAAATGAGTTGTTTTCTTCCAGGTTTTAGCGGTACCTGAAAGTAACAACTCTGTCCCCTCCATCTCTATCCTTGGGGACCCATTTCCAGGTCAGCTTGATCCCCAAATATTTCTGCGTCCAGGAGGATGCTGGAAGTAGTCACAGAATCCAAATAAGTCTCGTTAACACAAGGAGCACCCGGCCCTCCTCACAGTACCACGGGATTTGGGGATGTGCCGGCGCTGATTCTCCAAGGGGGCTTGGCTCCCAGTCAGCCCGCAAGATGCCCTCCAGGCCTGAAGGAGACCTCCTGGGTGGTGGGGGCTGAGTGGTAGCCCTGGGATGGTTGATCCCTGATGTAGGGGCTGCCTTTGCAAGTAAAATACGCTTTGCACGTTTTGAAACAGTTGCTCTTATATTAAAAAACATTAACATTGCAGAAAACATCAAAATGCATATCTCGAATAACAAAGAGGAACATGAGCTATTATTCATGAAGTTCTTTTCTTGAATAGGATGGAGGAAACCAATATTCAAGTAATCAGATTAAACATTCAAAGTAATTCAGGTTAGGATTGGAGGGAGAGGTGGTGAAAGAGAGACGATTTTGATTCTCTAGGGTTCAAAAGATCCCAGCAGAAGGACGTTGGTAGGCTGGAGCAGCACCATCCCTGTGTGTTGAGTTCTCTGCCCCGAGGAGCTTGCAGTCTCTTCCAAATTCCAGCTTCAAGCGTTGAAAAAGCCCCAGGAAAAATTCTGATCTGCTCTTAACAATGTCCTTTTTTAAATCGCCCCGAGGGATTGCGTTGTTAATCTTCCTTTATGTTTCAGGTTTACAAAAACACGAGATCCATTTAAAATCCACTGTTCCTCCGACAGGGCGTTCTGTGTACGCATCCCCCCCCCCCCGCAAAGTAGGTCAGTGTAAGATTAGCACCGGGGCCCGCGCGGTCGCGGCTGAGCAGCTTCAGGCCGCCGAGCCTTGAACGCGGCCCCTCTCGGGGGCTTCGAATTCGGCGCGCGGCTAACTCAAGCGCGTGCAGCGGCGATGCAGGGGAGCGGCCGCAGCGGGGGCCCCGCGAGTCCTCAGCGCCCGGCGGGAATTAGGCGGCTGCCGAGCCACGCCCGCGGGACGCGCGGAGGGCTCGCCGGAGCCCGAGCTCCGCCCGCCTCGGCCCTCCGGCTCGGCCGCTGCTCGCCCGCCACCCGGGCACCGGGCCGAAGGACGTGGGGGCTGAAGGCCACCCGCTCCGGACTCGGGGGGGGCGGGCGAGGGCTCACGCAGCGGCCAGCGCGCGGTAAAAAAAGCGGACGAGATTGGGCGGGGAGGAGGAGGAGGAATCGGCGGCAGCTGCAATCCAAGCAGAGGCGAAGTTTGGTGGGGAAACCCGCCGCCGCCGCCGCCGCCACCTCCCCCCTCCCCCTCCTCCTCCCCCTCCGCCGGGTCCGGCCAGGAGAGCCGAGGGCTCCCGAGAGGCTCCTGCGGGGCAGCCGGGCGCGGCTGGCTGGAGAGCCCTGGCCGGGGACTCTGCCCGCTGCCGCCTGGCGCGGTAAGGCCCGGCCCAGCTGGCCCGCCGCTCAAGGAAGGGCGGGCGCCCCCGAGACCCCCCGCCCGGGCCCCGCAGCCCCTTCGCGGCTTGGGCGCTGGAAGCTGCCCCAGCTCCGGGGTAAGAGGGGCGGGGCGGGCGGGGCGGGGGCGGGGTCAGCCTGCGAGGGGCGCTGAGCTTTCTCGCTTCCTCTCCTGCCAGTCTCACGGGGGTAAACAGGAAAGTGAAGGCCGGGCCCATCTGCCGCCAGATGCTATCTCCGGAGCTTCGCGCCTTTCTCTGCCTCTTGGGATGGCTCGCTCCCCGCCACGCCCCGGGCTCAATTACACATCCCATCATCCCAGGGTGGTGAAATTGGGGCAGAGGGGCAGGATCTGAGCTCTTTCGGCCTTAGCAAAGTTTGAGGAACTTCACTGCGTTGGGGGCACCTGAGCAAAGGAAAGTCGGTCAGTCAGGTTGGAGAACAAAAGTATTGAACCCCAGAGTAAGAAGGGGGGATAATTGGAAAAAGGGAAGGCCTCGTAGGTGAGCATCGAGGCGAACGCGGGGACCTTACCCTGGGAGGCAGGGGTCTTCTAAAGAGCCAGGGGGCACCTCTGGACCAGGAGAAGAGCCGCGGGATGGTCTGCGCTTCACCGGGGTGTTTCTGGCTTCAGCTGCAGAGGCTAGCCATCCCAGAACCACCGCTTCAAGTCCAGGTAGACTTTCTTCTGGGGCAAGTGGGGGTACTGCCGGCAGATGGTACAGAACCGTTCCCGCCAGTCCTCGTGGAGCCTGACCGCGTGGCTCCGCTTCCAGGCAAAGAAGCTTCGGTAGTGGCTTTCGTTCATGGTGGTCAAGAAAGTGGCAAGTTCCTTGGCTGACTTGAAATCGTCCACGTGGATAAAGGAGTCGGCAGGGATGAACTGCTGGTAGTTGGTGCGGGAGGGGCCCAGGACGATGGGCACGGAGCCACCGAGGAAAGCGTTCCTCCAGAGCTTCTCCGTGATGTAGTCCCGGTGGATGGAGTTCTCGAAGGCGAGGTAGAACTTGTATTTGGCGATAGTTGGCAGCAGACAGTCCGGGCAAAGGGGCCTCTTGCTTGCCTCCCCAAACACGTCGATTCTGACGTGCCTGGACAGGTTGCGGTACACGGCTGCTCTCGCTTGGGTGTGATGGTAGTTGCTGACCACCCAGGACACTAAGCCGGTTTTCTCTGGGATGTCCACCACGTCCAGTGAGTGAGGCACCAGCTCCCCGTAGGGGACGAAGAGATCCGCATCCCGCCTGTAGGACAGGACCCAGTTCCATTCATTCCCCACCCAGCCCTCCAGGGCTTTGGTGTGGCTTGGAGACTCCAGGGAGACCCAAACCCACTTTTGCCCAGGGTGGGCCTTTGACGGTGGAAGGCGGTGTCTTCCATACTGGAGTTCCTGGTGGTGGAAGACCACCACGTCTGCTTGGCCGAACAGGCTGCGGTCCGTGGTCACTTGGCAGCCTGTGATGCAGTAGAGCCTGGAGCAGACGTCGCCGGTGAGGTCTGTGACTGCCCCGAAGGGCCAGCTCCAGATCAGGATGGTCAAGGTGGTGTTGTGCCTTGGAGACTCCTTGGGCTTATCAGACAGCCTGAAGAAGAACAGCACATTCCAGAACAGGATGAGGCCAAGGAGAGAAACGCAAGGCCAGATCTTTGCAACGGGGGCCATCGGGTGGAGAAGCGACCAGGAAACGCTGCTGCTGCTTTGTGTAGGAGCCGGGTTTAGGAACTGGGGTTGCTCAGCCCTCTTCCTTCCTCGGTCCCAGTGGCACTCAGAGCTGAAAGAAAGAAAGAAAGAAAGAAAGAGAGAGAGAGAGAGAGAGAGAGAGAGAGAAAGAAAGAAAGAAAGAAAGAAAGAAAGAAAGAAAGAAAGAAAGAAAGAAAGAAAGAAAGAAAGAAAGAAGGGATCGGCGTTACCCAAAGGATTGCCAAAGAGCCCATTTAGCTGGGTACCGTCTGCATAAAAGGACGTACGGAGCAGCCTCCTGGCCCCTCGTTCCGGCAGTGTCCGGCTGTTGGACTGGAGGTACAGGACATACGGAACCCTTCGCCTGACGCAAAAGGAATTGCCGAGACAGGAGCTTTTGGGGTTATTGAAAGTGGAAGAGTGCCCGCTAAGCGACGGATGAGACTGCAGAACCTCTTTCAGCTTTGGCACTGCCCACCACCCTCTGCAGTACCTTAGTGATATTGCACACCAACCTCACTGGGTCATAACGGGGCTTGCAATCTGCCATGCTTTTGGGAAATGCTACAGAAATATGGCGTAATGTATGTCATATTTCGTAAACAATATTTCAGTCTTGCATTTGGCTGCAACCAAGCAGAATCTCCCCCCCCCCCACCAGTATCTCCCAAACCAAAACTCAGGATGAGATATAGGTGGCCTTGGCGTACTGGTGAATAGATGGGGGTGTTGGAAGGATGTGAAAACAGATGATGGGTTCAAGCAGGAAGAACAAGGAAGAGGAGACCCCCAACTCCAGAGGAAGTGCTGGCTCTTGAAATTTGGTTGGATGAATATCCCATTATTTGGGATCACATAAGAAAAGTTAGTGTTTTGTTTAAGTTAAGCGAGATGTTACGGTGGTAATATGTGGAAGTTTTGATCTGAAATGCTTTCGCTCCTCTCACTCAGCAGATTTCGTTCATGAGGGAAGTTGTTCTTGGAAGTTAAACAGAGAGAAAGTAACTATGCCTGAAAGTAATAAATCTTCAGGCTGTCCCTGAGGGTGGGGGCTTTAAACGTTTCTATTCTGGAAGAGGAGGAAGTGAAAGGTATCTGAACAGAACTCTTATTAACGAAACGTGTTACAGATAGTAATATTAATTATGCAGATCATGGCTTTTTTGTTTTGTTTATAAGGCTATTGTTTTCGTTTGCATATGTCTCCATACATATTCTATTTTTGGTCAAAAAAATGTATTTTTGCTCAGCATGCACTTATATCTAAACGCAGTACAGAGAAAGCAAATTGATAACACAGTATAAACAAATATCAAACTTGAACGGTACAATAATCAGTTCAGAACACTCTCTAATCCCCAGACTGCCATAATTTAACTGGCATCAAATCCTGCCACTGAAAAGAGAATCTTTCAGATTCATAAAGATCCTGAAAAAAAGGTGTCTTAAGGACCCTTTAAAATCTTAAAATATCAGACTCCGAGCAGAGTTCTGGGGACCCAATTCTAAAGCATCGGAGCGAGATCCAAAATGCTCTGAAGCGTGAGGTGGTCGTCCTAACACCAGCAACCCTGAGTGCGCCAACCAGTTGGGCGCACAGGAGCATGAACTGCAGTTCAAGGGACGGGGTGTTTCTGCACCAGCCATTGAAACTGGCAGTGCTCTTAACTACCCAGCAAATGCAAGGATTGAGAAAAAGGAGGAGGGAGAGTGAACGGGAAGAGATGGAGGACCATTCTGAACATCAAGGATGCCGAATTGCCACAAGATTTGAAGGACTTGGTGCTTTAAAAATGCTTCCTTGGTCCTGTTTGAATCACCCAGCGCAGCAGGCAGTCGGCACGTGGGCCAGCGCGTGCCTTTAGTGGTTTCCCCAAATGTACCGGGGAGAGAAAGGGATGAGATCCAGGCTTTTGGGATGGTGAAGGAGAGGGGAGCACTCGGGGACACCCAGCCAGGACCCTTTGCAAGTGGGCAAAGACGGACGGACCCAGCCTTTCCCAGTCCAATCACACCGCCACAGCTGGTGCCAATCAAGCACGAGCATTATTGAGAATCGGGTTTTAGTCAGGAGCTTGAAAGCATCGGGATCGGGAGTTCCTGGGTGTTTAGGGAAGTTCAGGACGGTTGCTTGGACTAGCAGGCTTGCAAAATCATCTATCTAGGAGGAACTCTAAATATGTTTTTCCTCTTGCTGCTGATGCCACAGAAAGCAAGCAACCGCATTTGCATATGCCACCTCCTCCTCCTGGCACTCAGTGGTTTTCAGTGCCTAAAAACAATACGTAAAATGCAATAAAAAGCATTTAGTGAACAAAGCTACTTGCTCCTGCTCATAAAAGACACGGCCACGCTCGAGGGATCTTTCTACCCATGTGCCCTTTGAAGCAAAACTGTTTAAACCCTTTTTCCGAAGGGCACATCTGACCCCGAGGGGCACGCTGTTCCAGAGGGAGGGGGCTGCTCCGGAAACATGGCTGTGCACGTTGAAAGGCAGGAGGCCATGACAAGAAAATTATGTCTCTGCGTTCCCGAATCAGGTGCCGACAAGTTCTTCATCCCTCATTAATGTGCCTTGGCCCTCCAGAAGGCTGTGGATTACCAAATACAGATTAAGCAGAACCAGGAAACTGTTGCAGAAATTCGTAAAGAGCTTGGTTAATAAAGGGGAAAACATGAAGCAAGCAGATTACGCAGACCATAGCAGGAACTGGAGAGCTTGAAGAAATCTTCTGAGCAAATTCTAGCAACCGTAGGAGTTGGTACAACTAAGTTGGTCAGAACTGGTATCGATACTGAATGCAGGTTATATCGTGTGGCATGATGTAACCTTGCTTGTCTATTCTCAGTTAATTGCATGAAAATTAGTTTAATGAATATGTACACTGGAAATGTGTGTGTGTGTGCATGCGTGCGTGTATCTATATTTTAATTCTGCCTGTTTCTTTCTCCTTTCGGGAGATGTGCCCAATGAGCACTGTTCTTTTATACATAATAAAAGTCACTTTGTTAATCTTCTCCAGCTTCTCAGTTGGTTCATTTGGGATATTTCGTCAGCATTAGACAACGTCGGTGCTTCGAGTAATTCTGAAAGTGCCCTGAGTTTAAGAAAGCCGAGCTTTCATATCCTTTCAGCAACTAAAATCAGTGTTCTCCTAACTGGCACTTCAGACCAACTACTTCATTAAAAATATTTAATGAAATAAATAAAAAGGAGAAAATGACAGTGTTTCCATAACTGGTGTGCAACAAACACCACCACCTTATTGAAATGCAAATTAGAAACTGCGGTATGAGGTTAGCCTTGAAACAGTGAAAACAAAATTAATTTTAATCTTAATGTAAGATATGAAGGTGGTTGGATTCAGAGGGTTTTACATGCATCTGCACACACACGTTTAAGTTTTGGATTTTTAAAATACTAATAAGGGTGTTGTCTTTTTTTTTTTAAGATGCCCTTCCAAAATTTGAAGAGGAAGATGTTGCTACTTCAGCTGAAAAATCTGGAAAGGTGCTGAATTTAAAATACATGCTTATAGCGTCTGCTTTGGGGGCAGAGGGCAGGAGCAGGTAGAGACGAACCACATACGAGGGGTATTTTCGTCCAGAATGGTTGGTGGGAGGACCAAGGGAGAAAAGTGGAGGAACCACAATGGGAGAATTTAGTTCGGTTCATCTACAAACAAAAACGGCTTTCATTTTGTTTCATTTTAATACTTGATGTTAAACATCGCCTCTTTCTATAAGTCTTCTCTTACCACCTTGGACACAGTTATTTATCTGTAGAAAACTAGGATGAACACGGGGTGTGACTTCGGGGGAGAAACAGCCGGAGCTGCCCCTCGGGAATCTTTCAGTTACTCTTTCTTTAAAAAGCTGCGGCCGCCTCCATCACACCAGTAAACATCTACAGCACTTTTCATTCTGTCCCACCTTCGTCTCGCGTGCCCTGGCCCCCTTGGCAGTCCCCGCCATAAATGCCATGCTGACTTACCGTGCCACCTTGGTCTTGCCTTGGAGAAGAGCTCCTTCTTTCAAAAAGCGGTTCCTCTTCTGAAAAGAGAGCTGGGGCAGAACGCCAGCTGCGGTTTCCCGTGCTGATCAAAAGAAACTTGTCACTGACTGATGCTGTTCTCACCTTGGTCAGACTCAGACAGCTGTATTGCTGGAAGCGTGTCTCTCTCTCTCGTCCCCCAAACCACATCTGGAGCATCCAGGCTGCTTAGACGCCTGAGACCGTTCTGCAGGAAGAGCTTTGGTGGTGTGAATACAGAAACTCCCCCAGAGTTTCCTTTCCAAGAAGAGGGCCATTTGCCTATGAAACTCCGTGACCCCAAATCAGGCGTAAGCAGTCACCCCAGCTTGACGAGGGGCGTGCAGGCAGAAGGGAAGCTGAGCGGTGGTGTTCAGCTCAGTGCCAGCTGCAGGCCTGGCTTTGGCACAAGCCATCTGGGGCACAGAGCAGCCCTCTCTGGTTGCGCCAGCAGCTGAGTTTTGGTTCCACAAAAGTCTTAAGTTTTGCTGACTCCCCCCGCCCCCCGCGCTGGGTTCTTCTGGTTCCTGAAGCCGCTTTGCCCACCCCTCCCTGCTGCTTTCGGATACCAACCCTCCAACACAGAACGAGTTCTGCACAGCAGCGATTAAAATTCGCCAGAGGATGACCTGTGCCATAAACGAGCCTAAATGAGCATCTAGTTTGTCATACTAGAGTGCTCTGTAATTTAATAGATATAGTCTGCCAAATGCTAACCACCCATCTGACGCTCCTACCCCTCCTTTTCGATTCTTTTAGGTCTTGTCTTCTAAGTTTTCTTTTAGGTTCCTTTTAGATGTATGCTTTCTATTTTATATCTTTTAGCTTTTTATTGTTATTATTTTTCTGATGTATTTTCTATGCTTCTTAAATTGACTGTACCCTACCCTCCTGATGCTGGTCTTTGACCGTAATAAAGATTTGATTTGATCTGATCTAGCCGTGCTGGGTGGGGATAATGGAAGCTGTAGTCTGTCACGGCCAGCGGGCTTGAGACACAGGTGTGGTGTCCTGGTTGATCCCAGCAGCCCTGTTCACACAACATCCCCTTGTGCTTTGCACAAGCCCAAAAAAGCCAAATTCAGTGCTGGAAGTGGCTCGGGTTGTGGAACCAATGGAGGACCTTTTTTTTTTCTTCCTGGCACTGAAAAAAACCTTTTTTTTTCTTTTAAACAAAGGTCTGCAACTCTGATGTTTCTCCTCCAAGAGGAGCTCTTGGACCCTGTTTTTAAAAGTGATTCAAAGATCCCCACCTTTGTTTTTAAAGGAGTAACTTCAGTCTGTGTCTGTGTGTGTGTATGTGTGATGGGTAACCCACAACGCGAAGGCACGGGGGAGAGGGGTTCCTGTTTTCCAGAGCATCCCCCTGTTGCACGCACACCACACATCTGACGTGCTGTGAGGATGCAGTGAGAAGAATCGCTGAAGCGGGTCGTGCGCACACAGCCACACGGTCATTCCGGCACCTTTTTCATGCCGCTGGACCAGCTGGCGACGCAGCCTGGAAAATTAAAGGGCCCCCCTGCCCGGAAGCCTGGCGTCTTCTTCAAGGGCTCGGCACCTTTGCTGCCAGGAAGCCGCGAGCCCAGATGAGACCCCTTGACTGTAATCCAAGGGAGGAGGAAGGGGAGGGCCTCCGGGGGCCGTCTTACAGTTCCCAGCAGCTCACCGCATGCTCGGAAGGAATTGTGGGAATTGAAGTCCCAACTCTTCTGCCAGGACTCCGCCTGTGAACCCAGAAAAGAACCCTTTTCCTTCACTTCTCCTCCTCTCCCCTCTCCTGGCCCACGTTGGAGGGAAAATGGGCCAGGAATGGAAACTCCCAGGCCCTTGCCGGGAGATGTTCTTGGTTCTTCTGCAGAGCCCCCTCCCCCAGGAAAAGAAGCTGCAACATCTGGAAACTGGATTCCAGCAGCAGCCCACCGAAAACCTCTGGACACAAGATCGGATGTGTCCCCCGGGGCCTGATATACTGGGGCATCCTGGCCCTGCACATGGAGGCTCCATTACCTACTCATGGCTAATTGGCTTTTAACTGAGCGTTTTAACCGGTGCCTCACCCTGGGTGGGCAGGTACCACCCCTTTCCAGCTTTGAGGAAACTTTCAGAGGGGGAGACCGCCACCCCTTCGCAGGTCCCCTAAGCCCTGGTTTAGCCATCGTTGGTTGAATAAGCCCCGTTCCCCGGGACCACCCCGCGCTGTGCTGAGAACAACCCGCAGCCAGCCTACGCGAGCTTTCTTCCAGACGCTGCTCGGGGACTCCTCCTTCCTGCCCCCGGGCGTCGTTGGGGGGCGGCAGCCGGAGCAGCAAGCGCGCGGAGCCCCGCGCCTTGCCCTGAGGATCCAGCGGGGCCAGAGGCGGCGCTGGAGGCAGGCGCGGGCCGGGCTCCCCACTCGGCTGCCGCGGGTTCTCCGGCCGGCTGCCGCTTTAAGAAACCGGGCTGGGCCGCGCTGAGGGTGGGGGCGGCGCTGGGCTGGCCGGCTTTGCGGTAGCCGCGGCGGCGGAGAGCGGCGCGCCCCTCGCCGGCCGGCTCCGCTTCGGCAACGCCAAGCCGGGCGCCCGTGCGCAGCGCTTCCTCGCGAGTAGGCGCTGTGCAGGCGCTTGGCGAAGGCCCGCTCCCCGCCCCTGCCTTCGGGGTGTGTTTGCGAGAGTGCCCGCCTCCCCCCCCCACCCGTCTGCAGCAGACAGAAAGCGCCGGCCGTCGCTCCGTCGAGCCGCTGCCTCTTTCGGCGAGGAGGGCGAGGGGTCGCCCCGGTGCGCGGCTCTGCGTTCCGCCGCTGCGCCCCCATCTCGCCCTGCAGCTGATGCCAAGGGAGGGGCGACGTGATGGGCTTCCTGCACCAACTTTATCTCCTGCTATGGAAGAACGTGACGCTGAAGCGACGCAGCCCGGTCAGTACCCGGGGGAGGGGGGCGCTCCGGAGGTTAAGATTTGGGGGCAGAAAGCAGACGGGGCGGGGGCTTGGCTTGGGGTTCGAAGAGGCCGAGAGGCACTGAGAACGGCCGTGATTTTTTTGCGCTGATATGGAGGGGGGGCGGCGGCGGCTCGGGGCTCGGCTTAGGAAAGGCTCCTGCCGAAGGGCTGGGATGGGAGTCCGAAGACCCCCCCACCCCAGAGGCCGAGTTGCCTCCAATCTCTGCTCCCACCTCCTGGCCTGGCTGTGAGGGAGGGACGTGCTTGGAAGCCCCCCTTCTGCTAACCGAAAGGGGAGGAGGGCAGCCGCCCCTTCCCCGCTGGAGGGCTGGACCTCGGCCTTTGCTCTGGGGGGGAGGAAATGCAGCGAGGGCTCATCGGGGGCTGGAAAGCCCCCCCCCCGTTGATTATCACATTTGGGGAGTCTGCATAGGAGGCTGAAAGAAGCCTCCAGTGGGGCCTGCCCTCCACCTGCCGGCCAAGGTGCGCCCTCCCTGCCCGTGCCTAGGTCTTCTCTAGAAAGAAAGAGGCGTCCGCAACAGGTCCTGGGTGGGCTGCCTTGCGGGGCATCCTGAGCCTCTGATGCTAGGCTTTCCTCAACTTCCTGTAGCTTTGAGGTATGGGAGGGAAAGCCCCCCCCCTCAGCCAGCAAGGTAGTGGGAGTCATGGGAGTTGTAGTCCATCACGTCCAGGGAGCAGTAAGTGAGGAAGGCGATGAGTGTCTCGCTTCTGTGCCCCCCTCCAGGAAGATGAGAGGCAGGCCAGTGTGAGTGGCTGTTTTCCAGCTCTTAAAGGTGGGGTTTACACACGGGGATGGGTCAGGGTTTCTTTTAACCAGGGTTTGTGGAATGAAACCCCGGTGGTGTCTGGGTTCACACGTAATGCAAAGCCAGAGGCAGCTGGATTCCCGAATTGGGCCAAACCAAAATCAGTTAAACTCTGATGTGTGACTAACCACTGTTTGTCGTCATTTTATCTCTGCTCCCCTATTTAAAAATAAGCGTGGCGTTTCTTCTTCAGTTAGCACCAGCCTTGCGCTGGGAGGTTTGGCTCCGAGGCACCTTGCGCTTCCAGCTGTGTGCGGTGCCATTCAGGGGACCTACGCGCTCACTGGCCCGTGGGACTCATTGCCACAGGGTCTTGCATTTGCATGAATTACGGAGAGAATCGTTCTCTCTGCAGTGGCCGATCGTGCGGCCTTCTAGGAGCGGTATCCTCCTTATTGGGGCCGGGGTCTAGCGGCCATGAGGAGCGGGAATTCCCATCGTGCTTGGTGGGTGAGCGTCACTGACCGCTCTTCCCTGGTATAAGAATGGTCAGATAGACTGCTGCTTGCGCTTGAAGAGAAGGAGAATGGGCATCACCAGGCTGGCATTAAGGAGTGGCGTTTGTATTTTATGTGCTGCCCTTTTCCTGCCCTTTCAAGGGGCAGCGTAATCCATTGTTGCCTTGGGGCACGGCGAGAGCCTGAAAGCCGGCATTCCTCTCGTCTCCCTCCCCAAACTGTACATAATCCATGCCTTGCATCCCTTGGCCTGCGGAAATCGCCATTCGCTTCGCTTTTCTCAGGACCAGGTGGCTTCCCGGTGTCAGAATCCGCAGTCTGGGGGCTACCTATGCGTCGTCCAGCCTAGGGAGCAGGGGACAGGCGGGCATCCTAGGGCTGGAGGCTGTGTCATATTCCCCTCCGCCTTTCCAGGGGCCGGGATGGCTCTTCTGAGCCTCCTGCCTATTACTACATTGTATATACACTATATTATATCAGAGTTCCCTTGAAAGCTTCTGTGTCTCAGCTCCCTCCCTCTCCTGTTTTGGACTCTCTTCTTCCTGCTTCTCAATTCCAGCAGCACAGCTCTGCTGTTTTTCTCTCTCTCGTTCCCTCTGGCTTGGAGTTTACTCTCTGCCAGCTTCCTCCTTCGGCCTCCAACTCCAGCATCTACTTGGCAGTGATTAATCCTCCAAGCCCCAAGGAGGCAGCTAGATTCCCTTCCTGAAAAGGGAACAGAGAAAAAACAGAGGGCTCTGATTCTACTTTGGGATAGTATTTGGATCTGGGACATCAGCGGCTCACTTGTGATCTTCGTTTTAGAGGAGCTGGCACTGGGGCACTTGGATAGCGTTAGGGCGATAGGCTTCCTTCCCTGGCACTGGATTTGCTTTATCTTTGACCTCCCTCTGAAGAATTCAGCAATCTCCCCATGCTTGGAATTGCAATTTCATTTACAGCCACTGTTTCCTCTGCAGAAGAAAGCCTGCACGAGCATTGATTCCCCTCCCCCGCCCTTAATTTATGTCCATTGCAATGAAGGAACCAGGTAGGCTACTTCTAAGCCTTCTGCAGAACGGGCA
Organism: Python bivittatus; assembly: GCF_059951505.1. Classification (NCBI taxonomy): domain Eukaryota; kingdom Metazoa; phylum Chordata; class Lepidosauria; order Squamata; family Pythonidae; genus Python; species Python bivittatus. Next base: position 616,781 of record NW_028277076.1, on the reverse strand, counting down.
CTGGGCTTTGCTTCGGGGACGTACGTTCTGCAGAAGGCTTTTGCTGCGGGGTGTTGAGGACAGCCGTTGATCTTTTTCCAGCAAAGAGGGCTGGATTTCAGCTTCCTGTGCAGGGAGGTACGCCCTAGCTGGCTTCATCAGGTCTCGAAAAGCTCAGCGCGGTTGCACCTGGCCAGGGCTCGGATAGGAGACCTTCAGAAATCTCGGGCTAAACGTTATGCTGGGAAGACAAAATAATTCCCAGAAGGCAGGACAGAGTTTTGGTCGCTGCAGAGAAAACTGCAAGGATGCGCCCATCTCGACACCCAAGCGCTGAGCTGGACCAGACTCAAGGAGACTTTCCTTCTTTAGCTCTGACCAGATAAAAACCCGGTTCTCTTTCTGGAAAGTTATTCTGTTGTTGTTCCTTTTCTTCTGCAGGCCTTCATATCTCTGTTCCATAGCAAAACAAACAGACAAACCCTGTCAGAACAATGATTTTCCATTAAGAGCAGAGCAAACAAAGCTCTGGATTCGGGAGAAACCTGGTTTGGAGGCAACGCAGCCCCGTTGCGCCGTTTCCTATCAGCCTCAACTTGCCTGCTTCGGGGGACCCACTGCCTGGCCAGTTCCTGATATTTTTTTCAGCCATTTCCTTTCGGAGAGATGGTTGCCCGAGTTGTGCTGCAGGGAGGGGTTATTTTCCACTGCAGGGGGTTGGCTCATTTGCAGGCCAAATAAAATAAATAAAATAAACTCACCGAGCTGACCTGGGTGAGCCTGGTGGGGAGGCAGAAAAACCACCCTCTTGAGTGATTGTAGTAGTTGAGTAGTCTGGCTCTGTGACAGCCTGGATCTCTTCCTCCGCACCTGAGCTCTCCCTGTGGGGCTCCCCCCCAAGTGTCCCCGCTGCCAACTCCTGACACCTTCTCCCTTTAGAAGCATCATTGCTTGGCATGGGAGGTGTCTCAGCCAGCGACCTCTGCAGGGTTGCTGTTCTTCTTGGAAATACTGTTTGAAGATGGTGAATTGCCTGGCTAAACTCTAAAGCGGTGTTTCTCAACCTCGCCAACTTTAAGACGCGTGGACTTCAACTCCCAGAATTCCCCAGCCAGTGAAGTCCACAATTGCTGGCTGGAGAACTCTGGGAGTTGAAGTCCACACGTCTTAAAGTTGCCAAGGTTGGGAAACACTGCCGTGAAGGAAGGAGTTGCATGTTACCCCCTTCCTTGGTCCCACCTGCTAGGAAATCAGGCTACGTGGGTTGAACCACCAGCAGAAGGCTGGCGCAGCTCCAAAGAAGGAGTCTGACGTTACTCTCCTGGTCTGTCCAGACATTGGCGAAATTGAGGGTGCTCACCCCGTCTGCTTTCTGTACAAGTTCCCGCTTGATCCTGGTGAGAGGAGCTGTGGATAGGCACTCATCCAGAACTGCGATGTGCAGCCATCTCACGAGCATGGAGAATGTCGCTAGATTTTATTAACCTCCAGGGTGTTTGAATGACCTTCTTGCTTCGGATCCAAGTGAGGGAAGAAAGTCTGCCCTGAAGGGTTTCAGTGTTGTATCTCTGTATGAGGAGGCGCTCCTCTGTTGCTTCCCTCCAAGGGTCACTCGGGGCATTGTATTCACCCCTTTGGGGAGCTTGCCTTGTCTGGTCTGGTGGCTAGAACAGCCTCGCCCCACTTGGTGCGCATCAGCCCCAGATGGGCATTTTTATATGTTGGCTTGTTTACAGAGGCCTTGCAGATCTGAACTTCTGTTAAAGGACATCTGGAGAGGGAAGAAAGGCTTTTAATTCGAGCTTTAATGCCAGCCCACACATGGTTGTGGTCTTTTCACTGTTCTCCCTTTTTTGAAATGGAAATATTTTGTTGGCTTGCTGAAGCTGACCTCCCCGCGCGGACAAAGGGGGATTTGTCCGCCAGGCCGTAAACGCCACCATGGCTCTGAGTTTCTGGGAAGCTTCTCTGGGCTGCAAGAAGCGTCGTCTGCGATGGCTGCCGGACCTTTCTTCGCCCACCTTCCGCCCACCAACCTGCTCTAAGGCTCAGAACAGGGTGGGCAGGTGGGCGGCTCTCCTCATCCTTTGAGCCTCCTGTGCACGAACATTTTGGGAGGGAGAAGAGAGAGAACTCTGGGCCCCCCACCCTATGGCTTCCAGTCTTGGGTTTTGATTGTGTGGTGAAGATAGGAGGAGGTGAAAGGCCCATATAAGGAAAAAGCAGAGTAGAATAACAATTGTTCTCCTTGCAGGTAATGAATAAAGGTGCAGCTAGTTAATTTTAGGCCCTCCACTGGGTGCCTGCTGGGCAACCACCTACCCATTCTTTAGTCAGCTGTGCCACCATACCCATAACTTGAGCTGTGCAGGTTAATTTTCTCCCACCTGTTATTCCCTGCGTTTTAATCTGCTTCTCCATTTCTCTCAAGTTAGTGGGGAGAAAACTAAAAAAGAAGAATGCTGCAATTTAATCTCACTTAAAAGCGAAGCGGCCTTGTGACTGCAGGAATGAGATACAGTTTGCCTGGTGTTGCTTGGATGCAAACCTCACATATTTAGAAACAGGCACCAATTTGTTACAGGATCCTACGCTCTTTTAAAGAAAAACAAACTTTATAATTAACTCTTTGGCTGGACATCCTGTGATGATGAAATCTTTTCAGACACGAACCCTCTTGGCTGGGCTCCTCCAGCTCCTGAGGAGGAAGTAGCCAGGGCTGCTTTGGACCCCTCGCAGCGAGGGTCTCCCTTTCCCGAGGGGCCCAGGACCCTCGTGGTCACACCCCTGACATTTCTCGCAGTTGAAGGCGGGGAGGCTCCTTTTCCGTGGCACGGCAGCTTTTGACGTGTAAGGAGACAAAGGAAAACAACAGAGATAAAGAGGCCTGGATGATGTAAGCTGCCACCTGCACGCGGAGCGTGACTCCCTTTCGGGGTGGACTTTAAACCAGCCATTCTTCCCCTTTGGTTCAGGCATCCTCATCTGGCCAACCATTTCCTCCTCTTGCAGAAGAGAAGGATTCGTCCTGAGCCTCTCCCTCCGCGGGCAGGGACCCCTGCCTCGCTCCGGGAGAGCAGATGGCGCCTGGTGGCGTGGCTCTGCCTGCAGATTCCCATGGGGGCACGGCCAGTGCGTTTGGCAAGGGAATGCCACTGGCCCAGCCCTTCCGCCTGAGAGGCTGGGAGCAGTTCCGGTCAAGGAACCCTTTGGTTTATAAATCCAGAAGAGAAACAGAGAGAGGTTGGCAGAGAGACAGGCCAGATGAATGGCATTTCACCCCTGGCAAGAGCAAGGAAAGGGCATTCAAAGCCCACTTGCACCTGCCTGCCAGTCATTGATGCAAAAGGCGTAAGGACATGCCTGCTGGCCCCGGGGACCCCTCAGATGCCCCTCCAGCAGGATCCTCCGCTTCCCAGGCATCCAGTTAGGCTCTCCTGAGCATCAGGGACCCATTAAGGAACCGCTGTTGGTGGCTTTCTCCCATCCTCTCCCTCTGTGGACTTCTTGTTCTCAGCCCACGTCCACCGCCGAGTTTTGCAAGAACGTGACGCGAGGAGGCCGGTCCCAGCTCCTCGACTGCCCGTCGCTCCCCCTGAGCGAGAGGCGCTCCTTCCCTCTGGCCACTTTCTCCAAGCGGCGCATAATTTCATCACCCGCCGCCGGGTCTTATCTTCTTAGGCTGGCCGCCCAAGCTCCGCTGCCTTTCCTTTCAGGGCAAAGGCTCGCTTCGTAAACATTCCTCGCGAGCAGAGCGCAGCGCGGCCCGGCTGCTGCAGTCGAGAGCCGCTGGCTTTTCCAGAAAGATTTGCCTGAGAAGTGCGTGGGGGACCTTTGTCCCACGTCTGCTTCATCCTTGCGAAAGACGAAACAGAAGAAAACGCCCTGTCCTTAGCCAACCGCAGTAAAAACATTGGGATGTGGAGGGAAGTTCTGAATTCTGCTGTTCTAAAGAAAAGAAAAGGAGCCCCCTTTCTGTCCAGCTCTGCAGGAGTGCCTTTCAGCCCCTGCGCAGGGTCGCTCTTCGTGTTTAGCGGGCCCTGCCCCGGCTCCTTGGGCTGCAGGCCCGGATGCTCAGCGGAGAAGTCCTGGGAGAGGGCAGTGCCTCCTCCCTGGGAGACCCCAAGGCAGGCCTTTCCACCGCTCTTCTGTCCCCACCTTTCTGGGGTGAGCAGGGCTCGGGTTTAGAGTGTTGCGCGTGCGTGTGAGAGAGCAAGCGCCTGCAGTGCCTTTGTAGGGCCTGAACCCAGTTTCTGCAGAGGGGTGATTCACGCGTGGCGTGGTGTCTTAGGGGCAGAACAGTGTGGCTGCTTGCAATGCAAACCCGGATTTGGTTGCTGTGGAAACGCAGCAAAGCGTATCTTCTTCATAAGGCTATTTTATAAAATTTTGCATAGGGATCCGAAAGGGAAGGGGGAGCAAACCGGATCAAGAGGCAAAGAGCTGACGTGATCCGCTTTTCCCCTCCCGTAAGCTGCTAGCTGGGAACCCTTCCTGTCCAAAGAGTCGGTGAAGACCGGGCGTACCTTTTTCTCCTTTCGGTTGCGTGTTAACCAAAGAATTCTCCGTGGCCCTCGGAGTTTTATGGCTTTACAGCCAACATTTAATGCTGCATTTTTGTTCAAGGAAGTCTCTCTGCGAATAAACAGATGAAGACTCCCTTAATTCCAGAGTTACAAAGAAGGAAATAATAAAGTGCGTGAAATGAATACTCTGGCTCTGGGTGCTCCGAAGCAGCCCCGGCTTGCGGGGCTTGGCCTGCTCGTGAGGGACGCCCGCCAGTTGAGTTTCCCTCCATCGGCCTTGAGGGCCAAGAGGGAGCCTTGCGGGCTGCGGGCTGCGGGCAGCGCCACCCCCAGCCCTGCCCTTATCAAATTGGCCAGCTTGAGCGGTGCCAGGCGTGGCTTCCCGCTCTTCAATCTGAGCACGACAGGCGTTTCAGCCGCATTGAGAGGCTCCCCAGCTGGCCTTTGGGGCTTTGCGGGTGCAGAGGGCCCCGGGCCCCTTTGAGGAATGCCCTCCCGCACTTTCAGAAGTAAACACCAGACACGCTTCCGAAATTTAAAGGCAAGACGAGGCGTCCTGTCTCCCGACTCGCTTGGTGCTGCCTGGTAGAAACCGACTAATAAAACAGGGCTCATGTTTCTGGTGACAAAGTGGCAATTGTGAGCTTCCCACCCCCCGCCCTGCGAGTAAACAAGGGAGGAAGGAGCCTTGGGGATTGGGTGACAGCCTAGCCGGAGCAGTGGGGAGATGGCTGCCCTCCCCCGGAGGAAACGTGGCATGGCTTGGCTTGGTCTGGGCGCGAGAGGCTGGTGGAGCCCAGGCCCGAATGCACGGGCCGCCTTTGCCCTCGGCTTTGCCAGTTCCTCTCCAGGCAGAGGAAGGCTTCTGCTGGCCCACGGCGGAAATGTTTTCCCCTTTCGTTTTCCAGAAGAGAATTTAGATCTCCTCCAAGAAATCTCTGGAGAAGATACCAAGGTCCTACCCCCGCCCCGAGGCATGTTTGCACATCCTTCTACGCCCGTGTTTCTCAGCCTTGGAGGCTTTAAGACGGGTGGACTTCAACTCCCAGAATTCCTCAGCCAGCATGCTGTTTGGAGATTCTGGGAGTTGCAGTCCACACATCTTAAAGCCACCAAGGCTGAGAAACGCTGCTCTAAGCAGTGCAGGGATCTTGCACGTGGCTGACTCGTGGCCCAGCTGTAGCCGGACAGGAGCAAACAGAGATTGACGGCTGCCTCAGAGGTGAAGCCGCGACTGTGGCTCTGAAGCCCTCTCAGTTCCTCTCCCGGCTCCCCGTTTCAGAGAGGCTCTTTAAGTCAACAACTCTGGAAGAATCAGCAGGTTATTTTAATCGCGGCCAAGTGCCTCCTGGCACCTTTTACAGATGAAAGCTTAGGAGGAGATAAAAAGTTCCAGTTCTGTTGAGCCTGGAGGAGAGGTGGGAGGTGTGTGGAGCTGTGCTAACGGAGAAGAGCAAACCGAACCGGTCGTTCCGAGGGGAGAGATGGGGGTCCGGGGGGGAGGCGCTTTGGGGCCCTTCAGTCTTGCGCAACAAAGCTTGTCCCTTGTGGGTTTGTACTTTGCATTAGGTAATGTGGCTTTTGTGTTTGATTTAATGTGCTGCGTGAAGCCAGCTAGTTGGGGTTGACTGACCATGGTTTATTGGTTAGTTCAGGGTGTGAACACAGCCAGTTGGGGCAACCCATGATTTAACAGGTCATTTCAGGGCTGCGCATGAAGTTAGTTGCTGGGTTGCTTTGCTCTTCTTTTCTTCCGTAAAGGAGAACAAGGGAGGTAGGATTAGGTAACACACTGAGCCTGGTTATTCAACATCCCCATTTTCACAATTCTTTGAGCGATAAACTGCCTAAACACACTGCGTTTGCACAACAGCTGAAGCTGACATCTTCTGAGCAGAACAAACATGGGAAGAAATCTAGGCCAGTGAGTCAGAAGGTGTAGTTGGCACTCCCAGGTTGCCCTTCTGATCCATTCCCACAACCGTGCTGGCAAAGAGGAAGGTGAGTTGGGTGGTCCAGAGCCCCGCTCAGGTTTTTGGGAGAGCCAGCTTTTCCCCATGCCGGGCAGAGGCCCAGCCTGTTCCTTTGGCACAAAAGCTGCCAGCCCCCGAGCGACGCGTGCGTGTGAGTGATGGAACTGGGCCACCCCCTTCGCCCCCCGTTGCCAGCCGGCTGCCTGGGGATGGTGGGCTCCTTCCCACCCCCCGACTCATCCCAAGCCCTTTCCCCGCAGTGGGTTCTGGCCTTCGAGATCTTCATCCCGCTGGTCCTTTTCTTCATCCTGCTGGGGCTGAGGCAGAAGAAGCCCACCATCGCTGTGAAGGAAGGTAAGCACCTGGCCGCCTGGAGCGAGTCTGGTAAAACTGGTGAGTCTTCCCCAGTTGCCACAGGCAGAAAGTCAACAGGTAAATCCTTTCATGGGCTTTACTAGGGTCCGTGCTGGGGAAACCCAACCAGACATAGCGGCGGGAGGCTTAACCCAGTTAGTTCTGTGCGCTTGAGTTAGCAAGATCTCCTCGCTGACTTCCTGAGCTTCAGACCGAAAGCCTCCCTGCTCCTGACGGGAAACAAGTGAGCCTGGTGCAGAAACTCCTACAGAGGTGCGATGGACCGCCTCCGCCAAAGCAGTTCCTTCAGCCAAAGAACCAGGAAGCCAAGCCAGTCCGCAAGGGCTCTTGCTTCTGGGGCCCAAGGAGAGCCAGGGGCCTCAGGAGCAGGGAAGAGATTGGGTGGATTGGCGTGGGGGGAAAGGTCCGCGTTGCAGCTGCTGTGCCGTAAGGGTTCATCTGAAAGGAGAAAAACTCTGGGAAGATGGAGAGTAATAACTCCTAGTTTAAGCTCCGTTGGCATTAGGAGCAGCCCTTAGGTCCTGGTTGGCTAATGCCCTCTGGCGCAGCACCTGGGGCCCTTTCCTAAATGCAGCCCCGAATGCCCCTCTCCCCTGGCCCACGTGAACCCGCATCGCACTATGTATTGCACAAAGACTGTCCGCTCTCACGTTCGAGGCATTGCCATCACCTGCCCGGTTTGCTTTGGGGTGTGTTTTTCTTTCGTCTCTTAAACGTTTTTTTTCTTCTCTCCCCCCCATTCTTACTTTTCTTTTCTTTTCTTTGCTTTGCTTTTCTTTTCCTTTTCTTTCCCTGACCTACATCTATCTTCTTTTGCGCCTGTGTTTCCTCTAGTCTGTAAGTTGGTTTCCTTGGGGCTGAAGCCAAGCGTTCGGTGGCATGTGACCTTTGGGTGGGCCTAAGGGGTAGAAAGAGGTCTGCGCCTCTCGAAGCCCAGGCCAGCTCCAAACCTCCACCATTTACTTTGCAGCCTTGAGTCACAAAGGCCTCTGGAATCGGCGTGTCTAAAACCTTAGGCGCCACAAAGAGGGTCACTTGCCACCGCTGGGATCCATCTCCCTTCTAGATCCATATGTAGCTTACTCATTTCTCTCCCTTTTGATTCCCCGTCCTGCTTTCCTTCCTGCAGTCGATCAGGGCTGGATCCTTGAATCCTGGGCCGGAGGGCATGACGCCTTAACTCGCCCCTGCCCCTGCCCCTAACTCTTCTCTTCCCGTCTTTTTAACTTGCCCTCTAGGGTGTGACTAACCAGTTGGCCAAAGCTATGCACATTTTGGCCAGGGGCAAAAGGTCACTGGTTTTCTGTGGTGATGGGTCGATCCCTGCAGAATCTCAAATACCTCTGGCACTCGACCACAGCACGATTAATAACATTAGATTCGTGGCTCAGGGCACGCTTATTGAGAAACAAGTAGCTGTTCGGGTAATCAGAATGACCCTTTCATGCAGTGAAATGATTGGACAGAGTCGTGCAGTTTGGGATCTCTGGGGATCCAGGAATTCAGACTGGACATTTAAGGTCCAACTTTATAATATTATTTTTATTTTTAATTATTATTAGATTATTATTAAATTTGTATGCCGCCCATCTCCCCCCAACGAGGTAATGGTTGTAGAAGGGCAACCACCATTAGAGCTCTAAAACAAAATTGTAATTTTGGGGGGGATACAGCAAATTTACCTTGTGTGAATTGGTCTTAAGCTCTGAAACACTGGGGGAAATGTTGTTTTGGCTCCAAATTCCACTTTGTAAGAGGCTTGTACCGCATTGGAGTTCTGCCTTGAAAGAGGCTGTGGGTGCCAGCTTGGCTGTGTGCAAAGAGCCCACCTCTCCATCCTGGTGTCCTCCTGATGTGTTGGACTACAGTACCCATACCCCCTTGCCAAGCGTCATGGGCAATGTAAGGCAGCACATCTGAAGGGCACCCTTAGATTGGAGAAGGCCGATGCTGAGGGGGAATTTGATGGGAAGACCGCTGACCTTTATTCCTCTGGCTTGTGGGAAGGGACTAACAGAACCGATCTGACCTTCGCGCTACTCTCTGAACTGGTTGCGTGTCTCCTTGCACACCCCTGTCCAGTTTCCACCCACCCCTCTCTCTTCTCACGCTCTTCCTTCTCTAGCTTACTACACAGCAGCTCCGCTCACCTCGGCTGGGATTTTGCCCGTCATGCAGTCTCTGTGTCCTGACGGACAGCGCGATGAGTTCGGGTTTTTGCAGTACTCCAATTCCATGTGAGTTCGCACCCTCGCTTCCCAAATCCCCCCTATTTCTGGCATTTTGCAGTGGGAGAGGTGGGCTGGCCGAGGGAAAGGCGGGTTCCTTTGCCAGCCTGGGCACCTAGAGACCGGGGGGGGGGCTCTACAGAACACCGGTTGCCCTTCCAGTTGTGGAGGGTGAGTTTTGGCTGTAGCCATTTGTTGCTGGACGCAGGCTGAAGGGGGCCTGGTGCAGCCCAAAGGGTTGCCCAGTGAACTGATAGCTTGGCTGTAAAGGAGGAAGCAAAAGGGTGGCCAGCGAGAGCCAAGGTCTTTCGTTCCTTCGCTGTTCCTGCGGGTCGTTTTTCTGACAGCCTGGAGAGCCACCGCGGGGCCGGGCCGTGCAGACTTCAGGCTGGCTGGCGGTGGCCTGCTTCCTCCGCCAGCCCCTTGCAAGCTCAGAGGGCGGGAGGAAGCCAGCGCACCTCTCAGGGTGGTTCCCTTTCACACCCTCCGTGGCTGTTTCCTGCAGGGTGACCCAGCTGCTCGAGCGGCTGAACGAGGTGGTGGTGAAGAGCAACCTCTTTGACCCGGATCGCGCCGGGCCCGAGGAGGAGCTGGAGTCTCTCCGGCGCCACCTGGAGTCTCTCGGCAGCAGCGGGCCCAGCGCTGTGGAGACCCACTTCACCTCCCAGGCAGGTGCGTTGGGGCCTCGCCCGCGGGAAGGGCTGGGCCAGGAGGTGGCCCCCGACAGCCGCGGCTCCTTTTCCCAGCCAGCCGCCCAAGGTTGCTGCGTCTGGGGACAAGCCAAGCTGCTCCCTGCTGCCCACGGGTGGGCTCTTTCCCTGGTTGCACTCACTGCCCTGTCTCCCCTGCCCCATTTATCTGCTTCTTCTCTTTCCGTGGCAGCCCCAGGCTTTTCCCTCGACTCCGTCGCCAAGGACAAGCTGGAGCTTCATCGCTTTCTCATGCAGAACCTCTCTTTGTCCAACGAGACGGTGGAGCTCCTCACGGGCTCCAGCATTAACCTGAAAGAGGTTTGTTGGGCAGGGGGAGCAGAGGCAGGGAAAAGGGGATGTCGGTGGCAATCACAGACCTGGAAGGAGACCACCGGCCTTCAAACTGGAGGGGACTAGAATTCACCGCAGTTCCTTCCGTAGGTCTACTGGCTCGTCTTTGGCACGTCTCCCGGCTCGGCTGACAGCCGGGGCCCAGCGGGGAAGCGGCACCACCCGGAGGTGAGTCTTCAGGGAGCCTCGCGTTGCAGGTGGGGGCAAAGGGCGGTGGAGGATGGACAACAGGCCGGCTTGCGGTTGCAGACCTGATGGGAGCCGTGGTGGACTCAGGCTGCGTTCAGGAAAGGGAGAGAGGGACGGATCGTTCCCATGTTGTAAAAAAGCACCATCCGTCTCTAGAAGGCTCCCTTGATAGGTGGGGAATTGCAATGGCCAAGGCAGAGGGATTGTTGGAAGGCGTTTGAAAACACTGAAAAGCAGCGGGAACGGAGCCGGGTAGCCCACGGAGCATCGCCCGGATTCAGAGGGTTTCTGGTTTCTTTCCTCTGCTCTTCCCCCCTCCCCAGAAAAGCTTCCTGGGCAGCTTGAAGATGATGGAAGATGGGCTGGTCCGGCAAGCGTTGCGCCGCCCCCCCAAAGGCCCCCAGCAAAAGGCCATCGTCCGTCTCTTCTCCCAAGCCTTGGGTCTCGCCAGCCCTGCGGCAGAACCCCCTGGCTCCTACAGCCCGCAGACCTTTGTGAAGGACGTGGAGGTGAGGGGGCGAGGGGGAAGCCAGCTCTCCCCATTGGGGGATTGGGGAGGGGGCTGTGCCTCCAGGAAGGGGCTTTCTCCCCTGACCTCCGCAGAGCAGCCCCCGGCTCTTCCCAGCACCGGCCACCTCTGCGACCTCACGGCAGCTCTGCTTGCCTCGCTGCCCAAGGGGCCGCCTGACCATTGTTCCCCCCCGCAGAACATCCTTTTCACCCCCCCTGTGCTGGAGAGCCTGACGTGTCGCCAGAGCCAGGACGAGCTAAGACGCATCCTGATCGTCCCGGACCACCAGCAGCCCCTCCTGCGCGCCTATCGTGCTGCTGTCTGCAACCGGAGCGCCAGCCTGCGGGCCAGCTATTTCAGGCAGTTGGCCATGGAGATGAAGGACCAGCTGGAAGCTCACAAGGTGGTTGAACAGGTGAGGTGGGACGGGGCAAGGGGGGGGAGACTCTTCTGCGGCTGCCCCGGCCCTTGGCTCATCTCAGCATCCGGTGCAGTGCTGGGATGGGCACGTGCTGCCTAGGGACCTGTACCCGGCCGGAGGCTCTGAGAAGGAGAGCTCGTTCAGGGCTGCCGGTTGCAACCTGAGCCTTGGGTCTTGCAGCTGAAGCTGGACGAGGTGAACCACACGGCGGCCCAGAGCCGCCTCCACACCCTGCTGGAGGACTTGATGGAGATGGAGGAGGTGCTGAAGGACGTGGACATACTCTCGGCCCTGGCCAAGCTTCTCCCCAAGGGGGCCTGTGCTGCAAAAGCACCCCCCACCGCTCCCAACAGCACCGGCTCGGCCGGGAACTTCACCTCCGGCACCAATTCCAGCTCGGAGGAGGGCAGGGCCGAGAGCGAGCCGCCGGCCGAGGATCCACAAGGACAGTGCTCCGCGTTCGTGCAGCTCTGGGCCGGCCTGCAGCCCATCCTCTGTGGAAACAACCGGTAAGGGTCCCAGGGTGGCTGGTCAGATGGGAGCGTTGGCTTTGCTTCTGGGCCCGCAGGCGTGCAGGTGACCTTCGGAATCTGTCCCCCGCCTAGGACAATTGAACCCGAGGCGCTTCGGCAGGGGAACATGAGCTCTTTGGGGTTCACCAGCAAAGAGCAGCGCAACCTGGGTCTCCTGGTGCATCTCATGACGAGCAACCCCAAGATCCTGTATGCGCCGGTTGGCACCGAGGTGGATAAAGTCATCTTGAAGGTGGGTGGAGGTCAGGGACAGGTGGCTTTTGCGTTCGAGGTTGCGCTTGGCTGATGGGTCTGTTGATACGTCCCTCCCTCTCCACAGGTGTAACACACACACACATACACAGTGGTGTCTCCACTGTTTTGCACTTGGCCTTTTCAGAGGCACCTGGCTGCCAACTCCAAGAAGAAGCTACCTGAAAAGAATCATAGTTATGTCCCCTCGATTCTTTTAATATCCCACCTGCGAAGTTCCTGGGGTGTCCTTGGGCCTGCGTACGCTTGCCTTGACAGGGCGCTTCTCCCTCCCCTCCCTGTGCTGCAGGCCAACGAGACCTTTGCCTTTGTTGGGAATGTGACGCGCTACGCCCAGGTTTGGCTGAACATCTCTGCCGAGATCCGCGGCTTCTTGGAGGAGGGCAAGCTGCAGCAGTGGGTCAGCTGGCTCCAGCAGGTACGGGGGGCTGCTGCCAGCTTGGCCTCCCTGCCCACCCTGGGCAGCAGTGAAGTGGGCAGAGCAGGGGCCTGGCAAGAGAGCCCCCTTATGCCAACCAGCCCAGCTGAAGCCAGAGCTTCACTCTCAGCTCTGTTTGGCCCCTGCAGATGGCGGCTGACCTTCACAGGCACCCTGAGATCCTGAACGTCTCAGACAGCATCCTGTTCCACAACTTCATGGAGAGTAATTTCTCTTTGTCCAACACCAGCACGCTCCTGCAGCAGCTGGACACGATCGACAACGCTGCCTGCGGCTGGATCCAGTTCATGTCCAAGGTGGGTCTCTCAGCCGGAAAAGCTGAGGGTCCAGCTGGGTTCCTACTTGGATGGGAGACAACGAGGAGGCCCCAGGGTTGGAGTTAGACTGGGAAGTCAAAAAGGAGGTGCCAGAAGAGGGCACGGCAAGACTTTTTTCAATATGTAAAGATTTAAAATATATCTTTGTATGGTGCAATTCTATAAAAAGTCATGATTTAAAACAGGAAGAAAGTATTTAAGGCTTGTATTTTAAAAAATGCAAACTCCCAGAATATGCTTTTGCTGTAGAAATTGAGCATAGGAGCTGGCAGAGGTTGGTTTTCTATGTGTCTCCATTCTCTCGTTGGCCTTGCTTTCTTTGTCTCCAGATGGCAGGGACTTTCTGCCGCCCCTGGCTTGGGTTCCTCGGCTCGTGCCTCTAGAACTGGGGCTCTCACATGGCAGGATCCCCGTTGGGTGATTCTCTGAGGGAAAACTAATTCTTGGGGACCGAAGCCATTCCCAAGCTTATGGTCTCTGCGCCTCAAAGGAATCCCATTGTCCCCTAGGTCAGCGTGGACATCTTCAAGGGCTTTCCGGACGAGGAGAGCATCGTGAACTACACCCTGAACCAAGCCTACCACGACAATGTCACCGTCTTTGCCAGTACGGTCCTTCCTTGCCTCTCACCTTCCTCCCTTGCAGCTCGTTCACCCGAGTAGCAGAACCGCCAGTTCGAGCGCTGGCACTTCTGGGCCAGGACTGGCCTCGCTGTAGCAAAGGGGGAATAGTTTCTAGATGCACCCTTCAGATATTTTGGACTACAACTCCCATTATCCCCAGGATGTCTTGTCCTGGTTGAAGAGGAACGGTGGAGCCAAGGGCTTCAGCACTTTGGACAGCTCCAAACTGATTTATTCCATGTATTGATTTGCTGGTTCCAGAACGTTGTATCTCAGAGTTCCCTCTGTGTCTAAGGGTAATAGGCAGAGAGATAGAAATATGGATTTACGTGTGTATTTATTTTAGAGGACACCCGACTCCAGGTGGCTTACATGATATATAAAAATCCACCCTGGAGCTTCAGCATCCTGTAATCTTTCCAAAGCCTCTCCAGACATTCTGAAATGTCAGCTGTTTTTCTTGCTTCTTTCTCTCGCTCGGTTCCCTCCAGACTGTGGGCCTCACCAGGGAATTGGAGCACCTGCGTGGGGGTGGTTGGTGCCTTGGGAGAAGTTGACTTCTGGGGCTCCCACTTGAGGAGCATTGTCATGTCAGAACGTCAGGCTGACCTTTGAAGTCAGGAGGGCTAGAAGCTTTGAGCAAATCAAAACTGAGGGTCTGTAGAGGCGGTTCTCGTGCAGCAAATAATAAACCCACCAGTTCCACGCAGGACTTAATCGCGAAAAATTCCCTTGCCCCAAGTCCCTACTTCACAAGGCAGGGGAAACAAGACAGCGGAGTAGATGGCCTCTTGGTTGGATCCAACGTCCCAGGTCAACGCGTGGCCTGCTTGGGGACAGACCCAGCGTCCTTGTGCTTCTTCCACACCCCTTATGGAGTATTTTCTTTTGTCTTCTCCCCCAAAGGTGTGATCTTCCAAACCAACAAGGATGGCAGCCTCCCACCTCACGTCATGTACAAGATCCGCCAAAATTCCAGCTTCACGGAGAAGACCAACGAGATCCGCCGGGCATATTGGAGGCCTGGACCAAACACCGGGGGCCGTTTCTACTTCCTTTATGGCTTTGTCTGGATCCAAGGTGAACACACCTGTTTTTTTCGGTGCCTGTTAGAAAGATTGGCTAAATATATGCTCCATTTTACTATCCTAATGTCTGTGAAGTTGTGTCCTTTGACTGTAGGTTAATTAATCCATGCTTCAGTAACACTTCCTGACCCTTTATTTCATTATTCATGCACTGAAGAGGCAAGTCACCTCTTGAGGCCAATTTGGATACCTTCACAGCAGCAGAAATCAGTACAATGAGAAATATGAGCATAAATAGAAGTGCTTTTCTCCTTCCAAAGACATGATGGAGCGCGCCATTATCAACACCTTTGTCGGCCGCGATGTGGTCGAGCCTGGCAATTACGTGCAGATGTTTCCGTACCCCTGTTACACCCGTGATGAGTGAGTCCTGTTCTGCATAAGACGTCCTGGGATGTGGTGCTTCCTTGGACAATAGTGGGGAGGGCATCTTCTCTGAAAGCCTGTCTTAACCCCCCTCCCATTTTGGGGGGTAAACCCTGCCAAGGAAAGGGCAGTGTTGTGCTCTGGAGGGGAACGGGAGCTGCTGTTGACATGGCCGCTGCCTCGCTAGAGCAATCTTCTTCGTGGCCCATCTCATCCTGAGGTTGACTGGGGGTGGTTCCTGGGCTGTGGACGATGCTCCCCATTTCCTTTCCTCCAGTTTCCTGTTTGTGATTGAGCACATGATGCCTCTGTGCATGGTCATCTCCTGGGTGTACTCGGTCGCCATGATGATCCAGCATATTGTTGCAGAGAAGGAGCACCACCTGAAAGAGGTAAGGCCGCAGGGCGGTTTGGGCGGGAGGCAGAGCCTGCGGCCTGCGCTGCTTCCCAGGTAAGGAGGAAAGGAAAGAGATCTGGGTGCGGTCCGAGGAAGCGGAAGGCTCTCCTGAAAGGCCGGTGGTTCGTTCGATGCTGCAGTGGGGGCCAGCCGGGCTGATGAGAGGAAGCGGGGTGGCTATTTCAGAGTCGGGGGCGCTCGTGGAAACGGCCAGCCCCCAGGGAGCCACGCCCTGGCCCCGAAAGGGAGGCCCCAGGGCAGGCGCCCTGCAGACTCTCAGGGTACAGATAGCAGCGCAGTGAACCACCCTCTCGAACTGGGGCTGGAAGTGCCCTGAGAGGGGGGCCCTCTAGCTGGCTGGTTTCCGACTTTTAAGCCGGGGCACTTTCCAAGCCTGAGTTATCCCTTCCGTGCCACGTCCCTGCAGCACCCCTTCGCTTGCCTCCAGTGCCAGGAGCCCCTTCCCCTTCCGTCGCTGGCCTGGTCGTGTCCCTTTGGTCGCCCTGTTTAATGAGAGCGTGATGAAGTGCCAGGGCGGCGAGCCAGCAAGGGAGCCCGCCTTCAGGCTGGTGGCTGCACCCCTGCCAAGGAAGAGGAGAGTTGGCAGAGGTGCCAGTTGCAAGGAGAGATTCCGTCCAGGTGGGCAGGCGGGCAGGGAGAGGTCCTTGCAAGAAGATCTCCTGTCCACAGTGATTTTGGCTTGAAAAGAAGGCTAAAGTTCCCATCAACCTGCTTGGTGATGACCTGAGTGCCAAGGGCTTGTCAAGTCTAAAGAGAGAAATTCAGAACTGGAGCAATTCATGAGAGCATTGGCCCTTAAAAGGGCAAATAGACACGTATCAGGGTCCTGTATGCAAATCCCTGCCATGGTTTCCAATTGTGGGTTAGGGGAGAGCCTTCCTTTGCTCCTTCTCAAGAAGTAGTTCCCTCCCCCTTTCTGCCAAAAAAGAAAGTTAAGATTTTGTTTTAAACTGAAGGTTTGAGTAGAGGGGGGAAGGCAAGGGCTGTGAGTCTCGGAGATGCTGTCAGAGCTCCTGAGAAATGTTCACACAGCATTCAAGCTGGTCTTTCCAAAGGCTAGACAGCTTTGGGCACGAGGCGAGAAGGCACGGCAGGCTGGAGCGGCCAGGTAAGGTGGGAGTCTGACACGCCTTGGATGGGGGCTGCCTGGCGGATGCTGTGATGCCGGCCGTGCAACACAGGTCTCTCTGGCTGACGCGGTGCCCTGTGGGGAGCACCGGATGGGGCAACGGGGCTGATCCCGGTGCCTGTGCCTTGCAGGTGATGAAGATGATGGGGCTGAATAACGCGGTCCACTGGGTAGCATGGTTCATCACAGGCTTCGTCCAGCTGTCCATCTCGGTCACAGCGCTGACCGCCATTCTCAAGTACGGGAAGGTCCTTATGCACAGCGACGTGGTCATCATCTGGCTCTTCCTGGCCATCTACGCTGTGGCCACCATCATGTTCTGGTGGGTGCAAGGAGGAGGGAAGGGCAGCAAAGACCGAGCCTGGCGGGATGACCTGGCCGGCCGTCACTTTTGGCCTTCGCATTGAGGACATGGGCCGTGCTCCTCTGGCTTCCGTTGTGGACCTTTGCAGAAGTCGGAGACGTGGTCTCCCGCCTCCCAGGGCACCGCCCTGCTGAGCAGAACGTGCAGCTCCCTCAACCCAGCCCCCCGGCTGAGGGTGATGGGTTGGGGAAGCCTGCTTAGCTGAACCTGTTTCCCCCCTTCGCAGCAGGGTGACCTCAGTCCCCCTTTTCCCGCAGCTTCCTGGTCTCCGTGCTCTATTCCAAGGCCAAGCTGGCCTCGGCGTGTGGCGGGATCATCTACTTCCTCAGCTACGTCCCCTACATGTATGTCGCCATCCGGGAGGAAGTGGCCCACGACAAGATCACCGCCTTTGAGAAGTGCATTGCCGTGAGTCCCCGGGGGAGAGGCGGGTTTCCTTGTGGTGGGGGTGGCAGCAGAAGCCTCTGAGGCGGATCCGGTCCCCTTTTCCTGCTGCAGCCGAGCAGAGCCCCTGGGGCTGTGCTGCCCTCGGTGGGGCATAGGACTTGCACGGGAGGGGCAAGACTGAGGCGCCTCCAGATGTTTCCTAGCCCCTTCTAGGAGGAGTTTTTCATTCTTGCCCCCCCATTTCTCCCCAGTCCCTGATGTCCACCACGGCCTTTGGGCTGGGCTCCAAGTACTTTGCCCTCTACGAAGTGGCGGGCGTGGGCATCCAGTGGCACACCTTCAGCCAGTCCCCTGTGGAGGGGGATGACTTCAACCTTCTCCTTTCCATGATGATGTTGATCATCGATGCCGTGGTCTACGGGGTGCTGACGTGGTATATCGAAGCCGTGCACCCAGGTATGGGGCTTTGGGGAGCTCGGGGGTCTTGCTCACTTTCTCTGCCCCCTGCCAGCTCCAGCTGTCACTCTGGCAGGTGGGGAGGGTTGAGATCCTCCAGCAATGGTTCTTGGCCCACTGCTGTGCCAACTTGTGTTTCTTTCCCAGGAACGTACGGGCTGCCCCGGCCTTGGTACTTTCCGCTGCAGAAGTCCTATTGGCTGGGAAATGGGCGCACCGAGGCCTGGGACTGGTCATGGCCCTGGTCCCAGATGACCCACCTAAGTGTCACAGAGGAGGACCAAGCATGTGCCATGGAGAACAGAAGGATGGGTAAGAACAGTGGTGGAAGCAGACCCAACATGGGGCATGTTCGGCATCGCGTAGAGAGCTACCATTCATTTGCATTAGAGAAGCGGAAGAGAATTGCCCCTTGGTGCCCTCCCCACACCAAACGCCTTCTGGTGCGTGGAAGCCTCGAGAAGCGCCAGGCACCCCTATGCCCGCAGCGCGTGTGATGACCTGGCCAGGGTGCAGAGATGGTCTGGAAAGACCGTGCTTTCTGGCGGGAGGCCTAACGGATGGGCCCTCTCTGTCCTGTGCTCTTTGTTGGCACGCTGCAGAGGAGAGCCGGGGCATCGAGGAGGAGCCCACCCACCTGCCCCTGGTGGTCTGCGTGGACAAACTGACCAAGATCTACAAGACCGACCAAAAGCTGGCTCTGGACAAGCTGAGCCTCAACCTTTACGAGAACCAGGTGGTGTCCTTTCTGGGTCACAACGGCGCCGGCAAGACGACCACCATGTGAGTGTGTCAGCTGGAAAGCGGGGAGAAGCCCCCTTCCATGGTTGGCAGTGGGAGGCAGGGAGCGGGGGCTCCGTGTCACCATATCCCCTCCTGCCTCCCCACTCAGGTCCATCCTGACAGGCCTTTTCCCCCCAACCTCTGGCTCCGCCACCATTTACGGCCACGACATCCGGACGGAAATGGACGAGATCCGGAAGAACCTGGGCATGTGCCCTCAGCACAACGTCCTCTTTGACAAGCTGACCGTGGAGGAGCATCTCTGGTTCTACTCGCAGCTGAAGGGCACCGCAGAAGAGGAGATCTGCAAGGAGATGGCCAAGTAGGAGCCTCCCGCAGCACCTGTGCGCCCCGGCTGGGCGAGTCTTCCCGGAAGGGCTCCCCAAATGGAGTGAGTCCCTGGGAAGACGGAGCCCGCCTTGCTCTTGTCCCCACAGGATGATCGAGGACCTGGAGCTGACCCACAAGTGCCACTTCCTGGTGCAGATGCTCTCTGGAGGGATGAAGAGGAAGCTCTCGGTCGCCATTGCCTTCGTGGGGGGCTCGCGGGCCGTCATCCTGGACGAACCCACTGCTGGCGTTGACCCCTATGCCCGCCGAGCTATCTGGGACCTCATCCTCAAGTATAAACAAGGTGAGCCTGCCAGGCCCCAAAGACGCCGGCCTGGGCCTGCTTCTTCGGCACCTGTGCAGCTTGGCCCCTTGGCCTGAGTTATGGGGAGGCCCCGGGCCCCGAGCCTCTTTTTCTGGATTCTCTCTGCGGTGCAGTTGGGGGGCCAGAGAGTTTGGGGAGCCCCCTTGGAGCACCAAGCAGTGCTGCTTGGTCTGCCTGGTGCCGGTGGGTCTCCATTCTCCTTCCACCTTTATGGGCTCTTGGGGGGTCTTCCTGCTCCATGTGGCCCCTGCGCCTCTTCTGCCACCCCAGGAAGGACCATCCTCCTCTCGACGCACCACATGGATGAGGCTGACCTCCTGGGGGACCGAATTGCCATCATCTCCCATGGGAAACTGAAATGCTGTGGCTCGCCGCTCTTCCTGAAAAGCACGTACGGGGACGGGTACAAGCTGACAGTGGTCAAGAAGCAGTCGGACTCCCGGACCAACACGGGTCAGTGGCCCCGCCAGCCCTCCTGCGTCTGAATCATCACCCTTTTAGCTGGAGCAACGGTGACTCCGGCTTTTTTGCAGGCAGGAAGTCCTCTTGCCTCCTTGGCCTTTGGTACTTAGGTAGACTTCCCCTGAACAGGGAGGTTCACCTTTGCAGCCCCATGGCTTTCCTTTGCCTGTTCTGCAGCTGTTACGGCAGCTGCATAATGGTTAAAGTTGCGAGTTAGGTGAAAAAGCATCTTCTTTCCCTTCCGTGGCAACCGCTGGGCAGATTGGTCTGGCTAACGCTCTCCTTCCCTCCGTCAGAGGCCGGGCTCCCCTGGAGCCCCCCTTGCCCCTCCGCCGTCAGCCCGTGCTCCGAAGAGCGAGTCACCCAGTTCATCAAGAAGCACGTGGCTTCCTGCATCCTCATCTCCAACACCAACACGGAGCTCTCCTACATCCTGCCCAGCGAGGCCGTCAAGAAGGGCTGCTTTGAACGGCTGTTCCAGGCAGGTGCAGAGATCCCACGCGGGTGCAGAAGCCAGAGCAATGGCAGCGCGGGAGAGGCAGGAGAAAGCTGGGAGGGCTTGCTTTTAACTGGCGGGCTTCTTCCTTCCCGGGGGGTAGAAACACAGAAGAGAGGCTTGTGACCTCTGGGACTCTGTGTCCTTCACCACAAGCTAGTCCTCTTGAAAGGGGGTCCTTGCAACCCAGATACCCCCTGTCAGTCTCAGTGGGACTCGCGAGCAATGCAAATCTCGCAGTGGATCCCCGGAAGAGTCTAGGGAGGGTCCCGTTGTTGCCACGGACCGAACTGATAACAGCCTCCCCCCGTGGTTGCAAGGGGTAGGCTACCCCTGAGCCTGGAAGCTCAGGGCTGGTAGCCACTGATAGCCTTCCCTACCTCTGTGAATTGGTGAAACCAGTTTAAAGCAGTGAACGTGCAGGCTTCTTCGGGAAGGGAACAAGCCACTTCCTTTCGCCCTACTCTGAAACGGTAGTTGCTTGACTGAGGCCTGGGCATGGAAACATTTACAGCGAGATAGTATGCACAAGAGGGTTGCTTTGGGCTGCCCCCAAGTGCACGCAAGGAGCAGACCCCCCATGCGAACGAGCTTCGGTTGGGCTTCCGCCCATCCCTGATTTCCTCCCGCTCTGTTTGGCAGCACCTGGAGCACAGCTTGGATGAACTGGACCTCACCAGCTTTGGTCTGATGGACACCACCCTCGAGGAGGTCTTCCTCAAGGTCTCAGAAGAAGATCAGTCCCTCGAGAACAGCGATGCTGGTAAACCGGAGGAGGGGACAGAAGCTCCCCGCCAGCGGGGGTTTCCTGGGGCACCCGGGCAGCCTTCCTCACTTCTGCCCACCCTTGCAGACATGAAGGAGTCCAAGAAAGACACTTTTGCACTGCCCAGTCCCTGCCTCGGCCCCAAGCCCGAAGCCAATGGCCAGCCCGCCCTGAGGTCAGAAAGGCCGACGAACCCAGAGGGCAATCTGGGGAACCTCCTAGCCTGCTCAGACCTGGCTCAGTCACGGGCGTCACTGCAGTCATCCTCCTCGGCCGGCTCCATACGCGGCGAGGAAGGCGGGCCTTACTCGGAGTTCTATGGGGAATACTCCCCCTTGCCCGAAAACCCACAGGACCCCGATAACAGCAGTCTGCAAGGTTCGTAGCCTGCGGAAAGTCTTGTGTGGGCGGGGAGGGCTGTGGGAGGGAAGCAGTCATTCGGAATGGGGGAGGGAGGGGGGAGGGGGGAGGGAGGGAAAGGCCGCCTGGTTCCTCCCTCCCTCCTCCCTCCTTCCATCGCTTCTCCTCTTCCTCCTTCCCCGACCCCGCAGACCAAGACGCTGATCCGGAGGAGGCAGCCCTGGCCGGGCAAGGCAGCTGCAAGCTGGAGGGCTCTTGGCTGAAGCTGCGCCAGTTTCACGGGCTGATCGTCAAGCGCTTCCATTGTGCCAAGCGCAACAGCAAGGCGCTCTTCTCCCAGATCCTGCTGCCGGCCTTCTTCGTCTGCGTCGCCATGACGGTGGCCCTCTCTGTCCCAGAAATAGGTATGGGGGATGCCCTGCCCTGCCCTGCCTGTCCACAGCGAGGAAGGCTGGCCGCTGGGGGGGCAGGAGCCCTCCTCCCCCTGCCCCCCAATGGGGCCCAAGGCTTACCCTCCGGAGGGCTCCTCTGTTGAATGAGAGCCAGAGGGGCGTTTCTGCGGAGGATGCTGAGCGTCCTCCCAGTGGCTGGACGTTTGGCTTTGGGTTTAGGGCTTCTGGGCTGAATGCTGGATTTTAAAGGGTGTTTAGGGATGGGGCAGGCAACTCCTGCTCTCCTGGGCCCTCTTTTCTGCTGCCAGAATGGGGAGTGTCCCTCTGCGGCCAGTGCAGTGGTTATGGCCTCCCTCTTGCTCTGCAGGTGACCTGCCTCCCCTCATCCTTTCGCCGTCTCAGTATCACAATTACACCCAGCCCAGAGGCAACTTCATTCCGTACGCCAACGAGGAACGTGGCTACCAGTAAGAGATGGGCACCTTTTGCACTCTCCCCACCCTGCCCCCCATGCACTGGCCGGGATCTGGTCCAGAGGGGCTCTCAGACCTGGACGGCTGGGCTGTGTAGGAAGGAGAACGTTTCCCCTTTCAGGGTAGAGAAGATCTGCCTCAGTGGCCATTCCTTAGAGGGGAATCCTCCAGGGTTTGGTTGGAACAGATGTCTGCTTTTCTCCTCCATCGTGAGAAAGTTCACCAGGGGCACACTGCATAAATCAGTGTTTCCCAGTCTGTGGCATTCAACGCCCATCATTCCCAGCCACACAGCCATCATCAGGGTCCCTGAGAGTCCCTAATTCATGCATGTGTAGGGAACTTAGCAGGCAGAGATGTTCCCCCAGTTGTGAGCAGGGCTGTAAACATAGCCGGCTGTTCAAAAGCCAGGGAAACCGTTGGCTCATGGGGCAACAGAGCTCAAGGCTTGATAAATACAATGGAACAGCCAGCTGCAGAGGCAGTAGATCTGCTCATGGATAATGGGACGGGCGAGTAAAGACAGACTCCTGAACTCTGCTTGGGGCGGGTCAGGGACAGGAAAGCGGGGGCTGAAAGATCCTCCTCCTCCTCCTCCTCCTCCTCCTCCTCCTTTTAGCAAGCCATCACCAGACGCCAGCCCCCAGCAGCTGGTGAGCACCTTCTACCTGCCCTCCGGCATCGGGGCCACCTGTGTCCTCAAGTCGTCCTTCAACAGCACGTTGGACCAGCAGGTTCAGTCCCTGAACCTCAACAGCAACGAGTCCAAGATGTTGGCTGCCAAGTACTTTGATGCCATGTGCCTGGACTCCTTCACCCAGGGCCTGCCCCTCTCCAACTTCGTGCCTCCCCCTCCATCCCCAGCCCCCTCCGACTACCCCTTCTCCCTGGATGAGGACTTGCTGCAGGCCTGGAATTTCACCACCTTCCCACCCACCGTTAAAGGTACGGGCTGGACTCGGCTGGAGGCTGGGCTGGAAGAGCAGAGGCTGACTCAGAAAAGGGCGCTTTGGGGTTTGGTGCAAGCCTGCGTGTCTTGCTGATTGGAAGAGGGGCCCTGAGGACGGGCTCTGGGACCCCCAGTGTGCTTGGAAGGCCGGATTGCTACAGAGTTGTCCGGACTCTCTTCCGCTCTTTAAACTGCTTTTCTGTGCGCAGCAACGGAGCCCTGAGTTCCCTCCAGCGGTGGGTGACACCCCGGTGTTGGCTTTTCTCCCCACCAGAGACGGTCACCTCCACCCCATCCCAGCCCAGTATCATCCACGAACCCATCAAATGTACCTGCTCCATGCAGGGCACCGGCTTCTCCTGCCCCAGCGGGGTGGGGGGGCATCCCCCCCAGATGAAGGTGGTGACGGGGGACATACTGGTGGACATCACAGGGCGCAACGTCTCAGAGTATCTGCTCTATACATCAGACCGCTTTCGGCTGCACAGGTGTGTGTGCGTGCATGGTGGGGGAGGCGGCCCGCCAGGAGGAGTTCGGGCAGGTCCCCGTAGAGCAAACGGTGCTCCCTTCCTGTCCCAGGTATGGCGCCATGTCCTTTGGCAACATCCAGAAGTCCATCCCAGCCTCTTTTGGGACCACGGCGCCCCCGATGGTCCGGAAAATTGCTGTCCGCAGCACCGCCCAGGTAGGGGCTCTGTTTACGTCTACCTGTGGCGGGCAGAACAGAAGCGCCAACCGGCTGGGCTTGAATGGGAGTTCATGTCCCAGTTTGACAGCGGAGTTCATCAGCTGCCAGGGGCTGATCGCCCTCTTCTGTGCCCGCTGCCCTCCTCAAGCCAAGCCCTCTGTTGGCGAGAGAACAGCCGGGTGCAAACGCTCCCCTCCCTGCACGTCCTTCCTAGGTGTACTACAACAACAAAGGTTACCACAGCATGCCCACCTACCTCAACGCCCTCAACAATGCAATCCTCCGCGCCAACCTGCCCAGTAGCCGGGGCAACCGTGCAGCCTATGGTGAGCAGGAAGGGCGGAAGGGTCTCCAGATGCCGGGGAGAATTGGGGCTGTGGCACTAAATTAGGCGGCTCTGCCTGTGCGCGTTCGCATCTGCTGCTCAAGCCGCGTTGGGCGGTCCAAGAGAGGAGGAGGCCGAGTTACCAGAAAGGGAATTGGGGAGGGGGAGGAGGTGGGCATCGGTGGGCCCGGCGGAGGAGCCCCTCCCGAGGCAGTCATGCCAGGCCCTCTCTCTGCCCTCCAGGCATCACCCTGACCAACCATCCCATGAACAAGACCAGCGCCAGCCTTTCTCTGGATTACCTGTAGGTATCCCTTTCCTCGGTCTCTTTCTTTTTCAGTCGTTTAAGGGAATGTGGTGGTTTCAGTCCGCCCTACTTCTCAGCGCAATTTCATCATGACTTGGGGGCAGCTTGGGGTGTTAGGTTTTACTTCTGTCCCACCTCCCCACTGAAGCCCCTCCCAGAGCAAAGGCTCGAGGGAGCCCCGTGGCCCAGAGCACCCACGGGGCTCAGCAGGAGGACCCTCGTCCAGGCCCCGGGGCAAACAGGGCCGGCTCCTGCAGACCAAGGGGAGCAGGGCCATGGAGCAGAGGGGCCGCGCCAACTTCTTCTCCTCTGCTCAGCCTCCAGGGCACTGACGTGGTCATCGCCATCTTCATTATCGTGGCCATGTCCTTCGTGCCGGCCAGCTTCGTTGTCTTCCTGGTGGCCGAGAAGTCCACCAAAGCCAAACACCTCCAGTTTGTCAGCGGCTGCGACCCCGTCATCTACTGGCTGGCCAACTACGTCTGGGACATGGTAGGCTGGGGAGGGGGCGGCTGTTTGCCCGTGTGGGCTGGCTGGGACCCTCCGGTGGCACGTTGGGGGGTGGAGGGGCGCACGGCTTTCGGGGGGCCAGGAGCAACGGCATGCTGAGGCTTCCCTTCCGCCTCCTGCTTCTTCCTCCCAGCTCAACTATCTGGTGCCAGCCACCTGCTGCATCATTATCCTGTTCGTCTTCGACCTGCCGGCTTACACCTCTCCCACCAACTTCCCCGCGGTGGTCGCCCTCTTCCTGCTCTACGGGTACATTGCGGTGTCTCGTGGAGGGTGTTGAGACAAGGGGAAGCCAGTGGGTCTGCCCTTGAGGCCACCATAAGGGTTAGGAATGAAGCCTCCACTTTCAGAGGCAGTCTACCTCTGAACTCCAGCTTCTGGGGGAAGGAGCTGGGACGGGAAGCTCTTCTCTTCAGAACTTGACCGGATCTCCTGGGGCTCGGGGGGCTTCTGCATCTTCCGGCTGGAGCCTGGTGCGTTTGTCCCCAACCTCCACCCTTCCTCCAGGTGGTCCATGACGCCCATCATGTACCCAGCTTCTTTCTGGTTCGACGTGCCCAGCTCGGCATACGTCTTCCTCATCGTCATCAACCTCTTCATTGGCATCACAGCCACCGTGGCCACTTTCCTCCTGCAGCTCTTTGAACATGACAAGGTGGGCAAGCCAGGCAACGGCCTTAAAAATTGGCTCCGGCCCATTCGTGTGTCCAGGGCTGACGGCCTGGCCTGCTTCTTGCATTTCCCTGCTCAGGCGAAGGGAGGCCCCACCCACCCATACCAAGGATATTTGGAGTTTTTTAAGTACTTTCCTTCGGTGGATACTGTATTTAAAGAAATACTCTTGCTTTTCAGTCATTTCCCTTAGCCATTTGGAGGGATTTTTCAGCAGAAAAGGAGGCTAAAATAATTGTTAAAAAATCAGTAAATGACTTGCATAACTCTTTCCCCTCAAATGCGGTGATGGAACTAGCTTCAGGTTTCCTTTTTTTGTTAAAAAACAAAACCGCGATGGAGATGCTTCTTGTTACATGAAACAGAGCCTCCCTGTGCAGAGCCAGTCTAGCTCTGAATTCTAGAGATAAATGATACCGGGGGGGGGGGGGGGGGCGGATGCTGCTGCAGCCCTTCCTTAGTGCCTTTTTCTCCACAGGACCTGAAGATGGTGAACAGCTACTTAAAAAGCTGCTTCTTGATTTTCCCCAATTACAACTTGGGTCACGGACTCATGGAGATGGCGTACAACGAATACATCAACGAATACTACGCCAAGATCGGTAAAGTTGCCCGTGGCGTTAGCCCTGCAATTTCTCCTCCCCCCGCTCTCTGTGCCACGATCTATTCCTGCAGCATTGCAAGCTTCAGAACACGTGCAGAGTGCTTTCTAATCTGGCTTGTTCAGTTGCAATTTGCCCTGGACTATCTGGGAGATCCAAGAGGAAGGCAGGCCCTGCACCTCTTGCGCTGAGCAAGAAAATGTTCGTTCAAGAAGAAAGGCGTCTCCGGGGCTTTGGGGTTTAACTAGCAAAATAGCCCTGGAAAGCAGGAACCAGCCTCTGGTGCCCCTCGGCTGGAGAGGCACCGAGCCGAATCCGCACCAGCTCCCCACCCCCGGAGGAAGCCCCTGGTTGTGGGAGTTTTCAGCCCCATCACCCCCCCATTGTGCTTCCGTTCCTTTAGGGCAGTTTGACAAGATTAAGTCTCCCTTTGAGTGGGACATTGTGACTCGGGCCCTGGTGGCTATGACTGTTGAAGGGTTCGTGGGCTTTTTCATCACCATCATGTTCCAGTACAACTTTCTCCGAAAACCACAGTGAGTGGAAGAGTAATTTCTGGGGGCGGGAGAGTTTCCTTCCCACCTGGTTGGGGAGGGTGGGAATTGTGGCCCCGCAAATCTGGAGGGGGCTGGGCAGGGGAAAGCTGGCACAATGCCACTGGAGGGGTGCAGTCTACAATTGAAAATACAGCTTCTTTGCCCCACCCCCACCCCGCCTTCCCAGGCGCCTTCCCGTGTCCACCAAACCCATCGAAGATGACGTGGACGTGGCTGCCGAGCGGCAGCGAGTTCTGCGTGGGGACGCCGACAACGACATGCTCAAGATTGAGAACCTCACCAAGGTGGGGAGGGTCAATTTGAGGCAGGTTTGGCTGGAGCAGGGGGCCCGAAGCCTCAGCCTGCCCTCTCTGAACACAGGGGGAGAACCCAGGTGGGATTTGGGGGCAGGAGAGGGATGCGAGCAGGCTCTCCTGCAGGTGGCAGTCCCCCAGCCCCCCAGACCAAGGGGAAGCTCCTTTTGCCCCGAGGCTGAGGCGGCTTCTGTTTTTGCCCCTCACTGGGCACCAGGTGTACAAGTCCCGCAAGATTGGGCGCATTCTGGCCGTGGACCGGCTGTGCGTGGGTGTCCGGCCAGGAGAGTGCTTCGGCTTGTTGGGCGTCAACGGGGCAGGGAAGACGACCACCTTCAAGATGCTGACAGGGGACGAGACCACGACCAACGGCGAGGCCTTCATCAATGGGCACAGGTATGCCTGGGGGGCGGGGATGGGGCTGGCGAGTCCCCCGAGAGTGGGGTGCACAACCCACCTGCCGCAGGGTTCCCCGGGAGCGCAGTTGCTGCCCCGGAGCTGATTTTCCCCCCCTCTTCTTTCCTCTTGGTATAACCGGTCATTCTGTTGGGGAATTGGCTGCCCCAGAAGGGGCTGTGGGTGGGACACCGTTAAAATGGGGCCGTTGGCACACAGAGCCAGAGAGAGGAGGCTGTGAGTGCGTGGGCCAGTGGAGCCTCCGTGGGCAGGCAGTTCTGTTCTGATCTGCTCATTGCAAGAGAGCCGCCAGAAAAAGAGGATCTGCCTTCCCGGTGGCTTTTAGAATCCCGTGGCGATCTTACACTTGCGACTCTTGTAATATTTTCTTAATCCATTTGTTCTCTGCTTTATTGGTTACCGCTAGCTGCTTTGAGCACTGGGTCCCTCCTAGAACACCATTTTCTTTTGAACGGGGCTGTGCTCTGAAACCCCTTTCCTGCCAGCCTGCCCTTCTGGGGCCTGCCGGGGCATCCCGGCCAGGCTGGGCTCCATGCCGTGCGCTCAGACCGGCTCTCGGCTTTCACAGCATCCTGAAGGAACTGCTGCAGGTCCAGCAGAGCCTGGGCTATTGCCCGCAGTTCGACGCCCTCTTTGACGAGCTGACGGCACAGGAGCACCTGGAGCTGTACACGCGGCTGCGTGGCATCCCTTGGAAGGATGAGGAGCGGGTGAGGGAGCAGCAGGAGGGGGTGGCTGAGCGACGCCCTTCGACCCCCCAGCTTTCCTTGCTGAAGTAGAAGGCGGCAGCTGCTGCTGCTTCACATGCAGAAAATGAGTTGCTGGAACCCACCCCCAGAAGACAGGAAGGGGGGGAAGAAGGCTAAGGGAAGCCCCCAGGTTCAGGCCTCTGCAGGGGCTGGGGTGCTCCTTGGAGCATCTGCAGGATGCTGGACGAGGTGGACCTTCCGTTGTTCCAGCGCGGCTGCGGTTGTGTTGATCTGTGTGGGTGTGAGACCCCTCTTCCCTTGCTCAGGTGGTTAAGTGGGCGCTGAAGAAGCTGGAGCTGAACAAGTGTGCCAACAAGCCTGCGAGCACCTTCAGTGGTGGCAACAAGAGGAAGCTGTCCACCGCCATTGCGCTGATCGGCTACCCAGCCTTCATTTTCCTGGTGAGGCGCAGCGGTGGAGCAAGGCCAGGGCTGAGGGTTGCACGCCATGCTCAGGGGTGCAGCCCTGGCCTCAGGAGCCTCCCCGAGAGGGTACTGGGCAAGTGAAGTCCCTAATTCTCCCCTCCGGTCCCCTCCCGGCAGGATGAGCCAACCACGGGCATGGACCCCAAGGCCAGGCGCTTCCTGTGGAACCTCATCCTGGACATCATCAAGACGGGCCGCTCCGTGGTTCTGACCTCGCACAGGTAGGCGGGGAGCCCCGTTTCCTGAGATGCCAGGGCGAGGGATTGGCTGGATTAGGGAGCCCGGGGGGCATGTGGATGAGTAAGGTGGCAGCAGCAGCAGCAGCTGCAGGGCACCCAAGAGCCAGGGAGCTGTTCCCCCTTCGTTTGGGGAGAGGGTGCCCCGGCTCGGCTCTTTCAGCGGGGCTTATCTTCTCTCAGCATGGAGGAGTGCGAGGCCCTCTGCACGCGGCTGGCCATCATGGTGAACGGGCGCCTCAAGTGTCTGGGCAGCATACAGCACCTCAAGAACCGGTGAGCAGAGGGCGGTGGGTGGGCAGAGCGCGGGGGCCTTTGCCTGACCTGCCAAAGCTGGCCAGTCGCCTCTCAGTCCTGGCCTGCGTGCGATGCCCAGATGTGGAGCAGACCCCCCCGAGTTCCCCCGTCCTGCCGGGAGCGTCTTCTGGCTGATGGGGAGGAAACATTCTCTCGCTCCTGCCAGCTGAGCCTCCGAGGCCCCTTCCCAGATGGCACTGGACAGCTGGCAGCTTTAAAATCCATCCCGGAGCCCTTCCTGTAGCTGGCCAGGAGAGCAGCTCTTGCAGTGTCCCCCTCCTCCCCTCTTGCTCCCGGACAGGTTTGGGGACGGCTACATGATCACTGTACGGACCAAGTCCAGCCTGAACGTGAAGGAGGTGGCCCAGTTCTTCAGCCGGAACTTCCCAGAGGCCGTTCTCAAGGTGTGGGCGACTCTTTGCTGGAAACCACGGGGGGGGGCAAGGAGGGGCTTCATCTCCACCGGCTCCCTCCGGGACGGCCCCTCCCATCACTCCCCACTGTGGGCTGGCTTGATGTGAGCTGTGACCCATTGCGTCTGGCCAACGTGCTCTTTCCCAAGACCTTTCACCACCTTGGAGAGGCTGGATGGCGGATGGGTGCCAGTGGGGAGCCCCAGGTTCGAGGAGGAGGAGGAGGAAGAGGGCAGAGAGAGCCACCCCCCTTGGGGTTTAAGAAATAATGAGCACAAAGCTACATCCCGTGAAAATAAGGAAAATATGCTATGAAAGGGGCAAAGGCCGAAGCAACCAGCCTGAGGCTCTTGGAGGTGCTTGGGCCCAGCTGGATCGGGACCCTGCCAGGCCAAGCGAGGAGGCAGCGGCGGCGGCACCAGCCTTCACCCTCTTCTGTCACCCCCAGGAGAGGCACCACACGAAGGTGCAGTATCAGCTGAAGTCGGAGCACATCTCGCTCGCTCAAGTCTTCAGCAAGATGGAGCAGGTGGTGGCCGTCCTGGGCATCGAGGATTACTCCGTCAGCCAGACCACGCTGGACAACGTGAGGGGGGGGCATGGCGGGTCCCCACATTCCCTTCGGCTGCCTGCTCTGTTGGGACATGCGGATTCCAGCCAGCTCTGCGCCTGGTGCATTGGCAGGGCGGCAGCGGCAGCTGGCTGAGGGTAGCGGGAGTTGTAGCCCAACACAGCCGGAGGGTGCCGGTCTGGGGGAATGCAGCCAGCCTGGCGCAGGGTCCCCCCCCGGGCCCCAGATTTCCCATCTCCAGGCTGGAACTCCCGGGGCCTCTCTGAGGGGCTTTTGGCAGGCGGGAGGTGACTCAGGCCCTGACCACAGCCCGGGGGTCCAGCCTGACTTTGCAGCCTCCTTTCCAGGTGTTCGTAAACTTTGCCAAAAAGCAGAGCGATAACCTGGAGCAACAGGAGAGCCTCCTGCCCTGCTCGATAGAGTCCCCTCTGCAGCGCCTCCTGAACCTGCTGCGGCCCCGCGGGGCCCCGACGGAGCTGCGGACCATGGTGGTGGAGGAGCCCGAGGACTTGGAGACAGACGACGAGGGGCTGATCAGCTTTGAGGAGGAGCGGGTGAGGCTCCTCCACTGGGAGTCTGTGCGTGGCCGAGCCACCTCGCGCTACAGGGCAGGGCAGAGGAACGCCCACGCAGCAGGGTGGGGTCGGCCACTCGGCCGCCCAGGGGGCAAAGACGGTGGCAAAGAGGCCTGTGGGGTTGGCAGCCTCTGTGGCGCAGCATTAACACTTGCCCTGCTCTCTTCCCCCGCCCCACAGGCGCAGCTCTCCTTCAACACTGATACCCTCTGCTGAAGATGGAGGGGACACAGCCCCCTCCCTTGGCTGTGCGACCACCAACCCCTTCCCGCTTCGTGGGTGCCGCCCTTGGCCTCTCCGTCGAGTGAGCGGGAGCTTCCCGGAGGCGGGGGCAATGAGAGGAGGCATCGCCCAGCCTTTGACCTGGGTGGGCCCCCGAGAGAGGAGCTGGCCGTGTGCAGTTGAGCAGATGGCCAGGGCCAGAACGCCGCATGCGAAGACTCGGGGAGGGGCGTTTGGGCAGAGGAGAGCTGCCTCCGAGCCCCACCTGAACCCTGCAGTTTTGGGCATTAGTCCCCGGAGAGACTGCGTGCTGTTGCACCTCGCTGCCTTTTCTGTTTGGCCGCCCTGGATCGGACTGCGGAGGGCACCGGCTGTGCTGCGGAGGAAGCCTCACGGGGCTCCATCTGCCCTTCCCAAACGGGAGGCGCAAGATGCCAGAGGGGGCCCATCCTTCTGGAACAAGTCTCTGGATCGCTTCGGGGGGGGGCTTGTCCATCCCCCGCAGGGCGTCCCTGCGGGCAGGCCCCTCCCTCCCCCTGCCCTCAGCCCAGGGCCACGGTCCCGCTGCCCGTTCCGTGCGGGCTTGGAAGGCGCTGCGCCCCAGGCATCCTGCTAAAAAGGAAACCGACCGACCGACCCACCCTAACCCCGGAAGCAGCCCGCGGGAGCGCACCTGGCCCCGTGAGCCTCGCTCTCCGTTTCCTCTAACCCAGCTTGGAGCTTTTTGCTATGTTAAAGGTAACCTTCTTTCCGATTCTGTCCTTTAAAGCATTAAGTGACTCGACCGGACTGAAAGCTCCCAAAACGGCAGAGGCCTTCCGGAAGCTTTTCCACCGAACCTCCTCTGCTCGCGTCCTAATTTGGCACGGCGTTAATAGGAAGCCTCCAGTAGGATACTGAGTTTATCTTTCAGAAGCCCCCTGGCCAGGGACGGTCTCCAAGGAGGGCCTGGCATCAGGTCTCCTGCTTCTAACCATGGAGGCTCAATTACGTGGTAACCATGAATAGCTGCCGGTGGGCCTGTACAGTTGCCTCTTCGCCCAGGCAGCCCAAAGTAGCTGGGAGAGCCTTCTCCAGCTTCTGGAGTCGCTCCAGATGTGCGGGACTTCAACTCCTGATGCCCCAGCCAGGTGGCTTAGGAAGATGGGAGCTGTAGTCTAACCTGCCAGATGGGGCTGCAGTTGGAGAGGGCAGGTCCGTGGTCCACCCGTCCTTTCTTGGTTGGGGAGTGGCACCACCCGCAGCATTTGCCGTATTCACCCACCCCCGGCTGAGTGCGCCTTGCACCACAGAAGCCACGAGACCAGCTGTGGCTTCCCAACGTTTTTAACCCCAGTCGAAGAGGGAGAGGTGCTGGAAGACCCTTTGGAGTCCGAGCAGGGCCTGGCTCCCTTCTCAGCTCGGCCACACAGGAACTGCAGAGCTTCTTAGCGCAGAACGAGTGTAAATTGTATTTTGAGAAAGATGAAGATTTTAGACAAAGACTGCATTGGTTTATTTTCTGCTTGGCAAGCACAATGTTTTTTATTCACTGGACAGCCAGGGAGGGGTGCGAATGCGGGTAGGTACCCAAGCAGTGTGGGAATCTGGTGGCGAGGATGGGACTGTGCACGTTCCCCCATCTCCCCTCCCCAAGCACAGCTGTCGGGCAGCTGGCCTTGGCCCGCCTCTCCCTGGTCCCCCCGTTAGGGAGCTGAAAGCAAAGGGGAGACATCAGGCCGCCCGCAAACAAAAGCCCGCTAGGGAGGACTCTGTGCTGAGCTCGGCCGACGTCTGCTCTGCCTGCCCCCAGCCACTCTCTCGGCCCGACCCCTGGCGTGGGGGATCCTGAGCCCCACCGGGGCGGCTTGCAAGGGGAGTGCCTGCGGTTGGCCTTTGCAAGGAGCCCGTACATTGCTAGCAAAAGAACCGGAAAACCCAATGTGAAAAATAATTATTGTTTTAATAAAAAGATTATGATAACCTACTGGTGTTTGGCAGAGGATTTTGTGGGGGTGGGCTGGGATCTGTTTTGCAACGCTGAGCCAGAGCAGAGAACAAAACCAACCCCAAAAATGTCCTCGAAGGGGATGCCAAAGCTGTGACGGGTTTGATTTTTGTGTGGGGAGGAGTCATGTGCCAAGTTGTGTGGTTTTAAGGGCAACCCCAGTCCTGTGAAGTGGGAGGCTGAACCTCAGTCTTGGTTCAGCCCATGTTTGCATGAATCATTCCTGTCCATCAGTCTATTGGGTGAGTCATTCTCCTTGGGTTGATTTTTTTTTTTAATTGTCCTAGAATACCCACAACTTTCTCTTACGTGTATTTTGTGTCTTAACACATTTCCCCCTAATCGAGACAGGTTGGGAGCAATGGAAGTGCGCGGGGGCTGGTTTGAGCCTGCATTTCAGTCCTGGGTGTGAAAAGCTGACATTTTCAGCAGAGCCCTCTCGCCCTGGGTTTAACTGGAAGCACCTTCTTAATCTCTCAGCAGCTTTCAAAGGTCAGGTGAATTGTCCTCATATGCAGAAATAGGAGAGCTATTTTTCTGTCCTCCGAAGTGTGGCTCTCGCGCATCTGGCTTCTGAGGGCTGGGCAAAGGAGTGGGTTTATTTTCGGAAGAAGTCACACCTTGTCCCAGCTGCCCGGGGCCTGGAGATGGGGTTAAGAGAGGTCACTCGGAGGGTGTTGCTGGGTCTAGGGAGAGCTTTACCCGTGAAGGATGGGGTGAGAAACGGGGCCCGGCTGCTCTGCGCTGAGCGAACAAGACCAAGCATTTTGCAGCGGTCCCTCTGTTGCCCTGAACTCAGCCTGGGCCCTCTTTGATCTCGCTGTGTGTTTGGGGCTCCTAAAAAGAAAAGAAAAAATTCAGCCCTGAACAGAGAGTTGAGGTAGATTGTATATTACATGTGCCGTCGGCACTGTAGCAGCAAAACCCTTTTTTCCCCTCTTTTGGGTTACTCTTTACAAAGCTCAGCCTTCCTGCCACTGCAGTGTCTACCAGACGAATAAGGCAGGATCGATTCTCCCTCCCCTGTAACAATAGCGTTAGTATTGGCGTTATTTAGGTTTACATCCTGCCTTTCAACCCGAAGGACGTCAGCAGACAGTCTGTGAGGTCACAGCAGTCCCTCCGCGAGCACGACGGGTCGGCAAAAGGCAGTGCGGGAAGACGGAGGGGCTGCTCCCGGCGCTGCCCTGGGCGGCTCGGGCTCTGCTTTTCCGTCGCTGCCACCCAAGGGGCAAGGGAGCTCCTCAGATTGGGTGGCTGCAGGAGCAGGGCGTTGAGAGGCAAGGAAGAAAGAATGCAGCTGGTGAAGCTCGGAGAGGGTGTGTCAAATTTATAAAACAGACCGAGCAGTGCTGGACAGCTGCCGGGTTTCCCTGCTGGGGCCAAGACAGAATGGCGGAGGGTTCCAAGCTCCAGCTGTTTGTCAAGGTAAGACCCGCTCTGACGGGAGGCCCCTGGGCTGAACGTGGGGCGGGATGCTCCAGATGTGTGGCTCGGGCGCCGTTGCCAAAGCCACGGGTTGAACGCGTGAAGGGAGAGTCTAGAGGTCATCCGCCCAGCGTCTCCTCTCCTGACCAAGGTGCTGGAGAGCCCGTCAGTTGAAGGATAGGGGACAAGGGTCTCCCATCCATCCCCAGCATCTGGGCGTAGGGAGAGAGGGTCTCTGGACTGAGCCCTCCTGGTGCTTCTCCCCCGCCTGCATCCCAGCTCCCCTCGGCTTTGTCCCCTCCCTTGTGGGCCTACGAGAGTCCCCCTGGCTGCAGCCTCGGCTTTCCTTCCACCTCTGGAGGCAGGCCTTTGCACGCTTCTCGGTCCAGGTCAGAGCAGGACATCCGCACCCATCTCTCCCAGACCTTCCCCTCGACATCTGGCCGAGGGAACGGCAAGCCCGTTTTCTTTTTCTGTGCAACTGTGGAGTTGCGCCAAGTCCCTGTGCTCAGAAGAACGCCTTGCCCAAACTAGCTTTCCTCAGATGAAGCCCTGCCAGATCTCTGCCCTGAAGCGCCCTTTCTGGCAGAGAGAGCATCTCTCACCAGCCCGAGGTGTGGCGTGGCCTTTGGGTTTGGCCCGGGGACGACCCTGGGAACAACGAAAAGCTGCATCACTGGGGAGAGGGTTCCCTGGCGCTGCCCTGTGCGCAATGGAGCTGGTTGGGCGGGCGAGCGAGCAGACCGAGCACACTTGTTTCTCCAAAGGATGGATCAGGAAGTGGGCGTGAGGCTGAGGTGTCGGAGAGGCTCAATTAAGCAACAGCCAAATAATCTTCCTGTCCCACAAACGCCTGCGCTGATCCAAAAATAAAATGACTTGCATGCAGGGAGGGAAGGAACAAGCATGGAAGCTGGACTGAAATCCCAGCAAGTTTTGACAGCCTGTTGAAATGCGTCAAGGCATATCTCTGTTGGTTGACCTACTTCACTCGCTCACATCCAGCTCTGCCTGGGAGGATGGGACTTGTAGTCCCACACACGTGATGGGCACTGTGCAAGGAAAGGTGGCGTGGCGGTTTTAACTCTCGGATGGCGTGGCGGTTCCCGTGACGCCGCTTCTGCGGAGATGCATTTCCAGAGAGATGCGCTTGGCCTAGGGCTGCTTTTTCACCCCCCTTCCCTGCCCCATTTAGGCCAGCACTGATGGAGAGACCATAGGGCACTGCCCCTTCTGCCAACGCCTTTTCATGGTCCTGCTGCTCAAGGGCGTCCCCTTCACGCTGACCACCGTGGACACCAAGAGGTGAGACGTGCAAAGGACAGCCGGCGTCTTGCCTGCCCACCTGGTCCTTCGCTTTCCCCTTCAGTCTGCTTCCCCCGTCCTGGTGCCCCCCAGAATCCCTTGGCAGATGACGGGGATTCTATCCAACACATCTGGGGGCCACTGGGCTAGAAAACCTTCCCATGAGCCTGGCAGGGTGGTGGCTTCTCCCGGAAGCCCTTCTGGGTTTGGGGACTGTTGGGGACCTGCATCCGAAAAGGGAGGACTGGCTCTGCTGGGGGCTCTGCGTGCTCCTGGGTGCTGGGTATGTCCCTTGTGGGGATGCAGAAGGGGGGAGGAAAGCCCTCCCTTTCGCAGCGTCAGCCCCTTTTCTGACCCCCCTCCCTCCCAGGTCCCTGGATGTCCTGAAGGACTTTGCCCCAGGAGCCCAGCTGCCCGTCCTGCTCTATGGCGGGGAGCCCAAAACCGACACCATCAAGATCGAAGAGTTCCTGGAGGACACCCTGGCGCCCCCTGAGTAAGTGGTTGGGCCCCCCGTCCAGCTTTTGAGAGGGGCTGGAGCCCAATAGAAGGGAGGCTGGGACTCAGCAAGTTTCGCGCCCACTCTCCTTGCCCTCTTTTAAGCAACCCAGGGTTGTGCCCATTGCACAGATGGGGAGACTGGGCCAGGAGGCTCAGCAGTCAGCATTCCTCCTTCCCCCGCAGATTCCCCAGCCTGGCGCCCACCTACAAAGAGTCCGCCTTAGCCGGGAATGACGTCTTCCACCGGTTCTCTGCCTACATTAAGAATCCCACACCTGCTCAGGATGAAGGTAAGGGGGGGGGTTGGACTACAACTCCCATCCCCCCCAGCCAGCACGCGCAAAGGCCCTTTGTTGAGTCCGGTCATTTGGTGACCCAGAGAAAGGCTGTGCTGAGCCACGGAGGGTTCTCATCTATCAGCTTGTTTTGCTAAACAAGCCCCCATCTTAGAGGCAGTCTATCTGTGGATTTCTTAGCTCCAGCCTGCCCCAAAAGCTGACTTCTTGGGGTGTTTTTCCTACAGCCTTGCGCCGTGGCCTCCTCAAAGCCCTGCAAAGGCTGGACAAATTCCTGAACACCCCTCTGGACTACGAGCTGGCGCGCGACCCCCAGCTGGCCATCTCCTGCCGGCGGTTCCTGGATGGCGACCAGATGACCCTCGCTGACTGCAACTTGCTCCCCAAACTCAACATCGTTAATGTGAGGAGACCATGAGGAAGCCAGAACAAGGCGTCCCTCTCCTCTGGGCCCGCCGGCTCCACACGGGGCCCCCTTTTTCTGCTGCGGATTTCCTGGGGACGCAATTCCCCCTGGCTCTAGAGAGTCATGTCTCCTCTGTGTGCACCAGCCCTGCTCAAGGGAGGGATGGCCTCTTCTCACCCCACCCACAGCGGAGCTGTAATTATCTCAGAACTCAGCACAAACACAATTCAGTATCCTGAGAATCTCAACCTTCCGGTTTGGGTTCATCTTCACCTTGAAAACAAAGTGAGCAGAATAAACGGATGGCACATCCGCCCTCCGCTCAGGGAGGCCCTGATCTTTGCTTCCTTCTCCTCTCCTCTTCCGCAGGTCGTGTGCCAGCACTACCGCCAGGCAGGCATCCCCAAGGACCTGCAGGGCATCGGGCGCTACCTGGAGTGTGCTAACGAGGCCAAGGAGTTCCAATACACCTGTCCAAACCGCCAGGAGATCATCCAGGCCTACCGTGGTGTGGTCAGGCAGCCCAAGTAGCACCCTGGCTGGAGGAGGGGGCCAGCAACCTGCCTGGCCCCCGCAGCTCCTCCTTCCTCTCTCTCTGAGCCACCCAGCAGCGGAAGAAACTGGGGAGGCCGAGATCAGAGGGACCCCCTTAGGCACAGCTGTGCCCAAGACTCTCTTTAGGTGTGTCCAGCATCACTGCCCATCTTCCCTCCTGGCAAGGCAGTGGGTGCTTATGCAACGTGGCCAGGCACCAGCCCTGCTCTTGGGCAGCACTGGCGCAAATGCTGTAGTGATTGTCTGCAGACAGGTCCCTGGCTGGAAAACCTGGCTGGCTTCTCCAGATGGGTCTGCTCACGGTCTCTTGATCCGATTCAGCAAGGAAGACCTGACGGAGGCGAGATCAGCTCCCTGCCCCACAGCAAGGACGGGCTTAAAGGCCCGCGAATGGGTGGCATTCTTAAGCGACGTCCCACATCTGAAGCTGTGGGAGAGGAGACCCTTGGCGGAGAAGCCCTGCGCACGGCCTCGCTCCCAGGTGTCGGGAGGTTGTGTGGTGGCTTTGCATTCCTACATTTCTCTCTCTCCCCATCTAGGGCTCTTGTTAAGTATAACATCCCTCCCAAAATTTCAGACACAATAAATGTCTTTCCTGAAAATTAAATTGATGCTAATACTAATAGGGAATTTAGACTCAGTCGATTTTTGTGCCCTCAACAAACAGTTATCCTTCTGCAACTTCACTGTTGCAGAACTGATTAGAACTGAAATATTCTCTCCCTGTTATCCAACCCCCCAGCAGAATTTCTTCCCACTATTCCAGACTTCTGTTCCCCTGCCCAAAGAATCAGGCCCAGAAAGAACAAAATGGAAGGTGAGTAAAATCAAGCATTTATTATCAAAAAGAGACATTTGCACTAAATTCTCATTCTGTAATACAAGGAGTCCCCAGTTTAAGAACAAGTTCCATTCCCAAAGTTTGTCCTTAAGTCATATTTGTATGTAAGTTGGAACAATATGATTGTATAATACTGTATAACTAGTATTTTGTAATGAACTCGAACCATTGTGTAATTAACTTGAATTTTGCTACAGTAGGCTCCGTTCTTAACTATGGGCCATCCGTAAACTGGGCGTTCTTAACCTGGGGACTGCCTGTACATATAAAAAATACTTTTTACATGTCATGCTTAAATACTTTTTAAAACATCCATGAAGCAGTTTCTTGCCCTTTGATTGGAAAACAATTCAGGCATCTTCAAAATCTACCCCTGTCGGGATCTTCTTGCTAGAGCAAAAGGAGAAATACTGTCTGTATTAAGCATTGCTGTGGCACATTTTGCATGCTCAAAAGCCCCTTCCCTCAGCCGCTTCTGTACCAGCCCTGCGAGGGAGATCAGCAGAGTTATGCACAGAATGCAGTGGAAATTGACCGAGAGAGAAGCTGCTGCTTCTCCCGCTTGGAGCCGCTGAGAGACGCTGGATTTATCATCCCCTGCTAGTTGGGAATGATGGGAATTCAAGTCCAACATCTGGAGGGAACTAGGGAGAGAAGGCTAGCATAGCACATCGCCTTCATGAAAGAAACTCCCCTCAGAAGGCAACCCCTTTCCTCCGTTAGCAGAACAAGTGTGAAAGAAAAGGCGTGGCTCACTGGGCAGATTTCAAGAGGGCTGAGATGTGTGTGGCGGGTCAGCGCCACCCGAGCGAACGGTCCCGCGCGGCCCCAGTGGGTTACCTTCGGAATCCAGGATTAATCAGGGACTCTCCAGGCAGCCGTTTCTTACTCGGACTGGCCCCTCCTCTGCGCTTCTGCGGACTGAGGTCTGTGGGGGAAAAGCCGGGGGGGGGCAGAGAAATCACAGCACCATCTTCCTCGGGGAGACCAGGCAGGCCATGGGGAGACTTAGGGGGCTGTTCTGGGGAAGCTGCTATAGCAGGCCTGTCTTTGCAGCGGTTTGGAGCATCCAAAGAGGGAGCTGAGGGGCCCCTAGGGTTTTCCCGTAGGGTGGCATCAAACATTTGCACACACCTGACCCAGGGACTGTTTCTCCCTGCAGAAAATCACCTTTGCCCTTGGAAGGATCAGACATAAGCGTAACTGGGATTCCAGAATCTGGTTTTTCTGCCCTGGGAAACCAGATATTTTGGAAGGGAGGGGCTGGGCGCACAGCAGGGTCAGCTTGCTTCCCTCCCTTCCGGACTTTGACTGGGAGGGGCGGAAACGCACCCTCCTGGCTGGGTGTCACCCCTTACCTGCTTCCAAGAGAGTCTGGCTTGGCAAGATCTTCTTCCCAGGGCTCCTGAGGGCCACGGAGGTGGCAGCGGCCGCCGCGCTCTCTGGGGTGGGGAGGAGGAGGAGGAGGAGAAGCAGTCAGGCCGCAGTGCCCTCCGCTCTGGCCCATCTCCCCTGAACCCGGAAACCATCCGAGACCAAAAGGGGCCTCTTCCTTGGGTTGCAACCTGGCCCCTGGGCCACCTTTCTCCCTGAGGCAGCCACAGGGTGGGGGTTACGTGTTCCTTCAGACACGCTTCTGCTTAAACTGCCTTGGGCAGTTTATAGAGGGCCCCTGGGCCACCTTTCTCCCTGAGGCAGCCACAGGGTGGGGGTTACGTGTTCCTTCAGACACGCTTCTGCTTAAACTGCCTTGGGCAGTTTATAGAGAATTTCACAGATGCTTTATTCACAGAAGCACACACACACGCCATGCCTGCTCTTTGCTATCTGTGCATCTCGCTATGGGCACTCAAGGGCCAGGGGTCACTGCTCCATTTCTCTAGAAAAAAGCTGTGCTCTTCCTGCCTTGATGGCTGCTGCTTCTTCCTTTTTTTAAGTGATTTTAAAATGATTTCGTAATTATCCCTGGGGGTCTTGCTCCCCCGGCGGGAACGCTGCCGTTCTCCCAGCCCCCGTCCAGTCAGGCACCTTCCAGGTGTTTCTCCAGCGTCTGCACCTGCTCCACCAGGCCGAAGGTGAGGTCCTGGAGCTGCCTCCTGGCCTCGGGGAGCGAGGCTTTGTAGAGGTCGAAGGTCACGCTTTGCCCGCCGTCCTGGACCTGCAGCATGGCCTTGCCGTCGTGGAGGCTGAGGGTGGGCGTCTGGCCCTGCAAGATTTCTCTGCAAAGAGTCGAGCCATCACTGGCTCTGCAACTAAGCGCCGAGAGCAGCAAAGAGCTCTGGGGCGACTCTGCCGGAGACCAAGGAAGTGAACGAACTTCCGTTCTGGGGAGGTGAATGAGAGGATCTACGATGGCGCCACCTCTCCACGAGGGATGGCATTTTCCCCTGATTCGAGGTCTCACTTTCTTCATGCCCTGCTTGGAGCCACTCACTGGCGAAGTAGCCAAGACCGGTGGGGGGAAACCTCTCCAACCTCCGCCTCCCCTGCAGCTGGTGGAAAGGTGCAGGACCAGAGGCACCTTCCTCTGCCCACCAAAGCTGGCTGAGCCCCCAGCTGCCAGGAGAAAGGCGGGCCTGGCCGGCAGCTGTACTCACCGCAGTCTGGAGAGGGAGTCAGCCGGAGAGCCGGGCTCCTTCTGTGCAGAGAAGAAACAGCGGTGAATCCCCCCCACCCGGACCCACACACTCGCTGGGCTCACCCAACACATGGGGACGGGTCTTTAGCTATCCAGTGCAAAGGACCCCAGCCCAGGGAGGGCCAGAGGGGAGAGCAGCCCCCACCCTTCCGGACCTGCCCGTCCAGCTTCTCCAAAGGGACGCTGCAGCTCCAGAACTCACACGCGTCGGTCAGCCTGCAGGGAGGGAAGGGAAGGGAGACGGCTGCGGCCGAAAGGGGCTTCTCGGTGGCAGAAGCCCCCCACCCCCGCGCAGATGGTGTCTGGACAGGCTGATCGTTTCCTGCGCTTCTGAAGGCCAGCCTTGTCCTGCAGGGCTCCACGGGGGTGGGGGATGGGGGCACACAGTCCCCAAGGCGGCTCAGGGCCAGAGCAAGGGTGCCAGCCACTGGGAGGGCAACAGGGGCGCTCCCGATGCCCCACAGGATCCCCAGCAGCTGCGGCCCCTCCCTCCGCGCTCGCGGATCCGGCCCTTAATTGCAGGCGAAGAACTGCGCCGGCGCGGGGAGGCGTTTGCACCGCCAGCCAGCAGAGGTTGTAAAGGGGCGCTTCTCCAGGCCCTCTGCACACGCTCAGGGGCGGCATTTCGGCGCAGGCCAGGGAGGCGGTCGCCGGGGGCCTGATCCGAGCGCAAGAGGGTCCCGACGCCAGAGCGCCGCCGTCGCCGCCACCTCTGCACTTACCGCAGCCGCGGAGAGTCGCCGCCGCCGCCGCCGCCCTCGCAGAAGCAGAGGAACCGCCGCCCTCCGTGGCTCACCACGCGGAGGGGCCCCGGCGGCGCCATCGGAGCCTGGAACCAGCGGTCCCCGCCCTGCGTGCGCCCCGGCCGGCCGGCCGCTCCCGATCGCCGCGTCCGGACCTCGCCGGCGCGCTTCGCCGTGGCTGGGCTCCCGCTAGCCCCGGCGACGCAGCGGCGCCTGCCGGCCGAGCTCCGAAACGGCTGCTCCGGGCACCTCCGCCGGCCCTGCAGAGGGAGCTCTGGCTGCCCGGCGCCGGGCAGGGGACGGGGACGCGGAAGCCATGCCGCCCGCGACGGCCGCGAGCCCGGTGAGTGGGTGCCCCTCGGCGGCGCCCCGCTCGGCCAGCTGCGCCTCGCGTCTGAGCCGCCGACGGGGCTGGGAGGGGCGGCCGCCGGGCGCGGGGGAGTAGGGGGCGAGCGGGGCCCCGCTGGCCCGTGGATGGGGAGCCGCGCTGGGCGGCGGCGCCCGCCTTGACCCCGGGCGTCTCTCTCCTGCCCGCAGGAATACGCCGCCTGCGAGGCTTTCGTGCGCCTGAAGGGCCTGGCCATGCTTCTCCTGGGTAAGCCTCCCGCCCCCCGGGCTGTGGCGTCCTTCGGCTGTATCCTCATAAACGGGGCAAGAAGGGGGTCCCTGGAGAGGTTCGGACGGGAACCAGAAATCGAATAGTAAAGCTGGGAAGGCATTGGGGTTCCCAAGCTTTGGCTAGACATTGTAAGCGCATGTCACGATTTGTTTGCCCCGAGCTGTGCGGGCAGCCTCCCCCTCCCCTGCCCAAGAAGCGTAGCCTCCAAAGGGCTCCGCGTTAAAATGCAGAGGGACTCCCGGCGAACTTTTAATCCGAAGCGACGCAGCCCAGATCATTGCCTGGCTTTTGTGGGGCGATACCCGCTGGAGCCGGGCAGGTCTGGGGGGAGGCGGGTCCGCGTTGGCGGTCAAGGCGCCGCCTGAGCCTCTGCTTGTGTGTCCACGCAGGTACCGGAGCGAGCTTTGCCGTTCTCAGGAAACCCCTTCCCCTCCCCTGGAGCGCCCTCTTCTCTCTGGGTTGGTATCTCCAGAGAACGCTCTGCCCCTTTAATCTCAGCAGATCCGTGGATCGGGTCGCCTTGGTCTGGGAGGCCGCACGGTCGGTCGGTCCCTTGTAACAGGGCTGGAGGGACCCACCTCTGAGCAGCGGGGCTCCTGGTGGAGATCAAATTTCCCCTTTTGGCATTTGCAATCCCAACTCTGATGGACGGCCACTCGGACTGGGGATAAATTCGATCTCAGTGTGATCTTTCTCTTGTTGGGCTCCCACAGCTGTGGCTTCGTTACCCAGCTATGCAGTGACCCGGAGGCAGCTGAAGAAGTGTGCTGACTTATGGGACCTCCAGCCCCCCCGCCCCCCAGAGGTAGCCCAAGGTGAGCAGTGAGGGAGGTCGAAGCATCTTTCTGGGCAGAAGCCTAAAGGAACCTTTTTCCAGGCTAAGAGAACACAGACTTCTTCTCCTGAGATGAAGGGAGGCAAGTGGAAGAGCCCCCCCACCCCCTGCAGTGACACTCGGGAGTAGCTGTTTTTGGCCATTTAATCATGTTGTAAGCGAAGCAGGAATAAAATGCAAACTGTCTGTCGAGGTAGCAAATCAAAAGCAGAGGCTACACCCAGCGGGGATGGACTAGATGCCCTTTGGGACCCCTCGGAAAGAAAGGATGAAGGCGCTGCCTAGACCAGAGGCCTGATCTTCATTTCTGAGCGCTTGTAGGAGTAGTTGTAGCCTCTCCAGGTTTGCCAGTTGATGCCGTCGGCAAAAGACTTGTGTTCTCCGAGCCAGTATTTTCCGTTGAGGTTGGAGAGGTGGCAGTTGTTGTACCACCAAGCCCCTTTGTACACCTCAGCGCATTTGGAGTTCTGGGGGTCCTGCTGCTTGTCTCGGGTGGAGAACGGCATGCTGTTGTGGTTGGAGAGCGAGTCGCCTGGGGGGAAGGGTGCGTGGTGGGTGCCCGGAAGGCCCCTCAGCCCAGGCCACATCCAGCCAGCCAAGGTGGGCATTTGTGGGCCCGTCACTGCCCAGCCCGGGGGGGGGGTTCATGGAGAAGGGCATTTATGCCCCCCTTGACATTTTCAGGGGCTCACCTGCAGGGCCCCCGCTGAAGGTGCCCAGGGCCAGCCGATACTGGTCGATTTCCCCCGCTACCCGGAAGGATGCGTATTTGGCGAAGGAATGTTGATTCTCGAAATCGGTGAGGTCAACACGCAGTTCATTCTCTCCTAGGATGAAACTGAAGAATTAAGGATGTGCGCCTGTATAAATCCCCAGGCACATGGTTCCCTTTGCACACTGTTCTGTCACCGAGACCCCACAGCCCAGGGCTACGGGTCAGTCTGCAGCC
Organism: Python bivittatus; assembly: GCF_059951505.1. Lineage (NCBI taxonomy): Eukaryota > Metazoa > Chordata > Lepidosauria > Squamata > Pythonidae > Python > Python bivittatus. The sequence continues at coordinate 572,866 of NW_028277076.1, read as the reverse complement.
CTGCAGCAACATTTCTGGTGCTTGCTCCACCTGCAGACGGCCCCCCAGAGGCTCTTCCCAGCGAGGGACCACGCCACTCTCCCCTCGCAGCAGTCCGGAGGGCGCAGGGAGATGCCAGTTACCCAGAGAGGTCAACAGATGAATATTGTCGTTTCCCAGCCAGAATTCTGTGAGTTGGCTTCCAAACCCTCTCTTGTAGGAAGCCCAGTCCCGGTAAAAATCCACCGAGCCGTCCGAACGCCTTTGGAACACCTGTGGGAGAGAGTCGGGCCTCTTAACCATCCCGCCGGGACAGGCCCTGAAATCAAAGGCTTTGCCTGTGGCATTTCCCCAAAGAACCCACTGGGGCGGCAGAGCCCTTGAAAGAGAGACGCCCTGCTGAGCGGGGTTGGACTTCATGGCCTGGGTGGGGCCTTCCCACTCTTGGGGTCCTGCAGTTCAGCCGGTAGTCTTGCAGCACCACCCCTGCTGTGAGAGCCTCGGAAAATAAAAATCAGATCACATCTGTACCTGGAGGACCCGTACGCTAGTGTCACCCTTGCGAGGTAGTCCAGACAGGGAGCGTGCCCAGATGAACTAATTCTACTTTATTGCAAGGTTACGTGAACAGAATCTTGCAAGTCTGAAAGTACATCTCTCCCCATTGCCTTTACAGCCCTAGAGACTAGGGACAGTCCCTTCTGAGACATTTGCCGCATCCCCCTTCCTGCTGCAGGCTCAGCTGGAGCCCCTGCTGTGGCTGGGAGATGCTGGCAAAGGGCAGGGCTGGCTGACTCCAGATGTGGGGACTGGGGAGGAAAGGCAAAATCTTCTTCCGTCAGTTTGTGGCCAGCGCTTGGACAGCCAAGGTGGCACTTCGAACTTAGGGGGGGTCTTCTGTCCTCCGCCTGAAGTTCACTCTTTGGGTGACCAGAAGTTTCATCAAAAAAGGCCGTCCTGCTCTAATATGAGAAGGGGAGCTATTCTCTGCCCGCATCCACCACTTCCCGATTATAAACCATCCCTTTTCCCTTGGTTTTCAGAGCTAGCCGTCTCCACACAGGGCTTCCAGGTGTGCTGGGCCACCTCCCACGGTTCCTCCGGCCACCATCCTCGTCTTGAGAAAGACTCGGTTTTCTGGTGCGTTTGATTTCTGGCAAAAGATGGGCCAGCAGTAAAATCCCAAATGTGTTTGTTGTAAAGCCTCCCACCGTGGCATGGGGGTAAGAAGCGGTGCGACGCCTTGGCCGCACCTGGGCTTGCCCACCGCCGCACTTACAATCCATCCGCCTCCCTCGGTGTCCATGTCGCACAGCACCTGCAGGGGCTGGCAGTCCTTGGGGTAGATGGTGTACCAGCCGCTCAGGACCACCCCCTTGGCCAAGAGCTCTTTGCAGTTTCGAGCGCCTGGGCAGAAGCAGAGGGCAAGAAATGTTGGCACTCTGTTCACCAGGGCCTTCGCCAAAACACCACCCGTTTGGCAACTGGCAGCTGGAGCCAGTCGAGCAGGCCAAATGGTTGCGGTGTGGCATGGCGTGTTGGGGTTGGGGGCTGCTCTTAATATTGGGCGGGTATTTCCCCCCCTTGAAATGTTTTTTGGATTCCCCCCATCCTTGATATGTTTTTTGGAGGAGCAATTTTTCTAAGCCTATTTTAGGGCAGACCAATTTTTTGTGTCTCCCACTTTGAAGCAAAGGCAGGTTTGTCTGCCCGTGGTTAGAAGCAGACCCTGCAGATGCCAGAACTGTGTCTGGGACTGAGCTTGCCCCCTCTGCCTGGCCGCAGCACTGGCTTTCACAGGAACAGAGAAAAAAATGGATAGGAAGGGGACACCCACTTACCTCGCTGGCACTGAAGAGCCTTCAGCTCCTTCTCGTCTGGAGGAAAGAGGGAAGCGAAGAAAAGCAAGTGCTCAGCCTATTTGCTCAGGGAGTGCCTCCTTAACATGCTCTGGCAATTAGACACTCTGCCCATAAACGGGCCCAATAATTGCAAGATGTAAGCTGGGGCAAATTCTGGAGGGCTGGGCCAGAGACTTCCCTTTTCGGCCGGTCACCTGTTCTTTCCTTTGGGATTTATGGCCAATTCCTCCCCCTGTGGACCAACGTCACCCACCCACCCATGCGGCAGGCAACATTCTCAGGAGGGGGGTCCCGCCTTGCTGACTTAGAGGACAGAGGCTCAGCCACGCTCGGCATAACAACGTCTGGTGCGCCATGGCTGGGAGTCCTTTTTAGCTGCAACTTCAAGTCATGCTGGACTCAGTGGGGGGCACGATTCAACCAGGGCCCTTTTGCTTGGAAGAAGAGGCAGCCTGGCTGAGGCTGCTACCCACAGCAGTTCCTGCTGCTCTTGCCCTGGGAGGGGGCGCAGTTCTTACCAACTTCTCCTTTGTCACCCGGGTCGCCTTTATTTCCTGGGAACAAACAGAGAAACACGGTGTTCCTCCTCTTTCTGACCTCACTCAGTCTTGAGAGGGGGTGCCAAGCAGCTTAAGAAGAACCCCCTTGTTGGCAGAGTCCCAGAGAGAAGTGCCTCCCCAGGGAAAATTGCACACTGTCCAATATAATCTGCTGGGAAGAAATGGGTGTCACGCTCTCTCCCCAACACCAAGAGCCCCTCCCCATGGGCTGCTCACCCCCAGGGCCTCATGAGCAATTTGCAGGGGGGTCCGTTCCCTTTTACAAATGTCTTGGGCATGGTTGAGGTCAACGTTTTTGACTATTGCAAAAGCTAGTGAAATCATTTGTGATTTGCACAAACACAATTAGCGGCTATGGGGTTGTGATGGCACCAAGGGGCTGGTCCCAGAGCAGCACATTCAATCGGTTACTTTTTGCTCCAAGGCTTCCCAAGTCACCTTTTTCTCCTGAATCAAAGGGGAAGAAAATCATCTGAGTCCTCCTGGGCTCAACTTTTCCCAGCCCTGGCCCCGACCCAGCCCAGGAGGCACAAATACCATTTTCCTGCCCGGGCTGAAGGAGAGCTGACGGGTGTGGGCTGGGGCGGGTGGGGTGGCTTGACCTTCTAACTCAGGCAACCCACCCACCCCAGTTTCAGTGCCTCTGCTTTGGGAGCGTCCTCTTTCCACAAATCGCTCCTCTCTCTCCACCAGCTGTGCCCCCCCCCCGCAGCCCCGGCATCCCTCGCGTGGCCACCTTACCTTTCAGCCCGGGGGGTCCAATTTTCCCAGGGATTCCCTGCAGGCCTTTTTCGCCTGTTAAGGAAAAGCAAAGTGAGGCTTCCAGGCCCCGCTTTCCCAGGGTGTTGGTTAGGGGCTGGTGTCCTAAAACACAGCTGGCTGGGCAGCCCCCCGCACACCGCTCTGCATTTTGCGCATGCGTAAACCAGAGCAGATGGCTAACCCCAAGGGGTTGCCAGCTTCGGGAGAGGGAATTTGGACAGCTCTGGTGCCAAGAAGAAAGGGGCTCCGTTCCCCCATCGGGCTGCCTGTGGCTGCCTTCATTCCCACGCGTTCCTTCTGCCTTACGGCAAGCCAGGCCATGCCCTCCAGAACCACGCAAGACACGCCGCTTCCTTTGGACTCGACAGAGTCAGAAGCCAGCTTGGCCCTTCTGCCACAGACCCACCTTTGGCCCCGGGAACACCTGAGGCCCCCTTGGAGCCTGCTGCTCCAGGTAAGCCTGGACATCCCCGGAGGATGGCGATCTTCTCGGTGTCCCCCAGGCCCACCACCTTTGCTTCTGGAAAGGAAGAACGACGTTTGGAATGAAAAACCACCTTTTGGGGGGGGGGGTTGCGCGAAGCTAAATTTCCCGTCTCCGAAGGGCGGGAAGGCTGGCCATCCTCCTCAGAGCCTCACCTGGGCAAGATGGCTCCGGCGCCCCTCCGTAGGTCGCGGTCATCAGGCAGAGCAGGAAGAGACCCGCTTGCTTGCCAGCACTCCGCATCGTGGCACCTTGGCTCTGCCCGCAGCCTGCCGAGTCCCTCAGCCTTCAGATGTGCTGGCTGCGGCTTTCCCCTTTTTAAGCAGGGGCTCCAAAGTCAACAGTTGCAACAGTGCAAACCGCTTCCTTGTTGCTCAGGGCACATGCCTGTCGGTTCAGCTGCTCGTGGGCATTTCTTTGTTTCTGGAGGGAGACACGCTCATCTGCTTCAAAGCAAAGCCACAGTGGAAAAATCGGATTATTACAACAGCGGGATGTCTCCAAGTGGTCCTCTTTTCCTGCTGGTTGTTCGTCTGCAGAACCCGATTTTTAATTCAGAATAAGGAACCAATAGTGCAATGGCCAGCGTTGTTATCATGATCAAACTGAAAAATTATGCAAACTTTGGTAAGGACTAAACTTGTTCTGCAAGGTTTTGCAATCTTCATTGTACAGAAACTTAGCCACAGCTTCTCTTTCCTCTTGGGACATTTTCTCAGATTTAGATCAATCAAGTTCCCGGCTCCTTTTCCATTTTTTTAAAATAAGGACTCTTACCAGCTGCCAGACTTCAAATTTGGGAACACGCGTGCGGCAAGTGAAATAACCACACGATAACTTTGCTGACAACATGGCTGAAAGATTAAAAGCAGCAGGGCAAGGAGAAGGTCTTGTCGGGTGCTGTAAATCCCATGAAGGAAAGCTCTGATTTCTGTCCCAATTTGGGAACACGCTGCTGCTTGTTTCTGGCAGCCAAAATGGGAGAGCCATGATAACCGCCTGGGAAACAGCCAGGAGATGCATCCTTTGGGCCCCTGGCAGAGGCCGCTGGAGAAGTTCTTTGGGCGCAGATTTTGTCTTTTGAAAAGTCCAGCCTTTCTGTACCCGAGACCGGGGAAGAGCCGGATGCGCGAGGCCACCTCCTTGGTCTGCTTCTGACCGTTCTCATGCAGCGTGAACCACACATGAGTTAAAAGTGGCACAAAGGTGGCGGTGGGTGTTGTGAACCACGTGTGAGTTAAAGGCAGAGCAAAGGTGTAAAGATACAGCATGGATAAGAGGAAACATTCAATTGTTGTACGCCGCCCAGAGTCACCTTGTGTGAGATGGGGGGCTTTGTAAATATGATAGATAAATAAATAAAAGAAACATGCCTGAAAGCCACTGGGAGAGCCGGAAAGACTTACGCAAGACGGGCTGTTTTCCCTGGCTGCCCTCGTCCTCAGCCAGCCTGGCTCCAGAAAGAACAGGTACAGCTCTGACTCGAGGAGTCTCCCCCCCCCCGGCCACTCATGGCCCAGCAGGTGCCCGGGCACAGGTGAGGAAACAAGTGCCCCCAAAGGGGCCACTCAGGTCCTGGCCCCTTTTTCAGCCCTATTTCCACCGTTTGCAAAAGACAGGCGTCCCATTTCTCTCAAGATGGCAGGAGAGCAGCACACGGTTGTGAAATGGGGCATCAGTTTATGGCAGCTTTAAGGGGCACTGGACCCAGCCAGTTCCGTGTTTTCAATGGAAACTGGAATGCAAAATGTGGCTCTCATTGGGAAAGGCAAGTCTGACCTCCTGATCTCACCTTTCTTGTCCAAACAGAGTAATTTTATGCATTAATCTATAAAGCAATCCATCAGGCAACGTAACGACTTCTCAACCGTCTTGCCAGTTGCCAGATTTTGTGGCTCAATTGCAAACCATTGGCTGTTGAGGACCATCTCCCAAAGCAGCACTTTCTGCTCCTCAGAAATAGGAGTGAAGAGCGCCTGCCTGGGAAAAGCTCTTTGTGGCTGGCTAGGACAGCAAGGGGGGGATTTACTCAAAGGGGAGGGAAGAGGCTGTACGAAAACTTGGCCCTCTGCGGGTTAGGGTGCTTTATTTCTTTTGAGACTAATGATGGGCAGACAGACACCTTTGGGCCTTGTTTTGTTTACTGGTGGAAAGGCGGGCAACTGCTGGGCTGGTGCCAACAGTCCCCAAGCAGTGCCCAGCCAAGCACGCGTGAGCGAGCAAAGGAGCTGGTCAACCCCGTGGGAGAGGCCAGGGTCAGCCAGCAGCCCGGGCAAGGGAAGGGGCTGTAGGTCCATCCATTGCCGTCTGCAGGAAAGAAATGAGGAAGACCACGGAGAACTGTGTTTTGTGGTTTATTTGCATGTCAAAGACAAACAGAGCTTGGCATTTGCCTCCTGGCTGCTTCCTTTCCCAACTGAGCTGGTATTTGCGCATTGAAGGAATATTTCCTGGCGAGGACCATGCAAGGAGCCAGGGACTGCCCTGTGTTCTCAGCACGTGCCTGCGGAAGAGAAAAGAGACAGTCATCGTAGCAGGATGAGCGGGTCTTCCTCCGCACGCGGCGATGCGGAGACGTGGGCTGGGACAACGCCACGAGCCCCGCGACATCGAAGAAGGGGCGCTGCACATCCCCTTTGCCTCCATTCCTCGTTTTCTTGCATTACTTTTCACACCAGGTTCTCATAGCAGTTCTCGTATGGGCTCCCTCAATATATGCCTTGATGAAAAAAATATCCCTTAATACAATGCACTGAAAGATTATTTTCACCGACCTCTGAGGAGTTACACCTTTTTTCATTAGTATCCATATTATTATTGGAATTTCTCCCCAGATGTATGCATTTCTCTCTGGAAATTTCCATCGTGCATTTTATTCAGAAAAGTGTTGCTGCAGGAAATTTGACCAGCTTGCAAGTTAGTACCCGTGCACGAGCATGAAAACGAAACGAAGCTCTGCCCAAGTTTGCCACCGAGAGCTTCCGTGGGCTCAGAAGAGGCAATTCCAGAGAACCAGAGAATTACCTTTTAGGTCAACAGGTTCGACGTCACCTGGAAACCCCAGAGAGTGGGCCAGTGTCTGGAAACTTTGCTTCAAATCATCGGTCAAGTCGGGCTTCCTGCCTGCAGGCAAGCAAGGAGATTTGTGGGAGGGAGGGCAGGAGACCCTGGGGAGGGGGGCTGCCATAGCTCAGAGCTTTGCCCCCCAACTCCCTGGTTGAACAGCTGGGGATGGATGGAAAGAATTGAAGGGGGGCAGAGCAAGAGGCAGAGGAGAGAAGGGCTTCCCTCGGGAGCACAGGGGCGGGATGGGGATGGAAGGGCCCGACGGGAGGTCCCAGCCTGGACCCCACAGCGGGTGGTTGACACTGCCAAAGGGATGGCACCATTTGGGGCAAGAAGCAAAGAGTGATTTTGTTTTTCTCCCACACACACCCCGCCAGCAATGTTAGGAAGGGCAAGGACAAGATGGGCAGGGACGGTGACTGGTTCCAGAGCCCCTCCCAGCTGGCTGCCCCCCCCCCGCACACACACAGGTCACCTACCCGCAAGCACCATGTAGCTGGCCGCCTCCCGCTGGGAGTGGACGATCAGGTAGGTGTCATAATCCGTCTCCACGAAGCGAAAGGCGCTGGGCACTTCATCCCAGGCAAGCGCAAAGGGGGTGTAAAAGTCATGCTGTTTCCCTGCCTTCATGGGGGCAGCACCCAAAGCAGGGAGAGCACCCTCTATCCCCGGAGGAACCCCGATTCTCTCCCGGGCGTCCTCGGCCCCCGCCCCGGGGAGGGACGGAGGGGCTTCTCTGGGGGCTGGCGGGGCCAGGTCCAGGAGTGCCCCCCTTCCTGCCCAGTGGGGCCTTCCATGCTCTCCAAGAAGGGGCGGACAAAGCCTCTTTCAGAGCAGGGGGGCCGGGGGGGAGGTGGGGCATTTCCCTGGGGGGGGGACCCAGGGTCAGTTTGGCAGGAAACCTCCCCTCCCTCCTCTTCGCCAGCCCCACGTGCAAAGCCGCCCTTCAACACGTCCTGATGAAGGAAGGGGGGATCTGTGCTTACCTTCGCTTCGGTAGTCCCCCGGCTGGCCGGGTAGAGTCAACGAGTACCTTTGGGTCCTGCAGGTGCCCTCTCTGGAAAGAAAAGCGAGCCACGCCGACCTTTATGGGAGCCGAGGGGCCCGCGGGTGGCCCCCCTTCTGCCGGAGCTGGAAGGAAGAGCTTGCAGGCCGCAGCCAAGCACATCCCCCGTCAAAGTGTTAACAGGCCATGCTTGAAATGAAAGCTCGGCCTACACAGTCGAAGGCCGCCTTTCTTTTTTCTTTTTTTTTTAATTAAATTCGAAAATGAAAAGCTGCCTGGCAAGGCACATCCGTCTTCCCTTCTAGCAAAGTCCCCAAGTGCCAAATATCAGAAATAAAAATCTGAAGCTTTTGAAAACCCAATTCCAACGCAGCGTGGAGGGATATTTTCTAAGCATACTTCAGCACGCTAACTTTTCCAGCCACCCAACTTCCACAGTGAGGGTGAGCAACTCGGATATCAACCCCAGACATCGGGCCGGTATCAGGGATGATGGATATTGCAGTCCAAGGCCTTGCAAGGGCTCCCAGCTCCACACACTCGTCCTTCAGGCTAAGGAGCTGGACGGCCGCCTCACAAACGTTCTTCAAACCACTCTGTTTCCCAACTTGGGCTTTGGGGGACTTCAGTGTCAGGGGAGGCATTTCCTTACAATACAGCCCCAAAAACTTACCCAGGAATATTAAAGCTCAACACCAGTTTTCCATTCTCTTCAGCGTCAAATTTAAATGGGTAGAAGTCAAACCCATGCAGTTCTCCGTTAGATGGATGCAAGAGGATACCAGTCCCCGGTAATCTGGAAGAAGGAGGAGAGGAGGAGGGTGGTGGTTTGTTAGCACTGAAGGGGATGGGCTCCAAAGCCCAAATTGCTCCCACCAGACACAGGGAGGCAATCTTGGCTGTGCCAGGACAGGGCCAGAGGGCAGTAGGCCAATGGCAGGGAAGTGCCTTTGCCGGGCAGACACGATTTCGTGCTCTCCGCCATAAGAAGTGAGGCAGAAGACCAGAATGACTGGAGCTGCAAACTCTCTCCTCTGCCCCTCTTGCTTCCCCCCACATGCCTCTGTAAAACAGGCCCTCGCCCAGGAAGAGCCTGGGGAAACAAGGAGAAAGCTCTCACCTACCTGCCGAAAGGTTTGTTTAGGGGGCAGCCGCAACGAGGGCGCCTTGTGAACACAAGGCGAGAGATGGCAGGCGTGCCACCTAACCAAGCCTGGGCACCGGGTGGGTTATCTCAAGGTCCCATCCTTGTGAAGCGATGGAATCCTTAGCTCACTGTCTGTCTGTCTGTCTGTCTGTCTGTCACAGAGGTGTGACTTCTGTTCAACAACAGACAAACACTTTCCCCCTGTTTAACCCCTATCCAAAACTTGCCTGTGAATCAGATCTGAGGGATTTCCTGCCTCTCAACTCCGAAGTGTGTAAGAATCTCTGCCTTTTTATTGTTCAGGGCCCCTCTTCCTTGGGAAGCAGGCCCCTGGGGATGGTTGCATTAAGAGCAGGCGATCTCTCACTGGCATGGGCCTGGCCCCCCTCTTTGGCCAACAGCACAAAGCAGCTGGTCGTTGTGCCCAAGAGGGGCCCTGCAGGGCCCCTCGGCCTTAGGGTGGAGAAGCCCAGGTGGCTCTACTTTTCCTCTGGGCAAAGCTGTTCAAAGAGGTGCTGGTGAGGCTCCAGCAGCATGGTCAGATCATTGTAGAGCTGTGAGCAAAACTCGCACGGGATTTTCCATCCTGACCTTTGTGACGTCGAAGTCCGGCTGAATGGGAACGGCAACTGCAACCCCAAGGCTGCAGCAGAAACCGCCCAGGAGGAGGCTGCCCAGCAGAACACTCATTTCTGCGCCTGTCTTGCCACTCGCGACCCTCTCCGTGCTGAGCCTGGTCCCTCGCTTTTATCCTCTGAAGGCTCGTCCAGGTGAATCGGCCCGTGGCCAGGAAGCTATCCGGAGAGAAGCGCCGGATCATTTGCAGCAGAAATGGGGTCACAGATGGGTGGATTTCCAGGACATGTTAGGACGGGGTGTTCCCTCCAGAGAACATCGCCTCGTCCCAAAAAGTGTGGATGGGGGCTCCCAGTGAGGTTCAGAAGAGCATGACTTCCCTTCTGATCCCACCCAGAAGCTTTGCAGGTAGCAGGACAGGCACAGATGCAAAGCTTGGGTCCAGAGGGAAAAGCGTGCTCCAAGGTTGCATTATTTTGTGGGCCTGTCCTCATCTGGCTTCATGTCCCAGCATCGTTTGCAGTGGAAAATTTCTTCCCCGGGTGAGCTGCGCTGAGATGTGACGCCTGCCTTTTTCTTCACACTGTGGCAAGACGGGATTTTTTTTTCCCAACCCATCAATGGGTTCTGCCCTGTCGGTCTGGCTCCCCACCAGACCCGTCCTGCCAAGTGCTGGAATGTCATCAGCACCTGGCACGGAATTGGAGAACGACTCGATCGATGCGTCTGCAGCACCAACAGAATCTCGTCTCCAAGAGAGCAACCGCTGGGGAATTCTGGGAGCTGAAGCCGACACATCCTGGGGTTGCCAAGGTGGAGAAACGTTGCTCTAGGCGCTGCAGGCCCCGTCCGTGGTTCTCCCTCCTCCTCTTCCCCAGGGCAACGTGCCATGAGACAGGCCGGGCGCTGAGAGAGGGACCCACCGAAAGGCCCCCAGGGGCGGTGTGACCATCCTCACTTTGGGGCCGGACCAGAAGAGGGGTGCGGGGCAGAAGGGGAGGCCTCCGCTGGCCGAGGACGCCCAGGTAGGGGGGTCCCTCCCACACCCGACTTTGGCCGGAAAGATGAGCCTCCGGGGAGCCCCTCCCAGCCTTTTCCTTCACACCTGTGGCAGGACTGTGCCTGGCTTTACAACCTCTCGGATGCTCCCCAAGCTGACCCAAACACGCTCGCTGGGCCTCTCCGGGGGGAAGCCTTTATGCTTAGCAAAAGAGGTCGTGGTGTGATTTGCAGAAGGGCTTGTTCCAGCCATGGGCTCTTCTCCTGCCCCCCCCCCCATCCCTGGAACAGGAGGCTCTGTTCTGGGACTCGGAGAACTTCAGGTCAACCAGATCCTTCCTCCCCATTTGCAGGGGGGTCGGAGGGGTGCATTCAGGTTAAAAAATGGGTGTGTCCTTTTTCCTGGATCTGGAGACAGAGTGACCCTGAGGCGGGCTTGGATCCCATTAACGGTTCCCCTCTGGGGGCTAGGGATCCAGCCACTACAAAGAGGCTCCCAGTTCAACTCTATTTTAGCAGCAACCCTCGTCCACTGCCCCAAAGCCCACTCCTTCACTTAGCAAGCCACCTGCTGCGGGACCTGGTGGGAAGAGCTGGGTGCCAGCCCTCCGGGACGAGCAGGGAGTGACCACGTGTGATGAGCGGGGCTGTTCTGACCGTGCGGTGCGGGTGTGTGTTCCCACCCATGTGGGCCCCCTCTTTCTTTCCCCCGGGGGGTCTACTTTCCAAAAGTAGTTGGAAACTTTCCAAAGGTTTCCCTCTTCTTGCAAACATATCCCGCCCAAGTCAAATTTAGAAATAAAGAATCCCCCAGACGGCCTCGTTGTCACTGTTGCTCACGACTAATCAGTTCAGTGACCAAAGAGAATTAAGTGTTCTGGCAGGTTGCAAAGATCCCGATAAGCATAAAGTTTCTAAAAGCACAAGAAGAAAAAGTAACATTGCCGGAGCAATTCCACAGTAGGCCATTCATAAACCCCAACTGGAAAGGTAGAAATTCATCATTCCCGCAGGGAGCAGCTGCCTGCCCAGAGCGCAAGTCAGAAAGACCCTGTAAAGGGGCTGCATTTGCAGGCCCTTCCAGGCCACTGCCTGAGTGGCGGTCCCGGGAATTGGCAGCCAGCACATCCCCTCGGAGAGGAGTCATGCACACACAGTCGTTACGCTCCCTTCTCACAGGACAGCCACTGCGTTGTTTCCCCTTTTGGGGGACCTTGATTGAGTTAATTAAACCGGGGAAGTTGAATATGCAGTTTTACCCAACCGTTTCAGTGAAGGACGAAGACATTTCACTGTAATCGTCCTTACATAATCTGCGTCTGTAAGCAGCTGGTAAATAACTTGCAAATCAGATCAATCCCTGGTGTAACTGGGACCCGGCCTTTCTGGCATTGAAGGATTCCTCTCCTAGCAATCAGAGGGGTGCAGAGGATCTTTGACACCCCCTGAGCAAGACACGGGCAGACGAGGGTGGCAGGGGCAGGCAGGGCGATGCCACACCCGATTGTCCGGTGGAAATGCAGGGAAAGTTTCAGGGGCAGCAGGGAAGGGCAGTGGCAATTATTTATTCCAGAAGAAAGAGAACCCCAAAGCTGTGCACTTCCAGAGGAGAGAGGAATCCCCTGCCTTTTCATTGTGAATTGGTGACAATTGCACTTTTAGTTAGGAATGTATCTTTCAGCTTTTAGCTTTGAATTTAGGGTTTGTTTTTCCTTTTAGACCATCCTAGGGTGAGGCCTCCGAGGGCCCTCCTGCAAACATGGCCAATTGCTGACACCAAAGGCAGAAGTGTGGCTCAGCGGTGGCCCAGAAAAATGACTTCAAAAGGTGCACGTTGGGATCGTGGATGTGACTTCCGCCTTCCTGCCTGGACCGCAAGGTGGGCTTCCTGGCGCTCCTTTCTCCCATTTCCCCCAACACCAGCCCCGGGAGGTGCATTGGGCCAGGAGGGTCTGCCCTGGGCCCCCCAGGGAGCTTCTGTGTCTGGGGGGTTGGAGCCCGTCCTTGCCCGGCACCTTTGCCCTGGTGCCGAGAAGGTGGCGAAAGGCGCGGGCACCACTTCAGCTGAAGAGATGCCACGTTTGGGGGGGTGGAGGGTTTCTCCTCAGAAGAGGAGATTCCAGGGCATCGCTTCAAGGCGTGGGGTCCCTGGATAGAATCAAGACAACTGAGTTCCAGAGGAGTTTGCATGGGATCTCAATCATTTTATTTTTCTCGCACTGGGAGGGGAGGGGGCTTTGGTGGAGTTGGCGGGAGCTTCCAAAACGTGGTGCGTAATTAACTCTTGCATTTTCCAGGCTACGCAGTGAACAGGTGAATCATCTCCCAGGGATCGGTTTTCTCCGCCGGAGGGGGACTTCCACGTCGGTTTTAGCGAGGTTTCCTACCATGCAGGGCAGTCCTCTGGGGGAGGAAAAAGAAGCAGGACCTGTCCACGGGCCCAACTAAGGAGGAACAAATCGGGGCAGTCCTGGGCCTCGGCAGGAGCTCCCTCCCCCCCGCCCCCCAGCAGACGGCAGCTCATCCCTCGGGATACTTAATTTCTTGGTGGGTTCCAGTTTCCCCAAGGATGGACAGCCTGACTGCATGGGGTCTCTTCTGCTTTGCTTTATGGATGCATTTTTGCAATGAAAGCTGTACCCCCCCCCCCAAAATTTGACCGCTTAATTTACCTCTGCTTGGTTCTTGCTAGGGGCACTGAACTTCTTCTGTGGGGGGAAAAGAGAGGTTTCTCACCGTAGGAAGCAGAGAGCAGAAGCCACAGCACCCCCTCCCCATTCCTGTCCCCCTGCACAGGCCAGGCAGGAGGAGGGTCCCAGTGAAGAACAGCCAGCCTGATTTTTGCTCTCTGTCAGGTTCCAAGAGCCGGCTTTAAGCTGCTAAGCCTTTAGGCCAAGCCTTTCTGGCTTAGAATTTGGCCTGTCCATGCCACCTTTGCCACGCTGTCCCAATTTGATTTATTTTTGTACACTCGTTTCACAGATATATGTGGGTTTGGGTAGACTTTTCCTTAATAAGCTTAATGTTTAGACACCTGACAATCTGCCCTGGAAAATTTGGAGAACTGTGGATTTCAAACGATAGCTAAGGGTTTCCCTTGGCACATTAGCTGAAGCCTGTAGCTTTAAATAAACCCTCCCATGTGAAATACATCTATTTCTCCTCTGAGGTGATGGGAAGGCTCTCAAGACTCCAGATCCAGGTGGTCTGACTCAGCCTCCCTGATCTCTAGTCAGCGGGAGATGAAGCAGCAGGACGGCTTTAATTCAGGGCAAGGTTGCTCCAGCCCATGTGAGGTTAATAAAGAGTTGGGTCTGCAGCAGCCTTGCCTGTGCTGAGTGCCTGGTGGGTGCGTGGCCTCCAGAATCCCCTGCAGTCTGGCTCTCGCTGGGAATTCTGGGAGTTGGAATTGGAGCCCCGGAAGGGCTTCCAGGTTGGGGATGGCAGCAGGTGGAAAGCATTGAGGGTCCCCCAAGGAGGAAGAGGAGAAAGCAGCTGCCGTTCTTACCTATTAACTGTATATTCATAATGTGCTGCACTGGGAATCCCAGGTCTGTTGCGGTTTTCTTGAACTTTTGCTTTATGTGGTCTGAGACCTCTTTGCTCCTGCCTGGGGTCCAGATAAATACAGTATTGCACTGTGACTTGAGGGGAGAGGGGAGGGGGCAAGTGTTCCCAGGACCAAATGTCTGTCAGGTGGAGGGGAATCGAAAACAGCCCCCAAGGAAGAAGCTGAGGAGTGTTAAGGGGTGCCAGCCTTCTGTGGCTAAAAAGAGGAGTCTTCCTCCTGGCTGATCCAGGCAGCTTGGATCTTGGAAGCACAGAGCTGGAGGGGGCATTTAGGCCCCCCACCCGCTGGCACAGGCCCCAGCCCCCACAAATCTTACCTTGCAGATAGAGGACCTTGTCGGTTCCAGCGTGAACGTGCAGAATGCTGTAGCTGACGTGATCTGTCTTCACAATGCAAACTTTCTCCCCACCTTCGTTTAAAAGAAAGCCAGCCCCCCAGCGGGGCACATAGCACACCCTTCTTTCTTCTCCTTATAACCGAAGCTTCATTCTGATTTATTACTAGAGCCCTCTGGCACCATGCGACGCTTCCAAAGGTGGTGCGTCCTTAGAGGGTGCAGCTTTTGCCCCCCCCCGCACCTTTGCAGAGCCCAGCAGTACAAGGAACGGGGGGGGGGGGGCGGGAACATCTATTTTTGAGGCAGTTTAATTCAGTTCTACCAATTAAGGTTGCAATGCCACGGCCATGCTCATGAAACATCTTTAACCCAGTTAGTGTCTTGACCCACTTCTGGGGTTTGCTTGACACACTAAGCCCAACCCCCCCCCCACCATACACACCAAGGTTAATACTGACCAGGTTTAGTCAGAGAGGAGCTGCCAACATTGAGACTCTCTGCGTGAGCCGCTTGGCAAGCTGTGTGAAAGGTGCCTACCCGTTGCCAGGTGACCCAAGAGCCACCTGGTGGGCACCCACGCCGCTTCGAGCCCCCCTCCCTTTTCAGAAGACAGCGCCAGCCTTACCCTCAGCTATGAACCTCCCGGGTTGGGCACCGCCTGAAAGACTGTAGGCTTGCAAGTGGCACTTTTCATCTCTGGAAGGGAACAAACTGAATAATTATGGACTCCCGAAAGCAAAGAATTGCCTCCACGTGAATCTGGACTAGCTCCCCACCCCCCCCACCCCCCGGCCTTCCAGGAACATGGAACCCCATCTCCCATGATCCCCAGCCAGCATGGCAAAAGCACTAATTCCAACAACTGGATTAATTTTCAGTGGGAGGCTGAAAAGGGGGCAGTGGGGGGCAGTTCTGTCTGGGAGAGCGGCTGCCTCAGGTGTGCCATCATGCCCGAAGTTAAGGCTGCATGTTGGGGGGCTGCTTCACCAGGACTGGGTTTCAACAAGAAAGGGATCTCCTCAAGCAGCCAGCAGCCCGGGTTCAAGAGCACTTATGTGAATAATGTGACATCCATGTGCAGCTTTCCACCACGCCTGGGTGTGGCCAGTACCGAAACCGCAGCAACGTCATTTGCCAGCCCGCTCTTGAGCACCATTTGAATGGGGTACCGCTTCCCGGCAAATAGGCAGAGGCAGACGGGCAGTCAGAAGGTGGGTCAGGCCCAGCACGGCCTCGGGGTTGCCGGCAGCTGCGGATCCCCGGACAGCAAACCCAGATCCGGGCTGTGGCATCTGCAGGGATGGTCGCTCCTGGAGGTGCGTTGGCACAGAGGAGCTGCCCCCGCCCTGCTGAGCCAAGCGGCGCTCCCTTGCTGAAGGACTAAGCTGGACCGTGCCCAAGACCCGCTCTCCGGACCCCCTCCCCGCCAACGGTTACCTTCGCCACATCAAAGTTGGGCTGCACGGCAACGTCGGCTGCCTTGATGCCGATGCCGGCCAGGGCCAGCCAGAAGGCCAGGAGCTCAGTTCTCATCCTGGTGGGTTGAGGGGAGGCTTTTCCAATGAGAACCTGCTCCTGGGCACGCGCCTTCGCTTTAGACCCTGTTACTTATCTGCCCAGGTTCCTCCGAGCAGATCCGCCCCAGCTCCAGGAAGGAAAGTGCGAGAGAGGTTTCACTGGCAGAAGTCCCTGCTCCAATGGGCGCAGGTGGGCACACGCTGGAAACGCAGGAACGGGGCGCTCTGTGCTGTCTGTCCTGCAGGAAGGCATGGGAAGGAAGTTAGCTGTGACCAAGGGTTGGGCGCCTCATCTTGGCCTGAATGGCCTGAGACTGCAGGTGCGAATAAAGGCACAGGGTCCAAGGCTTTCCTGCCTCCCCGCAGGAACAATGACCATACAGTAGCCTTCTTCCCCCACCCCACCCCTGCAAAAAACAGGCTCCTTTGAACATTGGAAAGCCAGCTCCCAGGATTCCCAGCATGCAAGGAGCCAACAGAAATTACTCCGTTTGTGCTCTTGAGCAACCTTAAGAACGTCAGCTATAAGAACTGAGTTTCCTCTCCCTTTTTTCCCCTCTTCCCTCCCCACCACCTTTCCTTTTGTCTGACTTCTCGACATTCGCAACCCTGGTGGCCAAAGAATACATTGGAAGGGATCATCCAGCATTCCTCTACATGGGCTCCTGCCTTCAGAAGCAGCTGCACCTCGTCCTCACCGTCAACCCCTCTTTTGGGAGTGGGCCGCTGTGTCTGGGCTGCAAGATGCCAGATGTTTCCGTGTGCCTCTGCTGCCACCTAGTGGTCTGCTGGAGCCGTGCAGCCCAGATCTGTGGCCCTCCACAAGAGGCCCTTGGGTTTGCTTCAATGCCTGCGAAGAGCCCGGGGTTCTTCATGTTTCTGCCCTCTTGAAACAGCTCCAAGCCTCTACCTGTGGAAGCGGCCACCCTTCCATTCTCCACCTCGTGTCCCCAGAGAAGGATGCATGCTGAGGGTTTTCGGCCAGAGAGCTGTGTTAGTCTAGGATGGCAAAAAACCCGGAACCTGGTAGCCCCTTTTCCGACTCAGACATTTTATTCAAAGGCACGTTGGATCCATTTCTGCAGCCGGTGAGGCTTCCTTGCCTGCGTGGAGGGCCTTGACTGATGGGGGGGGGGGCAGAAGGAGGGAGGGGGGGCAGGTTGGTTGTGCAGAGGCAGGTTACATGTAAGGTGTTTGCAGTCCCTCTCACAAGTTCACAACTACTGGGTTAAAACCCCATTGTGTGTCTTGAGACCTTCTGAGAGTGCCTGAAACCTTTTGATGTATGTGAGTTTAACCATTTCCCGCTTTGAAATAGTCCACAGAAGGAGCAGGGTCCAAGGGAAGGACAGCAACTCCTAGGGAGGGGCTGGGCAGGGAGGGCAGCAACAGACACACACACACCCATTGGCAGAGAGAGGGAGCTGCTGCTGGCCCCAGTCTGTCTGGGCTGTTGCTGGGATTCTCTAGGGCTGTTGCGCCTCTTCCAAGCACAGCTCCTCTGCCCCTGGGCTTCAGATGGCATCTCCCGTGGGGCTGGAGACTTGGGGCACTTTTCTAGGGAGACAATCCTGCCCTACTCCATGGAGGGGGCCGAAGTCCTGAAGGAGCACCCTGGGGGGCCCAGTGGGCCAGCTAGTCTCTTAGTCTCCCCATATTTTGCACCCCATGCCTTTCTTAATTCAGGTCTGTCCCTCATTCCCCTCCCGGCTGGATCCTCCCCCACCTCCAACCCACAGATCAAGATCACCCACAGTGCGAAAGGGCGGGTGGGGGAAACAAGAGTTGCACGCAAGAGAGGAGGTGCATTTTCTGAGTATTTATTCAGATTTCTCCTTGGAATTTTAGCCAAGCTCAAAGCACGCCCAGCCGCCGCTCCCTGAAGCTTCGAGGCCTCTGCTTTAGACACCTGCGAGGAAAGGAGCTGGTGAGTGGAACTGGGGGTGCTGCCTCCCCCTGGTTTTTGTGCAAATGCACAGCCCCCCGATCCCTGTGAATCCTCAGTGCACTCCAGCATCGGGTAAGATCTTGGATGCAAGATGAAACCAGCAACTGCACATGACCCGGGTGAAGGCGTGCTCCACCACTTTTTCAACAGGGTCCTAAATATGATGAGGCAGAGCCTTCCCCGGAAGGTCCACTGCTCTAACTTTTGGAGCACTTTCCCAAAATCTTGGCTGAGGAAGGCTTTTGGAGACCCTAAAGCTTCCTCACGTTTGCTCTTTGGAGTTTATTTCTCACTGATCAACCTGACTATGATTAGGCATGGCAAAAGGTGTAACCCATCTTAGAAAACTCACCTACTCTTCTTATCTGCAGACCACTGTGGGGGAGAAAGGGGGGCAATTAATGCTTTGTCAAATCCTGGCCTTTTGAAGTCAAGGGGGCTAAGGGAAAGGGGGCTGGAGATTTCACAGGGAACAGGCTTCCTGCCCGCTATCCGAAGGCTATCCCCTCCCGAGGGATTGGGAGGGGAGGATGGGCTCAAGGAAGAGCACGGGTTAGACTGTGGGGTGGGAAAAGGCCAAGGAAGCTGAACAGGATGAGGGAGATGGCAACTCTAGGTCATCTGAACCCCAACACAACCCCCCCACACCCACGGATTAGACCGCCCTCTGTTCTGCACCTATCTTTCTACACAAGATTTACTCTGAAGAAGAGATTACAAGAACTTCGTTCCCATGGATTCTGCTATCATCTGTGTCTTTGAGTCAATCAGGCAAGCTTCATGGACGTGTCCCTGGTGTTTTCTGGGCCACGTTTTTGATTATGGCTGGCCAGGCAGAGAGAGAGGAAAAGTCCAAAGCCCAAAGTCAGCCGGGGGCTTCTACCCTTAAGGCAGGACTAGAACTCAGGTCTCCCAGTTTCTAGCCTGGGACCTTCAACCTCTACACCAAACCGGTTCTCGTCTATGAATTACTTTTCTATGGTTAATGTTCTGCTCTTAACTCTGTTACCTTTTTGGTCAAAGAATATGATCTGATTGTCACTGTAGCCAAGCGTGCTACATTTGTCGATAAATTTCTGCCTCATCTCTGGATTCTGAGCTGCAGTCCGGCCTGTGGGGACAAAGAGCAGGGTTGTGTGCTGGACGAGGAAGAGAGAGAGGTCCCAAATCGGGTGCTCCCTGCGGTCCATCAAGGCCTTGGGCCAGCATTCCCCCCAGCGGGATTCTTCGGATGGAGGAAAGAGGGGGCAGGCTTAATAAGGAACTTGCCACTGCATCGGGCCTCCCCCAACTTTCTTCCTCCAAAAATAAAACAGTAATGTTAAAAAGAAACCAGATGAATACATGCTGGAGCAGACACTAAACACTTTAGAAGCCCTAAGTCTTAACCTTTTTGGAAACACAGAAAGATGTGTGTGGGGGGGTGATGTTATAAATAAGGAGATAAAGAGCAAATGCCTCCCTTCCCCTTTCAGTGACGATAGAAGGTCTTTGGGGACGTACTGTGAAGCGTCGTACTTCTGAAGCTTTCGTCCGGCATCACAACAGCAACGGTGGTCAAGGCGTGGTTGCCCATGACCAGCGCAGACTCCAAGGTGATCGTTGTGTCTTCTGCAAGAAAAGGTTCGGGGCGTGAGGGGGAAGGGGGGCACCTGAAGACAGTTGTGCGTCAGGCAGGGCAAAATCGAGCAAAGCCGAAAAGTTGGGAGCGTTCTGGAGACCAGAACCTCAGTGTTGGCTCGTTAGGCAGAATAGTTTATTGGATAAGCCTCCAGACCATTTCAAGTACATTACTGGCAATAATAATGCATACGTGTCATAACATGCGACATTAGTATGGACATCTAAAACAAAAATTTTACAGACATTAAAATTTAAATCTAGAATCTGAGCAATATTAATATTAACATCTTTTAACCTTTACAACGTAATGCTTTAAAAGGGTTAATGAAATGGAGTAGGGAGTTTATGCACCTGCTCGGGCTCCTAGGGAATATGGGCATCACCTAATTTGTCTTGTGCGGCAGAATCTACGACGGCACCCCTTAGCCTTGCTGCCTTAACTGCGAAGACAGCAACTTGTTGTGTCACAAACGGATTGGTACTTTGCAGGAGGAAATTCAATCTATTTTCAGCATTCCAGTTCCTCATGTCATTGAGGAATGGAGATAAATAATGACCTCTGTATTCCGCGTACAACTGGCATTCCGTCTATCTTGCATGGGGATATCCAGGAATCTGCCTTGTTGCCTCTTCGTTTCCATCGGCTCAAATCAGGGCTGTGTCAAGGCTGTGCAATCTCTTTTCAATGGAAAAGACAGACTCCTCCGTGTTTTTACGTACCTTGCAATAAAACATTACCTAAAAGGTAATGCCTTCGGTTTAAAATATGTGCCCTTTAAGGAAGAGCATCCATGCATAGCAATTCAACTTCTCGGAAGTCATCCTCTCAATCCGGTCACAACCAGATTCGCCATCCTTTCGCATAGCCGCCCTGCAGCCCGAATCCTTGCGTCCGCAAAGGCAAACTTGCCTGAACGGAGACGGCCCCGAGACAGCAGGAAATGCCTGTAGGCTCCCTGCCCCCAGCATGCGCTCACTATGGCCTTCCACTCGCTGGAAGAGATGGTGCAGCTATGGGGGGAGGGGCTGCAGTCTCACCCGTCAGCTTCTTCCCAGCATCTTTTTGCTGGATCTTCTGCGAGCAAAGCAAGCACTCTGCCCCCCCCCCCGGACCCAGTTTTTATGGATGACCGAATCAAGCAGGTACGCAAGGGCATCCCCCCCCAAATACAGACCACATTGACCGCTGAATTTCCCGTCTTCTGTTTTTCTGAACTCAGTTACTACGGTCCTGCACTCGTCTGGCCTGCAAAAGAAAAGAAGGGGAGAGTGAGTGACGTTCATCTGGAGTAGAAGGGAGGGTTCCTGCCCTAGGCAGTCAAGAGATGGGGCTAGGCCACCTTCCACTGGGCCACCGAGCGTTAATCTGAACTGACCACTCTGCTGCCTTAGGAAGAGGGCCATATTCTAGATAGTCGGAACATTGTGGGAAGCAGCACCAAGACTATTTTTCATCGTCCCGGGTGTGGGTTTCCCCAGAGACCTCTTTTTATCCTGGCCCACGTCTGTTTGCCACTTACAGACTGTTGGTGAGGAAGGCAGATTGGTGAGCGATTCTGTCTGCTAGAGCTGAGTCCAGCTGCACAACTCTCTCTCTCCCGTGTTAAGCTTTTGGTCGCATCCGCCAAACAGGGGTTCTGTTAGATTTAGGCATTTCGGAGTCACGACGGTCCAACATATTTGCCTCGCTGGCTGAAGAAACTCCACATACCCCTTCACTTCACTGCTTCTTTAAAGCTAGTTGGACTTTCTCCAATACTGGTATGGACTGTCCTGAACCTCAAGTTAGCCACGAGGACACGAGACCAAACCTGTGGCCTCCTTCGGTTCTGCCCTCAAAAATCAGGTCTTCCCATCTGCTGCGCCACCAGCCCGGCTTTGTGACAAGGCTGGCCTTGGGAAGCGTCTAGCGCTTAACAGTCAGCCCAGAAGGCTTGGCTTGAGCTGGGATACTTACATGGGGAGACTGACTGTAATCCTTATCTTGTTTTCCTCGGTTTTTGTCAGGTTGGCCACAAATATTGGCATGTTTTTTAACTGTGTCAGCATCGAGTTTGAGTTAGTTGCCACCGCAAGATTATACCAAGTCCCCCCAGCCTGAAGAAGAAAGTAGGAAGAGGGTCTCAAGCTGGGTCTTTTGGAAGGGACCAGCCTCCTGTCTGCTCAAACATGACATGATGAACTCAATTCAAGCTATGTCTGCAGCTTTGCATTTCCAATTCAGTCAAGGAAGTTGGCCCTGCCATGAGAAAAACCCATCTGCTGCTTAAGAAGCAGATCCACCAGTAAGAAATGGCTTTCTTTGTGTGGTCCCACCAGCTGAGGGAAGAAAGTGAATGTATGTTCAGTTTGGTTCTCTCCAGGAAGGTTATTCACGTGGGGCAACTGCCTTGCAGACCCAAATTCAAGGGCTCTTGGCCACAAATTGAGGGACAGATGAACGAGGCAAACCGCCCTCTTCCCCAGTCTGGAGGGGCTACCTTTGGCCAAGACCCGTCGCAACTTACGTTCAGTTCTCCGCATTAGAGAATAGCCATGGTTCATGTCAACAGAAGTGATCGCTTTCCATACTTGAGATTACAGTATTGGGATCCCCTGAACAGTCACCCAAAGCCAACCAGCCCTGCTCCAACTGCATCTGTCTACCTTATCCATATCAGATGAGGTCACTAGTCTCCATTCAGCCTGGACGGCACAGCAGAGGGCAAGCCCCAAAGCGAAGAGACAGACTTTCATCTTGCGTGGTCCTTTCTCCTTCTCGGCCGAAGAATCCTCTGCGACTCGGAGGCAGGTGACTGGGGTCTGCAGGGCTTCTTGCTCTTATAGAGCCCGGGGGTGCTCCCCACGCCCGCCGCCCCTGCCAAGGCTTGAGTCACCCCCATCCACGCGTGCAGCCACCGAGATAGGGGGGTTATTCTTGGCCTGGGCCCTGTTGCCACACGGGCCCCTGCTGGGCAGCTGACCTCACCCATCGACATTCTCCAAACAGGGGACGTTTGCGTTGGCCCCGGACCCAGTGGGCATTTGGCCTGCAGCCCACCAGGAAAGGTCTTCCTCCTTGATCTGAGGCCGGGCAGAGGGCGCAACAAAGGTGAGCGGCTTGGCTGAAATGCAAAACTAACAAGCTTGTGTCCAGCCAGGTGAGAGAACAGAAGACAGAGGATGGAGTCTGGAGACCAAGGTGTGCTCACGCGCTCAGGGGTGATAAGATATTATGGTTAGGTTTGGACAATACTGGAATTTGAAGAAGCAGGATAGAAAGAGTATTGATGCTTTTGAAATTTGGTGTTGAGAAAATTCCTGAGAACACATGGAGAGCTCAAGATGAGGTCAAGCGAAGAATGAACTGCAGAGGGATTAAGTTTTCAATGGTTTTCATATGGACAATTAAGAGAAAGATTTAATATAGATCAAAAGGTAATGGGGACTGATCAACATAAGACAGAATTTGAAAATGAACAGTGTACAAATGAACATCTGATTGCAAAAAGGTATATATTTTTGTTGAAATTTGAAACAGAAAAGGAGCAAGTTAAAGGTTGCATAATAAAATGGGCTAAGAATTTTGGCTATAATTCATCCCACAGATGAATCAGTGGGAGAGAATGTGGATAAAGGGACTGAAATTCACATTGTGTTGTAATTTAAGACAGAACTGTTACAAAATGATGCACGCTGAAATTATCTAAGATCTACAGTATAAAGGTACTTCTAGTCAATGTTGGAAATGTGAAAAACATGACTTTTTACCACGCATGGTGGACTTGTGAAAAAGCAAAATAATAATAAAAAAGAAACATATAACAACACAAAGAATTTTGAAGATTAATATTGAGATGAAACCAGAACTCTTTTTATTGGGACTTATGGATAATCAATTAGAAAACACTTATGGAAGATCAATATTATATATGGTAAATGCAGCAAGATTATTACATGCACAAAGATGGAGAAATACTGAAATACCCACAAGGAGGAATGGATTGTGAAGATGGCAGAATTGGCAGAGATGGCAAAACTGACTTGTTTGTCAGGGACAAGACAGTAAGTTCTTTTATAAAAGACCGGAAACCTTTTATGGACGTTTTGCTGAAAATGGAAAAAAGTGGAATGGTGATTTCTGAATTTGATGATTGAAAAAAGATTGAATAAAGGTCTGAAGAGGTTTTTGCAACAATAAGAGGGATAATGGGTTTGTTTGCAACTCTTGTTACAAAGTCACAAGGAAGTTACAAGGAAGTTTCTTTGTTACAAGAAAGTCACTTTTTTGTAGCAAAGCTGCCCAGAGTCGCTTTAATAAATAAATAAGTGACTGCTGTAGAGAAAGGCAGAAGTCGCTTCTTTAACCATATTATTTTCTCTTTCTTTCTCTTTCTTTTCTTTATATATTTCTGTTTTCGTCTTTTAGCTATGTAAAAACTTTTAATAAAAATTAATTTAAAAAGAGAGAGAAAACGCCTGAGAACACCGTGGGCAGTCAAAAAACCGCAGACAAATGGATCATTGGGGGGAAAAAGATCAGCGCAGAGTTCTCCCTTGAGGTGCAAAGGACCAGGCTCGGATCAGCCTATTTCGGGCAGGGGATGCGAAGACCCAGCTCTCTGGAGAAGGCTGTGATGCTGGGAAATGGGGGAGGAAAGCGAAGAAGAGGACGGCCAGCAGCAAGGGACGGACTCAGTGACAGGCGATGGGTGCACCATGGCGAGGTCTGAAGGATCAGGCTGGGGAGAGATCGTCATGGGAAAAAGATCGCTGCGGTGGCTAAGGGCTGACACCTTCCTGATGGCACACAATGAATCAAACAAGCAATACACTTTCCCATAGCGGGAATCCGATAGCACACGCGTCTGCAACCTGGGTTAAGAAAACACAGTGGCTGTATTCACTCAACATGCTGTGAAGAAGCGTTCAGACAATCTGGGGATGTTTCAGACGAGGGCACCAAGGATGGCCAACGGACTAGAAACCGTGCCCTGTGAAAAGAGGTGAAAGGAGTTGGGAAGAGGAGGCTGCAGAGGAGGCTGGGAATGGTCCTCTCTCGTCCCCCCCATCAGGATTTATGCTGTGGTCCAAAACCCCTCCCTCCGGGCAGCTGGACAGCGGAAGCCACTCCCTCAGGAGGTGACGGGCTCAGCCCTTTGGTGAGGGTGCTTGCTCTTGGGTTTCTGCACTGAGCAAACGTGAGACCTTGCAGCCTCGAAGGCTCCCCCCAGTTAGAGGTCTCAGTGGGGAATAAACCAGACCCTGGCTGACTGGGATGGACTGGTTCCCCAACATGCTGAGACAAGGGTTGGTCCCCACCATGCATTGAGCCCTGAGCTGCATGCCCACCATGTGTTCGCACAACTTGCTAGGCTTGGGTGCTGGGAAACCACACTGTTCTGGTTATAAATCTGGGGGAACAGGAGGACTGTGGGGAGGAGCTGTCCCTGACTTGCTCGGGGAAAGGACCATGCTTGGGATGGGAAAGGGGGTCCTCAGAGCCTGGGCTTGGGGATGGAGCCCGTGGAGGCCTCAGGCGCAAGTCCCACTGGCTGCCCAAGTCCGGAGAAGTCCCTCTCCCCACAGAGGTCACTGTTTGGTGGGCCAGTGGAGCACAGCTTCAGTGGGGAGGGTGCCTCTTGGAGAGGAATGGACCTCCAACTTTGCTCCAGGCTGTCCAGCAAACTCGGGACTGGGGACATTGAGGACATGGGCCTCCCACTAGGAATCCATGAGCTGCAGGGTCCCCCCAGGATGGAGCCCTGACCCTTCACTGGGGGGGGGGGGCAAGAGGCCTTGCCAAACTGCACAGGACAGGAGCTCTCCAAGAAGAGCCAGGATCCAGAGCTCAGGCCAAGGAGATGTTCGTTGCAAAGCATGGCCAGGTGGTCCTCTCATGGAAATGGCTGAAGTACGGAGCACTCCTTCAAGGAGAAAGGCTGTTGGGTGCCTGCTGGACCAGAAAGAGCGGCCCTGAACAGTGGGAAGGCAAAGGTTTTTATAGAAGTTGAGGGCTACAAGGTGGGAGATTCTCGGGATCTGATGGGCTGGCCACTTTGGGGAAGCTGGGCGGGTCCTTGTCCCTGTCCCTGGAGTGATTTCTCTTGTTAGGCAAAGGGGCTCCTTCAGGGAAGCCCCCTGTGAAGTAGACGGAATGTGGGGTTGTGTGGCCCAGCCCAGATGGAGGATGGAGGGTTGGGGTTTCCCACCTGGTTGTTCAGTTGCAACTCCCTTCTTAGAGGCTTCTCTCCTGTGGTCTGGGTGGGCTTGCAGGGGGGCAGGAAGAGTCAGTTTGGGCCTGATAGGATCAGGCAAAGAGAGGAACCGGGTTTGCCCCGGTCATGCCACAAGACAGGGAGGGAAAGAGAGTGCAGCCACCATTTTCCTGGTTAGGTTTATTACAGTCCAGCCCAGGGTTAGGGCTTCCAGAGAAGCTGAGCAGGAAGGCCAGGTGGTCCCTGAGATTCGCCCACCCTTTGCCTGCTGCTCTCAGGCAGGGGTTTAGGTGCAAAAAGCCCCTGGCCGCCTCCAGCTGGATCCAGCTGCTGATCCTCAGGGCTGCAGGCACAGAAATCTCCTACTCCGCCCTGTACTGTACTGTAGTTCTCCGTGCACCACCCTCGATTTTGGAACCGGATCGCTGGACCAGCTCCAGGGGGCGGGGCGGGGCGGCTCTGCTGCCTGGGTCTCAGCGCCAGGCTCTGGAGGAAGTGGGGCGGGCTGGCAGGCTTTGGACCCTGCTCCTGCTCAGCAAAGGATGAGCCAAAAGAGCTCCATGGTGGTGCCTCCCCTGAAGCTTGGCCTGGGCGCCTTCCCTTTGGTGCAAACGGGCCAGCTGCAATCAGACATAGGCAGCCCCCAGCCCAGCCTTGAGGCCCCTGTGTGGGGGCCGAGGCATCCGTCCTGTCAGGGCTTCTCTGCCCCCCACCCCAGTCCCTGCTCAGCACCGATTCCTTCTTCAGCATCCTTTGCAATGGCCGCCTCCTTAGATGTCAGCATGAAGGAAGGGACAGTGTGTTGTGCAGATCCATGTAACGTTCCCGTTTTGCCTTGTTTTTAAATGCCATTCTGATTTTCTGACCCCCCCCCTTTTTTTTCCAATCCTGGGCACATTAATTGAGAAACGGGAGGCCTTCTTCGGCACTCACGGTGTCAGTGGGGCAGCGGCCTCCGTCACCCATCGCCGCACGGGATCAAACCCAGCCCCTGCCAGGCTCTCTCCCCCCAAGCGCTCCACCCTCCTTGGGAAACGTTCAGGGGCACGCAGGACCAAGTCCGGGGCCTTTCAAGTCGGGTTCCTAATCGTGCTGCTACCGAGCAGCAGGGCCGCAGAGCTGGGGGATTTTCTAAACATCATTAGAAAGTATTATGAAATCGCCCCCGGCGTGGACGAGAAGGAGCCACGCTTGGAACTTTCTCCGACAGGAAAAACAAAACAAAACTGAGAAGCAGGAAGGGGGAGCGGGAGCTTCTGCTGCTAGCACCTGCCCGGCTGGGCTCCTGCGGGACAGAAGAGCAGGCTTCTCTGGGCCTGGTGCAGATGGATCCCCCCATCTCCCGCGGGGCCAGAGACTTGGGGTGCTTTTCCAAGGGAGACAGTCCTGCCCTGCCCTGGAGGGGGAAGTCCTGAAGGATCAGCCTGGGGGTGGCTTGGTGGGCCAACTAGTTTGTTAGCCCCCCCCTTATTTTCACCCCCTATATTTTTTAATTCAGGTCTGCCTCTCATCCCCCCCCCGCTGGATCCTCCCCCCCTCCAACCCACAGATCGAGATCACCCACAGTGTGAAAGGGGGGGTGGCAGAAACAAGAGTCGAGGTACATGTTCTAAGTCTATTTATTCAGATTTCTCCTTGGATTTTAGCCAAGCTCAAAGCGCACCCAGCCGCCACTCCCTGCAGCTTCGAGGCCTCCGCTTTGGACACCTGCGAGGAAAGGAGCCGGTGAGCGGAACTGGGGGTGCTGCGTCTCCCGACTTCAACTCCAGCCCCCTTGAGACCACTCTCGACCCTCCTGGGGGCCTCGGGGGCCTGTTGATGGGAGCACTTCCATCTGTTTTCTTCTGTGTCAGCCCTCCCCCCCCAGTTTTCATGCAGACGGGCAGCAAACCGCAGATGCCCCCCAGGTCAGCCAGGCGATGTCCAGGAGCCCTCCCCTGGTTCAGAGGAGCCCCGCTGCAGCTTGCAAAGCTCTGGAAAAGGTCCTGCTGTCGCTGAAAGTGAGGGAGGGTCCAAAGAAGGCCCACTGCTCTAAGAACCGAACACCCGTGCCTGAAATAAACCTACCTATTGGGGAGGGGCGCACATCCCTGTGGAAAATGAAAAAGAGCAGGTTGAACGTTGCCTCTTCCATCCGTTGTGCCTCTGAAGGGAAAGGGCCCCCGGTGGGCACCGCCTCCCCCCGGGGCCCGCAAGGGCAGAGGAGCCGAGCCCCCTCCTCTGCCAGCTGGGTGCATCTCTCCCTCGTGCACAGCAGTGCTGGGGGAGGGGGAGGAGGCCTGGCGAAAGGCGCGAGGCCCAGGTGCCCCAGCGCTGAGAGACCTCTCGGGTCCAGCGCCCAGGGCTGCTGCTGGCTCTCCCTTGTGCAGAATTCCACTATGCTGTGGAAAGAGGTGATCTCACCTGGCTCTCTCGCACACGCAGCACCCTCGCACACCAGGTGGCGACAGCCCCCCCCTTGCCACAATAACGCGACTGTCTTTCTTCCATGGCTGAGTCTCCACAGCCACCAGCGAAGTGCTTACCCTCTTTGCGCAGTTCCTGCAGGTCTGCCTCGTTCAGGCCCACTTCCTTGACAAAGGATCTGCACTTGCTCATGAAGTCCTCTCTCACGGGAAGGTCCTTGCCTGCACACAGAACGAGTCAGACCTGAGTTGTGGCCTTTGGGCATTTTTGCCCCAGGAGGCAGAGAAGGGAGAGAGATTTCTAAGATGGTGGTTACTGAGGACCCCAGTCCTTGGGCAACTCTCCCCAAAGGGGGGCTCTTGGGAAAGAGGAAAGAGAGGAGCAGCCCCGCTTGCAAGTGCCCCAAACCACCGATCGATCAGGGTGTTTTCAGGAGTAGGAGTTGAGGGTTGGGGGCCCCCTGGATGGGCACCTGTTTTCAGGGGAGAATTGGAGGACACACAAAGTTAGAAACGGGTCTGTAGCTCAGCTGGTGGCAGTCCCATGAGCTCAGGGCATGTGGCATCGTGGTGACCCCAGAAGGGGCAGGGGGTTGGTGAGGCGATGCCCTGGGGAGGTTCCTGGCCCTTAAAAGGGCCCAGCAGAAGCAGGTGCCATGTTTGGTGGGTGAACCCAAGAGGTCCCCTGGTTACTGACAGCCACCTCAGGGGGCTGCCCAGCGCTCTGACCAGGCACGGTTGTAATATGGGGAGATCAGAGCTGCCGCTCGACAAACAAGTCAGCAGAGGAAGAGGAGCCCTGCTTCTGGGCACAGCTTGACTCCAGGAGGCAGGAATGTCTCCGCTGAGTCCAGAAAATGTTGGGCCAACTTGACCAAGAGGCCCAGAAATGGTCCCACTGGGAGCCTCTCCTCTGCTTTTGAAGCTGAAGAAGAGAGAGCGAGGGAGGGCTCCTCTGCTGCTTGCCAGGAGATCCCTCCCGCTAGCCCAGCTGCCACTGGAGGCTTTTAAGTCCCCCCTTTGTCCCATAACGAGTCACCGATGGAGCCTTATGGATGACAGTTGGTTTTGCAAAGCAAACCCAGGTTTATGGCTTAGCAAGCTCTGCTACCCAGCTCCTGTGGCTTGTTCTGAATGACGTGGCTGAAACAAATCATGGATCAATGGGATGTGCGAACTCAGCCGAGACAGGCTTCGCATTCCTTTCTGGACGAGGTACATACTCATACACGTGACCACGACACAGAAGTTTGTTCCGTCGGAAGTCATCTTCATGCTGATTGAGGCTTGTGTTGAATAATCGGTTTGTATCTTATCCATAATTTTTTTACCACCTCGCTCTGTAGGAAAGAGATGAGGCAACAGTAGACCGGCTTGCTTTTGCTCTCGCAAAGAGATCGGGCACAGGGCAAACCCAGTTCAAGCTGGGACTCCTGGAGATTTAGGTAGGAGCTGGAGGGAGCTGAGCTCCTGGTCCCCGGTGAAGAAGAAAGGGCCTTGGGGGCGAGACGGCGATGAGGGCATCCAAAACTTAAAGCGTTGGCTTTGGGGCCCTGACTGTACCTGCACATTAAGAAAACCATCCCTGCCATGAAGCTCCTTAGAAGATAAAGATGTTCCCAAAGTGCCGCTTGCTTGAGCTAAACCCCTATGCACCCCAGAGATGAGATGGGCACCCCAGAATCCCTTTCTTTGCCATCCTTGTCGACCAAGCTCCTCTGGTCAGGCTGGCAAGGCTGGTCCCTGCGGGGTCCAGGTTCTTTCCCTTTTGGCGTGTGATCTCTGAGAGGTGACCGCTCAAGTGGACCTCAGAACCGTGGCCATTGTGCCAAACTCCTACCAGGCGGTGACAGACTGTGTGATCTCAGACTGCCATTTTGGGGGTGCTTGTGTTTACAAGCTGCAAGGGAACTGGACCCTTGAACCTTTGATTCCCCCTCTGGGCCAGGGCTCTTTGGGGTCTTGGACAGCGATAAGGGGTTTTAGCTTTCCCGTTAGCTCCTTCAGGGAATTGTGCTGGATCCTGGGAACCGAGGCGTGTGGGGCAGATACTCCAACCCCCGCCTTGTTCCTTTCCCGGTGCCCACCCTGCATCCCCAATTCTTTGCCCAACGGGCTCCCATTGTTACAAGCCTCCCCCTCGCCCCACTTAATACATACCACATGTAGTGGTGTATACTCCATCTTCTTTCCTGATGACAGGATTTATTTCCTTGCACCCTTGTGGCCTGTAAAATGATGTCAAAGCGTATGAGGGCGTTGTTCTCGTCAACCTGAACGGTGCTCTCCAGCCCTTAAGGGATCTGCTGTTGTCCTCCCTTGGGATCTCTCTGGATCTCAGAAGCTGTTGGGGCAAACCCGCTGGCCCCAGGGGGGCTCCAGGGCCTTTGGAGTGACTCGCCGCCCCTTCCATGAGCAGCACACAGCAGGGCCCCCAGCCGGCGCGCCACTTGGGCACGATGGAAGCAAGCAAGCTGCAAACCGGGGCACTTACATGCGCAGGTTGATCTTCATTCTGAATTCATCCTTTGTCACTGAATGAAGCACGGCAGGGATTATGGGCATATGGCGGGACATTTCCCTCAACTTCGGGCAATTGGTTGCCATGGCTATACTGTACCACGGTCCTGTCAACTGGGGATCAAAGACAGCGTTAGGGGCCAGGCTGGCATTTGCAGAAGGAGCATCTCACATGCCGGGGAGGCTGCCCCTCTGCTGGAGAGAGACAGAGAGACAGAGAGACAGAGACAGAGAGAGACAGAGAGACCGAGACCGAGACCGACCTGGACCGCCAGCCTCCTCCCCCAGCAAGAAAGGGCCCTTCCCTCACTGTCCCAGCAGCTTGGCCCCAAAGGAAGAAGGCAGAGACCTGGTGCAATTGCCCTTCCCTCTCTGCCCGAAGGGGGGGCTTTCCGCGCCGGAGCTCCTTGGACTCCTCTGGTCAGGAGGGTTAGGGAAGGCACCCCAGAGCAGAGCAGCCCCTGCTCCGGCCACGGTGGCTTACCCTGCTAAGCTCGGCATTCTCGAATGGTGTCGAGTCATCTGCCTGGACGGCGCAGCAGAGGGCAAGCCCCAAAGCGAAGAGACAGACTTTCATCTTGCGTGGTCCTTTCTCCTTCTCGGCCGAAGAATCCTCTGCGACTCGGAGGCAGGTGACTGGGGTCTGCAGGGCTTCTTGCTCTTATAGAGCCCGGGGGTGCTCCCCATGCCCCCTGCCCCTGCCAAGGCTTGCATCACCTCCATCCATGCGTGCAGCCACCGAGATAGGGGGGTTATTCTTGGCCTGGGCCCTGTTGGCACACGGGCCCCTGCTGGGCAGCTGACCTCACCCATCGACATTCTCCAAACAGGGGACGTTTGCGTTGGCCCCAGACCCAGTGGGCATTTGGCCTGCAGCCCACCAGGAAAGGTCTTCCTCCTTGATCTGAGGCCGGGCAGAGGGCGCGCCAAAGGTGAGCAGCTTGGCTGAAATGCAAAACTAACAAGCTTGTGTCCAGCCAGGTGAGAGAACAGAAGACAGAGGATGGAGTCTGGAGACCAAGGTGTGCTCATGCGCTCCGGGGTGACATGGCACTGCACAGAGAAGTGCTTGTGGGGAAAGAGGTCGGGGGGGTCAAGCTCCTTCCCCTGTGTTTCCCCAGACCAAGAGCCAACCCGCCTTGGGAATGGAGGTTCCCCAAAAGGCCTGTGGGCACAGCCAAATGTTGCCTTGACGGCCTTGGTGCAGGCCTCCCCCGCACAAGTGAATGAGCTCCCAAATGCCCCGTTTCACCCTCTGCAGCAGGTGGGAGGCACAGCAAAGGTGGCTGAATCATCTCTGGAAGGACACGCTGGGTCCTTTTGCCTAAAAGCAACCAGATGTTACAAGCCAAGTGCAGATCCTCTCTTGCAAGAAGACCCCAAAGAGCCAACCCCCTGGACTTGGCAGCCGACACACCACCCCAGATGGCTTCCCCTGTGTTGCCGAGGAGGGCCTTGCTTCTCCTTAAATCGGGGAACCCCTTTCAGACGCACACCCAAGTGGGTGCAGATGCTCTGACTTTGGTGCCCTCGCTCTGTGACAAAGACTCATGATGTGGCCGCCATGAAATAATCTCTACGTAATCCGGTGCTCAGAATGTGCTGAAACTAACCCTGGGATTGTGGTTGGGATCTCTACTTTTTCAAGGCTGGTTGGCCTGACCCGGAGTGGGATGGGTTACGGAACCCTTGGACCATCTGCACTGCCTATAAGGCAGGGACGTGCAACTCTTTGGTTGCCAAGGACCTACTCCTTACCCTCTCTGAGAGCAGGAGGGGCACGGGGCAGAGAAAGGAAGAAAAACAGATGGGGAGTTTCCATGTTTTGTGTCTTTCAACTTTCAGAGAGCTTCAGGGCTCTCTGAGTTTCATGCCCGAAAATGGCACATTTTTGACATGGCAGGATTAGAAGGCAGCAAAATGGGGCTGGGGGTCTGCCTGGGCCTCTTCTTGCTCTCCTCTGCTTTCAAGATTTAGTTCTGCCAAACTAGAACAACCGGGGCTCCTTTGCTCTGTACCCCCCATTCATCTATTCTTCCTTTGGCAATAAGCTTAGGAGCAGTAAAATGCCCGGGGTGGCTGCAAAACCTTTGTGAGATGTGTGGCACCTGGATGGGCCCACAAGAGTGTTAAAGGAGAAAGGCCGTTTCCGGGCATAACTACAGTGACCGTATTGTCATGGAAAAAATAAATGACAAACCTGAAAAAGGGGCAAATCTGAAAGAGGTTCATAAGGACAAAAAAATTTAATCGTTTATATTTATAACTGCTTTACAAAGGAAAATTCAAGAGCAAAACCAAGAAAAGAAATAATAAAATAAATCTAAAGGACAGCTTTCTAAAATAAAGGACGTGTGGTCACAGTGGGCATAACCCACCCTTTATATCATGTCATTGGCTTGCTATTTTATCTGTGACTGGGTTTTTCTTCCCTCTTTTTATGGGGATGTGTTTTTATCGATTGCAGAAGTGCCGCACGGCATGCAGAATTGGCTCCTCTGGGTCATTTGTTTATTGCGAAGGAGCACCTGTGTCTTCTTTCCCAGCAGTGGGCAGATGTTGATGGCTCGTGGCCTTGTCCACCCCGTCTCCCTCTCTCTTCCCACCCACCCCTCCTCGTCTACACTGGTTGCTGCCAACATGCAGAGACACCTCAGGGAGCATCTTTTTTCTCCCCAGGGTTTTCAGCAGCAGCGGCTCAAGCCCTTTCGCCGTCGTTTCTGCAATTCCAGGTCTTTCTGGCTGGGAGAGGGACCCCCCATCACCAAGGCAATGAGAGATGAAAAGGTGAACTGATGGCTGTAGGACGACCCTGGCATGTGGATTTCCCCAGAAGGTACCACAGCAAATGGGGCACATGGCCCACTCCAGCCTGACAATTAAAACACACCTTGCAGAACAGGATCCTTCTCCGCTTTGTGGTCCCTGAGCTTTCCACACACGTCAGAACAGCCCTTCTTTCTTAGTGCTGGCAAATACCCTGCCCATCTAAAATTATGATCATCTGACTGTTCCTGGCTACTATCTTTGCCGCTCAGGTCACCACGCTGTGATCTGACACCCTTATGTCGGTGCTGTGGACCAGATACGCCATCTTCATGATTCTTGACAGCAAGCGAAATGGTTGCCTGCCTCCCTCCCTCCCTCCCTGCTGGGCCTTGGCAAAAATGGGATCAGAGATGGAAAATCCCCCTCCCCTCAGTTTTAATTGCAGCTCTGCCCTACTGACGGAGGGAAGAAAGACTGGGATTAGCCCTCCTGAGTGGGAGACAGACTCGCCCCCTTTTAACCAACTGGTTTTTAGCCTCGGCTAAATTGTCCTGAAAGGAAAAGGTAAGGATTGCCCCAGAGGTGAGAGAAGCTGCACAGACAGCACACACACACACACATGTTATTTTCTTAATCTATTTATTAAGAGCACATCAGGGATGTTTATATCCCAGAGGTTTAATGAAGACAAAATTGCACACAGCAGCTGTTCTCATTGGATGCTTCTGCTTTGGCCCCTGCACGAAGGAGCCCGGGGGCAGAGCTGGGTCCCCTCCTCTGGCTTCACTTGGAGACTCAGCTGGGTGTCCCAACCCTCCCACCTGGCACCACCTGACACTGCCAAAGGGGTTCCGATCAGGAGCGAACGTGTCCCGTCACGAGCCGAGCATGCTGATCCTGGAAACAGTCCCCTCTGGCACTGATGTCTTCACAGAAAAACTTGCCTAGTTGTTGTTTTCTGTACAGGCAACTGCAGACACAAAGTCAGGATAGCGTAGTTATTGCCTAGATGAAACATCCGGCAACGGAATCACAGGATGCAAAGGGGGCGGTGGGAGAAACACAGGAGCACCCCAAACATGGGTTTGCTCTTCCCTTAGGTCTGCACTTTGTTTGGACCAACTGATCTTGAAAAACACCCCTCCCGCTCTGCCGTTCCCCATGCGTGTGGATACAGCTCCCTCCCAGCGTGAATTCGGGCAGCCTTTACGAAGAGAGGTCCGAGAAACAGAAAAAGGAGCTGGCCTGCCTGCCTCTGGAGGCGGTCAAGAGCAGAAGAGGGGCTCCGACAGGTGGGAGCAGCCTGGACATCGCCAGGCTCCACCAAGAACCTGCTGCAGAGCAGTGGTGGTGCTCCAAGCAGAAATGCAAGAGAGGGCTCTTGCCAGCTGCTGGGATCCCGCCTGCCTGGCCTGGCACGGTTGCTCCTCCTCACAGGAAATGCTGCTCCCTCAAGCAGCCCCATTCTTCCCCTCTCTCCGCCAGATGCCTCCCTATCCTTCCCCTTCCTGAGAACATCCATGCCCAAGGCACCAGGGCCCCTTAGTTACAATCCCACGGGGGATCTGACTGTACTTGTTGCCTAATTCCACCCCAGAGGGGCCCCGGGCCCTACCTCTGTTTCCCTTTTTTGTGGGCTCAAAAGTTTTAGGGGTGTGTGTGGGCGCGTGCCTTTTTGTCTGTGGAACACAAAATGACCTGCTACAGGAGCAAGTTAATTCAACAAATATCTGAGCAAGGAAGTACATGAAGGACCCTGGCCTTTTGCGGAAGAAACGTGCTCATCTCTCCTTCCCTGGTGGGTTCTTTTCAAACCAGAGAACGAAGAAGTCTACGGATTTCTCTCGTTTCTCTCTCTGTCTCTGTCTCCCCGCCTTTGACCGACAGCCATCTTTGGATCTTACGTTTGTTGGCCAGATGGATGATCTGGTCTGGGTCCAACTCCAATTCCGCCACCTGGTCTTCAAATAACTGTTCCACAGACTGGGACACGGACATAGTCCTGTCTGCAGAAAGGAAGAACAGACGGGCCTGAAGTGAACAGACATCTTGAGTCTCCCCCCACAGATTTCCACGGGGAGAAAGCGCTTCAAATATGGAGGTGCCAATGAGCATCAAAATCTGGGGCCAACTTTTCCATCAAGGGAATGCCCTGAACGGTGGAATTCATGCTGATTTTAGCAGCGCCAAAATATGTAATCAACATGGGTCCGAATATGGCCCAGGGGGTTTCCTGAGAGCAGGGCGCAGTTGGATCGAGCTGGAAAGAGAAGCACTGAGTCGCCCCTCAGGCCACGTGTTGATTTCTTGCCGGAAGTGGAACAACGCAAAACCAGAAGCCGTGACACTCTTGTGGCACTCCTGGGAATACCGCTGACGTGGCTGACCTCACGGCCACCCGTGCCTGCCCACCAGAGGGGACAGTGGGAGGATAGTAGGAAGGTAGCATCTGCCCGGAAGGACCGGCCCCTCCCCAAAGGATCCCAATGGGACACTTCGGTTTCATTGATCTCGTTCCTTTGGAAACCCTCTAAATGCCCAGCGAGAGTGCCCTGCTGCGTCTGGAGAAAGAAGCAGTGGGGTGGCCCACCTGGCTACCGAAAAAGGAGAGGTGAAGGAGGACCTTCCAAGAACCCTTCCTAGGGCAGCTTGGCGCTTTTTCCACTTCTCTCCTGTCCTTTTCCTTTTGCGCAAGGTGCCTTGGAGAGTGACCGTCACAAATCACCACTTGGGAGAAGAGGGATGTGCAAGTGAACAAATAAATCATGGGCTGGGCTGGCTTTCCCCTTGGCAAAGTGAAGATGGGGAGTGCTCTGGACACCTACCGTAGAGTGACACAAACTTGCACACCTGGTCTTCAATGGGTTCCAGGTCTGTGGACACTGTGATGACATAGTTGTCGCAATCTGTCTTCAGCATGTCTATAATTTTGTCCCCGAAACCTGGCGGAAAGAGCAGAAGGAGGCCATCCAAAGTTAATGGTGAGGGCCCGGCTGTTGTAGAAAGCC
Source organism: Python bivittatus (assembly GCF_059951505.1). Classification (NCBI taxonomy): domain Eukaryota; kingdom Metazoa; phylum Chordata; class Lepidosauria; order Squamata; family Pythonidae; genus Python; species Python bivittatus. The sequence continues at coordinate 536,530 of NW_028277076.1, read as the reverse complement.
TAAATCAAATTTGGCATGTCCTGAAAGCCTCTCCTTCTAAGTACATTTTTAAAAACTAAACCAATATTTCATTCTTTTATTGACCTACCATGTAATGCAGGACCCGAAATGTGAATTGTGAGTCAATGTGAAATCAATTAACTACAAAAAGGTTAATTTATTACAAAAAATATTGGCTAATTAAATCATAAAGATATTGGCAGCTTGAAAGGTTAACTCCATCTCATTGTGTGGATGTAGCTCAGGTGTCCAGACTTTTCCAGTGGAAGGGAGTTCTACCATTTCAGCTAAGTTATTATTTTTTTTTCTAAGAAATGGAAAGAGTTCTTACATCATCTCCTGAGTCAGAAGGTAGGAAAGCATGTTTATATCTCAGCTTCAGCCAATCTGCTGCTTTTCAGGAGTTTGAGGCAAAGAAAATGCCCCATATTCCAACCCAAGATGCTCTAGACCGCTCTTCCAGCCCCTCCACCCACCTCCCCAATCTGCTGATTGTTTCACTGATTGATGATAGACAGACAGATGTTGATGCAAAAGAGGAAGTGCAGGGTTGGAGACAGGCGGCTGCTAAATACAAAAGGGAGCTGGGGCGGGGGGGGGGACCTGGCCCCTGCTGAGCAGAACCCATGTTGGGAGAGCACCACAAGTCTCCGGAGACCCGCTTTCCCCAGAGAAATTGACCCAGCTCAGATGCCCTTTCCTCTGCCAGGCGGCCTGGAGCGGAGGAGGCTCGAGAGGAGCAATTCCTGCTCATACAAACCAGTTGTGTAGGTGTATTTCCCATTCTCCAGTTTTGTATATATAAACTCCATTTCAACACATCCGTATGTCCTGTGAAATGAAATGACAGAACGAGTCATTAGGCAGGTGCAGAATCAGCTTCAGGCTCCTGCCTGGGCGAAAAGCTTCACGGAGGGAAGATGCAGAGCAAGATGCTTGTGGGGCTCTCGCTCACTCCTCCCCCCACCCTTGGCTACGCGGGCACCTCTTCTCCTAAAAAGCCACGGGGCTCTCTGCTTCTGGGAAGAGCCCTGTTCTCCTGCTGATCCACACGGATCGAGAAAAGTCCTGTTTCTTGTTCCCACTGAGATCTCCTGCGGCCCCTGCAGACCTTCCAGAACAAACTGGCAAGGCTCAGCCCCTCTCAAAGTCACTGGGGACAGAATTTCCACCACCCTCCAGGACACAAGAGTGTATGCCCCCCAGCCAGGGGGCAGAGGGCAGGAGCAGCAGAAGCAGAAGCAGAAGCAGAAGCAGTGGGCACAGGCTTGGCACGGCACAGCAGGCACTTACGTCGAGAAGTTGGTATAAACATGGAAGTTTCCATCCTCCAGTCTGCTTATGTTGGAAGCCGTTATCTCCTTGGTCATATGTTCTATCATCCACTCACAGTTTGTGGCTACAGCAAGCAGATACCATTTCCCTAGGAGCTGAGGACAGAGGCTGGTTAGCAAACCAGGATTCCCAAGCTGGTGTGTGGGAGAAGTTGGGCACAGAAGTCTGGGCAACATGCTTCCTGTCCAGCTTATTTGGGAGTCCTTTGGTCCTGCTATCCAGTCCTCATGTGGGAGCTTGACTGGAGATCAAGTGCTCGTGGTGCACCACTGGCCATTTCACACCCCACTTTCAAAATCGGGGGGCTTTTAGATAGAGGCTTGCAATGGGACCAGGCTGTGCAGCAAACCTCGGGGCAGGGGAGCAGAGGAGGAGTGATGCCCAGTGGGCATGGAGGGAGGGACTGTCCGGCTGGCCTCAGGACCGGACAAGAGCTGGCACCCCGGAAGGGAAGTCTGGAGCTCCAGCAGGAGCTGAGGGTGGCGGGGTGAAGCCTGGGGGAACCACTTGAGGAACTTTACACTTTGGAAAGACGTTTCCTTGGAGAGAACACTGGGGCGGCGGGTGGGCCAAGAGAGTTTAGATTTTGAAGCTTCTTCATGTTTTCTCACAACGGTCTCTAGAAGAAGTGAGAGGACCTGCGATTCCTGTTGAATAGCCTCCCCGTCTGCCGGGAGTTGAGCACAGAGAGATGGTTCATTGGCAGGGAAATGTGTGAGTTGTCACCCTTAACATTCCACTGTGTGCCCTCCTCTTTCCCCATAGACAATGATCAGCGTTCTCATTGGCAATGAAAATTAAGCACTTTAAGGATGCCCCTCAACAGAAGGGAGCTGGACCAGAGGGCACCCCAAGGAGACGCAGCCTGGCTTGGTTACCTGGTCAAAACCGCAGCGGTCAGCCTCCTCAAAAGTGGCACATGGAACGCAGAGGAGGGCGATCCCCAAGCCACACAGCCAGAGCAGCTTCATCCTGCCCACTTCCTTTCTGCCTGCTCTGCCAAAGAACCCTCGGAGATGCCTGGAGAAGCAGGTTCCCCGAGGTCCTTGGCTTTTATAGCGCTCAGGCGCCACTTCCACCCCCAAAGGTCTGCATCTGCCTCAGAACTCGGTCGTGGGGCACTCGGAGAGCCGCGTGGCTGCTGAGCACAAAGACGGATTATCTCGCCCAGCACAAAGGGCCATTGCTCTGCCTTGGCCGAGGACCCAGGAGGCATTTGGAGGGCCTCCAGCCAGAAAAGGCCTCCCTCCCACCTCCCCCCCACCTCCAGGTCAGGAGAAGGCCGCAGGGCGAAAGTTGGCAGGAAACAGCCAACCCCCTGCTTTCTGGGCCCTGCTTGTCCTAATCACAGCACTGGATGTCGGAGTTGGGAAGGGCACAGAACCTCCATGGACAGAGAACGGGCACCTTGGATAAACAGCTCTCAGCAGGGAGCGTTTTTAGGGGTGGACTTGGCTCTAATTCGGGAATTATTATTATTATTTTTTGTATTATTTATTTGACTTGTCCCCGCCCATCTCCCCACAACGGGGGGCTCTGGGCGGCTTACAACAAACTAAAATCAGAAATACAATTAAAGTTATAAAAACCAGACATTACAAAAATAAAAAAGCTAAAAAATCCAAGAGGCCGATAGGGGCCACACCAGGCCACTAAGGGGCCAGCCAACCCCATTTCTGATATCCTCCCTCCCCGCCCCGCCAGATGGCAGAGCCAGGTCTTCAAGTCCCTCCGAAAGGCCTGGAGTGAGGGGGTCTCTCTCACCTCTGGGGGCAAGATGTTCCAAAGGGCGGGGGCCACAGCAGAGAAGGCCCGCCTTCTGGACCCCGCTAGTCGAAGTTCTTTTACTGCGGGGATCCGGACCATGCCCTCTCTGTGAGATCGGGTGGGACGGGTTGAGATCGTGGGGGCGAGGCGGTCCTTCAGGTAACCTGGCCTCATGCCATGTAGGGCTTTAAAGGTGATAACCAACACCTTGAATTGGACCCGGAAGCAAACCGGTACCCAATGCAGCTCACAGAGCAAAGGTGTTATATGGGCCCTTCTTCGGGCCCCAAAAACTGCTCACGCGGCCGCATTCTGGACCAGCTGGAGCTTCCGGATATTCTTCAAGGGTAGCCCCATGTAGAGCGCATTGCAGTAGTCTATCTGGGAGATAACGAGGCCATGAGTGACTATTTGCAGGGCATCCCGATCCAGGAAAGGGCACAACCCGAAGCTGTGCAAAAGCCCTCCTGGCCACGGCTGCCACCTGCTTTTCGAGCAGGAGCCGCAAGTCCAGGAGGACCCCCAAATTACGCACTGGGTCTGTCTGGGGCAGTGCTACCCCATCCAGGACCAACGATGACAACGTCCCGGATACAGAGGAGCTATTAACCCACAGCCACTCCATCTTGCCAGGGTTCAGCTGGAGCCTGTTGTTCCCCATCCAGACCCTCACAGCCTCCAGGCACCGCGAGAGGGCGGAAACGGCATCACTTGCCTCACCAGGGATGGAGATGTATAGTTGAGTATCATCAGCATACTGATGATACCTCACCCCATGATGACGGATGATCTCGCCCAGCGGTTTCATGTAGATGTTGAAAAAGAGCGGAGAGAGAACCGAGCCCTGCGGCACCCCACGAAGGAGGGGCCGAGGATGGGACCTCTCGCTCCCCATCACCACTGATTGGGATCGGCCCCGGAGAAAGGAGGTGAACCAGCACAAAACTGTGCCGCCCACCCCCATATCCCTGAGCCGTCCCAATAGGATACCGTGGTCGACGGTATTGAACGCCGCTGAGAGATCAAGGAGAGCAAGGATGGTCGCACTTCCACCATCCCGCTCCCGCCAGAGGTCATCCATAAGCACGGCCAATGCCGTTTCCGTTCCATAGCCGGGCCTGAAACCTGACTGATAAGGGTCCAGATAATCCGTTTCCTCCAGGACCCTTTGGAGCTGCGAAGCCACCACTTTCTCAACCACCTTCCCCAAGAAGGGGAGGTGGGAGACTGGACGAAAGTTGTCCAGTACGGTAGGATCCAGGGAGGGCTTCTTGAGGAGGGGGTGCACCAACGCCTCCTTGAAGGCCGCTGGAAACACTCCCTCCTGCAAGGATGCCTTAACCATCGCCTGGATCCAACCACATGTCCCCTCCCGAGCTGCTTTCACCAGCCAGGAGGGGCATGGGTCCAGATGACAAGTGGTGGCCCTCACAGTCTGGAGGATCCTGTCCACTTCCTCAGGAACCACAGGATCAAACCATTCCCAGCTAACTAGGCAAGAACAATCCCCTGGTATCTCCCCAGACCCTGCACCACGCTCGGAGTCCAACTTGGAATGAATCCGAGCGATTTTATCCTGCAGGTGCTCTGCAAATTCCTCCATGCAGCCCTGCAAATGAACCACCACATCCCCCTTACCAAGGAGGGACCTGGTGATCCCAAACAGGACCGCCAGGCAGCACTTTGCAGATGCAATAAGGGCGGAGAAGTATTGGCGCTTTGCCGCCCTTATCGCCACAATGTAGGCCTTAATCGCGGCTCTAATATGTGTTCGGTCGGATTCAGTCCGTGTCTTCCTCCAGTGGCGCTCTAGACGCCTCTTAACCCTCTTCAGCACCCTCAACTCCTCCGTAAACCACGGGGAGTGTCGGGGCCGACGTGGCAAGAGAGGTCGCAAAGGCGCGATCCTGTCCAAGGCCCCAGCTGCCTCCTTATTCCAGGCAGCAGCCAAGGCCTCCGCTGGACCGTGCAGCAGGTCCACGGGAATACCCCCCAGCTCCCTCTGAAACCCTGACGGGTCCATCAGGCACCGGGGGCGGACCAATCTCATGGGTCCTGCCTCCCTGCGGAGGGGGTGGCATAGGAGAAACTCAGGGTCACCAGGGCGTGATCTGACCATGACAACGGGGAAAGCTGTACATCTCCCCTCAGGTCACTTTGCCATTGCTCAGACAAGAAAACTAAATCCGGCATGTGGCCACTATCTCGGGTTGGGTCCCGCACAATTTGAGGCAGGCCCATGGCTGCCATGGTAGCCATGAACTCCCGAGCTGCCTCAGAAGACCGTCCCGGGGATGGCAGGTTGAAGTCCCCCAGAACCATAAGCCTGGGGAACTCCACCGCCAGCCCCGAGACGGCCTCCAGCAGCCCAGGCAGGGAGGCTGCCACACAGCAGGGAGGCTGGTGCAGTAGCAGCACTCCCAACTGTTCGCGGGCGCCCAACCTAAGAAACAGTGTCTCACAGCCAGAAACTTGTGGAGCAGAGCCCCTGAAGGTGAAGGCCACTAGAGATTCCCAGATCACAACAGCCACCCCTCCTCCCCTGCCCTGGCATCTCGGCTGGTGCCACACCATAAACCCAGCTGGGCACATTTCCAAGAGGGACACCCCCCCCTCAGGCCCCAGCCAGGTCTCGGTGATACATGCCAGGTCTGCCCCCTCCTCAGTGATCAAGTCACCTAAGATGGGGGCCTTGTTTTTAATTGACCTGGCATTAAGCAGCAGCAGCCGGAGGCCAGGGCCCCTATGAACCTGCTGGCCAGGACCTGGGAGTGAGGAAGGGGGGCCGGAACACACCACCGGTAGCACACACTGGGGGCGTCTTCCCCGAAGATGGCCCGGCCCCCTGCTCCCGCCATAACGTCCCCTACCCATCACCACCTCGATAATGTGGCCCCCCATCATCCCGGGGGTGCCAGGCCCAAGTACCTCCAATCCCAGGCCCTTGGAGTCCCCAATCTGGAGCAAAGATCCCTCCATCCAATCAAACATCTACATTCAAAACCAAACAGTCCCAGGAGAGGGGAGATCTCGCCCATGCACCAGCTCACACTCTCGGCGCAGGCTGAGACCCACCCCCCACCAACCTCACACCACAATCACACTCTGCCCCCTGCACGACCTCTCTCACTAGTCGACAGGGCGGGCATCCCATGCACACACTCACACCTCCTGGCTCTCACCCAGCAAGTGGAGCCTCACATCCCCATACGCTCCTAGACTCCCCCCCTTCCTTCTAGGAAGATCCCATTGTTTAAAGGACGTGTTGTGATGTGCATTGTAAAAACAAAAGCTTCTATTTGTAAGAGATGTGAAGAGACTTCTGTAATTTATAGGGCAACCACAGGAAGAAGACAATATCCAGGAAGTTTATCCTTTTTAGTTTCTAACTGTTTTAAATAACTTTTGCACCCCACTCAGGCCAATAAGTGAGCTGAGCGGATCAAAGATACAGAATTGTCATTTATGTTGTGAGCGCTTGGAGAATGATTTATTCAAGCTTGCTCTTGAACTTTTTTAATGTTCAGCTTCCCTGGGCCTCAGCCAACTGGAGGAACCTGCGGGAGCCTTTTCTTTGGTGCTGTGGTCATCAGCATCTTCCCCACAAAAAAAAAACATTGCTAAAAAGAGGGAATTTTGTAAGCTATTTATTCCACAGAAAGTGATGAGCGCGGGCAGGCAAATGACAGAGAGGAGCAGGGGGAGAGAGCGAGAGATGGCTGGTCAGCAATCCTGGCCTCCAGGCCTGAGCATCAGGAGCAAGAGAGATCTTTGGCTGAAGATGGAGGTTGGGTTCCCTTCAGCCGCTGCAAAATAAAACAGCAGAGACAGGTGTGGGTAACCCCTGAAATGGGGAATGAGGTCTGCACCCCAGAAGTCCCTCGTCTTCTTCCACCAGCATATCTCTGCAGACTCATCCACGCAGGCGTTACCAAACTAGACTCCGTCTGTCTAGAGACAAGACACCAGACCGGTTTGATGATGAATCTAACTCCTGAGATGTCTCGCTGCAGCAGGGAAATTTTCAGACGCGCTACAGCCACACACACGCACCGTCCCTCACCAGGGATAGCTTACAGGCATCTCTCCTCTGCACACAAGCAGCCTGAACAGCTGGAGGACAGACCCAGTGTGCCACCATAAGAAAGATCATTCCGTCCCCCGTCCCCCATCCCAACCCTTTGCGAGGCGCCCCACTCACCTAATTTCCTTGAAACATCTATCTGCAGTGCAAAGAAAGAGATCTGTCAGTCTCAAAGAGTGGAGAGGACTTAGGGACCGCTAGAGGGGGCCCTGGGCAGGAGGGGGCAGCTCCCACTCAGCCAGGGTGGATCATCTGGGGTCTGGGGGCTCCCAGCAGACGGGTCCAGTGCAACCGCTTCCCTGCCACCCTGTGGGGTTCGCGATTCCCTGAGCTACGGTTTCCTGCTGCTGCTCCCAGGCCGGTCTCTCCTGGCTGTTCTGGGACTCCCAGGTGTTCTATGCCAGAACAGCCTCTGCAGCCCACCCACATCTGGACAGGGAACCCTGATGGACGGGGGAAGCTGCAGAGGGCACCACTCCCACGAGCCACAGCCAGAGCCACGGCAAGCCGCCGAACGGCGTGCAGCACACGTCCTTCTTCCTCTGCCACTCCCTAGAGTCCCCGTTTCAGTTCGGCCTGCCTTCTGGGTCCCCTGCTTGGAGCCGGTTCTGCCCAGCCAGCTGGTCTTGGGGAAGAGCCAGCAGGACTGGGCCGGGGTAAAATGTGGACCCCTCCAGCTGCAAATGAGTCTGGAAACCACCCCCCACCCCGCCCCCAGCAGTATGAGAAATAGGAAATGGACTTAAAAACCTCAGAAAGGGGTCTCTAAAGCAAAGGCAGGAAAGAAGGGACCCTCCACTCACCAGACAAGGGCGGAACCACCAGTTCGCCCAAGAGCCCCATCTTCTCGCAATGTTTCTTGAATGTGGCCAAGTTCTCCCCTGGGTTTGGAACTCTGCCTGCGTGGGAAGAGGGGACCACAGAGCAGAGAGACAAGGTCAGAGCTTGCTTACATGTGCGCTGAGCTTGGGAGGCTCTGAGGAGCAATCTGCAAACTTCCCACTGGAGGAGGAACCACTGGGGAAGCGCTAAGTGGCAGGAATCTGAGTTCAAGCCTTGCTTGATGCTCCTGCAGAAGGGGTGCAAGGCAGTTGGCAGATGGAAAGGTAAGTCAGTGGGAGCAAAAAAGCGAGCCAAGGTTGAAACAGGCAGTCTCGCTCACTGGCTCAAGCCAAGGGGGCGAGGAACAGCCATCCCCACACCCATCATCCACAGCCCCCCTTTGGTGGGCAGGGTGAGGCTGCTTTGGTTTACGGCCTGCCTCCTCCGTCCCACGCTGCTCTGGCTGGTCCCTTTCCTTCCTTCTAATTGGGGCCTCTAAGGAATGCCGGCAGCCACGTGGCCCTGGGTTCAAGAAGCAGGAGGGTGCTTCGCCACTACCTCGCCTTTTGCAGCCAGGCCAGGCTGCCAAGTCACCTACTGTAAAGCTGGAGACTCTTGCTGGGGGGCATATCTTTCCCTTCCCGCTGGATATAGATGATGGCGAAGCTGGCGTTATCGGTGGCCAGGACCCAAATCTCCTTCTTGTTGTTCTCTGCAGGTGAGGAAGCAGACGGACCCCACCCCCCTCGGTCAGTAGCCTGGCCTTTGATGCTCTCCCAGCTGTCCCTGCTCCTCATTCCCATCCATACACTCTGAGAATCAAGTGGGACACTCTGCACGTGCTCAGAATCATGCTCCCCTTAGGACTTCTTAAACGCTTCTTTCGGAGGAAGAAAGCCCTGATTCACGATCCAGGCACCCAGTTCCAAATAAGGGGCCTCCCTCCTTACCATCAGCCTCTTTAAAGTGTCCAGGTTGTTCCATCTTCATAAGTGTGCTCTTCATTAATTCACATTTTTCTCCCCTTTAAAGCAGGAAAGACAAGCAAAGTGGGGAAAGAGTTCGGGATTGCAAAAGAGACGCCCTTTCTGGAATTGCTTTGGGAATGCTATCATTCACTCCCATCTGGGCGGGGGGGCAGTTTTCAGGGGTTCTTATGAGATCTAGCCCTGGGGCACCCGTCATGAAACCACAGGCAGGCAGGACGATGTTTCAGGTGTGGCCCCCCAGCCCCCCAAGACTTCCTGGGTGACATGGCAGATTTCATCAGCACCGTTTTGGGGGTCAAGGAGGGGCCCAACCACAAAAGGTAGTTACAAAAGGTAGTAAGTTTCTAATTCCACGTTGCCGTTTGGCAAGAGATTAATCCGCGCCGCCGGCGTCTTCATGACATCCTTCAAGCCCTGGAGCATCGGGTCGTTGGACGCAAGGGCCGGGACGTGCCACTTCCCTGCAAACTGGAGAGGCCAGCATGGTGGGACCAGCGTTGCAGCCCCCCCACCCCAGGCCCTCACAATGCGGTTGTGCCCTTTACATTTTGCCCCTGGAACGGATGCCGTTCTTGCCCGTCTGAAGGCTCGGACTGGGGGGTTAAGAGCCCGGGAGAAAATCCCCAGAGAAGGAAACCACCAGCAAGCCCATGAAACTGTAAAGCCTCAGGAAGCACTGACGCATATTGTGCTGAGGTAGACTGCACTTGAACGCGGAGGGACAATTTAGCTGATGGCCACAGAGTGTTTGTGGGGGAGATCTACAGCCAGATGCTTCCACAAGGGCTGCAAGTTAGGAGATGTGGTTGCAAGCTCTTGCCCGGACCTGGAGCCCTGGAAGCAGCTCGGACATCCCCAGGCTCCCTCCGCCCCCCCCCCACAAGCGTTACCTTTGCAATATCGAAATTTGGTTCCACTTCCACGTCGGCCTGAACACCAAGCACGCACAACACGGCGAGGCTGAGCAGGGTGGCCTTCATGCTGGTGGGTCTGCGCTGGTGCTCCTCGCGTACTGGTGGAGAGGCAGAAGGGGTGACGGCCCCTCTGGAACGCCCAGATTTATACCCGTCCCTCGGGCGCTTGACAGGAAGCACAGCTTATGCAATGTTTTGGGCAACTGCGGGCCCAAGGTGTTGGGTGACGTGGCATTAAGGGATAAAGGGCCGCTGCAAAGGAGGTGGAAGGGCCACAGCCTGCTCCAAGCCATGAAGGAGACTCTGCAACCCAATCTCCCTCTTATCTAAATCCTCTCTAAATCCCCAGGAGCGGAGGGGGGCTTCCTTCAATGCCAGGCCATCGAGGAAGAACAACGAGGCAACTATTTCGCCACTCCCCACCCTCCCGAAAGAAGCCACTCCGGCCGCTTCAGTCCCCCCAAGTCCCCACATCCACAGCTCCCACTTGGGAGGGGCAGAGCCAGCCAAAGAGCGAGGGGAGGGCTGTAGCATTCTTCGCCAGGCAAGGGGCGGGCTTTGAGAGGGACACGTGCAGGAGCCGAGCTTTGTCCGGCTCCTGACACATGGTCATCCAGTCCAGAAAGGCCCAACAGGATCTGACCCTTTGGGAGAAGCAGCAACACCAAAATGGCCGGGCACGGAGAAGCGTCTTGCGCTTTTAAAGGACTTTTCGAAGCCGTGCAAGAAGAGATAGGACGGAATCTTAAACGTTAAGGACTCCCTCGGGTCCAAAAGCCCCAGCCCTGATCCCCTCCCAAAGTGCAAGAGAGGCAGGTCTGTGTTGCATTTTCTTTTATTGTTGCTGTTATAATTTCAGGCAAGGAGAGAGACTGTTATTCCAGGCCAGAGGCAGAAGGGGTGCTGGGACGGAGGGGGAAAGGAGGCCACATGGAGAATTCCAGCGTTGCAGGTCAGAAAAGGGCCTTCGCCCTTCTCCCTTTGAGGCGAAAGCCTTGGTTATCGCTAGGAGCTGGGGGGGGGGGGGAGAAAAACAGGGAGAGAAAGGAAGTTCAAGGCTTTTGATCCTCGGATACTTTGTAGCAAACAAAGGCAAACGCAACTCACCTACACAGTTTCTGCCATGCACAGATCTGCTCAGAAAGAAGACAAGAGAAGGGATCAGGAAGAAGCCAACCGTTTTGGCCCCCTAAGGAGACCCCCCTGCCTCTGGGCACCAGGTGCTCGAATGCCGGCCAGCCCGGCCTGGCCCTGCTAAAGCCCCAAGAGGCCCCTGCCCGCTGCGCCCTCACCAGTCCGGGGCAGGATGAGGATGTCCTCCTGGCTCAGGCCCTGCGCCAAGGCTGCCTGGCTGAACTTCTCCAGCAGCTCCGGACGCAACAGCTTGGTTCTCCCTGTCGCCAGGAAAGCAGAGGGAGGGGTGAGAGGCCCGGGCCCTGCACGCCCCCCCACCTCGACCTTCCCTGGCGTGTCCCCGCCTGTCCCGCCTGGAGAATGGAGAGGCCCTGGCCGCGCCCCGGAGGGACATGGGCACGTACCGTACAGGGTGACCATGGTGAATGTCTCGGCCCCCTTGGTTATCGTGTCCCAGAGCAGCGCATACTCGTTGTAGTTGGTCTCCACCACCCGGATGTTGTGGGTGCTTCCGGACCCTGGAACAGGAGCAGACAAGGAGAGAAGGGCCTCCGGCCAGGATCCACAGGGGGGCAGCGGTCAGGAAGACGTGTCCCATTAGGCACGGCAGGGCTGTCCCCCTCCGCTGCAAGCCCCTTGGCCGCCACCTGGTCACAGAACCTCCATTGCCCTCTGTTGCAATGGGCAGGCACTTCCAGTCCCTCTCAGCTCCTCCCGGGGGGCTCCAGGCTACCGTTCCCACCACCCATCCTTGCTGGCTGGGGCTGATGGGAATCGGCCTCCAACACATCTGGAGCTCCCCTGGATTAGGGTTCGTTAGGGAAGCTGTGTGAGCTTTGGCTGCCTTCGTATGGCAGGGGAGGAGCAGGGATGAGGAAGAGGAGGCCTGTGCCCGCAGGGCTGGGAAGGAGAGCTTGGGATGGAGGGGTGCAGCAGCTTTGAGCGCCTGGCTGGCACAGCAGGGAAGAGGGCTGGGTCCGTGAGCTCCCTTGCGGCCTCTCCGGCCCTCCTGGTGGCGGGGATGGGACAAGAAGAACCAGGGCGAGGCCGTCCCTCTGCCAGAGAGTCTTGGGCCTGAGGGGCTAATCCCACTGGCCAGGGAAGGCACCGTCAACTAGACTGGAGCCCGTATGCACTGGTGCTTGTCGGGCCTGGCAGACCAGTTCCCTCCAGCTGGCACGCCAGGCTGTTCGGCTGGTCCTGGGGACAGAGCTGAAGAGCTGAGGGCAAAGGGCGAGAAAGAGGGCACGGCCAGGCGGGTCGGAGAGGGGCGTGCACGTACAAGGGTTGGTGTAGGTGAAGTGGCCGGGCTCATCTGTCCGGAGGAAAAGGCTTCTCTTTGTCTCGCACTGGTCCAGCCTGGCAGGAAGAGAGGAAGAGGGGTTACACAAAGAGGCAGCCGCAGCCGCAGCCTCAGCTCTGAGACCCATCTGGGGAGCTCGCTGCTCCCATACAGGGGCCGCCGGCTCAGGCGGCTTCACGAGCCGAAAAAGAACTGGGTGCACGCAAAGAGGGGGAGCCAAGGCCCAGAATGGGGGGAACAGTCAGGATGTGTCTATTAGGCACCGCCACAACTGTCCTTCCCCCAAGGCCAGGAGGAATGCCACATGCTGACGCCTGATGCCCTTGGCACGGACCCCCTGGGTCGGCCCCACCTCGCCCTCCAGCAAGAGCAGCGACGCTTTGCCTGGGGGCCTCCTCACTTTGGATAGGTGGAGGTGACATCCAGGTTCCCGTCTTCTGTGGGCGTGACGACCGTGGTGCACATCTTTATAACCAGCTTCTTCTCTTTGAACCACCGGGAGTTGGAGGCCAGGCCGATGCTATACCAGGTCCCTGTGAACTGAGGGGGTGGGGGAAAGGGTGTTAGGCCTCCCAACAGCACAGCCTTTGCCTCCCTGGCACCCTTGCCAGGCCTTAGGCATCCCCAGCCAGGAGGGCATTGGGTATAGGAGCCCACAGGAGAAGGAGTTTGACGGGGCTCAGTTCATGGTGCCTAAAAGCCAAGGCTTATTTTTCCTGACGGATGGAATGCAGTTCTTGGAAAGGGCTGGATTCCTTCCAGGTTTACAAAAGTTGGTGCTTACAGCAGAAAAAGGCTGGCTTTTAAACTGGAGATGTTTGCTGTGTTTCTGTGTTTCTCCCTTGAACCCCCAGGACAGGCTGAAAAAGAACCGCCTCCTGCAGCTGAGCCCCTCGCAAAGAGTGTGAACGAGAGACGGGCTCTTCTTCCATCTGTACAGACCCCCACACACACACACACACCGCAAAGGGACGCCGAGCCTTTCCACCCACAGGCTCGGACGATGACCCTGAGCGGTGTTTGCTCCGCAGAAGCCAAGCACCTGGGCTCGGGGCGGAGGGGCGCCACGCTGGAGCTCCCGTTACCTGCTCTTGCTGGAAGTCAGCCTGCACGGGCATCTCGGCCTGAACCTGCAGCAGGCAGAGCAAGGCGAAGGCCAGGAGGGCAGAAAACTGTGTCTGCATGCTGAAGGCGGCGTTCCTCAGCTCTGCCTGGTGTGGCGTCTCTGCAAAGGGAAACTCCAGGAATGGTCAGCTGGGAACCAGGACAGCCTCCTATATATTGGCCGGCCCAGCTGCGGGTCAGGGGTCAACCCTGCTGCTGGAGGCCAGCCCTTGCACCCACCCAGCAGAATTATGCAAACAGAAATCAGGACAACAGAACGGGCAGCAGGGCCACGTTGCTCTGTTCTCCGAGAGCCCAGCTGTGAGAGCATCAGCCCACGGGCCAGCCAAGGCAGATCCCCATTGGAGACCCTGGTGGAAGAGGTGGCCCTGGAAGGTGGAGGAGCCCGGCCCCCCATGATCCAGGACTTGTGCAGAGGGACACCCCCTCCCTCTCCCGCTCTCGCTCTGCTGTACAAAGTTCAGGGCTGCCTCGTCCAACATTTGGCACACTGCAGAGAGGGAGAAAGGAAGGAGCCCCCCCCGGAAGAAGTGCCTTGCCCAGAGCATCCAGACCTTCGCTGCCCCCCCCTCCCGTTGCCAAGCACACCCGGGCCTTTCTGCCGGCAGGCATCGTGTCATTTGCTGGCTGGGCGAGAAGAACAGGATGTGTGTTGCTGGATCAGTGTGAAGGTCCCCCCACCTGCCCCATCTTCATTCAGCCTGTGGGCAGTTTCCAGGCCCAGAAAGCCTAAATCCCTCATGGGGCTGCTGTTGCGGGGAAAATAGGGTGTGCGTTGCCTGGGGTTCCTGAAGGAGAGGCTGGATATCCATCCCATAAATCAGCAGATAGAACCCATCGCTCTATGGGGCTTGGAAACAGCATTCCGGCAGCTGCCAGGCTGGAGATGGGGTCGGACCGTTTCTCAGGCACAGCTGGATCTCCCCGGCAGGGAGGCCGCGTCCACACGGTCACCCGGAGTTGAGCTCAGTGGGGAGGTCAAGGGCTGGAGGTCAGCAGGGGCGATGCTGGGGCGGGGAGAAAGGCAGTATGCGGCCTGTTTGGGAAGGTCTCTGCGTTTGGGGAGCGACCAAAGCCATAGGAGCATCTGTGTCAGTGTCTGGCAGCAGCGGCCCCTCCCTCAAAGTTGGAGATGCAGGCGCAGCTCAGCCCTGCCAGAGGAAGGCCAGCTGTTGGCCAGAGGTGGCTGCTTCTGCCACGCTCCCCGCCCCCACCCCATCCGTTCCCGGAGGGGCCTGGCGGTTTTCAGCCGGGGGTGCGCGCATCCTCCCTCAGCAAAGCAACCCCTTCGGGGGTGGCTCACGGCTGCTGCCCCCTTTAGAGCAAGGAGAGATGCCTTTCCAGAGCCAGGTGGAGGGGGGTCCGAGGAACACGGCCGGGGGCTGTCTGGTAAACAGCACGTGCAAAGGCCTGGAGCCGGAACAGCAAAACAAGCCGGCCGCCAAGAGAACAGGCGGGGGGTGGCGAGGGGGGCGGCGAGCGCTTTCCAGAACTGCCTTCTCAGCAAAATCGAAGAGGCCGAGAACAGTCTGGCCCTGAAGGCAGGGCAGCTGAGCTGGGGCCGGGGGCGTCCTTGGCATTTGGGGGCAGTGGCTCTGCAAGAACACAAAGCCAGGGTGGAACCCCAGCCTGACGCTCCCTGGGTGAGGGGGAGCCCTGGGAGCATCAGAGGGACCTCCTTTGGGAGGAGCAGGCAGCACGGATTTCAGGGCATCGGGGGATGAGAGCTGCGGATCTCCTTTGTGTCGTTCCAGCGTTTAGGCGAGCCTCCTGCTCCCCCAAGGCGCTCTTAGGCGGTCCTGCTGTGACACACAGCCTCTCCTCCCAAAGGCTTCCTTCGTCCTGCTTGGGGTGGGATGATGCAGCCAAACCAGGGGTGGGGAGGAGCTAAGAAAGTGCCAGGCCAGCGCAAAGGCCTTGAGACTGACCGGACCACGCTCCAGAGCTGGGCAAGGCTGTGCCTCCCTCCCTCAAAATGCCCTGATTTCCCGCTGCTCCCCCGAAGCCTCCTCAACAGCGCTATTTTAATACCCGCCTTTCCTACGACGCACATCACAAAGCCAAGAGCAGAGCACGCTCCACACGGCCACCCTCTGCGAAGCAACTCGCCCTTTTCCATGGAGTTCAGATTCTTCCCCCTAAAGCTGCTCGTGTGAATAGTGTGAGGTGGTTAAAGAGTCCCAAACAACGGGAGCTGCTTTGCTGAGAAGGCTAGATCCCGCTAAAGCCCGGATCCTGCGGCTGGCTCAGCTCTAACTCTGAGGCTGACCCTTTCCCAAGTGATCCTGATCCACAGCGTAGGATTTCGAAGTTGGGGTGGAGGGCTCACGTGCCCAGTCCTGCCTCTGAGCCCACCAGTACAAGCCAGCTGTTTAGCGAATATCCCTTTTTCTGCAAAGTTCAAGAACGTCAAGCTTGGCTTTCTTAAATTGGCTTTATTCTCATGGGAACAGGAACAGGTATCAAAAGGCAGCGATTCCTGCTTTTGAGTCTCCGCGCAGGCTGTCTGGCACAGGTAGAGCGTCGGATGGGAGGCTGCTCCCCTCTACTGCTACCCCGTGTACTTGGTTTCTGGAAAGCAGAAAGGGCCAACACAGCTGGGTTGGCGGGTGGGACCTGCCCCTGAGAGGCCACTGCCTACCTCTGGCAAGCCCCCCAGCAGGGGTCTGTACTCATTGCCCCCTCCAGCCAGCAGGGGAGCTGAAGCCCGCCTGCTTCTTGCGGGGGGCTGTGGGGGCATGTGCGGCCTCCAGCCTTTGGCCAAGAGCTCGCCCAAACATTCAGGACACAGCCAATGCTCCGCAGCAGAACGGGCCCCTGCTGGGGAGGGCAAAGCTGGACCAGCACCCTCATTTGGCGCTCCATGGAAGAGCCCCGCCCTAGAAAACCCCAAATGGGCTTGCTCTGCCGGTTCAGAAATGTCCCAGTGAAAGGGGAAGGAGCTAAGAGAGGTGCTCAGAAATCATTGCTGGCCACTGCAGGCCTCCCATCCCCGTGTTCGATTTCACCCGGCAGGACGGAGGTGGAAAGATGCTTTCATCCCAAGGACTAGCAGCTTAAAAAGAGAGAGTCCCTGAGCGGCCAGTGCCCAGCCCTGGGTCCAGAGAGCCTGGCCGAGCAGGCGCTCAAGCCAGCCACTCACCGTCAAGGATGTGGAATTGGTCAGCCGAGTTACAAAACCCTGCAGAAAAGAGCCGTGTTGGGGAGAAGACAAGATTAACGATTCTTGTGGATTCTGCTCATTCGCTCACAAGCAAGCTAAACATTAGCACAACTGGCTTGCCACGAACCATGCGCGGCTTTAATTAAATGGTTTTCGAAAACGTGCTGCAGGTCGAGCCTGCAGAGTTCACTTTGCCTGACCCGGTGAGGAGGTTTAGACATGAGGGGAAGCACTCTGCTCCTGCCCAGGAGCTCCATCGCTCCTGCAAGGCCTGGGGAGGTGCAGATCTGCCCTTGCAAGCCTTCTGGGTGCCAAAGAGTTGCACACAACTCACCGTAGACGGGGTAATAAAAGGTGACGTCATCACTCATGCCGATGGCAGCCACAGCGGCCTCAAACTTTTTCAGGATGTTATTTGTGACCTGTGCCGTTCGTCCTTCCAGAGGTTTTAAAAAAGAGAAGCATTAGAGGAGTGGTAAATTGTGCTTTTCTTTCCTCAAACAGTTAAGAGCAAGATAAGGCTGGGGCAAAGCCAGAGGAGTCCCCTTTTGCAGGCAGATTTCCCTGCAGAACAGCATGGCTGTGGGTTGAGGGGAAAAAAGACCGTGAGAGGGACTCCTTCAGAGATATCCTAGGCCCCCTCCCGAAAGGCAGCCCTTCTCCTTGCGTCTCTGCACGACCAGAGACTGGCGATCGTAAGGCTGGATTTACCCCACCCGGAAAGGAAGGAGCCCAGCCAGAGCAGCGACTGCCCAGATGCTCTCTGGCAGCTCCTCCCCTGCCTCGGGGGAGGACCTTGGAACACAAAATCGAGTGGGAGCCATCACCCCCTCCCCAAAAGTTTGCTGTTCCCTGGGTTTCCTCCCAAGGCGTATTGGTGGAGCTGCGGTCCGGCCTGTCCTGGGTCAGGAACGCCCATCAACCGAAGGCCAGTTTTCAGAGGCAGGGTGTTCACACCGTAAAGCTTCGCTGAGATCTTGTGGTTCTTCTGAAGGTACAAGATGGTGTAGCCGCTGTAATCCGTCTCCCCCACCACCACGTCCACTGGGGCACCCCGGCCTGGAGAGGGACCACCGAGAGATAAAAGAGCAGCTTGGCCTGCAAGGGTTGCTTTGTACCACCCAGGTTCAGGGCTGGTTGAGGAAGAGAACCCAGGAGAGGGGAAGTCTTCTCCCCTCTCGCATCTCACCTTTCAAGAGGAACCGCCCGGGAGTCCTGCTGGCAAAATAGGTCTGCTTGATGTTCCAGCAGATCCCTTCCCTGCAGACACAAAGGTGGTGTCACCGGCATGGGAACCGAGGCTAGGCTGAGCCCCCAGATGCCCCGTCCTGAGCTATGGGTCCCCGGAATACTCACAGTGGGCGGAAGGTGCTAAAGCGCAAAGATTTCAGCTCAGCATCGCTGTCAGTCACCGACACAACCACGTTGGTGGCTTCTAGCCGGTAGCTATTTTCGCGCAGGTAATGGCAGTCAGAGGCCACCCCCACCAAAAACCACTTCCCTGCAAACTAGAAAAGGAAGGAGATGTCCAACTTCTCCCCCACCCCCATTTAAAAGGAATTGACACCCCATGGATTAGAGATGCCCGGATGAGAAGAGGCCTTTCTCTGGCTGGGTTTTGTCCCCCGCCCACCATGTTGTCCATTTTTGAATGGAGGGCGGGTGACTGGGCCTCCAACGGGCCTCTTGCTGCCACTAAAACACAGCAAACCCAGATTCTAGCAGTTGGATGGCACCGAGGCTGAGAACACGTCAGTCGATGGCAAGTCAATCCAGGTTCTACCCAGACATTTCAGAACCGAGAGTAACCATCCAGAGTGGAAGAAGAGAACTTCGGGGGTGGGCTGGCAGAAACTCAAACATAGGTTGCCTTAATTTGCTCTTGTTTTTAAAACATTTGCAACCAGATGGAATAGTGGAGAGAACAATGAATTGCAGGGCAGGCTTGTGGTATCTCTGCAGCTGCCCCCCCCCCCGAAATCACACTGAAAATGTGGAGCAGCTGCAAAAATAAAGCCTAAGAGCCTGTTCAGTGAATCATGTTTTTAAAAGGTCACATGCATCAGCTATTTTAAAATAAATCCTTTACTCTTTTATTCACCAAAACAAGATAGTATAGCGACTCCTCTGAACTAAGAACAGAAAGGGATTGAACAAAACTTGAAACTGAGAAAACAAAATTACATTGGAACCGTGCTTTGTGTAACATAATGCGCAGGAGATGTAAAACAAAAACCAGAAAGAAAAAGAGAGAGATAAGATGCATATTATATCAGTTCTTCTGCCCTGAGAACCTTAATCTTATCAGGGGACCCGCCTCCTGCTCACTGTGACCGGCTTTGTCAAGAGTTTGGCAAGCAGAGCGGAGCTGAGCAAACAGAGCAGAGCAGATAAGGAGCAGGCTCTAACAAACACAGCACTATGAGTGGATCAGGATTATGGGCTTGCAGTCTAGGGTATTTGCCAGATCGCTGGGGACACTGGAGGACAGGCCCTTCAGGAGCCGTTCCTTGTCCTAGGAACGTCCATCCAGGCGGAGCAAAATAGGGCTTCTTGAGAGCAAGAAGAGACGGGGGGGGGGGCTGCCCTCGAGGGAGGCACCGTTAGCGCCCGATCCCGCGCAGGAGCGTCTGAACGCTCCGGCCATCCCAGCAGAAACCGGAGGGGAAGCTCGGAGCTCTGCGCCCATCCCAATGAGACCCCCTCCTCTTCCCCCTGCTCACCCGGGCAGGATCAAAGTGCGCCTGGGCGCTGATCTTCTCGATGGGGCCCTTGGTGGGCCGGGGCTTGCGAGCCCAGGAGGGTGAAGCCAGCAAGAGCCCAGATAGGAGGAGGACCGCGATGGGCGCCATGGCGGGATGGCAATGACCAGCAGGGCTCGGGGTGCCTTGGGCGCAGAAGGGCGGGCTCCCAGTTAGGCATTAATCGGGCTTCTCAGAAGAGAGCGGCGGAGGCCGGGCAGATGCCAACGGGACGTCCCAGCCGCCGCCGCCGCCCTTCCGCCCCCACGTCGAAAGCAGCCCTCCCTCCCGGCGTTTGGGCCCCGGGATTTGCAAGGCAGCCTCTGGGGAAGCCCCCTCCGGCCCCCGGAGAGGCAGCCAGCCCTGGCAAAGCCCCCTCACCCAGCTGTCCAGGCCAGCGCCCCCGCCCCATCTGCGGCTCTGGGCCGGGGGCCGGGGCCACGGAGCGGCGCGGCGCGGCGCGGCGCTTGCTCTCGGCCGGCGGCAGGTGCTCCTTTTGCGTGCCCCTGCATCGGAGCTGAGCCGGAGCCCGAGCCGAGCCGAGCCGAGCCGGCAGCTGGCACGTTTCCCTGGGCGCCACTGCGCCTCCCGCCCTGCCTGGCTTTTCGGACGCGAACAAGGAACGGGGACGGCAAGAAAAGCGCCCGGCGCAAGAGCCCCGCCGCTCGGGCTTCTCCATCTCAGCGGCTTTAAGGTGTCTGGGCTTCAACTCCCAGATCCCGTCAGTCCCGGGAGGAGAGCCTGCTCGGCCGTTGCCCCCGCCCTATGAATCCTCTCCCCCCAGAGGCGAGGCGGGCCCCCACCCCCCCAATTTTTCGGAGGGAACTGAAGACTTGGCTCTGCCAACTTGCCTGGGCCGAGGAAAGATACAACCGACCCTGCGGATGGCTGGCACCTTGACGATGCGCCCTGAGTTTATTAACACCTAATTAACAGCTGCCTCGTGGAACTATTATAAAGAAAGTGTGTTTTTCACATATTTTAATTAATTAATTAATATTTATCTATTTTAACCAACATTTATTCTATTTTTATTGTAAACCGCCCAGTCACCCCACAGTGACATGGGCGGTGACAAATTTGAAAAATAAATAAATAAATAAATAAATTCCGCGGCCGGCAGCCTCCAGCTGTTCGCCTCCCGCCGCTCCAGAGCGCGCGCGCCCGAGCGCCCCCTGCCGGCCGAGGCAGGCGTGCTCCGCTCCGGGCTCGACTCGTCACGCCTGGCCCGGCGACTGGAGCAAGGCCGGGGAGGGAGATGCCCGAGCGAGGGGCCGCCCCTATCGGCTTCCGTTGGCGGAAGTGCGCCGGGAGGGGCGGAAGTGACGGAGGCGGCCCGGAGGGCAGTGCGCGGCCGGGAAGGGCCGCTCTCGGCGGGAGCCTCCCCGGCAGGAGCGTCGTGCGCCGGTCTCCGGTGGGCCTTCCTTCCTTCCTTCCTTCCGCCTTGGGGGTGAGTAGCGCTGGGGCTGCCCGGCCGGGGACCCCCCCCACCTCCCTCCGGGCTGACCCGGCCCTCTCCGCCTCTCAGCAGCCTGGCGGCGGCAGGATGACACCATGCTCCCCGACAGCCTCCTGTACGAGATCTTCCGCTATCTAGAGCCCCCGGACGTGCTCTCCGCGGGGCGCGTGTGCCGGCAGTGGCGCTCGGTGGCCCGGGACGAGGTCCTGTGGAAGGAGCTCTTTTACCGGTACTACGGGGTAGCCCGGGACGTCCCGCGACACCCAGGTAGGGCCTCCCGGGCGCCCGGAGCGGCCTTCCCCAAAGCGGGGGGGGGGTTAATACGGCTTCCCAAGGGGAGGGAGGAGGAGAAGCTCTGCCCCCCCCCGTTGTAGCCCTGGATGCATCCCAGCCCGAGGGCCCGGCCCTTCCGCCCGGGAAGGCGGTTCGGGTTCTGGCCCTCGCTCCGCTGCCAGAGGGGCCCGATCCTGCCCCGAAGGGACGCGTTTGCGAGCTCGGGGGATCCCGTAGGAGGTTAGATGGGGGGGCCGTTCTCTGCCCTGCTTGGATGGGCTTTCCTTCCTGCGGACGGAAAGTGGCCCGTCATCCGCACAGCCACCATCTACAGCCGGGACCGCAGGGCATGCACAAAGCCGGTGCAGGCTCCAGGTCTGTGTCAGGGTTGCACGAACCCCTTTCCTTTCCTTTCCTTTCCTTTCCTTTCCTTTCCTTTCCTTTCCTTTCCTTTCCTTTCCTTTCCTTTCCTTTCCTTTCCTTTCCTTTCCTTTCCTTTCCTTTCCTTTCCTTTCCTTTCCTTTCCTTTCCTTTCCTTCTCCAGCTGCCGCCTCTTGGTACGGGGAGTTCCAGCGACTCTACGACACCATCCCCTGCGTTGAAGTGCAGAGCCTGAAAGAGCATGGGGACCAGGTCCTCCACCTCAGCTTCTCCCACAACGGCTACCTGTTTGCCTCCTGTTCCAAGGATTGCACCGTCAAGGTCAGGGGGAGGGGTAGATGACCCTGAGAATGACCATTTCGGGGGATGGGATGGGATAGGGATGGGGAAAGAGTATCCGCTGCCAGGCTGGGATCCCCATTTAGCCACAGCGTTCACCAGCTGGCCAACCTGGTTATTGCTCTTGGCCAACTTCACAGATTGGTTGAGAGGATAATGTGGGGAGGAGAAAAGCTTCATGGAGGAAATAGGAAATCGTTTTTAAAAGTCTGGTAAAACATCTCGCAAAAAATCTGGTATGTTCTGCCTTTTAAATAATCATCCATCGTTTAAGTCAGGGTCATGCGACACGTCATTCAAAATAAATAAAGAAAAATGGTGCTGGGAAGGACTGGCGTGGCATTCACCCCCAGCTTCTGATGGTCTTGCTAAGGCTGTAGCTTCCTTGGGAATCAGCCTCACTGAACCCAGAAGACTTTGTGTCTGAACTGTGGTGGGTAGAATGGTGCTGTCAGTCACTTTTCCGGCTTTGGAAGTAACAATTGGCCATCTCACTCTCGCTCCTGTTTGCACTGAGAAGTATTAGTGACTTCCCTGCTGTTGTTTTTAAAAAGCTGTGGGCCTGCAGCCTTAGGGAACTTAATTTTGCAGCCACTCCAACATTGCTTGGCTTGCATAGACACAAAGCCCCTAAAAACGGGTGGGGTCTGCAGTCAGGTCTTGACAGCCCTGTTCCTCCTCCTCCTCTTCCTCCTCACTGGCTACAGATCTGGCACAACGATCTCCAGGTCTCACTGCTGCATAGCACCAGCATGAAGAAATACAACTGGAGCTACACTCAGTTCTCGCAGTTCAACGCAGATGACTCCCTCCTCTTGGTCTCCGGAGTTTTTATGGGCCCCCGTACCTCCTCGTCTGGGGAGATTGCAGTCATCAGCCTGGGTAAAGAGATCTTGCAGGGTGGACCTTTGCGAACTTTCTGGAGCTGGAGTCCTACTCAGAAGTTGGGGCACCTGAACGTTCCATGGGGCAGAGCCAACAAGCTGCTGCTCGAAGCCAAATGGCTTCCTTAGCCAAGGCTGCTGGAGGATGGTGGAACCGCTGCGAGTGTTTTGCCAAGCAGCACCCTCACCCAAACCCCGGGCTGCAGGGCAGGCTGGGGAGGACTTGAATTGCCCTCCCCTTTCCTGGCAGTGTGACATCTGGGAGAGTTTCCCCAGAAGCTGAGCCCGAGGACCACACCCCTTCAGCTCATCCCAGTCCAGGAGCAGAAAGTTAGAGAAGAGCTTGGCGGATTTTTTCTTTTGCTTTGCTTGTTCCCGTGGCTCAACTACTTTTTTGAGAGCTTTCCCCAAACCTAGAAGAGCAGGTTTAAGACTTGGGTCTGCTGGCTGCCATTGATGGGGCGGGATAGCGGTCAAGGGGTCCCTTCCTGTGCGCTCTGGCAGAGGGGGTGGATCCTGGGTGCTGGGTAGTGAGAGAAGGGAGAAAGAGTTCCCATCCTTCAACATTTTGATGTGCTGGCATAACACATTTAGTGCTCCTCGAGCACTTGGCAGGTGCTCCTTCTGGGCTTGAGGATGTCCCTGGAGCAAGGAGGCCTTTTGAGTCCCTTCCATTCTTGTTTTAGAGAACTTTGAACTCCTGTCCCGAGTCCGCAATAAGCCTTATGATGTGTTTGGCTGCTGGCTCAACGAGACCAACCTGATTTCCAGCAATCTGCACCGCATCGGGTACCTCACTTCCTGCTCTGTGTTGTGGCTGAACAATGCCTTCCAGGTGAACCAGAGCTTCCACCCTTTGGGGACGTGGGGTGGGGGAGCTCCAGGCCTTGACTTCCCAACTCTGTTTGCTTCTCCACTCACAGGGCGTCGAGTCTGAGAATGTCAACGTGGTGAAACGGCTCTTCAAAATCCAGAATCTGAACGCCAGCACCATCCGGACAGTCATGGTGGTGGACTGCAGCCGCTACGACTCCGCTGACGGGCCACTGAGCGCTGGAGAGCAGATGGGGGACGACCCTGCTGCTCCCTGCAAGGAGAGCAACAGTGAGGAGACGGAGGAGGAGACGCCCGAGCCAAGCGGTTTCCCAGTGGCCAAAGGCGAGGCAGGGGCCGAAAATGGGCTGGACCGCTTCCTGAGCGACATCATTGCGGGACACGTCCGGCCAATTATGACGGAGATGGAGATGGAGACGAAAGTGGCCCAGCTCCTGGCCCAGAACAGGACAAAGCCCCCGGAGCCCAACCTGCTCTCCCTGCAGGGTGGAAACAAGAAATACTTGATCTTCACCACTGGCTGTCTCACCTACTCCCCACACCAGATTGGTAAGGGACCTGGGTGCCCTTTTCCTTGGTGCTGGAGGAAGTGGTTGTTGAAGGAGCAGTGGCTATTAGCGACCATCATTCTATGAAACCTCTAACCTCAGGGATAGTCTACCAGACTCTGGGGATGCACAATAGGAAGGCTAATTGCCCCGCGGTAGAAGCGGAAGGCCTGCCTCGACAGCCTTTGCCTCTTGACCTGACTGAGGGGGGTAAAACAGGCTTGTCCCTGCCCCGTGAGACCTCGGAGGCTGGCTGACAACGTGCCTCCCCCTTTTCTCCCCTCTTGCTTCCCCCCCAGGAATTAAGCAGGTCCTTCCCCACCAAATGACAACCGCAGGGCCTGTTCTAGGAGAGGAGAGGAATTCGGACAAGTTTTTTGATTCACTGGATCACGTCATAGATATTCACGGGCACATTATTGGCATGGGGCTCTCCCCAGACCACAGGTAGGGAATGCTGCTGACGACATCTATCAAAAACAGAGAAATTGGGGGTGGGCTGGGGACAGGATGACATGATGCCTCAGCTCAGTGGCAAAAGACCTTCAGGGGCCCTCACAGGCAGGAAAGCACAGATTCTTAGCTCCTCTGTGGCAGGGTTGGGGAAGCTCGTGCTGGGCAGATACTGGCAGCTGGAAGAGTCTCGGCAGAGCCAGAGGGACCAGTGGCTGTGCCCTGCGGAAGGCAGCTGGTGTGGGGCTGGCTGTGTTGGAGGTGCCCCCCCCCAAAGATTCCCAGGTGTCAGGCCAACAGGAGCCCCCATCGCCCGGCTTCCCAGCTCCCGTCTTGCCTTCCACGAGGCCCCTCTCTCCCTGCCCTCTCCAGGTACTTGTATGTCAACAGCCGCGCTTGGCCCGAGGACTGCATCATTTCCGATCCTTTGCAGCCGCCCCCCATCGCTGAGGAGATTGAGCTGCGTGTGGTGGACCTCAAGACCATGAAGGAAGCCAAGCGGGCATTGCGGGCCCACCGGGCTTACACACCCAGCGAAGAGTTCAACTTCATTTTCCTAGACGTCAGCAGGGACTTTGTGGCCAGGTGAGGAGCCCCACCGGGGGCCTGGCCCTTCTTGCTCTCTCCTGCTCAACGAAGGCTCCTTAGCAGAGGGGTAGGATCACTGGGCTGCAGGAGGGTGGCTTTACTCTCAGCCTGGGGTGTGGGGGGCCTTGTGTCCCCTCCCCGTGGCCAGGTTAAACTGTTAAGAGGCCTTTTTTGGGAAGCTGGTGCAGAGCCCTTGTGCGATGATCACAGATGTTTCTTAGCTGTAAATGCCAAGAGTCACAGGTTTTTGTTTTCACACCTAAATGGGGGGAGTATCAGCTCCCTTCCCTCAGCACAAATCCTGCCTTTGTTGGCCCTTTACATACCTGCATTTATTTTATTTTATGTTTTATTTTTTTCTTATTTATTTATTGTATTTATATAGCCGCCCATTTGACGTAAAAGTGACTCTGGGTGGCATACAACAATTAAAAAGAATAAATACATAAAAAAACCATTAGAAGTAAAAATAACTATAAAAGCACACAAAACAGGAGGGGATGATATTAATAAGGGAGCCATCGCAAAATCTCCCTGGTCCCCTGGAACTCTTTTGTGCAGAAAACTTGTCCTGCCTCTTGTACGAGTTGAAGCTACAATTCTCCCCCCCCAGAAAAACACCCCCCAACCGAAAAGGGGGACCACACCTGGTATGTAACTTTATACTGTCAATACAGATTTAAGGAAGAAATTAAAAATTGGCTGGAATGTGGGCATTTTCCTATATTGTAACTGGATACCTTAATTTATGGCTTCCTGAACTCATACCAGCTGTTGTCCCACTTGAGGGCTTTTTCGCAGTCTGTGGCTGTGATAATCCCAGAGCGCCTCCTCAGCCTTGGCCGATGGCCATCCACCTGTCTCTGTCTCCATGCAGCGGGGCTGAGGATCGCCACGGGTACATCTGGGACCGGCACTATGACATCTGCTTGGCCAAACTGCAGCATGACGACGTGGTCAACTCTGTGGCCTTCAGCCCCGTGGAACAGGAGCTCCTCGTGACAGCCAGTGCCGACAGCACCATCAAAGTGTGGCGCTCTCCCCGCACCGTGCGGGTCCTTCAGGCCGAGAAGCCCCGGCTTCGTAGACGTCTCTTCTCCTGGGCCACGAAGCAGAGAACGTGAGCCAGGCAGGGCGTGCTGCTTCGGGCCGGCAGGGCCAACTTCTGGCAAGCGACTGGCCTGTCCCCCTGACCTTCACAGATGCCCTGCTTGGGGTGAGGCCTGGAAGAAGATGCACCAAAGAACGGAGCTGCAGGCTGGCTGGTGCCCGTTTGAGCAGCGCGGAAGATTTGGCTGAGAGCCTGCTTGCAGAAGGGCCAGAAACCTCTGGGGAGGCTTCTCCCCCATCCTGCAGGCTGAAATGTTTACATAGGATGCTGGCAACCCTCTGGTGTGTCTCCTGGGCCTTGAACCAGGACCAGCACAAATTGAGCCAGGAAACTCAATTTTAACCCTGCTGAATTTCTGCTCAGTAGGGAGGTGAGAGAAAAAGCAGAATAGCAATGTAGTCTTTCTTGTGGCTGGTGCACTGCGCTGGAGCTCCCTCAGTGCCTCTGCTCCATTCAGAATGGTCTTATTGATGCTTGGCGTGGCGGGGAGGGCCCCTTCAAAGGTTTGGAGCTGCGGCCTGCTGGAGCCCCTGGGAAGGAGCACACATGCACCCCTACCCTTGGCTTGAGGGGGATTACCCCCCTCTGGAGGTTCTTCCATGTTGCCTGCAAGGTGGTACATTTTCTTTGGGGGGGGGTGCTAGATATGAAGACACAACCAGTGTGAATAGCACTGGTGGGTAACACTGAGATGCCGGTAAAGCTTTGTGAAGTAGAAAGGTGTCCAAGTGTGTGGTGTATGTGGAAAGGTGTTCTGACCCCTGGAGATGCAGCTCTGGAATTAGCCCTCACCTCTGCTCAAGAATGTGTTTGGGGGGGGGGTCAGGCAGCTTCCAGCTCCCACCAACCTTGGATACCTGGCACAGCATGGCTTGGTCTTAATAAACTTTGCTTGAGTTGCTGCTCCTGTTTGAGCATCTTTGCAAACTGCTTGCAGGGGGGCTTCGATTGACTAAGGCCCAGGATGGGCAATGAACTGAACAGGGTGGCTTTGCCTCCGAGAAGGCACATGGAGGACTGCTCTTCTGCAGGGTGCCCCTTGGAGCTGCCCATAAATGGTGGGGCTGTGAAGCTGGGGACAAGTCAAGAGGAGCTTATGGGCACAACCACCCTGGGCCTGCTGCTTGGCAACCCAGTACCGAGGGGGGAAGACCTCCTCTCCTTAAATATGAGCAAAGCACAATTCGCCTCTATGACATTTTATTCGACTTTCGCACCTGCCCAGGGAAGACCACTTTCAGTGTTACAATCAAAATCCGCTCTCTCTCCCCCCCCGCGGGAGATCTTGCTTCTCCCCCAAGGAGCCCCTTTGCTCAGCTTCCTGCGCCCCCGCAGTAGGGAGCCGGACCTCCAAGCAAGATATCGGCCCTCCCGCTACAGGTGCCCCGACAAGAGGAGCCGCTCCTGTGGCCCGACCTTGGGCTCTGGCATGCAGGACTGTATAGGAGCACACGCGGCCCTGCCAAGCACCAGCTGCTGAAGGCACCACGAACTCTGCCAGAATTGGGCCTCATCCAGAAGCAAAAAAAGTGGCAACTTCATTAACTCCAGAGAAGGCACAGCTCTGCATGACGGGCGCCTGGATGTCCTACAGCACTGGGAAGGCCTTGCATTTCTCTCCCCCAGAACAGGTGCTGCAAAGGGGCTGAAGCTGCTGAAGGAGGGAAGAGGCTTGTCTCACCCCATCGCACCCCCAGGAAGGGGGAGGTCAACATGCCAACTGTCCATGCTGCCAGCCTGGCTGGAGGATGGAGCGCACACCCCTCCGTACACCAGTTCCTGCCAACCCACAGCCAGCCCCCAGCAGCCAAGCAACACGTGTGCTTCTCTCTTGTGTGCACGTGAGTGGGGGGCCACTGATTCCCCCTCCCCGTGGGCTTGCTGTTCCTCTTTAACGTAGCCAGGGTCTGCCTAAACCAGGCTCCTTGATCAAAGGTGCCCAACAGCTTCCTTACTCTCTTCTGGGGAAGCCCCGGGCTGCCACCTCCCCCGCCTATCCAGGCCTCCTCATTGCTGCCTGCAGCGGTTTAGGGAAGAGGGTGCTTGAAAGAGCCAAGGTGTGAAGCAATTTCCCCCTGCTCTTGTTGGGAAACCCTGGAGGAAGGTCCTCTCCCCACCCCAGCTTAACCTCTGCCCACAAACTCTTGTGTTCCCTCTCAGCTGGCATGCCTTCTCTGGCAACTGCCCACCCGCAGAGAAAGAGATTGGGGTAAGAAGAGTTGTTTGGGGGCTGAAAACACATGCAGGACAGGAGCAGCTCAGCTGCCAGCACCCAGCACCCCCCCACCCCCCAAATCTCCTTCACCGGGCTCTGCCAGACTGCCTGGAACAGCTGCTAGAGCTTTGTTTGGGTGTCCAGCCACTCTCAGTTCCGCTTCTGGCCTGGACAGCACCCCCCACCAGTCCGCCCAACAGCAATCCAACCCCCAGAGAAATGCAGACTCGGCAGGCAGGGGAGAATCCAAAGAGCATGTTGGAACCAGGAGAGGCCCCTCCTCAGGACCCATCTGTCCTTCAAAACAGCACCTCACTAAAGGGCCTCCCCAGACCATGGGGCACTTCCAGGGCCAAGAGAAGGTCTGGCAGGCCCTCACTACCCTGGGGGCATCTCGCCTGCTGCCCCATGTGGCCATCCAGCCCCCACAGGGGGCAGCTCTGCGCTCCAAGACCCCAGCGGGCAATGTGTTAGAGGCCCGTGAGGTCTACAATGGCTTTAATGAAGATGGTGTCATCACGCACATAGGAGTTCTTGGTCTCCATCTTGGAGATGGGGCAGAAGAGCGGGCAGCCACTGGCAATGTTCATGTCGCTGACGGGCCGCTGGAAGGAAGAGGAGGCCACGTCAGGGCGGAAGGCATCAATGACGTGCTCCCGGTTATTCTGGTCCAGCAGCATCAGGGTAACCTACGGAGGAGACAGGAAACCCAGTGGTAGCCCTTCCAAATCTCTGGAGCCAAGCGACCCTCTTGGCCTCTGTATCTGCAAAAGGCTCAGAGGGTGCTGGGGGCCTTGGCCACTTGCTGTACAGGAAGGCATCTCCAGGCAGAAGACGGCTGCTCTGAGATTCTGCACCCACCTCGCCCCAAAGGAAGGCCGGCCCTGCCCGCAGCTCCAGAGAGAAGGACTCCCGCCAAGCTCTGCTCCTTCACTCAGCAGCTCACTCCTCCTGCGGGCCCAGCAGCCTCTTCTCCCCATTCCCCCCGTGTTACCTTCTGGTTGAAAGGCCATCGCAGCAGGGGGTCGTTGGGTCCTTTCATCACCACGAAGAAGAGAGACAAATGGGTGCCACGCCCAGTGCCGTCCCCGTTGAGGTAGATCCGCAGGCACATCTTGTAGCCGTACTTGCTGGTGTAGAAGGCTGGCCAAGCACAGCAGAAAGACAAAAGCAGAGGGCAGGTTGGGACGGAAGCTGTAGAGGACACTCACAAGGCGGCTTCGAGGCAAGGAGGCTCACCCTGCCCTGCTGCTGGTCCCTGGACCGCAGGCCCCCTTCTGAGCACCCAAGATCAGAGCCCGGATGTTCCCGGGGGCAGCTTTCCTGCGGGCCCACCTGGGGAGAAGATGGCCGGAGAGCGTCCCGTGACTGCCTCCTGCCGCTTCCTGGCGAAGTCGGTGATCTTCCAGATGAAGATGCCGTCGTAGGAGGCGGCCTCCATCTCCTGGATGGCGTGCTCCATCTCAGCCAGGGCCAGGTCCTTCAAGGCAATGCTCCTCTCCAGCTGCCGCACCTGGGTCAGAAAGGCACAGCTCAAGCTCTCTATGGCTTGGGAGGCTTCATTGCGTTCGCCACTTAGAGCCTCGGAAGGGGCCAGTCAAAAGCGATGCCAAGTGCTCTGTGGACCACTCCCTCGGTCGCAGGGGGACCCATGCCGCTGCCACCTCCTTCAGGCCTGGGTCTGCGTGTCCCCTCGCACAGAGCAGCCCCTTTCCCTTCTGCTTCTTCTCTGGACCAGGAAGCAAGACTGAGCTGCTGTGCACGCACGGTGCTTCCTGCCCGCCCTCTGCCATCCCTCCGGGGAGCCACAGAACCCCCCCCACCTTAGCGCTGAGGGCCTCGATCTTCTCCTGGTCGAGGCGATGCTGCCGGCTGGAGGCTTCGGCCACGAGCGACACCTTCTCCACCTCCCGGTTGAGGACACAGACGATGTTCTCGAAAGTGACCGTCTTCCTCTCCAGGGCCTCGCACTTCCCCAAGAGCTCCAGGGAGCTGGGGAGATCTCCCTCTGGGACCAGGGGCTTGCCCCCTGCCAGGGTGCAGCTGGCCTCCGCTGAGAGGCGGCCCAGCAGGGGCTCCAGCTTGCTGGATGCGGAGCCCAAGCTCAGCACGAAGCCCAGCAGCATGCAGAGGTGCTCCCCCAGGTAGCTCCTCTCGTGCTCGGGAAGCTTCTCATTCTCCATCTGCAGACCCCCAGAAGGAGCAGGAGAGGGTCAGGCCAGGCTGGGCCCAGGCAGCAAACATGCCAGTTCCTGCTCGTCTGCTCCCAGAAGGAGGGGAGGAAAAGGGTTCCCCTCAGAACGGGGCTGGCTGGGAATGGGAGAGGGAAGGGAAAGGGGTGCTGCTGCTGCTCTGCGGCTCAGGCCAAGGCTGATGTGGGCTGCCAGGGGCTGGGGAAGGGCACAGGGGCCGGATGCTGCCCCAGCAGTGTCAACTCTGGGGGTCTGATCAGGCTGTTGAGAGGGCCCCTCCGTTGCCAGCTGTGGACAGCGCGTCCTCCCCCAAACACCAGTCACAGGCCCTCCTTCCATGGGACATATTCTTTCTCCTCCCCACTCTGAAGCCTGGAGCAGTGCGAAGGGGGGACTGGCACTTACCAGCTGGGTGCAGCCGACTGGCTGGAACCTGCACGGGACTTTGCATTTGCTGCAGGTCTTGACGTGGTCCAGGAACTGCAGAAGAGCAGAGCAGCTTCAAAAGCGGGGAGAGGTGCACCCCTCACTCACCTCCAGCCACCACTTCTGTCCCATCTCGGCCCGGACTTCCTCAATCGCAAAGCGGAGAGTGTTGTGGGGGCCCACCCCAAAAGCACAGGCAGCAAATGGCCAGTTTGCCCTCTCTTCCATCCAGAGCCTGCCTCGGTATTGGGCAGCCCCCTTGCTTTTTCCACCAGTGGAGGAGGGCATTAGAATAGGCTGAGGAAAGCCATCCTGTCCCGCCACAGAAGACAGAAAGGCGCGTAGCTCAAGGGCACTTCTGAGGCAGTTGTGCAGAAGAAAGTGGGTCTGAACGGGTTGGGGTGTGCAAGCCTAGCGCCTCACGCTCTCCTGACCTTCTCCCGGGGGATCTTCTTCCTTCCACAGCCCTCGCAGGTGAGAGGAAATTTGGGGCACGCTGCGTCGTGGGCCTGGGAAAACAAAGCAGCAGAGACGGTGTGTTCAGCAGGTTAACCCGCGCTCTGCCCTGCCTCTCCTCTGATGACGTTGCTGGCCTCCTGCAGCTGGGGCGCTGGGACTACATGGGCTGGAAGGAAGGGAAAGCTGTAAACTGTGTGGGAAAGAGGGCGCTACAGCAATTAAAACCAAGGAAGTGCCTCTGCGCTTTGAGTCATAATGCTTCTGTGTGCTCCAAGAAGATGCTTGACTCCTCAGCGAACCTCTCTCTTAGCAATGCCCCCAGCAAGGTTGCTGTCCTGTCTCCCATCCTCGCAACCTCTGTGTGCATTCGCAGGACAGCAGCACGCCCAGTTTCCCCACCAGGCCTCGGAAGCCATCTCTGCAGGGTCCGTGCTTGGAATAATTCCAGGGTTGGGCAAGTCATAGTATGTGGCAGGGGGATGGGGACCACATCAGCCCAGGATCCTCCGGCCTCACTTTCGGATAGAGCACAGCCAGGCAGCTACCAAGGTCCAGGCGAGCGATAAGAGGCAGACCCTGGGTTTCGGCGGGGGGCAGCTCTGATCCATACCTGGCTTTCGGAGAAGTGGAAAAGGGCTTGGCAATATTTGCAGCTGAGGCTTCTCTCGGGGCACTCCTGGTTGGCGTGCTGCTCCTTCTCGCTCAGCCTGACCAGGCCCTGACACGCAGGACAGGCAACCAGCATGGCCGGGCAGTTCCCCTCGTGGCAGCTCTGCAGCGAAAGGAACCGGCAGGCGTCAGCGAGGAGGCGAGAGAAAGGGACTCGCGACCATAGGCCCTCCAGAGCAGCTTGGAAAAGCAGAAGGCCCTTTTACCAAGGGACGTGGCTGGGTCTGAAGGGAGCGCTGCTGAGCGCAGGCCTGAAACTCCCTCCCACAGGGGAACCTTTTGACTCTCTGCACCCAAAGAATGCCTGAAATTGGTGGCTGGTTTTAGAGAGGATCCGTTCTAGACCACAGAGCTTGTTCTTGCTGGGTCTGACTTATTTTCCGATTATCTCTGCAACTTTTTAAATGCATTGCTAGCTTTTGCGTTTACTTTGCTAAAATCAACATACTGGGAGGGAGGCAGGGAGGGAGGCCAGGGGTTAGGCATCCCCATCGCTCTGCTCCAGCCGGGACGAGGACAGAAATCCTACAGATTCTTGGGGCTGGAGTATGCATGCTCTTCTGTTGGGAGTGAGTCACTCTGTTGTGAAAGGCCGTGTTTGCCAAGGCACACAGTCCTCTGGCTGGCCTCCACTTTATTAAGGGGGGAGAAGAAAAGAGAGCACCATCACAAAGCGCAGGGGCCAAACTGGAGGGGTCGGGCTGCCTGCCTCGCTGGGATTTTCCAGCTGTCCTGGAAGCCAACTGCCACCCAATTTCCAGAGGCCTGGAACCAGAATGGAGGCTTCTCTCCAAGCCGAAGGTTCCAATCCGGGCCTTGGGGCTTCTCAGTCAAAAGAGTCAGATCCTGGGATGGCAATTCTCAGAGAGCTAACTACATCAAGCCAAGCCAGAAAGCGGCGTGTTTGTTAGTACAGATGCAGCTGTGGCTCTTCAGGACACATCTGGAAGCACTCCATGGCCACCAGGGTGCCTTGTGGGTTTTTCAAAGGGCTAAGTAGGGTAAAGCAGGGAAGCACTTTCGCTTTCCAGAGGCAAGCTGCTGCCGCCCCACCCAAAGAGAAAGTAAAACCAGCGAGAGCCAGAAGGCAGCTGGCAGTCGAGGGGGGCCGGCTTCTCTGCCCTGGTGTCGGATGACAGGGAGGAAAAGCTGCGCGAGGGTCCAGCGCCAGACCCAGAGCAGGGCTGGTGTTTTCTTGGCACCACTGGCAGGCCCCCTTCCTCTCGGGTTGAATAACAAGCAAGTATTTTAGGGACTTTCCAGAGGGGTGTCATTGCTCAGGCTTCCGCCAGGGACTTTCCAAGCTGGAAGCACTGACGCTCTGAGCATGCAGCCCCAGCTGCAGACAGTCTGGCTCTCCTCGACATCAGCCAGAGCAGGGCAGGCAGGCAGCCTGCTCACCCAGCCAGTCGAGGCAGAACTGCTCTCCGGTTCTCCGTGGGAAGGGGGGTTGCAGAAGACTTTGCCCATCTACAGAGCCCTACGAGCCCCGCGCTAAGAGGACCACCCTGTGGCCAAGGGGCCTCTGCCAGGCCAGCCCGTTCTTTAGGGGAGAGATGCTGGGGTTCCAATCCTTGCGTCTTCAAACCCCGGGCCCTTCCCCCCTCAACAGAACGTGGCCTCTGAGCCAGAACCTGAAGAACCCGTCCCAGGACCTTCCATCTGCAAAGCAGGAGGTTCTTCTCTCTCCTGCAAAGAGCACGGTAGAGCCAGAGCTGCCTGCTCTCTCTTGGCTTCTGAGAGATGAAGCCTCCATGCAGAATTTGGAACTGAGTACTGAGGGAGCAGGTCACTGGATGTATGGTGGAAGAAAGAAATGCCCGTGTTTGGGAGGACAAGCAGCAAACACAGATGTCCCATGAAAAGCACTTTCTGGCCTAAAACAGAGCACAGGCCACCCAAGAGAAGCCTCTGGGTACCCCAGAACAAGGTGGTCCCATGGAGGAGGGGGACTGTGCCCCTGGGTAGCCTCTGTGCCCACAGCCCCACGTTCAGCAATGACGAAAGCCCCCAAGCTGCTGGGGGTCCGTGAGGCTCCAGACAATGAAGGACGCCAATTCCCAGCACTTTTCCATTTAGCCTCCTACTCAGAGAGAGGAAGAACTGGTTAAGGGTCCCTCTGATCTTTACCTCATATTCTTTGATTGTCCCTTTCCACACGCAACCCTTGTTGGGACAGATGGCCGGGAGACTCTCCACTTCCCGCCGAGCTGCGTTGTCTGGGAAAGCCTCCAAGGGCAAAAAGGGAAGGATTAAGCAACAGAGATGCTGAGAAGGTGAAGAAAATGTCTGGCCAGCCAATTTAGTGGCGGCAGCAGCTTGACAGGGTGGGGGTGGGATGAGAAAATGGGAGCAACCTAACTATTTTGGCACAATATGTGTGTGTGTGTGGGGGGGGAGAGAGATTGGTCACAGAAGTCCTTTGAATGTCCAAACCAGCAAGCAAGCCCAACTGGAAAGCTTTTCTGGGAGGGGGGTGCAAGGCAGGGGACCCCCAACTAACTCTTAAGTGCTGCTCTGAACTCACTTCTCTGCCACTCCTACTGCAGGCAGAGGGAGAAGCAGGCCTTGCTCTCTTGACCTCCCTTCTTCACGCCTGTCCCAGTGGAGTCAGTCTGAGTTGCTGGGAAGCAAAGTTCTGACAAGGCACAGCTTGGCACGAGCGGCAGCTCGGGATGCAAAGAATTTGGGCTGAGCTGCCCCAAAGGGAAGCCTCCAGAACATAAACAGAGGAGGCGGAACCCCCATCTCTGGGGCAATGCTAGGTCTGGTTTCCTGTTTCAAGAAGGGGGCCAGACTCCAAAAGCTTTCTCCCTGCCTGGCGATCCCTTCGCCTTCACTTCAAGGTGCCTGTCTCACGGGGGGCACCAACCGAGCCCCTACGCTCTCAGGGGTGCTTGGGAAGAACAGCGGGACAAACGTCTGCTCACGTCAGAGACTCCAGCAGAGCCTGCACTTACCACCCCCGTTTCCAAGATCGACGCACCTTCTTCATACAACCCCTCTTGAATGCAGGCTGCGCACTTCTGGGGCCCCAAGCTGGCGGGGAAGAGGAAGACTGTGAGAACAACCCAGAGAGCCTCAGGTGACCCCCCAAGTCACCTGGGCAGACATTTCCCCAGCAACCTCAAAAAGGAACAGAGCTGCATTTTGCTCTGACATCGTTCAATGGGTCTCTGAGCATGTGCAGTTGGTCTTGTTTGGCTCAAACTGATTGAAGAGCTGTTGGCCTGGCTGCCTTCGCAAGGGGAAATTGCTTCCAGGTCCCCAGGTGGGAGTTGTTTATAGGCTGGAAGAACCGCCCTTCCTTTTCAGCCGTGTCGCTCTGACTGATCCTGGGCTGTGCACCTGATGCCCTCCAGATTGCAGCTCCCAAAGCAACAGGAATAATCCCCAAAAACTAGCAGGCGCCAGATCGCCTATCCGGGGGTAATCAAGCAGCTGCTCACGTCTTTGCTCCCTGGCTGACCTGCTTGGTTCCTGCCTTTCTCCAGAGGGAGGGAGATGGGGAGTTAATGAAAAAGGCATATCGGCTTCTTTCTTGGGTGAGAACTTGGTCTGGAACTAAGCAGGTGAACCTCACATTTGGGGAGATCCCTGAGAGGTCTTTCCCACCTGAAAAACGTCGAGAGCCGGGGCCCAAGCGGGAAGGGACTGCCCTGCCGGCCTCCTTCATGCAAGCCATCGGCAAAGTGAGGAATCTGTTCCCCTCAGGCTCTCGGCAAGGCGCGAGGCATTCCGGGGAACGATCTTTACAAACACAAAGCTGGCTCCTCAGGGAAAAGCGCTTGAAATCCAGCCTGCTTTCTCCCTCCATCTGCAAGGGGGGGGGGCGGCGATAATGGCCATGCACTGGGGGTTGTGAAAGCAAGCAAGAGACACCTTAGAATTTTCTTCAAGCAATAGGAGCAGTAGCGATGACCGCACTGGGCTTGAAACGGCCGCCGTAAAATGTTCCTGCACTCTGAACACAGGTATTTGCCCACTAGTTCGGTGCCCAGAATCTCCCTGGGGAACCCTGGCTGGTTTACATCCAAAGAGCCAGGAGGAGTCGCATTGACTGATGCCATGTGAACCAGACTGTTCGTGTGGCCGTCACAACCCTGGAAGGAAGAACAACGGGCCACAGTTAAGCTCCATTTTAAAAAGAGCTTTCCCTGAGTAGTTAACACCAAGCAATCCCCCATGTGGTGTGACTTTAGGGCCCCCAGTCCTGCTCCGAAGCAGACCAGGGCAGATTCCGCCCACAGCCAGGGCAGGCCAAAGGCTGATAGGCTGGGATCCAACAGCAGCCTGCTTGTGAGCAGGTCCCCAGCCTGGAGCACAGAGAGGTAGTCTGCCACTGTGCATGGAGGATTGTGCCAGCTGCAGTGGCCACTCAGCCGAGACAGACAGTTCCTCCCCGCTTGCCTAACCCACCCCCTAAAGCTGTTGCCACTTTCTGCAGCCCTGAGGACCCCCAGATCCACTCACAGGAGTGCAAAGACAGACAGTTCCTCCTCTCCAGCCAGACCGCTTCCCCTTCCAGCCACCCAAGTCCCCCAATTTATCTGCACTCCGCTCTCAGATCCTTAAAGACCAGCCCTGCCGGCAACACCTCCCACTTACTGGTTTATCTGCCATCTTCGCTGCCCGGGCTGCAGACAGAAAAACATTTCCTGTACAAGCCAGACTCCCACGGCCGCCCCAGACTACGTCTGCCGGTCATCCCGCCCGCAACTTCCATTTGTCCTCTCGCCCTATCGCCAGCCTCGCCTCGCCTCGCCTCGCTCACCGGCCAGCTTGGGCCTGGGCGCGCTGCCACGGCTGGGGCTACGCGAGGGGGCGCGAACGGTCTGCGCGGCGACTCGCGCTCCTCAAGGCGGCGGCTCCCCGGGCCGGCTGGAAAGCCGGAGGGCCGCTGGCCCCGCGGGGAGGCGGCGCTGCGGGAGGAGCGCGGCCGCCTGGTCCCGGAGCGCCGGAGCTGCCGGCCCCGCCGACCTCCGCACGGGGCGCGGGCATCGCGGTCGCGAGCGGCGCCTCCCCGTCGAGGCCCCGCGGGTCCGGCGCCGGGCGCCTCCCTCGCACCGGGAGCGGAGCGGAGGCGCCCGCCCCGCCCGGAGGAGTTCCCGCTTCGCGCGTCACGGCCGCTCGGAAATCTCCGGGCCTCTCCCTGGAAGGGAGGCACGCGGGGCGGCGGGCGCTGCGGTCCGGAACCCCCAGGGGCGCCGGGAGGCAGAAGCGGGCCCGCGCCGGCGCTTCCCTTCCGAGGCGGCGGCGCCGAGGAAGGGGCCCGCCAGCCGCCGCCTCCGGGCGCGCCGCGGTCCCCAAGCCGGGCCGCGGGACGCCGGAGATGCCCGTCGTCCAGCGCGCCAGTCGCAGAGGGACCCGGCCCGCCCGCCCGCGAAGAGGCCCCCCCCGCCGCTCGCCCGCGCCGCCCCCGCCCCCACTCACCCGGAGCCGCGGCCGGCCACCCCAGCACCGACCGGAAGTCCCCGTAAGCTCCACCCAACGCTTCCGCCACTGGTCTTCGTCCGGGCGCAGCCGACGCCGAGGCCCCGCCCCCGGGGGCCCCGCCCCCGGCCCGCGATTGGCTCGGGGGCATGGCCGCCGCGGACGTCGCCGGCGCGCGGGAAGGCCGCTCCTGAGGTAACTCGCGTGCCTACTGTCAGTCGGGTTCCTCGGGCTCGGCAGGCGGGACGCTTCGGGGCCCGGATCCGCGGAGGCTCCACATCGCCTCCGTTCCGGCGACGGGAGTGGAGCCGCGGGTCCATCTGCCTTTTCGGGGCTGCAGCACAAATTGCGGAGGCCTCCGCTTCTCTGGAGGAGGCTTCGTCGTCCGGCGACGGTGGGGCCGCAGGTCCATCTGCCTTTTCGGGGCTGCAGCACAAATTGCGACGTTGTTACGGACAACTCAAAGGGAAGAGGCGAGCCGGGCACGGCGCTCTGGCGTAGGTTGCTGACGAACGCCCTGGGATCTCCCCGTGGCGCGCCATCCCCGCCAGAGGAGCCACAGTCAGGAAAGCCGGGAGGGAGGGAGAGGGGAGGCGGGCCGCCGGGGGCACAGGCAGCGCGCCGCCCCGAAGAAGCGAACCTTCCCCGAAGAATCGGATTCACGGCGGCGCTTCCCGTTAAGGAATTGAGCGGAGGGGCCGGAGCCTTCTGCGCATGCTCCGAAGTTGGAGCCCGAGGGCCGTCATCACTTTTGGACTACCCCAGCTCGAGAGTGGAAGGGAGGATCTCCCCAGTTGTCACTCCAGCCAATCGTACAACGCAGCATCATGAGCGGCTTGGTAAACAGCCTATTACGAACGGGCTCCTTGGAGAGTTCTTTTCTCAGGACTAGCCTCCAGAAGGCCGTCTCTCAACCAGTACGAGGACGGGGAGTTTTGATCGACAAGAGAGTTGACATATGAAAGGCCTTCAAAACAGGAACGATGCGGAGGCGTAACTGCCATTGTGACGTCGTCTGAGGGGAGGAGGGGAGGGGTCTAATACCTCAGCCAGTCGTGTTGAGGCTTCGGCCGTGAGCGGCAGTGGGGCGGCCCAATAGGAGGGCTGCGCGCTCCGCCCTCGCGAGGGAGAGATGGGATGAGGGAGGGAACGGCGAGAGGGACGGCCTATTGCGGAGGTTGAGCAGCGAAGAGGCGGCGGCGGCAGAAGCAGAAGCGGAGGCAGGAACGAGAGGCGCCATGGCGGAGAGCGACTGGGACACGGTGACGGTGCTGCGCAAGAAGGGCCCCAGCGCGGCTCAGGCCAAATCGAAGCAGGTGAGGGTAGGCAGGAACGCGCGTGCGCACCCTCTTTAGGCCCCGCCCATCTCCCCGTGGGAGGAGTGCCTGCGCCGAGCCCCCGTCACTCTATCGGGAGGCACGCCCACCGGCCCCTTATTTGCATTGGCTCCGCCCGCGATTTGCCCAGCGGGGTCCCCGATCGGTCTGGCCGCGGTTCCTCCCCGGCTCCCGGCCGGGCGGGCGCCGCGGGCGCGATCGGGCGGCTTGGGCGGGGGGGGCGCCGCGCGGCCGGGCGTCGCGTCCCGAGTAGCGGGGGCATCCCCGCCGACTCGCTGCCTGCCCCGCGAGGGGACCCGGGGCGCCCGCGCCTCGCCCTGCCCGAGCCGCCCTGTCTCCGGGGGACGCGGGTCGGGGCGCGGCGCGCTGTGACGCTCCCGTTGCCCCCCAGGCGGTCCTGGCCGCCCAGAGAAGAGGCGAAGACGTGGAGACCTCCAAGAAATGTAGGTGCCGCGCGGGGGGGGGCGGGGGGCGGCGCGGCGGGGGCGGCCCTGCGCGCGGCCGAGCAACGCGGCGCTCCTCCCGCAGGGGCGGCCGGGCAGAACAAGCAGCACTCGATCACCAAGAACACGGCCAAGCTGGACCGCGAGACCGAGGAGCTGCACCACGACCGCGTCCCGCTGGAGGTGGGCAAGGTCATCCAGCAGGGCCGGCAGAGCAAGGGGCTGACCCAGAAGGACCTGGCCACGGTAGGCGCCGGGCGGGCGGCTGGGCCGGGCAGGGCCGGGTCCCGCCGCGCCGCGCCGCGCGCTCACTCCGCCTCCGCCTCCGCCTCCGCAGAAAATCAACGAGAAGCCGCAGGTGATCGCGGACTACGAGTCCGGCCGCGCCATCCCCAACAACCAGGTGCTGGGCAAGATCGAGAGGGCCATCGGTGAGTGCGGGCAGCCCGGGCCCTCGGGGAGCCGGGGAGAGCGGGGCCGGGGGCGGAGGGCTGCGGCGGCGCGCCCCGACCGGCCGACCGGCCGACCGACCCACCCCTCTGCGCTCTCCCGCAGGTCTCAAGCTCCGCGGGCGGGACATCGGCAGGCCCCTCGAGAAGGGCCCGAAGGGGAAGTGATGACAAAGCCTCGAAATCAGTCTGCCCCGACTGATCTCGCCGGCCGCCGCCCGGCCTCGCGCGGCCGGGGTCTCTCGTCGCCAGGCTGGAGTCGCCAGAGCGCCCGCCCCGTTGTCAATCGCCCCGCAGCTGACCTTCCCGCCTCCCTTTTTCAAAGTATCCAAATCCTAATAAAGCACCGCGTCTGAATCTGCCAGGGGCACGAACGAAAGAAAATTGTCGTTATCTTTAGGGGCCCAACAGGGGCCGGGCCTTGAGGGGCCCCTCGCCAAGGGGTGGGGGTCAAGAAGCGAGGGCGGCTGCCCTCACCCCCCCCCTGGCAGCTGCTGGCTGGCTGGCTTTCAAGGGGGTGGATGGATGCCACGACGCCCAGGGCGGAGGCGCGCCACAACGGGCGCTCCCTTGTCAGAACGATGCTGTGCGTGACGCCCTTTATACCAGCTGTTTTTATAAACGTACTTTCAACCCGTGAATCTGCTACCTGCATCTGTGTTACGTTTGAGTTGTTTTCTCCAGCTGATGTTTTCCGGTGGAAAAGTTCAGATCTGCGTTTTCAGTAAACCTCTCTGCGGCCCTCGGGGCTCACATGCGTGCGCGTCCCTGCTGTTCGCCCGCCCTCCCCTCCCCTCCCCTCCCCAGCATGGGGTAAAGCAGGGGAAGGAAAGCATCTTGCCAATGGAGGCCATGTGGGGGGCCCTGTTTGTGGCTCTTTAAAGCCTCCCAGGCTGCCACTGGAAAGAACTGATACTCTGCCCCACTTTGCTGAGCAACCTTTTTTTTTAAAGTTAAATGGTACCATCCGGAGATTAAACTAGTGCCTCCTGTGGGGAGTGTCCCCCCCCCCGTTTTCTTGTGCTGTCTGTTGAATGATTCCTTCTGAGCAGCGCTAGACAGGCCATTCACACGTCCGGCTGTCCAGTTCAGAAAAGAGACAGATTCAGCTCAGGTTCCATTCTCTTTATTAGAGCCCGAGGGGGTCGTGCTGGGCTTCCTCCCCAGAGGAACAGAGGCTGATGGGAGGCTGGGCGGGGGCCGCTAGGCCGATGCTGCGTCGGGAGCCATCTCGGGGAGGATGATTCTGTCCTGGAAGCCAAGGGAAGAGACGGCTGGCCTCAGGTGGCGACAGAGGGGCGGGAGGGGAAGCCGCGCGGGCTGCCTGCTTGAAGAAGGCGGCCTGCTGCCAGACAGCCTCCTCGGTCACTCGCCCCGGGAGGGAGGCCCCGACGGGCCAGTCAAAAGGAAGGAGCCCAGCCCAGCCGCAAGGATGTCAGTAAAGGAAGCCCAGGCTGGAAGGCAGCGGGCAGAGGACCAGCACCCCAGGCCGCCTTACATCTCGGAAGGCGATGTTGTCGAAGCCCTGGTCGCTGCCTTCCTCCTCCGCCATCCTCTCCCGAGTCGCTCTCCGCTTCCACAGGCAGCACGCGGCGGCCCCGATCAGCGCCAGGAGGACGGAGCTCACGATGCCAACCACAATGCCAACCACTGGACCTTGAGGGGGGCTGCTGCTCCCTGCCAAAGCCAGAAAACGGTGCCAAGAGCCTCTTCCAGCAGGGATCGGGGTGGCACCAGTGGGGATTCCGCCAGCGTTCAGCCTTTCTGCCAACGCCTGCGGCTGTGACTTCTCTGGACAGAGGGCACCCCGCCTCACCTGCTGCTTGGCCCCCCGGAGGAGAGGCGCAGTCCAGCCCAGCTGCATACCGCACATCATCCACCGCAATCACTCCGGAGCTGGCCCAGGCTCCGCTGGTGGCCTCCAGCACAATCTGAAGAGGAGAGGGTGGCGCTCAGGCTCAGAAGGGCGAGGGCACGATGGGTAATTAACCTGCTGAACTCCTCGCCGCAGGAGGTCGACAGGGAGGGAGGGAGCATACGAGTAAGGTGGCCACACCTGGAACTCCACGAGGCTGGTCACCAGGAGTGTTTGGTTCACCCAGGTCCGGCTCTGATGGCCCGTGGCACTCCACATCGCCCTCTCCCCCTGTGTGCCAGTCAACTTCACTCTGAGCTCTGCTGGAGCTGCAATGCAGAGGAGCACCTGAACCCAGGTCTCTGACGCGTGTGTCAGAAAGTGTGCCTCCCTGCCCTGCCAAAGACCCGGCACTTCCTTCCAACCAGCCCTGCTTGTGGTCTCCCTCCTCTGACCGAGAACTTTAAGCGGTGCCGCCTCCGCCTCTGCAACAGGACACCACAATCGGGGGGGGGGGGCTCACTCACAGCCACGGCCAAGGAAGTCCATGTGGTAGTGGAACGTCAGGCAGGAGCCCAGGGTGGGTGCGAGGGGTTCGCTCACCAGGCGGGCCATGCTCTTCCCCAAGCCCAGCACTGCCACGTCAACGTAGGCATAGTGACCTGCAGAGAGAAAGGGGAACGGCAGGAAGGAACCATGGAGGCCCGGGCATACCTCTGCAGAACCGATCAAACAGTCTGAGGCTGGGTTCTCCTTCCTCTCGGTCTCCTGCGTACTGGGCCATGGTGATGCGCATGAGGAGCGCTCCGGAACGTGGGCCTGCCCGGCCTGCAAGCTTCTTGTGGGGAAGCTTAAGCCGCCAAAGGGACCAAGAGCACCATTCAGGACTTCCGCTTCCTCGCCGTGGGATCATTTAATAACCCATGAATCAAGAAAGTACATCAGATCCGCAAAACCTAGGCAGGACCGATTGACTTCTGCCAAACTGCAGTTGTTGCATCCGACTGGAGCCATCAGCTCCTCCTTGGCAAGCGTGCCAGTG
The DNA here is from genome assembly GCF_059951505.1 of Python bivittatus. Taxonomy (NCBI): domain Eukaryota; kingdom Metazoa; phylum Chordata; class Lepidosauria; order Squamata; family Pythonidae; genus Python; species Python bivittatus. The sequence goes on along the minus strand of NW_028277076.1, from coordinate 493,763 downwards.
GTTCAGCAAGTGTCAAAAGCAAAGGAGGGCTTGGCAAGCCTAAACTGCCAGGCAGAGGCTGATGCCAGGCCCGGAGCTGCTTTGAGGACGTCTCCTGGCAGCCCCAGCCTCCTTTCGTGCAAGCGAGGGATCGAGCACTAACCTGCTTTGGTGCCGAGGGTGTGGTCTTCCTTGGGGGACGGGGAGCGCAATGGGGTGGTGGCTTCCTTCCAGTCCCAGCTGTACCAGCTTCCGTGGGGCTTGCTCCACCCGCAGGGGCCTGACTCAAAGTCACAGGAGCCTGGGCCAAGAGGACACCATGGTTGCTTCTGGTCTCTGGTCCCCTCTGAGCCCCACCAACATCAGGGACTCTCCATCTTGGCCCCCCTCAGCTCAATCAGCCACCCCCAAAAGGGGAGCTGGCTGGGAATCTTGGAAGCGGTGACCCGAGACAGAAGGCTGAACGAAGACCTCCAGCACCTCCCTAGAGGTGATGCCAAGGCCCCCTGCGAACTCATGGGATGAGTCCCCTCCTCCACGAACCTTTTGAATTCAGAATATAGGGATTGCAAGCCCCAACGACTTTTTCCAAGTAGAAATGAGGCCACACTATAGCCTTCCCAATCTGGTGTGCTTCCAGATGGAGCCCCCCCAGTGCCCATAATATTCCCTTTCCCCTTATTAAAAATTAAGAAAATGAGGACAGCGGGGTTACGAATCCAAAGCAGCGACAGCAGCGCCCTCCTCCGTGGCCTTCTGGGCAGTCACCTGGTTTAGAGCAGCCTCCTTCCTTCACGGAGAGGTCGTCGAGGGCAACGTAAGAAGCAGGCCCCCCGCTGGCACCTCCGACCGCAAAGACCACCTGCCCACGGAAGAGGCGAGGGGGGTAACAGAGGGGTGGAACGGCTCGCGGCCGGCACCCTCCGTCTGCAGCTGAGACCCTGTTCCCGGTTCCAGCCTTCGCTTCTGCCAACGTTGCCAGCCAGAGACATAGGCTCCAGCACATATTCAGAAATGCTGCCGGGCCCACCTGCCATCTCCCTTGGACCTTCGCCACGAAGCTGCCGTACCGCCAGGCTGCCTCCTGTGCCGGGTCCAGGCTGAGCATCCCCGTTTGCTCTCCGCTCTCCTCTTCCTCCTCCACGTAGGCAATCAAGGACCCTGAGGGGAGCAACCAACAGAGCAGGGGCAGACCTGGAACGCAGGGCCTGCCCATGAGGCCAGAGGATGGCAGCGGCAGCGTTACTTGCGGGGGGCAGGGAAGACTCAAGATCTTGGGCCCCTGACTTCGTGAATCAGGCTCATGCCACGCACCCCGATTTGCTGAGAGCACAGAGGTCACGATTACCACCCGGGCCAAACTCCACTTACCTGGTTCACTGCTGCTTAGGTAGTACCAAAAGGTGACACAGTGGGTGCGAAGCAGAGGTGGGAAGGTCTGAGTGCGCAGGACGGCCACCTGCCCGGGAGGCAGTTTGTCCGCACTAGTGCTGACGACCGCGTAATGCCCTGGGGGAAGTGTTCGCTGTCAGGCTCCGGCCGAAAGAGGCCAGAGCTCTGCAAAGGCTGGACAGATTCGGGGTTACTTTTAGTTGAGAAAACCCCCCACAATGCAAGCCAGAACACTGGGGCCCAACAGTAAACGGAGCGACTTGTCCGAGGTCTCCCCGGAAGCCCCGGGGCCCGCCTTTCAGGGCCCACCCACTCCAAGGGCAAAAGAGGTGCCTCCTGCACACTGCTCTCGGCTACCTTCTGGCTCGCCAATGGTGTGATCCACGGGAGGGCCCCAGCCCCCAGTGCCATTCTGCCGCTGCCACTCTTGCTGCCCGGGGCCCGAGAAGCCGCAGTCGTCGGCCTCGAAGGAGCAGCGCTGCTGGGCTGTGCAGGCCCCCGGCGTCACCGTGATGTCATCCAACGCTATCCTCCCCAGAAAGCCATCCCGGAGTGCCTCGAAGATCACCTGCAGGACAGGTGGCAAAAGCCTCATGAGAGATTGAGAATGGCCGGCTGTGGAATTCCGCATTTTGGCTCCCTTGTTCAGACCCAAGTTTCTAGCCCTCATGGCATAAAGAAAAATTGGGGCCCACTGGAATCCGAGGAAGACTTTCAAGGGTGCAGGGAAATCTGTTCTAGTCCAGGGAAGCTGCCCATCCAGAGTGACCTGATCTGTTTGAGCTGTGCTGTGCTTTCCTCTTCCTTGGCATGGAAAGGGGGGTATTTATTTTGAGGCTGCAGGGAGGACAGAGGATGCCCTGGAAGCTGGCTGGTGCCATGCCAAGCCAATCCAAAGCTGGATCCTGACTATTACAAGGCTGTTCTTACCCATGAGCAACCTTCCCAACGCCACCAAAAAGCAAAGGGACATGGCAGTGGGTTCAAGGGCAGGAGGTGGCCGAGTCAGACGGTTTGGCCAACCGAATGTTTCTGAGCAGCAGCTTTCCAGATCTTCCAAATCTCTGCCTCTGGATCTGGGGTTTTCTTCATGCAAGGTAGAGGCCGCATCAGTCATTCTTTACCTGATAATTCTGACCAGGCTTGGGGGAAATGGTGGCGAACTCTCGATGCCAAACCGCACCATCACTCCCTGTCCTGGTCCAAAGCACCTGCTCCGATTCTCCAGCCTCCTTCATTTTGAGGGTCAGGGTACCTGCAAAACCAAAAGCTGTGTGTGTGTGTGTGTGTGTGCGTGTGTGTGTGTAGGCAGACATAGTCTTCTGAAGGATGCAAACCCAGAAGTGTCAATTAATTGCTCCATCGTGCTAAAGAAATCCCAGGATTCTGCTGCCTTCATACATTTAAAACACGCTGGAAGACTATGGAGCGTCTGATCAGAAAAGATCTTTTTCCTCGGCAGATGAAAGATGGCGTGTGAATGTAAGCAGCTCTCAGAAAACTCCAGCGGAGCTCAGAAAGGCAGCAGAGGGCGTGATAAAGAGCAAAGGACTTTGTGTAGCTCTGGCTAACCTACAGACGTTCTGCCACAGGATGGAGCAAAGGCTGCCAAGATGCTTTTGAAAGACGGTGGGGCGGGAGGGCACTGCTGCACCCCTTGCAGGCTTCCACCCTAATGCTGGAGCAGGACAGCCTAACCGCCCTCCGATGCCTGCCGCTCTGTTACCAGCTCTTCTCCTCTTTGGGAGGCCCGCAAGAGGCAGCAGCAGGCTGGTGGTGCTCTGGAGCCTTCGCAAAAGTGGAGGAGAGCCCACCAGGATCACTCACCAATCTGGGGGCCATCCATGCGGTACCAGAAGGAAATGCAGGAGACTTCTGCAGCAGCAGCAGCAGCAGCAGCAGCAGTCTGCGGAGCAGAAATGAGGCGGGCACGCCAGCCTCGGGTCCAGGGTCCGGAGGGATCCACAAATAGGAAAGAGCCTGTTGAACAGGAGAGGAGAATTGCAAAATGCTGACCGGGCAGCAAAGGGAGCATCTTTTTGGAGGCGCTGCCCTTGGTCTAACCCCTGCACAGGCTGCTGCGTTCAAGTTGTCTTTCATTCCATTTTGTTTCGTGTTCCTTACCTGATCTTTTGTTTTATTTCCACAATTTGTGTTAGGTAAGGATGGTCCACGACCAAAACAAAGGGTTTTGACAGTTGGGGGGAGAGAGCGTGGAGAATTTTGAATTAGACGGATGACTATTTGACTCACACGTCTTTCTGGAGCAAGAACATCATTTTGTGCAAGTGAAAATCAGAGCCCAATTGCCTGTTCCATTGTGGCTTCTGCTGGTAGCGAAGAGGCTATTGTAGCTTCTTGGCATGAGTGGAGTCTGCCAAGCCTTCGGGATACATCTCCAAGCCACCTGGGGCCCCAAAGTCCAGCCAGCCACATTGGGCTGGGATTTGGCCTGGAGACCCCTGTGCAGCCAGACCCCGAGTCCGCTCTCTGCCGCCCTACCCGAGCCCGTCGTGTGGTCCATGGTCCACCCCTGGCTGCTGCTCCGCTTCCAGTCAAAGCCGTTGCTCTGCTCCAGATACCAGCTGCACCAGTCGGTCTCAAAGTTGCAGGACAGCTGTGCCTGGGAGGCTGGGGGGACAGAGGGTGGAGAAAGAGGGTCTGGCCGACGCAGTCAAGGGGGTGTTCCTGGGGATGCTTCCCAGACCAGCAATAGCCAACAGAGGAGGAAGAGAAGTATGTCTACTTCTATCCCACCCAGAATGGGTTTGTGCACCCCACTTCGTTGTTTTCCCCAACGCCTGCAGCCCCACTGATGGCGCAAGGCTGGTGAGGGCCAAGCTGCCAAGCACGAGGAGGGCAGGGAGTTGGTACCTGAGGCCAGGGCTTTGGTGCTGCAGTTCACGAAGGAGATACTGCTGATGGCAAGTGGCAGGGGCGCCCGGGGGCTGCCGATGTCCTCCGTGGCCAGCAGCTCAAGCTCAGGAAAGAGAGACGGGGTGGGGGAGTTCATGGGGGAACATGCAACTTGTAGCCTCTCCCCTCCTCTCTGTGTAGCTGCACCCGCAGGCACCCCAAGTGGTGACCTGCCACCGGCCTTCCCCAGAGCCGAGGCTGTTTGCCTGCAGCAAGAAAGGAAGGACCCTCCCAGGTCCCACCCGGAGAGAACTGCAGACAGCCCCTACCTGGAAGGGCCTCTTCCATGCGCCCAGGGGCACCGTGGCCTCTGACCAGGCAGCAGAGCCATTGCCCTGGGCAAACCAAGCCCACCAGCGGGTCCCCAGGCTCTCGTCGGCAATGGCGAGAGCGAGGAAGCCTGGCGCGGGGGGAGAAGAGCGAGGCGGTGACTTCAGGGCCCAGCAGCACCCACCTGGGCCGAGGGGGACAACGGGCGGAGGGCGGCACCAATACCGTGTGGGCCAGTGGTGAAGTCCATCTGCAGAGCACAGCCTAACCCCGAAGGACCCAGCACAGGAGTAGCAGCCCGCGCCATGGAGAACATCTGCCCTGGGCCTTCCTGCAGACTGAAAACGGGCCCTAAGGAGGAATGGGACAAAGGTGGGCCCAGGCTGACCAAAAGACAGCTGCACCCCTCACCCGTAAAGGCAGAATGCCTCTCAGCACAGAGGGGTCTATGGATCTTGCCCATCCAACTCCTCCTCCTCCTCCTCGCCCCAGTCCCGCTTCTAAGCCGGCTTGGCCATCCAAGAAGCCTGCCACCCTCTTACCCACAGAATTTAACCAGCTGGTGTTCCACCGCAGGCGGCCCACGCTGATGTCCATCCAGCCCCCGGGGTCGCTGGTAAAGTCGGTCATCCCTGGAGGGAGGGAGGGAGGGAGCATTTTCTGAGCAGCGTGCCAGGAGCCATCCTGGGGTGAGACCGGCCCTCCTATCCTCCTCCTCCACTCCAACCTCAGCCTCGGCTCCTCGCCGAGCGTTTCTGGCTACGGTCAGGACTTTGTCTTTCGTTTTCTTCCACTGTGTTCAGTAATACTTTTCCCTTTCCAGAGAAAGCCTTTGCTACACATCGCAGAATTCAGCAGCTAGGAAAGCTGAATTCTGCAAACTGAATGGATTATGAAGATCAGAAGACATGGGTGGATTGGATGTTTATCCTGCCTTCATTTTCAGCGCACCTCCCTAGCGCTCCCACCTCCTATTTCCCCCCCAAACTGGCTTTTGCAAAGTTGCTCCGTGAATTAGGGGCCTCTGCCACAAGCACAGTCAGCCCCTAGCCCAAAGCACACCTTTCTTGGGGGTGCAGGGAGAGAAACTTGCTTGGGGGTGCAGGGAGAGCCTCAGGGCTCCTCACTTTCTGTGCTTCCTGTTTTAAAACCTGTGTTTTTAAGTCTCTCACACACAGAGAAAATGAAATGGCACCTCCAAAGACGTTAGAAGAGGTGCTAGGCGAGCTGCTCTGGCCTGGCCATTGCTTTCCAGCCCCTTACCGCACTGCTGCTCGTCAGAGCGGTCGTCACATTCGGCCTCAAAGTTGCAGACCTGCTCGAGGCTGATGCACTGCTTGCCCCGGCTGCACGCGAACTGCCCCTGGGCACAAGGGGGGCGGGAGGGCTCCAGCGGGGGAGGAGTCGGGAGCGGGGCTGAAAGGGACAAACACCAGCACCTCACTGCACGAGACCAGTTTCGCCACCGGCGGGAAGGGTCGGGGCATCCGGAGGGGGTTTGGCCCCACCCCCCTTGGTCAGGCAGCTTGTGGGGCTTCCAGCAGAGCAGAAGGGGGGCTGGAGGACAGAAAAGAGGGTGCTGGGGGCTGAATCCTTTGCTGGGGTTAACCCCGACAATGCCATCCCCTGACGTTCCAAGTGCAAGCCCCCTACAGAGACAGAGACCCCTTCGGACACCAGCCCTTGGGGCAGAGCCACCCAGTCTCAGCACTTCCTTAACCAGCCGGGGAAAAGGAGGAAAACGTCACCTCCCCAGGAAGACCCTGCGCCCCACCGCCCAGGGGGAGGCGATGGAGTTCAAGAGCAGCGCTGCCACCAGAGGCACCCAGATCAGTGGGGCCGGGAGAGACTCCTAGCTGAAACGCAGGAGCCTCTGAGCTAGGCCGTGGGTGAGCTGGGAGACTGACGGCTCGGCCAGGCTGTTCTACTTCTCGTACTCACTGTCCTGCACCTGGCAGTGAGGCGACAGACGAAGGTCATCCAGGGCGATACTCCCTCCGTGCCCCATCCCCCTCCGGCCCTCAATGATGATCTGAGAGAAAAAGCAACCTGAGCAATACGGGCCAGAGGACGAATACGGGCCTGCTGCTTAGCGACGCCAGAGGAGCTGCTGGGACGCCTCTGACTGCCCAAGTCAGCCTGCCAGCCCTGCTGCGCCTCGGGGGTCTGGGCACCCGGCACCATAGCTTCCAGGCTTCCTCTACCTTGAACTTCTGTGCCACCTGGAAATCCACTTTCTCCCGGAACCAGTAGTTGCCCAGGTCTCCCGTGCGGCTCCAGACGTGCTGCATTGCTTCTGCTGTCTGGGCATAGATGTGGAGGCTGTTGCTGTTCAAGCCATGCAGGTGGATGTAGAGAACCAGCTGGAAGGAAAACCAGCCAAGAGCCAACACCGCTTTATGGGGGGATCGGCAACCCAAGGCCCGGTTTCCCCTCCCTGTCCCTGCATTCAGCAACTCCAAGGAGGGCAGATCTGAGGCTTCCGCTGTCTGGGATGTGGGCAAATCACTGAGAGGTTTGCTTTTTACCCACCATTCGGGGGCAGATCCCCAGAGTCTTGGGGGGGATTCAAGACTGAGAGGCGAGTACCCAAAGGGGCTGCTCTGACAACAAGAGGGACAACGACCTGCAAGACCATCGTAAGAGTTCAACAGAAAAGAGCAGCGCGGCCAGCCTGTCCAGCTGGGGGCTTAGGGGACGCCCAGGACGACTCACGTAGCATGAATGGTTGGGGACCAGGGCCAACGTTGGGCTACTCAGCCAAGCTGTTCCCTCTTGGAGATCCGGGCTCTCGGTGTCGACATACGCAAAGAAGCCTGCAGGGGATCAAACAATCAAAATTGGCCCTGCGGGAGTCTCTTCCCTTACAGGCCACGCCTGGCTCAAAGCCTTGTAAACATTAACTCTTGTGCTTTCAGTGACCACAGCAGATCTTCTTATCTCCAGGAGGGCTGCAGAAACTTGAGCAAAGCGTTCCACCTTGACCAGGGACACCAAGCCGAGGGACAAAAGCCAGCTCCAAGTCACTCGAAGGGCCTGGGTCTGCAGCCCCGGCCCCTTTGGCCAGCTTCTCCAAGTCACAGAAGCCGGCCAAAGGGGCCGGAGCTGCAGACCCAGGCCCTTCGAGTCCCCAGCATGTCTCTTCCATGCCAGCAGACAGACGTTCCCTTTCGAAACCCCCCTTCCCCAAAATCTCAGGGCTGCTGCAGCACGGGACAGAACACAACCCATAAAAGCATAAAAGCAGCAGTAAAGCTGTGGCCGAACGACACGGAGAGCCATTTCTGCACTAAACTGACCTTTCCGGCTGTTGGTGCTGTGATCCCGCAAAGGCCCCGCCAAGGTCAAACCCAGGTGGAGGCTGGTGTTCCTTAGCCAGGACGTTGCTGTCCACTGGCACCAGTCCTCCTCGAAGGAACAGGCCATGAAAGAATCTACAGGGGCAAGAGAGAGACAGACAGACAGAAGGACGTCGGCCCTGGAGCTTCTCAGGCCATGAACCACCCTAAATACAGCCAGAAAGAAGTTGTTTGTTTGCAAGCTTGAAAACCAAAAGCGAATCAACAAACGTTGGAGTGGATTAAGGGGCAAGGGACAAAGATGAGAATTAAGGGCACTTGTGTTCAGGCCTCTAAGCTTTCTGGAACTGCTCCGGAGAAGGGGCTGCCCACCGCCAGACTCTCCTTGACAGGCTCCTGAGCTACTGAGAGCAGGCGTTATTTGGCTGACCAGAGTGGAAGTCCGGGAAGAGTGCCTTAAAGACCCCTTCAGAGAAGCCACAAGCCACTATGGCCAATTGCAGCAAATCTAAGAGGTCATATTCCGGATCCACGCGTTAAAACCACGAGTGCTGCAGCAGGACCCCGGTGCCTTCTCTCTGGCCCCCCCAGGACCCTCCGCTGCCATCGGAAGAGCTGCAGACCCAGGCTCCAGGGCGGAGCTTCCTCCCAGCACCTCTGTGCCCCCCAAGGCCAAACGGTGGGGAGTCAGCCCCTCGCCAGCGCTCACCACAATCAGCGCTGGTTTCGTCCTCGCCATCCCTGCAATCTGCGGTGCCATCGCACACGCGGTCTTTGGCGATGCAGCTGCCCCGCTGGCAGTGAAAGGCCTCTGCGCCACACGTCTGGGGACCTGAGGAGCAGGGACAGGGGAAGGGAGTGGACCAAAAGGGGCCATCTGCAGATCAGGTGGAGACAGGTGGGAAGGCCGGTTTCTAGACAAGGACACAGCTTGTGCTCGCCTTTGCACAAAAGGAAGCAGCTGAGCCTCTGGGCAAGGCTCTTTTCCTGCGTTCATCCTACTTCGGTCACAGAATTTCTCTGGGGTAGGGGAGGTAAAAACTCTCATGGGAAGAAGAGGGACTGGCTGCAGCAACCCACTGCCCGCCTGAAGGGAGCCTCTCCCACCACCAGAGGGGCTGCAACACAGGTCCCATCATCCTCAGCCTGCGTGGCCAATGTGCAGGAGTGGAACTTGATTTGCAGACCCCAGAGATTAATCCCACGGGACATCCCTTACAGGAAGCGGAGATTGCAGACAAGTTCAAGAAAAAATAAAGGACCCCCTGCTTTACGTGGAAAGCCACAGTTCCTGAACTCCACGTCATCCAGTGCCAGCTGTGTTGTCGAGGAGAAGTCCTGGGTTGAGGAGAAGGTTATCTGCAAGGCATGGAAGGACTCTGGGTGAGCCCTTGGAGGAGCTCCCGTCAGTTGGAGGCACGGCTGGGCTCAGGTGCCAAATACCTGGAAGGTGCCCTGGATCCGACCGGTGTAGGCCACCAGCTCCCGCCAGGAGTAAGTGCGACCTGGAGGGCTCTGCCACAGGGTGATGGTGCGATGTCCCTGGCTCAGCTCCAGGGTCAACGGAGTCTGAGTCTCGTTGAGACCTGTGTTCGCAAGGCGCATTTCCAGGACATAGTGGAGGACTCAGAGCTCTTTCAACCCTAAGAAAGATGTTCCCTCCCAAATCCACAATCTGTTGCCCCGTGAACTGTGCGGGAGCGTGTGTGCAGGAGTGTGCGTGGAGAAATCATGCAAGGCACTGGAGGCTGCTGCCGCTAGTTGCTCCCCAGTTCTCTGCCCTGTCCTCTGCCAGCCTACCTGACCCCCACAGATGGTACCAAGCTCGGATCTCGCAGGCAGCAGCCGCTTCTTGCAATGGGGGCGATCTGAGCCGAGCTGCTGCTGAGGGCTTTGCTCTCTGCTTTGAGGCAGTCATATACCAGCCTGTGGGAGAGCAATGGAGGCGTTCAGAGGAAGTGAGGAGAGCAGGGCTCCCACAGCCACACGTCAGCTCCACCTGGGGCTCACCTTGGGGTGAGAAAAGTCCCCGAGAGGCAAGACAAGAGGAGAAATGGGACGGGGGGCCCCCAGCGCAGGGCACCTTCCTGGGAGAGAGGCCGTGAGGACTTTCCCTTTGGCACCAGGCAGATGTACGAGGCCTTGCAAATGATTTCCAGCCCCAATAGAACTGGTTACCCATATCAGTGCCCAGTGTATGGTCAAAAGGAGGCTCCGGCCCCCTTGTGGAGGTGCTGGCCTGGGCCGGGCTCCAGCGGTAGGCTGTGGTGCTGATGTCCTCCCAGCCACAAGTGCCGTCTTCGAAGTCGCAGGTGAATGGAGTCCCCAGAGCCTGGGATTCCTTTTGGTACCCTGTATGGAGGGGATGGAGGGGGAAGAGCCGCTGGTCCACTACTGTTCAAAGGGACAGGTGACCGGGGTCGCAAAGGAGCGTCTCCTGCCCCGTCCACAAAGTCCTAGAGAGGAAGGGCCAGTGGACCCAAAGGAGGCTGCTGTGGGATGGGTCTGGGGGTCTGCTGTTGGGGTTTTCACGGCAACCTCAGGCTCTTTAACATCTTGGCGGCAGGATTTTACAGCCAGGAACCGACCCCGTTCACAAGCCTTTTGGCCTCAGAATTCATTCCCACAGACTGCAGTCTTTTCCAGCACAGGCATGTATTATGATGGATAGGAAGAGAAGAATGGCTGTCGTGAAACTGTTTGAGTGAGAAACCCTTTTCGGCAGAGAGCAAGTAACCCAACCTACTTTCCACCCATCTTTTTTTTCTGCACCGTCTTTAAATTCACCTGAAAGAATGGAAAGGAGCTCAACTCACCACACTGGTTTTCATCTGAACAATCCCAGCAGTCACACACAAAATCACACACACTCGGACTTCCACATCGGTTGACAAATGCAGCCTCGACATAAAACAGAGGCCCTGCTAGGAGACAAAGAAAGAAACCCCAAGTGGGTGGATCACAAGGACCACCTACTCGTCTACCTGCTTCTCATTCCCCTCGGAAGAATCCAGACATTTTCCATCCAGGTTCCCTCCTTCAGCAGGAACCACCAACTTGTGAAGCGGATTCAGCTGAGAGAACACGTAGCCAGCCCTTAAGCCAACCCCAGTGGGCTTAAGGACCAACATGCACCAGGCTGCTCCAAGACTAAATCTTGCACTCGTTTATACAGGAGGGCAAAATGAGGGATGCTCTCCATCCCATTCAAGAAATTCACATTCACTGTTCAGAATCTGAATGTAGAAAACAGAGAACTAAATTTTCAGTGCAAATCAGTTCTCAGGTTTGCAGACAAACTTCTGCCTCTCTCCAGAAACCAACAAGGGTGCCAACAGATTTTAGAGGACAATTGCCAGCCCATGGAGAAACAGGGAGACCATTTACTAACTACAAGCAAATGCTTTTCTTTCATCTTAAACAAACTCAAGCGCAGCCCCAAATGGCAAATTTCAAAACACATGAAAGGCTTTGAACCTTTCAGCAGACGTAAAAAGGCCCCAGGAGGAGCAGGTGTGCAGGCAGGCTGCTTCCTTCTGGTTTCCCAGAACCAAGGCTCAGCTGTTCCCTCCCTTGGCAGGATCTTCAGGTGCAGCCCTAGCAAAGAGGTGGCTTCCTCCTCTGAAAACTCACCCACGGGCGTCTGCAGGAGCAGGAGGGCCAGCAGCCACCAGGACATCCTGGGCCTGCACAGCAGCAAGATCCAGCCTGCCAGCCGGGAAGGAGGAAGGCAAGGCTGCTCCAGCGACAATGCAGCCTGGACTTCAACCCCCCGATCACCTCGTCTCTGAGACGACGCAGCACTTGCTGAAGAGGAGGGAAGCAGACTGCTCAGCACAGCCCAGGCACAGGGTGGGGACTGGCCACGGGGAGGGGGGCACAGGAACGGCACACCCGCCCACCTACAGTGGGAAGAGGGTCCCGGCGGCCTGCTGGGCACGTTCACGGAGCGGCAAAAGCAGAGAACGGAAGCTGCGTGCCACTCCAGCAAGCAAACCAATGCCCCTGCGCCCCCTGGCCTAAGCTTCTTTTCCGCATTATGACCAACGGCCTTTGATCACCAGCTGTTCTCCGCCAGCCTTTTGCTTCGATAAGGCCCTAGAGTAGGAGGTGGTGCCCCACATCGGATCTAAGTTCAGGCCTGGCTTGGGGACGGTCAGCCCCAGGAACGGGAGGAAAGGCAGGAGCCCTGGCTCTCGAGGCCAGCATCTCTGGCTCGAACGAGACCTGCGGGCAAGATTGGGGGGAACGCCTTTCAGTCTTTCTGGGCCAAGGGGCTCCCCGAGAGGGGCCTGCTGGGAGACTCTCCTCCGCCCTCAGCCTTTTGCCTTGTGGCGCTCCTCCGCCCTCTCCTTGTCCCTTGGGATATTTAACGTCTCCGCAAGTCACTTTAGACACTTTATTATATGCCATGCAGGGAGTTGCCATGAACAGTTGTTCAGGTGGAAAAACATGAAGTCACCCTGCTATCAAATAGGAATGTGAATATCTGTCCCCAATTCAGATCAGTCACAAGTTATGCACTGTTTTTATTTAAATATGCCCTGAGATCCAGACTGTGACAGATTACAAATCCTTGTTTCCAAGAAAGTGAGGTTTCACAAGAACTTGTTGCTCTCGCACCCAAGATATGCAGCCTCTCATTTCCGCGAAGGCGCCCTTGGACTTCGTGCAATCGAGCCATAAACTCCAGGAAGGATCTTGCAGACTCACATGCTGTCCAGAAAGCTCGTACCCAGGTCATTAACAGGACAAGCCCAGACACTGCTTCACCTTCAGCCCGAAGCGCCAAAGAAACCAGTATGTTCTCGGGCCGAGCCGGAGCAGACAGACAAACAGCCCTCATCAATATGCAGTTTGGATCAGGCCCAGAAAGGGGCCGTTTCATTTCCCTTTCCAGCAGTTTCCCACATGAGCAAATGGTGCGACTACCACGTTCTGCGGTGGCTACAGGTATCAAGGAGGCAAAGACAGAGCGGCTGAGCCCCGTAAGCGGCCTTGGGAAGATCGCTGCTTCGCACGGACGTGAAACGGAGCTCTTTCCGGGGGGCGGCGGGTGCTACGCGCCTCGCTTCGGCTCCAGCTGGGCCCGGGCGCTTCCTCCGCGTTCTTCCCCGGCCCGCACGCGCCAGAGCCGCCCTGCCTTCGCCGCGTCTCCCTCCGGCCAAAGGGAGCGGGTCCGGGAGCAGCGGGCGCGCGGCTTCATTTCGGCCTCCCCCAGCCGCGCCCGCCCGCCCGCCCGCCGGCCGCGCTCAGTATCCTTCGTTGGCCCAGGTGACTTCGTACCCGGGGTACGCGGCCTTCAGCTTCTCCGCGGCAACGGCGTGCTGCGCTCGGCCGAAGCCCTGCAAGAAGCACCGCCGCCGTCACTGCTGCCTGCGCAGCGAGCCGGAGCCCCGGCGAGGCCTCGGGCCCCGCTCCGCCAGGCCCGCCGCCGCGGCAAACGGGCTCCCCCCGAGGCCTCCCGGGCCGCAGCCGCAGACCCGCCCGCCGCTTACCACGGAGTAGCCGTAGACGTGGATCCTCCTGGCGGCGCTCTGGTGCGAGATCCTGCCGCCGCCCAGGCACCGGCTCCGCAGGCCCCGCCGCCCCAGCTCCTCCGCCGCCTTCTCGTAGAGGTCGGCTGCGGGGCAGAGAGAGAAGCGTCGGCCCCGCGCCCCGCCGCCCTCTCCCCGGGCAGGCCCCGCCGAGCCCCCGCGCGGCAGCCGGTTGCCGGGCAACGGGGCCCCGCCCCCCGCGGCGAGGGGGCCGCCGGCCGCGCGCGCCTACCGTGGTACTCGGCCCAGGCGTGTCCGCGGACGACGTCCTTGCCCGGGCCCCCTCCCTGGGGCTCCACGCGGATCAAGACGTACTTGAAGACGCCGTCCGGGTCGATCACCGCGTCGGAGACGCCGCCCAGGCCCCCGTCCGCCATGGTCGCCCGGCCGGGAGCTTCTGCGCGCGCGCGTGCCGGAGAGGCTCCCCCAATCGGGGCGCAGCAGCCGCGGGCCTTCGCCCAGCGAGCCGCCGCGACGGGCTCGCGTGGCGGCCAATCGGAGCATCGCGGGAGGGGAAGGGGCGGGAGAAAGCCGGGCGCGCTTGGGCATGCGCAGTCCGCCCCTCGCCGGCGCGGCTGCCGCCTCTTAAAGGGGAGGCGAAGCTCCAGTCGCGGGACGCTCCTTCGCGCGGGGACGAGTGTGCCTCTGAGCGCGCGCAGACTGCGCCGCCGGCGCCGCCGCCGCCGCCGCCGCCCGCGGAACAAGTTGCCCCCGCGGCAGCCTTCCCCACGCAGGGGGCGCTGCGCTCTCGCTCGCGGCACCTGATCGGCCGCCCCCGGACGGCGGGGCGCCGCTGCCTGGGGCGATGGGAGTTGTAGTCCGCCCCCGGGGGTGCTCCTCGACGGGGGGAGCCGTGCCGAACGGCGGGGCCAGGGAGACGCCCGGGGCCCGCGCTTCCTCGCCCGCCGCGCCCCCAGAAATGCAACGCAGCCCGTTCAAGCCAGAGTTTACGTTTATTCAAACGAAATAGTTTTCCTCGTTTTTTATATATATCTATATATCTATATATTTATACGTGTGTGTGCGCGCGCGCGTGGGCCCGTGCTTATACAGTATATTTATTCATGTTTGTTCATTTTTATTTTCCAAACTGGCGTGGGGAACCAGCAGGCCTGGGACAGCGGTTAGCTGACAAAACGCGGCCGTCCCGACATTCAGGCCGCTCGTCCAAGCGCCTCTTCCGGAGAACGCGCTTTTCATGCCGCCCCCCCGCAGCAGGTGGGGGGGGGCGAGGCGCGGCGCCAAAGGAACCCTGGAGAAGGAACTTGGGGGCGCGGGGTGGAAAGGGGCTTCCGTGGGGCGGGGCCTGCCTGCAGACCGTCTCCCCTTCGGCAGGGAGACCTTCCTTCAGAGGAGCAGCGGGCAGTCCGTCCCCGGAGGCGCTTTTAACGCAACGGCGCAGCTGAAACAACACAGCCTCGACGAGCCTCGGCCGCGGCAGGGCAAAAGCGGCATCCCGGGCCGTCTTCCGCCCAGGCCAGGCGTCCGCAGCCCCGGGCAGCCCTCTTCCTCCCGCTGTGACCGTGAGACCTCCCCTCCTGCTCTCCCCCCTCGCTCACATACAGCTAAAAGGGTCGGGAAGGGCCCAGCGGCCCTCGGTGGGTTCACCAGCCTTCCTCATGGATCTGAACAAGTGCGGGAACGAGGCGCCTGGCAGGCCATGCTCTCCACGGAAGGACTGATGGGGAGGAAAGCAAGCTGGTTAGAACAGTGACTCCTTCCCGAGCCATGGCACGCTGCTTAGATCGATTTCGCACGACGCACCTTAGCGTGTTGGCACCCGATGGACAACTCAGAATAGCAGTGAGGACTGTCCGCCACCACCCCAGAGGCACCTCTTCACCCTCCAAACCTGTTCTGCAATTGCAGCAAATGAACGGACGTGAGATTGTAAGGCCCAGCCTTCCCCACACCCTGCATAGGCAAAAACAATCATACTCCCACCCCCGCCCCCCAATTCCCCATGCGCACGTAGTAACACCGGGATCGAGGCTCTCATGCACAGCCCTTAACTTTGCCAGGCACAGTATGATTCTTCAAGGAGCGCAACCCAAAAGATGGGGAAGAGGCACCCTCTTGGCATCCCACGGTTTGCCCGCTCGACCTTTGGGGGCAAGCCAAGACAGCCTGCGAGGGCCCCTCCCTTCTGGGGCAGAGGGACAGGCGGTTTGCAGGCTCATCGTGCAAAGGACCCTCCGCTGGAGGCCCTGCCGAACGTTGGGATCCTCTGGGGCTCCTGGTGCCGCTGTCTCAGCTGCGCTTTGGGCAAAGGGTTTCTTCGGGCTGCAGCGCTGCGCAACAGGCATTCCAGGAGACTCCCCCTCTGTGCTTCTGGGCTCTGCCCCCCCACCTCCTGCCCAAGCTCCAGCCATCACATGACACAACCTACTTAACCAAGGCCCAAGCCTGGCGCCCATCATACTCCATGGCTTCCGATGCGAGGCCCCGCTCGTGAGCTAATTCAACACCGCCCATCCGGTGAATGACCCAGGCACTGACAGAGCACACACACCTCTGAGTAGCTTCAAGGGCCTGGCAAATGGAGCTGTAGCAGCCCCCTTCCCACCTTTCTGCAAGGGATGGAGCGGGGGGGGGGCAGCATCTCCGTAGCAACCACATTCCATTCTCACAGCGCCTGACCTGGATTTCCCTGCCGGGATGGGAGGAGGCATCACTGGCAGGAGGCAGCTCAGCCCTCGGGCCCCCCAGCTCTCCCACAAGCAGAGGTGGCTTCCCACCCCGGTGGACGGGGGCAAACCCCGGGGAGGTGGTGGCTTCAGAGACAGGTGCGGAGCAAAGAAGAGCAGAGGAAAAGCAGCAACACATTTCGGCGTTTGAGGCCAGCCGCTGGCATGCAAAAGCTTTTTCCCAGCAAGGATCCTTTGCAGGAATTCAGGGCAGCATGGATGCCCCTTATGCCCTGGTCCCCCTTATGCCCTTCCTGAGCTGTTCCCATCATCAGCACCCCACAGAGAAAGAGCATGCGCTGTCCCCTCCCTCATTTTGGTTTACAGGACGGCAGCCAACGCAGATGGAGCTGAGGAGCGGGGTGGGATGCTGCAGCCCACCCTCCGCCAAGTCCGGCTGCAAAGATGGCAAGACAAAGCTGCCAGGGCCAGGGGAGGAGGATCCCCAACTGAATTGCCAGTGGCAAACTCCCCCTTCCTTTTATTCCCCAGGATAAATTTTAAAAATAAAGGAAATCACCCCATGAAATAAGAACATTCTTGTCTGGAGGAATTCAGAAGAAAAGTGGACTATAAGGCTGAGTATTATTGTCCGAAAAGTTGACCCACAAAACCTGGAATTTTTAAAATAAAATATCTGCTTTTTTTAAGGTGGCCAGATCTTGACTCATCTTTTAAATGAGTGAGAAATGTCCACCATGTCCTGAAGCAAGTAAGGGCTGAGGGCCACCAACGCAGGCCCTGTCTCTGCCAGGGAACCACGTCCCTTGCTAGGTCAAGCTGTGCCAGTCTTGACCATTCCTTGCTTGGAAAGAACAGGAACAGACTAACCATCACATTAGCACTTGAGTAGTAAAATACACCTCTAAGAGAAAGGGGACAGGAAGCCCTTGGGGGAAGCTGGCAGGAGAGCAAGAGGAAACCATGGGAGGAGGGGGATCACATAATGTCGTCCAGAAGGTTGGGACTGGCCACCCAGTCGAGGGTGCGCGGCTCAGAGGCTGCCATGATCATGCACATGAACTGCTTCCCGGTCCTCTTATCAATAGGGTAGATGGTGGTAGGCGTGAAGCGTTTGTTGCTTTCTACAAATGCACACAGCTGCTCATAAATCTTCGGGAACTCGTGCCGCAGGAAGACGCCGCGAATGCGCAATTCGCGCTGGATGTTGATGAAGCAAACCTCTCGTGCTTTGCGCCCTTCCTCACCATCCTTGTCCAGGTCGGCCGTGCCGGGAGGGGGCGTCAAGATCAGCGTCTCCATGTCCCGCTCCTTCTTGAGGATCTTCTTCTCGGGGCTGGAGGACGCCAAGGCCATCTTGGCGTACTTGCGGACGGTCGGCACCTGTACCTTTGGGGATGGCCGCTCTGGCACATTCTGCCCCACTGCCACTGTTACATTCAGGAGGAAGCATTCCTCGGGGTCATACTGCTGGCCCGCTTCCTGAAGTTCCCGGGCGTATTCCCCGAGGTTGTCTGAGTAGCCCTCGAGCTCCCGCAACGACAGGTAAGTGGGCGACATCAGCAAGCTCTCCAGGCCGAACTGCAGAAAGTTCTCTGCTGAGCCCGAGCTGGGGAAGCCCAGAAAGAGCACCCCACGGCCCCGAGACAGGAAGCCGACCTTGGCGATGCGGGAGAAGGCCTTGTGCACCTCCCCGTTCTCCCGGCAGAACTGCAGCACGTGGCGACAGGTGCTGCCAATCCGCCCGTAGATGCAGCTCTCCTTGTGGGTGTCCCAGTCCTCCCGCCGGCAGTGGCGGGAACAGTAGTACGTGTAGCAGCTGTGGCAAGACTTGAAGTAGAGGCAGGCATTGAACATGGTCTCTGTGCGACGGCACTTGGCGTTGGAGCACATCATCACGTCGTCCTCGTCAGCGCTGAGATCTGGGGAACAGTCATCCAGGCTTTTTTCTGAGGGCCTGGCGGATCCCGGAGCCTCGGTGGAGCGTCGGCCCTGGTCCTTACGAAGGTCGGCGTGGAAGGCGCTGCGGCCAGGCTGCTCCTTGGTGGGATGGGGCTCCACGGACCTCCAAGAGTCTGGCTTCCTGGGGGGCAGGCCTAATCCGTCACTGATCAGCTGCCGGAGCTGGTCGGCCAAATTGCTGACCTCGCTGGGCTGGCAAATGGAAGGGGGCTTGTAGTCAATGACCAGGTCTGTGATGAGCTCATCCAACTGCTCCAAGCTGCGCTGGCGGGCGGTGCTCTCTTTGGCGCTGGGGTCTGGTCCATAGGGCTGGGTGGGGACGCCGCCCCTCTCTCGCGAGTCCCCCGTATCCAGTACATCCCAGCTGGCTGAGCGCCTCTCACTCTTGCCGAACCCGTTCGCTCGGATATCGTTGTCCGTGATGGTGATCTCCGGCGTGACAAACCAGCCGTGGCGCCCCCTGTCAGCATGCATGCTCTCAATGAGGGAATTCTCAGAGAGGGAAAGGGCCGCGTAGCGTTTGGGAGAACTGGACAGGTTCACCACTGCTGGCTGGCGCCGGTCATCAGGGGAGAAAGCGCGATGTGGATCCCGGGACAGCAGGTTCTCGTAGCTGCGACCGCGCAACAGATGGTCTTCCCGGCGCACCTGAGGGGTCAGAATGTTGTCCCAGGATTTGGAATAGTGCCTCGTGTCCGTGCCAAGCCGTGGAGGGCTGACGCTGTAGCTGGTGTGCCACGACGACAGCATGGCTTGGGGGGCAGGTTGGTGAGCTGGAAAGCGGGACATCTGCCATGTCTGGTAGGGCACCGTCCCCCTTTTGGGGCAGTACCAGTCGTTGAACTGCACCGATGGAGCAATGCGGGAATGCGGGTAAGTGCGAGACATGGCCTCTCGCTCGTGATATTTGCCATAATCTTCAGTGTAGAAGACTCGTGGGTTGGCCCTCAAGGCGGGATAAGCCCTAGGGTCTTCAGTATAAACAGCCTTCGTGGGAGGGGTCCTGGGAGTGTAAAAGCGTGGGTCGTCCCCATAGTAAGTCTGGGCTGGGGCCTCCTGAATGGGATAAGGAGTCCTGTTTTCCTCCACAAAAAAGGTTCTAGCTGGAAGAGGATAGAAGCTGCTCGGGGGAGGTTCTTCTGCATAAAAAGTTTGGGGCAGGAGAACCTGGCCCCCATAAGCGGGAGGGTAAGACTTATAGCTGGAGCTTTTCAGAGGGAAACTGCTGGCCTCCTCAGTGTAGA
Organism: Python bivittatus; assembly: GCF_059951505.1. Classification (NCBI taxonomy): domain Eukaryota; kingdom Metazoa; phylum Chordata; class Lepidosauria; order Squamata; family Pythonidae; genus Python; species Python bivittatus. Next base: position 474,516 of record NW_028277076.1, on the reverse strand, counting down.
AGAACTTGGTTGGCACATAGGGGACGTAAGGAACGCAACCACTTTCGGGTACGGCTGGACCTCCATCACAAAATTCGGTGGGGTAAGGTGCCAGCCCTCGGTGTTCCCCACTGTAAGTATCGCTGGGTGTGGGAGTCCGAGACATGGGTACCTGCCGGCTGCTGGGCACCGTCAAGCTATGGGGCGTGCCTGGGGGCCGGGGCCAGGCCAGCGGGGCCTCCCCATGGCCATGCGACACTTTGGCACTGCAGGCTGCGTGCAGAACCGTGGCCTCATCTGGCTTGATGTCCACCCGACGCTTGACGTGCACGCTGGGCAGCGGGAACCTTGCAGCCAGGGCGGCCTCTTCAGGGCAGTTTGCTCCGGTTATGCAGAGAGGAGAGATGCGGCTGCCGCTGGCCCGCTGAGGCTGCAGCTTGATGGGGTGCACCTCGCTCATCAAGGCTTTCATGGAGGCATAACTGCTTTCCCGGCGAGGGGACACCTCTGTCCGCTCGGGCTCTCGGGACACTCGATGGACCTCACGTCCCCTCCTAGTCAGGGCTGGCGGAGAGCCCGAGGACATGGGGATGACCACGGGGGTGAAGGTAGATTTGACCCGGGGCGCGCTCTTGGATCGGGCCCGCCTCTTGGGCTCGCCCCGGGAGGCCGGCTCCTTCGGGCCCCCCTTCCTCTGGGAAACATGCTCTTCCTGCGCAGCAGCCCGGACAGACGCCCTCTTCCCCACAGGAGCCGAGGATGGTTCCGGCGTGGGGGGCCGCCGGGAACGTCGCTCCATGGCGGGAGCCGCGGGCGGGGGGTCGTCGAGGGACTCGAGGAAATCGAAGCTGCGGCAGTGTCGCTTGTTGAAGGGCTGGGCCGGCTGGTTCTCCAGGGACGAAGACATGGAGGAGTCACATGGCCTTGCGGGCTGGCAGAAGGCAGAGCTGGCGGAGCCCACGGAAGCCACGGGGACGTCCTGATACACCGCAGACACCAGGATGCCAGGCGGGTCCGTTCGGGTCATCTTAGAACCAGCTTTCTGCTCCTCCCCAGCCCTCCTCAGATCATCTCAGTGCAGCGATTGCAAGTTCTGTGAACGGACAAAAGGTTGCGGGAGATGCAGGCGGACTGGTGCTTGTCACTGGAGCTCGCCCTGGCAAGAGAACCAGTAGCCTGGCCCAGGGGGCCATGCCATCGGCCAGATCAGCCCCTGCAACTCTGCCTTTGCACCGCAGCCTGAAGGTGACCCACCGGGCGCACCTGGTAGCTCTCGGAGCCAGGCCAAGCTCTTCCTGATCACTAGCAGCCCCGCACTCGCACGGGCCATTCTCTGGCAGGAGCAGGGGAGGAAAGCGTAAAAGCGGGCTGGCGCTCTTGCTAGCGTTCACCAGGGAGCAGACACAGAAATACAAGCTGGTCTCACTCCTAGATCGCACAGTTACCATGGTTTCCCCTCTCTCTCTTTCACACACACACACACACGGGAAGCAACGCATGCTGGGAAATTCCAATGAAGGCAGGCGGCTGCGTCCAGGTCAGATGAGAGACCAAGTTCGGACTCTGGTACCCTGAGATCAAGCAGGAAGGACAGAAAAAATGGGGGGGCATCACACACACACCCCGCCACGCGCTCCCCTCCCAATTGCTGAGCTGTCGAAGGAGAGGCGAAGGCCCCTGATCAAAGAGCTCCCGGGTTCCCCATCAGCACTGAATCTCAGTGAAACTGGGGAGGATCTCCTTCCCCTCCGGAGCCCAGAGGAAGATCTGGAGCCACAAACGATTCGGAAATGCCCCTCCGGACCCCCCTGGACCAGGGCTTCCGTCACCGCAGCCGTGCCAAGCCACCCCCTCCCGTTCGGCTGCCCCTTTCAAGGGTCTGCATTTCCTGCACCTGTGGCAGCCACGGCAAAGCCTTCCCTTCTTCCCAACCCATTTCGGCCCACACCGAGGCAAGCTCCAAAAAGGGTATTTAAACTCTCAATCTCTGGGCAGGCCAATTAAGGAGGGAGGGGGCCTGTCCCAAAGCCCCTCCAGGCCAGGATGTCTCTGGGAACTCCGGGACCGGAGCATGACGCATCCCAACGCTGGTGTTCAAAAAACCAGGGCAGTGCCAGTTAGCTGTGTTGCCAAGCAACCCCCAGAAGACCTTTCCTTCCACGCTTGCCCATAACTGTCTCTTCTTTAGCTTTAGCGCCCGGTGGCGTCACAGAGCTCGTCCTGGCAATCCAGAGCTCCTGGCTGAGCAGCCTTGGGGCAAAAGAGCCCGCAGGCTTGGCTCCTCTCTGCCTGCTGACCTTTCCCCCCTCGCAGCCCACCGCTGCGCTGCTTCGCGACAATCTCACTGCGGCCCTCCGAGGTGGGCCCACGCTGCCATTTCCATATCGGGGGGGGGGGGAAATGGAGTTCGCCTAAAGGAATTTCCAGCCCAGGGGATGCTGGCGCCCCAGGCCTCCCGGCTGCCGTTCTGACTCGGCAATCCTCAGCATGTGCACCCAGAAGCCAGCCGCCTGTTTACTTCGCCTTCCTCCTCCTCTGGGGCCCCTGCCCCGAACAGAACACGTGCAAAGGGCCGGGGCTGGGGAGGACGGGGAGCCCAGGTCAGGCTCGGCTCACACACCTGCTACCGTATGGGGCCAGAATCTGGGGTTCTTGCCTTGGGGCCTCTCCATCTTAGCTTCACGATGCCCCACCCGTAACACACGCTACGCCCAGCAGCTTGGGGAGGAAATACACTCTGCACATGTCTAGAGACACCTTTCTTTCCCTCGGCTCGGCAACCGGCCCTTTTTGGCCTTTCTTGGCAGATTTTTGCTGGAAAACAGCTCTCCTTTTGCAGAAGGAGAGGGAGAAGGAAGACAGTGCGGTGGGCAGTGAAAGGGTTAAGAGTGAGAGCATCAAATGCCTTCACCAGAGCGCCCCCCCATCGGCTGCCTTCCACAGGGATGGGACTGCGGGTGATGGAGAGGCAGCCAAAGGTCCCAGCCCCCCCCCCCCCCGAGATCTACCTTCGCTCCCCCCTCCCGGTCCTGGCCAACATGTTCTACCCACCTGAGCAAGGCAGAGCGGGGAGCTGGCATAGGAAGGGATGGCCTTCTTCATGCCCAGGGGGCTGCTGGGTCAAGATGATGCCGACATTTGGAAAGGGATCTGGGGGGGCCTCCTCCTTCATAATACGTCATTGGTGGCGGCCGATGGAGTAGCCTTTCAGCAGGGGCTGGGGGGGCACAAAGACGCTCCCGTATAAAAGAGGCGTTGCATCCTCCAGCCCGGACCTCCTCAGCTGCTCTTTGGTGGGGGGGGGAGCCCCCTCCCAGCTTCAGCCAGAGATGCACGCACACCCCCCACTTTCAGGGAGCAGGGCTCTGCCCCCAGCCCAGCGCGGCATCCCCTGCCCCATCTCACCACTCTGACCCCGTCCGCAAGCACACGGCCTCCTCACCTCGCCGGGCGCCCGCAGCAGAGGCGCCCCCTCCCTGGCTCGGCACCTGCTCGGCGGCCGGCACAGACGCCTCCTGGGCTCCGCAGTGCCCCCAGTGGCCACTGGCAGCCCTTAAAGGGGACGCGTCCAGCTCAAAGCAGGAGGTAGGAATCCAGCCGGTGCAGCGCTGCCCCCACAAAGAGAGGGCAGAAAGCACAGGCCTGCGTCATCTGCGCCTCCCAGAGCCAGGAGGCCAGGGGAAGGGGCCTTGACCCGCAATTCTTTAAGAGGACATCCAGTTGGGTGTGATGCTTGCCCCCCCAACCCCTTTCATTGAATTTGCTTTGGGGGGGAGTGCAAAGCCCAATAAAAAATTCTCATTCCCAACGGGTCACAGGAAATGACCCTTCCAGCCCGGTCTCTTCTTTCTCACCCAGCTGGGCAAAATCGATGCTGGGGAGAAGCCCACAAGCAGAACTGGAAGGTTCTCCCCCAATCGGTGATCTGTAGGCGCAACAGGTAGAATGTCTCTGAATCTGGAGGTACCATTATTTAACTTCTCTCACAGGAGCCCTATTTTCAAGGTCCCCTGGGAAAATCAAGCTGTTGAGTAACCCAGCATCTCTGAGGGCCAGGAGCACCTTCCTGGCAAGCTGCCTTGGCACCCCCTGCCCTGGGCACAGCACCTGGCCATCGTGGCCACCTTCCTCCTCTCCTCTCAGTGAAGGGCTCTGAGCAGCAACCCTGTTAGGCTCCCCAGCCTGTTCTCCATCAACCAGGAGGGCAAGCAAGGCAACTGAGCCGGACGGGGCTGGACCAGCCTTCCCTTGGCAGGACTGAGGGCAGAGGACAAAGCCTCTTTGCCTGGAGAAACACACCTTCCCTGCACCCCAATCCAGCCCTCAGGAGCGAAGGATGGCTATCTGGACATGTTGGCAAGAAGCAAGCCAGGTCTTGCCCAGAGTGACGTTGCCAGAATGATGCAGCAATGAGAGGGGGAGAGAGAGGGCAGGAAGGGAGCGCTGTTCTCACCTGGAACCAGGTGAACCAAAGCTCTGGAGCCAGGAAAGGCCAGCCGGGCTCAGAAACCAGAGTCCTCAACACCGCTTGGGGCCTGGGCAGTCTTTGGAAGGTCTACAAGTAGATTCTGCCTCTTCTTGCCCCAACCGTTATGCCTCCTCCATCTAGCATTCACCTTCTGGGATCAACTGCATAACGGGGCATGATGGTGCTGCCCGTTTCCTCCAGCTGCTTGCACCTAGCATTCATCACTATACTGCTCCTGAACGTGGAGGGCTCCATGGGCTCTCGTGGCTACAGAAGGTGCTCCACAAAATTTGCAATTCCTGTTTCAGGGTTAGAATCCTGCACTCCTCTGGGCTCTCTATGGGGCCCAGGTCAGCACCCCACCGCACATAATCTTGCCACGAACCAGGAGGACAGGTTGGCACACACCAAAATCTGTCGAAAGGCAAATCCACCATAAAAATCCCATTTTTGGGGCGTGGAAGCTGGAGGCGAGGGCCTTGGGCACCCCATCCGTCCAAGCGGCCAAGAAGGGGCAGGGCAGCCTCCGGTCTCAGAGCAGCTGCCGGATCCAGACGAGCGGAGCAGATCCAGAGGAAGCCACTTCAGCATCTGCCGCCCACACCCCATTTTGGAACGTGGCCCTCTCGAGTCATCCTCCCACCTGCTAGCCTGCAGCCTGTTCAGGATGAATCATGAAACCTGGAAGAAAATATGCTGTATCTTTAGCAAAGGGATGGAAACGGCTCGCTTGATCTTCCATCTCCTCAGAGGAAAAGCCACCCAGAGCTTTCAAACTGGCCTCACCACAGGGGCAACCAAACCAGCCCACATTAGGGTTGCCACGTTCCCCTTGCAGATGGTGCCTTCGAAATGTACATGCCTGGGTGCATCCAACAGATCCTTGGGTTTCTGCTTTGGAGCTGACGCTTGCACAGCCCTGCTGAATCTTCGTCCCCACGAGCTGGCCAGGGCGGAGCACAGGCTCCTTTAACAGAATAAACTCCAGACTTTTTCTTAGCTTCCCTTCAAGTTGCCACGTGATCTTGCTGTTACACCTGGTAGCTGTTTGACCTACGAGCCACTGAAAAGCACAAGAGCACGACGTCTCCTGGTCACCTGGCTTTTTGTTTTTAAATTTGAGGCGCTGGACTGGGATGGATTGCAGGGGAGCGCGAAAGAGGCAGAGAAAAAGCCCTGGGTGCCAGGTGGGTGGGCATCTTTGCCTTGTCGCTTCTCATCAAGCTGGGCCTGAGATCCCTCTAATGCTGACTTGCGGGGGGGTGCTCCCCGCGCGGGATTCGCCTCTGTGGAATCAGGCGGCAGAGACGGCAGCAACGAGGAGGAACCACCTGGTGTTTTACCCGTGGCTGCACAGCTCAAAGCCGGTCATCCACCACCATCCACCGCCCTGGGAGAAGTGGGAATCGTGTCTTCCGCAGCGAGGGAAAAGGCCAAGGACCTGCAAGCCGTGGAAGCGGCTGCGAGCTCGGAGCTGACCAGGCGCTTCCTCCCAAAGGCGGTAAGGCAGCCTATCTGGGGTGGGACCCTGCCCGTGCGGAAACCCCAAGTCCATGCCCCGAGAAGCACCCGCTTCCAACATACCGTAAGTAGCAGCCCACGAGCGCCAAGGACACAAGCAGGCCTGGCAGCTGCTACTTTGGAAGCAAACGCCCTCTGCCCCCCCCCACCCGCAGGTCATGAAGGCAGCAGCCCAGCCCAACCCCACGAACCAAAAGATGAGGCTGTGCCTGGAGTAGATGCTTCACGCAGCCAGCACACAGCAAACGTGAGAAAATGAGTCATGGTGGACAAGAGTCAAAGGCCTACTGAGGCCCAGGGCAGCCCCTGCCGGAGCAGTAATGCCCATGACCACCACCCCCATTCCAGCATAGCGGAGGGGGGCACAGAGTTCTGCACAGGGCCCAGATTTAATCCACTAAAAGCTTTTTTTGTAACAGGCCACCCTCCTGGAAAACAGCAGCTCGTCAGGGTGGGCAGCAGATTCCTTCAAGGACCACCCCACCTCTCTCGGCATCGCAAGACAGCTCCAGCAATTTCGGCAGTTTGACCTCGCCGGTAGCTGAATCTCACGACAATTCAGGAGCGTCCCCTGAACGGGCGGACGGGAGTGGGGCTGGGCAGGCTGATAAGGTTCAGAGCACACTAGGTCAGCCCAGAGGCCTTCCAGGCTCAGGAGCCCTCACCCCCCAGCCCTGCAGCGTCAGCGTCTTCAGAGCAAGTAAGGTGGGGTGGCCTCTGCTTGTGGGGTGGGCACATCAGTCTTCCAGGAAGAGGACCTGAACTCCGCTAAGGGAGTCCCCGTAGCCTCCTCGTGGCTGACGGGGCTGGGGAGAATACCCCACGCATCCCGCCTCCCGTCCTTCTGGGGAGCAGAGCACCGTCTTCTGCCTGGCAGGTTACCACAGCAACGCCAGCGCTGTGGGTGGCAGCACGGGGACGGCAAGGGAAGCCTGGAGCTCAACACTCAACTTACAACAAAAAGACACGCAGGGAGGGTCACTCACCCTCCCCACACAAAATACAAAGGCTAGCTCTGCTGGACAGCTGGAGAAAGGCCAGGAACGAGGCCTGGAAGGGTGGGGCATCTGCAAAATGGGGGGGCTTTTTAAAATTAGACAGGGAAAAAACAATGCTCAAAAGCACCGAAGTAAAGGCTCACGAAGTCAGGACGGCCGCTCCCCTTACGCAAGGACTCCTGGATCTCCTGCCACAAGGCACCAGGGAGGCAGCAGCCTCCAGTGGGCCCTGCAAGGGCTTCCCTGCTTCTGGCCCTGGACGGAGGCCTGAGGAAAGGGCCTGTGCTGTGCGAAAGGCGGCTCAGTGGCTTGGAAGATCACCCCGTTCAACCCTCTTAAGCCCAGCCTCCGCCCCTCCCTCCCTCCGTGCTGGGTGCCTCGTCCTGGCCCCAACCCTGCGCCCTTCCCAGCAAACCTTTTCCAGTGCTCAGCTGCCCTGGGCCACACCGAGGCACGCCAGCCCTGCAGTTCACGGCTCCCTCTCTGCTAGGGTCTCCTTCTGGGGAGGAGCAGCCCAGCCAAGCCAAGCCCTTTTCTCAGTGCTGACCACCCGGCCCAGGACTGGTATGTCTGAGCACGTACATGGGGCGCTCCGAGCAAGCCAGAAGCAGCCAGGATCAAATTCTGAGGGGCGCGGCGTCTCCCCTCCCGCTGAAGAAAGGAAACCAGACACAGTTGACAACCAAGAGCTTTATCAGCTGGAATGGAGGAGTGCATCGCTGGGCTGTTTTTCCCAAAAGCAAAGTGAGAAAGGGAAGAATAAAAGGAAGGGGAAGGTGAGCAGGACAAGGCTCAGCTGCCAGCTGCATTCCAGAGAACAGGCTCATGGGGGGGCTGTGGGGGAGGAGGAAAGGCCCTGAGATGCTTCAGAGGGCAATGGGTCAAGAGTAGGCTTGTCATGCACACCTTCCCTCCATGGAACGCAAGGAGGGAGGCCAGAGGCCCTGAGAGCACTACCTGTGCCATGCAGGCTGCTAGAGGTCAAGGATGGCCAGTGCATTTCCCCAAGGGGGGGCGGGGGAGGAATGTTAAAACAGCCCAACTTCAATCCACATCTAGGAACACAAGGGCACAATGGAATGCACCAGAATTTTTAACCATTCTTCCTTGAGATCATCGGAGGCACCCAGCAAGGCCGGGAAGGTGAGTGAAGGCGCAAGGAAGGGAGGAAAACACAGAAAATGTGGCGGGTGGGGAGATCCTCTGCTATCAGGAGCTGGCTGAGATTCCAGGGCAAAGACATGCAGCAGTGACTGGGAAGGGGGGAAAGCCCACCGGCCGGATGGCTCCCTGCTCAAGCAGGAGCCACGAGGCGGTGGGCAGCACCCCCTCGCTCGCCGCCTTTCTGCCAGTGTCAAAGCGAGGTTGCTGAGGACAGACGGGCTTCCAGGATGCACAAACTGGGACAACCAAGAAAAGGGGAGGGGGGAGGAGGGGGCACTTAAGTCGGTCTGTCTCTCCCCAACTCCCGGAATAAAGCCACAGGCCATTCAAACACCCCCCTCCCCTCCCCTCCCCTCCCAACACGGAAGGCCTCTGTCCCCCTCCACACACACCTGGCCGGGACCCCACAGCTTTCCAAGCTCTCAGGGGAGCCATCGGTCCATAGCCGTTTCTCTGATACAAAAATAGCACGGATCCATTGTTCGACAGGCAGCAGCCACTTCAAGCGGGACATGACGCGGCCTCCGTGGGGCAGCACCTCTTTGGGCCACCTCTCGGGAGCCTGAACCCGGGGCTCCCCGGCAGGAAGGACAAAAGGCTTGGAGCTTCCGAGCCACCCGCAGGCCCCTCCTCAGCTCCTGCCTCCTCTCGGCGGCGGGAGAGTGCTTGGTCCAGCCAGCCTTGCAATGGCGGCAGAGAAAGGTGGGGCGAAAGCAGCGGTGACGGCAGCTTCCTCCTGCAGTCGGGGCCATCTGCCCTGGGCACCTGTCCGTGGGGCTACAGTTCCTCGTAGTCTCCGCCCCCCCACTGCTTGCTGGCCCCAGCACCACCCCCGAGGAAGGCCTCCAGCTCATCGATCCCGCTGGGCTTCGCTCTGCCCCGCTGCTGCTGCTGCTTCGGGGGCTTCCTCTTCTCCTTTTCCCCTCTGTCTTCCTCCTTCTCCTTGCTCTTTTTCGGCTTGCTCTTTTTCCTCCCTGCAGTTTTCTCCGTTTCTTCCTGGAAGAGCCGTTGTGGAAAAAGGATGAAGCAGGGAAGACTAGAGAGCCCCCAAAGTATCTATTCCGAAGAGGCCCGAAGCAGCCCCTCCAAGCACGACTCTGTGCCACGCCCACTGGATTACTTTGGCTGTTGTTTTCAACCGCTGTCATAGTCCACTTTGGGAGTTTAGCTCAAAAACATGTTTTGCACGTGCACAAACACACATACACAACGACCCACCTCTTTGCTAGTTCTCTTCTTTTTTTTCTTTTTCTCCTTCAAAGACTTCTCCTTTTCCTTATCTGCAGCTGGGAAGAGAATGGGCAGGGAAAAGGAATGTGAGCTTCCCAGTAGACAAGAGCATAATCTGCAGCAGTATGAAAAATCTGCGCCACCAACTGATACCGCGTTTTGTAGGAAGGAGGTGCCTTTCGCCTGCAGCCACTCTAAGCTCCAGGCATCAGAGCACTGGGTGCTTCTTGAGAAGAATTCCTGGCACAGGAGTGCCCGCAGGCCTGAGTCGGGGGGGGGGGGGATTAGTGAACCTGGGGCTTGCTGTGCCTGCCCCATTTACAACCAATGATTCTGACCAAAACAACACGAGGGCTACCAGGCGTGACTTGCTCTCGACTTTCTCCCTTCCACCTGTCAAGGAGATCCAGGGTTGGCTTCGTCTACTTTATTCTACCGAAATGCAGAGCTAGGAGAAAGAGCCTTTCCGACAGCTGTCAGGGCATACTGCTGCACGCAGCCTCCCTCACAAGGCACACTCCGGTCCCAAGGTTTGATCCAGGGCAAAGGCCTGCTCACCTTCCTCGCTGCTGTCCCTGGGAGCTGGCTCTTCCAGGCCCAGCCCAAAGAGATCTGCCTCGTTCTTCACTCTGAAGGAGCGGACCACAGGCTTGGCCAGCGGGGGAGATCTGGAAGGGGCGTCCTCATCGGAGATGTCCGAGAGATCCTCTCGCACTGGGAATTCCTCCTGGAGGTGAAAGGAGCAAGGCACCTCAGCACCCCCTCTTTTGCCAAAATGACCCCAGAGAAGCCCTCCTTTCTGATCCATCTGCACTTCATTCATTCTGCTTCTGAGTGCACTTCCTTGGGGTAATAAGAGCACCAGCTGACCCACAGCTTACCCTTCCAGACTCATTTAGAACAAGCTGGACATCAAGGCACTGACTGAACCTCAGCACAAGCAGGTGAGCCCTTTGATGCACCCACCTCCCCCCTTTCCGCTCAGCAGCTGGTCGAGGCACGCTCAGCACCACCCTTCCCAAGAAGAGCAGCGGCCATTCTGCTTAGCGGCATTCTCGGGAGCAGCAGCAGCTGTTGGGGCGTGGGGACAGCAGAAAATCATCTGGCCCCCACCTGCACAATTCTGAAGACGACCTAATATTCTTTGCTTCAGTCTCCCCACCCCCTAGCCTAATCCTTCAACACCTAAGGTTTGGGAAGGGCAGGAACGTACAGCTCGCTTCCTCTGGCTCTCTGACTCCTCGCTTTCAAAGTCAGGATCGTCCATCACAAAGGAGAGCATCTGCGTGGCGATGGGCCCCTCGGAGTCACTCTCGGAATCCTGTTGCTTGGAGGAAGAGGTAGCTGGGGGGGGACAGGCCTCAGGGCCGCCTGCCACCGTCAAACGCTTGCTGCTGTTCATTTGCTCAAATGGAGGCTGGCTGGGGGGAGACTTCAGCTCTGCGGCCTTGGTAGATGCTAAGGGCTCTGGGAGTTTTGAGGACTTTTTGGAAGCTCTAGAAAAGGAGGAAAAGGAAACTGAGGGCAGTGTCTGGAGGCCTCGAGTCAATCAAGCAACAACAGTCTGTGCTTGTTGTGCTTCTGCAGAAACGCAGCGTGGTTCGGCGGCTCAATCAGCAACGCCTTCGTTGAAAAGAGGGAGCTGTCATTCTTCCACATTGAAGAACCCAAGTTGAAAGAGCAGGAGATGCCGAGGACACGATCTGAGGTTTGGGCGGCATGGTCATTTCTGGTACGATAAGGCTAAAGTTAACGTTGACTTTAAAAGTCATTTGGTTGGATGGACCATACTGAGAATATGGAATAGATATAAATCCAGATCGTGTCCGAAAATACCTTAATTAAAAAAGAAAAAGAAAGAAAGAAAAGCCAACATTGCACAGAACATATAACATAACATTATACAAATCTTGCCCTCCAGCACAAGTTTATGCTTCGTGCAGAATCTTCAGTATTTTGGGTGGAAATCTAATTGATTTCATGTGATTCAGTGGAACCTCGGGTTACGAACTTAATTCGTTCCGTGACTCTGGTCGCAGCCCGAAGGAAATTTCCCCAGAAGGTTCAATGTAATTACCGTTAATCCGTTCTGGCGTGGAGGACAGGGAGGCGGCTACTGCTTGGAGGGAGAGTCCCCCTCCCTACGACCACGTGACAGGGGAGGGAAAATGGCCGCGTATCCTGCTCGTACCCCGAGGTGGCGTTCGCAAATCGAGGTAAAGTTTTGCGGACGGAGCTGGTCGTAACCCGAAAAGTTCGTTAACAGAGGCGTTCGTAACCCGAGGTTCCACTGTATGCAAAAAATTGATGGGCAAAATCCCACAAACCCTGAATCTGTAAATATGCCAATAATGGTGAACATAAAGGGCTTTAAGGTTTTTCTTATATATGCATTTTTCAATGTATACGTGTTAACTGAATTTTATTGGTACTGTTCTTTTGTTTTTGTTTTTAAAGTCTGGCCCGCTATGTTACAGTTTTGATTATTTAGATTTGATAAAATGTTTAAATAATACATTTTAAACTGAACAGCAACAATTGGCCTGCTAAAGCTGGAGCTGAGAACACGTTACAGCACTCAGCTGCCTCTCCCTGCACATCTTGCTATGGGCCAGGTTGGCTGGGGCTGCTGGGAGTTGTAGTTCAGCAATAACTGGAGGCTCCCTCCCGCCACGCCCAGCACCCTTTTACCGTTTTTTTTCCTGTTCCAAGCCAGTATCTTCAGCCACCTTGATGGAGAACTTGGAGCATTCTTCTTCTTCACTTGACAAGGTCACGTTTTTGCTTGGGGCCAGCTCTGCCACTAACGGGGGCTTGCTGGACAGATGCTCATCAAGGTCCAGATCATCCTGGAAGCCAGCAACCAAGGGGTTCCCACCAGGAGCATCTCTGTCACTGTAAGAAAAAATCCCAGAGAGGTGACACATTCTGAAGGCGTGAGTAAAAACAAGCAGGGACGGGCAGGGCAAAGTCCAGAAGCTTCAGCTTGAGAGGTGGTCTTCCTCCTGAATTCCTCTGGCTGACAGTGGCCTTTCCCAGCACTGCTGCCCGAGAATTCCAGGAAGCAAATGGCATGCAAGCGAGGTGCCCTGCCTGGCACATGGGGCCTTTCTCAACAGGTGCAGAAGTCTAAAATGTGCCTTTCTAGACCACCACCCTTTTCCCTGTGCAGATTGCTTTGTTTAGGGGAAAAGCATGTCAGCGAGAATACCGTGGGGAGGAAGAAGAGCGTATCTGTCAATAGTAGATGAAGTAGATCTGGGCTGCTCACTGGAAGCCCTAATAATGAAGCTAAAGCTTAAACATTCTGGATGCTTAATGCAGAAGGCAAGAGTCACCGAGGGTTAAAAAACCTAAGCAACAGAAGGAGCCTGACAAAAGACAAGCGAGCGAAACGGCGTCTCCAGCAACACGCACAGGAGCGTACAAGCAGCAGCTGCTGACAGGCAGTTCTGGAGAGACGATGTTTGTTGTGCCACACAGAATCTGTGTGACCAGCACGGAAAGCCAGCTGCTGAAGGCACCGTGCTTTCTTGCATCTGCCACCATCCCATAGACTAAACGTAGAATCTGGAAGAGGATCTGCAATTCGGGAGTCTTCAAAAGCGGCTCCCAGCCTATTGCCGCTTTGAAGGTCACGGTGGGACAAGTGACAACGTGCCGAGCATGGAAACGCTCACTTACGAGGACAGGGAACGGAGGCCGAGAGCTAATTACAAGAGGGAGGGCACGAAGGAACAGAAAGTTGGTGGGCTCTACCTCGCCCTCCCTTAAGCCACCTTCTCTCTCCAGCATTTGCTTTCACTGAGGGGGACGAACGTGTCAGGAGCCATAAGCCCACTTCTCTTCCCTCAGAGGCTTAGTGGGCTACAGAAACTCCACTTTCCGAATCACCCAGTTTCAGTGTCGGGGGACACAGACCTGCGAGATGCAGACCAGCCATTGCAGCAGTTGAGGCCCTTTCTCTCCATTACCTGCCTTGGAAGCATAAAATGATATTTCTGGAGAAAGAGCCCAGAGCAGCTCAACTCCTTGGCAAGAGGCTGCTCCAATACCAAATAGCAGGCCACGGGGGCGGCTTGGCTGCTTCCCACCCGCTGGAACACGCACACATGCAGGAGGGCAGCAGTGAGCAGAGAGAAACCACGCTGCATGGGTGGCTGGGGCTTGAACGGCGGAGAGCAGCGTCAGGGTGCCATCTTCTGACCCCCGCTTCTCTGGGGCAGAAGAAGGTGCTTCTCGGAACTGAGGCGAGCCCTTGTGGTCGACCGCCCAGCGCAGAGCGGCTCTGCTGGGTCAGCCCACAGCACAAAGCCGCAGAGCAGGGTCTCCCCACCTGTCACTATCGGTGGGAGCCTTTGCTGCCTGTATCCCCCCTTTGTCTCTCTGCAGGATGGGGTCTTCCAGGAAGCTGTGGTCCAGGCTCTCCTCGGGGACAAAGTCCTCTACGCTCTGGACTTTTGAGGGAGCAGCTGCAGGGAGGGCAGGAACGGCAGGGTCTGGAAGGCAAGAGCAGCACCGCAGGGGAGCCGGTTAAGCCCTGACGCAGCGAGCCAGCAGACAGAGAACCCAGCTCAACAGCGGGCCTGGAAGCGCCCACAGCAGACAATTCCCGTCCCCAAGCTGGCATCATCTTGCCACAGCAGAAACGGGTGCTCAGCGTTTCTCCCATCCCCAGTAAGGACCCAAATTCCCATGCGCTTTCCAGAGAAAGGGGCCAGCAGCTGCCCTCTCACCCGGAGGGGGAGGGCCGGTCTCGGGAGCCGGGGACGTCCCAAAGAGCCGAGCGATGATGCCGCGTTTCTGCGGCGGAGCTGGTGCCGGCATGGCTGCGGGAGGCTGGGCTTCAGGAGGCAGCCCTGGTGCGGGAGGCTCAACAGGGTCCGTGACAGTGGCAGGGCTGGCCAAGCTCTGCTGGGGGGTGCCAGGGCTGGAGCCCCCTGAAGCATTGCCAGGTGGGACCACCGGTGACTGGGAACCCGAGGAAAGGCTCTGCCCGTTGGTGGCCAAAGGAGAGGCGTGCCCACGGCCTCGAGCTTCCACCATTTCGAGGAACCTGTTAGGGAGAGAAACACCAGCTCAGGAACCTCCTCCCAAACCTAGCCAGGCCTGGCCTTCATAACTGCATGCACGCAGTTAAGCCCGTGGAAAGTCCTGAGGCTGCCGGACCAGAAAGATCTTTGGCTCTCCCTTCTTTGCAGGGAACTGCCATTTGAGGAAAGGGACCTGGCGGACAACTGGGACTTCCCGCTACAGGCTTGCCATCCACCCCAGGGAACTCAGGAGCGGAAGAGCCCCTTAGGACAGACAGAATCCGAGGCAGCAGAACAACACAGCAGCTCTGTGGTTGGTGGTAACCCCAGAGGGTGGCAGGAAGTTGGGAGAGGAGAAGGCAAACCGAGGCGGGTCTCCATGGAAGAGCACACTTGCTTCTCTGAAGCAGCATCAGTGGGATGGTCCCCCCCCCCGAGAGACAGCGGCAGAGACCGGATCTAAACTACAGTTCTGGGGTCCTTTGAGAGGGAAGGCAAGAGGCTCCCAGAGCTCTCTTTACAAAGCGCAGACAGAACCCGAAGCGGGGGGGGGGAGGCCCCAGCTGAGCAGGAGCTCCCCCAAAGCCCCCCGGCACGCACACGGAGGCGACCTCAGCGGACGTACAGCTCGTAGTTCTGGTCTTCCGTCTCCTGCTGCACAGAAAGCTCCTCCAGGGTGGCGTCAATATCGAGCTGATTGGTCTCCAGCTGCCGCAGCAGAGTCTCTCGCTGCAAGAGTCGGGGGGGAGATCAGCTGCTTCGGAGCATGCAGGGGGCCACCCAGGGGTCACTGGCTCTGGGTTGGTCTGAGCTACCCCCTCCTACTCTGCCCCAAGAGGGAGGCCAAGAACCGAACAGCAGCTTTAGCCAGCGAGGTAGCAGGCTTGGGTCCAAAGCTGGGGGGTGCGGGAGGGACGGACCCAAACCACGTGGAGGTTCTGAAAGGTTTATGTGGCTCCCAGGCCAGGCTAGGAGAGATGCGCCTCCTCGGGTCTCCTTACCCTCCCGGTCACGCTGCAAAAGGCAGAGAAGCCCTGCAGGCGACCAAGAGCCTGGTGCCCAGCCAAGGGCGCAAGAAGCGTGTCCTCTGCCCTGGGGAAGCTCACTCCTCTCCCCGCTCCGAAGACGGGACCTGGCTGTGCTGCCCCCTCCCGGCCCCTGCGAGGGAATTGCTGGCAAAGGCTTACCTGCAGCTGTAGGAAGGGGATGTTGAAGAACTTGTGCAGGTATTTGAGGCCAAAGCTGTTCTTCATGGAAGACTCGGCATAGCGAAAGTAGGAGGAGCCGGGGGGCCTGTTCAGTGCCAAAGCGGGGGGAGAACAGCACTGTGAGCCAGAGGCACCGCGGGAGGGGCCCATGCAGGCTGATGGCTTGGGACAAACCCTCCAATTGCAGCTGACGACTCAGCCTGCTGAGGGGTTATTATGCTGCCCACGGCCCTTCCAAGGGACAAGTTAATGCCAGGGTCCCTTTGAAGAAGGTGGCAGGCAGCTGCTGAAGAGGCCTGCTGCCCGTGAACTTCTACGGGGGGCAATGGCTGCTGGCAGTTCAACTTGAAACAGCTGTCCAAAAAGGCACAAGAGCTAATGGAGCAAACATCCATCCGTTCGTGGGGCATGTTCAGTTTTATCCTGACAACGTCACCTGCACCAGCCACGAGGCTGGCAGATGCTAGCTTAGATAAAGAAGATCGACCAATTTATGGAAAAGGAGACCAATAGCTATCTCTGCTTTCAGGAGCAGCCTTCTGCTGAATAAGGACTATTCCCTCCATGCCTCACTTGTAAATGTACTCATGTGTCCTAGGTGGCCAGGCAGACTCAATCATTCTTAAAGATCACACAGGAAAAGCAAAGCAGATGTACAATTATTCCGCAGGCATTTCGTGCGTACGCACATAGCCGTTCCACCCACTCATCCCCTGCTGAGTTGCTGCAGATGAACGCTGTTAAAGCAGATGCCCAGTTAACTATGGAGAAAAGACCTGGGGAGAATTCACTGACCACCTGGGGAGCAACCTGAGACAGATGTGCCCAGAGGGTGCCAGTGAGATACTAGAAAATGGAGCAAGATACAGTGTGTACATTCAGACCGCTGTTATCTTTATTTAACAAGCCCACCAGAAGGCAGGTTTTAGTTGAGTGATGAGCTAAAGTATTTGAGAGCAGAAGCGGGCTATGGCCTCAGGAGGGCTTCCCAGAAGGCGGCCTGAAGCCTAACAAGCTGGTTGTTTTTACCTGTTCAGGTTGTCAATGAATTCCCGCACATCATCAGGCAGGATCACCCGGTGCTCGCCCATGTCCCGATAGTTCCCAAGCACGCACACAGGTACGTGGGTTGGGACTTTAGGAAGTTCTCTCAGGATGTAGTTAAAGGTCCTGGATGGAGTGGAAAGCAAGGGAACGACTTGAACGGTGCCCGGCCAGACCGCTGTCCTGCCACAACAGCTCTGAAAGAGGGCTGCGCCTACAGGAGGCCCAGCAGCATACTGTAGGGTACACGACTGAGACCTCTCCCCGTGGCTTAACAAAGCAGCGGAAGGAGACTCTCCTCCTCCACAGAACCAGGTGCGTCATCAGTTCTACTTGACGCTCTCCGCTCCACAGGAGCATTTATCACCTCCGGGCTTTGTGCAAACTGCAAAGTCTGACAACAAGAGGGATTCTGCGTTTCTCAGAGCAGAGGCCATGTCTCAAAGAGCACTCTTTGTCGAGAGTCACAGCAAGGGAAAGGGTGAAGGCAGCAGTCCCTACCACTGCTTGGTGATATCAAACATCATCACGACACCGTTGCAGTTCTTATACACATCCAGGAATTCCGCATCCAAAGCCATCTCGGATTCCGCCTGGGGTGGGAAGAGAACAGGATCTCAGAAAGGCACAGGCTGCTTCCCAGGAGGAGGCACCCCGGCCAGTGATGGAGCCAGCGCTTCCCCAAAGGCTTCACCCCACTCACATTTACTCACTCTGTTACAGAACGTACAAAGTTACATTTTTACACCCCTCCTTTTAAAAAAAAAAAAAAGACAGGGGCCTCCAAAGCAAGCTGGAAAAGCCCACACAGCAGAACAATCAGACTGAAGTCTGACAAACAGAACAAGAAACTTGGTTTGGGGAACTCTGTACATTCCAGCTGGCTGCCTTTTTAGACACAAATGTCCTACTTTGTCTGCAGATGCTCCCTACTCCGCTGCTGAGCTGGAGGCTGTGACGCTGGAGGAGGCCCTGGGCAGAGGCTCCTATTCTACTACTCAGAAGATAGGTGTGGCCACCCCCAGCTATTCAACTGTAAGAGAAAACGTGGCTTTTCAACCGCTTCTGGTGGTGTGATGCCGGTGAGGCTGGCATGCTGCTTGGATCATGTATCCTTGTCAACAGGCCTGCCTTCCATTCCTGTTTCTCATGGAGGCCAGCTGGAAAGCTTAAAATGCCTATCCCGTTTCATACTCAGGGCAAGGCCCTGAGGCCAGCCAGGAACCTACTCAAGGACACCCCAGCAAACCCATTGTGGGTGCTCTTTCATGCCCCCCTCCCTGTTTACTAGCACTGCAAATCTAAAGGGCCTTCAATTCTGTTTGCCCCCTGCTTTTGGGCTGGAGTTGGCAGCTGATTCCCCCAATGAATTTGGCCTACATACACCTCAAATTATCAGAGGACCTGGGGCTGATCACAGCCTCCAGGAAACCAGAGGCTGCACCACATGCAAACGGAGGATTTGATGCTTTACAAGACTGTCAAAGCGTGCCTCACCTCCTGAGGATCGTTGTCTAGTTTCAATCCATCTCCCCGTTTTTTGCACTTGCCTACAGTATTTGAAAGGAAAAGGAAAGGAAAAACTGCTGTGAAAGTTGTCAGTCCCCCAGCTGAGCAGAAGAAAGAGCCCCAAGCATGCAGCTTCTCCCACATCCCACCTCCAATCTCAGGCACAACTCCTCTGCCTTTGCAAGCTCGAAAGAGGAGACATCCCCTCACTTTCCAGAAAGAGGAGAGAAAAACTGGACAGGCTTAACATACATTTCAGGTGGGGGCATTCAAGTGTAGCACCAGTATCCACTTATTTCTGCTAAACCAGGCCTCTTCTTTCCTCCATTAAAACGGGACCCACACTTCATTCTTCTATTTATAAAGGCTTCACTTCAGAATCAGAAAAAGCCCCCTGCCCTTCTGAAATTGCCACAGCTGTGAAAATGGAAGGCCAGGGGGAGTCCCTTCCCAGGTCAACCAAGTCTCATTCCTGAATATGATTCTGATGAGGAGGCACAACGGGATTCCAATTTTTTTTCTCTGAGGCCAAGGGGAAGGAGGAGAAGCCAAAGCGGTGGCTGGTTTGGACACACAGTCGGCCTTCTCCTTGGAGGACCCGGGCTCACAAGATTCTTTACTCCCCTTAACTAAGAAGAACTAGATGAAATTATTTTTGATGTTAGTTTTTAGAACTGAAAAAGTGAAAGAGTACTTCCTGAATGGCAGACACCCATTTCTAAATACTGTCAGGCCTAATCCAAATATTTTATTACGATTGTAACATCAGAATGAAAAAGAGACCTTACCTTTATCAACCACATCCCAGACTTCGACCTTCACAATATCATCAGTAGCTGGAAGAGACACCCAGACATACAGATTAGAAAAGAAGAGCTCGCCCAAATGCAGTTCATTCAAACGCAGAGTCAGAACTACCCTTGACCCACGTGGCACAGAGCAGGTGGCTGGATGTGTTAAAAAAACTGAAAACCAGCCTGCACGAGCAATGTGCCTTTAGCAATGAGGAGACTAGAGCAGTAGTGATGCAAATGTTCAAATGAACACAACAGGCAGCAAAGAAAAAAACGCTTCTCCTGCTTCTGCCCCCAACAGCCAGCAAAACTCACTCTTATAATTCCAGTGGATGCTGGTGACTTGGATCTCCTGAGTTGGAATATATTCTTCAACAAACTTTTTTCCCTGCAGCCGATGCCACAGAGTGGTCTTTCCTGTGTTTCTGTCACCTCGGATGACAATTTTCACTAGGAAAGAAAAATTAAGGAATAAAACCAGTCTGCAGACTGAGGGTTCACCTTTGCGAATTCTGGTTTTTTTACACCATTGTAGTAAAAGAAGACAAACAAAACAGCGGAAGTATTCCTACCTTTGGCTATGTAAAAAAATAAACTTGGGAAGACAGAAAAGCCAAAACAGTATACTGGGAGTCTTGTAGCAAATGATTTGTTTAACCTCTTATTTGGCAAAGCAGTAGCACAGCTACCTTTCAGTAACGTGCTGCTCTTACAGTAGAGTGGGGTGGGGTGGGTAAACCTGTCCACACCCTGTATTCTGCAGAAACTGAACTCTGGGATGTGAGCAAAGGCAGACCAGCTTTTCAGACTGCATCCGATGCTGTTGACTGAACTGTTATCTTTGCCACCCCTCCTTTGCAACAATATGAAATCCTGGGAACAGAATGGGAACGAGAAGAAGAAGGAAGTCATGACAAGTGTGGAGAGCTTACCTAAGCAAACTTAGAGGGGGACAAGCTGCACTTTCTTGCATGGAGAAATTAGACCTTTCTTGCAAAAAGAGCAGCCCCACCAGTTCAGTTTGGTGCATAGCCAGGAGGAATTAAGCTTTGCCTGCCCACCAATCTAGTGCTGTTCTGTTCCTGCCACAATACTACTACTACTGATATAGGAAGGCCCACTGCTCGAGTGCAGAGCATAAAGCTAATCACCACTTAAACGCTTGATTACTACTTGTGAGAATACGCTGCAACATGTTATCTATGGCTCTTCGGACAGTCTGAAGGGAGCTCAGATACAGCCAAGGATCAACAGCAAGAGGGAACAAGCACCACTACGATCTGCACTGCCACAAGCAACGTGATGTTAAAATGCTGTCACTTGGGTTTTCCCCATAGGTATACCAGCGATACTCAAAGCTACCAACATGAAGACGGCAACACAGGCCACTGAGAGGACCTCTTTTAAGGACACCACAACTCAGATAAGCTCAACCGTATCGCCTTATTGTGGCCCACTGAGACATCATGAATCTGGCAACAACTGAAGACATGCCTGGGAATCAGCATCAGAAGTTGATCTGCACGTGACCAGATAGACAAAAGAATCAGCACGCGGAGTTCGCACACAACCTCCTCCAGAACGTAATTTAGGCCATTAATACAGAGATTAGTGACCCTGGATTGCCAAATCACTCCCAAACATGAGATAACCTCTTACTCCAAGGCAACACATCTGATGAAACTTCTCACATCCAATCTATTCTTGAAAATCACATGGATGCAGCTCTCCAGATCACCTCACAGACAACAATGCTCACCCACCTGACTCTCACTCTTTTCACGCTGAGAGAGATATGCCACTGAGGTTGCTACGGAGATTGGAAAGTTTCTCATGAAGGCGGTAATGGGAAACCGCGGTAAAAAAAAAAAGGTGATGAAGACAGAGGTAGATCTGCCACAGACCGCTTTTTTACCCTCTCCTCAGAAAACAGCCCACGAGAGAAAAGATGCAGCATGTAGGATGCCTGGTTCTCTGTTAAGAAGGCTGCTACAAATGCTGAGCAAGATGCCCCCAGCTTCTTCCATAAAGTGAGGCAAAAGCACCATCGCTGCAGAGAGAGAGAAATATTTAGTGTGCCTATATACAGGCATCCACTTTTTAAGATAAACAAATGGCTGAGGCAGGAATGGCTGTTGGCAGTTGTAGCAGTTCATGCCAATAATCTCCAGCCTTTTCAGAGGCACAATTTAGAAACTAAATTTTAAAAAATTAATTGCAGACGTTCTAAATTCCACATACTGAAAAATTAAGCTGCTCACTTAATTCCCTGTTGATCTAAACAGGGATGCGGATTCTGGAGCTTCCTGGGGAAGGGGCCACACAACTGAAATAACCTATTTCATCACCTTGGTTACTTAGATGCTATTAAAACCAGGGCATCACAGGAGGATGATCTTGGTTGCTCTGGGACAGTTAAGAAAATTCAGGTATTCACTTCAGAGAGACATCAGGGAGTGGGCCAATGCTCCCATCATTATGTCCTACTCAAACCAGGAAACTAAGTCTGTAATCCAACCACTCTCAACATAGATGCCAATTTCACTGCAATGACCTGGACTTGGTTCCAAGCAACTGAGTAGGATTGTGTTTGTGCAGCCATCCCGCAGACACAGCAGATCCCGGTGATAACATTCTCTGAGAGCGGTCTTGATCAAAGGAAAGAAGTCAGGGGCACAAAAAATATTCCAACAGCAAGACATCACTTGAAGGACTCCAAAGAAAACAAATCAGCAGCTGACTGACAAAGCAAATGCTTCTCTTCCAGTCACCAGCCTGCAGATCAACTCAACAAAGCCTCGTACATCAAAAAAACACGGCTGCAGGAGCCGGCTTCAGAAAGAAAAAAAATCACACACACAAAATCCTTTGTAAATGTTTTTGTGCATACCCAGGTGACACAGGGCAGTTTGAATAAAGCAAGAATGGGACCGGTGTCACGGGCCCTAGGGAAGGAACAACCTGATAAGTTTGAGTGCTTTTTGGAGGGGTGATAACCTCAGAAGAGTATTTACACCACTCCGAACAAGCATCTGATTCCTAAGTACGATAAGGCAGCCAGTTCCCTGCACAAAGGATGTTGGCTGCAGCTCTCTGTTTTCAGAAGTACCAAAGCTGGTCTCCGGCGAAGCCAGACATCCCAGATGTTGAGGCTGGCAGCCCTAACCGTCCTCCGAATTAACTGCTGCTCCCTGATCCCAAGCTTATTCGTTCTTCCTGGAAAAGAAAGTCAAGCGTTCGCCTAGGTATCGGCAGTCGATGCTCTCCCCTCACCCCCAACTCGCAATCCAAGTGCTCTTGCTATTGGCAGCTAGCCTCAGAGCGCATTTCGGGGAGGGGGGAAGGAAAGACAGAATCCAAAAAGCAAATTAAGGCCGTATGCACCGTTTCTCCCTCACGCAGCCCCAAAGAGCAGGCAGAGGCCGCTGGCAGGGATCGCCCAGCCCACCTTCGCCGCATAACCCCCAGAGGGAAGCCCGGCCACGTTGGGCTCCCCCCCTCGCAAGGCCCCCCGCGCCAGAGTCCCGCGAAAGAAGACGGCGACGACACCCGCAGGGCCCCCAGCCAGGCCGGGCGACCTCGCCGTGGCGCCGGAGCTCGCCCCGGACCCCCTCCAGCATCGCCCCCTCCAGCCGCCGCTCACTGTTATACTGGACGCCCTTCGCGAAGCGCCGCTGCAGCGCCTGGTTCATGGACTGGAGCCCCGCCGGGATGGGCCTGTCCCGCCCCGGGGCCTGGTCGGAGCCCACCAGCTTCTTCAAGGCCGAGAGCATTGTGAGGCGCGGGACGGCGCTCCGCGGTCGCTGCGCCCGGCCCGGCCCGGCGAGGCCGCCTACTTCTCCGCCCGCGGCCGCTGAGCCGCCGGGCCCCGCGCGCTCCCTGGAGCCGCCGTCCCCGCCGGGGCGGCCGGAGCTGCTTCCAGGGCGGGCGCCTCCGCTGCTGCCGCCGCCATCTTCCCTTTTCCTCGCCGAGCAACCAGGAAGGAGGTGCCGACGTAGGACGCGCGCGGAGCCAGGCTACGGCAGCCCGCGAGGCACCTTCCGGGGAGAAACGCCGCGCCAGAGCAGAGCGGAAGTGGGCGGTGCGCCCGCGTCCTGGGACTACGGGAGCCCGCGGGGGCCTAAAGAGATACAACCACGCTGTGCGGGGAGGGGGTGGAAACCGCTCCGCTTTTAACGACGCCGCTGCCCCGGCTTGTCTTCTGCAGCCACGGATCTGGGAATGGAGGCGGGGCAGGAAATTTCTAGAGCCTCGTTTGGTTGGGGGAAAAGAGGACGGCGGCATTGCAGCGGACTACAGCAAGCAGCTGAGGACAGAAGGGCCGGAAACGCGGAATCGCGTGCGCCGCCATCTTCCACGTATCCTAGCAACCAGGCAAGCCGCGAGGCCTTAGGACGGCGGCCCGCGAGGGACGAGAACGGCTCCTCGAAAGCCGGGCGCTGCGCCTGCTCACGAGGCTCGCGGCTTCCACCTTCGGGCGAAGCGGCCCTCGCAAGCTCACGTTGGCCTGAGCTCCTGAATCGAAGCCTTGTACCGAGTCGGGACGGCCTGCTAAATCGCAGGGGCCACTAGAGGGCAGCAGAGTGAGAGGTCCCTGGGTCTGCTCGCTGCCCCCTAGCGGCCACCTGGGGGCTTGCAGGCGAAACGGGGTGCCCTCCAGCGCTGCCGCCTTGAGATGTGACCGCCTCTGCCCGATCCTTTTGCCCGACGCCCCTGAAAATCAAGCCCAAGCCAGGATCTGCCTCCCAGTGGCGGAAGGCAGGCCGGGTTGATTCACCTGGGAACTGATGCCCGCCTGCCACCCCCTCCCACCCAACCCTGCACGCAGCGGCGGAATAAAAAGACCGGCGTGGCCCTGGCACCCAGGAAGTCCTGCATCCCCTGCACCACGCTGCCTCGCCAGCCACCCGGCCTGCGTTAAACGTCTCTGCGCCGCCCTCCCAATGAATTCTGTGCCCGGGAAGACGCGGTTAGGGGCACAGCGACATTGGCCTCTTTGGGTCTTTATTCCAGTCCTGGAGCTCTGGAGGGCCTCCCTTCTGCGCACTTGGCGGGGGCACGCTCGAAGGCAGTCTCGGTGCCATTTTAAACAATACAGATTAAAAGAGAAACTGGGTAGAGTCAAATCCCCGCAGCTGGGGGGGCAGCCGAGTTCTCGGGAGCCTCATTTTTTGGCCCCCCTCTGCTTCTTCTTGACCACCTTGGTCTTCTCATCGATGAGCCTCAGGCCCTGCTTCTTGATCTCCTCCCGACCGGGCACGTAGCTGTGGTCGATGTCCGCAAAGTTAAATGCTTCTGTGGGGGGCAGAGAGAGACCAGGAGCAGGCAGGCCTACGGCATGGCGAGCAGCTCGCTAAGCGGCATGGGATGTGCGGGCCAAAACATGAAACTGCATCGGGGGGCCAGGAGAAGAGAGAGTTCCTTGCTTAGGCTCCCCCCCCCCCAGATATTACAGGCAGACCTCGCTTAACAACCCTAACTGGGGCTGGGAACTCTGCTGCTAAGCGGAGCGGTCACTAAGTGGGAAATCACATGACTGCGACTGTGCTTTCTGGCTGGGAAGAGACAAGACTAGTCAGTTTCACACCTTTGGCGTTTGTTTGCCGCCCAACCGCTCCCGGCCCTTTGGAAGGCCCCAGTGCCCGCTTGCTGCCTTGGTCACCTCGAAAGCCACGTGATCACGCCAGCAGCCCGGGGCTGGGAGCCACAGGCACGCTATGCAAATAGCTTACTCTCTTGAAATCCCTTTTTCTCCAATTTCTCTGCTGGGGGGGAAGGATCAGGCAAAGGAGACATTGCCTACAGAAATTGCTTGCTTTTTTCCTCCCCCCGCCCCCCTCGCAGAGCGGAGTGCGGATCCAGTGCGGCCAGCCTTCGCAGGGAGAAAACGAAAAGGGTATTTCACAGGACAGCTTAGGAAGAGGCATCAGCTGGGGATTGTAGTTCTGGGTGGGGGGAAACTAACTCTGCAAGAGCCCCCGAATGAGGCTCAACCCACAGCTGCACGACGGCCGAGCGGGATCTGCTCGGAGCACAGCCCTTGCCGCCCCCCACAAGACGGTACGGACCTCGGACATCCTCTTCGTCCTCATCGAAAGTAATTCTCAGGTTCTGGTGCTCCTCTCTAGTGCTCTCCTCCAGGAAATTCCTGAGGTGGACAAACGTCTGTCCAGATTGCAGATTAGGGTTAGAAGGTGGCAGGCGAGAGACCGAAGCAGGTGATGCACAGAGGCACTGCCATGTTCCCCAAACGACACGCGTGTCGCCCCGCGACCCCACTGGCTGGGCTCTTTTTGCCCTGCAGCGGGAAGCGGGCAAGCCGGACCGGGCTGAGCCAGGGAACGGGGGCTAAAACGTCCGAAGCCAGCGCAGAGGCTAGGGAAGACTTCTGGCTGAGCTGGGGAACATCACGCCTTCCAGAGGCGGAATCAGGGTCCTGCCAGTGCCAGAATGGCATTTCCTCTTGCTCCCGGCCAGCGTAAAGGGGCTTTGGGAGAAGACTCACCTCATTGCTGTCTTCTTGGCTGAAGTTGTACGAGGGCAAATTGAGAGTCATTCGGCTCAGGTGCAGAAGTTTCATTTCACAGAACTGCAGCTTCTTGAACACGTCCTCCATCTTGGGGAACCCCTCCTAGAAAGCAGGGGATGAAGGCCCGGGGCAGACCCTCTGCATCTGGAGTTGAAGCTGGGCCCTCCGGCTTCCAACCTGTTTCTCCGCAGAGAAGGGGCACAACCCAAAGGGATGGACGACTTCCCCCAGCCCTCCGAAGGTGGGGTCGGGCAGAGAGGAGGGAGAGGCCATGGGCAGAGGGCTTCCCGGAGGCCTGCTCTGGATCACGGCTGGGGGGCTGCTGGCTAGGAAAACCTTTCGAGAGCGCAACAGACCTGGCCAGGCACGCTGATGTCACACAGCCTCATGATCAGGTTGTCAACCCCATTCTCGAAGTGGAGGAGAAGCTCCTGGTTTCTGGAGACATGGTCACGGACCCGCAAAAGCCTTTCTTCCTCCTTCTCCAGGTTCTTCTGCAGATTCTCTTCTAGCTTCTTTGAGCTGGGAGGAGAGGCCACATTATTTTTTGTGCGGGGAGCAACTGTGGCCAGAGGTGGTCCCGGGAGGCTTCCAGTCCTGGCACCTCCGGCTCCGCTGAAGCGCTGGCAGAGCTCGCGGCAGGTACCTGAGGAAGCCCAGGGACTGGTGGAATTTCAGCTGGGCTCGCTCCAGCTCCAGGACCCGCAAGTGGGCCTTGAGGTCTCGCCGCTTCTTCTCCGATTCGGCGATCTGCTGCTGCAGGTTCTCCTCAGACTTCTTCTGGGCCATGAAGCGCCCAGCGATATCCTGGCAGGGAAGGGCAGAAAGAGGGGGAAGAGCAGCTGGCGTTTGTGGGGCCAAGCTTGACAATCATTCGGAAGCCCCTTCCCCACACTTCACCTCCCCAACTCGCCTCCTCTCCCCCTACGTCAGAGTTCCCCTTTGAAGTATGGGCACGGGCCTCAACTGAGGGGCAGGGGCTTGAGAAGAGGGGGATCCTCCCAGCCCCCCTCCCAGAGACCAGAGGGCTTTTGCATGCAAGCAGGAGCGCTCCACCGGGTCAGAAAGCGGGTTGTTTTCACCAGTTTAAGCAGTACGAGGGTGTCTGATGAGGACTTCAGCAGCTCCGGCTCACGTCTGAAAGAACTAATAAAACGCAGCTCCTGACGGTATTTTTGGAGAATAAGAAAAAGGGGCAGGATGCGGGGCTGCTGAAGCTCCCCTCTTACTGCTCATGGCTGAGCCTTGGAGGAATCCAGATCAGGGCAAAGGAACCAGGAAGGCAGGGCCGGGGCAAGCGGGCAGAGGGTAGAGCCACTGTACGTACCCAGAGATGTGAGCACTGCACGGCACTTTTGATCTTCTCTACCTCGGTGGTCACCAGACTCTGGTACTCAATCTGGGCCTTGGAAGCCTCCAGCTTTGCCCCTGGAAGAACAGAACACCCAGAAAGGCCTCTCCAACGAGGTGCCCTCCGGATGCAACACCCGCCACCCCCAGGCTGTAGCCTTTCAGAGGAACCCTTAAATTAACCCTTAAAGGAACAGAACGTCTGGCTGCAAACCGGCATATTTACCCCTCAATCCTTCGTGGATGATCAGGGAAGGGAACTCCACGTCTCGCCGGGCTTGCTGAAAATAAAACCAAACAAACGAATGAGGGGAATGGGGCTCTCGCAAAAGGCAGAGGCGCCTCAGGAAGCCCACTGGGGGGCTCAAGGCATCAGCCCTCAACCTCCTCTTTGTCCCCCCCCCAGGCATGCTACCTTAAACGTGGAGGGTCTCCTCAAAGCCAGTAGCCGAATCCTGTACTGGCTTGTTAAAGAAGGCTAGCGTGGCTCCAGATGCCTCCAGAAGGACTGACTCACCATCCGCCGGTGCCTCTCACTGGCATCCTTCATGCGGATCCGTTCTATCTGTTTCTTCTGGATGCTAAGCGAGTTTTCCCTGAATTTTTTCTCGGCAATTAGCTCGTTTTCTGTGTTAGTCATGTCCACCTGTGACAACAGGAGAGGAGTGGGTGGGAGCGGCGGGGAGGAGGCTGAGGGGACAGAAACCTGCACCCTTTGCTCTCACCTTGGCAGCCTCCATGGCTTCCAACATATCGATGGCCATCAAGTCCATTCCCTTCAGTTCCATCTTATAGATGCTCACCCGGCGCTCCAAGTCATCCAGGATGAAAGGAAAGTGAGAAAGTTCCTGGAGAGAGGAAAAGACTCTGGGAAGCAGCGTCGGGTAGAGGTGGGAGGCGCCCTGGTCCCAAGTGCAGCCATCAGGGCCACAGCTGGAGCAGGAGGGAGTTCAGCTGTGTCTCGGTCCTTCGTCTCTTTCTACTTTTAGAGCCCACAAAGTGAACGGGCTGCAGATCTGTTACCCAAGGGGAGTGCTTCTGGCCACAAGCCCAAAGGGTATCCCTTGGGGCCTTCAGAATGGGGACCACCCTCCAGGCATGAGGACAGAGGGAGTTCCGCCATTTGGATCAGACCCAAGTCCCTCTGCGAGCAAGATGACTCCATGCAGAGGCTGACCAGAGGCAGCCAAGCTGGACTCACATCTCTCAGGACGTCCAGCATCTTCACATACAGGATGTAGATCTTTTCTGCAGTCACAACGTTGAAGTGCATCTTCTCAATGTTATTCTCCAGCTGACGGATTGTCTGAGCACGCAAAAAAGGCAGAGGAAGACATCTCTCTAAAAAAGGCAATGCATCCTTTGCATCGTCTGGATGAACAGCATCCTTGAAGCTCAGACACGAGGCTTCACTGACATTTACCTAAATGGTCTTCCCTAACTTGGGTTGAACGGCAACTCCTACCACCTGCGGGCTGACTGGGCCTATGGCCCAGCACGTGTGGAGAGGAGATCTTCAGAACTGATCATCCTGCCAGCTGCCTGCCGTAAGTGCTTCCCAGAGCAGGAATTTCCCAGGGAGCAGTCTGGGATCCTCCGGCCCAGGGCCACGCAGCCACCCCTCTCACCTGGAGCTGGATCCGGGCCTCAGGACTGGCCGTTTCCAAGTCGATGAGGTCCTGCAGCGTCGTCTGGAGCTCTTCGAGGCGTTTCCCCCGGCGCTTGACTTCGTGCAGCAGGATATTGTGGGTGTTCATCCGATCAAAGACCCAGTTGCTCAGGGTCTCTCGTGCTTGCTGTGATGGGGTGGAAGGGCATGTTGAGGAGACCCTGAAGGAAAGGTGATGGGGGAAAGCTGTGCTTCTCGGTTACCTCCACAGTATATTCAGCCAAAGCCATTTTCACCCGCTTCTCTCGGCAGGCCTTGTTGATTGTGACGTGGTCATACTACGGGGAGCACAGAGAGGGAGGGTGAGGGACTGGAGAACAGGTTTCTGATGGGGACACAGCTGGTGCCACCCAACAGGGCAGCGGGCAGGCTGAGAGGGTTTGAAATTAAACAAGCCTCACCTCGCCTTGCCTGTTGTTGTCCCCCTTGCTCAGGACTCATCTAAGCCTGGGAGAGATCCAGACCTCTTACCTTCAGCCCAAGATCCAGCTCGTGCACGTCCTCCCGGAGGGTAGCGCGCAGAAAGCCAATCGTGTCCCTGTTTCTGCACACTGCTTCCTCCCTTCCTTGAGTGAAGAGCCTTTTCCCTTGATCTGGAAAGAAGCAGAAGGCGGAGGAGACTCACAGGGGCCATCGAGGGAAAAGGGGTGCTGGGCCAGGCAGACCTCGAACCAGAGCCAGTAAGACCCTTCTAGGAGCTCCCCAGATAAATACAAGCCCCGGAACGAACACTTCAGCTAATGTGACCGGTGCCAAAGGCCTGCCAGAAGCCTGAAACCCTGCAGATCCACCAAGGTGAACGCACTCGGTGGGCCAAAGGAGGGTTACCTTGCATGTGAATGATGGCCCGCAGGTCATGGATTTGCTCCTTGAGGTCTTTCTTCCTCTTGAACCTCATCGTGGCCCTTTGGATCACGTCTCGCTGAGCTCCTGAAAAAACCCCGCGCCCAGAGGGTGCAAGCAAAGCTGCAGCCTCCTGGTCTGGCCCACCAGATTGCTCTCTCTTGTTCCGACCTGGGTTCGTGCAAGACTCTGCTGCAGCTCTATGACATCTGATGGGAGATTGTGATGCCTTTATGCGTCACCGGGTTCTAAAGATCCCCCGTGGAACCCCGTGAGGGGTCTCCCGGTCAGAATTCTGCCCCGAAGAGCTGGACGATTCTCCCGGGGCTGCGGGGGCTGGCCCAGACACCCTGCCGCTTCTCCGAGCGGGTTGTTCCCAGCTAGGGAGGGAAATGGCCAGCTTACCATCTGACCGAGGGGGCCACCAGATCCCCTGCAGGGGAAGGCTCCCCATTCCAGTTTGGCCCTGCTTAACAAAGGCTTCTGGAGCTCTGCCAGCTCCTGGTTCCAAGCTGGCTCCATCCGTAACGCCTGAGGCTGAGTTTCAGCTTGGGCTGCCGCTTCAGCCCATCAGCCCTGAAAGAGCTGCCTCCTGGTTCTGCGCGAATCTCCGTTTAGCCCAAGCGATTGCCTTTCCCAGGCCATCGGGCTAGCTGGCCTGTTTCCCGTGTGATTGGCTAAGCCGCCCATCATCTCAGCCGGCAGGGAGTGGTGCCGCAGATCTGCTTACAGAGAATGCATCTCTGATTTCGGTCCTGTCAACAGCCTGGTGAATCCTGGCTGCTGGACTTCAATAACATTGCATGTTTAGAATCCAACGTCCAAACTGGAAACCTTGGAAGGTCGTTGTCCCCCACTGTTTGCTTTAGTTAATTATTCCTTGGAACAAACAGTGCTTGGGTGTCTGCAGGCTGACAGAAAGACCCCAAGTCCGGGTGCCTTTGGCCAACCCAAATCAAAGCAAGAATCTCTAGGAATGGCTGCCGCAGGTGGTGCTCTGCAAAGGACGAGGGGACCCCAAGGCAGCCGCGGTCCAAAAGAACGTTACAATTCTGCAGTCAAGGCTGGGGTTTGGCGAGACCCCGTCTCAGCTGGGTGAACTGGGGGACAATTGGAGGGAAGCCACCTCTTCCCCTTATCCAAATAGATTTCTCTGTCCCCCTCCTCTGAAGGGAAATGGGTTCACACGCACCCCAAACTCAACTGGGAGGGTTTCTGCAGGAGACCCGCTTCCGCGGGTCCTCAAACACACACCTCCAGCGCGAGGCCGTTCACCCTCAGTGCAGCCCCGAGACCAAAGTTCGTATTTCCTCATGCTAGAAAAACAAGCCATCTCCAGCACAGATCAGAGTTGCCTTTAGAGGTCAAACAGAGCGGAGCTAACCCCAAAGCCATGAAGCCACAGGCGCTTCTGCTCCTCTGCGCAGCCGTCTTCCTCTTGGCCAGCAGCAGTCCAGTCACTCCGGCTGACCACATCCAAATCCAGGAGGGTTTTGACGAAGCGAGAGTAAGACCCCTTTGTGTTGAAATGAGGAATGGGCTTCGTACAGGCCTCTGGTTGCCTTCCTAGATACCCAGTTAGAAAGCTCCTCCGGTCCCTGGAGAATCTCAGCCTGCAGATAAAAACCCCTCGCCTTTCTCTGTTTTAATATAGCTGGGGGCTTTTAAAGCTCAGCCTTTGATTTCCACGTGCTGAACCTCTGATTTGATTTGATATGAACCACCTTGCTGTTTGCGGTTAGTCACACGCCTCCAAAAGAGAATAGCGAGGGCTCAAATTCCAGTTTCAGAAATATCATAGGGACCCCCCGCCCCAACAGGGGACTGCGGCATAAGGAGAAACATCCACCTTTAGGGAAGCTGGAGGGGAACCGTGCAGAAGCCTGGTTTGTGTTGCAAGGCCAACAGGGACCGTTGCTTCAGAAGAACCTCTCTTTTTGTTTTCGCCAGGTCTATGGGAAATGGTACGCCATTGCGTTTGGCACAACCTGCGAGTGGGTGAAGAAATACAAGGACCAGTACCTGATGGGGACTCTGGTAGTGGGACCAGGGAAAACGAGCAGGGAGCTCTCCGTCACCTCCACAAGGCTCCGGTAGGTTCAGCCCGGCAGGCGGAAGGAGGTCTTCCAGCTCCCTGCTGGAGAAAGGGCACCCAGTCCTCCTGTGCGCCAACAGAGGGGTACCTGGGCCCCTCCGTTGCCCCCCTGGGAAGACTCTGATGCCCAGAAAAGGAAGGACAGATGAGCAGCTACAAAAATATTCCTGGAAAAACAGCCAGACGTTAACCCCACCGTGCCTTCTCACGTAATCAGACCGTGGTTAACTGGTTCCTGGCATCTTCTTCATTTCAGAAAGTTTCCTATTACTCTGAGGGGCAATTTATCCACCATTCAAATTATTTTTGACTCGGGGGGGGGGGCGAAGGGTGTCTTCCAAGCCACAAGAGAGGCGGGAACAGCAGCAGGGTCCGCACAGCCACGCACCTTCCCCTCCCGACGTGCCTTCCTTCCGCTGGCTTTCCGAGGCTGAAGCAGCGGCCCCGTTTGCAGCCAGCCACTTTCTCTCCCTCCCTCTCGCGCAGGCAAGGCACGTGCAGCCAGGTGGCTGGAGTTTACCAGAAGACCAGCACCCCAGGGAAATACCAGTACCACGATTCCAGTAGGTTTGGAAACCCTTGCAGAGACTCCTCTTGGTGCTCCGCCGCCCCGCGGGGTGGCTTCTGGGGATGCATTTCCTCTCTCGGGCCACGGGAAGATTGGGGAGCGGACTCTTCCGTCCAGCAGCTCCCGGTGCCATACGCGGCCCTCCTTCCCCTTATTTTTCCCCACCGCAACCACCCTGTGAAGTAGGTTAGGCTGTGGGAGAGGGCCCGGCCCCACATCCCCCAGAGAGCTTTGGTGGCTGGGGGGGGCTGTGCTGGCCGGCCCTGGGTCTCTCTGAACCTAACCCAGCACCACGCTGGCTCTCTCAGCGCTTTGGAGTGCGTGTTTAAATAGAGATAAAAGTTGAACGCCGAATTCCTGTTCTCCGTGATGCCCTCTAGAAGTCGGATCGGCCCTGAGGAGGGATGCGGTAGAACCGGGGTGGAAGCTGCTGGGGCATCAGAGTGGGGGGGAAATCATTCTGCCTCCCCCCCAGGATGGGAGACACAGATTGAGGGGTACGTGACTCGCACCAACTACGATGAATATGCCTTCCTCACATGGACGAAGAACAGGAACAACGGACACACCATCACGACCCAACTTTACGGTACGGGGCTGCTACGGGGCAGAGGCCAGTCCAGAGATGTGGGTGCAATTCCGGATCCGGGGACGGAAGGCACGGGCTCTCCACTTTCTGAGCCGGAGAGGGCTGGAAACGCCGCCGTGGCGCCAGGAGGTTGCCCTCACGGCCCCTCCGGATCTGGGAGAGAAGCCCCCCTGGGGTCTCATCTGCCTCCAGAAAGAGCCACCTCTCCTGCCCCCAGCCGGCACCGTCCGGCCCAGAGGGGAAGGGGTCCCCAGCACAGGAGCACCCCTGGGAGCGGCAGGGGAGTTGAGGGGGCTTAAGGGCCGAAAGCAAAGGAAGGCCCCCTCTCTGCCACCGCCTTGTTTACCTTGCTTTTCAAGCAGGCCGGGGGCGGAGGGGGGCGGAGGGTTTGCCCTCCAGGACCATTGGGACCAGAGCCAGGGAGAGCCTGCTGTAAGCTCAGGGACAAGTTTCCAGGCCGCCGGTGAACGGCCAGGTCAGCCTTCGCTGGAACGACCATCCCAGATCCTGCTGGGCGGCCCTCGGCTTCTGCTCTGGGGGGAAACGAGGCGTTGCTGCTTCCCGCAGGGGCTGGTTAGAGCCCTCCACGCAGCGATGCCAACCACTGGCCCTCCCCATCATGCGTCCGCTGCCCCTGAGATTCAGAGGTAGTCTGCTGTTGAGGAGGGAGGCTCCATTCCGCAAAGCTGTAGTAACTGAGTAGATGAATTCAGCCGCGGTATCTGCTGTATCTCAAGAAGGCGGTCGCAGGAGCTGGGCATGCCAAGTCTCCTCCCTTCTTGCCCTTTTTAGGAAGGAGACCCGACCTGCGTGAGGATCTGATAGAGGAGTTCAGACAGTTCTCTCTGACCTTGGGAATTTCCGAAGACGCCTTTTTCAGACTGACGGAAGCAGGCAAACCAGGAGCTAACGGGAGGAGGGGAGGGGTCTCTTCAGGCCAGGAGATGCAGGCGGGGGGGGGAATGGAGAAGAGAGACCGAGTGACTCCCCCTCTCATGCCACCATCTTTTGGTGCTGATTGCATTCCGTAAACATCCCAAAAGCCACCAAGGGGATCGTGGTGAAAAATGGGTCAGATCACCGCCACACGGAGCAGAGGCTGACTGCCGCAGCTCTGAATGATGCAGAGGTACAAGGCAGCAGCCAGAGACCGTCCCGGGAGACCATGGGACCCTCCCAGATAAGAAGCAGAAATAGTTTGAATGTATTGAAAGGAGGTTGCCAGAAAGTTGGTTTTAAGAGATAAAGCCCAGCGGCTCTTCTGTCCCCTCCTTCCGTCAAAGTGTCACCTGCTGGGGAGGCAGGATTTGGCCCCGGGCGCAATGCCCCCCTGACCGGTCTCTCTCTCCTCAGGCGAGTGTGTCCCCGCCCAGCCGGAACTCAGCCTGCAGGTACGTGATTCCCTTGAGGGGGCCCTGGGCCCCAGCCCTAAATGCCGCCTCTCCCGGGCTTAGGATGAGGGACTGGCCCATTTTCTCTCTGCAGAGAGACCGGAGGAGCACCTGGGATGAGGAAGCAGGATCCGCCGACGACTCCCTCTCATTCATGGGGGGCAACAGGGGAGGTGAGCACCTCAGGGACCCCGGGAGGCTTCCAGCCCCTTTCCCCAGGTGACTCCCCGCAGCGGCCACAAGAAGGACCCTCATCGGCTCAGCCTTTCCAGCTGCTGCTGCCGGGTGGGGGGAGGACGGCACAGAGAAACCCATGGGCCCTCTTTCAGTCTCTGGCTGCTGGAGGACGCCCTGCTCTGGGTGGCCCTGGCTCTGGGGACGGCCCAGATTACGCCCCCGGGGGCTGCTCTTCCCTGCCCCTCCCCCCTCGCCAGCTGTCACCCCTCCCGCCCTGCAGATTTCTGCCTGCAGCCGCAGGATGCCGGGCCCTGCCTGGGGATGGAGGCCCGCTTCTCCTACAACACCACGTCCCAGAACTGCGAGAAGTTCTACTTCGGGGGCTGCCGGGGAAACCAGAACAACTTCCACTCGGAGCGCGACTGCCTGCAGACCTGCCGGACGGAGGGTGAGCCAGTGGCCGGCCCGGGCGGCCCCAGCCCTGCCCCCCACCGGCTGACCCTCCGCGGCAAACTCTCCTTTCCTCTCTGCCCCCAGCGGCCTGCCGGCTCCCCATTGTCCCCGGAGAATCCTGCAAGGCTAAATTTTGGGCCTTCGATGCCAGCCAGGGCAAATGCGTCACCTTCCAGGGCTGCGGAGGGAACGCCAACAAGTTCTACCTGGAGAAGGAGTGCCAAGAGTACTGCGGCGTCTTCCCCGGTGGTACGGTCCTCCCCTTGGCGGGTTCTGCATCCAGAGGGCGAACCTTTGGCAGCGAGACCCAAGAGTTCTCTGTTTGGGGATGTGATCGGGGGTCTCCCAGCAGAGAGAGAGAGAGAGAGAGAAATGGGGGAGGGGGCTGCTCTTTGAACAGGGTGCCATCTTCTATTTACACAAGAGCTCCTGCCAGATTTATCCTGCGGAAGGGTCTTTTTCATCAAGGCCCCTGATCCACACGAGCTGGGTCCTGCAAGCTGAGGAGCAAATCCTGCCAAGCCACCCGCTCGGCCGGGCTCTTGGTCCTGCTGGGCTGTGGGGGGGCCAGGGCCAGGGGCCAAGGGAGCCGGCTTCTCTCACAGTCCTGGAGAAAGTCTGGCTGGCTGACCATGGAGACCTTCTCCCTCTCCCTGGGACCAACCCGCCTCTTTTCTCCCCTGGCAGATGGGGAGGAATTCTTACGCCTGCCCACCACCCAGTGAGGTGCCCGAGGAGAGGAGGAGACTGGCGTGGTTTTCAGGCAAGCTTCCTGCCTATGCCAGGACCAATAAACGCAGCTGCTGGGACTGAAGCAAGCGCCTCCTTGCATTCTGTCGCCCCTTCCTCTTCTGGCTTCCTCTCCCAGCCACGTGATCCCCCGTTTTGGCTCCCCACTTTTCCTACCCCACCACTCCCTCATCATCCCCTCCCAGCCCGCCAAGGCCTCTCCTGTGCCCAGCCCAACCCATTTCGATCGATCTCTCGCCCGGGGGGGGGGGAGAGAGGGTGGGGTGGGGGGCTCCTGCCATCCTGGGCGGCTGTTTCCCCTTGGTACCAGCAGGGGGCACCAGGGGCCAGCCTTGTCTTCCCCAGGGCTTCCTCCAGGCTCTTGGAAGGCAGACTCGCTGGACTGGGCACACATTGGCACAGGAGACACCAAATGCCAAGGTGTGGTCGGTCTGCAGGGAAAAAAAATCTATTGGAGTGGTTGGGGAGGGTCTTTCGCCACACTGCCCCTCCCCACAAATGGTTGCTTTTTTCAGCATTTCACGGCTTGTTCCTCCTTGGACTTGGACGGCTCAGTCACGGCCACCACGTGTTTGGGCACCCGGGAAAAGCTTTCCCTGGAGCAGAAGAGGCTGCTCTCCCCACGGGGCATCGCTTCCTGGGGACCCACGACCCCGTCTCAGCCTGGGTCGAAGAGACGCTGGGGCTTTGCCCTGGTCCTGCCGCTGCTCCAGGCGGCCTCCCTGGGAGGCTGCGGGATGGGAACGCTCCCCCCAATCCCCCCAGCAGTCCGGCTTCCCCCTGCGCCATTTGGTCTCCTGCGCGAGCGAGAACAGCGCGAGCTCTCTCCAAGGCGCCTGGGGGAAGGGGCGCGGGGGCATCCCGGCCCCGGCCTGCGGCTGAGTCTTTGTCCCTTTGTCCCAAGGCTGGCTGGAGAAAGGCCCCCCCCCATGCAGAGTCCCTTAGAGGGGGTTGCAAGGGGGATGTGCTCACAGATGGCAGGGCCCCGGGCCGGGCGACTTGCTCCCCGCCAGGCCAACCTCACCCCAGCCCTTTCCCACCAACGCTGCTGCCTCAGCCCCCTCCCCAAAAGGGACAGCTCTGCGCTTTCCAGCCTCAAAAAGAAGAAAGCAACAGTTGTCTCCAGGCAGGGCAAGGATCTGGATGACCTGGATTTTCTGTGTGGCTGAGCAGGGTGAATGGAGCATTGAGAGACCCATGGCTGGCACCTCCGCCAGGGAGGGACCCCCCTCCTCTCATCCTCGCCCCTCGCCTTGCTTTTTCATTTCCTTCCTGGAAGGTGGCGGCAGGGGGAGACCATCCTGGGCTCCTGTGGGCAGGCGGGCGGGCAGGCAGGCAGGCAGGCAGGCAGGCAGGGAGGGAGGGAGGGGTGTCTGAATGGAGAAACCAGGAAGCGGGTCTCGGTGGGGCAGCCAAACTGGCCTCCTCCCCTCCCCACTTGCATTCCCAAGCAGGACTGATCTGGGGCAGACCCCCCCCCCCCCCGCAGTCTTCCTTGAAGGACTCCTGACCCTGGGGCTCTGGGCAAGGAAGCAGGTTGCCCGGGGGTGGCCTCACAGGGCATATGTCACTGGGGAGATCACTCCAGTGACAGTCATTCACCCCCCCCCCGTTTAATATGATGGGAGGGGCACCACAGCGTCTCCCAGTCGGATGGGAGGGAAGCACTGGGAAGGGGGAGGACGCA
Organism: Python bivittatus; assembly: GCF_059951505.1. Taxonomy (NCBI): domain Eukaryota; kingdom Metazoa; phylum Chordata; class Lepidosauria; order Squamata; family Pythonidae; genus Python; species Python bivittatus. Next base: position 437,467 of record NW_028277076.1, on the reverse strand, counting down.
CTCCCCAGCGTTAAGGTTGCTCACTGTCCTGCTTCTCACAGGTGTCTGATTGCCCCCCATCTGCTGACCAAGCTCTGAAATGCCAACCTGCCAGAGCGGCAATACAGAACACTTGGTCACCTAAACAGTTTATGCCTCCCTCTTCTCCTTCCCTGATAGACCGATATCCCAGTTCCCACCGGTTTCACTGGGGTGAAATTCCAGGGGCGCTGCCCTGCCTGGCACGGCCCCTGCTTGGCCGGGCTGAGACCACACGTGGGGCAAGGCTTGGGGACACTGCTGACCCCCATGGTCAGTTGTGCAGCCGGGTTCAAACCGGCTGCCCCAGAATCTGGCTGTGCCTCCCGGGACGGGTCCCAGGCTGCCCTTCCAATCCAGGGGCATGGAGACGGGCCTGTCTTGGATGGCCAGGTAGATCCTTTGCCCAAACCCTTCTACGACCCCCTCACCGCCCCTCGCCCCCCCAGGAGAAGCCTCCCTCCCTCCCTCCCTCCCTCCCTCCCTCCCGGATTTAATGCAAGGCTTTGAATAAGGGAACTCCTAGCTCCCTGTTTAATGGATTTGAATGTGAAAAGCTGGCAGGATTTGGCTGGTGGGAAGCCTCCTTTGTTCAAGCTGCTGCTCCTGGCATGGCTTCTGGAGCGCCCCCAGCCCCTTTCGGCAGGGCCTTCATTAGCATAGCAGCTGCTTGAGAGAGGGGACCAGGAGGAGGAGGAGGAGGGGCTGTCCTGGGAATGAATAGCTGAAAAAAGGCTGAAGGGGACAGTGGGGGTGCGTGGGGGGGGGAGGCTGAAAAGCATCGTCAATGCCGCTCTGAAAGGAACCAGAGGGGCTCCAGAGGGGCTCCGAGGGGTGCAGGGAACAGGCCCATCTCCAGGAAGAAAAGAGCCGAGGGGTGGAGGTGTGGCTGGGGAGGGGCAGGGGGAGGGGAACGCGGCCAAGGAGAGGTGACCCAGGAAGATGAGGCCTGAATGAGACCTCCTTTCTGCACAGGGGACGGGGCGGGGGCTGCCTTTTTCTCGCAGCCCCACCAGGACGAGGCTGTGGGAAAAGCCCCCAAACCGACGCTCACAAAAAGTAACGCCCGCCCTGCACGGAAGGTGGGCCGCTCTTATCACCCCTCCGGGCAGCGGCCAGCCCGGGCCGGGGCCAGAATAAGGAGTGGCCGAGAGGCTTTGGCGCTGGTTCTGCTCCCGGCTCACCTGGGGGCAGGTGGTCTTTGGCACCCGGAGGGGCGGGCTGCAGATGAGCCTTTGGGAGGCGAGCGTCAGCCGGATCCCCGTGTTTCCTGGGGGAGCCCAGCCTGCCAGGGCATAACTCGCACCGAAGCAGAACTCCTGTGTTTCTCCCTCATTCAGCCCCGAAACACAGCGCAAACCCCCCACTGAGCCATGCCTGAGTCCAGAGTTGAGGATTGTTGTCACAATTCGGTAAACCCCTCCTCCAAATACCGGGCCATCCTTTACCTAATGTAAAACCAGCCACTTCTTGTTTTTTTTTCAGTTATTCCTAAGCTGTTGATTGGAATAATTCAGCTCGATTTCTTGTCTGTTTTATTACCCTAATGACGCCTATTTCCAACCAAGGAACTGAAAAGTAGGCTCTCCAGCAACCAGACGCCCCCCATTGCTTCTAGCATGAAGACATCTGAACCTGACAGCCCCCCTTATGGGTGACAGACCTTTCTCCCCGTGCGTCAGTCACAACGGGAAACAAAGCCCGGCTCCCCTCTTGCTCTCCCCAGCCCAAGACCTAGAGGTGCCCTCATCCATCTGTTTTGGAGTCAGTCGCGCAAACAAAAACCGAGAGACAATTGCAGGAAACACTTGAGAAGTTCAAAATTCTTTCACGGGTTTCGGTCCCGGCGACAAGGGCCTACGCAAGGCAACTCGGGGACAATGAGATTCAGAAAAATAACATAAAATTAGAATAACAGGCTGGCACGGGCCTAGAGCAGCAAAACAAAAAAGGAACAGAAACAGCCCAAACCTCCTTTCAAAAGGAAAATAAAGATGATGCTTGGGAGCCACTGTTCTCCGTCCGTGGGTGGGGGAATCCTTCTCGCTGGGCGGCTGCGAGCGGCCGGCTGGGAGGGACGCCCCGGAGGGTGGGGAAGCCTCGCCTCGCCTCCCCTTCTCCCTCCCCCATGGAGAGCTGTGGCAGTAAGCCTGCCCCCGCTGGCCAGGCCACCATGGGTCCTGCCAACAGGCGTCCGCTGCCCAGCGGGCATCAACCCCAGGCCAAGGCAAGGCTTGCAGCCCAGCGTGAGGGGCCCGAGGGGCCCAAAGGTCAGGCCTCCGTGGTCCCGAGAGCCCCTTTGGCTGGGGACACGCAGCCACTCAGCCCTCTTGCGGAGAGGCCCTTTTCTGGATCGGCACAACTGCCTGGCACCTCAACCTCACTAAAGGGCTGTTCTGGCAACGCTCAGGCCGCAAATCTCTCACCGCCTGGCTCAGCCCCGCGTCGCAGCCCCCGTTAGCCTGGCAGGCTGTGCGAACCTGCCCAAAGGCTTTGCTCGGGTTCAGCGCCTCCTGAGAATCCAGCCTGGCCCACTGAGTAAATCAGTTCTGTGAATCAAAGTCACGCCTACCGTAGCTTGGGGGAGAAACACGAGCCCTGCCCAACCTGGGGCCCTCCAGTCGATGCTGGGGCTGCCCGTCCGGCCGGGTGGGGAGCCTGCGGTCCTCCGACTATTGCTGGGGTCCTGGGACCCTCTACTCGGGGGCCTTTGCACTCACTGTGAGCACTTAGCAAGGGAGAGAAACAATGGCAACTGATGCCTCCCATCGAAAGAGGTGGGGAGAGCAGGAGTACCACAGCTCTCACCCTGGGAGCCCAAAGCCATGCTAATGCTTCCAATCCCCCCACCTTCAGTCGTTTGCCCTATGCCGAAGCTGAACTGCTACTGGCCATGGAGGCTCTCCTTTGCAGAGCGCCCTTCCATTACAGTCCCAGACCTGCCAAAGTTGCTGCATTTCAACCCTGTTCCTTGGCAGCCTTCTGGGGCGCCCAACTCTCCAGGGCGGCTTCCCCTTGGTGAGGAGCATGGGAGCTGTAGTCCAAGACAACCAGAGCTCTCTCTCTTCCTCCCTCGCACCCGCCTCCTCATCTGTCTTGTTCCCCTCTCACTCCCTGCCCATCAGCAGCAGCTTCCTTGACAGCACAGCCTCTGGTCGGAAAAGAAAAACGAAGCACACACAAACATAGGAACATTTTTTTATATAAAAAGATCAGTGGAAAAATTACTTATAAATTTCTCACCCTGGGACTACACAATGCTATGAAACACTCAGGAACACGGCCCCCTGTACAGACTTGGCAGTTCTTTCATCCAGTTAAAAAGTGATCATACAGTGACCCACATAAAGCTTCAATATAAGCCTAAAAGTCTCCACAAATTAATTAACATAATTAAGAAAAGCATTTGCTGTCTAGAAGGGGGGAATACAAGACCATTGTCTAGCAAAAGGCTGCTCGCTGAAGTAACCAACGGATCGGCTTCTTCCAATGTCTGTTTTTTCACAAGGGTTAATGCATTTTCCCAAGAAAAACATTTAGACCTGAAGATTGCCAGATGTATCAGAGCAAAATAGGCGCATCTCAACACCCCCCCCTTTTTAAAAAAGGCAAAAGAGAGATTTCTCATTTTGGCACGAGGGGTCCAGCAGCACAAGTAGCCAAACAATATCATCCCTTTTATTTCTCAGTGCCGGGGGGGGGGGGCGGGGGGGCGGATAACGTCTGGCCACATTCGATAACTTTATGGGGTTGCATAGAAAACATCAGATTTGCTCCCTCCCGTATCAGCCCAAAGCATACTTACTAACAGTGCAAGTCCCACCAAACCTAGCAGGTCTTACTTTGGAGCAAGGATGCCAAGGGGTTCCTGTGGGGACAGTAAGGTAACCTTGACAATATTCTCTGCCTCACCCCGGATTCGCTCATTTGCTAACTAAGATCACGAGCCCCCTTCTCTCCCTCAAAGGCAGATATTCCTAACTCAGTTCACACAGCACGGAAAAACACCTCTTTGAAGGGGAGGATTCTCCAATTAGTTCTCTATGAAAGATTAAAAAAAGGGGGGGGGAGGATAAAAACCACACAACAGAACAAGCCTCACTGATATTTCATTTCACCCAAAAAAAGGTTTCACAGTCTCCAAAGGTATACTTTCCATATATAAAAATATAAATATGTGTTAACATCTTTACAAGGGTTCTCCTTTAGAAATTGGGCTTTCGACCAAGATCTTTTCCTAAAACTGAAATCTGATCTTGGATTTCTAAACACAAGCTACTTTTTCTTAATTAATAATTATGCCATAAATGTTATGACATTTTATTGTGGCAAATCTGTTTTAAGACAAAAAGAAATCATGTGCAACTCTAAAACACCCCCTCCCAAACTTGGAAAAAGGAACTGGTTCTCCCCCACCGAGAACCCTCAGACAGAAAGCCCAAGTCAGAAGGGGCTCCTGCAACTGCCCAGCGGCTCCCACCAGGGCCGGTAAAGCCCCAACCGACACAACCAGGAAGAGTGAGTGAGTGAGTGAGCGAGCGAGCGAGGAGGGGCTGCAGGGGCGAGGAACTGTGGAGATAGCAAAATAACTCAGTGCAGTGGGGGGAAATTATTGCAGAACGTCAGGAAGAACCATGCGTAATAGCCGCCCCTCCAAAAAACTGTATTTTCTGAACTACCAAAATAAACATCCCTTCAAACAAAACACCCAGATCACAAATATTTATGTTCACACACATCCTTGCACACGTACAAGATAAATACTTAAACGCGCACCCAAACACAGTGAAAAACTATATTTTAAAAGGTTTAATGGCTATTTGAGGGATGGGGAAGAAGAGACGCAGGTGATATGGCCGTGAAAAAGATTTCTCTGGCTCTCTCTAGTGCACACGAAAAGGGGGCAGAAGAGGCGGGTGATTTTCTCTACATTCATGGGGGGCTGCCTGGGTGCACCACACCAGGCAGAGAATTACGAGCAGCATCGAAGGCACACGTGCAGTCAGTTTCGGGACACGGGCGCCCTCTCTCCTTTCCAAAGCGGGCCGGGCAGCGAGCCCCGCGTTGAAATCGCCTCCTTCGAAATGTTCTTTATCAGTACAGTAGTTTGCTTCCCTCCATCAGCAGCAGGGGGCGCCCGCGGCCTTCCGAAGACGCTTCCTACAGCACCCCCCCTTCCCCTTTTAAAGAGGCCGGGCGAAATTCACCACCTTTTTACCAAAAAAAAAAAAAAAAGGTCCCCGCGGCCCCCCCCCCCGCGTTGGAGTTGATAAAAAGACTGCAAGAAGGGGAAGAGCGAGCGGGGAAGCGGAGGGGGCTGCGCCGGGGAGGGGCTATTTCGGTCTGGACACCAGACAAAAGCTACGAGCGCCCCGCCCGCCCGCCCGCCTTCGGGGCAGGAGCTGGAGGGGCCGCTCGACCCCTCCGCCGCGAAAGGCCCCCCGCGGGGACGGGGGCTGGCGGGGGGGCGCCCTGCAGCTGCCGGAGCCGGGGGACCCGGTCTGGTGCGCGGGGGGCGGCAGCCTGCGCTGGGCGGGCAGGTGATCGCCCCTAGGACGCGAAGAGCGGGAGCCAACACTGTGGAAGAACCGAGGTAGATGAGCGGCGGATCGGCGCCGGCGGGGACGGAGCGCGGCGGGTCCCCGCCTCGCCGCGCCGCCCTGGGCCGGCGCCCGCGCCTCCTCTGCCCGAGTGGGGGGCCGGCCGGCCGGCCAGCGGCGCGCGTCTCCTCTCCCGGGAAGCGGCGCAGAGCTCAGTCCTCCAGGCGGACTCGGGCGACGGACGCGCCGCTGCGCTCGGCTGCGGGCGGGACAGGAGAGGTCTCGGGCGCCGCGACGGAGGCTCCGGGCGCCTCTCGGGGCGCGCTCAGCCGCGGCCGCCGCCCCCCGCGCCGCCGCCCCCGCCGGCGGCCGAGTACTTGGCCTTGGTGATCAGGTAGAGGACGATGTCCTGGTGGCCCCCGAAGGCGGCGATGTGCAGCGCGCTCCAGCCGTCGCGGTTGGCCAGGCGGATGTCCGCGCCGAACTTGACCAGCAGCTTGACCAGCTCCAGGTTGCCGTCGATCACCGACTGGTGCAGCGCCGTCTGGCCCTCGGGGCCGAAGGAGTTCACGTTGAACTCGCAGCTGCTCATGTTCTGCAGCAGCGCGTGCAGCTCCGCCGTGTTGCCCTTGCGCACCGCCTCCTGGAAGACGCGCTGGCTGGGCGCCGCGCGGGGGGCCGACAGCTCCGCCTGGCTCATGGCTGCGCGCCCGGCTGGCGACGGGGCAGGCGCCGCGCCCGGCCCCGCATGGGCGAGGCGCGCGGGCCCCAGCGAGGCCGGGCCGCCTGGCTTGGCTCGGCGCGGCGCGGCACGGCGCAGCGCAGCGCCCGGCGCTCCTCCGTCCGCGCCGCGCCCGGGGACCGCTGCTGGCTCGCTGGCTGGCGGCTCGCTGGAGGGCGGGCGGGCGGGTGGGCTGGCTGCTACGGGCGCCGGGCGCGGCGGGTCGGCCGGGGACTGAGCGGGCCGTCGGCGGGGGCGCTTTTTAGGCGTCCCCTCGGCATTTGCATAACAATGGCCGGGCCCCGGCCCGCCCCACCCCCTCCGGAGCGGATTGGCCGCCGCGCGGCGGGGGAGGGGCCCGGCCGAGCCCCGCCTCCCCCGCGCACCGCCGGGGGGGCGGCGGCGGCGGCGGCACTTCCCCGGAGTCGGGCGAGCGCTGCCCTCGCGGGCCGCAGCCGGGCGACCGGGGCTCCTGGCGGCCCGGCCTCTCCGCTGCCCCGGTTCCCATTCCGGGGATGGCGCGTCTCTGCGGGGTCTTTGTCTGGGACGGCTCTCCCCCAGCCCGATGGATCCCGGACAAGGAGCCCAGGCATGAGCGACCGGATCGGGAGGAGGAGAAGGGCCGGCGAAGGTGCTGCTCCCCACGGCGTCTCCCGAGGGGGAGGGGGAGCTCTGCGCATCGGAGCGCAGGAGGAGGAATCTCATCCTGGTCGGATCCAGCACAACTGGGGGATCTGCTGGAGGGGAGGCACTGATGGACAGGAAGGTCCACCTGTCTTTTGGCTGTGGAGGTGCAAAACGGGGGGGGTGTCTTTCTTTCTTCAGAAGCTCCCCAAGCCCCTGGTTCCCACTTTCCCCTCATCAGGAAAAGACCCAACCCCCCCAGGAGAAAGTATGACACCCCCAACTCCTCACTAGGAGAAGCTAACAGGTGCTTGCTGATAGCCACCCCTCCCCCTCCTTTCAAGAACAGCTCCTGTGCTTTTAAAACAGGCTTGTGAGGCAGAAATTCAACAGGAGTGGCTACCGTCCCTTACTGCTGCTTTCTGCCCAGAAATGCTTCCCTGGCTGGATGTCTGCTTCTGCTGCTGCTGCTGCTATAGAAATGCAGAGTCCTTGCTGTAAAGAAATTGTGGGAAGTGAAGTGAAGGGGGCTAAATTTGGTCCAAGGGCTGAGGGCTCCCCACCCCTGCTCTCAGCAGCAATGGCTGATGACCATCCCTGAGCACCTGCCCCCTCGACCATCTGTAGCTGGGAACCTGCCAGGGCAGGCTTTCAGACCGCACAGGCATCTTGGTTTCATGGTGTCTCCCGGAGGCCCCCTCCTCACTTGAAGGAGCTACCTGGTCCCTCTGGAGGGCAACGCTGGAGGACTCTGTGGGGCGTCCACCGCACAAGTACCACAAATACAAATAAACCACAGCACATGCCTTGTTTAAAGAAACGACAAATAAACCAGCTTGTCTGGAAGACAACTCACCTGGTTGCCTCACCTTCAGAGCGCCCCAAAGACTCCTGGACGCCAAAGGATAACCTCTCCCTCCTCAGGCCGGCCTGCTCACCAGCAGAGGGGTCCAGGGTGTTCTGGAAGGCCAGGCAGGCACAAAGTCAAGAGTCTGGCCTAAATTCTAGGAGGAACAAATGGGGGCCTTGAGCGGAGCTGGCAATGCAACCTTGGATACCTCCCTGATTCAGACAACAGGTGGAGATGCCCACAAACCCAGTGGGAAGATCTCTCCAAGAAGGCTCCTCTTCCCTGCCTCCCCCGCGCCTTACAAAAGAAAACATGGCTTTGGTGAACATACTTTTCCAGGGCGGCTATTGGCAATTTTAGGCAGTGTCAGCCCCAGTGCCTCTACCTGTCTTGCCCTCCTCCATTCTCCGGGCCCTGTTCTGACCCACTGGCCAAAGGCCAGCCCTTCGTCCTGGGGGAAGGGGCAGAGGTGCGGTGCAGGAGGGCCAGCGGTCCAGGTTGGCGTGGAGCACCCGCTCCAGAAAAAGGCCGCCTGCTCTGCGGGGGCCTGCTCCCCAAAGGGAGGACTCGGTTTACATGGGGCAGGAGGCCTGGGCCCTTATCAGGAAGCAGATCTATTGAAGGGATGGCTGGGCAAACAAAAGACAGAAGCCACAGCCAAACCCACAAAGGAACTGCTGACTCAATCAATTTCAGGGGGAAAAGAGGAAGAAAACTGAAAGTAGAACAGGCGGCGGGGGGGGGGGGGGGGGCAACCAGAGCGTGAGAAAAAAACCAGGCACTGGCCGGCAAAGTGGAGTGGTGCAGTTTCCCAGCCCAAGGAGCTGCTTTAAACAAGAGGAGCGAAGGGCCTCCCTGCGACACCACTGCACAAGACCAAGATTTCTGTGTGGCTCAAAAGGTTGCCTGGCAGGCTCACCTCTGATACCAAAGCAGGGGATCGGTGGCAAGACACTTTTCTCTCGCACTTCCTGCCGGAGGGCTCGCTTGGCAGCCTCTCCCCTTCTGGGTCGACTTTCTCAGGCGTGTGCATGCGCTGTTGTGGGGGAAACGGAGAAGAGGAGGGGGTGCCCTGAGCACCTGGAGCCAAGGCAAGTTGTGCATCGAAGGAAAAAGTAAAATAAACAGCGAAGGGGAGGGCTACGGCTAGCAACCACAGAGCATTCTGAGATCACCATTCCCAGGGCAGGTGGGAATTCCCACAACGGTTCACTAGGGCTGGGGGTGCTGCACTGGGAAACAGCTGGCACCAGATCAGGGAAAGGCCACCAGCAGGACACAGGAGCCCCTGATCCATCAGGCAGGAGCTCCCTCTCCCTCTCCCTCCAGGAAATCTGCTGCTGGGCTGGTTCTCACAGCTCGATTTATCAGATCAGCTAAAGACCCAGGAGTGATCTCTGCAGGACATACAATTGTGAGGAAAATCCCATTCATCCGAAAACTTATTTTCTTCCCCTAGAAATGTATTTTCCTCACACACCGATGATTCTTATTTAGTTTTAGCCTTGGCTCTTTTTCTGCTGCTGTGTGTTCTGCAGAGCCAGCCTGCTGGTGCGCAAACCCTCCCAGCAGGTCCACAACCAGATTACCTCCGGTATGCGCAGATAAGATGAGCTTTTGTGCATTCTGCGCCTTGACTTCCCCAGAGGCTCCCCCATCTCTAGCCCCAAGCTGCCAACTTCCCTGCCAAACCGGTGGGGCGGCAAAGCCCCGGAATCATTCTTGCTCCTCTGCCGCTGAGAGGGAGGAGGGCGGCCCCTTGGCCAGTGTTGAGGGAAAGGCCAGGCGCTGAACCCGCGGGCTGCGTTCACACGCCACGCTCCCCCGAGCCCGGCGGCGGCAGCAGCGCGGACCCTCGCACCGGCTCCCGCAGCGCTCGGCTGGCTAGCGCTGTTGAGCCTCCGCACGCGAAGCGACCCGTGTATTGGCCGGGCCGGCAAACCGGGTTAATTCCAGCTCCGGCCTGTTGTGTGATCTCAGCCAGATCGGGAACTTGGCTCCTTTCTGTATTTTGGCCCCTCCTGACGGCATCAGTCTCGTTACTCGCAATCACTGTGCGAAAGCCTGGCCGTCCCCAGGCTTCGCAGGGGCCGGGGGCCGGAGAGGCGGCGCCCGCGGCCGGCTTGGCTGCCCGTCCTTCCACGTACGTGGGCGCAGAGTCCGGCGGCTGCCTTGGGCCCCTACGGGGGCGCGGGGAGGGGCCGGGGGGGCGGCCTTCCTTGCCCGGAGCTGCGGGGCCCGGGCGAGGGGGCGCTGCCACGTCTGGGCAGGGGGCGCGGGCCAGGGCGGGGGAAGCGGGGTCGCTGGCGGGGGCAGGGGGCCTCGAGGCGGCGCGGCCCAGCTCGGCGGCCCTCCTCCAAGACGGGGGCGGGGCCTGCCCGCAGGGGCGGGGCCGGCGCGGCCTCATTACCGTGAACCAGGGAGCGTGGGAAAGTCTTGCGCCTTTCTTCCCAGCCGCGGGGAGGGCGGGGCCGGAGGACGAGGGGCGGTGCGGGCGCGCGCACGCGGGTCTCGGGGGGGGAGATCGCGCCGCCGATTAGAGCGGGCTGCGCAGCGGCGTCTGCGTTATCGGCGGTATCTGCGCCAAGATCTATGCGAAGGAACGCAGTTTCGCTTATGCGCCGAGAGGAAGTCGTGTGCGAAGTGCGCGGCGGGCAAAGCCACCCCGGTGGCAGGTCTTGGGGGGAGAGGAGCGGCTGAGGAGCCGCGGGCAAAGGAAAGGGCCCCGTCAGTTGAAACGCTAGCACGAAAGGAAAGGACGCTGGGCCAAGGAAGCGGAGAACGGCCCCTCACGGGGACATTTATTTGGGGCGGGCAGCCAGGAAGGGCCCCAGAAGGACGGAGCGGTTCAAGAAAGATGCTCCTGGGAGACCCGGGCCGTGGCCCGCTCGGTCTCTGCCCCTCCACCCGGGCCTTCCCGTGGGGAGCGTGCGGGGGGGGCTCTGGAGGAAGGGGCTGGAAAGGCGTTCCGCCTTCTCCCTCTTCGCAGCTCATCGGTGGGTCGCTTTTTTCCCTACAGGTTTTATTCGCGTGCCCAGTGTGGCAGCTTTGGTCTATGGAGCTGCCCGGAATAGGTATCCGGAGAGCCAGGACACGTTTCCCCTTTCCTCCATCTGATGTATTAATTCAACCCTGGGCGACTCTCCAGTCAGGCCAGACGTGGGCAAAATGGGGGGCCGCGAGCGTGGCGCAAGGAATGCTGAAACTATAGCCACGGTAGACCCTGCGAGGCCCTCAGGCCCGATCAGAAAATGTTCACAAATGATAAAGCAATACAGAATTATTGCCTGTCTGGCTGCGCCTTTGATGTACAGAGAAAGGGAGAATTTATGGCTTGCTCCAAGCAGCCCAAGGCCAGTGCGCCACACCCCCGTGCCCTTTGATTCCTCCCTTTGGCTGGAGCAAAGCAAGTGCTTCTGGGGGTACAGCCGGGGACCGAATCCACAGGCCCGGAGGCTCTGGGAAGCCCTCCCTCTCCCTGCAGGGCTCCGTCCCGGAGGGCCTTCTGTCCTGCTCCGAACCTCTGACGGGCATGTTATTCTACGCACACACGTGAAGGGAAACGGCGGCTGCCCCAGGCGCGTTCGCACACGCGAGAGACCAGAGAGAGGGAAGGCGGTCCTCTTTGGGAATCCTCCTGAGCCGCTTTTGGGTGGTGTCCTCTGCAGACCGACCGAGGCGAGGAGGCCCAGTCGTTCTTCTGTCCCTACTCGTGCGTGCCACTGTCTTTTATGGGCCAAAGCCTGGAAGAGCCGACGTCCTCTGGGATCAGCCAGCCTCGTCTTGAGACGCTCGGAAACCACTTCCCCATGCTTTGGCCGCCTGCCTTGTGGGACAAGGATGAGGGAGGGAAATGAAACTTCCTTCCGGAATTACGGAGCTCCCGTGCCAAGAGAGCGAGCCAGGCCCCACGGTGCAGCCTCCCCACCGGCTGATGGGTCTTTTGCCTCCCCTCGGCGGTCCTTCTCATCAGGACTCCGGAGAAGACCTCTTTGTCTCCCGCAACGGCTGCTGCTCGCCGGGAGTTGCCTGCCCTTGTGGGCACCTGAGCGCCTTACTGGTTGCTCTTTGGGAAGGAAAGTCCGGTCTAAACAGAATATTCGGAATGTTCATCCTCAGCAGAGGCATCTTTAAAGATTTGATGCTTAAAAATAGAAATAGCCCTTTTTAATGCCAACAGTATTGTTCAGCTTCCTAAATGTGGTGGCTTGGCAGGCAGTGTGTGGTTGGAACGAGACTCAGTAACAAGCAGAGCACCTCTGATTCCCTCATTGCCCCGTAGGCGCTGCAGCTAAAAGTCTGAATGCGTAAAAGGCGTATAAAAATACTCCCACCATTTGTATGTTTCTGTCAACCCCAGTAACATTTACACCACAACCCAAACTCCTGTTGTTCAGATCTAAGTCCCAGACAGCTAAATGGGAAGTGCTGGTTTGGCACCGCTTGCCTAGCCCTGCAGACGTCTTTTGTGTCTGCCAGCAGCAGCATCTCCTGTGAAGACAAATGCCCCGGGGTCTGGGATCAGGCCCTCTCCAAGGGGCACGTGGGGCAGAGCACTGAGTCACCAGAGGAGCCAAAAATGAGTCTGTGAAAATGACCGCAGCTGAGAGGAAAGAGCAGCCAACGCGAAGGGCCAGGAGGAGCACGTAGCTGCTGTCCTCCACGCTGAAGGTCCAGATTTCTCAAAGCAGACCGAGCCAGCGCTTTGGGGAGATGGAAGGGCTGCTCTTGCGCTGAAAGGTCATCCCGTGGAATCTCCTGCCAGAAACTCAGAGCAAAGAAGAAGGGGCAGTGGGAAAGGGGGGGACTCACTGGCTGGGACACAAGGGAAACATTTCTTGCTTGCGCTCCTTATCTCCAGAGAAACAGCAGGACCTCTTCTGTGCTTTGAGGGGGGGAGACGTGCACACAGTTGGAGCAAAGGCTCTGAGCGGCACTGCGGAGAAGGGGGATGTGGAATCCCCCAGCCTGCAAAAGAACATTTGGTCCTGGAGTCTGGGGTGCAATTGCTCTGAAGCAGGAGATGCAAGAGGCCTGTTCGCCCAATGTGTGGAATGGATCGTGGAGGACTGGGGTGGTGGGATGTGCAAGCAGGAAACCGATCCCGCCAATTAAGCCCAAGGAGATCAGCTGCAGCCCCAAAAAACACTAGCTTTGGAGGGTTAAAGTTACTCTGAGCAGCTGTCAACAGACTGCTCTGCTTTTCATTTCTTTATTTACGGGTCTTCTGTGCCACCCCATTCACAAAAGACTCCGAGTGGGGGACACACCCAAGACAGCATTCGGATTTAAACAATACATATCGGAAATACACGTACCCCAGGCGCTGCTAACAATCGATTTTATGACAGAGGCCACAGCCCCTCCCCACAATCACATGGGGGGGCAAAAAAAGGGAAGACAGGTAGCGGGGTGATGGCCCCACCCTACCCGCAATGGCTCTGATCCTGATCATACCACGCCAATGTCAAGTTTCAAAGGGAAAACCTAATAAAAACAGGAAGTTGGAAGCCAAGCGACAGCCTCTCTGTGCTTCTGGCTGGCCGGGAAGATGAAGGACAATGGCTGGAAGGGGTCACAGAGCCATCCTGCTCAGGCCAGCTCCATTGACTCCCACCCAAACAGGCTTGTGGCTGAACCAAAACGCCGCCCCACGGGAGATCCCTGGTTCAGTGGCCGAGCCCTGGAAATCCTTTTGAAAATCCTCCTAAAGCGGGGTGGCCTGGCAACATCCCTGCCTACTGCGAGGGATGCTCTGAAAGGCCCTGGGGTCCTCCCTCATTCCTGAGCATGTACAGAGTCCAAGGGACTGTTTGGCGGCAGCCTACCGGCCCCAGCCCAGCCCCGGTTCAGCTCTCTTCTGGCAGGTCCAGCACCTCCTTAAACTGGGAGACCACGTGGCCGAAGTGGGACCCTTCCCAGAAAACTTTACCGCATTGGCTGCAGCAACAGAAGCAGTCCAGATCTTCCTTGGACAGTACCCCCATCGGCACGGCCTCAACTTTCAAACGGACACCGTTGGGCAGCATTGCAGGTTCGTCCCCTGGGCCTGCTGCTTCCAGCTGCTGCCAGCTTGGGCTGTAGGTAGGCTGCGGAGGGGTGAGGCTGAAGCTTTGGGGCTCCGTGGTGGTGGTGGGGCCAGGATCTCCCCAACAGCTCCCTGCAAAACAGAGAGCACACCTTAGCCTTCCCTGCTGTTTGCCACCAGGTCATCTCCTTAGCGGGGGCAACTGCTCCTCAAGACTCCTGGCCTACCCTGGAGAAGACCCGCTCTGCCACGCTGGCTCTCCTGAGAAAGGAGGAAAGGCTGAAGGTGGATCCCTGAACTCAGGCAGGCCCGTGGGCCACGGCAGGAGGGAAGCCCAGGAGAGGACATTGGGCTCTGGGGCAGAGATTTGGCCTCCTCCAGGTTTCAGTCATCTTCTCTCCCAGTGCAAAACATGCGGATTTACTGGAAAGCCCGTGCAGGAGGAAGCAGGCGAGGCCGCTTCAGAGATTTTGAATCCACAGCATGAATATGAAGATTTCTGCTGATGCCTTTTTATTGTGAAATCAACCCACTGCGGCGTGGGAGAGAACTCGTGCTGGTGACTCCGTCTCCCCCGCCAAGCGTTGCCCCCCCTCAAAGGGGGCTCCTCACCCCCCCCGTTCTGCTTCTCCAACTCCCTCCCTTCCCAAAGAAAACCCCCTTTGTCTCTCGGGAGACAGCAAGGAGGTGACCTTTTGGCAAGGGGGCCCTTGCTGGCATTCTGTGCACTGGCCCCGGGGTGGCCTTTTCCAAGGGAGGAGGGCTTTGAAAAGATCTCCTCGGAGGGGTGGGGGGCACGGGATGGACGGGGCTTTACAAGCTCCTCATTGACAAACGGCTACTTTGAGGTTACTTTGAAGTGCTTTTGTATTGGTGACCCTTTGAAGTGTCACTGGTAAGAAAGGCCAAATGGTCTGTTTTCTCCTTCCTGTGTAAAGTCACAACAACACTGCCCCCTCCAGATAGGAGTAATTTGCCCCCCTTCACATGTCATGGATGTAAAAAGCCGTTCGTGATTTCAGAAATGGTCGGAGCTTGTACCTCAAAGGGGGAGGGGGGCATTTAGTCCCATACCCAAACGTCTCAGCTTCCATCAACAAGAAGGCAAAGGGCTAGTCCTTCTGGCCGAGCCAGCCATCTTTCCAGCTGCCAGTTATAGAAAGGCCGCATCCTTTTACAGTGAGAGCTGGGTCCCCGCAGGATGCTGAGGGCAGGTGTGCCTTTGCCTGGGGAGAGGGAGGGAGGGAGGGGTGGTGGGCCATAAAAGTTGCCCAAGTTTTAAAAACACACCCTGGGAGCGTTCTTAGAGTCCAAAGGTCCCGGTGAGCGATGTGCCGATAAGAAGCCCTCAGGAGTTGGAGAAAACAAGGGCTGGGCAAGTCTGTTACTGGGCATCCTCCAAGAGACAAGGGGGTCACTATCCTCTGGGCGAAGCACCTGGCTGATTCAGAGCCTGCTGCTGCTGCTGCTGCAAAGGTGGCCTCTGGCTGGCTGACCAGGGCAGCGCTTTTTAAAATCCCCCCCCCCTCAAAATCCTGTTGCAAAGAAGAGGGAAGATACCTGCAGGCACGAGGGAGGTCTGCAGGCGTCCTGAGGGGGGAAAGCAGTAACCCTTCTGCTTCGGGGAAGGGGCAGAGCCTGTGGGTGCTGCTTCCAAGTTCAAATGGGGCCCTGGAGAGCCATGGCTCTCTGTTCCCTGCTCCCCAGGCTCCATCTGCCAGTTCTCCCCCAGCCCCTATTCTGGCAGGCAGGCAGGCAGGCTACCCAAAAGGCATGTTGGCTGGCCACTGTCTGCGCTTGCTGGCAGGAGAGAGAGGCTGGGATCATCCCCAGGTGGGGGCTTGAAGACTGATGCAATTTGCCCCAGGACCACAAGGCTGGCACTGCAGCCATAGGCGGATCTGTTGGGGCTTGCGAGAGGATCCTGGCCAAAACAGAGGAGAGAAAGATGATGCGCTGGGTCTCAGAAAGGGGCGGGAAACGATCCCACGGCCTGGGAAAAGCCTGTGCAGAGCCCCAGGTGAAAAATTCAAATGAGTAATTATGCCACAATTAATTGTCCTCTAATAGCATGCAAGCGCAGTTCAAATAAAAATAAAGAAGTGGGCACAGGAAAATGCAGGCCTGCGGTGGGTTCCAGGGAGAGCAGCAGCTCAGCCAAGCCAGGTTCAGCACGAACGCTTCCCAACGGCTTGGGGCAACTGCTCATTTTTCCCTCCATCCATCAATTCTCTGGGCGAATGGGGTTCCTCTAAAACCAGTGGGAATTTGGGAGCTCTTGCAGCACCGCTTCCTGAGCAGTGCTCTGTCTCGGCCATCTTGCTCCCTCCCACAAGGCAGTGGGGGCTTCCCCACCGGGAACCCTGCAGTAGCATAGCCAAACGCGCTCCGCCGAGTCCCCGAGCCAGCCTGGCCGGTGCATCTGGGGAAGACTGGGGGAGGCCCTGGCGCATCCGATTGCAAGGCCAGAAAATGCGGAGAGGTGCTCCAGAAGACAGGTCGGTAGCCATTTTGCTACAAATCAGTGCCAGACGGGTGGGCACGTGGGCCTGGCTGGAGCGGGGAGAAGGCTGGCTGTGGAGTTGAGAGAAGCGGGCAAGCGGGTGCCTCCGTCCTTCTGCTCTGACCCCACTTTGCGCCCACCGCTCTTCCCGGAAGCCGCAGAGGACAAGCAGGAGGGTGCTTCTTGTTCTGTTGTGGGAACGAGGCGAGAGAAGCCAGAAAGCAAAGGTTCTCTTGTTCTCAAGCCTTTTCTGGGAGAAACCTGTTCAGCCAGCTGGGTCAGTCACAGCGGCAGCAACGGGGAAGGAACAGAGGAAGGCTTCAGTAAATGGGGTGGCTTTCCCCCTCTGGCCGTCTCGGGTTCTTGGGGCGGAAAGGAGAAAAGGGAACCCCGCACCTTCCTGCCTGCCCCCAAAGCTGCTGCCTCCCACGCTTCCCTCTGGAGGCACCGGGGGACTGGCACAGGGCAACAATAGCCCACCACAGAGAAGCCGCTTAGGTGCATCATTAGGGCGGCTCAGTAATCCTACAATTCACTTTCAGGACAGCCAGAAAGGTGAAGTTCTCTCCTGCCTTCTACTTGGGTTTCTGAAGCGAACGGTCAAGGAACGGAGGCAGCAGATCAACTTCCCACAAGGGGCCTGACCAGGTCCAACATGGCCTTCCCCCTCGCTGGCTGCAGGGCTTCACCGAGGATGCCGTAACCCGCTCAGATGCCTATCCCGGCTTCCATGTGGGCTAGAATTGTTGCAACGGAAGTGAAGGGCGGACACGAGGCTCAGGGCCTCCCTCCATACCTACGTCCCCCACCCAGCAGCCACTCTGCTTCATCAGCTGCGCCATCCTCTCCTTCGAGACCTTCAGGTACCGGCTGCAGTTGCAAACCTGTTCGGAGAAAGAGACGAGGGAAGGGAGCTGTCATGAGCACCCACTCCCAGGGCACGGCAGGCAGTGGGAGCGGAAGCAGCCAGCGTTGCCCAAGGACCGTGTGGTACGAAGGGAGACAGTCCAGGAGCTGGCGGGGATCCCGGTTGGGTGGCTTTAGCCAAGCGAGGGCAGCCCTGAGCGACCATCTCTCCAGGCACGGAGAGTTCAAAAGCCAGGCCAGGCAGAGACCCGGCCACCAAAATGGCTCTCTGTAATCTACTTGATCCGCAGCTTTGCACGCGCACACGGGCACACACACACACAGAGCCTTTATTTCCCTTCGAGAAGGGAAGCTGAGCAGGCGCTGGGAAAGGAACCCCTTCTGTGCCCCGGGGGGAGCCAGGTCAAGACCCCGAAGGCAAGGCTAGCTTTGTGCCTGGGGGCAGCGCTGCCGCGGGGCCGCTCCCCTGCCTCTGGCCTCCTGGAGCCCCGGCAGGGAGGGTGCAGCTCCCATCCTGGATAGCTGCTCTGTGGCATCAGGCCTCAATCTCCCCAGGAATCTTTACTCACCTGCACGGCAATTCTTGTTGCCAAACATTGTTTTCTGGGAAGGGAAGGGAAGGGAAGGGAAGGGAAGGGAAGGGAAGGGAAGGGAAGGGAAGGGCAACCCTGAGAACGACTCTGACCATGGGAAGAGGCTGATTTACTCTCTTTGCTGAACCCATCCCACTTGGAATGCAGGAGGGAGCCTGCACCCAGGAGAGGTGGTGCAGCCAGAGCCGGGCCAGGATCCCTGGGAACGCTTCCCAGCGCATGTTGTAAGGATGACACAGCTTCTGCCATTCCGATGAGAAAATCTCTCAGGAGGCTGGGCTGACTGAAGGCGACACCTCGTCAACCCAAGGTGCACGCAGGTAAGCCGTTAGGCAGGCGTGGCCTGCGAAGGCCTGTCAATCGCAGCAGCTCATGCGGCTTGCATTGGAGGAGGCGGGCGCGCAGCAGCTTCCCTGCAGTCACGCATGCCCCTTGCCCAAGCTTGGGGGTGGGGAGGAGCCGGGGAAACCCCAGCAGCTTAGCAGTTTCCATGACAGACACCTAGGCCCCATCTTATCATTGCCACATCACCAGCCCCAGGCAGCTCCTGGGAACAGAGGACCCCGTGCAGCAGCAGCAGCCCATCTCCCAGAAGTGGGGCGCGGTGGGAGCTCCCTTCTGTGTTCTGGCTCTGGGAAAGCCAGCAGGATCTCAGCTGCTCCCTCTAAAGCAACTGTAGATCAGAACCGGCCCAAGCGACAGATCTGCAAAGGTCTGAAAACAGTTCCCTGGAGCCAGGACTCCAGTTCCCTGAATCTGAAAGCAAGGCAAGGCTGTGAACGTGGGCAAGGAAAGGGGCTGCACGCAAGTCAGAGTGCCCGTCCCCCAATTCCAGTTCTAGGAAACCTGACTGAAATCTACCAGCAAGAAACCTTCTGACAACTCAGGTCAGGACCTGAGACTTCATTTCTGTTTTCAGAGCAAGCTGCCATCCCCGAGAAATCTGCGTCTCCGCCCAAGGACCACGAGCCCCTAAATGGGACTGCTGAGCAAAACTGGGACCCCGGGGCTGAAACGGGCTGCCCCCTCCTCCCCTCTCCTCATCCTGGCCTGGCCTGGCCTGGCCTGGCAGGAGTGGCCGTGGGAACCCGGGCCCGCTGCGACTCCTGAGCCTCTGACAGGCTGCTCCAGGAGGGTGGCAGCCAAGTTCCGCTTCTCAGGAGGCCACGAGAGCCTGTCTGGGGTTTGGCAGTGACTCAGGCTGAGCTGGCAAGGTTTGCCCGAGTGTGGGAACTGCAGCGGAGCGCTTCCTCCTCCCTGAGGGCGTGCTCACCTGAGTGAGGGCACCAGC
The DNA here is from genome assembly GCF_059951505.1 of Python bivittatus. NCBI lineage: Eukaryota > Metazoa > Chordata > Lepidosauria > Squamata > Pythonidae > Python > Python bivittatus. Next base: position 418,432 of record NW_028277076.1, on the reverse strand, counting down.
GCAGCGGGTAATTCTGAGCCTCTGTGTCTCAGAATGGGCCAGAAGTCTCCCTTCTCCAGGCGGCATCCGGGGATGCCAACAGAAACCCTCCAAGCACAGCATGGCAGTGCTCCTGGTTCTTTGTCCCCAGAATGTGGCCTTTAGCCTGGACATGGCTGTTCCTGTGGGGATGGTGACAAATAAATAGCTGGGGGAGGGGAGGGGAGGGGAGGGGGGGAGGCCACCAAGGACTTGCCTACACTTTCAACACGTTCTTGGGATGCTCTGCTGAGGGCGCGGGGTGTGGGAATTAGCCGTGTGGTCAGCAATGCTTGGCTATGTCTGGGCCACGACTGCCACGCACACATCCTCTCTGGTTCCTGGAGCAGAGGTACAGCTTTCTAAGGGCTTAAATGCTCCAATTTAATTTCAAAAGCAGAAACTAGATTTGGGTTGGTGGGCCAGGTCAGCTGTTCACTGCCAAGAGGCTCTTGTGGCAGCCACTGGACTTGCCTTCACGTTCAGCCCACGTGAAGAGGGCATCGTAGCAGCAACTTTCCAACCCGGCCTTCAACATGGCTCTGGAATTGTGTCCCAGCTGGAGTTTTCCTCCCAGGAGAAGAGACTCTGCAGATGCAGGTTTGGGTGTGAGAATATGCAAGGCATGAATCTGTTAAGATTCTATTCTGTGAATCAAACAACCCTGGTTTTTCAACAAATAAATAAATTAAGCCAAACCAATGACACCATAAAGCACTAATGAAGTTTAGCTGAGGAATGGAAAATTCCCGGGAAGTGCGGCATCCCTGGAAGACCCCCTGCTCTCATGATTCTGGGATCTCTGCCCCCTCCCAGGAGAGTCAACCAGCTCGCGGTCCTGCAAGTCCAAGCTGCCTGGCCTGTCGCCCCTTTTGCCCCCCAGCTGGGAGGTGGGCTTCCCTTGCAGAGGGTCCAAACTCAAGACCTCTGGCATGCTGAAGACCCCCAGAGGCACAGGCCCAACTTTCATCTCAGCTTGGAGAGTGGAAAAAGGCCCAAAGAACAGATCGCTTTGGTGCTTTCCTCCTCGCTTGTCCAAGGCCAGGGCAAGCAGACAGTTACACGGGGTGGAGAGGTCAGGGACCCAAACCCAGCATGGTCACTGGAGAGACGGCTTGGAGAGCAAAGGCGGGCCAGCCCCCAGTCCCATTTTTGTAAAAGAAGGGACGTAATAACATCGTCCTACCTCAATGACTATGAAAACATACACGCATGTGTACTAACAGCTCCACCACCAAACATTTAATTACATTCAGTGAGCTTGAAAGGCTGTGGGGTTAATATGGCTGCCGCTGTTTGACCCCAGCAGCATCTTTATTCAGGCAGGCTGCCTCTGAAAAAGGCTGATTGCTCTTCATGGACCTCTCTTCTTCCCTGTGTTTATGTTTTGCTCCTTCACTTGCTCTCCAGTTGTTGCCAGGATGAAAGGGAAGCCAGAAAGGGAATGGGGGATGCTTTTGGGACGGTGGATTGGGGAACAAACCCCTACAATTTAACAAACCAGCAACCAGTGTCTGCATCCTTCCCCCAACAGGAGCGAAGACCAGCCAAAGAGGCACGCTGGTCGCAGCTGGTCTTTCCCAAGACCGGGGGACCCATAGGGGCTGCAGCACAAGGTGGTTTGGGGCCAGGCTTCCAAGAGCAGAGATCAGCCAGCCTGCTCTGGAGGAGCCCAGCAGCCTTGCCGCCTCCTCCCCTGCTCCCGTTCGTGGATTAGTCACACATTTCTGGAAGACTTCTCATGCGCTTAGACATCAACGCGAGCCAAACGTTCACACCCTGGTGGCTGACTGCTGCATTTTCTAATCTCAGTTCTGATTCCCCAAACAAGCCCCCCAAATGGCACTTGCTCTCCTCGTTCCCCACGCCCTGCCCTGGCACAAGGGGTTGGGAAAACAAACCACAGAGGCGGCATTTCCTGAGCCCTGTCTCTGCAGCTGTGGGGCACTGCCAGGGGACCTGAGAAAGGGGCCAACTCATAAGGGTCGAGGGGAGCATGGGAGGGGGTGCCTGGCCCCCTCTGGCTCTTGAGTGGCCCTTCTTACCCTGCCCCCAACCCACTGCTCTGCCACCCAGACGGGCCCAAGGGAAGCTCCTGAGGGACACCTTTAGCACCCCCTGGAACAGCAGCCACACTTTCCGGGGGAACAGGGGGCCCTCTGCCCCGAGTGGACCCCAGCCTTTTTTTCATGCCCTCTTCCCTTCCCATCGAGAAACACAAGGTTAGGAGGGGGGACAGAGGTGCCCTTCTAGTGCTGTGTCCAATCGCCTGGGGAAGGGGAGACCGCACACAACAGGTGGTCCTCAGAAACAACGCCCTGCGTCAGCTTCTCTACCCCGCGAGACCACGCTCTAGGAAAGACGGGGGACTGGCAGCTGCCCGGGACCCCTTGCTTCCTTGGCTCCTGCATGCCCTCTGCAACGTGGGTGCACCAAAGGCCTACCTCACCTGGGTGCTGGGAAAGCAAAAGCCCCAAGGAGACCTGCCAGAGCTGGCACAAGAATCCAGAGATCTCCCAGGAAGCCACACCACTTTACCCAACTGTTCGGATAGAGCATTTAAAGTTCCCCTAGAATTAGGCTCGGTGGAGACCGCCGCCCTTTCCACAGCTCCTGGAGCAGGGCTTCCCCAGTGCCCAGAAAAGCCCCAGTGGGCTGAACAGGGACGGGGCGGCAGACCCCGCCAGAGCCCGTGAGTGCCATGTGCCCCCTCCAGGTGGGAGGGGGAAAGCACCCACAGCACCAGCAGCAGACCTCTACGTTCCCAGCCCAGCCACACCCAGGGTGCCCCACACCTGTCCCTGCCGGGCCTGGACCGGGCTCCCTCGCCAGTCGTGCCCACGCTTGCCGATCCGGAGGCTGCACTGCCAGCTGGATCTCCTGGGCCTCCGCTTCCCTGCTGCACACGGGGGTTGCATGTGGGCTGGTCAGGGACCAGACCCCCCTGCCCGGCAAAAGCAAAGGCTTCAGAGTCCAATTAATGCCTCCAAGAAGCCCCCTCCAGCACTCGGAGCAAGAAAGCAAGGCCCGTTCTTGCCACAGCCACCGAGCAGCCTGCATTCATAGACGGACTGCATCTGGTGGGGGGATCCTCCGACACCTCTGTGGCAAAGAGCCCTCTAAACCGATGGTCCCTGCTGTGCTGGTGGCCGTCCCTTCCATCAGCTGAGCCTGCTGCTGAAGGAGGACTTTCTTTGCCCCTCCTGCCAATTCTGCCCAGGCCCCTGCAAAGCCGAGGAGCAGGTGGGCTTCCAAGGGCCAGAGAGTGACCAGGGCGAGGACTGCTCGCGCCCTGTCCTCTCCCACCCACCGGAACGCGAGGAAGAAGGAGAAGCGGACGCAAGGACGCCCTTTAGAAAGCGTGAGAAAGGAAACACGAGCGAGGCCCAGAAGCAACGTAACTGATCTAGCGGAAACAATAGGCCCCAGAGAAGGAGAAAAACCGGTTTCTCGCACACAAGGTGGAACGAGCTGGGAGAAAAGAAAGGAAGAGAGCAAGCCGGAACGCAGGTCTCCGAAAACAACCGGAGAGTCAGGACACACGCAGGCCGGGGAGGGTCCTCCGGGCCGCTCTCGCCCCGGACCCGGAAGACTAACACGCCCATCGGCCACAATGTCAGCCCCCTGAGAAGCAACGAACCAACAAGGACAGCCGTGCTGCCAGGGCCACAATTAGAGCACAGCAGTCACCCGGACACGGGCTGGGGGATGCGTGTCTGTGCCAAGCTGGAAGGGCTGCTTGGGCTGTGGGATTCTGCCCTCCACAGTGTGAAACAGGCACCCCCCCTGGTCCTGCCAATCCTCCCCCCCTTGACTGTCAAGCCGGCGGCGGCTGGCTTTATTAACTGTTCTGGCAGCTGACCGTGTGGACCAACGGTCAGCCTCTGGTTGGGGCAGGCCACGGGAGCGTGCGGCTGTTGTGCCAGTAAATAGGTGGGAGCCAGCTCAGAGGGCGGGACGGACAAGCCAGCCGGCCCGGGAGAGGCTGGGACGGGAATGGGAGGCTAACGCGAGGGACCACATCTGGCCGCACACCTCGGGTCCCAGGCCCTTTTGGAAAGTCTGCCCCCCCCCGATGCTGGTCCCCTGAATACGGAGTCTCGCTTCTGGGGGTCAGGCGGGAATGCGACCGCCAGCTTCTGGAGGCTGGTTCAGTTCGGACCATCACCCCAAATTTATGGGCCCGTGTTCCCAGGGCCGCAGACCTCCCCAGCCCCGGTTCCCCCTGTGAACAGCCCATCCTCCTCGCAGCAGCCTCAATCGCTGCAGCGAGGCAAAGCTGTCCCCGGAGCGAAAAGCAGGTCCTGCTGGAAACACCGCCCCCTTCACTGGCGGGTGGCACAGCCCAGATGTTCCCAGCTGCTCTCGGACTAGGCTGTGCCTGCTGCAGACCATTTTTTCCCAAGGAAGGAGAAACGGAGGCCGGGTTGGGGCCGGTCCCGCAGACCCTCTGCCCTGAGCCCCTCTCCCAGGGAGACGATCCCTTCCCTCTTTACAGAAACGGCAGCGCCCCACCTGCACAGCAGCCCCAGGGACCTTTGCTCCTGGCTGCTGCCATCGGGGTGTGGCATGGTGTGGCGGCAGGGGGAAGACCCGGACTCGGCCAGGGAGACTTTGGGACAGGCCCTCCCTCTCAGCCTGGCCTACCTCTCCAGCGTGTTGTTCCCAGCAACGACTGGTGGAGAGTGTGCTATACTGGAGGGAAGGCGCGATACAAACATCACAAGGAAACAGACTCAACAGCATTTACGCTTGCACACCCCTCTTCTGCCCCAAAAGGAGGAGCCCCCCCTTGCAAGGCGATTTAAACCAACAGGGTACAACAGAAGTGTCTCCAGGCGCAAGGACCGATTGCACAGAGGTGCTCTGTCGGCACATCTCCCAGGCCATGCGAAACGTAGCCGTTCAGTAAAGGGCCAAAGAGGCGCCCTGCAGTTTTTACTACGCAGAGATCCGGGATCCTCTTTGAAGCCCCGCACAGGTGGCTTTGGGAGCTCTCTCTACACTGTGGCCGGACTCGGCTGATGGACCCCAGCAACCTTTGGGTGGCAATTTTCTCCAGCCGGTGCTCCGGATGAAGGCTTCGTGGAACTGGAAGGAGAAAGAGCACCTCCCTCCCCCGGAAAGGCCGTTTGGCCAGCAGGTCCGAGCACGTGTGAGCTGGGGTAGGAAGGGAAGGCTTCCCTCACCTCCGGGTCCCCAGCGTGTGAGAAGATCCCATCGTTGGGGAGAAACAGACGGCACGCACTTCCCCCCTTTTTTCACACCCATCGGCGACACAAACAAAGGCTGTGGGCCATTCCCAGCAGGGTTGGCGGGGCCAGAGGGCCAGACAGGCCTCGCGGGACTAAGACTTGGGGAAGCCCAAGAGCCTACTGAGAAGGGCAGGAAGGGCCACGCAGCCCCCACCGGGCTCCAGCCCCCGAGGGACGTCCCGGGGTCTTGCACACCAGCGCGATCCGGCCCGGTTGCTTCTGTGCGGCCCACACAGAGGCAGCTGAGGGAGCCCCTGTCCCCCCAACTCGGTTCCTCTAAGGGGAAATTCAGGCCAGCATGACGAGGCTCCCCAAGACTCATAAAGACGGGGCACTGCTCACTGGCTTAAGAAGAATAAAACTGCCTGTGCATTTGATTCTTTTTAAGCCAACGAGCCACGCCACGCCTTTGCGAGGAGGAGGAGAGGACCAGCCCTCGCTGACCTGCAGCACTTGCCTGGGGTGAAGGAAAGGAAAGGCAGCCTTTGCGCACCTGGTTCAGGCAGTTTCTTTTGCGAGCACCACAGAATCTAGAAAGGGATCCCCATCTTGACAGTCAGAGGGCAGCCCCTCCTCATCGCCCCACGATGACGCCATGGCACCCAGGCTACACCCTGAGCAGAGCCAGGAGCCTGGCTCCCCCCTCTGGTCCTGCGTTCACCCCTCTCAGGCAAAGGCTCAGGCTGGGGGCGAGGGAGAAGCTCGGCCCGCTCTGTAAACAAGAACACGCCAAGGCGGGTGTTTTCTTCTGCGACGGCAGGCCGCGTGGCCAAGCGCCCGCCCCAGAGGGGTACATCCTGGCTCTTCCTGGGAGACCCAGGAGGAGCCCCGCCTCGCCCTGTTTGGCCCACAAGAGCAGCTCCCTTCTTGCCCATTCCCAAATGGCTCCTGGCCCCGTGTTTTGGCTTTTCGGGAGGTGGCTCTAGTTTTGCTGCAGCCTCGAGCAAAAAGCAGTTTTAAAAGCAGAGGACGCCTCCGCTGGGACGCGAGTGTTTTACCCACTGCAGCTTCTGGACAACAGGTGCTGCGGGTTTCTGCCACAGTTTAACTAGGAAGGAGCAGTTCGCGCTAAAACTAAATCCCTAAAACTAAATCCCTAAAACTAAATCCCTAAAACTACATTAGGGATTGCCCCACAGCCTCCAGGATCGAGAAAGTATGACGGGCCAGAAGATGGGGGGACAGCCGCGGGGTACCTTTGCGACCCTTCAGGCAGAAACCGAGGGTGCCTTCCAGACGGGCAGCAGCATCAAGTGGGAAAAAAACTAGCAGAGTAGAAGAGTCCTTGGAGGAAGAAAATGGCCAAGGGTTATGAATCACCATAGAGCTACCTAGAGCCTCCAGGACCAAGAGGAGTCTACCGCAGAGAACCAGTTGCTGGAAGCAGCAACAGAAGGCCGTTGGCTTCTTGGTGGATTTCTCACTGGGGAGGGCAGCTGGGCCTTTGGCCAGCCTGGCACAGCTTTTGTGCTCTTGCGAGGACGGTTGGCAAAGCTGGGGAAAAGCCCTCGATCAGCAAGCAAAGAGAAGGCAACAGAGCAGAGCAGGGAGGTTCACAGCTCCACTGAAAGAGGGGTCCCTCCTGCTTCCTGAAGCACGGCCAGGCCTGGACACAAACTCAACAGTTTTGGCTTTTCCCCCTTGGGGGACTCCCACTCTTCTGGGAAGGAACCCCCCCAGGCCCCACGGAAAGCAGGCGAGGAGGCAGAAATGAATGGATTCGTCTTCAGAAGCCGGGGGGGGCGTAGACATTCAACACCCCCTTCTTCCAGGCTGCCCCTGCCGTGGGGAGAATCCAGCAAGGAAGGGGGCTGATTTCCTCCTTGTCGGCAGGAGCCCAAGCAGCCCCCGCTGCCTCCTCCACAGGAATGTCTGGCATCTGTTGCCCGGCCCAATCGAGGCCGAGATGGAAAGTCGAAAAAGCTCCTCTGGGGGCTGGACCGGGAGGCCGTGGGGCAGCCGTCGAAGGGGGCTGCTTGCTTCCCCCCAGAGACCCAGGGTGTGCCTCTTTCAAGAGAGGAAGAGAAAGCAAGGGGCAGATGACTTCGATGAGGGGGACCAACCTGGTGGCGCTGCCCGGGAAAGCCTGCCTGGGGCGCTCTCCCATTTTCCACTGCTGGGACCGCAGAGCTGAACCCAGAACAGAAGACGGGCTCCTTCACAGAAAGATGGGGAAGCAGCAGCTCGCTCCTCAGAGGTCCGGACCCCAGAGGAAAAGCTAGCGACCACTGAAGTTTCCCGAGGGCCCCAGATCCACAGCCCTTGCAACCGTCCCATAGTTCTGCTGCTCGTAATCCGGAGAAGGGCCGGGGGTCCATGGGGCGATCAGAAACCCCACAGAGGGAGGGAGGGAGGGAGCTGCCCCAGAGGCAGGGACAAAGCTTCAGCCTCCCCAGAGAGAAAAAGAGGCAGAGTGCTGGGGGACCCCCACCTCCCCTCCCCAAGTTAATCCCTTTAGGTTAAACTGACAGAGGACAAGGGCAACCAAGGGATTTGGCTGCCAATCCTGGGAAGGGGTCCAGGCGGTCCCAGGAGCACAGAGGTCGCTGGGGCCGAGGGGGCACAGGGCTTTGTGCTGGAAGACCCAGGGGAGAGAGGGAGGAAAGGCAAAGAGGGAGACCTTGTGGGGGTCGGGCACCTCCATTCTGCCTGAGCTCCTCTGCGCTGTGGCCCTTGCCCTGACCAAGCCCGACAGCTCCAGCTCCAGCTCCGGGGGGCAGAGCGCCTCCTCCCCACTGCTTCCTTCTCTGCTCTCTTGCCAGCAGGGTCTCCCCACAGCTGCTGCCTAGAAATGGGGCTCCCCTAAGCAGGCTTGCCCCTTTGCCTTCCTTTCCTGGCCTCGTTCTCCTCTCCTTCTTCTCCCCTTCCTTTAGCTCCCCTCGGCCAGGGACCTGACCCCACGCTTGATGACATGGGGGGCAAACCCTTTTATTCCTCAACTCCCCCCACCTTTTCTGCCTCGCCCGGGATGCAGGGCTGAGAAGAAGCAGGTTTGCGCGGTTATTGCAAGGAAGGACGGAGCGCCAAGGGGAGCAGCAGCGCAGGCCACCCGATTCCAGCAGCTGGATGGGATGGGAGGGCACTGCTCTGGCTGGCTCTCCAGCCGCTCCACTTGTTTCCTCGCCCTCTGGCCGTGTGCAGCCGAGCTGGAAGGATGCACCATGCCCGCCTGCAGGGGAGGGGGGCTTCCCTGACCGGGGAAGTGGGGGGAGAGGAAGAGCGCTGGGCCAGGCGGACATGCCTGCTTTCAAGCAGACGGCCCCCATGGGAGCCGAGTGTGAGAACCTGTCGACTTGCTAAGCAGTGTGGGAAAGTGGGGGGAAGGGCAGGCGGGCGGCTTTGAGTCCCAGCAAAAGCGGCAGGGAGGAAGGAGGAAGAGGAGGAGGAGGAGGAAAGTAAAAAACGGTCCTGCGAGAAGAGGCGGAGGAGTAGCTGCTGCGAGAACTGCCCACCAGCAGCAGTTCTGCAGCTCTGTTTACGGGGTGGGGGAGGCGGGACTGCCTCAGAAAGACGAAAAGCATTGCACGCTGCGGCTTTTGCTGTAAAGGGGGCAGAGGAGGACCTGAATGCCGGGGGGGCGGGGGAGGCCTCTTAGCAGGACAGCTCCTTGTCTCCCAGGCCAAGCCCGGACCCCGAGGGAGCCCCGTGTCCTCAGCAGCTTGTTCTGCCTGGCCCCTGCCTGGCCCCAGAGATGCTGCTGGGATTGAACCTGCATCCCCGCCATCCCCTGCGGGTGCCCTCCGTTGAACATCACCTCCCGTGGGGAGAGAAGGGAGTCCGAGGGGGAGTCGAGCCGGGTCTTCCAATGCCAGCGCCTCCCCAAGGATACTTCCGCTTCGCCACCCTGGGAAACAAGCCCACTGAGACGGAAGTGGGGTGGTGCCAGGGCAAGGTGTGTGGCGCAAGAGGCCGCGAGAGCCAAGTGAGGATGCCCAGAAGGCCCCCAGACAGGGCAGAGGAGGGATGGTGGAAACCTCCAGCAGGACTGGCGAACGGGACGGTGGCCCCGCAAAGCATCTCTGGCCCCATCTGAGCCACGAACCACGTATGCCAGCTGAGAATTATGCTCCCCCGGCAAAGATCCGCAGCTGAGTCACCCTGCCCTTTTTCCTTCCAACGCTTTAAACGTATGTTTGGGGGACATATGACGTTTTAGAAGAAATCCCGCTGTAAATGGCTAATTTAAAAGAGGAGGAGGAAGAGAAAAAAGAGGTCCTTGGACCTTCTGGCCTCTTAGCTTCCCTCTCTCAGCCAGCCCCCACCAGCTTCAGCTCCCTGGCCTCCCACCAGCCTTGGCGCCTCACCTGCCAAGACTCTGGCCTCGCCCTGCCTTCGGCACAGATGTCTGGGGACAGGGCATGACCTGAAATCCCAGGCAGAAACAGCTCTTTGGCGAAGGAAAAGACCTCCGCATTCAGCACAATCTAGTTAACTCAGAGTGAATGTTGTTTGTCCTGACCCCGCACCCCACACGCCCTCCTCAGGCCCCTCTGGGCCATACGAGCATCCTCGTCCTGCCCCGATCGTCCATCGCGCCCCCATAGCTACAAAGGCGGGGCCCATCGCCACTCCTGGTCTGGCGCAACGGCTTGGTTGCCCTTGTGGTCCCAAATCTGCTGTTGGGGAGGGGGCTTTGTCAGATGACCTCTGTGCAGGTGCTGGGCTTGAGAGGACGGTTTTTCTCACCGCTTCACCCGCACCGTTTAGAAAGCGTTGAGGAAGAAGAGAAATCTGATTTACTGAATCTGTCAGGTGCTTCCGGAAAGGCGCGGATCAAACCTAACCGGCCTTCAGCTGGTAGACGCGGACTGACGTCACTCTGGCTGTGAGAAAGGCGCTGGGAGAGGAAGTTCACGCCCGCCAATGGTTTAGGGCCTGACCGCTTTAGCGTGTCCCTTCCCCTCTGGAAAACACCAAATGCGCTCGCTCTCTTGCAATCCTGCTCCACAGGGCAGCTGCAGTTGCTGGCCCCCGGGCAGAAGGAAGAGAACTCGGCTGCTTCTCGAGTGTGGCATCCTCAGAGACGGTGGCAGCCTCTGTGGATTGGTGCCGAAAGGGCACAGGCCGTTTCAGGCTCCCATTCCCCTAAACGTCCAATACACCGTGGGGGTGCTTCCCAGCTGCCACAGACTAGGAGGGGCTGTTCACCAGATGCGCACCCTTGGCCCGTGTGGCCCAACGTGCACTCCTTGCCCACCCTTGCTTCCACCGAGCATGCCTGCTGCCACCCGCTTGCCATGGCCTCCAATCCTCGGTTAGAGAGGAGGGGAAGCTGCCTCTGCCAGATGCCTTGGTCTGGTCTGGCATTCGATACCTGGCAGAATCAGCTGCCCTCAAAGGAGGTTCCCCAGGGCGCCTCTGCGGGAGCACCGGCTTGGGAATCTCCAAGAAACGGAGGAGGAGGGAGGGCAAGCGTCGCCTACCCTGTGCGGCTGCTTATCACAAAGCCTACGGGAACCCTGTGAAGCAGGCTGCCCTCTCGAATGAACGTGTGCAAAGCGCCAAGGCAGGCGTGAGAAGTTTGGCCCTGGGATGCTCTGCTAGCGAGGCGTGGGAATCCCCCCTCCCCCCACATTGCAGGAGGCAACCTGAGGACACCTTCCCAGCCCTCCTGCTGCTCGAGGGCGGGCTCCTTGGGGGAAGGGCTTCGCGGGGGAATATATGCCCCCCCTCCAACCTCTTCCTGAGGCAAGTCAGGCCTGGCTTTGAAGAGGAGACTGGAAGTACAAGGGGTGTTTCTTTCTCCTCCACAGCCCTTCCAGTATCCCCACGTCCTCTCCTGCCACCCAGCGGGGGGGTGGGCGGGTGTCACAAAGAGGCCGGTGAGATCTTGCAAAGACTAAGGGGAAGCCTCCCATCTTCAGGCCGGGCACACCACAGGTGGCATTGAGGACCAGAGCAACCCGGGAGCAGAGAAATAGAACAAGGCGTGGCAAGAAGGGGGCTTGGGAAACGTCTCCCAGCGGGCCCTACCTCTCTCCCCCTCTGTCTAGAAGGGGGGCACTTTCTACCCTGCCCTGCCCTGCCCCCCCAGTGCATGAAGTAAAGCATGGCAAACAGCCAGACAGAAAGGTGGTGGCAAATGAAAGCACCACCAGTGAGAGCAAAAGGGACGACCCTTCTGTGCCAGTCTCACGCCAGGGTGGCTGAAGGACTCGATGCCAGGGCTGTGGCCCCCACCCCATCGCCCCCCCGCCCGCCTGGTTGCAGCAGAGGGAAGTTGGACAGTCGAATTCCCACCTGGGCAGGAGGCGGCCTTCCAGGCTCTGCTTCCAGGCTCTGCCGCCCGCCAGGAGATCCAGAAGCTGGCACCGATTCAGGCCAACGCTGGAGCGCAGGGTCGCAATCTACCTCCTAGAGGGAAGGACAGCCCTCCCCAGCGAGAGGAGAGGGAGGAGGCCCTGGCACCAGCCGGTTCTAGAAGCGGATCAACCACACCGTGGGCTGCTTCTGACATCCAAAAGCCCTGAAGGTCCCTCTACCCAACTATCAGTCAAGGGCTGCCTTTCCACCAAAAAAGTGGAAGCTCTGGGCAGCTGGGCCTTTGGCAGGGGGGATTTGGGGGTGGGCAAGGAGACACTGGGGTGTGTGGGAATCGTTGCCAGGGAAAACATTACTAGAAGCAGCTTGGAAAGAAATCCAGAAGCGGCACCACCCTCCTGAAAACCTCTGCTCGCTGCTCTGTCCCCAACGCTTTGTGCCTCTTCTGACCCAGCAATTATGAGTGTGGGAATGAAGTGTGGGGGGGGGGAGGCTGCTCTCTTCTTTGGGGCCTTGCTATCAGACAAAAGGCCTGGGAAGCCCAAGGGAGGGGGGTGGTCAGGCCTGGCCTTTTGAAAAGGGAGGGAGGGAGGCTGCTGGCTGGCTGCAGAGGGGAGGAAGCCTCCCCCCCACCCTGGGCTGTATTTGGCCCCAACATACAAAGCGAGGAAAACCAGGTTCAGAGACCAGACTTCGCCTCCACCCCGTGTGGCAGACCTCCCGCCTACCAGAGAGTTTATGCAGATTACATGCCTTCTCCCCCCAAGACGCGTGTCCGGGCGGGCAGCCCGCTTCACCCGCACAACGTGCTCCAGCCCCTCCCTGAACGCAAAGCCGCAACGAAGGCTCCCCCACCACCCATTCCTCCACGCTGAGCTAAACCCACGTTCCCCGGGCTGGCACGTCCGCCAACGGCTTTGCGGCACGACTCAGAAGCAGCGTTGCATCCACATTGGCCAAAGCCACAAAACAGATTCTCCCACCCAGTGAGCGACTAATTTTGGAAGGTGCAGAGCTGATCGGAACAAGTGAAAGCCCGGGGGGTGGGGGGGAGCCTTAAAAATAGCCATTCTGCTGTGCCAGTGTCACTGGTTCACGTTTCAATGTCTAGTTTCTTCTCTTTCACATATTGTCCCAGTCCCTTTGATTTGAAGTATTTTCCCATGCCGGATCAGGACTCCCAACGCCTCCTCTGGAGCAGCATTCCTGACGGATGATTGGGCTGGGTCCCGCCGGGGCTGTGCTGGCGGCTCCCACACCAGACCCCCCCTCACAGAGACGCACCTTCGAGGTGGAGGGTGCCTGCTGGGCTGCCAAGCCACCAAGCCCCTGCTTGGACCAGGGGTTCCCTGCCCGACTACAGCCCTGCCAACCAGCCTCCGGTCAATCTGCTGGGTCTGCATTCTTCCTCTCCCCACCCAAGCCAACCAATCAGGCCTTGTGCCGGGCACCAGCCTGTCCTGCGAAACCCTCTCGGCCTGTTGGGCTTGGCGCCACGTCCTTGCCCTCCTTCCCCAAGACAACCAAGCTCCAGGTAGGCCTCAAACAGCCACTGCGCACCGTGATGGGACGCACTTGGCGGGCAGGGTCCCCCCCAGGCCTCCACTGCACACGCCATGAACAGCAAGAATGCATAACCACCCCGCTGAGACAGACCTGCCCTGAATATGGAGGCCCCTTTCCTATTTACTGGGGCTCATGGAAGTATGGAGAGCTGGATCAGACCCCAGGCTCCTCCAAGGGTGCGCCTGGAAGCCCCCGAGGCACCCTCCCAGAGTGCCCTGCTCTCCTGTGACAAGAGCTAAACGGAGAAGCAGTTCTGTGAGAACATTTCGCAGAAGGCCGGGCTTCCGGATTTGAAGCAATTTTCCGTTCCTTTTATATCCTTCGGGCTGCACTGGAGCAGCTCTGGGGCCCTGGTTTTCCACGCACACCCTCCCTCCCGTCCCCCCTCTTGCTGAGGATGACTCCTGAACTCAAGTTCAAGGGGAGGAAGCTGGAAATAGCTGCCCTTTGCCTCCCAGCGTGGCTGGGAATGCACCAAGAGGATGCCGGGGCGTGCAGACGGTCTCTCTGCTTCAGACCCACCCTGGTCCTGGGTGGGGGGCTGCCGTCTGCCGCTGAAGGCGTATGCCCAGCCCAGCAGCCCCCATCTCCCTGCAGGGAAGGCCTCTCGAAAGCTGCACCCCAACGGGCAACCCCTGTTGGGAGCCAAAGCTTACAACCGAGACACCCAGAAGCTGTACCCGGCAGAGCTTCGGGACCAGCACCTCGGCTGTCGGGGCACCTTCGCCCTTCCCGGAGTGTCCTCCCCTTGTGACAAATAGACCTTTTCGGTTCAAGAAATGGAACCCGGGGCTTCTAGAAAGCTGCATTTTGCCCCCCGTGAGCTTTTTGCTACATTCCCTCTGAGCCCATCCCCTCTCCCCCGCCACCCAGGGAGGCTCCCTTGCAGCGAGCATGCTGGCTTCACCTTGTCTCCCTCCTCTCTAATGAGCTGCTTAACATCCCGATGGATGGAGATAAGCGCTGGTCCAGGGGCTCCAGCCCAGCCCAGCCCAGCCCAGCCCAGCCCAGCCCAGCCCAGCCCAGCCCAGCCCAGCCCAGCCCAGCCCAGCCCAGCCCAGCCCAGCCCAGCCCAGCCCAGCCCAGCCCAGCCCAGCGGAGGAGAAGCTGATGAGGAAGGACGCAACTGCGGCTCCTTCTGGGATCAGGGCCGAAGGGGCCGAGCCTCCCTGCTCCTGGGCTCAGACGGGAAGCCGCTCCAGCAGAGGACTCCTCCTTCCCCAGGTCCTACCGAGCGGGGCAGCCCGAGAATGCAAACCGGGACAGAGAAGATACCTGAGCGAACAGGTGGGGCGAGGGATGGAGAAAGGGAGGAGGAACGGGGGGTGGGGCATCAGCCTCAGACCGGGGCAGACCAAAGGAAGCCCTTCCCCGCTGCCTCTTGGGCCCATGAAGCTTCTTTCCAGAGCCCCGAGCCAGGGCTGCTGACCTGGGGGGCTGTGCCAAGAGAAGAGGCAAGACCTCAGAGCAGGGAGCCCCGAGGGAGCTGGGCAGGGGCTGCTTGCTGGAGCCTCTTCTGCCCTGACCGCAGTGGGGCAGGATGGGAGAGGAGGAAGGCCCAGCCAGGAAAGCAACCTTGGACTGAGGGAACCAAAGGATCCCAGTTCCAGTGCCTCCAGCAGGAGAGGGCCTGAACTGCCTGGAATTGCAGTCCATCCTCGGGGAAGAAGGGCACCCCCCACGCCCCAGGGAACTTTTGGCTCTTTGCAGCCCAGCTGGAGCCAAAGCAAGCCTCCTAAGGCCTCCTGGTCAGCTGCGGAAAGCTTTCCTCCCAGGGAGGTGGAGAAGCCCAAAAGGGACAGGAGTTCCCCTTGGAAGGGTTACAGAGATTTCCAGTCTCCTCCATTTCCTCCCCTGTGTTTACAGCCTGGATCTCCCCCCCACCCCCCCTTCAGTACCGTCCCTCTGTCAACCAGAGAGCCACGCCGCCCTATTCAGAGCTTTCCAGCATCGGCGCCCTGAGGAAGGGAGCATGGTTGACCGCCACAGGCCTGGCCTTGGACCCAAATCCAACTATCAGGGCCATAGCAGGCTGGGTGCCCTGCCTGGACACAGGCAGTCAGATGCCCTGAGGTGCTCCTAAGCAGGACTCAAAGGCAGCTGGTGCCCTGCTCCCTTTGGGTTGACACTCTCAGGTATGCTGCTCGCAGACGGGGAAGCCTTGCACAGCTGCCAGAGGCCACACCCAGATTTCTTCTGCCCAGGCCCTCTCTGAAGCCGTCTCAATGTGCCCCCGAAGTTCTCAGTCCTGGTCCTCAATTCCGTGCCCTGGTGGGGGAGCAGCAGACACAGCCCTGGCTATGTACCTCGGGCACCCAGAAGGGCCCAGCCTGCTGTGGGGGAAAGGAGCCCCACACGAGGGAGGGGAAGTCCTGGCCTGCTGGGGCGATGATGGATTCGGGAAGGCCTTTCTGCCTGGCAGGAAACAGCCACAGCATATCAAGAAAAGACGGTCCCCAGGCCGCCTCTGCTCGGAGCCCTGAGCTGGACATCCCACCACGCTGGCGGTCTACCGACGGGCCCTTCATCTCTACAATGGCCCTGAATTGGGAGGGGGGAAGCTCCGCCTTGGTTACTGGTGGGCATCCCAAGGCAGCTTCTGGGCTGGGATGGCATCACCCCCGGGCCATGGCTGAGCGGCCCTGCTCTCCCGAGGCCAGGCCCCATCCTCCAGGGAGCCCAACTCCTGAGGTTCCGAAAGGGCTACCGGGGCAGCAGGCGCACCGCTGTGCCAGCCGACAGTCCCAGGCCCCACCACAACGCCCTCTGGCTTTATTTCTTTATTTGCAGCTGGGGTTTTCCATTATCGCTGAGGGAGATTACGCTGTCATCAGTTGTGTGTGTGTGCTCAGGAAAACCTCTCCCCCCCTCGGCCTTTGCCAACAGCAAGCTAATCCTTCCAAGCCTAATACGTGAGATTTTATTAGGTCAGAAATAGACAAAAAGGTTAATCTGGCACACAGCGGCAGAGCCAGAGGCCAGCAGCAAGGACTGAGGACAGATTCCTGGTTGCAAGCAGCACCCCAGAGGGCAGAATGGTAGGCACAGGAGAGAGGCCAAAAGCGTTTCGGATTCCCAGCGAGGCCACCAAATGCCACTGATCCAAAGTGCTGTTTACCCCCCTCCTTGTTTTGAATGGAGCTCTCCTTTGCTCAAAGGAGGCCGGTTTCTAGCCTATGGCTTGAGCGCCAACCTGAAATACCACCAGTGTGGAGTGTCAGAGGCCGGTGCCACAGGAGGGGGACAGTCCTTTGCGCCCAGATGAGCGGCGGCTCGCGACAGATTCCCAGCCGACATGCCTCCCTTCCCCATCCTGCGGCACCTGCGCAGTGGTTGCTCACAGCGGCCCTGGCAGCAAAGCCTCCCTTTCAGATGTTGCTCCTGGAGAGGGGAAAGAGAAGAGCCGAGCCAGCCGTTTCTCCGCAACCAGTTTGGGAGAGGCGGCTGTGGAGCAGGCTGGGCAATTCCTAGCTTCCTGACCGCACCAGGCAGCCCCCCAGGGGCTCGGGGAGCCTTCTGACTTTCCCAGCAGCCTAGGCATCTAGCAGCTGAAGCCCCCCTGCCAAGCCCTGGCATGGGAGAGGAAGCCCAGCACGCCTGCAGTGCCTGGAGCGCGGGTCCTCCTGGTCTTGGGGACTGGATGCAACTGTACACCCAGGGTGAGGGTCAAGAACTGGTGCCCAGCCTCCTCTCTAATTTCTGAGATACCCACATATTTTTAGCAGCAACATAACAGCATTTTCCTGCTAGTGCAGGGTTATTTCCATGCCCCCCCCACAAGCTTTCTCTTATCACTGACAGCGTATTTTTAGCGTGAGAACTCTCCCTCACACAAACAGATCATGGAGCTGGGAAGGGCCCTGGAAACTCAGCACGTGCCCCATTCAGGGAAGAAGGTGCTTGGCATCGTGGCCCCGGAAACGGCCCTCAGTCGCAGAATGGCCAGTGAGCTCATCTTCCCAGTACCCGGAAGATTTGTCCCCACCACAGGTTTGAGCTGTTCAGAACGCTGCATGGACCCTAACCAGAGAGAATTGCTAGGTCAGGAAACAAGCATCCCCCCCCCCCCGGCAAGGACAGGCTAATGAACAGAGCGGACGGCACCAAGTGGGGGGGGGTACAGAGCTACATATACGTGTATGGAGGTCACTTCCAAGCTCCACGCAGGGGGCGGGGCAAGACCCTGCTTCAAAGCTGAGACGCGGCCAGTCCCGCAGACACCCAGAACTCGAGGGCCAGTGGCGTGTCTGGGGGAGGCACCAGCTGCTCGTCTGCCTGTCCAACCAGCTCGCTGCTTTGGCCCACTCCACAGGCCAGACTTTGCACGCCCAAAATCTCTGGCAGGCGCTTCGCAAGGGGAGGCAGGGAATCTCCTCTGCCCCAGTCAATCCAGGTTAGGGTTAGCACCACCAGCATGGCCTGGCGGGGAGGGTGCTCCCTAGGAACAGGGAGACCCAGTTCTAGTCCCCCCTCAGCACGGAGGCTTCCTCCTCACAGGGGGGCCAACTGTGAGGAAAGAGGCGGAAGGAGAACTGCGTTCGCCGCCACCACGGGCTCCTGAGTGAGAGGCGGGACGTAAGGCTAAGACGCAAAGAAGCCGGTGGCCGGCCAGCCCCCTTCCGATCTGCGCTGAGATGAGCCAGACTGCCTGACTTGCCGCCACCTTGGCCTGGCAGGTAAACAGAAGCTCCTGCCTCCTTCAACCCCACCGCCCACTGGAAAGCACCCGCCGACTCAGCCCCAGATGCAGCCGCCCACAACCCCGGCCGCTGAACAGGGAACCTGCAGCAGGGCCAGGAGGCGCCTCGCTGGCGGCTGGTGGAAAAGCCACCTTGGCCCGGGCGAGCCAGCCCAAGAACGCTGCCACCGCAGCCATTGGGAAGAGGGGCTTATCTCTTTGGGGACGCGAGCAGATGTGTGCCGTGGGGCCACGTTAGCACTGAAGGCTCCGGTTGTTCTGCTATCGTGAGAAATCTTCGCCCTCCAACAGCCCTCCTGGGAAATTGGCAAGAGAGGGAAAGCTCAGACTGTGAAAAATAAGGATTGCAAGGAATCTGGGGGAAATATGAACGGAGCTTTGGTTGGCCCGGAGACTCCCACTGGGTAGGGAAGGAGAGCCTCTCCATCGCCCTGGTGAATCGTAGTCAGCTTCCGAAAGCCCACCACCAGAAAGTCCAGCGGGGCTCGCGCCAAAGTGATTTATACCAGAACATCTGCTCGGGTCGCAGGTCAGCACCAGGACATTAAAATGGCTGCCGATGGCATCTGCCATGACAAAATTATTGCTGGGGCCACAATCCTCTGCATTTCAGCTTTTCACAACCGCCCCAAGTTTCTAGCTCTCAAGGGCCCCATCTGCAGATAATATGAAGCTCAGGTGCTACAATATGCATTCAGAGGCTGAGCGGGATCCCTACTTTTGTGAGGGATGTGGGGGGGGCAGT
Organism: Python bivittatus; assembly: GCF_059951505.1. NCBI lineage: Eukaryota > Metazoa > Chordata > Lepidosauria > Squamata > Pythonidae > Python > Python bivittatus. The sequence goes on along the minus strand of NW_028277076.1, from coordinate 399,888 downwards.
GAATTTTGAACTTTCAGCCCAGGTCCCCCTTGGCACCAGTCACGCACGTGGCACTGTAGTTCTGACCCAGAGATGCTTGTGGCTGCAGGCTTGCCAATCTCCCTTCAGGGAAGCACTGCCCCCCAGTCACACGAGAAGAGGGGGGAAGAGGGGGTGGCCTCCTCGCCAGCCTTCCCCAGCCCTCTCTGCCCTGCACACCTCCCCCTTTCTTTCCTCTCCAGGGAAGGAGAGCTCCAAGGGCCCCAGGACCACGGCTTTCCAAACCAGGTACCGCTGCTGGAAAAGGAGCCGCCAAGACCACCACAATTGGGGGGCAAGGCAAGACCCCTTCCACCTCGAAGTGCTCCTGCCAAAGGCCATGCTGCAAAGCCTGCACAGGCGCAAGGGACTGATTCTCGGGCGCGAGGTGCAAATGAGGTGTGGAAGCTGCAAAGCCGTGTGAGTGAGCGAGCGAGCGAGCGTGCGACCACTCGGGGAAAAGGCCCAGATAAACGCATCTCTCACAGCGCTCTGAGGAAAGGCTGCTCCCAAGACCTCCGGAGAAAAGGCGAAGCCCACCCCCACCCCGCGGAGACTCAGGCCCCACTCCCCCAGCGGCCCTCCGCCAAACCGCCCCCAGAGAAAGGGCGCCTCGCCACGGTGTTGCCAATCTCCTCCAAGGCTTCCAACTCAAACAAGCCCTTGTTTTGATCGGCAATTATTTGAGTCCGTGACCTCAGATAACCACAGGGGCCGAGGACCTGCCAACGGCACTTCTCAGCCCTGGGAACTCCGCGGGGCTGTTTCTCCCTGGGGGAGGGGAGCGGATGGGAAAGGCTTGCTAGGGGAGGCCGGGGGCAGCAGCCTTCCTCCTCCTCCTCCTCCTCCTCCTCAGCAACTCCAGCTCCGAGATCTGCTCCTCCAAACACGGAAGAACCCTAAGTGCCAAAGGCCGGGGAGGCCATCAGGATCCGCCACGCACCAAGCTTCACAAACGCTGCCCCCGCCATACCTGGTCCTTCTTCAAGAATGGTCGGGTAACAAAAGGGCGGCGGGGAGGCAGCGGCGGAGGCCGGCCGGACGCTCGCAGATAGGCCTGTCTATTCTGGAAGGAGCTCTGGCGCCCCTGGGGTCGACGATGCCCCTCAAAGCACAAAGGGCTGCTTTTCGAGGACCCTTCATTCCTAGTCAGACTGAAAGCATCCTTCCCTGATGCTACTGAGAAAAAACGAAGAGGCAGCTGCACCGTGACCCGGGTGCGAAGGAGACACACCCAGGCTGGCAACCCATGCGGAGAAGCAGCCAACAGAGTCCTCAAGGGTGGCAGCTTCTTTGCCTCCTGCCAGCAGTGCCCGACCTGCGTCCTGCACCAGGAGCGTGGACTTCTGCTGGGTCTCAGCAGCAGCAGCACGGAAACCCTTTGGGCAGCGGGGGACTTTCTTGCTCCACCTAATGAACATCTGGAAGTTGAGTCACACCAACTGGACTTCTTCTCTTTTTGGCAGAGACGTTTTGCTACTTGCTGCTTGGACAAGTAGCGAAACGTCTCTACCAAAAAGAAAGGAAGTCCAGTTGCCGTGACTCAACCTCCAGAGGATTCCACCTGGATGACTGAGCATCTTCATCAACATATCCACCTAATGAACTATGGGAATCAATCTCTGAGCGCTCGCCAGCTGAACTGGGGTGGTGTGAACCCAGCATCACCAAACATCGTTGCTCCATAACCCAAGGCTTGCCGGCTCGGGCTCCGGGTGCTGGGGAGGGAAGGAGGGAGTCCAAGTTGGCTCTGCCCGCGCCGGTCTCGTCTGCCTGGGAACTGCCTCCCTGGAAATTTCCCCAGCGCCACGGCTCTCCAACAGACCCCCCCGCGGAACAGGCGGCTTGGCAAAGCAGGCCAGCAAGAGGCCTGTGGGTTGTGCCAGAGTCTGGAGTGAGCGGGGAGCAGCTGTGGCAGCCAAGAATCCCAGGTGATTCATGCAAGGAGCTCCTGCCGTGCACCTGGAGCTTCACTGGCCCCAGCCCTCAGAAACCTTTGGCCCCAAACCACCTTTCGCACACGGCTCCACCCCAAGAGATGTCCCTGGGTTCTTCCCTCCCCACCCTATTTCTACTGCTAAGCTCCTGGGGGGAAGGTGCTTCTCAGCAGAGGCCTGGGAAGCAGCAACATTACACCCTTTGAGCAACTCTGAGCAAAGAGTCACTTCTACGTGAGATGGGCAACTATGTAAATATGATAAACAAGCAAGCAAGCAAACACCCGTCCTTCAAGGTCTGAAGTGCAGGACCCCACGGAGAATCACTGACCCAGGAGCTTGCGTCTCTGAGAGCAGGCTCGTTCTAAGTTCTATTTTTTGAACAGCAAGGTGGCCTTGAATACTCGCTCCATCCCAAAGGTGAGCCTTTCCCACGTACTCTGAGCACCCATGCCTTAGACTCCCCAACAATCTTAGACAGTCTCAGGTAAGGTAGGAAGTGAGCAAGGCAGACGGAAGCCAACCCCTGCAGCCAGACTGCCCAGGAAGCAATTCCGAGCACCTGCCCCAAAGGAAGGCCAGGCGAACCGCTGGGAACAGGGGTGCCCGCAGTGCTGTCCGCACGGCGGTTCTGGCAACACGGAGAGGCCGAGGGACTGAAGAGCCACCACCACCGGTTCGGAAGCCGCCAGACCCCAGGCTTTCTCAGGACAGCAGGGAAACTGGTCCAGGGGAAGAAGAGGTCCTCTGCTGCAATGCAGGGTTGCCTTCGGAGCAACTCAAGCCGCGTGTCCCAGTGACCCTCCTGTGCCCAGCGCTCCGGGGATGACTGGCCATGCGGGGGTCCTCCCCTCCCTAGGAGGCCCCTTCCGACAGCCTCCCAACAGCTACTTGGCAAAAGCCCTTTCCTCTTGCTATAGCCCACCCCCATCACACAGGCACCTCTGGCCTAATTCTCTCCCCCCGCCCCATATCACCTCCTGACTGGCCACCCCAGGTGAGGAGAGCCGGGTGTCTCTTCCCTGGAGCCCTGGGCAAGAGGAGGAAATGTATTTGGGCCTGCCCTCGCTCATCCAGACTAGGCGGTGAGGCTCCTTCAACACTGTCTGGGACTGCCAACAGGCTCCGAGGGGACAGCCTACAGCTTGTTAGCAAAAGCAGAATGGGGCGGGGGGGCTGTCATTCCTTCCTTGTTGTGACCTTCATGCTCTGCTGAATTTCTGAAGATACTGAGATCTTGGCAGGAAAATACACCGTCTGTGGGAACCAGGCAGCGCTCTGCAAGGTGGCTACCGCTGGCAAGATTTCGGCCAAGGGCCAGCCGGGCCTTCCCCCTTGTTCTTTTTTCCCCTTCCTTCAGGAGGCTCCTGGCTTGGAATGCAGAGGAAAATGCAGCAGAAATGCTGGGAATTCTACTGCTCTGGAAAGAGCAGCAGCAAGAAGCAGCGAAGCCTGCCTGAGTAAGCTCCTCAGCGTCCTGCTCGCGAGTACAGCTGCATTACTCCAGCTCCTGCAGAGCTCCGCCCCAGAGCTGCTTTCTGTGTGGAAACGGGGCTAAACGAGTCCTTGGTCCCCCATTTCCAGAGGCTGTTTCTCACTAAGCCCCAGATCCAAGAGGGATGGTCTGTCTGTGCTTATCCTTGCCTGGAAACAAGACGCCAACTCTTGGTTACATTCTGCAGGGTCTCTGTGTAGGATAAGGGGATGGCTGCTCCTCAAACTGCAGGGAGCCCCCAGCTGAAGAATGAGTTCTGGCCCCAAGGGCTGTCCTTAAGTTGAATTTGTACGTAAGCCGGAACAGTATGATTGTACGATACTGTACAAGGAGTAGCGTGTAATGAACTTGAACCACTGTGTATTTAACTCAAACCATTGTGTATTTATCTCAAATTTTGCTACAATAGGCTCTGTTCTTAACTAGGGGTCATCCGTACACTGGGAATTCTTAACCCGGGGACTACCTGTGTTGCCTCAGGCCAGCAGCTGGAAAAATGCTTTCAAGACCATTGTAAATAAAAATGGCAGAAGTGCCACACCCTGGCTTTGATCTCCTTGGGGGAAAGATGGAATATAAATGCAGCATTTGCACCGTACAGGATTCAAAAAGAGAATGTGCACGGGGAAGGAGAATCAAGCCTGTGTCGCCCATTCGCAGCAACACTGAGAGAAGCGAATGACTCACGCAGAGGTGCCGTAGACCCCCTGCCCTGCGCCTGCACTGAACGCTGCCCTCCTCTCCAAACCAAGAGGAAGAAACGGACTGGAAGGGGGCAGGGGCAGGGAGGCAGCAGTCAACTTTCTCTGCAAGCTCAGCAAGGTCTCAGAATTGTTCTTCTAGAATCCCCGCATTGCCAGAAAGGGGAAACTAGGGGCCCGGCTTTGCGAGGCAAAAAGGAAGTCACCCTGTGGCTTCTCCCCAAAGGAGGGACCCCCACCGGCAATTACGGAGAGAGGGTGCAGGACTCAGAGCAGGGAAGGGCTGCAAGGGCCCCCATCAAAATCCCAGCAGCTCTGCAGCACGATGAGAAACAAGATGTTTGCCTTCCTGGCCCACACAGAAGGAACGTTCACACCACCCAAAGGGCAAGACGCGCTTTCTTCCTGTGGCACTTATATCAGCAAATACCGGCTGGTATTAGTGGAGGTTTCCAGTTCATTTCTTCCCCCCATCACATCGCTCTTAGCTGGAGGAAGAGCAGCCCCAGGCGACTCTCCGCAGCCACAAGCCAGCGTGGCCAGAAGAGAAAGACTGCAGGCCGGGGAGTTCCACTTCCAGAGAGGAGACTCCCCTTTCCTCAGTCTTCGCCCCTCAAATAAAGCCCAGCCGAGACTGCCGGATACTCGGGCAAAGGGTGGTGGCCCCTCAAAGGACTGACTGTTGAGTCACATTTGCAGCAAGGCAAACACACCGCAGTGGATTTTACTCATGTACGCAGAGAGACGCAGCCCAGACTACTGTACGGTCTGCTTTTTCTATGTTAACGGTGCCCGAAACAGCTTCTGGATGTAAAACAGGCTATAATAAAGGCGCAGCAGCTTAACCGATGGCCCCTTCCCTGCCCACCAAAGTCGCTCCTTTGCACTCCAGCCCTCCTTCTGCAGGGCTGAGCTTCCCTCCTCCAAGCGGAAGACCTGGGGTGCGACCCAGAAGGAGCACCCCAAAGAGCAGCTCTGTCACACCTCGCCCTCTTCAGCCAGCGGCTACCTGCTCCCGAAGTGGGCAGGCTCTTGCCTGGCTGCTGACTGCTCAGCCTCCCTCCCCACCAGGACAAGAAGGACTGGTTTTGGGGGGAGGGCAGACTAAGACCCCTGCGAAAGCTGCAAGAGGCCAAAAGACCCGGGGGGTAGGGCAGGGAGGGCCCAGCCGTCTTACCTGGCAGCGGCTGAAAACATCGGCCAAGGCCACCCGGACGTTGAAGTGCCTCAAGACTTGGAGGGCTTGCTCCCTGGCCTTCTCCGAGCAGTTCACTGAGAAACACTGACCTTCGCCCACCTGGGACCGCAGCTGTGGAAGAGCAAGAAAGGGGTCTGGTAGAGGGAATGTTTAAAGGGGCCTGGAGATCACCTGGGGAAGCCGCCGCTGGGACTGGGAAGAGCTGGTGAGGGAGAGAAACTGAAGGGGCAGCCAGGAAGCTCCCCGGTGAAATTCCAGCCTAGTCATGAAAGGAAGAGACAGCCACCAGCTTCCACATCTTGGTACCACAGGGGCTAAGTGGAGGCTATTTTCCAGTTGTTGGGGGGTGGAAGCAGAGGAATATTTTTAAAGGTCCAGAAACAAGACCAGCAGCTCAAGAACCCACAGTCTTCTTCAGAGAGCTCACACCAGATGTCCGCTACACACTCACCGACTGAAATGGAAGGCCGGAGGTCAAAATCACTCGATTTTCTTTCCTGGCAATCTGGAAAGGGATCAATAAATGCTGGATTTACTTTGGGCACAAACTAACAGCAGCTTGCTTGCAACTGGAGGCATCTAAGGCGCAGGGCCATCCCTTCCCTGGCTGATGCAGGGAGAGAAAGCAAAACAAAAGCTGTTGGGCATTTGTTTTAACTAGCAAATGCCCAACCGCATGCTGGACTGAATAGATCTGGAGCAAGTCTGGTACCGGGCCACGACTCCCGCCACATTTGCTTAAAGCTCCCTTGATGCCATTATTTTATTTATTTATTTAGCGTATGGCATCTCATACATGGACTTATATTAAATGCTAACGTTTAGTCTAAGTTAAAAGCATTTTAGAATGTAAACATTAAAAAGATCTAAATTCAATTGATGCCATTTTATCTTCAGAGCAAATCTGTGCAGAAGGCACGCCTGAGTGCCTGGCCCAGGGTAAGAGAGGGCTTTGTGGCAGCTTTCCGCTGCTCTCAGAACAAGCTTCGCTAACCAATCAGGCCCTCAGTGCTCTGTCCTCTGCGGCCTTTTATTTTATTTTTCCCTGATTTAGGGAAGGTGGGCAACCATTCATTTCTAGGTTGGGGCCACAACCACAGCAACCCTCTCCGTGCTACTCCGCCCTCCACCTGCGAAATCCCAGAGTCAGCCAAAGCCATGGGGGGGGGGCAGAAGCCAACCTGCCCCACCAGCCTGGAGCCCCACCTGAGGCTGAGTTGGCAGCTCTTTTCCGAGGGCTTTTTGATCCACATGCCAGAGCTCATCAGCCCCAATTTTTCTTATTAAGCCAAAGAAAAGGGCTGGGGAGATGGGGGGCCGGGGGTGCTGGGAGGAGAAAGGGAAGGAAGGGGCTCGGTATCTTTGATTAGCCAAGCGTGGATCAAAGCCACTGCCTGCACAGTAACACTCAGAAGGCCAACCGCCCGGTCTCCACGGAGACAAGACACCCTTTCTGAGGACGGAGAAGGTTGTGGGACGGCCAGGCTTGAGCTGAGCTTGTCTCTGGGTTCAGCCACACGGCCTCCGATCTGCAGGTGATGCTCCCCTCTCCCACACGCCTCCACGCGGCTGGAAACCTGGCACCCCCTTGGGCAGCCGAGGAGCTTCCTGGGAACTGAACCTGGGGCTTCTGCAGCAGCTCAAAGTGTAGGGCCAGACTGCCCGGCCAGCCCTAAGATAGGGCCCACACCGCCTGCCTTGGGACGCGTGCCCCTTTCGGAGGTACACGCAGAGCGCCCATCCTCCAAAGCCAGAAAGGGAAGACCGGGGCTGCCGCAGCCTGGACCCCTCTCTCTTCCCGGCCCAAAGGCCACCGACCTCGGCGGCCCTCCAATGCTCATCGTCATTCCCCAGGATCTGCACGTCCAGCCCAAGGCAGCGCAGGTATCGCCCCAGGCCCTGCAGCATGTTGTCACAGACCACGCGGAAGTCCTGCGCCAAGACGGTGGCCGAAGAGCTGGGGGCATCTTCCAGGATGGATGCTGGAATCTGCAGGGGAAAATGGGCCCCTGGGTGATCCAGCCCCATTTTGCTGGAGGGGGGCTTGGTGCTAAAGCCCCTTTGTAATGCTGGGTCCCCAAGACAGAAGGATGCTGAGTCCCAGGAGGAGGGAAGGGAGCCCAAAGCAGTGCTGGCTGAGGCTGAGGCTGAGGGGCGACAAGGCCAACGCTGGCCCACGGATCCAACGTGGAGCTCTTGCAGAGGCTTGCCCAGCAGAGGTCCCCTCTTCTTCCTGGCTCATGGCCCCATTCCCACAAACCTCCTTGCGAGAGGGTGGTGCTTCCTGCTCCCTCAGTTGCTTCCTTGTTTTCGCCTTGGGATCTGCTTTCCTCATCATCGTCATCATATCAGAACTCAGACCAAAGACGGCTGGATCCTTCAACAATTTTGCATGTACCTCGAGCAAGCAGTAGGCATCAGACGCTGCAGAGAGGCACAACCATTGTTGTTGCTATAAAGCCCGACTTAGTGTTCAAAGCTGCTCGCGTGTATCTTCTCTAGAAACCTCATGACAGCCCTGTAAGGTAGGGCAGTATCAGAGAAGCTGAGGCAGAAACAGTGCCTGCCAGTGACCACGCAGAAGGCTCCCGGGAGAGAAAAGGTGGGATTGCTTCTGCAGCCCAGGTCTTGAGGTTCCCCCTCCTGCCACTGCACCCGCCCCCCAGCAGAAAGGCCTGGCTTCTCAGCTCGAAGGAGGGCAAGGGAGCCAGACCTGCATAGAGGATTTGCGTCTCCCGAAGGGGCCTCCTCTCCCAGTTGGAAAGCCGCTCTGTCTTATTGAGGGGTCTGCCAAGGACCTCCTGGACCAGCAGGCTGAGCCCTTTCTCGGGCAGCCTGGTCCCCCAGGCCTTGCCCTTTGCCTGCCAAGGGCCCGGTGGCTGGCAGCTCTTCTTGGAGCGGTTGGGCAACTGGAGGAGGAAGGAAGGAAGGAAGGTGAGGTGGGGTAGCGTCCAGGTGTCTCCCTCACACTGGATTTGGGTTGTCTTGAGTCTGGGGAACCTGCATTTCCAGGTTCGGAGAAGCTGAAAAATGGAAGTTCCCAAAGAACATCACGCCACAGCAGCGTGCCTCTGCATAGCATTGGTGAGAAGGCCGGTATTGCGCAGACACACCGCAGCGGACTCAGACGGGGCTTGATCTGCACAGCCCTGGGCCCAGCTGGAGGGTTCTTTCCTCCTGGGAACAAAGCAGAGATTGCCTCCACGAGCCAGAAGTCCCAGTTTCTCTCCTTACCTTTTGGTGTACCAGCTGGAGGTCCAGAAGTCCACAGAGCTGCGGGTTGGCATCTCTGAAAGCGCCACAGGTTGCCATGAGGTTACGCAGATCTCCTGACATCCCATAGCCTGCAGAGAGGAAGCAAAGCCAAGCGGTGGCTGGTCATCCCTGTCCCGGGCTGGTTTGCCTCAGAACTCGGCTGCTGCAGAACCTGAAGGTAAAACTCAGTCCGGAAATCCTCTCTCCTACTATTAAGAAAGTGGAGGAAGCATACATAATACAGGATTTCGGTTCAACGGCAGATGTATACTTAGCAATTATGACCATTATCACAAAAATCTACTCAAGATCTACTAAACTGCAGAGAGAAAGTGCTTAACAGCAGCAGATTCAAAGCGACACGTTAAAGACAGATCTAAACCAGGAGGCCTAGTGGACTTCTTCAGAAAAGCAGATTTCAGCTATAAAGTTACAGCAACTTTTTATTCTGTGTTTTAAAAAATTCAGCTTCGCTTGAGCCTGTTTGCTAGCCTCCCTGGGACAGTAGCTGGGGCGGGGGTGGGGGGGAATGCTGGCCCTGCCTGTCCACCAAACAGGGCCTTTTCTTAGCCCCTCTGTCTCCAGCGCCGACTCTCCTCTGTTTCGAAGGGTTCCTCCTTTCTCTGAGCTCTTGCTGATGCAACCCTGGCCACATTGAAGTGCCCTCAGCAGGAGGGGCCCCTAAACATGAAGGGCCACTTGCCTAGTTTCACAATGGCTGGGTCAGCCAGGAGAGCCTGGAAGAAGCTGGAGAAGGTGGCCTGCGCCTCCTGTCCTCCCTGCTGGAGCAGCTGCAACATGTCCAAGAGGAACACGTGGCCCCAAGTCGCCAGCTGAACAATTGAGACCTGCGGCTTCCCTCCAATGGCACTGAACGACGGGCGCCACTCCATGTCGATCCCAACGACCTGGCCAGGCTGTGGACAAAGGGTGGCGGGTTATCTTGGAGCCCAGGACGCTGCTCCAGAGGCAGCAGAAGACCCAATCCCACTGCAGCCTGACTCCCCTTGGTGGGATCTGTGGAAGGGGCCCCAGGGGCCCCACAGAGTACCTGAAAGAAACGGTTGGCACAAAGAGTCTTTGGCCAGAAGTCAGCAATAATACCCAGAGGGGACTATCAGGGAAGGGTATCCTTCACCACCATTAACTGACTCAGTGAAAGCAGGGAAACATCCAGGGGACCTTCTAAGCCAGAAAGAAAACCCAGCCCCTAGAGGAGGGACGCAAGGAAGAGGCCAGGGAATTCCCCACCTGGAGCACACGCTCCTTGCACGCCATCACCTCTTCCCAAGTTGATAAGAAAAGGATGTCTTCCCTGGGCACAGGGAGCTGATAGCAGCACTCCTTCTGGCTGTCCCAAGAGTCACTCGGGGTCTGCTCTGAGGCATCTTCCCTGGGGGGCAGGAGGGGGACTTGTTTTAGAAAACAGAAGGCAGGAAGACACTCCCTCCAGTTATAAATATGTCCCAGAGCAAAGACAGCAGGAGAAATTGTGTGCAGCAACTAACAACATTATGAAGAGGCACAGGATCCACACGGACCTCGCAGGTTGGGGATACATATGGGGCACCAAAAATTGTTTTTCTTCAGTCTTAGGATGTGATAGAACACAGCACACTACTTCAAACTGTATGTCAAGAAGCCATTTCTGAAAACACCCTGCTCTTTTGAAACAATGTCCCTGTGAGTAGAAAAATAATTAGCAGGCTAGAATTTTACTTGCAAGTTTGCTTGTGAACTTGGGGAGCATTCCCACTTGGTGCCCCCATCTGAAGATGGAAGCGTTACACCCTTTGTGTTGCACTTCATGATTTTATCATCTTTCTTGCAGAAAAAGCCTCTTAGGATACCATCAGACCCACCTGGACTTTTCTGACTCTCCCCTTGTTCCAGGTCTAGGAGACATGGAAAGACACACCCCAGGCAGAGGACTCTGAATCGAGACAGCATTCAGAAGGGTCCCTGCCGGAGGGCCGGAAGCTCTGTCCCAACTGTGTCTCTCCAGCCATTCAAATGGTGGAAAACCAAGGCAGGCCGAGGGAGAATCCTCTCCTTTCCTCCGTTCTCAACACACACGTTTCTGGCAGGATTGTTCCCATATGGCCGCAGCCGCTGGTCTATTACTTGAAAGAATATTTGCTAGCCTTGCATGGAGGGAGCGTGTGACTGATTCTATAGGCCATGGGGAAGGACAACTATTCATTCGCACTGGGGCTGTGCTCTGCACGCACGAGGCCGAGCTGCCCCAACTGCTGCCTGCCTGCCCGCTCTCTCACTACCTCTCCAGGATGGTCAGCTCCTCCATCTTGCCCGCCAGGCCAATGGGTGAGCTGTCCCCAGGGAGGCTGTAGCGCTGAGCCCACAGGGCAGCAACCCCCAGACCAGCGTAACGGACCAGGAGCTCCACCAGCTGTTCCTGCAGCCACCGATTGTCCTGGACGATGCCCTGGAAAGCAGAGAGAGAGAGAGGGATGTCCGTGGGCCGGGAGGCAGCCGAGCCCACCCGCTTTGGGCGTTGCAGCCCCCTCCCGAGTATTTTGGAGTCAAACTATACGGTGCACAGAAGGGATCTGGAGCTCTCCCGGGTGCAGCGATCACGCTAGTGCCTGCAAGGAGCGGGAAGGAAGGGGCAGGCCCAGGGGCCTGGGTGGCCACGGCCCGTCCTCTGAGCCAGAGCCACCCCTAAGGGGCGCGGGGGGCCTGTGGATCCCCACCCCAGCCATGGGGGAAACGAGGGTCAGTAGCTTCTCCAGCAACACGCTGCCTTTAGACCTGCCTGTTGTTAGTTCTGCTTTTTTTTTTTTTACAGCAAACGGTGTGTTTTTTTATTGTATTTATTCTTCTAAAACAGTTAGGTCATGGTTTTATTTAAGCCTGCCCCCCTGCCCTCCAGGAAACCCCTTTGGGAGGAAGAGCTACATGGAAACATCATCATCATCATCATCATCATTATCCTCATCATCCCTGAAAGGAGGGCATCTCCTTCCCTTTCTCCTTTCTGTGTGGGATTTTCAAGAGGCTGGCAAGTCTGAAATCGGAGCTTTCTGCATCTGCATTTCCCACCGTTCCAGTTTTGCTTTATGGGTTCGGCACCAGAGGCAAAACACCGGCTGGGCTGCATTCCTCTCTCAAGCTAAAGGGAACGTGTGGGAACCTTGCCTTGTTCCCTCCGGAGCTGCTGAGGCAGCAAGAGCCGAAGGATCTTGTGCAACTCCCTGGAAGGAGCCAGCAGCGCCTCCTCCTCCTCCTCCTCCTCCTCCTCCTCCTCCTCCGAGCAAGCTGAGGGCTGGAGGGGAGCAGAGGGGAACTGCCTTCCAGTCCAACACGCCAAGCGACCTTGGGGCAGGTGACCTTGCGGGCCCCTGGAGAAGATGAAGCTGGGGGAGAAAGCCACCCCAAGCAGGAAGTGCAGGATAAGGAAGTAGCTAATGCACAGGAATTACTTTGAGGGCCTAAAAAGTGAAAATGAAAGGCAGCCCCTCGCAAGATGCGGTCACTGGCCAGGAATGATAAGAAAAGGCCACCCCACTGAGACCAAAAGCGTGGCTGAGCGGATCTCCAGGCCCACCGCTGGCAAACGCAGCGGCTTCGCTTTGCCTCCCGCCCGGGGTGGCTGCCTGGCCACGCCGGCCAGGTTCTTCCGGCCATGTCCACCTTTCTCTGCGTGGCATTGCCGCGTGGCAGGGATTCCCCCTGCATAGAGCCTTTTTGTTTTGCCCAGCGATGCCACGGCTCCGGCCTGGTCCCGCTTCCTCCTCCGGGGCTGTTGGGGGGCAGAGCCCGCAAGCACTTGGCCACTGTTTTCTTCCCCCGAGGCCCTCGGTGGTTGATTCCCACTCCAGCAGGAGGGCCACACCTTCAGGTGGCTCAAGGCATCTCAGGAATGAGGCCTGGCAGCTCCGCAGTCACATTCCACCGAGCAGGCCGCATCTGCACCCGCGGAAGACGCGGAAGATGGGAGAGGCGGCCACGGGGCGCTGCCTGACTTGGATTCACCCCATCCGCACGCTCAGGCGGGGGACGTCCCCCACTCCTCAGTTGAGGTCTATGGTGGAAGGCTCACAGCGACAGCCTGCTGCTGTGGACCAGATATGGGGATTGAGCCGAAGGAAGGGGGTTCGTCAGCCGCTTCCACATTTCCCCATTAACCGAAGCAACCGCAGAGATACAGAAAACGAGGCCAGGGCGGAAGACCAAGTGCAGTCTTCTCCCTGCTGCGGCAGCTGGACACATGCTGGGGGTCCTTCTGGGAGGACGGGCAAGGGGAAGGAATATGCCCTCCAAAGTCCAGCTCCATCCCCCTAGAGCTACAGATAAGCTAAAGGCTCTGCTCTCGCATTCGATAAACCCTGTTTCGCAAAACACGGCGGAGACAGCTCCTTGTGCTTATTTGAGGCGTCCACCTGGCTGCAGGGCAAAGCAGTGCACAGTATGTTTGCAAGATCTTTAACAAATGGAAGGACTGTCAGAGACATTTTCTCCCTCTTTTTAATCTCCCTCAATGCATTAAATTCCCCGGCGCTTTCTGTTGTGGAGACGGGATGCTTGAGAGGGCAGACTGAATGCACTCAGAAATTCATACCTGGCAATCCAACTAGGATTCCCCTAAATCCATAATTACAACATTCCAGAGACAGAAGCATTCTTTAAAGTCAGGAAGAGTTTCTCATTTCCTTCCAATTTGGTATGGTTTACGCTCTCCAAGGTAACCTTTTTAAGTCTACGCTCACATTGCCACTTTGGAGCAAACAAACTCCAGGGACAATTTCTGGCTTTGCTGCCCCAAGTTGGCAAATGCACCTCAAAATGTAACTGAGGCTAACGCAGGCAGTCTCATCAACGAAAAAGAAACCTAGTAGCCATTATCAATGTGGAGAGATGCGTAATGGGTTTCAGCTGAAATCTTTGCAACGATTAAGTGTTAAGATCTGAATGACTAGGAAAAAAACCAAATATATTTTGCATTAGTAAACAAAAGCAAAAACAAAAACAAAAACAAAAACAAAAAGGAACGCATTCAGCAGGAAAAAAACATTCAACTATCCTCGGATGCAGAATCTACATCCTCAGGATGCAGACATTTCATCCTCTTTAGCACAGAGGACACAAACTAGATCCACTCACTGCACTAATCAAAGTTGGTTTCAACTATCCTCTGTAGAGCAAGATATAACAACAATCAGCCATAAGCCGTAACTGGCAGACCACAATAAATGGTTTGTATACAGCCCTAAACCCAAACCAAGCCAGCCACATTATGGCTTGTGGACAGCATCAAGGCAGCCACAGAGACCTGACCGGCTGGAAGCAAAATCACACTGACCTGGACGTGATCAGCCCAGTTTTCTTGCGTCATGGTTTTCTGCAAGAGACGTTGCAAAACAACTCTGTGAAGATGCTGGAACCTCCACGGCCTTGTGACACCCTCCCCGTTCCCACCACGTACCTCAACAAATCTCTTGTGGAGCAGGTATTTCAAAGTGCCCAGGTATCGCTGGTTGAGAATATTGGGACAAAGTGCTATAGCAGCAGGGGGGGAGAGGAAAAAGGACGGGTCAGTGGAAGCAGAGGAAGGGACCGGGGGGTTCTGCAGGGTTCATTCTGCCACCTGCCCAGGCCCTGCAGCCTCCTTCACCCCCGCCGTGAGCGGAAGCTGCGGACGTGGGGTGCTGTAGTCCCAACAGATCTGGAGGGACCAGCACAGGGAAGGCTGAGTTACTCGACTCCCCCTTGACTTTTTTAACACCATAAGTGATTCCAAGCAACAAACAAGCAGGGGAGAGAGAGAGAGAGAGAGAGAGCACTTCGCCCAGACAGATGCAGGAGGGAAGAGGCCACATTTTGGGCAGCTCTCTCCTACCCTCTGCTGTTGGCACGCAGCTCATCTCTCAGAGCAACCCACCGCCACCTGCAAGGCTTCTCCGTGTTGGCTCTTTCAGGCACGTTTGGTGCTTGTAATCCCCAGGCAGCCAGCGCGCCCTCTGATGTGTGGACTTCAGTCCCCAATTTCTCGGCAACAGCCATGCTGACGGGCGGGCACCCAGGCTGAGAAAGGCTGTGCTGAGGTCTTGCAAATCAGAGGGGGGCGATTCAAACAACCACCAACCCTTGTACTCATCTCTTATTTTATCAGCACGGAATAATCCTGCTTGAGCATGAAGTGTGTGCATTTAAAGGAAGCAGGTCACTGTGTGTCCTGGAATTCTGTAAAAGTGCTGAGGAAGTAGAAGGAACACAGGTGGCAGCACTGGGCACGGGCAATCGTGAAAGGCTGGAGCTGTTTTCTAAAGCCAATTTCTAGCTCCGATTTTTTAAAAAAGATATACTTGAAAGTGTATTTGAAGGAAGGAGCGTGTATGTGGCAATCCATCCAACCAATGAAAAATACCGTTTGTTTCCCAGGCCAGGAGGACATGCAGGGTCGGGGCCGTGCATTATCTCTGGGCAGGGCGGTTGTCTCTGGGCAGAAACTGGGATTCTCATGCTGAAACCGCTCTGACTCCCTTGTCCCTTCAGACTGCCCGGCCCAGTGTGCGCACGCGCTCTCTCTCCCTCTCGCTCATGCACACACCCACAGAGAAACCTCTTCCATCAGGGAGAACACTCAGCCCAAAGCCATCCCCTTTCACCCACAGAGATGCTGTCTGTACAGCTCTCTTGCCCTTCAGTTGGCCGTGCTACTTTGCTCCCGCTTTGCAACGCTGCCCTACAGAATTCCCAGCAGGCTCTGGGCTGAGAATGAAGGGTGCGCAAGGTGCTGTGGGGTCCCTTGAAACCCATTTACGTCAACAGAAATGACCCTGAGCAACCCCAGACCCACCCAGCTCCCAGTCCCCCGGGGCTAGGGCTTCCCACCCGCAGAACATCCCTGACGTGCCCACCTGGGTCCAGGTTGTACTTGTCCAGGAAACGGAAGGCCATTTTATGCATTGTCCTGCAGTTAATCTTTTCTGGCCACGTGCCAGGCAGGGGTTGATACTGTCTGAAAAGAAGCCAAAAAAACGCGAATGGAGGTTTCAGCTGGCTGCGGGAGAGTGGGTTTCCTGGGGGAAAGAAGTCCTCCCTGAGTGACCCCCCGGCAGCCCCCTCACCTTGCAAGGTCTTTGACCTGGAAGCCTGGCACAGACCACGAGTCGAGGAGCTGCAAGAGGCTCCGCTGCAGCTCAGGGCTGTCTCCCACGTAAGCCGTTACGAGTTCCATTCTGTTCTGAAGCAGCAACGGAACGCACATCTAGGGCACAGAAGGGGGAAGGCACGGTGGCACACCTCACTCCCTGAAGTCTTAAAAGGTTGTATGAATAAGCCCCACAAGAGCTACCCGACCAGGCCAAACCACCCTGAATTTTCTCCGTCCCTGCAGATGGATGGCTAGCATTTCAGGGAGAAGCAGGAAGAGAGGTAAATGACCCCCAGGAAATCTGCATTTTGCATGGAATTTACCTTCTCAAACTCCAGGTCTGGTTGTAGTTTCAGTTTTATACTTAAAGTGGCAGCCTAGGAAGCAAGGAAGGGTGGGGAAAGGACTGTTAAAGAGGCAGTCAGTGAGACTTGGCAGAAAGTGTTTGTGGATGTGCATTCACACGGGCTAGGCCGCCAGGCCGCTCCCTGGGGTTACAAAATGCTCTCTCTGGGTCCCTCCAGCAATTCAGGTGCAGAAAGAGGCCCCCATGCTCCCTCTCAACATACGCTCATTCCGGAAGGGACACATCTCCCAGCAAGTGACTGTTGCCACAAAGAGCATTGTGGGAACACTGCTGCTAACCTGCATCTCCCAAGAGAGATGAAGCTGAGAAAATGCAGAATAATTTATTCTGCTCCCCAGCTAACTGGGAAGGGCGGGGGGAGGGGGAATAGGACATGGGGAAATGAGCGCCAGCATAACTCCGACCCACCTCTGGCCAGCAAAGATGAACACTGACTGCCCCACAGGCAGGGCTGGAAAGGTTACAGCAGGGCCTAGCTGTCTTTCGGCAACATCTGGGAGGCCAGGAGCTCCTCAGCCGTGGGCAGGGCCTACAGGTCTCCTTCCTTTTAACCTTCCAAACAGCTTGGAAACCCTAAAACTATTCGGAGACTCCTTTTAAAGAGTAAATAAACCAATATCCAGTGAAGGGACTGCTGAGATGTCAGATGCGGGTCACTCTGCCAGCTCCCTCTACCCCAGAGCAGTCCCCCCAACAATTTGGAGACCCCCTTGAGACAAGAAGCGAGGCCCAATTGCCTCAGGTTCATTTTCAGTCAGTTAGGGACACCCCTCCACATGCCCGAACAAGGGGCAGGACAAGGGAAGTAAAACGCGTAAGGCCAAAGAACAGAGACAGGAAAAACAGCCCAACTGTGAGAGAGAGCGATCAGGGTCAGAGAAGGTGGGAATGAAATGGAGCGTCCTCAGGTGGGCCACGGTGGGCTGCCCAGCTGGCACCCTGGAGCAACGTGGCACTGCAGATTTGATTTACTCCAGCAGAAGAGAATCTCTGCAGCTCAGGGCTGAACTGTGCAGTTCTTGGTGCTCCCTGAGCTGGGTGGTTTGCTCGCAGACGTTTCATCCCCAGCACCTGCAAGCACTGATGATGCTGGCTAAGCAATCAGAGAGCACCAGAACTCCGCGGGTCTTATCTACCTCTGGTAGGGATGTTCGTGTGTGCCTGGTCTAGGAGCGCGGAGGTGTGCGCACACCTGACTCAGCCTTTACAAACAAAGCTCCTTCCCCAGAGATACGCACAGCAAGCGCAGGAAGCCCTAGATGTCTCTGACCGTTCATTCAGAAGTGCGCATAAAGCGACACGCAACCCTTTCCCAAGGGCACGCGGCATTTAAAATGCAGACCTCTCGCACAGCAATCCCAACCCTCCACTACAAACCTAACTTTGCACCAGCTGAAAAGCAGACAACAAAAAGGGGGGTGGAGACACGAAGCCGTTCCCAGGCTTCTATTTGGATCCGCCTTGGAAATGAGAAGGGAGCGGAGGAGAGGGGGCTGGCGAGAGAAAAATTCAACATACCCAACTGCTCATCTATGCCGTTCCCTTGCTGTTATTCTTGTATACACTTGGGAACGCTTGCTCTCTGGAATCTAATGGGAACTAGCAATGGCAGCTGAGGGCTAGGCCGGTAAGAAGCGTGATGATGCTGGACCGTTGCAATGTCTGCCCAGCTGCACCTCTGCTTTCCACAGTGACCAGTGAGAGGCCCGACTGGGAAGCCCACCAGCGGGCCCGAAGGCTGCAGCCCTTCCCTTCTTTTTGAACCCTGCTATCCAGGGACACGCTAGCTCTAAAAATGGAGGCTCTACGCAGCGGTCCCTTCCTTCGCCCTCCCTGGGGATCGTGTCCTTCTGCCAGAGAGAAGCCATTCCCTACTCTTTCCTTCACAGATGCGCAGACAGATACGCACACGCGCACGCACACCGGCAACCTCCAATCATTTGCCAGCCTCTCACAGGGCTGTTGGGAAAAGAACATTTCCCGTGGATCCAACTCCGAATTACTTAGCAGAGCAACACTGAAAAATCTGACTGAAAGAAGCATTTGCCCTTGCTCCTAGTAATCCAGAATGCCTTCCAAAAAATAAAGGAACGGACTTTTCCCAGGCTAGAAAGTCAAAATGGAAGTTGCCTCAGCCATACCTGTAGCCAGGAAGAAAGCAAGCTGTTTCTGCCCCACCTGTTCTGAATTTAATATACGCCCCTTAAACAAGAGCAGCGCTTTTAAGAAAACTTGCTCCACTCCAGGCAGCCCACAGAAACACGCCCCTTCACCCCAGTCCCAAAGCACAAGCCGCCCCTCTTTTTTTACAGGCATGGCTATCTTCTTTTTTTACCTTTATGAGCTGTTAAAAAAAACGTAAATAAAATAACTCAACAGACAATGGAGGGCATTCATGCTGCCCCGAGGCGGCCGCCATCCCTCCAACATGAAATATAGTGGCCCATTAAGCCGTGAGACCCCGCTAATCAAAGCTGACAGGGTTTCCGTGTCCTCTGCGATATCATGGGGGCACCGAAGCACGCCAGGCCGCTTCTGTTGGCGGGAGAATGGCTTTTCTTCCTGAGAAGGGCCTCTGCCCGTGACAAGGGTCCCCTTTGTCTGCCATCTTCACACGGGGAGCACAAGAAAGGCCCATTCAGGCAGGCGCAGACGCCCTCTGAAAGGCTGAAGGGTAATCTCACACCAGCGCAGCCTTGGCCACTCAGGGGCCACGCCGCTCCCCTCCAGGTCTGCTGAATTCCCAACAGGGTTTCCAAAAGGGGCTTGGTGGCAGCCATCTTCCCTGAAGCCATCTGTCAGCACAGAGGGGAGCTGCCTGGCTGCCCAAGTCCCCAACTGCCTCGGCTCTCTTTGTCCAGCAGCTGGCCGGGGCACACAGAGGCAGCGGAAGGTACGGGCCCTTGGCAACCAGGAACCGCGCATCCGTCACCCCACCGTCAGGCACCAAGCTGCGGCTGGCCGGGCTCCCACAGCCTTCCGGGGGGCCAAGGTGGCCGCTGGTCCCTTGGAAGCTCGTACGCCCTCTGCCTTCTCTCGGGCCTTGACTTCTTCCTAATTCTGGGCAAGATGGGCCTTTCGAGAGGCTGGGGCCCTCTTCCCTGAGCCAGGCGACTCAGTTCCATGGCCGGCGGAGCCGCTCAAGCGCTGTGCTGCGGCCTCCTCCCGCCCCCTTTCGACAAAGAGGCTCCAGAGGGGAGGGGGCCCCAGCCAAAGTCCTCCCTGGTACCCCGAGCGCCCAGCCGCCTGCATCCAGGCCCCTTCCTCGCAGCCCCAGAGGGAGAGCAACACTGCCCCCCGGTGGCCATGTGAGGGCACCGCGCAGAGTGGGGAAAGCTCACCTCTTTGAACTTGCCCTGGCAGCAGAGGTAGCTGACGAAGCCCAGCAAATGCTGGCGGTCGGCGGCGTGGAGCCGATAGATGCTGGTCAGCGGCTCTAGCAGGCTGGCATTGCACCGAGGGAGCAGGGGAAAGAGGCGGGCCTGCAGCTTCTTCAGCTTTAAGCCAGACTGAGGGCAGCAGAGAGAGATCCCGTGAGGTCTAGAAGCAATCTGAGTCCCAGGTGCAGAGGCGAAGAGCGAAAGGACGAAGGGCTTCTGGGGGGTTTTGAGCCACTCTGTGTGGGGCAGGCCCGGGGCAGCCCAGCAAGGTCCCTGCCACGCGCCACAGGGAAATTGGGGGCTCTGAGCTTCTGAGGCGACCTGTCTTCCTTCACTGGGCCCGCAGGAAATGCCAGGCTTCTGGGGGAGCAGCAACCAACGTCACCCAGCCACAAGGTGAGCCAGTCGAGGAACTGGTGCTCCTGAAGGGCCAGAAGGGCTGCTGAGGCTCCCAGCCAGGACACCTCTCTTGAGGACAGCTACTCCTCTGGGGCCCATTTGGGAGGCAGCCGGGCAAGGCCTCTGTGTCCCCACAGGGTGTCAGCAGCCAACCTTCCGCTCAGCGCCCCTAAGGCCCAAGGACGGAGGCCTATGCTCCACGTGGGTCTGGCATCCCCCTTACCAGCTGGCTGTTTGCACCGTTCCTTATCCAGCGCTGTAGCTCACGGACAATGTGGGACAGCAAGCCTTGCTCCTTCCAATCACCATGGCTCTCCAGCACACCCATGAGCCACGCTAGTGGGTCGTGCAGGCTGGCAAAGCCCCGTCGCATTTCTTCCTGGAGCTAGGACAATCCAGAAGGACCTCTGTTGACCCTGCTCTGCCCAGCCCGTGATGCACAAGTCCCCCGTAGGGCACCCAGCTTTCCAGAACGTCAGCCCTTCAGCCCCAGCGAGGGAGAAAGGGAGCTGGGCAGGGTGAGAGCTGCTGCTCCTCCTCCCACGGCCAGCATGAAGACAGACGCCATTCTGCAGAATCCCTTACGGTGGAAGCAGAATACTTGTGCCGTTAACAAGTCCTTGTGGGGGCTCGGGCAGAGGGGAGCAAGAATCAGGGGGCCCACACAGCTTCCTCCTCAGAAAGCAGAAGGCGGAAATCCGGACAGGCAGTGGGTGCTGCAGCAAATTCGGCTGCTTGCTCTACGACTTTATTGAACTCACCTTCTCCACGTCTCTCCTTGCCCAGAGCGCCTGAAGACACTGGAGCAATGGGTCCTGCTCTAAAGGGAGAGAGAGAAAACCGAGGCATGGAGAGAAATGAAGCACAGAGCAGGGACTCGTTCCCTCCACCCCCGCCATAACCATGCATGCGGGGGGTGGGCTTATGGCTCAGCCAAGGAGGGCCCTCCTGCCCTGCTGAGGGCATCGGCATCACCTAAAGCCAACCAGAAAACCTTCTTTGCCTTTCCATCTCTTATCCAATGTAACTATTACAGAAATAATCTTGCGAGGGGCTAAGACACCGCCAAGCTGCAAGGGCCAACCCCCCTCACCCACCCAGAATGTTTTCACCTGGCGCCACTGATAGGGAAGGACTTGGATGAACACCTTGGTGCAATGAGTTCCACTGGCCAGACGCTCCTCCTGGGAAGGCCCCCTGAATTCCCCTTTAATGGGCCCCAGAGAATCCGGGGCCAAAAAGGCCAGTTCGGATGGTTCCTTGCTGGGCCAGGCCCTCTGACCTTCCTCCCTTCCAGGAAGCGCTGCTCTGTGGCGACCGGGAGGCCCACAGCCTTCTCTCCCTCCTTCCCAGAAACACCCCCTGGCATCCTGTTTTCCTCATGGGACTGAACAGGAAACGCAGCACTTGGCTGGCGGGGCACCTCAGGGAGGGACAGGTCAGCTGGGAGGCTGCTGGGGGAAAAGGAGGCCCTCCCTGAAAATGGCCACCCAGAGGTGAGCAGGAGAGCCACCCTCGCAACCGGGTGGTCCCAGGAGGGGTGGGGAGCGGGCTGGTGGGCCGACTCCCTCAGGACGGGGCTGGACAGGTGCCGGATCTGCTTCCCAGAGTTTTGGGTGGAACCACTGATGTTTCTAGCCTTTGCCCCCTGGGAGACACTAGGCAAATAGTTCCTTGCAGAGGGCTGCAGCTCAGCCTTGGCCAGGAAGCCCTCCTCCCCCCACAGATGAAACGGAGTCAGGATACCTCTCACAGGGAGAGCGGGGCTGTAACAACTCACCCTGCAAACGCGGGTGTCTCTGCTTCCCAAAATTGAGAAAATGGAGAAGGAGCTTGAATTTAGGCATCTCCTTCACGAGCTAGCTTTCTAGCTGCAAGACATTTGTGGCACAGCTGGTCCCGGGATCAGGGCAGCCCAGACACATCAGTTAGCCTCCTGATGAGAGTTGGGACAACCTCCGGCTGTTGCATCCCCGCCCTCGGCACCACCATTCCATGCAGGCAGATAACTAGCCCAAGAGGAATGACCAGTTTAGAGATTTGCTTTTCTGCACATCCAGGCTCCTGGGCATTCAGCATTGTTTGACTTGCGTCTTGTGGGCCTGGCTGCCTCCTTGCTGGGCGGCCGCTGAAAGCAGCCGCTGCATTTCCCACTGGCTCAAGTCACCCCAGCTCTAGCTGGAGAAACTGACAGCCCCTGTTTGTGAGGCAATTGCTTGGTTCAGCTCACTGCCAGGCTTCATTCCAGGGCTGCTCTGGTAACGACGCTTAGCATGCAAGAAAGGGCACTGAAGTCCCCAAAGGTGAGCGTGCACATGAGGCACCCAGAGGTCTGAAAAGCGTGGCACCGGCAGAGAGCGAATCGTGCAAGTCCAGAGACCTTGCCTGCGGGAGCTCCATGCTTGAGCGTCTGTGTGCAAAGGGAAAAAGGGAACGGGAGCTTCAACTTGGCCAGCTGACAGCCTGGGGCTCCAGGCCCTCATTCTGAGGAAGCAGCCCTGCAGCCCCTCCTCAGCCGCCCCTGCAACACCAGTGTTTGTCTTGGAAGCGATCGGATGAGGCCGCCTGGCACAGGAAGGACAGGCAGACGGAGGATGACAGGAGGAGGCAACCCCTGGACCGGTCAGATGGGGGAGGGTTGGGCCACAGGAGGGAATCCAAGGAGGCAGCCAAAGTTTCCTTGGAGTGCTTACATCTGGTGGAAGCCTGCAGGCTCCTCAGACCATGGCCGGGTGAGAGTTTTCTGGGAAGCTTCGGAGATATTCAGAGCACGCTCCCTTGCCAAGGCCTTTCGAATCTCAAAAGCGTCCTCCTACCGAAAAAGCGTCCTTTCTCCAAGCAATCACCCCTGTATGGGCTGAGCTGTACTCCCCGACTTCTCTGCCCTACCCACCACCCGTCCCACAGGACCACTTTCTTTCAGGACACAAGCTAGGTATTATCCCAAGAGGACTTAGGTCTGGTTTCTCCCTGGTCTGTCAAGGGCCCCCTGCTCGGGTTTCTTTCATGCAAGCTTTAGAGGGGGAACCTGGCAACCTAACCCCCTTCTCTCTGGAACGGGAGGGCCAGAAAAGGGACCTTGGGTGCTGCTGGGGGCTCTTCTTCTCTTCCCTTTTCCCAGGACTAGACTTCCAAAGGTGATTTTTTCAGGGCCAGGAAAAGGAAGAGGAACAGCCATCAGAAGCTGGGCCCAGAGAGGAAAGGGGCAGGCTCCGGGCTTGTAGGGCAGGTGCCTCACCATTGGAGCTGAGAGATGGGCGATCTTCCACCAGGGTGTCTTCAAGGGAATGGAAGACCGCCGCCTCCCCATCCTGGAAGCAGGAGAGAATTTGGTTACTTGCAGCCGGTGGATGACCGAAGCCTGAACGCCGCCTCTCCTACCACCAACCCTTGAGGGGGCGGTGCCATCCCAGGAAAACAATCTGGTCTGAAGAAGGCAGGGAGGCTGCACTCGCTTGGGGAAGCTGCTGGGAAGAGGTGGCTGAGGGACAACCTTGCCTCACTCCCTTTCTGGGCTGCCTAAAGGCCACTTCCGGGCCACTGTGTGGGGCAGGGGCCTGGGCTAGGAAACCTTTGCTCCAGCCCACCAAGTGTCTGGCTCTGTTAGGCAGCTTACTTAAGGAGGAAACCCCTGCAGCCAGCAGCTGTCTATGCTGTGGAAGTGCATCCAGAGACGGAACCGTCTTCATGTCCCCTTAGCCTGGCCACCAAGCCAGCCGACTGACAGGGCCCAACCTGGTGGCCGAGCCCTGGTTCCCTCTAAGGGCCACCCAGCTCTTCCTGGCCTCTGGGATGCCGCCAGCAGCCAAGGACCCAGAGTGGAAAGAGGCCTTCCTTCAGAAGCAGCTCTACCCTTGTCCGTGGCCTCCAGGTGTCCTGGGGCCTGAAGCCCCACTCGGCTGCTGTGGGAGGTGGGACGCCGCTGGGGTGCCCTCTGAATGGCCAAGATGGCTTTGAAAAGGGACAGAGAAGGCACGGCCAAAGGGTGGCAATCAGCTGCAACTGCCATACGCAGGCGAGGGAGGTGAAGAAGCCATGTGCCAGTTGCTTGTGGCGCTCCCACCACTGTCAGAGAAAGCACTGGGGCAAGCAGCCTCCCAGTCCAGACAGTGCTACAGGGTGCCTTCTGGAAGATACGATCAGAAGGCCCCTCCGTTTCCTCGTCAGATCCATTCGAGCCAAACCGCTCCCTGGCCTGGCTGAAAGTGGATCCAGCCCCCTTTGAAGCAACTTGGGCTCCTGCCCGCGTAATGGGATCAAGGGGTAGACAGGCTTCCCCTCCTGCTTCCCCGACATCTGGCGGGTGGGAGTGCTGCAGAGCCCACGGGAAGCTCTGTCATCTGCCCTGCCATTGTCCCAAGCAACACAATGCTGTGGCCCCAAGAAGCGTTCAGAGCCATCCCCGGGGGCAGCAGCCCGCTGGGCCTCTCTCGTGCATCAGGCCGGACTGGCCCTTCTGCAGAAGGATGAGCAGCACGAGGCACACCCCGCTGTCATCAGACCCCACCAAAGAACGTCCTGGCGCTTCACTGGTGGTTCATGAAGCCCTGGGCCAGACCTGCCAAGACGCTGAATAGCCCAAGGCCCCCTTACAAAAGAAAGGTGGGACGTAAGCCCAACTCAAGGAACGTGACCTTGCGGCCCTTCCCTGTAGCAACCATGGAGGGTCAAAGGCATTTCACTGGCACCAGGATCTGCCAGGCATAGCCTCTCCAGTGAGCTCAAGGCTGAAGAAATGCACCAGGAGCCAGCATTTATTCTTGAGAATAAAAACAGCTGCACAGGAAAAGAGAGCCAGATGTTTTTCTGGATAATTGCTGAGTATGCTGCTTTTTTGTTTTGTTTTTCACTTTAAGAGTTTAACTTAAAACATTTTTTTAAAAAAAAACCTTTTTGGAACACAAAAAAATTAAGATGTGCTGCTGTCTAGCTGAAAAATCAGGGGCTGCTGGATACACTGCCAACACGGAGAGGATTCCCATGGATGTGGATTTTTTTCCCTAAGTCCTCCAAACCGTAAAGCACAGACAGCCTCTGCAGCTGACATCTGAGATCCATTTAACATTTCTCAGGGACTGCTGGCTTCAAAAAACACCCACAAACCGCATGGAAGCGTCCAGTAAATCCAAACCATATCAAAAGCCCTTGACAACACGGGACCAGTCAGCTGCTGTCCTTGGTCCAGAGAGCTCTGCAGGGAGCCACCTCATTTCCAAAGGTCTGATGCTGCAGCTCCATCCAGATCAGAAACCACTGAAGGAAATACCCTGTCCAGCAGACAGGTGACCGAAGCATCGAGCCACGTCAGACACCACGAGACACAATCAGATTACAACTGGCTCAAAACTCACCCACTGTAGTGCTCGCACAAAGCATGCCTACGTGTACACACACACACACACACACACACACACACACACGGCACCTTAGGTGCAAAAACATTCCAACGTTACAGCTGCATGCTCATCTGGGAAGATGGTCTCTGCTAAGCCCAGTCACCGCACTGGACTTTGCTCTGCACTGAAAAACAACTGGGGCAACTGGATTCAGGGGATCTGGCTTTGTCATCAGGCCTGGGGGTCTCAGGGGACCAGTGAGATCTTGAGGTGGCTCCTTTGCTAATCCAATCTCTTGTGTGCCATATGCTTTTTAATCATGACTGGTTTTTTGACAAGTTTTATGTTTCGTATCTTTGTTGTATGCCGAGTCACTTCTTGTGAGATGCGCAGATCTATAAATTTGATCTATAAATAAATAAAATAAACTCAGCGGCTGAAGCCAAACAGATGCACCCAAGGAAGGCAGCCGTGCTTGGAGAGCAGACAACAGTATTTCTCACAGAGACTGACCCAAAGGGACCATCAGGTCACCGGCAAGTATCCACAGCTGTGGCATCTGCGGGCCCTGCTTACCGGCCACAAACTGAAGCAAAAGCTCTTCTGGCAAGGCCTTGCTTTGGCGAGGAGACCACCACTCCTGCCCCTGTGCCTGCATCACTGCACTGGGGGCGGGGGCGGGTGACTGCGGCTAACAGATGGGGAAACGGGTTATTTCAGGCATTTGGTCTTTCCATCCCCCAAAGGGGAAAAACGCTGCTGGGTGGCTCTTCCTCATACGAAGAGGAAGGGCGTTCCGTGGCGCAGCCCCGAGCCGCGAGGGAGGAATCCTGGCAGACCGGGCCCTGCGACCGTGGCGGTACGGGATGCCACCCGCCGGCCCGACCCGTCCTGCTCCTGTTCCCGCGCCCGGCGGCCAGTCCCAGAGGGAGCCGCTCTGAGGGCAGCCTCCTGCCCAGCGCTCGTCCCCCGGCTCATTCTCAAAGCGGCCTCAGGGCAGGCGCGAGGCCGCGCAGTGCAGCTGGCGGAGCGGGGTGGAACGCCCGGGCGCCGGGACCGAGCCTCCGCGGGACGACCCGCCGGAGAGGAGGCCGCGCCGAAGCGAGCGCGGCCGAGGGAAGGGCCGGCCGGCGGGCCGGGACTGGCGGCGAGGCGGGCGAGGCGGGGACCGCGGGGCGAGCCGGGCGCTTACCTGGTCTCCCGCGGCCTCCAGCGTTCCGCCCCGCGCGCTGTCCGCCCCCGGAGAAAGGTGCACAAGGGAGAGCCTCGCAGTCGGGGTCGCGCTCCGGCGCCCACCTCCAGCGGATCCCCCGCGCTCCGCCGGCCAGGCCCGCCGGCCCTCCGCCCGAAGCCACGGGGCCGCGCCGCCTTTCCCGCGCCTTCCCCGGGCCGCTCGCGGAGCTCCCTCACCGGGCCAGGCCGCCGGAAGTTGGGCCCCGTCGGTGCGCCGCTCAAAAGGCCCCCCCCGGGAACAGCAACCCCGAGGCGGAACCTTCGCGCGGCCCGTCCCGGCTACAACGGCCCCGCGAGGCAGGCCGGGGCCCGGGCACCTCCGCCAGCGACCGCGGTCCTTGGCTGCCTCCTCGCGGCCGCCGCGAGCAGGGCAGAGGCGCGGGTCCCCGGCCGGGAAAGGCGCCCAGAGGGGGCCGCGCCGCAGAAGCCGCTTGTCCGCGGCGCCCCCGCTTTCGTGGCCCGACAAAACCCGCCTGGCCCAGCTCCGGCCTCAACGCCTCTCGGAGCCGGCCCAGGAAGGCCGACCTAGGGCGCCCCTGCGGGCAGCCGTTCCGCGATCACGGGGAGCGGGGCCTTCGCCTCTCGCAGGCCTCAGGTGGCCAGGGCCGGCTGGGGCGCCCGCTCCCGCGCACCTGGCTTAAAGCAGAGGCAGGAGGCCGCTTCACAATGGTCACCTGGGCGACAGGGCTGGGGGCCAGCCGGCCAGCCGCTCTTGTAAGCTGAAGCCCGAAGCAGCAGCGCCGACCCGCAATGACGGCCGCTCAGAAATGCAGCTTCTTCCCGCAGGACCCGTACTACATCCCTGGGTGAGTCCGCGGGCTCCGGGCTGGAGGCCCTTCCGCCGCTGAAGAAGCATGAGTTAACGTTACCGCCCAAGCAATGCCAGTCTCCCAGCAGAGCTTCCACCTACAGAGGCAGTATACCCCCGAGTGCCCAGACACTAGGACTGAGAGGCAGGAAGGCTGGCTGATCCCCGAGTGCGCCAGCTACACGCCAGTCTCCCGGAAGGCGTGCTCCATCTGACCCTTTAATTCCTCCTTTCTCTGAACTGCGCCCATCACGAAAACTTTCTAACTTAAGAACCAGGTGGGCTTTCTCCCGCCATTTCTCCCAATCCCTTTTCCGTTCTCTTTCAGGGAAGGCCCCTAAGATTCTTTATGGATTTCCTAAACCAAACCACCTGCCATGGCAGATCCCTCACAATATTGGTGCCAGGCGACTTTTACTGATACTAAATGAATGCCCTTTTTCTGACACGCCAACCTGGGGATTCCATTCCTTTTACCTGCTTGTGCCTCCCAAGATATGGGGGCTTTTACCCTCAGGTCCGCTACCATGTTGGGCAAAGCTATGGCAGAACCACCTCCAGAATGCTGACCGACCCTGAAGTCCGCAAGAGCCCGTGCTCTGTTCTCGCACCTCTGAAAAGACCCAAGTTCATTGAAGACTTCACCCAGCAAAAACTCCCTGGGCAAGACAGGATGGATCAGTTCCAGTCGTACATCCCGGGATACACAGGTGTGCATCTCGGGGAAAGCTAGCAGAGCGACGCCACGTGCTTTTGTAAAAGGCTGGGCTCTGCTCCCATGCCATTTCCGAGTGGGAATAGGCTCTTGTGGGTCTGGGGGCAGACTCCTTGGTGTCTCTCCTGCTCCAGCTGAACTAAGTAACAGCTCTGAATCGTGGCACAGCAGCACAGAGTCAGAACTACACAACTGCCTAAATAACAGAAATTGACAGAGAGAAGTTTTATCTTACCACCAAAAAGACTCTCTTGCAAAAAAGAACCCGGCAGGAGGACGACTGCCTAGTAGGTCCCATCCCTGGGCCAGCCTGCCAGGATCCCTCCTCCACCATTTGCTGGCCCCAGAAGAGTTGAAAACAGCAGGTTTTTCCCAGCTGCTTTCCCCGTTCAGGATTTTGGTCTTCTCCCTTTGTTTCCCTCTCCAGGCTTTGTACCCTACTGTGGTTGCTTTCCTATTCCAGGTCAAGACCTCCAGCCCCCTTTGCCAAGGGGGCTTCCCCTGCCCCATCCTCCCACATGGACAGAGGCCGATTCAGTGCAACGGGCAGCTCAGAGGAAGGTCACCCCCTGCCATCCTGGCATCCGGCTGGCTTGCGGGCCGGGATGGAGGCAGTTTGCAGCCACAGCCAGCTCCCAGCTGGTCTCACCGAAAGGCGACCAGAGGTTTCTGTGCCATCCAGACATTGCGTTGGTGTGTGGTCAGGAGGAGTGCCGAGGGCCTTGTAAGGCTGGCATGTCCTTGGTGTGCGGGCAGGGCTGGAAGGGGCCTCCTTGCCGCCCAGGAGCTGATCAGGTATGTGCACAGAAATGGACTAAGTAGATGGACAGCTTCCAGGGCTGTGTGCTCTGCGATGAGCAGGCCACAGAAAAGAGCCCCTAGCTCTCCCCTCCTCTCCTGGGGAGATTCCCGTCCGCAGCTGGGGTGAAAATGGCAGTCGAGATCTGGGCCTGATTTCAGCAGTAGTTAGTTCCTGGGGGGTGCAAACCGTTTGTCCTTTAACTGACACACTTTACTGCATTCACATTACATTTGGTTGGGAGTCTTAAGTGCTAGTTCGTTACCCCTAAAACCCTGAGGGTGCCACAATTTCCTTATGAATCTGCCCAGACCATGATACCAGCAAGAGGAGCCCTTTCTAACAATACTTTCTTTGCACCCATGGGACCCAGTCTGCCAATGCTGGTCCAGACAGGAGCTATGGGAATTCCATCTGATGCTGTAATGCAGTGCTTCCCAAACTTTTTCCTTTGTTACCCAAAACTGCTTATCAGAAAGTCCTTTTTACTTAAATCAATTTAAATGCGATGGGTAATTGGTTCATGTGTCGTTACCCAAAGAAAAACCACTTTTACCCAATTTTCAGCAATTTACCCAGGTGTGGGAAGCACTGCTATAATGCAAGAACCAGCAGGGCTGCCTGACAACACTCCAGGCTAGGGAAATCAGGACTGACCAAATACCACCTTTTTTTGCACAGTTTAGCCAAAAGAACTCACTAGCCCAAGATGGGATGTTTAGAACTGGTTTCAGTTGCTTTGAAAGGTAGTGACATTTTTACTGGAGGAAGTCAGACAAAACTGTTCCGTGGTTGTTCCTTTGGGTCTCAGCCAACCAGGACCGAAGGAGTGCCTCTGCCACTGCCAACGGAAACGGTTGATGTCAGGCGGTTTGATCGGACCCCCAAGCTGGATCTGCCCAACCTCATCCAGCGAAAAGCCATCTCAGGTGAACTATTGGCAATGATCAGATGAATCTCTTACCGGTAGACTTGTGCTATCCAAGTCTGCCTCCTATCTTCAGACTCCCCCCTCCCAAATCAATCACACCAACAGAGCGCTCAGTCACTGTGGGCCTTGCAGGATCAGGACTCCGCAGGGTTCTTTGGGAGAACATCAGAGGTCCTGCTTCTTTAACAAGGCTTAGAGAAATAGGATCGGAAAAAGCACACTGAAACACACTAGGCTCTTTTCCTTCTGGGAAAAAAAAACCTTGAGGAATGAAGCAAAGCTTTCCTAGCTAACAGCCTGCCTCTCCCTGCCCCAAGCCTTCCCCAGATGCCTCAGCCAGTCCCCCACTCTTGGGCAACTAGCCCCAGCATGCAAAGCTGGGAAGGGGAGTGTTAACGCCTGCTTCTGCCCGATGCCCTCCAGACATGCTGATGAGGTGGCCAGGAATTGTAAGAGCTCGAGTGTAACTTGGGGAAGAGCAGAGAGGTGCCCAATTTCACCTTCAGTCCCCTTTTGATTCTCCTTTTACTGGGCAAGATTGGTTAAAAAAAAAAGTCACAGCCGCACACCCACCATTATTCTGGGCCTAGAGAGAGCAAAAAGCGGCTCTGGCATCCACACCCTCAGGGCCTGAGCAGCTCCATTTCCAGTCAAGGCTCTCACTTCCCTGGACTCTTTCACAGGATATGCTGGATTTATCCCGTGCTTCACCTGGATTATGGGAGTCAACTACCTGAAGGGAGTAAAAGATGCCATGAACAATTTTGATAGAAACCAGGTAATACTTGGCGGGGGGGGGGTTGAGCACACCCTCCTCCTAAAACAGCCCAGAACCCTCGGCACTGACACCTCCTGGAGGCAAATAAGCTGGTCCCCAGAAACCACTTACCTCTGGAACCCTAGGGCAGAATCCTAGACCAGGGTTCCAGCTTGATAACCCTTCCATCTTATCCCTGCAACAATACATCTGCGCAGCGGAGCCAGCCAGGGGGGTAGAGCATCTGGTCCTTCAAGACCAAACTTAGCAGACCCCAAAGTGAGCTGTCAGCTCTCCTAACACCTGCTCATCCTTCCCCAGGAACGGCTGAGAAATCCCATGTACAGCTTTGGCCAGCGCCTGCCCCGCACTTACTGGCCTAACACAAAGATCTACACCAGCAGCGGCTTGGTCCCATTCTACACAGGGTTTGTGCCAAGTAAGTCATGGAATTTCTCAAGCTAAGACAAGTTTCTCCCCCCCCTCTAGCGAGATCCGTTCAAAATAACACATTTACTCCCAGAGCCTCTCCCCCAAACCGCTGCCTCTGGCTACACAGAACTGAACAAGCTGAGGTCAGACAGCAGCTGCAATTTTGGCTTGGCCTGCCAAGTCCTGGTTATGGAGCATAGAGGGCAATAGCACCACTTAACAAGTTTAGTGTATCTTTCAGCCAGTAAGATCCTTAGCAACCTTTCAAGACATACGACCTGTAAAAAGAAATCTTTCTGTAACTGCTTCTGCCTGCTAAACTTTTACCCAGAGGAAGCATAGCACAGAACAGCGTTTGTTAAACCTTTACGCCTGTTTTCTCCTCTGACTTACCGCTCAATCCTACCGTGTTCCCACATGTCAGAAAGAACAAGTTGGAACACACAGGGCTGCTCACTTGGATTTCTTCTCCCCAGCTATCCGGCAAAGTTATGCCCTAACTTTTGGCAACAGCACCCGGAAAGCTTACTATGACGAATTGGAGCGGAGACAACATACAGGATGAAAATGTTTTTAATGTCTGTACAGCATCAGACAGGTGACATAAAGAAAACGCAGCACAAAGAAACAGAGAAGAGGTCTGGAACGAATAAAGTTTGTGACACCTTTAAACAGAATGTACAGGTGTGGCCCTTAAGCTGCTTCTTCCTCCGCTTCTTCTTCAAACTCACCCTCCTCCTCAGCTGTCGCATCCTGGTACTGCTGGTACTCTGAGACCAGGTCGTTCATGTTGCTCTCTGCCTCAGTGAACTCCATCTCATCCATACCCTCCCCAGTGTACCAATGCAGGAAAGCCTTGCGGCGGAACATAGCAGTGAACTGCTCCGAGATGCGCTTGAAGAGCTCCTGGATGGCTGTGCTGTTGCCAATAAAAGTGGCAGACATCTTGAGGCCACGGGGGGGAATGTCGCAGACAGCGGTCTTCACGTTATTGGGGATCCACTCCACAAAGTAGCTGCTGTTCTTGTTCTGAACATTCAGCATCTGCTCATCGACCTCCTTCATTGACATTCGCCCACGGAAAACTGCCGCAACCGTGAGATAGCGCCCGTGACGGGGGTCGCAAGCTGCCATCATGTTCTTGGCATCAAACATCTGTTGGGTGAGCTCAGGCACTGTCAGGGCACGATACTGCTGGCTCCCACGACTGGTCAGCGGAGCAAAGCCAGGCATAAAAAAATGGAGCCGAGGAAATGGGACCATATTGACTGCTAGCTTGCGTAGATCAGCGTTGAGCTGGCCCGGGAACCGCAGGCAAGTGGTCACCCCGCTCATTGTGGCTGACACCAGGTGATTGAGATCGCCATACGTAGGAGTGGTCAGCTTCAGGGTCCGGAAGCAAATATCGTAGAGGGCCTCATTATCAATACAGTAGGTCTCATCTGTGTTCTCCACCAGCTGGTGGACCGACAGAGTGGCATTGTAGGGCTCAACTACAGTGTCTGACACTTTGGGGGAGGGGACAACGCTAAAAGTGTTCATAATCCTGTCTGGGTACTCTTCACGGATCTTGCTGATCAGGAGTGTCCCCATGCCGGAGCCAGTGCCACCCCCCAGGGAATGCGTGAGCTGGAAACCCTGGAGACAGTCGCAGCTTTCGGCTTCTTTCCTCACAACATCGAGCACAGAGTCAACAAGCTCCGCCCCCTCCGTGTAATGGCCCTTGGCCCAGTTGTTGCCCGCTCCGCTCTGACCTGCAAAGGAGGCGGAGTGGGGGAATGAATGAGTGCCCGCTAAGCAAACCCCTGACGCTCTGCCACGGGAATTATGCACGGAATCCTTTTTGCAAGGGCGGCTCCCCTTCAACCGAACAAGGACAATCATTTAAACCAACTACCAAACCAATTATAGAAATGCAAGAGTTTCAGAGACCCTAAGTTTGGCCAAGTGCTGCCAGTAAAGTCCGTAAGCGACCTTGGCTCTACGAGGTTATATCCCAACATGTTGAAATTATGGAACTCCAAGTTCACACTGTTGTACAGGTCGTGCAGCTCTTCACACATTTAGGGCTGAAACACAAATGACGTGCCAGCCTCGCTCTCGAGCTTGGGCACACCCTGTCGCTCTGCCACAAATGAAACAGGGCTTTTGGCAATCGTACTTTAACAAGACCTGCCTGAGTCATCCCTCCCCAGGAAAGAATTTCATTCCAAAGAAATCATCATCGCCCAAGTGAACGACTCTCGCGTCAACGGTGACTTTATCTCCTAACTTCCAACTGTCCAGTGCCAATAAGCAAAAGTTGAAACATGTAGAATTTGGGAAACTCTGATGCCCCAGGGGCGGGCCCCGCATCTAGGCTCCGGAACCGCTGAGCCGACCCTGTTCTACCTTTCTCAGGCAAAAGTGCCTGCGTTTCCCCAACGCGCAGAACCACAAGCACCAAGGCCGCTTGTCCAGGCAGCCGGTCGGTGCCCCCCCATGGCACCCCCTCCTGCAAACACGCTGCCTGACCAGCAAGCGGGAGCTACGCACCAAAAACGAAATTGTCGGGGCGGAAGATCTGCCCGAAGGGGCCAGAGCGCACGGAGTCCATGGTGCCAGGCTCCAGATCCACCAGCACAGCCCGAGGGACGTACTTGCCACCTGCGGAGGAAAAGCAGCTGAGCGCCCGAGAGCAAAGCACGGCCGGGTGGAAGCAGGGCCCCGAGACCCAAACCCACCCCCGCTTTCGGGGCCGGGGGCAGAGGCGGCTTTCGCTCGGGCTCCTCGGCTTAGGGGCAAGGACTACAGGCCCCATCACCCCCGTCCCACGACCCGCTCGCTAGGAGAGAAATGGCGGCGGCGCCGACGAGATCCCAGCGAGCGCCGCAGGCACTCTGCACGCGCCCAGAGGCGCTCCCACCCACGGACGCACCGGTGGCCTCATTGTAATAGACGTTGATGCGCTCGAGCTGGAGGTCGCTGTCGCCGTGGTACGTGCCCGTGGGGTCGATGCCATGCTCGTCCGATATCACCTCCCAGAACTAAGGGCGAGAAAGCGGGGAGAGCGATGAGAACGAGGCGGCGGCGGCGGCGGCCTCCCGAGCCCCACCCGGCCTCCTCCTTCGTGGCCAGGTCGGCCGACCTTGGCGCCGATCTGGTTGCCGCACTGGCCGGCCTGCAAATGCACGATCTCCCTCATGGCGTCGGAACTGACGGGCAGGAGCGGCCTCTTCTCTCCAGTCCAGACGGCAGGACGAGCACCACCGACGGCACGACGAATACTAGCTGCGTCAAGGTAACGGACACGCCTTTATATAGGGGGCGCAAGAAAGGGGGCGGCACTGCGTGGCCGCGCGCGTCGTCTCAACCTCACTCCACCTTACCCGTCATCTGCCTCGCCGGCGGCGATTGAACGAAAATGCTCGGTCTGAGCTGTTGATTGGGCGCTTAAGACGCCAGTCTCAACCGACGGCCTGCCCACGCTTGAACGTTTTTAGCGCGAGCACGTTCTCCCTCCAATTTTCTATTAGAACGTTACAACGGTCGGGTGAAGCTCCTCCTCTTCTCATTGGATCTCCGTTCCCTCCCCAACTGAAAAGTCTGAGCGGCTTCCTCTATTGGGTGATTTGAATGATTGATAGCGGCCCCTAATTGGCTTTTGGGACGAGACGAGTCTCCTAGTAACGGTCGCAGAGGAAACGCCCGCGCGCAGGTAGCGCGGGAGAACCCGTTCACTACGGCGACTACGTTAACTGCCACGTTAGGAGCGCAAGCTCCCCGCGCGCTGCGCTGTCTGCGGGGCGGTTGCGGGGGACGCCGTAAACAAGGCGCTCCTTAGCAACGGGGCCCGGTCGCCTCGGGGCAGCCGCGAGCATCCTCTCGCGAGGCGAGGCGAGACAGTACAGACCGCCCGCCCGCCGCCCCAGAGTCCTCCTCGAACGGCCCCTGCGGGGAGATTGAGACCCCGGGCCCACTTCTCCCCTCCTCACGCTCCCCTTCCCAGGTTCCCCAACTGCACTCCCCTCATCTCCTGCCAAGACAGCAGCCAGGGTGCCAAAGAAGGGCTCCGGTGCCAAGCGCGGGCCAGGCAGCAGTGCCAATTGATGGGTCGGAACAGGAGTCCAGGGATCCGCAATCGTGGGCATTAACTCTTCCTGTCAGGATTCATCAACTATGCAGTTCAGTTTCAAACTTAATAAAGCCGTATTTTCTGTTCTGAAAAGCACTGTATTTCAAGAACATACTACTTTTCCTTTTTGACCGTGATGTTAAATGAAGTTAATTTAGAACCCAGGATGAGGCTATTCTGCTGGTGGTGGCGGCGGCGAAGAGGGCTGCAGAATGAAGGGCACCGTGCCTTTGGCAACGTTTACGTTCTGGGGCACTCCAAGCCAAGACAACATTCGCACGACTAGTGGGACTCTGTGGTGTACTCAGCAAAACCAATGGACCAAGGGGGATTAAAGCACGGTTTAATAGGAAGACCAGAGGAGGTCCCAGTGGTACCCTGCCGAAGGGCTATTCTGCAGCCCAAGGCCTCCATGGAGAAGTTCATACAGCGCGTCAGCCGACCGTCTCCGTGGTGATTCTCCTATTCCACTTCTTCATAAATATGACTGTCGCGTCTGTCACACGGCGAGACAGAGAAACAAAGGCCAGGGTGAGTTGGTGCCTGCTGCTTTTTCACATTTCACACAAAACGAGCAGTGGGCAGATACAATAATTTTGCACATTTAAGGCCTCCAGACGAAATCTGATTGCATTACCCAATGCATCTCAGATAAGTCCCACCTTGTCCAAGGACACGGTAGTTAAAACACCACAGAGACGTGTTTTAGCTGTTTGATACAAAGTAATGGAGCTTAGCCCACCTTCTTCTCTTAACACATGACAAGAAGCAAGTTCCAAACTGATGGAAGAGTTTGGCAAGCATATCAGAGCATTACACCGAAAGAAAGTGTTGCACTCTATCCCATAGATACATGCATTCATTCGTATACGTATGCGCACAAACACACCAAGTGTTTTCATGATGAGTCAGCTTTTGTACCATGGGATGTTTTGTTTACACTCTATACTTTCAGTAGGTACGCTAACCCTCCCCCTCTTCCTCCCCCACCCTGAAACCTGAGGTTCCTTCTTTACCACTTTATGTCAAAGTGAACTGCCTTTTTTTCCCAACCATTTTGGAAAAACATTTTAAACACAGAAGTTGCAAATCTGGCTCAAGATAAAATAAACAAGACTTCAGGGGTTTTTTGCTCCTACAACACTGAATCATCAAGATTCAGGCCTGCGTTCTCTTAACAGCTGGGGTCCAGCAACCCTTATCTTTTCAAGGTTCTTCAACTTGCCAAAGAGAACGAAGTCTCTGCTATGAACAAATACACTGAACTTTCCCATGAGACAGCGTGCTGAATCTCTCCACTGATACTTTTATTGCCCATTTACTTCAAAAGATTACAAAGCTCTGAGTATTAATCCTGAGGCTCAGCATCTTAATCTTCCGTACTAGGAAGCTAATCCAACCCTGGCCACCTGAACGCAGCCTTACGTGGCCAGCTGACCCCCCCACCATCTCCCACAGTCCCAGGAAATGCTAACTCACCCTCGAGGGGTCATCCCAATCTCTGGAGAGCCTCCCATTCTGGGAAGGGAAAAAGGTAAAGAACATCCTGTGAGGGAGGGTGCTGGGCAGGCAGAACCCCTGCTAGGAGCTGGCTTAGAGCTTCCGGTCTCCTTCCCTGGGGCGGCGAGGGAGGCAGCTCAGCTAGCAGGGTGGGCAGCTGCAAAGAGGCGGGGGGTGATCAAGGGGCCACCTCTTTTTTCTGATCAGACAGCTCCAGGAGTTGCCAAGCCTCAGGCTGCTCTTTCATCACTGGCTAAAGGTTCACAGAGACAGTATTCATGCACAAAGCCCCCTCCCCGCTAGGCCCGAGTTGACATGGCCATGCTAGAATTCCCAGGCATCTCTTCTATTTACTGGTCCATTATAGTCCTCTGCAGGAGGAAGATGCCAAAAGAGAGAATGCTTCCTTCGTCCCACAAGACCTGTTCTCCACACTTACATGGCTGCGGGGTCAGACTCTTCCACAGTCACACACTTCTTTGCCAAGGGAAGACTGAAATACAAATGGATTTTGCTGGATGAGAGCAGTCAACCGGGCACCCGGGGGCCAAGACCCAATTGTCCCACTTCGGTTCCTCCTCCCCTGGGCCACCAACAAACTCCGTAATGTGTGGCTACTGGACATGGAAGCCCTAAGCTCTCGTGGCTAAAGCTGCCAGTGCAGCTGGGAAGCAGAAAGCTTCAAATAAAAACACGCCCCATCCACTTTCCCATGCCATTAGGTAGTCCGGATCTAAACAGGATCCTAATGAGCAGAGCAAACAGGATGTTTACCTAGCAATTCGTAGGTACATGCGCACACGCACACAAGCCATTCTTAAGGTTTAGGGACATTTGCAGACAAGGAAACACTGAAAAACTTTCAGTGAGAATTTCCAGGTTCTTCTCCATGATGTCACCTTATGCGATCCCTTTTTAAAACAAGTCCTAAACGGGATGAGCAGCGCCTTCGCTGCTGACTCATTTCCTGAGACCCCCCTAAAACCTCATCCTGGGATCCCTTCTACTTACATGGAACAGGGCTGCAGCTTTTCAGGACTAACATACTCGCCCTCCGGGGCGGACCTGGAAGCACAAGGAAACGACTGCAGTGCCCAAGGAGGGAGGGGCAGAGGACTGCAAGGCCTGGCGCTGAGGCAGCACCTCTGCTCCAGCATTGGGCCACCCAGAGAGGCAACTGCCCAAAGGGTTTCAGGACAAGTCCTAAGCCCAGAGCGAGTTGTCTGCTCCCAGCTTTTAAAGAGCAAATAAACTCTGCACACGGCAAGTGGGGGCAAGAAACTGTCGGGTGGAGGACGAGTCTACCCGCCCGCCCTGTTTTCCCAGCCCCCATGCTGTCTTTGTCCTACTGACTTGGGTCGCGGTGACACGTTCATGTTCTGGTGGTGGCGATTCAGAACAGTTCTGAAATTAAAGCAACAACGCAATGAACGGTGGCTGGGCTGTGGAGCTGGCCTTCCACATGACTCCTAAGACCCGCCTGGTGGCGCCCAGTTCAGCAGAGAAGGCGCCCTGGTGATCGCTTGCTAACTCTAACTCTGCAACCGCATCTCGATTAGGAAGCGGAGGAATTTGATGCTGGAGCGGAACTGCCGCTTGGCTGCTGACTGAAGAGACCTGTGGCCTGAGCTAAGAAGCTTCCACTTATTTCCTCTGCTCCAGCTGAGGATAAAAAAGCGGCTGCAGCGTCTGACTTTTCACGGTGCAGAAGAGCTAAGCAGTTCAAGGGGCGCTCTGCCTCTCAGCAGCAGCCCCGAGCATGCTGAAAGAGCCTCCTCAGCCGGAGAAAAACTCCACCAGCTTCTGGAGGGGGCTGAGGTCCTCCCTCGTGCCCCACAAGGTCCCTGAATATCAGGGACAGTATTTTGCTATTCAGCAAGCCCTTCTCTGTAGATTTGCCTACTATTAAACAGCATTTCTACCACTCCCCTGAGCAGCCTAAATGAGATCTAAAAGCTACCAAGAAAGCCTTGAAAGGGTCGCAGAAGAGATGCTGTCTTCCTTGGGGACCCGCCCCATCTCACCTTCCCATCTTCTCTCTCTGACCCACCTGGGACCAGGATTCAGCTCATCGGCACTCAGGTAGGCACCCTCGGTGGCACACCTGAGGGAACAGAGAATGCGCTTCAGTGCTTTGAGTGGAACTTGCCCGATGGGCAGAGCAGGGACCAGCTTCTCAACACTCGTTCCTTCCTCCACCTTTGAACTAGGCACCACAATCCAACACAGAGGGCTGTATGCATCTGCCAGCCAAAGGCAGAAAGGGAGGAATCTGGATTAATCAAGAGCTGTGATTGCATCAAATCAAACACAGATCAGACACAATCTGGGGTTATTACAAGTGCACCAAGGCAGGATCTCCACTCAGCTGTAACTCTCTGGGATAGCTAAACAGCCACTCATTTTGTCTGGACTGTAAAAGAAACAGCCCCGCTTAAAACCAAGTTCCTCTGAAGCAAATGCCAAGAACTGCTACTCACGGGGTGGCTGGCTGGCGGCGTTCGTAGCCGTGTGGTTTCACGGTCATGTACGTACGCTCTGGACGAGGAGGTCTGCAAGCAGAAGCACAGACAAGAATGAAAGGGGCCTGCGCCCAACTTTTGCACACACCTTCCCTCCCTCCCTGAGGCCTATGGGAGAAAGAGGTCCTACAGCATCTGAAGCCTCAGACCAAACTTTAGATGAGGACCAGCCATCTGAACAGACAAAACACTTGGGTGGCTGGTAAATATTCTTTATGGATTTAGAAGCATTCAGCTGAGACTTCACTTCTAAAATCTGGCGCTTCAATTGCCCCACCCAGAGCAATTCACAGCTACCCCACTGCCGTTCCAAAATCAGTGTGAGGAGCTGTGCTCTTGGAACAGGGGAGACCAGACCATGGCCCTCTTCAGGGACCTGCAACCACCTCTGGCTTGGCCTGCATCGCTTACGGGATAGGAGGGAGAGATCTTCTAGGAGGAGAATAGCCTGTTTTCCCTTCCTTCCCTGTTTTCCTTGAGACAAAAAGAGAAAAGACACAAAAATGCTGGTGAGGGACAATCTGGGATGGAGGCACAGGAACCCTGGAAAAGTCACCCAGGCTGCAGGATCACCTGGAAAGAGTCCTCTGGCCCGCACAGTTCGCTCAATGGTCTCCACTTGTGAACCAGTTTATCCCCAGACACACACATGCCGTCTGGAAGAGGGCAAAGAGCAGGGAGGTGGACTCCCTGCTGCTTGCAGCAATCGCAGAAATGCACCTGAGCTGAGCCACGGGAAGACGACTCGGTGGTCCTAGCCCCCAGGAGGACTCTGCAACTCAGCGGCAGCAGCAGGATGGAGACCCTACAGCCGCAGGAGGCCAGGCCTTTCCTCCCGGCCTGCAACACCCACCTTTGCTTATCCACCAGCCGCAAGACGCAGACCGCCACCACCAGAAGAACAGAAGTGGAAAAGAAGCCCAAGAAAGCTAAGGCAGCCACAATCGCTGCCAGGGTCCCTCTCGCCAGTACTTCAGGGCAGTTGGCCTCAGCTCTCCCCACTAGGACGGGAAGGAGAAGCACAATCAGAGGCGGGAGGGGCACCCCCACCCCCATCTTTCCTGAAACACAAACTCTTCCATGGACTGATCCAGGCTCCCCCTCTTTCAACCGCCAGCAGTTGCAGTTTGGGGAACTAGGTGGCAAGAGACAGAAACGCCCCTCCCACCCTCCCCAGCAAGTTCTCGTCTTGCTTCTCAGTGGAGCAAAGCCCAGTTCTCGTTCCTGCTACTCCAAGCGTCAGAACGAATCCACACCAGGTTCTCCAGACCCAGAGGAGGAAAAGGATGCAAAGGTCCTCCCTCCCCAAATCACGGACAGGGAGGGAGAGGCGCTTACCAGGGATGGAGATTTGCCGATGGCCAACTTCCCTGTGTTCTTCAGCGTCTTCTGGATACTGTTGATGATAATACTCTGTTATACGTTCATACCGTGTCATCTGCTTAGACAGGATTTCCCATCTTAGATGCGCTCACCCTCTTACACAAACTACGCTAAGCTTTCTTTAGCTCTATGTCTTTCTGCCTCCGAGAGCTACTCGGAGGCAGTACTTTTCTTTCACTTGGCACACTTGTATGTTCACAGCCCCCCAAGGATGTAGAATTTATTTTGCCATTGCTTGATGTTCCTGACCCACCCATGTTTGTTACCAGGGGAAAGACACACCCATCCTCAGAATGATTCGACTCCATCATCTCAGTCATCCTGCCAACCCTCCTGCCAGTGCTATCGCCCCCACAGTGCGGGGGAAAACTGAGGCACCGTTACTTGCCTATTTGGGAGCACTGAGATTCCCTGCAGCCCCCACAACCGGCCTTGCAACGGTGGGCATTTTGCAACGAGTGCTCAAAAGTGCCCGTTCCAAAGATCCTCACCTTCCTCACAGCTCTCCGAACGATCCGCTCATCAGATCCTTCTTCTTCGTCATCCTCCTCCTTCCAGGCAACTTTAGGAGAGGCAACTATTTTCTTTCTTTGTTTTGGGTGGAACTCAAAATTGGCTAGATGAGCTCTTGAGGCCTCTACCCTGCTCATTCTCACTGCAAATCAAAGGAAGAATTCTGAATGCAAAAAAGAACGTGGGAGGTATTTCCCGTATTCTTCCCACGGCGATCCTGAGTCAGGATTTTGCCCCGAGTCAGTATCTTGCGTGCGTGTGTCACCCAGCATTATTGTTTGGCTGACCTTTTGTCCCAGATTTCACCAGGCATGGGAACCAGCTACAGGGCAAAATCCCCTCGCAGCCTGGGATATTAAGCAGAGCTCCCCCAGCGGCCAAAGGAACAGGCACCTGGGCCTGCCCCTGAGAAATAACGTCATCTGTGCCTTCAGTTGTTCTTGGCTTCCCTCCCTTGTAGATGAGGCTGAAGCTGGGTCAGCCCTAAGTGCCCAGCAACTGTCTTAAAATTGCCAGCAGAGAAGCCAAAACCCAGTTTCTTCCAACTTTTCTGCTCCCTCCATTCCACGTATCTTTTCTGAGTGATTCTATCCACACAGGGGCAGAACAGTAGGGCCTCTAAGGCTGAGCAGAGGGCGGGAAGAATTTCCCACACAGACAGCAATGGAAACGTATTGTTCATTTTACTGACTCGTACAATTTGTCTAACCACTTGAAACCAGCCTGGCTGTAGGCTGCTTACAGAAATGACCTCCTCGCATCTGAACATCTACGAGGGCTACAGACGTACACCAGATGTAGAGCCCAAATGTTCTGCAGCTTGTCTGGCCACAGGCCTGAACAGGCTCCCCAGCCCCAAATCTGTGCTAGACAGTCAGGACCATTACTTGAGCCTTGCAAGCACAAAAACCCAGGCTGAGTTCTCAGCACCTCCAGGTAGCAAAGAGGCCCGCCTGACACTCCAGAAGAGAGGCCTGTGCTGAGTCTGACAGACCGAGATCTGATTTAAAATAGCCCTTGCTAGAGGGAAAAGGCAAAGAGAACCGTTTCTGGCCACAAGGCAACCTTCTGGACTCACGTGAAGGCAAGGAGAGGACACTTATGGTGAACAGGCAGGCCAGTAGCATCCTGGAGCCCTAAGCCCAATCTCTCACCACCTCCAAGGAGCCCTGAAAACATGCCAGGCCTCCAGCCAGGCAGGAACCTGCCAGGGAGTGTCTGTGACATCACAAGGTCCCAGAACATTTGCCAGCCAATGGCCAGGATGGACAGGCCCTTTCCCCCGGGCCCAGCAGCAGCAACTGCCAGGCTGTCGGAAGGAGCAGCTGCAAATCCTTCCGGCGTATCTTCTGGATTGCTGGTTCTCAGTCGGGTGGCTTTTAGAAGCAGAGCTGCAACAAGCCAGGGCAAATCTTAGGCAGACGTTCTACACAAATATGTAGAATGCCAAACACTTCCCCATTTTTTTCTTTGGGGGGGAACATCTTCTGCTCACTGTACAGCGAGAAGACCGGGGTGCTGACTTCTCCAAACTGTCTCTTTTTAGAACTGCTAACAGCAACCAAAAGAAGCAGGGGTTATACTGTAGTATCCCTTCTGCAAAAAAAAAAAGGGGGGGAGCATTGGGGGGGCGGCCTTACTTTTTTTAAAAAAATGTATTTGATTCGCATGGTGGGGAGCAAATATTTTTCCTTCCCATTCAAACTGGTACGGCAGGAATTCTCTAACAACATTCGGGGCAGATTAGAGAAACAAAAAAACATCTACGTACAAGATGGGTATTCCCACCATCCTCCCGATGATTCCTCAAAGCGCTCCCTGCCTCAGGTCACTCACCACAAGTCCTCCATTGGCAGCCGCCTTCCTTCAGTCCTTTCAAATCCTTTTCCATGTCTTCTTTTTCTCCTTCGCCAAGTGTATCCCGTACCTTCAATGGTTCCCAACGAAGACTTTAGGGGGTGACCTCCACCGCCTCCCCAGCTTCCGATTTCTTCAGGCCTTTCTGCCAGCCCAACTCAGCTGTGATCAGCACTTTGTAACCTCACAGGGCATTTGGGGACTTAAAAAAAGCTTTGCCGAGACTCACGTCTATGAACAACAGAAGTTTTGGTCCTGGGGAAATGTGCTCTCTCACTGGACCAAAGTGGGCTACCTTTTCCTTCCCAGAGCCCTGCTGAGCGCCAGGGATTCCCTGGAAGGGACGAGGTGGAGATGGAGAGCATTGTGACCCTTGGCAAAGGGAGCTCCCAAGAGCTCCTCTCCCTTCCCCGCCTCTCCGGTATCACATCACTTAAAAGGGTGAGCTCACAGACACGTGTGCTACGAGAAACACACCATGCTTACACAAGAAAGCGCTTGAGAAGGCAGGCAGAATCATCCAGCCAAAAGGCCAGGGTATTTCTGGCCCCCTTCCCCTGGGGAGCCCTCCCAGCCATGTCTCTCCTGACATCCTGCAGAGGGGCTAGAAGGAAATGCAGCCACAGGGCCAGGAACAGGGCCAGCGAGGGGGAGCAAGCCAGTCCAACTCACCTGCCGGGCGACAGAGCAGAGAAAAAACACATCACGGCCCCAAAGGCTAAGATAGAAGCCACTTTATTATGAACCAGAAAATCAATAAAAATGAACGCTTTGTCCAGCGGTCCCTGTGACCGCACCCTCTCTTCGCAGCAATGCGCACCCAGGCAAAGACAGCTCAGCAGACCAGAGTCAGAGAGAACCCCCCACACATCATCCCATCCCGCGCTGCCCTGAGGGGTTGGGCAGCCCAGGGGAACCTGCCTCAGTTGCAGCTCTTGGGCAAGCGGTAGACGCCCCCGGAGTAGCTGAGCTGCTGGTCCCGGACCTTCTTCTGGAGGAAACCCTGCAGTTCCTGGATGTCGATCTCCGTCACCATGGGGCCCGTCATCACAAAGATCTTAAGCATGCTGTGGATGCGTTCTAGGGAGAGGCTCTCCAGGTTAGTCAGCATGGCCTGGATATACGTCCAGAAGAGCTGCAAAGGGGTGCAGGAGAATGCGGAAACAACGCCAGGGCAGGGATCAGAACACGGCAGCAGCCGCAGCAGTTGCTGCTGACCGAGGCAGGGCTGATGCTCAGGTGCTCCTGGAACCCACCCAGCTCCAAGTTGGAAGGCCAACTCATCCTGCGCCCCCCACCAGGACGAGGGCAGATCCATCGATCAAAGGTCAGCACTGAGACCCGGGCTGTCTTCTGGCCTTTGCTTCTTAAGACAGGATGACTGGCTCCGGTCAACTAGGGGAAGCCTCCCACCCCGGACTAGCACCTGCAACTCCTCCTCCTTCTGGTCTGCCTGGGAGGCCATCGCCGAATCACCCTCCTCGTCGCTATCAATCAGCACCACCTTCTCTGCATGGTCCTTCAGCTCCTCTTCGATCACCGTGAATGTCCCAGGGGGCTCCTCCCGCAGCACCCCTTGCTGCAGCCAGAGGGTCATCTTGCGCCGCAGGGAGGCTGCTGGCACCTTCAGCGCTTCGCTCAGCTCCTCCAACGTTCGAGTGCCTGGAAAGGTGGCACGCGCCAATTAGGGCCTCGGCTCAAGCCCCCCCCTCCGCCCAAGATTGGCTCTCAGAGGGGCTGGTGCAGGGTCTGAAACCCAGACCTGCTCCTGCCCGGCGCAGGCAAGAACGGTCTCCTGGTAGGAACCCTTCCCCAGGAAACCTTGGCCTGAGGGATGGGGAAGGGGCAACCCAGAAGCAGCAGCAGCTGCCTGTCCGCTGCAAGGCGTCTTTTTTCACTCTGAGTGGTTCCCAGCCTCTATTGCTATTCTAGCTTATTATTTCTGGCGTCTACCGTTCTAAGGGCCTTTTTGCAGATTGCCCCAAACCTGCTGCTAGGAGCGATTTCACCCTTCCCTGTAAGACTGGGAGCCCCCTTTCTCCTTCTCGGAGGAAGGGGCAGACAGCTAGAGGCCTTCATGGGACCCAGAAGACCTACCCTTGCTCTGGAAGTGCAGGATGACAGCCGCGTGCACCGGCGACACCGAGAGGGAGAGCGTGCGGTCAGCCAGCTCCACCTCCAGGTTCACCAAGCCCAGGTGGTGCTTCCA
The DNA here is from genome assembly GCF_059951505.1 of Python bivittatus. Taxonomy (NCBI): domain Eukaryota; kingdom Metazoa; phylum Chordata; class Lepidosauria; order Squamata; family Pythonidae; genus Python; species Python bivittatus. The sequence goes on along the minus strand of NW_028277076.1, from coordinate 354,912 downwards.
GTTCAAGGTCCGCATGGCCTGTGAAGAAGCCACAAGGGAGCATTATGGTTCTTCAGCTAAAAGACCAGAAGCTCCCGGCTAGTGGCCCAGCCACCGTATGCCTGTTCCACACACAGGCACATCACGAGATGTCCTGGGCAAACAGAGAGGAAGATGGGAACAGCCGAACCCTAGAAGAGCAGCCAGGCAGAACCTGAGGGAGGACAGGACCAGAAGGCTTCCTTCGTGGTTGGCTGCCAACTGAGGCAGAGGCTGAACTTCCTGGAGATGGAGGATTCTCCTACCTTTAGCTTTTCGTACTTCTTGGCATAGGCCTCCATGGCCTCCTTGATCTGCCCCGGGAGCTCCAGCTTCTCCTCCTTCAATGGGGGCCAAAACTCACTGGAGAGGATGATGGCCACGAGGCTGAAGGGGGGCCTTTCCTCCTCGGGCAGCTTCTGCTCCTCATCGCGAATGTTTGCATTGATGCGCCGAGAGTCTGCCATGTCCTGCGTGAGAAGAGAGGGGAGGAGCGGTGAGATCCTTGCTGAGCCTGAGACACAGACAGGCCACAATGGGGCCTTTTTCTGGGCCCCTCCAGCTGAGCGAAATCAGTCTTCAGAGGAACCAGGGTGGCCTCCGCAGACCCTTTAACAAGGGACCACCTACTTTTAACATGACCTCGCAGTAGTGCATCTGGGCTTCTCCGAAGCGCAACTTCAGCAGTTCCACGTTCCTGATTTCCCTAAAGTGAGAAGAAGCAAAGGCTTTTGCCAAGCCCAAGAGACCTCTGCTCCTCGGGTCATGGCTGGCATTTCTGCAGAGGAGATGATCTACCAGCGGCTGGCCTGGAGGGCTTCTGAGTGGCTTCTTCAGCGACTGCCCTCGATGGGAATGCTGTCTCCCCATCTGCGGCCAGTCTGAGGGGGCAACGCAGAGGGACGGGCGGCCTTCCGGCTCACAGGATCACCTCTGCTAGCTATGCTGGAGTTCCAAGCGTGCCTCAGGGGACTCCTGCCCAGCCGCTGGACAGCTTGGCCCCTCACCTCTCGGCGCTGTAGTTGAACTGGTGCAGCAACCGGTCAGCCAGCAGAGTGCGGTACTCGTTGATGAAGAGGTCTTTGCTGCCGTAGATGCTCACCAGCAGGCTAATGATGTCTGAGGAGCGGCGCTTGGAGCTGGACTTCCCTGGTGGGAGAGGAAGGGCCACGGGGAGACCCCAGAGGTGCCTCAGACCAGGACCCAGGATCCCACCATGGGCCCCCAGTGTTCAGAGGGCGCTTGGTCGCAGCTCAAGAGCCTCTCCCCACTGCAGCCCCAACTCACCCGGGTCAGCATCGACCGGATCAGGCACCCAGTCCTCGGGTTCAGAGACGTCGTCGTCGCTCTCTGGGCCATTCTCCAGCGTTACGGGATCAGCTTTGGAGAGCTCATTTGCCAGGTCAGCGGATCCTTCAGCATCACCCGTCAGACCTGCCACAATCTGCCGCACGGTGTCCTCCCTGGTTCTGTTGGGAGGAGGAGTGGCTTGCAGTCCGTAGCACAAGCTGGAGCTGGAAGCCCTGACAACGCGACGCCACCGAAAGCAAGCCAGAAGCGAGCAGGCCGCAGCAGCTGCAGGGGTGCCAACCAGCCCCTCTCACCGCAAATACTTCCGGATGGGCTCACAGGCCACTTCCAGAATCACCATGGACGAGTCCAGCTCCCGCAGAGCTTTGATGGCAGAGATGTAGAGGGTGATGATGTCCGAGGTGTTCACCCCTGAAACGACGAGAGGGGGGAGCTAGACGTGGAGGCAGCAGGTCTGCCTGCCTGAAACCCGCTCGGGAAGGCTGAGAGGAAGCGCCTAGTTTCTGGTCTCCAGGAAGCTCCGTAATTAGGAGCCAATGACTCTTGGCCCACAGGGAAAAGAAGGGTGGAAATGCCCACCTGGATGGAGAAGCCGCATTTCCAGGGCGCTTTTTAGGGAGTTCAAGAGCTGCTGCCGCTGGTTGGTCCTTTCCAGGCAATATTTCAGGTCTTCCACTGCTGGCTTTGACTCTGGGAAATCTGCATCAAGAACCAGGGTAGCCGAAGGGAGCGTGAAGAAACACTCCCGCTGTTGCGCTGCGTCCTCCGCGAGGAGAGATTGAACTGCCAGCGGCTGCGCTTCGAGGGCTTAGGGTCCTGCCTTTGCACCCTCCTCCTCGCAGCAAGCAACAGTCACCCAACTATTCCAACGTTATTACTAAGCTCCCACAGAGAAGGACGAAGCAGACGGGATGGTACATGAAACGTGCGCTTCTCAATTGGCAGAGCACGGTTAATCCCTACAAAAACTCCTCAGTGATATCGCAGCTTTAACGCAGGCACTGAGAAGCTTCTGAAACCGACATCTCCGAGGAAAGGGCCCGATTCAAAAGCACCTGACCTCCCCTCTCTGGACTTGGGGGGGGGGAGACAGGCCGATCTGGAGGACCCCGGTGCGGTGCTGCATTTGCTCTGTGGTTGTGGGCAGGCTGCTCCGCGGCTGGAGAGGAGAGGAAAACGGAGGGACCGAGGCACCCGGCAAGCGTAACGTGCGTGGAGCTTACCTCGGATGATGCTAAACAGCTCCTCGATGCGCATGCTGGCGTACAGGCGGTAGAAGAACCTCTGGACGTGGCACCGCCACCGCTTCAGGGTGCTGCTGGCGGCTGGGCTGGGCTGGGCCCCGGGGCCCTCCTGCAGAAACACCCTGCTGAGCCAGCCGATCACCTTTTCGATCCACTGGGCCAGGGGCAGAAGAAACGGGGCAATTCAGAGAGGCGAGGGGCCAGGCGGAGCAGGCTGGCAGTCCCCCCTTTCGCCTGTGGGTGCCCCCCGCCCCGCCCGGCTCACCTCCTGGAACTCGCCCAGGAAGGAGCGCTCGTACTCCCCCCGGCAGCGCCACTCCATGCGCTCCTCGATCATCCTGTGCAGGACGTGGGTCACGGCGTCGGCACTGACCCGCTCGAGCAGGTTGAGCTCGTGGCTGGAGGGGCGAGGCGGCGGAGGGTCAGGGGAGGGTCTGCAGGCCCGCCCGCCCGCCCGCCCGCCGCCCCTCGCCCCGGCACGCACAGGATGGCGTTCAGCTGCTGGAACTGCTCCATGGCCAGGGGGCACCAGCAGCGCTCCTCCTCGCCGCCGCCGCCGCAGCCGCAGCCCGCGCCGCCCGGCTCCTCGCCGCCGCGCTGTCGCATGTAGATCCGGAAGCTGCGCCCGTAGAAGCGCCGGACGGCCTCGCGGAAGGCGGCGGGTGGCGCGAAGAAGAGGGCGGCGCGCAGCAGGGCGCCGGCCCTCTCGCGCAGGCCGCCGCCGCCGCCGCCGCGCCCCGCCCCGGCCTGCGCCCACTCCTCCAGCAGGCCCAGGCCGCGCAGGTAGGGCCGCAGGCGGCGCCGCAGCAGCCCGAAGGCCTCCAGCAGCCGCCGCGAGCAGGGCGGCTCGGCGCCGGGGCGGGCCGCGCGGCCCCAGAACTCGGGCGCGACGCGGGCCTGCAGGTCGCGCTGCAGCACCTCCAGCAGCCACTCCTCCAGCGCCGCCAGCAGCCCGTGCCGCGCCAGCACCGCCGCCGCCGCCCGTAGCTCGCCCTCCCCGGCGCCCGCCGCCGGCCCCGGCCCCGGCCCCGGCCCCGGCCCCAGCCCCAGCGCGGCGGGCGGCACCAGGCCGGTGCTGAGGGCGCGCCAGGCGGCCGAGACCTCCATCGCGCCGGGCGCGCGGGCGGCCGTTGCGGGGGCGGGGCCGGCGGAGGGGGCGGGGCCGGGCGCGGGGAGCGGCGCGGCGCGGCGAGGCGAGGAGAGGAGAGCGGAGCAAGCGGGGCGCGCCGCGGCGATGACCCAGCAAGGCGCGGCGTTGCAGAGCTACAACAACGAGCTGGTCAAGTGTGAGCGGGGAGGGGGGCGGGGCGGGGCGGGAGCGAGGGATGCCGGGCGGGAGCGAGGGATGCCGGGAGCCGTAGTTCCTCGCCGGGCCGGCCTGGCCTGGCCTGGCCTGACGCCCCGCCGCCCGCAGGCATCGAGGAGCTGTGCGGCAAGAGGGACGAGCTGAGCAGGCAGATCCGGCAGGAGGAGGAGGAGAAGGGCCGGCTGCAGGGCGACATCCGCGTGCTGACCGAGCGGCTGGCCCGCGTCAACGAGAACCTGGCGCGCAAGATGGCCTCCCGGAACGAGTTCGACCGGACCATCGCCGAGACCGAAGCGGCCTACCTGAAGGTGAGCCGCGCCCTGGGCCGGGCCGGGCCGGGCCGGGCCGCGGGCGGCGCCTCCCCCCCCCCCGCCGCCGCCACGGCTGACCGCCCTCTCCGCCTCCCCGCAGATCCTGGAGAGCTCCCAGACGCTGCTCAACGTGCTCAAGAAGGAGGCCGGGAACCTGGCCAAGGCGGCCGAGCCGCGGAACGCGCCCGCCAAGGACGGCTGAGGGCGGGGCGGGGCGGGGCGGGCCGGCCGGGGGGCCGCGGGCGCGGAATAAAGCTGGATCGGTTCATAAGAGGCGCCTCCCACCCTCGCTCGCTCGCTCGCTCCCTCCGTCGCCCGCCGGGCCCCTGAGCCGCAGCCCGGCCCGTCGTGGCTCAGACGACTGCGCGACGCGGCCGGAGCCCTTTCCAGACGGAAGGGCGGCGCGGGAACCGCCGTTCCCCGTCCGGGTCTCCGGAAAGCGTCGGACGGCCGCTGTCATCTGCGCGCGCTTCGGCGTCCTCTTTCCCCTGCGCTTCGCTGGGGGCCCTCGGCCCGCTCGCTCTCTTGGGAACGGGTGGAACAGAAGTCGAAGGAGCGAAACACAACAAAACGACGCGTTCCTCGAGCCAGCTCAGCAAGTGGGAAAGGTAGGCCAAAGTAGTACCCGTGCTGCAACGGGATGCGCACGGTCAGCCCGCTTCGTGCCTGGAACAGGTAGAAGCGGCGCGACCGTGACATCAGTAAAACACAGAGCCAGAGTCCTCCAAAGGGCACAGCGAGGATTTAACGAGCGAGGACGGACGAGGCCCGACTATTTCCGCCTGCTGAACGGAGATCTGTCTCTGCTGTCCAGCTTCCTTCTCCTCCGGCCTTCTGCGCTTTCGCGTCTTCTCCGTTCGACGATGCCGCGGCTGCCCCGTCTCCCTGAACGTTACTCCAGCAAAACAGCCAGGCGCTGAGGCAGCTGGACTAAGAGTAGGAATCCTCCGCTGGTGCATCCGGCGAAAGGAAAACACACAGAGCTGGGTTCAGGTGGGAAGCACCCACTGCAGGCTGATACTGCAATTCTGCACACGTTGATGTGCCAGTTGCACAAAACGGCCAAATAAATCACCCAACAACAGTCATGAAGAAATCACTTGTGTAGTTTAATGAACCTGGAAAGCCCAAAGTTACACCATTCTAAGGGGGAAGGGGAACCTGTATAGCGGGTTGGTTTCTCCAGCTAGATCGGGCAAGAGCGGCCAGCTGAGTGTAAGATCAGAAGCCCCAACTTCCTCCATTAATAAACAATTATTAAGTGCAAAATACACAACAGTAAACTAGCTTGCTTTGATTTTAGATACTAAACAGAAAGCAGACACACACACACTCTCCAGGAGGTTTAAAACTTGGTCCTTTCATAGGAGGCTAAACGTGTGGCTGAGTCACCTCCATAAACACATAATGTTCTGCTCTTGCCTGGAGTGCTACTGAGATGCTAAAGATAGTGTTTGCTCTGGTTTCCACAACATGAATGCAGTGCTAGCCAATCAAACAACATAAACCTCCTTCAGATGATCAGACCAGCTGCTTTCTGGAAAATGTGACAGCAAAAGGTTATCATTTTACTTTGCAGTGGAAGGATCAGAGAGCCATGAGTCTCCATTCTCCCAGGATTCAGACATGAGCTGCGTCGGTCCTGGAAAACTTGGCTCTAAGAGCTGTGCAGGGGAAGATGCCCCCAGGAGTGAAACAGCACTTAGTGGCACTGCAGATGAACGACCGGCCACCTTGCCTAGAGCTTCATTCAGACACGGTAACTCTCAAACCTGTTACCAAAATTTTGGGTCTGGCAAAGAAAATATGTGCACCAAGGATCAGCTCAAAAAAGGCTAAAGATCACAAACTGCCAGCTTTCTACATAATTCCAGTTGCCACAAGATGCATCTAAGAAACTGCTGCACGGCCAACCTTATATAGGATTTGGTCACAGAAATACCAGCATCAGATTAGGGCACGTGTGTGTGATTGGCCCTTTGGGAGTTGGTACTTTCTTTAAAGTAACAGAATCTACGCGTTCAGTTAGTCTACTCGAGGCAACGGCATTTCTCATTATTTGCCCAGCTGCAAAACCCAAAGGCTGCTTTTGCTAAGTGTTCAGAGCATGATTTCCCCAAGGTGAATTCCGCGATAATATTTTCTATTAGGTCACAGCTGCCAAATCACAGCTTGCTTGCTTGCTTGCTTGCTTGGCACCAGGCTCATCACTGAGCCAGCTCACACACATCTGGCTGGAGGAAGCCGCTCAGCCCAGTGGCCAAAAAGCAGTCTCCAAGCATCTGGCAGCCCGTTCAGCGTCTGGCTGCCTCAGGAGTTGCTCTTCAGGCGTTTCTTTCAGAACAGTAAGATGGCAGGTAAGAAACCCACGCTGCCAAAACAAGGGGCGCTTTTGAACGTGAGGCCCTCCGGGACGTCTCAATACCTGATGAGGGAAGAGAAGTTTGGCTTCGCGCACTGCCTTTGTCTCTCAAAGCTCCTCCACAGAAACCAGGAATATCTCTCTCCAGCGTTAAAAATCAGAAGTAGAGCGCAGGCTCGCTACTGAAATCAGAGAGGTGGCTCTTTTCGGCAGGGGTGAGCTGTGAGGAGACAAAGAGATGGCTGCCAGGCTGCTCTGCTTTTCTGGAAAGGAGAGACGCAGGGAAGCAGCACACCATGCCCCACTTCCCACAGAGGTAGGTCATTCAAAACAGGAATGACTCTGACACCATCTTGCTTCTGAGCAGCTGCAAGCCCAGAACTTTGCGTGCTGCCTCTGCTTTTTGTTACTGTAAGCAAAGTTTACTTTGCTGACTTTGTACATTAAAAAGCTGCCACCTGCTGATACCCCCTCTAAGGCTGCAGGCAAAAGGACAAATACATGCCTTCCCAAGTCTTACCATGACTTGTTGATCTGGCAGGTCAGTTTCCTGTGGAAGGGATTCAATGCTTGGAGGCAGCTTCTCATGCTGTTGCTCCTGCCACTTGTTGAGGCCCATGGAGTGCTTGGGAGTGTAACTTGACAAACCTATCAAAAAAGTATGAGCGCCTGGCATCACAAAAACAATAAACAGAAGGGTAAGATGGGGTGGGATCAGCAGAGACTCTTCTCTAAGGATACACCTTGAGGATCCAACCTTTTCAGCTCAGCTGACACCCCATGAAGCAGAGCCCCCAGAGCAAGAGCTTCAGCTGCCTGACCAATATTATCCGGAGTAATTCAAGGCCTACAGGAAGAAGTGGGCATGTTTTGGAACCACTGAAAAAATGGTTAAATGTATTCACAGGACTTCATTTTGTCAGTGTTAAGGCTAGAAAGAGGAGTTATCCTCTGGTAAATCGCTACTGGACCAAAAAAGGAAATGGAAGTTTAAAATTTCAACTTTCTGAAATGTTTCCTTCCTTTCCTTCTATCCTACTGGGGACACTGCTGTTTTAACCGCAGGTGTTTAGTGTCCATTCCATTCCTGAATATGGAAAGTTAAGGATAACAGGGTCATTGCCTCACCCAACTCCAGTTCCAAAAGTATTACATCATAACTGGGGACCTGCCATAGCTTCAACTAGAAGTGTTTTGAAATGGGATGGAAAATGAGATTTCTTACCTGAGTTGACTGAGTTCATAGTACTGTTTGGGCGAGGAATGAAAAAGGCAGGTTTCTCATCTACTTCTGTGGCATATTCCTCCTCTTCTTCCTCCTCTTCTTCCTCTTCCACTAAAGAGCTCTCAGCTGGATATTCAAACATTGTTTGCAAACTGGTCTCATTGAAAGATATCTTCATCTGAAAAAACAGTGAGAAACTGCTTTATAGCTACCTCAAGTTTCAGTGAGGTAAACTTCTAGCTTATACCAGCTGGAATCCTTCAAGACACCCATTAAAAGAATTTTAGTCAAACCGCAGTGAAGCCTCACTTCGCTGGGGAATCAATAAACAGACAGAGGACTTTTGAATGGTTCAGGAAGTTTCCCAGGAGGATACAGAGCAGGTGCTTAGGCAACCCAGCCATATAAAACTTTTGCTCCATTTTAGAACTACCCATCATCACCACCAAGGGTCCTGTTTTAAAACAATCACTTTAAAAATAAACAAACTATGTTTCAAACCAAAGCAGTCTTCTCTAAAAGAAATATCAACAATGAAGCTAAGACTGCAACGCTCACTTATGCCCATTTAACCTTTTAAGCCAATTTCAAGCATTGAGAAGAAAAGCAGAAGCCTAGACATCCACAGCCTCTACTCAGCTATGGAAAATACAAACTGCAGTCTGTCTTACAGCAACAGCAACTGCCTTACAGTCCCACTTACAGTGCTTTGACAAGGCAGAACTAGAACTTTAGCAAAGCAGCCTCAAGGCTCAGCTTCCATATGGCAAAGGGCTTTTCAGTATGTAGCCGTATACTGTGGCATACAATCGTCTATAGGAAAATATCTCATCGTTCTTTTCCCCACTTCCAGGAGATTCCTCATTCATCTTCCCGGCTCATGATTTTGCAATCAAAATGCAAACGGGACATACAAATGGTTGTCAGTGAACCAAAATGCCAGAATGTTCCAGTACAAGAAAGAAAGTCCATAAAACAATTGTCTTTCTGTCTGTAATCAATACCCTGAGGTATCCTGCAAGTAGAGCAGGATCATAATATCAGATGCCAGTTTCAAACACCACAAGAAAGTTTGCTGACTAATTTACATACATACATACAGTACATACATTCATATACACATGAACGTTTTCTATCTCCAGACAACTCCAAAAGTATCTCCCGAAAAGGGAAGATGCTGCAGGTATTGATTCAAACTGAACAGCAAGCAAGTTAAAGCTATTTTTAAAAAGGCACACAGCCAACTTCCAGAGTCCACTAAGTTTTACTTTAAAGCATCTCACGCCAGTGTGGCGTGGCAGTTAAGGTGGTCGACCAGGAGCGGGGAGCCCCTGGTTCAAGTCCATCCTCAGCCCTGGGAGACTTTGGACAGTCACTCTCTTTCAGCTTAATTTAATTCACAGGGTTGTTCTTGTGGAGAAGTACACCTGCCATCTTCAACTCCTGGAAGAAAGGCAAGATACAAATCGAACAACCGAGCAATAACTGCAGTTCTTTGAAACTTGCCCTCTTTGGAGTTGGTAAACTGTTTTCTGGCTGACAGGTATTTTGTGGACATAAATTAATTTCCAGGAATATTTTACTCTGATGGGAGTAGCAGCATCCTTTGCTCACCCTATATACAAGTGCTCAAGGCCATGTACTTCGCAACAGCACCTCTTCCTCCAATAGGACACTCTTATCAATGCCTTTGTATTTTCTTTGTTCACAGCCACCTGAGCTTCCAGGCCAAGAGCCAGGAACTGACAGCCTTGCTGGAGCTGAACAAAAACAGTACAATGACCCTTCAGGGGCAGGGTTCCTCGACTTTGAAATATAAAGAGAGACTTCAGCCAGGACAGGGGGAAGCCCTTAAGCAGCTGGAAAGGGGGTGGGAGCTCAGCAGGCACCTGACTGATCAAAAGGACAAAGTCTCAGAAAAGCAGGCACTGGTCCTCAAAACGGTCAGCTTAGGAAAGTAAGCCTCAGTGCACCGAAAAAAAGGGGGGGGCTTTGCCAGCTAAGGAGCAGAGCAGCAATGTCTCAAAGGAAACCCGAGCTACAAGGAAATGTATACATAAATAATTACCACTTCTTCACCTCCTCCAGCCTAATCTTTGATATTACATAATAATTTGATCACTTGACCTCGCTTTCCTATCCTGGACTCTGCCACACCCTGTTAGAGGAATCAGTACCAATGGTAAGCTAACTGCATGAATCAGAAGGAAATGTGGTCTGCTTGGTTCAGCATGAACAAGTTTGAAAAGTGAGCACAGCCTAGTGCTCCTGTTGCATGGCAAGGGACCAGGTTGCTGTTGAAGAATACTAAAGCAATTGGTGTGCATCTCCCATCAGTTTCTAAACACTTGTATTCTTGAAGAACTAGAGGAGGTGTGACAAGACAGGACACCACGTTTGCCCTGCAGTCTTGGCAGACCTCCTTAGAGTTTCATGTTGAGCCCTGAATGTCAACCCCCATCCTGATCTGTGTGTAAAAGCTACAGACTATGACTGAGTTTGTTTCTCCAAGACGAAACAATTCTTGATTTAAGGTTTCTTGAAAGAAAAAGGCCTATGGGCCTACACTATAGTATGACTCCTTAGAAGGGATTCCAGCAGTCAAACCTACCTGTAACCTGATAGAAAACACTGAGCAGGCAACACCTTTTTTTTGTACCTTCGAGTCACTGTTGACTCCTGGCAATTGCCTGGACAAGTCCCTGCCGTTTTCTTGGCAAGATTTCAAAAGTGGTTTGCCATTGCCTCCTTCCTAGGGCTGAGAGTGAGTGACTGGCTCAAGGTCACCCAGCAGGCTTCACACCTAAGGCAGGACTAGAACTCTCAGTCTCCCGGTTTCTAGCCTGATGCCTTGACCACCACACCAAACCAGCTCTCTAACACCTTAATTTACGGCTAAAGAATTACATTAACAAGAACAGCAATCTCTAGACGGCTACCCAGAAGTTACATATCCAATCTGGATACGCACTTATGATACTGGATGCTAGTCTAGAATTTTTGAATCTCTGATGGAGATTCCCAAACATAGACTAGAAAAAGCATGTGATTTCTCTCCACCCAGATTTGCTTGAGAAAATATTGTATCTAGATGTACTTTTTAGCCACAATTTCTTTAGACTGCTTTTTTAAAAACATGATCCATCAAAAACTGCAGTTCTTGGCACAGTTATTTGCTCAGTCCAATGAAATAAGGCCTGTTGCTTGTGCTGGGAGCAGACACACTGATGAGCGTATGACACCTCAAAACCCAGATGGCCCAGTGTACACAGTCTAGCAACAACTGGGAATAAAACACAATATAACACCTCCCAGCTCAGCTTCAGCTCTACGTCAGATGATTGTCAGCTTCCCCATCCCACATTTCTGGCATACAGATCATGTAGCTTCACGCTTATGAAATCGGATCAGATCCACCATCAACCGCTGTCAGAATGCTGCAACACAGGACTGAAGCAGGACAAGGAGGGTCACTTTCTTACAATCCACAGCTGATGGATGGAATCAAGGGTGCGAAACCCTTCCAAATTTCTGTTTGCTATTTCACACAAGCCAGCTAACTCTGTACTCATATTAAGAATGTCTGGCATATTTATACTACGAGCTACTCCATGGGAACAGTAGCACATAGTACATGATGTTTACTGAACACTCGCCTACAGGTTAATCCACTGTTAACGCGAAATGTTCTAAGGCCACACCTCAAGAGTTAAGAGATTGAGAAGTCCCACAGTAATTGCACAACAGTTGTTCAGCACGCTTCAGACAAGTGCTTCTCACCTCCCCTCTCTGTAAAAATTCAACAGAAATACAGCTGATCAGCACTAATGTCAACTAGTTACCTTTTTGCGCCGAAAACCTGATTTGCTCATGCAGGACTTATCCAGAGAAAGGTAGCCCCCTATCACTTCGATCTCATTCACAGTGGGATAGCGTTTTTTGACATGACCTAATTCCTGCTGGGGGGCTCCCGTCTTGGCTTTAGTTTGGCTTTTGTCCTCCTCCTCCTCCTCCTCTTCCTCCTGCAGCCATGCTCTGCTGAAGGTCTCCAGGCCAGCAGCGGGGGGCTTCCTTTTGGGCACTACAGTGAAGGTGCTAGTACTTTTTTGAGACAGAGCAACAGAACCAGTGGAAAGGGGCCTGTATGCGGGTAAAGCAGAATCCTCCATCTCAAGAGCCAAGGTACCTTCTCGGGGCACATCAAAGCCCTCCAGTCTCGGGCTCAAGGCTTTCAAGGGGGGCATGTGTGCACACACCGGTGCCACTAAATCCTCATCTATGTAAGTCACGGGGACCAGAGCCTCAGCGGGCTTCTCGGGGACACCGGGAAGGGCCTCTCCAGGCACAGAGGAGAGAGCTTCCACGGGCTCAGGAGGGCCAGCGGCTTCCTCCTTCCGGCAGGGCACAAAAAGAAAAGAGTTACGGGAGTTGAGACGCAGACTGGCCAAGGCACGTGCCTGGAGGTCGTGAGCAGGAATGGCAGACAGATCGGGCTTGGGGGCTGGGCGGATCTCAAAGGAGTAGCTGGAGCTGAAGAGCGGAGAGGGCCGGGGTGGACCGGCCAAGGCACATCTGTCCGGACTGGCACTGGACAGCGGGAGCAGCTGTGGCGAGGCCTCAACGGCGGCCTCGGGCTTTGGCTTCCCAGCGCTGGCTTCTAGCAGAGGCGACAAAGCTGCGGTGGCCCTGGAGCATGGCACGGCTTTGGGGACGGCGGCCCCCCCATGCTGACCGGGACTCCTGGAGGGAGACGGAGGGGCAGTGTCCTCCACGGGCCCATTACTGAGCGCAGAGGCGGCTGCGACCCTGGGGCGGCGCCCCCGGGGAGTCACCATAAAGGAGTTGGAGCCGATCTTCTGCACGAAATCGCCGCCACCGCCCTGGGCACCCGGCGGGGGAGGCAGCGGCAGGGCCGGGGCGTCGCCCCCACGCCCCCTCCCTCTTGCGGCACGGTCGAACTTCTGCAGCAGCCGGCTGACCCGGCCGAAATCGGCGGCGGCGTCGGGCGGCGTCGGCGGCGCTCCGGGCTCGTAGACGACGACCTGGGCCGCGCGGATCTCGGTGACGGGACAGCCGCCGCGCGAAAGCAGGCCCCGCAGGGGGGCCCCGCCGGGGGCGTCTCCCGCTCCGGCTCGCCGGGAAGGCCCCGCGGGCTCCACCGCGTCGCACGACTCGATGATCAGGATGTTGTCGGCGCGGATGGTGCGGATGCCGGGCATGGCGCCGTACAGCTGCAGCAGCTGCGCCAGGGCCGGGGGCTCCGCGGGGGGCGAGGGGGAAGCCGCCGCCGCCAAGAGCTCGCAGGCGCCCCGCCGCCGCCGCCGCCGCCGCTCGCTCTCCAGGCGCATGAAGGGGTTTTCGCGCAGCGGGCCCAGGCTCTCGGCCACCACCGCCCCCGCCTCGCGCCCGTCGGGAGCCTTGCCGGGCCGCGACGCCGGCGCCGGCCCCCGCTCCAGGTCCATGCCGGCGGCCAGCTTGGCCCGCTTCCGCTCGAGAAGGGCCTGCTTCCAGGCCGGTGCCCCGGCCGCCGCCGCCGCGGCCTCCCGGGGGCTGCTCATGGCGAGGGCGAGCTGCGGGCGCGGCAGCCTCCGACCCGGCCCTCCGGCCGCCGCCGCCAGCGACTTCCTGGCCCCGCCGGCGATAGCGCCGCCCCGGGCCGCGGCGGAAGGCGCCCTGAGGGAGCGGCCGCGCCGATTGGCCGGGGCGGCGGGGTTCCGCCTCGGCTCGCGAAGGGCGGCCCCGATTGGCCGCCCGTGCGCTGTCGGGGCGGTGCTGAATTTCTAGGGGGCGGCGCCGCTCATTGGGCGGGAGCGGGTGGCTCCGCCCAGCTGGCGGCGGGGGCTGCCTGGGCCGCTGAGGCCGGGAGCGGAAAGCTTGTCGGGGGCCGCCTGGAAGGGCGCGGGACGGCGCCGGCGCTCCTCGGTCAGGAGGCAGAGCCCGCCTCCCCGCCGGCGCAGCGACGCTCCCTCTCTATTGGGCGGGAGCCCTGTCGCGTTGAGCACCTCGCCGCCCATTGGCCGGGAGCCTGCCTGCGGCTGCCCGGGGATTCTGGGAATTGGAGCCGGGCGGGAGGCTGGCGCTGCCTTCCCGCCTCAGCCCCTCCTGCCTCCTGGCGCCCAGCCTGCCTTTTGCCCGCTATCCTCCTGAGGGGCTGGGGGGGCCCTTCGAGCTGTTTCCCTGGCCGCCCCTCACCGGACCGCCCCCGGCCGCGTCTCCGAGGTCGTCCCCTTTAGCGGCGCAGGCTCCTTCCCCCCGAGGAGGACCGCCCGGCAGAGGCCCCTCCAGGGCCAGGGCCTCCGGTTCCCTGACAGGACTCCCCTCCCGCGCAGGGAGCTGCCGGGCGGCAGGAACCCGTTTCCACGGCTGGCTGGCTGGCCGGCCGGCCGGTTGATCGAGTTTATTGATCGAGCCGCCCTCCTCACAAGAAGGGGCTCTGGGCGGCGAACGACAATCTATTTCCCTCAGAGCCCCCCTTTCGGGTCAGGCAGATGCCACCCTGGAGCCCCGCGAGCGCACCTGCGTGTCCGCTCACCCGACCTTTGCGCCGCTGTCCTGATTTCGTGCGTTCACGAGAGATTCTGAACTCAAGACCGGGCCGGCGCGACACGTTTGGCTAACGCGCGGCGGGCCGGTTTGCGATTCGGCGGCCGGTGCCAACGCCTCCTGTAAGCAGCAAGGAAGATTACTGTGCATTAGCCCGTTCCCGCTGGTGCGTGAGCGGGCTTCTGGTCGATTAATGCTTCATTGCCCCTTTCTTGCAGCCCTGGGCCTGGTTCCTTGGCGGGAAGCTGAGGGGAAGCTGAGAGGACAGAGCGTATCTGATGCTGCCGTGTGAGCACGAGGCTGCGCAATATGGAGGATCGGAGACTTAACTGTGGGATTTAAATTCCATCCAGGTTTGCCTGCAAGACTAGAACAGGCTAAGTTAAAATACGATTAGTTTGTTTAACCCAGTCCAGGCCACCGGGCTAACTGAGTATATTCCCCCAACACAAGAGGCTGCCTCTTGCGTTAACCTTGCGTACAGCGGCGAACTGTCCATGTTATACGTCTACACTTAAGGCTGCGATAGGTGCTCGTCGATTTTACTGTCATTTTTCTACTGGCACTCTTCCAGCAATCCAGATCATGGCGTTTATTGGCTAAGTCTCACCGGGCCGCCCACCTGAGCAAAACCAAAACTCCTACGACTGACAGAGCCAAAATTCTTAATACCTTCTTTGTTTCGCTCCCCCAGCAATGCGCAACTTTAGAAGGGTGGCAAAGGCCAGGAGCTCTCCGTCCCTGTTGCCTGGGCTGCCGCCCCGCAGCGCATCCTGACCGCGTGCTTCATTTTCAGCTACCTCTTTGTAACTTTGCTGCCATCATTTTCACTGCGCTGGGCACCCTTGCAGGGGAATCGGCCCAAGAAGCCCTGCGCCATTAGCGGTTAACTTGGCAGCGTTCCCTTGCAAGAGTCTGAAAGGAAGCAATAGGGCCGCTTTCCCTGTCAATTGGATGCAAGATTCTAAGCCGGCAGTCCTACGCCGCTTGCCTGGGGTATACCACACTGCATTCAGCGGGTTTCCCTTCTGAGTAATCACGTGTAAAAGGGCACTGTCCACCATTTTTCACACATCACTATCAGCTGTTTTCCAAAATCGGTCTCGGCATACGTACAGCTTTTCTTTCAGCACTTAAAAACCAAAAGACAAATCTTGGCGTAGGGAAGAAAAGGCTTTCCTAGAGAAAAGCGAGGGGCCTAAATACTGGCTCTACGTTCTTTTATTCCTAAATAATCATTTTAGTCAGAGCTTGCTCAGACCTTCCGGCATCCCAGAGGTCGGTGTCCAACGGCAGAACAGGATAAGGAGCTGCGTATGGATCCTTCGATGTCACCGGAGCACAACAGGGGTTACCGCTGTGGGGAGGGAGAGGCCTCGCGTTCTTCCTCCCCGTGGCACGAGCTTGAAATCCTTGGGCTTAGGAAGCGGGTCGGCCGCTGCGGCCGGCCGGCCGGCCAGCCGGGCTAGAGATCCTTCCAGAGCGGCCCCGGTCGTCCTGCGGCCACGCGGGGGAGCCCCGCCGCTGCCGGCCTCCCTCCCCGGCAGAGCTGCCAGTTTGGGGCCCCGCCAGGAGGGTCCGGGTCCCGCTCCTCCCGCTAATTGACTCGGCAGGCGCGGATCATGAGGAGCTGGAGGAGGATGAAGACGGGCGACATGATGAGTCCGTACCAGAGGGGCTCGTGGCTCTGCTCGCCCAGCTTCTGGCAGAGCAGCATCTCGAAGACGAACTTGAGGCTGAGCAGCGTCAGGATCCAGAAGAGGCGCAGCACGGCCAGGCGCTTCTCGCCGTCCTGGAAGAGGCGCACCGAGACGATGGCCGTGAAGTAGGTGCTCAGCCCGTCGGCGGCGAAGAGCGGCGCGAAGACGCTCCACCAGCTCAGCCCGGCGGCGACGCCGTCCGCCCGCAGGGCCAGCAGCAGCGAGGTGGCCAGCAGCGCCGCCGCCTGCAGCAGCAGCTCGAGCGGCGCGAAGCCCAGCCACTGCACCAGCTCCCGCAGCGAGAACAGCATCCCGGCGGCGCCCCTCCGCGGCTCCCGGCGCGCTCTGGTGACGGGCCGGAAGCGGCGGCGCGCGCCTCGCCGGGCCGGGGGCGTGGTCGCGGTCGCGGTCGCGCGGCTGGTCGGCGCGTGCGCCGGGCGCCGAGCCCGAGAGGAGGGGAGGGGGAGCCTTCCCGCATCGGAGGCCGGGAGGCGGCGGCGGCGGCGCTGCTCTCCCGCGGAGCCCCCGAGCCAGGAGGGTCAGCCGGGCTGCTCCGGGGGCCTCACGGCGTTCGTGGGGGAGGAAGGGGGCGGGCCCGTGGCTCCGCGCGCTGCTTCAGTTCCCCTGTGGAAGCGCGGGCGCGCAGGCGGCCGCGGCCGGAGTTGGGCGTCCGGCGGGCAGCGTTGGGAGCCGGCCCGGGGCCGCGGGGCGCTGCTGAGGGGCGAGGGCTGCGGACGCGCGAGGACGCTGCCGCGCGGCCGCCTTGCGCCCGGTTTGATTCCGGGGCGGGCGGAGCGCTCCCTCGCCGCCTCGGAAGCCCAGGTGTTGGGTCCTGGCGACCTCCTGGCCGCGCTGGAGACGCTGGGCTGGCGGTGCGTGAGGGGCACGGCCCTCGCTCTGCTTCGTTCCGAGCGCTTCCGCATCGCCTCGAGGGCGTGCCGAAGTGCCGAGAGCGCGACACGCAGCACTGCCGCAGCAACGGTGAATCAACCCGGAGGAAAACTCTTCCCCGAAAGAGGCTGTGCTCCGCGTGGGGCCCTTTTAGTCGCTTGAGTCGGGAAGGCCTGGATTCCCAGATCGGTGGTTATTTTGCGTAGCGTCGCCACCAGGTTCAGGATGCAAAAATGTGGAAGGCGCGCTACAAATAGATACAAAAAGTTTTGCGGTCCTGAACTGGTTGCCATCATATTGCATTAAGCGGTTTAAGGCGCTGGGCTCTGCGGCGAGGCATGGCCAAATCCACCTAGTTGAGTGGGTTCAGTTCCAGCTGAGAAAAAGATGCCTGTTTAATTCCACGTGGCTCTATTCTACTTCTCGTGGGCTCTGTGTCAACAGCATGTAGGCCCGCGCCCAGCGCTGTCTTGGATGTTCTGGGGATGCTCTTTTGAGCAGAGAACACCTTTGCGGCCTCCGCAGGGTGGCTCGCTCTGCCTGGGACAAGCTGACCTGGAGGCAAAAGAAAATTCAGCTTTCTCTTCGCCCCGTTCCCCCGACACCTGCACTGTGATGTTCTTGAACTGGGAAAGTTGTGCCTCTGTCCTAACGACTGGATTTCTTCATCCCGCTCCCCTTCAGATGGCGGCGCGGAAGATGCTTGTGCTGTATGGCAGCCAGACAGGAACTGCCCAAGACGCTGCTGAGAGGCTTGGTCGGGAAGCCAAGCGGCGCCGTTTCCAGTGTAAGGTCGAGGCCCTGGACAACTACCAGGTGGTGAGTAGCCACTCAGGGTCTTAGCGGTGATTTCAGTCTCAGTGTGTGCAAAAGCTGTATCTGTAGAAAATCATCCTGACGTAGCATACGAAGCCGCCTAGACTTTATCAGTCTGCCTGAGCTCTCGAATCTGTGGAAGATGTCCCTCCCTTGTCCCATATCGATGCACCCTTGGCTGGGGTGGGAGAGAGAGCTTCTGGCCAGAGGAGGTCAGGGAGACCTTTCGTGGTTTTTCCTGAGTTGGGTGGGAGCTGCCTTTCTCATTTATTATTTTTTAATGCTTTAAATTGTAGTTTTAGCCCTTTTGGTCCACTTACCATTTCTGTCTGCCCCGAGTACCATTTGTTGGTGGAAAGATGGGTCATCAATGAGATCGATGCTCTTGAAGAAAAAGAGCATTTGTTGGGAACTGATTTTGAACCTCTCTGTCTTTCATGGCTTCTTCAAAGGCAAACTTGATTCAGGAGCCACTGGTGGTATTTGTTTGTGCAACCACAGGACAAGGAGACCCTCCAGATAATATGAAGGTTAGTTCAGACATCCTCCTCTTGTTCCCTGGGGACTGCAGGAGGGGAAGGGAGCGTAGGTCATCAGACGGCCATGAATAAAGCAGAGTCCCTACCATCCCCAACAGTACTAATTGATTGGGGCTCAAATCTTTTTGCAGCAAAGCCTCCCGTCTCTCATATGAACGTAAGAAACTGCTTCATACTGAGCCAGACCCACATCCATTTTGACCCATGTGGTTTGGTGTGGCTGGCTGCAGCCTGTTAAACCTGACCTTGTTAACCCATATCTATCTTAGGCAGAAGTTTTCCTTGCCTGCCCACCTAGCCAATCAGGGGTCACTTCACCCTTGAGCTTTAGTTCCTCCTCTAGTGGGCCCCAAATGAAATTCCCTGGCAGCAAGCGGGATAAGATTTGTGGAGTACTTGGGGTTTTCTGAGCTTGGTTCTTTTCTTGCAAACATTTCATTATAACGTTTGCAAGAAAAGAACCAAGCTCAGAGAACCCCAAGGACTCCACAGTTCAACCCTGAGCTACACATAGTCACCTCTATTGGGATAAGGTTTATTTGCGAGGGAGCTTCCATATAATGCCTTCCTTTGGGGTTCATTTAATTTTCCAGAATTTCTGGAAGTTCATATTCCGAAAGAACTTGCCTCCGACTTCCCTGTGTCAGATGGACTATGCTGTTTTGGGGCTTGGGGATTCCTCATATCCCAAGTAAGTGTCATTTCTCTTTCTGGGAAATTAACTGGCCAAGCGTAGTAGTTGCAGTTCTTTGTCTTGTTGAAATTCCAGTCTTCTGACTGCTCCGAGCTACTGCTGTCTAGGCTTTGGGGCTCTGGATCTTTGTCACAAAAATGTGGGGCAGAATCGGTTCAAGGGCTGATCTAAGTTTTGTAGCTAGAGGCAGCTGTCTAGTTGTACAAAAACAGGTGACTGAAGTACAGAATGAGTGGGACATCTTCCTTTTTTTGTTTGTCTTTGGATAAAAGTATTTACTATAATCCGAGTAAGATTTGCAGACCATCTTTTCTCCTGTACCTTTTTTCTCTTCCCTTTTTTCCCCCCACTTCCTATCACGTGGCAGTAAATTTCATCCATTAAATGGTGGTGCCTGTAGACTTCTTTGGGCTCACTGCTACAAACTGTGCTTGCTGCTTGGGGGACTTCTCCAGCTGTGCCAGTAGGTTGTTAAGGATGCTGGTGAACAGATTCCTTCCCCCATCTCTCCCTCTCTCTTCCACGTGCACACAAGTATACGTACTGCCATTCTACCACCCTGCCCATTAAAGCATTCTACTTTTTCCTGTAAGATTGAATGTCAGAATTGCTTATCCTGCCAAATGCAGGGGGAGCTAGATGATTTAAAGCAAGGCTATTGTCCACAATGAGGTCTTCCAGCAAGCAAAGAGTTTCCTGCATTAGCTTGATCCAAAAGACCCCTCCAGCTATGTAACTCTTTTCTGCATAGCCCCACCCTGCATTCTCCTTCTCTGGGAGAAGGAAACTTGGGAAATTGTGTGTTCACAAATGTGAGAGAAATTTAAGACATCTGAAAACAACTTGAAGGCTTTCTGAGTTTTTGAATCAAAAAATTATTTATAAATTTATGGGTCAGCATGTTTTACACCCACAGCCCTCATATAGAATTACATGTAAATATAACACGTGTGTGTGTAGAAATAAATTCCTAGGCTTCAGAATGGACTTGGGGCACGCTTGATTCCTGTTGAGGGAAGCAGAATGAGGGATGGCATTGGTTGATGGAAAGGCAGTCAGCTTGGGAGTGAAAAAAAAATGCTCCCTGCCTCAGCTTCCCTCCCACTCTGGAAGACTTTTTCCAGAGCTGTCTGGATTTGGAGTTGCTGGCGTTTGCTTGTGGGAATGGAGGTTCTGGAAGTTGCCTTCTGATTCACCAATTCCTGCTCAGTGTGTTGTTCTGTTTTGGCTGCTTCCTGGTCCAGGTTCAACTTTATTGCCAAAAAACTGCACAGGCGGCTTCTTCAGCTTGGAGGCAGCCCCCTTGCACCAGCTGCACTGGGAGATGACCAGCACGACTTGGGGTAAGAGGTCAAAAGGACCTGGCATGAATATGGGTGCCTTTTCAGGAGACTCTCAAAAACTCTTTAAAAAAATTTGAGGCCTCTCACTCACTTTCCTATTCTTCTGGTTCTTGTCAAAAGCTTCACATCCGAGTGCCAATTTCACAGAGGCATCAGAAGCTGCCTCGTGCCCAATCACACGACTGACTTGCATAGCTCATTGTCTGCGGTGCCAGCAGGAACTCCCCAGGGCACCTTTTCCCACCCTACCTGGAGATGCCAGAGAGGGAATGTGGGTGCTCTGCAAGCTCTTTCAAATGGCTGTTGGCACCTTCAGATAATATTAGGGTTCAACGCATACAACTTTCTGTTCTGAAATTCATTCTGTTCTCTTTCTATAGACCAGATGCAGTTATTGACCCCTGGCTTTTAAGTTTATGGGAAAAGATCTTAGAATTGTATCCTCTTCCCTCTGGCCTCCATGTGATTAGTCCCAATATCCTGTAAGTACCAAGAAAGGTTGGCAGTTGATGCAGAATGTGGGTTACCTTCATGCATGTTATTTTTCTGACAGAATAAAAATAAAACAGAAACATAAGTTAGGGTTTAATAGATTAAATGCAGTCCTGTAGGGATTGCTTCTGAGTAGACAAGTGAAGGATTATGCTGTAAATATTGCAAAATGGAAGCTGCAAAAATAAGAGCAGTAAAGAAATAGTAAAGGTAAAGCGATGTAGCTCAGAGGTTAAAAGACTAAGCTAGCGATCCAAAGATTCCCAGCTGGACTCTTGCTTCTGCTGTGAAGTTCCTAGATATCCCTCAGGAAGCTGCTGCTCTGCCTTGACCTCTCCCATCTACCTGCAGCATCCTCTGTCTGCAGCATCTTCAGCTATTTATAGACAGCTGAAGGAACAGATAATGCGTGTGGAATACTTTGAGCTGCTGAACGTGCTATACAAATACTGTCTTTTCCCTTCTTAAACAACCAAAGAGAACCGGGTTGCCTGTGCAAGGTGACTGGAGAAAAGGGATAGGCTTTCCACAGCTACTCAGCAATCTTCCTGCCTTCCCTGCATGCTAAGGAAAGAGAACTTATCATCCCAGTTCTGACTTCTGCTGCTTTCTGTACTTTTCTGTAGATTACCACCCAAGTACACCTTTCAGTTACTGGACGAGGCCTCTGGTGACCTCAGCGTGGCACCTCTGCAACCAGAGGATGCATCTCGTGATGTTCCCTCCGAGATGAACTCTTTCTCTGCCCAGATGGTGTCCAATCGGAGGGTGACATCAGAATCCCATTTCCAAGATGTCCGTCTCATTGAATTTGATATTGCTGGCTCTGGAATCAAGTGAGTTTCCTTGGTTTGTGTTGTTGGTATTTCCTGGGTGGTTCAAGTGGAGTGCGCTGAGAAAGGGCTAGAAGAGATGTACTTCTGGTTGTATGAAGAAGGGAGGGTCCCTTACTCAGTGCCCGGGTTCACCCCGGTACTATCGCCTGGCAAAAGCGGGTAGGTGATGGGCAAGGGAACATGTCTAACTCCCAGCCTGGTCCCTGGAGAGGAGCTGAGACTGAGCAGGTCACAGGCAGCTCCTGGGTCCCTAACAAGCTTTCCAGGAGCAGCCTGGCTGTTCCTGGTCACTGAGAAGAAAACAGAAATCTGAGGGTCTCTGAAACTGATCCCCAGCAAGGAGCCCAGATCTCAGGCATTGCTTCTTCATGGCAGGTATGCTGCAGGTGATGTCGTGATGATCCAGCCACGCAATGGTCTTGAGGAGGTGCATCTTTTCTGTAGCCTCCTGCGCCTGGACCCAGATGCCTGCTTCATGCTGAGGCCAACAGAGGCAGGTATAAAAAGTTCCCATCAGCAATCTCTCCAACTAGCTCACAAGGCAAGTGGGAGTCCCTCCCCACCTCCTGATTGGCAGCAAAGTCATTCCCCTGCCTTTCGCAGGTCTCTTAGCTGATAACCAAGCTTGGGAATTACCTCTGGCTGCCCACATCAACCAGGATGAGCAAAGCT
Organism: Python bivittatus; assembly: GCF_059951505.1. NCBI lineage: Eukaryota > Metazoa > Chordata > Lepidosauria > Squamata > Pythonidae > Python > Python bivittatus. The sequence goes on along the minus strand of NW_028277076.1, from coordinate 332,609 downwards.
AACCGGCTTCCTTGCAGGGCAAGAGCACCCTGTGAGAAAGGCTGAAACATAATTGCTGGCAGGGGTTTTTGAGTGTCCTGGGAGCCTCTGAAGAGTTTTAGTGCCTCCAAACACCAGGCTAGTTCTTGTTCAGAGGGATGCCATCTGAATCCTGCCATCTTGGACACCTTCCAGATTGCTGGACGGTGCCTGATTAAAGAAATCTTAGGGGATGAACCAACCAATTTTAATCAATTAATTGACAAAATTTGCAGAAATGAACATACTTGTACAGCAGCCATTTTGAATGGGATAAAAGATTGTCATCTTGATTTCAAGGTAGTGGTTAGACACAGTGCGTGGAAGCGATAAAGAAAGACCAGTTGCTGTTGGTAGTTTTTATGAAGTCGTGGTGTTAAGGAAGCAAGATTAGCACCACTTTGCAAGGCGCTTTAATCCAGTAGCCTTGCAGTCCTGTTGATTTGTTGGACCCCTGCGTTCCAGGTACTCCTCTACCTGCTCCTCTGCCCCAGCCCTTCACCGTCCGCCACCTGGTGACCCACTACCTTGACATCACCTGCGTCCCTCGTCGCTCCTTCTTTGAGTTTCTGTCCCACTTCTCTCCGAACGAACTAGAGCGAAGTAAGCTGCAGGAATTCAGCTCAGCCCAAGGCCAGGAGGAGCTTTATGCTTACTGCAACCGGCCCCGCAGGACCATACTTGAGGTAGGCCAAGCCTTTGTGGGTCTGCATCTAGGCATGGAGGAGGGCTGCTGTGTGGTGGTTCCAGGTCTTCATAGCCACGTTCCTCAATAAATCAAGATCTCATCAGTAAAGCTCAGACTCCCCAGGAGTCGTTCCTCTTTAAACAGCTTTGCACCTTTTTCTTACGTAGCTGTAATTTTTTGCTCTGGTAACTCTGGGTTGGGAGAAACCATATGCAGTCAACCTGGGCTTTTGAGATCTCAGAATCTCTTACCCACCCACCCCTACACGTACTTTCTGGCCTAACGTCACAGGCATAGAAACAAGAAGCTGTTTTTTCCTCAAGCATTCTGGACTTAGTGACGTATTGGCACTTCTCCACCTGCTTGCTAGTTTGTGGTATGAGTATAGAAAGATTATAGGATTGCAATTCAAGGTTAATGGACGTTTATCTGGCATCAACGGTCTGCCTTCTAAGCAGATAGAGTTGAAGAGCTATTAGTGTGTCATTAAAGTGTTATCTTTTTTCACGAAAAAACCCTTACCTTAAAGTCATTAGATTTTAAGGGCAGCCACCAAAGCAATGTCATAACAGGACACAACCTCATCTGAGCATTCCTCAAGAAACAGGTGCTAGGATATTTGTTGTTAGCTAAAACAATCAGATTTTTAAAAAGGATTACAACTTTGCACTTGCCAAATCCAATTGGCACCGTATTCCTTCACTATGTTAAAATCTATTATCTGAAGCAAAGCATTATTAAAAGAGGGGACTTCTTTATTCAGAAATTCATCAGCAGAAAATATGCTCCCTGCATTCCTGACAAAGCAGGGTTGTTGACTTAGGGACCGCTCTCTTGAACGGTGCAAAGTGTGCATCAGCCACCGCAGCCAAGGAAGTCTGAAGATACAGGCACGACTGGCGTACTTCTCTATTTCGCCTGCTGTTACCAGCATGGTAGTTTGTTCAGGGTGCCCTCTTGATTCATGGGGGGAAGCAGCTGATGAGGCCTAGGGGGGCGCTGTGCCCCTGCTGAGCTACTTCCAGTAAAAATCCCTCAGAATCCTCTGCAGCAAGTCCTCTCAAGAGTGGCTGCTTCAGAAAAGTCCTTTCAAACAGCAATATTTGAAATATTGATGCTTCCCTTTCTGCATCCTGCTCTGTAAGCTTTTGTTCTTCGTTGCGGTTGAAGCATTATCTGAGTCAAGCTCTTTCTTATCCTCCTTCCCCAAGGTCCTCTGCGACTTCCCTCACACAACTTGTGCCATTCCATGCGATTATCTGCTAGACCTCATTCCACGGATCAGACCCCGGGCCTTCTCGATTGCTTCCTCGATGCTGGTAGGTAAGGGAGTGCAGGAACTGCAGAAGTCCATCAGAGGGGGGTGTTTGCTGCGTGCTTTGAGCTGATGCTAAATGGCTCCGGAATAAATTGATACCCCCACCCCACCCCCTCACTGATTCTTTGTCTGCCCTACCAGAGGGTTTGGTCTGTGCTTTGAATGGTAACAATTCCAGTCACTTAGTCTTGTCTTCATTTGTAAGTGTTTCTTTTAGGGAATCTAAAGTCTAGTAGAAAGAATACAAGTCAGTGTCTTTCTTCTTGAATAAGGAGATAAAGCTTTGCAAGGATTTTAGGTCTGAGCTATTCTGGAATTCAGGCTGAGCAAAGTTGACCTTGATTCTTTGATAGAGGGAACTGCAATCCTGAAGTTTCCCAGTTTCTGTGAATTTGCAGGATGACTGCTAGCTTTTTCCGGTGGTCAGGAAAGCAGACCTGCCCTCCCCAGGGGTGGGGATGGGGCTTTTTGACTCTCTTTGGTGCCCTATAAGCAGCTGCAGTTAAATGACCTGCGGTTAAGCCCTTGGGAGAGGAGGGTCTCCTTTTTGGTTAATCTCTCGCTTCCCCTGCACTTCTGTCTCAGTCGTGAAAGTGGCGCTAGTCAAGTGTAACTTACTCCCTCTCCTGAAGGAGCCCCTTGAATCCGTAAAGCTCCGAAACATAAAGGATAACGCACTTCTCTCACTCAGAATTGGAAAACAAAATTGCGGTGTGGACAGAGTCTTTCCGCCCATGTCTGGCCAGTCCCCCGAACAGCTCATTGCTCATGGGCACTGGGTTTTCAGAAAGGGTGCTGTTCTTTTTCTGCTGCTCTCTCCCTTGATCCCTGCCTGGGTTCACTTCTGCCCAAGTCACTCCATCCTGGGTGCTTCTCCCCCCTCCCTCCCTCCCTCCCTCCCTCCCCAGACGCATCCCAATCGAATTCAGATCCTCCTGGCCGTGGTGCATTACAAGACTTGTCTCAGTAAAGCTCGGCGTGGCCTGTGTTCTACGTGGCTGGCATCTCTCAGTCCACAGAATGGTAAGTCACCCTGCTTTTTCGCCATCAAAAACCATCCCGAATGGGGATACTGGAGGGACGCCCAAGCACTGTACGCATCCCAGGCAGATGTTTCCTTTCATTTAGCACGGGCTCTTTTCGTCTCCTTTCCCAGGGACGGCGCAGGTTCCTCTTTGGGTGAAGAAAGGGATGCTGAAATTCCCGGTGGAACCAGGCACTCCAGTAGTCATGATTGGACCTGGCACCGGAGTGGCCGTTTTTAGAGCAGCAATACAGGAGCGAGTTGCCCAGGGCAAAACAGGTGAAGTAGTTGTGTGGAGGAAGGCAATCTTCTAAAGTCTGGTCAATCTTTCAGTCTTTCAAGAGCAGATTGTGTGACCTTACCTGCAATTTTCAGTAGATGGCATCGGTGGTTGTTGTGGACTTCCTGAAATACGCTTGGGAAAGGTGGATAGCATGCAAAAGAATTCATAATTTGCCCATCTCTGCTCGCGTGCCAAGTCAGATGTCAGGATATTTGCACAGCTTCTTGGGCAGCACCATGAATGCCCGCTGTTTGAAGTCCTGACTGTTCCACTGCTTTTAGTCCAGTTGTTGGTCAGTTAATGCTCAACATGCCCTAAAAAGACTCAGTTGTTTGCCCTATTTGTACTTATATCAGACGGGAACTGGAATTGGCTGTGGTTCCCTGTCAAGCACAACATTCGATCATAGTGGTCAGTCGGTGTCCCTTCGATGGTGTGGAAAATGGCTCTGCCCGGCAGGACCCTGGAACTAAAAGAGCTTTTATCAAACTAGCTGCATTGCTCTTAAATGGCAGCCGCATCACTGAACAACTGGCGCTTCTATCTGCTCGGCTTTGCCGCTGTGGCTGTCGCAGGTCCTGACGTTCTCCCCGTTTGTCTTTCCTCAGGAGGGAACTGTCTGTTCTTCGGCTGCCGAAAGAAAGCCAAAGATTTTTACTGTCAGGCAGAGTGGGAGGAACTGGTGAAAAGGGGACTCCTAATGCTCTTTGTGGCCTTTTCCCGGGATCAGGTAAATCCTGCCTGCGCAGCTTTGTTGGGGCTGTACGCGTACACACCAACCCAGGATGCAAGGGCGTGTTTCTCAGCCAAGATTCCTGAAATGGGGATTGAGGAGCCAAAACAGAAAGGGAGAGTGGGCAAAATGTACAGCTCTACAGACCAGGCTGAAACTTCTGGTATCAACAGCAGGACTGGCTGATGGAAAGTTTTTACAGCTCTGGGGAGTTGAAGGGTCGATGTTGGACACCCTTCCTCTGTTCCGTTTTGGCAAAGGGCTCTGAAGCCTACACGTAGGCAGACTGGGGCACCTCTGGCTGAGATGTTTGAGCAAAGAGGAGAAGAGGGTCCTTCCCCAGCCCCACCATCCAAATGAATAGCAGCTGGAGGGGGGCATATTTATAGATGTGCTACAGTACAGCTTCACGTCACTTTAATGTGGGTCTCCCCTCCCTAGCAGCATCCAGAAGCCCTGGACTTCAGCTCCCATGAAATTGGTACACACCAGATCAAGGGCAGCTCTGAAACCATCCTTTGGAAGGTTGAAAGCAGGAGCCATGTTTGCACTGAGGTGGGGGTGTACAGCTGCTTTTCCTCTGTACCATGTGCTTCTGTGGTTTGATCAGCTTGGCTCCTTCTGTTGACTCTGGCTTGTGTGGCCTCACCGGGGGCAGGTTCTTGTTGAAGGAGGGCAGGCTCTGCCCCCTGACTGGCCCTTGGCGGTGACCTCCAGTTCTTTTTTCACCGTCTGCACTATCCAAGATAGTTGGGTCTTGTACTTTTGGTCACAAGGTCCAACTATCCCCACTTCTCTTGCCTTTTTCTGAGGCAGAAGTGGCATTATCGCTGCAAGATAAGTTTAGCCTAATGTTTTTATTCGTGTTATTCTAGCACTGAACAAATACAGAGCTGGATAGGCCAAGAGTGCCATGCCTGTTTTTGGTGCCAGGCTGGGTCTGACTTGGGTTTCCTCCTGCATTAACTGACGGAGAATCTAGCTTAATGCTGGAACTCTGTCTTTGTGGGCACAAGGTCTCCAGTTCTCTCCTAGTGGCATATTTAGATAAAAAAAAAAAAACACGTTATGGGAAGGGCCCTTCTCAAGGCTCTCAAGGGAACAATTCCTGCTCAGGAAAGCAAATAATGTTGGATTGGGTGGTGAAATAGTCCAGCCTGAGCCCTTTGCCTCTGGCTTTACCTCTGAGCACTCTGTCCCACTTCAGAAAGCAGCCGGCTGGAATGATTCCTTCTCTTTTATGAATTCTCAGCCTGCTAAAGGGACTCCCAGCCACCTCCTTTAAAACACAGCCGAATATTTAAGCCCGTGGTCTCCTGTTACTGGTATTTTGATGTGGCTCACTCCCAGGAAGGGGTGGTGCCGTATGTTTCTCCTGAACGTGCAGCTTTGCTCTGACAGAACAGTCAGAAAGATGTCTTCGGAAGAAGGCCAGGAAGAAAACAATTACAGGACCAGCCCTGTGTCCACACCCAGCTTCCTGCGGGTGTTGGCTTGAGGAACACTCAGTTGATGTGACCTATTCAGAAGTCATCTGAGTAACCCTTGTTATTCCACACGTTTGAAATTCTTCCTTTCATTGCCACCTTCCCAGTGAATCTGGGACTAAGGCTGGACTCCTAAGGAATCTGCACAGGTGCACGTGCAAAGCTGGTCTGTCGTCATCTGACGTGTTCCAGTTATTTGTTTCACCTACAGTTGGATTTCGTTTCTTAAATTATTTAATGCTCCTTAGCAACATGTTCGTTTAGTCCGGGGAAAAAAAGAAATGAGACATATACAGATTATAGCAAGAGGAAAGCCAGATTCCTGTGATTGCATAAGAAAGAGAAAGAGGAAGAGAGAACTGTTCCCCCCCCCGCTTTGTACTGTATCTTTTTATTGCGCAACTCCTGAACACCAGCATATCTCCGTAGCAATAAGGATGAGGAGCAATGTGTGCCCTCATGGAATAATCCTTGTTGAAAAGCTTCACTTTGTTCCATTTATGCTCCTATGAAATTGCACCCCCAAACCTGATTCTGAGTGTGCCAGGTTCAAGAGCTTCTGAAGGAGACCGTGTGTAATTGCTCAGAGCAGTCCCTGCTTTCCCTCTGCTTATGGTGCAAGTTACTGGGGCCTAAACACACAAACAGCATGAGGTCACGTGACCTCTCGTGTGGTCTCCCCACAGGAAGAGAAGATTTATGTCCAGCACCGTATCAGAGAGAACAAGGAGCTTGTGTGGGACCTGGTGAAGCACAAGGAGGCCCAGATCTACCTAGCCGGGTGAGTGCCAGGAAGCTGTCCAAAGGGTTAAGACGTTTTCCGGTCATCCTCAGCAGGTAACAAACTCTGGCTCCCGTTTACAAGGTTTTAGCAGATCCAGCCCTTCCGTGCCAGTGCATGGAAGAAATCCTGCAGCATCTGGAGTCTCTGGTAGCTGCTCCACAGTGCTCCTCAGGGGCCCGGGCCTGGCCCTCTGCAACTGCTAAAGGGTGAACTTCATGCTGGCAATTACTGTCAGATTACGTCTAAGCAAAGTAGCCCTGCTGCCCACGGACTGGGAGCCAGCTCAGAGCATCAAGTGATGCTAGATTCTGGAGCAACTTGACCCGTGCATCCTGGTATAACCTCAAGCCCCAAAAGGGTTTTGCTGTAATCAGCTTGTTAGCTTTGGGCAGAGCTAAAAGCTGTTCTTATTTGCCCAGTGCTGAGCCCCACTATATATTCCACCTTTTCCCCACATACAAAGCTTAAGCCGGGTTTACCCCTTAATGCATAAGTTTGGAATTGCAGCCTAGCCTGTCACACCCTCTGGAAATAGAATTTGAAGGCAGCTTGGCAGGAGCATGTCAGCAACTAAGGCTTGTACGGATGGTTTTCTGGGGCAGAAGGTCTGAGTGTGTAAGGCAGCAATGCTGAATTAATCTCTGTGGGCTTCTGGGCAGAGAGTTGATCTTTCATGATGGAGGGCTGCTGCCTGAATCCGGCTGACATCCCGTCCTTCTTCCCGTCTTGGGCTCCAGCCTTGGATCCTTGGTTTTATATTCGTATTGATCCAGTGTGGTGGGGCCTCCCTAGTTTTTTAGCATGTAATTCCCCCAGTGTGCGGCCTGTTTGCATGCAGAGCGCGCACCTTTGTGTGCATCCTGAAGAGTGCTGGGTGGAAACAGTTGATTCGTCTTCGTGCCCCAGGGCGGAGGCCACGTCAAGCCAGTTCTTGTTGTAAAACTAGTTTTTTCACATTTCTGGAAGCCAGCCTTGGGATCAGCTGGGCGTTGCATTATTAACCCAGATGGCATCTTGCACATCTGGAGCTGTCTCCTCAAAGTTATTTGAAGTTTTAAAAATAATAACAATCAAACAGTCGAAGCGATTTCACTCATGCCAAAAAAAAAGCCTATGGAGAAAGAAAATCTACCCCAGATTTTTCAGAATACTTCCCTGAATTGTCAGCTTCCCTTCACACACCCCCACCCCCCAATTTTTAAATATAAGTTTCTAGTGTTTTTTTTTACAACTAAAAAAAAGGCAATAGCACCTGCTGTTCTGACATGTGATACTTAGAATTTTTTATACTTAGAATTCGTATTAGAGTTTTGTTTAATTTCATGGCTATGTAAGTATCGGTATGGAAATAGCACGTGTGGATCAGTGTACGTGGATTTGACCCTTGTCTCATCCCCCCATCAGCTCATAAGGGAGCTCAGTCTGCGGGAAAGACGGGCTCTGCCTTGACCAAGCAACAGGTCTGTGTCTGAACAGAGATTCGAGCATGACCCGTGCCGGGCATGGTTCAGTAAATGGTTCGCTGACCTGATTCTCTGATATCCACTGTGTTCTCCCAACTTAAGCCTATGCGGCAATGGGTCAGGCAGGACTAAAACTTTCCACGTTGCTGCCAGCCCTTCAGGCGCTCCTGCTCGCCCACCAGGCCCTGTTTATTGGCAAATCCTTGGCAGTCACAGCTTTCTCAACCTGTTACGGCAATCCCTCTCTTCCAGAAATGCCAAGCAGATGCCGGAGGCAGTGGCAGAAGCACTGAAGTTTGTCTTCCAGTCAGAAGGAGGCCTCTCTGCTCCAGAAGCGGAGGAGTATCTTGCCCGCTTGGCACAAACCCGCCGCTTCCAAGCTGAGACCTGGTCTTGAGCTGCCATGGAATCTGGGATGGATGGGGAAGCTTCTCACCAAGGACCGAACCAACGTAGCCAGTGTGGTGGCGCAAACAATAAATCAAGCCAGGCCACCTGAGCCCTCCACAGCTTGGCTGCTGCATTTCAGTGTGAGGAGGGCGGGCGGGAATGCTTCACTGGTGTCCGCAGGGACAACTCCAGACCCCTTCTCTCTCACTCCGGAAGGAGTTGGCAGTTGAGCCTTGGGCCACGAGCTGGGCCCTACAGCAAGAGAGCCCTGTGAGGCTGCCTAGCGGTAGTCAGGACACAGACTGAGAGGTCCCTCGCCCTGCATCTGAGGGTGCCCTGGTAGTGGCGAGAGCGCAGTGTTTTTCATCTTGTGTGAGAAAACACAGGAGGAGCCCTGCCAAATCTGCCTAAGCAATGTCGTCTTGAGGTTCCCCTTTTGTGTTCTGCAAAAGTCCCGTCTCGACCAACCGCCTTTGCCCTGACAGAGTTTATGAAAATGTTGGCTGGCAGAGAATTTGTTCTTTTCCTCCCAATAACCGACGCAGAATTTCTGCATGGTGTGCCAAGGGGGGTATAATATTTTCTTCTCAAATGTGGCGGTCAGTAGTCAAGAGACTGAGGGATGGACAGACGTCCTTCGCTTGCATACCGTGCAGAGGGCTAGAGCGGGCCCAGCAGGAGGAGGAGGAGGAGGAGGAGGAGGAGGTGGTCAGGATGGAACGGTCACTGCCAGCCAACCCGGCTCCGCCTGCTGCTCTCTGAGCCTCCCAGGGTAGCTGGCCGACTGCTGCCGGAGAAGTCTTTTCCTGTAAACGGGCGAGCAGACTTCTCTGTTGGCTTGTTGCTTCCGTGCGATTTCTTGTGTCCCTCCCACCCTTCCTTGACGGAACAGATGGGACCCCTGAAGGGAATTAAGCTGAGGCCTTTGCACAGAGTTTTCTGCTCCTTGCAGCAAGCGGCTGGCTTTGCGCAGTGGCCAAAGTCAGAGGCGCAGCCCCAAGAGAAGAGGCGTTGGCAGAGTGGAAACCGAGCCTTCGCGGGAGGGCCGCCGGGTGGAAACCAGATGGGCCAAGCGGTCTAGCCTGAGAGCCGAGCCCTTTTCCCTGCAGCCTGTGGCCTGGCCAGCCCCGAATCTGAGCTCCTCCACGCGCCTGAGCTGACTGCTCCGGCCCTCCCTCGCGTCCCAGCCGCCGCTCCCCCCAGCGAGCAAAGACCCACAGGCGGGGCCCGGCTGCTGAGCCGGGCTCCTCACCTCTTTCCTTCCTGCCTGGACGTGCCCCGCGGGTGTCCGTGTGCTTTTGAGTCGCGGAGCGTGGGTTGCGAAGGAACTCCCAAGCGTCGGCCTCCTGGGTTCTTTGTCCCCGGATCTGGCGTCCCGGGCCCGGATTCCTCCTTCCGGGGAGATGCTGCGCGGGGGCCAAGCAGAAGAGCGGACGCGCGTCAGGGGGAAAGGGAGAACGTGCTTGAACGGTGTAGACTCAGTCGCGCCATTACTGCCTTAATTGTAGTCTGAGCGGCGCTGCCATCGAACAAGAGCGAAGTGTCTCTCCGCTACCTCGTTTCGAAAGGGCAGCGCGTTTGCGCCTAGAATGGGTTGCTGCTGAGCGCAGCGCTGCTTCCCCCTCCAGAAAAGGATGGCCCGGTCCAGAGAAGAGCCAGTTTGGCCTAGCGGTGAAGGCGCCGGGCCGGAAAGCGGGAGACGGGGCGTTCTAGTCCCGCCTGAGGCAGGAAAGCCGGCTGGGTGACCTTGGCCAGCCCACCTCACAGGGTGGTGGTTGTGGGGAAAGCAGGAGGAGGAAGACGATGTTTGCCACCTTGAGTTATTTATAAAAATAGGAAAGGCGGGATAAAACGTCGGAAAAAACCCAAGCTTTGAGACGGAGGGCTCCCTCCTCCAACAGAAATCCAGCCTCGTGCTTCTTGCCGCGTCGCGGCGTATCAGCCTGCCAGGATCTCTGCCCGTGGAGCAACCTGGATGGCCTCACCTGCTCAGCCGGCCCCGGCCCCGCCCCCTGGCTCCGGGCCGGCGGCTGATTAGCAGCTGCTCTGCCGTCAGCCGAGAGCCGCTTCGGTTCACCAAGTCTCGCAGGTTGACGGAGGATCCCAGCTGTTGCCAGCCTTCCGGTCGGCGGCCGCTCGGACCGCTCGCCGGGCCCGGGCAGCTGCGGAGCAGAGGGCTGCGGAGCCCTGTCCTCCAGAGACGCGCGAGGCAGCGGTCCTTCCCTGGCAGGGCAGGAGTTTCAAGCCGGGCGGGATGGCAGCGCGCCGTGTCCCGTGGGCGACTTGGGCCGCAGGAGGCAGAAGACGGCAGCTGCTGATCCTCGGCACTACCTCCCCTTGAAGCGGCTAGCAAGACCGGGATGGGGACGGTCCCCTCGGATTCGGCCCTTGGGGCAGAACCAGCTGTTGCGCTTCACCCCGAGGAGGAGGAGGAGGAGGAGGAGTCTCAGTTCAGGGCTACACCCTCTGTGGGCATCGTTCCGCAGGACTCGCTGGAGGAAGTGCGGACTGGTCCCCTGCTTATGGAGGAGGAGGAGGAGGAGGAGGATGGCAGGGAAGGCGAAGGGGTGAGGACGGGCCCAACTGCAGATGACCCAGCTGGACCTGCAGAGGAGGAGCCAAGCAGCGCTCTCCCCATTTGGCACCCAGAAGGAGGTCTGGGTGAGCCCCATGTGGATTCCAGAGACTCTCTTGCCCCCAGCAGGCTCTCCACTGCAACTGAAGAGGCCTGTGGCGGAGCTGGGCTTGCAGCACTTGCGGAGGAGGAGGAGGAGGAGGAGGAGGAGGGTGCCTGCAGGTCCGGAGGCAGACCCGAGCTCCCTTTGGCGGAGGAGGTGGGAGGGATGGAACAAGTGTGCCTGCTGGGGAGCAAAGCCCTGGGCGTGGGCAGAGGTGCTCACGGGGCTTTGGCGCAGTCCTGTTGCATCCAGGCCGAGGGTGAAGAGCAGGAATGCCCCATCTGCACGGAACTGTATGACCAGGATCGCCGCAAGCCGGCCTTGCTCAACTGCAGCCATGCGCTCTGTGGCCAGTGCCTGCAGGCCATCCTGGAGGCGGCCAGCGCTGCCGACATCGGCCGTGTGCGCTGCCCCATCTGCCGCCAGAAGACGCCCATGATGGAGTGGGAGATCTGCAAGCTCCAGGAGGAGCTCCTCCTGCTGAGCTCCGCCCAGGGCCCTGCCTCGGTGCCAGTGGCCTTGAGCCCGCTGCCGCCCCGGCAGCCGGGATTCTGGGGGGGCTTGGAGCACCGCTTCCGGGTCCGCTTTCGCACCAGCCGCGTGATGGGCTTCTTCCCCTGCCTCCGCTACCCAGCCTGCCTCATCGATGGCCTGGCTCGGCTGGAGCGCCATCACCACCGGTGCTACCGGGCGGCTCTGTTGGCGCTGGCTGCCGCGGAGATGCTGAGCCTCCTGCTCGTCTTCCTGCCCATCATTTTGCTGCTGCTGCTGTTCCTCATCCTAGACAAATAGGACTCGCGCTGGCCTGGCTCGGCTCGCCTGTTGCCCTGAGGAGGGGCTGAGTGAGGTTGGAGGCCCCCAGCCCACTAACCAAGGAAGGGGCCCGAACTCCTTTGCCGGCCTTCCCGTGGCCTTCTGGTGAGCTGAGCGCTGCCGTGGCATGCTTCCCACTCCTCCAACCCCGCCAGGAAGAACTGGGCTTCTTGGGAAGGAAGCTTACAAAAAGGAGAGGACTGTGGCGTTTGCGGGGGCTGCTGGAGACGCCTCTGGGGGTCCAAGATGGTCCGAGCGCCTGGGGAAATGAGCAGGAGAAAAGAAAATGGGCCTGCAGGATGGCTGCTCTTCTCCTTAGTGCCCTGGCTGCGAGCACCGGATGACCCGAGGCTGGGCAGGGGTTATCCCAGCTCTGGGGCAGCAGAAGGAGGGACCAACCAGCAGGGTGCTCAATGGGGCGAGCACTTTGGCGGCAGAGCATCCCAGGCTTTCAGAGGACCCTGGTGTTCCTTCCTTGAGGAAACAAACAGAAGAGGATGCATCATTTGGCCCGGGTGCAGGGTGCCAGCGAATTGGAGAGCCTCGGCGGCAGCAAGCCCTCTGGCCTAGGCTCTCCCCTCGCAGGCCAGCAGCACGAGAAGCCTCTTATCCTTGCTCCAGGGCTTCTCTTCGTCCTCAACCCAGCCTCTCCTAGGCCCAATAAAAGCAAACGCGGGAGACCGGCCAGGAGCTTCTGGCCCGTGAGCGGCGAAGCTGGGTGACGCAAGGAATGGCTGCTGCTGAAAAAATCCAGATGTAACACGGGGCGAGGGGAAGAGAGGAAGCGCCTTCTCCTCGGTGCTGGGAGCTGCCAGGCAATCTGCCCGAGCAAGCGCACCGGGGTTTCTGGCTTGACGTGACTCAGCAGGTGCCAGGCGCCCTCTGCTTGCCTGGTGAAGCAGCCGCCGAGGAGGGCGGTGGAGGACAGAGGGAGCGGCTGGCACGGCCTGCCCCGAGGCAGAGGGAAGACAGAGCCCCGCTGGTCGGCAGCCGCCCAGAAGCCAGCTTTGCTCTTTCTCCTGGTGCAGCGGCATCGAGCGTGGACTGTCTCTGCGAGGAGGTTTCAGAGCAGCTGCTCGTCCAGCACGTCCCCTGCGCTTTGGGAAGGGGAGCGGAAGACATCTGTGGCCTCCCCCGGCTGCCCCGCTTGGACGCCAAAATAGCCTGCCTTACGCACAGGCTCTTGCAGATCCACATAAAGGCTTTCTGAGAATGGCTGTCAGTCCCTTTCTGGCATGGTGTGGGACTTGCTTTCTCGCCCTGGGGTCGGGTCTGCATAGTGAGCAAATGAGGCGTTACCTGCTCAGGGCCCCTTCGGTGTGCGTGACCCCCTTGGGGGGCCGGGTGGGGGGCTCACAGGGTGGGCAGGGGGAGCTGGCTCCCACGGACCACCGGGAGCACACGTGTGCAGCATGGCCAGGAAAGAGGAGGGGGCACGGCTGGGGGAGTGGTGCTTCTCTAGCCTGTTGCTTGGCAACACACATGAGCTTTGTGGTGTCAGGGAGGATGGGGGGAAGGAGTGCCGCCTTGCCCTGCAGAGCACGTGGTGCGACGCTGTCCTGCGTTGACTCCGGTCAGTGCCTATTCTCACGCACACACTCTTCCTTCCCACACTGGAAAAGCAGAAACCCGCACCCCTACTGGTCCGTAGCTTGTCGTCCTCTTTCAGGTCTCTTTCCTCCTGGGGGCTTCCTGATTAGCGGCTGACTCCCATGTTTGGGTGTCTTTTCACTTTCGGGAGGGAAAAACAGGAATGTAGCCAAATGCTTACCCTTCTCAGCCCCTTTTAGCTACCCTTCCAAGGGTTTCCACCGCCCCCTCCCTGTACCCGTCCTCTCAGCTTCCTTGCTCGGAGGACCCACTCCGCACCTGGTACCAGCATCTTCATCCTGAGAGTTTTGTTATTTGAAAGACTCTTTGCTGAAACAGCTCAAACACAAATATGCACCCAGCCCTTCCAAAGAAAGATTGGATGACAAGCTGAGAGCGTGGACTTATTTTCAGCACCACTGCTTTGTTTCCAGACACCTGTTCAGAAACAAAGACAAAAACGAAGAATCCTTCCTCCGCAACCGTGAGGTCCAGCCAGTGGGACGGGTGGTGGCAAAGCCGGTCTTGCGCAGCAGAGCGCCGTCTTGGTTTGTCTGTGGTATCTGGAAGTCCTGCCTGAAGAGGCCCGGGACTCTCCCAAGATGGGCCTCCCCTTGCCCTTTAGCGACAGCTGCGCACGCTGTGGTGGAAGTCGTTGCCCTGGAGGCCCAAAGGGCGTGAGGCGTTGCAAGGACTCCCAGGTCTTTCTCCTGCGCTCTGAACTTGTTCAGCAGGCGTGGCTCTGTCAGAAAGACATACTATGCGCATGGCTGGCTTGAGGGCTGTTCTGATGATGCATTTTATTTCCAGTGCTTAAAAAAAAGATGCTTTGAGTTAGGAGACAAAGGCAGTGAGCGTGCAGACTGTGTCATGTAGCAGTGAATCCCATCAGTTTGTGATGTGTTGTGTGCAAGAGTTTATTCCATGGTTGGTTACAATACAAACTGAATGCACCGCCCAGCTCCTGCGACACTGGGAAGTCATTTTTTCCTATCTGTGTGCTTGTGAACGTATTTCCGCTCACTTTTTTTGCCCTGTCCTAACCCTGACAGCCTCATCTCTTCTAGCCTGAAGCGTTTCTCACCTTGTTGCAGATAGGTCAGCAGCCTCATCAAAAGGACCACTTCCTCTTTCCACCTGTAACAAGAACCACGTGGAGGAACAGATTACAGTAGCGTGTGGAGGAGGCAAAGCGAACGCCGCTTTTCCCCACTCGAAAACACGAAAGGTCTTATCTGGAAGCTGCAGGTTCAACATCGGGGTCTAGCTAGGTACCTTCCACCGTGCCGGAAGCTGGGCAGTGGGAGGAGCTTCCGGTGGGTAAATTTGCAAGGCTGCAGACAGATTTGCTATCCCTTCCCTTGGGCTTCTGTGCGCCCGTTTTGAGGTCCCAAGCAAAGTGGTATCAGGTGGCGGCCGTGGGCTCTTGTTTTACCCCAGCCTCGGCGCTCAGCTGAAGGTGGATGGTCCTTTGCGTGCTGCTGATTTCTGCGGCTCCTGGCGGCACACTGGCATGCCCCAGGCCTCCTCTGCACACTTAGGCTCCTGCTTTGCTCTCCCTCTTGCCCGCCAGGGGGAACAGCGTACATAATGGGCCCTGCCACCCACAACTGGCTTTCGCCCTTCAGAGCTGCTGCTGCTGCTGCTGCTGCTGTGGTTCCAGGGGGGCCTGAGGCGAACCTTTGGGCTCATCCAGCGTCAAAGGGGCAACAAGCAGTAGCCCCTGGCAACCTGAACGCTGGGAACTGTCTTTGGTCCTAACAATAGCCTAGTGTTTGCAAGAGGGAGTGCTGCACCCAGCACCCCTTTGTCTTCCTGGGGTGGAGGCTACAGAGCAGAATACAAGCTGCTTCAGAAACCTGTTGCTGAGAGTGGAGATACAGCATCATGCGTATGCCAGATGGCTTCACCAGCCTTGCCCGCTCCCGCTTCTCCAGTGCCCTGTGTGGCCAGAGCCGCCTCTGCAGCAGCCTGGCCTGCATGGACATTATCAGCTGGGGGGAGGGGCTCTGAGAAGAGAGGGGAGACGGGGGGGGGGGGTCCATTGTGTGGTGCCTTAGCATCCATGCATGTGAATTCACCCACACCATCTTCCACCCCCTCAGAAACTTAATCTCTTAGGAGAGATTAACAAGATTTCAGTAAATAATTCAAAAACAGGAAGAAGTATTTTTCCAGAAATGGGGGATGATGCAGGAGAGGAAGATCTGATGAAGCCAAGCCTGCCTTGGTTCTTTGCAACAGTGAGCCAGGAAAAGAATAGGGAGAGCTGCTTCCCCAGAAAAGGGAGCTGGGGGGGGCAGAAACAACACCGCTGCCCCTTCCTCCTCTCCCCCTTGCCAGCTAGTTGCATCTGTACAAACTGGTCCAGAGAAACTGGTTTGCCTTCCTGGTTTGCCCCCCTGACGTTCAGTTTGTGCCCCAGGCTCCATGTGGCTCTTGGGTGGCAGGGGACTGCCTGCCTCCTCAAGGGGAGGAAAATTTGGCCTCTTGGAGACCCACTGGGTGAGCTCAGGTTTCACAAAGCTTCCCCTTCAGTTGGCCGTTCAGTGTTTTCAAAACGGTTCTGGATAAGAAAATTAAATTCCATCTTGGCTGCAGGTTTTCATGTTGTGCTTGTTTATGAGGATAATGAAGGTGCTCTAACTGAGTCAGGCTGAGCCATCTGCCCGGGGTCTCTGGATGCAGACAGAGAAATCAGCCGAGGAGGTCTGACCAGAAGCCTGCAGCCCAGATCTTTGAGGCGGCCCTGGCAAAAAGAGAGCACGCTGCAGTTGCTCAGAGACCAGATGCCTGGCACCAGTTCCACTCTGGCTACGCTGGAGACCCCAGAAGGCTCCCCAGTTGTTCTCGAGTAAACGTGCATGTTACCACTGGGGCCTAACTGGACTTGCTGGTCCTTTTGCTTTTTGAATGCGGAGTTTGCAAAGAGGTTGGCATTGCTTCTCCGTAAGGTCTCCATAGACCTGGATTTCTCTTTCATGGCTTGAAGGGAGCATTTCTTCTGACCTTTTTATGTGCTTTGAAAGACAGTTGCCATGAAATGAGTGCGTCGTTAGAATAGCCTTTTGCCCCACTGGTGCTGATAGGGGCTGGGGGAAGAAAGAGGAGGCAGCCATGGGCCACAGCCTCCCCACCGCCACCACCGAGACTTGGCATGGTGAGGAACCCAGCAGAGAACCTGGAGCAGAACCCACGCCTCCGCACCCCACCTCCATTACCCCAAGTGGTCTTGATTCTACGGGCCAAGCACAGTCTTTTAACCTACAGTGCACGAGTGGCAAGAGTTAGGAAGGAATTCATGCGCCAGGGAGAGGATGGCATCTCTGAGGAGAAGGAGCAGAGCAGGCAGGAAATGTCACAGCTTTGGTTCTCAGGCAGAGTGCAGGCTCAGGATGGTCGTAGGATGGCTGGACCACTTGGCCTCCCTCCCTGTACAACGAATGCTGGCCAAAGTCTGCTAAGAGTGCCGCTGCAGATTCCCCCTCCCAGACGTTCATGCCCTGGTTCTGTGGGGTGAGGGAGCAGCTGGCTTAAGCCTGTACCTGCTCTGCACGATGTGTTTGTGGTCCTACGCTTGCCCAGTCCTGCCCCAGGTTGTTCCACACCCCAATCCTCTGTAAGGACCCTTTGCAGGCTGGCCTCTCTCTACACACACACACGCACACGCACACACGTGTACCTTTTGAATGGAGAGCATGTGTCTGTTTTGGTTCAGGAGCATTCTTTATTTAGGAGATTTGGCTGAGGGTTAACAAGACCACCAGGTATAAAACAGGATCTTCATCATAACCGTAATCTTGTTTTCTGGGTTGATGGCTGCAGCCGCCTCCTTCCCTCTCCTGTGCCCACTGCAGACCATCCACCTGGGCTTTGGGCAAGGCTTGTCTGCCTACCAGGGGTACGGGCAATTCGGCCAAGCCAATTCCAGACATTTCCTGACCCAAGGTGTTCCTGGGTGGTTGGACTGGAAGTCCCCAGGCCACCGAGGAACTTCGCACTTCACTGCCCATTCCTTGAGATCGATCCAGGGGACTCAATTCACCTTCCCAGCCCTGCAGCCTGGATCAGGCAGCTCTGCCCTTTTGCCTCTGTTTGTATCCCTGGTTGGCAGGAGTCAAGCGTCCCTCTTCTGAGGCAGCTCTGAACTCTACCATGAGGATTTGTTAGACTACCACAAGGCCTACTCCCAGATTTGCTCCCAACCTCCTTGTGCTGTGGCTTCTCTAGATTTTGAACTCAGCGTGACCTAGTGATGTTCCTTTGTGCCCCGCTGCCAGCTGTGAGCACCCTGTCAGGCTTACTTCCGGAACGGCCCGTAGGGCAACTTAAACTAAATCTAAACCTGCCCGGATTGCTGGAGAAAGCCAGAAACTCAGCTGTCCCGTTCTCTCCCGGGCCACGGGCAAGTGGGGCTGAACCTCAAGAGATGGTTCACTAAGGTGTGCCCTTTTCTGTGAGCCTGGCCTCCGGTGTTGATTGGACACAGATCAAGTTATGGCTTTTTTTTTTCTAACTTGGCAGAGAATGTTTTGCAAGACTGATGCCTCCCCCAAGGGAGAGACCAAGACCAAGCTCTGCCAGAGGAAGTAAGTCTTCTCTTCCCCCCCGCCTGATACCGCTGTGGCGTTCCAACGGTCAAAATGCACGGGGCGCTATGTATTTGCCCTTCAGTTGGGAAGGCCTTTTTCGTGAACTGAGAGGTCTTTATACACAGCGCTGTAATCGCGAGGTGGGACCTGGCTAGCAGTTGGAGAGTGACCCACACCCTGTTTGCTCCTGAAATGGCCCTAAATGGGAGAGACCGGGGTTCACCTTCCTTTTCCTAGGAGGAAGTTCAATGTCACAGGAGGGAAGATGCTGCCTGCCAGGTCTGTGAACTTCCATTGGTGTGGGTGCACCTTTCCTCTGGCCCAAAGGGACGCAACCCAAGGATCACCGCAATCTCAGTCCATTTTATTCAGCAGCAAGGGCCCAAACAAGATGCATTTCTGAAACAGTGGTGAGGAATGCATCCTCCAAAATGAGGATTTAAAATGTACATTTGTTTTCCGCTTCCGTTAAGAATTTGCATCGGGAAAACGGTGATTCTTTATGGAACTCCTATTTGCAACTGGACTTCAGTTGGCAGCACTGAGTGAATTTATAACACTTGGCCACAGAATCAGAAGCTTTGGCAAATAACTTAAAACCGGCGTCTGCATTGGCTTCCAGCACAGGCCCTGCCTGGCATCATTTATGTATTGTTCCAGGATCCTGCCTTGGCAATTCTTCTCCCAACAACCACCCTGTTCTCACCACTGGTACAAATGTAACCCACTGGGACTAAGCCGTGAGCTGAGAAGAACGAGATCAAACCCAACCCTTGAAGATCCAATCCCAGCATGGCTTGGGGTCCCTCAGATGCACAGAGGAAGGGGAGGCGAAGGGAAGGGGATGGCAGTGGTCTTCCTGATGGTTCTTCCAGCAGCCTGCAACTGGGAGCAAGCCTCCATGCCAGGTCTGACCCCAGGGTTACTTCCACAACGCATCTCTCCTCACAGCAGCAGCCATTCCATTCTAGCCACCAAAACACAAGGGGAGTCTGCAGCCAGGTAGTTTCCGATCCCAGAAAACCGACCGGGGGCTAGCCTGGTCCACCGTGGCGTCTCCCAGGGCCTGCGGAAGCCACACTGTTCTCTCTCGTACAGTCCCACTGCTGAGGCTGGCGAAAGACTTTGGGCAGACCGGGGGCAGGGTCGGAAACACGCAGCTTACATGATGGCACAAGAAGACAGCGGGTTCCGGATGTGGCAAGTGCAGGCTGCCCCACAGTACTGGCGGAAGGTCTGATAGCAGCCGCGGTCCGTCTCGCTGCTCCACTGCACCTGGTTGGCCGAGAGGGCTTCAGTTGGCAGCCTGTTGAGAATGCTGGTGTTCACTGCCAGGGCGGCCAGGCCGTAGTCAGTGAAGAGCACTGTCTCCCTCTTGCAGGTGGGGCAGGAAATGAACTTATACTTGGGGCAGGACTCGTAGAGGATCTGCAGGCATTCCTCGCACACCGAGTGCAGGCAGGAGAGGATGCGCGGGCGTTTGTTGGTGAAGTTGTACGTGTGGCCGCAGGTGGGGCATTCCAGTGGCTCGCAGGGAGTGGAAGGGTGCAGTACGTACTGGTTGACGATCACCTCGTCCGAGGTTGGCGTTTGGCGGTGGTAGCAGATGTCGGAGCTGCCCTTACGCTGCCCTTGGTACAGCCTCTCGCGCCGGGGCAAGGGCGGGGTCCGTGACAGCCCCAGGGACCCTGGATTGTTGTCTAAGGCTGGGATATCCCCGCAGGCCTGATTAACGATGATCTCGGATTCCGAAGGCCAGGCCCGCTTGGCAACCAGGGGAGGGTCCCGGCGGGGTGCCGGGACATAGCGTGACTGGGAGCTTTGCAGCTCCGAGAACTTTTCTGGGTGGATAATCTTCATGGCCTCCATTTTGATGATGACCTGCTGCCCTTTCAGACATGACATGAGGAGGCTCTTCACGTTCCTGTCCGTGGTTCTGGTTTCTCCAAAAGCGTCCTGCATGAGGCTAGAAGGTGCTTGCAGCGAGCCAGGCTTTGAACCGGGTGCGGACCATGAAGGGGTAGTGCTGGCGGAAGACGGCAGGGCAGACGCGCATCCCGGAGCGCGCTGCCAAGATGGCTCCTGCTGTCGTGCTGGTCGCGGCCTGGGCCGTCCACACTCTCTGTGCAAGGCAAGGGGTGAAGTTTCACGTCACTGGTCACGCAAGACTTTTGGAATTACGCTTGCAGATCCAGCTCTCTGGACCTCGTTCCTGGGAAGAGGGCTTCGCTGGCAGGGTTACGCGTCGCAGGCTGGCTGGGCAAGCAGCAAGGAAACGGACGTGGGGACAGCTCTGGCTGGCTAGTTGTCTTCCCGCCCCACGTGGCTAAGCCCACTCAGATGCAGAGGAGTTGAGCTGAAGCCGCATCTCCCACTGGAATGTGATTCGAGTGTCCGGTGCCAAGCCTGGAGCTCTCCCTCCCCCTGGGGCCTTGATTCCTGTTTACGTGTGAGGAGATCCTAACAACGCTCAAGAATGTGTTTTGCAAATTCCTGAGCTCTGACGTGCACCTCCCTCCGAGCTCTTTCCTGGAGATCAGGTCCCAGAAAAAAGGCCCCCGTGGGGCACGTCCTGCTCAGGTGCCAGGCAGTGGGTTTCCTCCGGGAGATCTGCCCCTTCTTCACGTGGAACTGGCTTGGCCTTTCAGCCCCTCTGGAAAACAAAGCAGAGCAGCTGAAACCATTCAACGGCATTTGAGGGTGCCTTGGCTTCCTCCCACCCCCCAGAGCAGCAGAATTGGTGCAATAAAAGTCAGCTCACAGGAGCAGCCTTTTCCTTCAAATACCGGTGCTCCAAAAGGCACTCAGAAACGGGGCCTCCTTTTAAAATCCCAGCAGTCCCATTCACCCATCTTCCCTGTACTGTGATGGGCTGCTCAACTCTTACTGGGGACTGCTGTTTTTTTTTCCATTTGTCTACTGAATTGTTCAGTGCCCTAATGCCTCTTTTTGGGGGGGGGGTATATTTACTTTTTGGGGGCTAGGAGCATTTTTATTCTCCTCTGCTTGCTGCTCTGAAGAAACAATACCACGTGGGAATGTTGGTCCCTCTTAGCTCAGCACTGATTGTCAGTGATTTTCCTACCCAGAGATAGCAGGGCACCCTCTCTGTGCCAAGCGCTTATCTGGGCTTCAGCTACCACCCCTCCATGGAGAGAGGTCTGAGGGGGCCTGTAGCTCTCGGCTGGGTCTGGTGCTCTGTAAGCCAATTTTCCATTTTTGAAACCTTGGCGGGGGGGGGGCGGTACGCAGGGTCCAGGCATCTGTGCGGAAGGATAAGCCAACTACCCCTGCAAGAGACCTTCCAGGCAGCTCGGTTTCCAAGGCCCTACGCCACAGGGGACGATCTTTGTTTCCAAACTCCCCTAAGAGCCACTGGTCCTTCTGCATTTGAGAGGCAGCAGCCTTCGCCTCTGCTCCGCGTCACAGCTCCTCTTGCTGTCAAGCCACAAGCCGACCACAGATGCAGTCACTTCCTCTTCTTGGGGGAACCTGGGAACTGCCGCTCTGTCAAGAATCTGGAAACTCCAGGAGGCTGAAGTTAGGCTGAAGACTGTCCTTCACAGTGGTGCTCTTCTCACGTTGAGGCAAGGGGTCTTGTGGAGGCCAGGAGTGGGAGATCCTTGCCTAAGAAACTAACCTAGGCTAAAAGGCTGGGGGGCTAGTGGTCTGTGGGACCACTTGTTTAAATCTCGTATGACTGGGACAAAGCCATGTCATGTTAGTGACTGGGACAAAGCTTGCCCACCACAGGCCAGGAGGCGTTGATGTGGGCCAACTTTTCAGGACGGAAGCTTGTGAGTCAGAGAGATTCTCGCTTCAGAAATCTTCATATTGTGACACAGCTGCACCAGTTCTGAGCTAAGAGGTGCCCACGGGCCTTTTAGGAGCCATGACCCAAGGGTGCCTTCTCAAGGGAGCCTAAAGGGGCCTCAGAAAGAATTGGTGCTGTGAGGGGAGAGCTCTAGTCCGCCTTTGGTCCCACTGAGTGGCTGAATCTGAGCACAGCCGGGAAAGCCTGTTTTGCAAAGGAAGAAGCCGAGGCTTGTGGTCAGGAGTGACCTGGAGAGAGGGGAGCTCTTATCTGCCCACCACTCAAGTTGAAAGATGCCTTCGGGCTACGGATAAGCTGTGCTGGCAAGAGCAGGATGCACTCGAGAGGGAGAACTGGACTGGCTGGCACCTCCAGTCTGCCACAAAGCTCACGTATCCTCATCGGCGGCTGCCGCCGCCTGAACAGCCCCTGGATGCTCAGAGGCCCTGCACCGTTCTGAGCAGAGGAATCGAGGCCAGTCCGTCCTGACCGTCAGGGTGCCTGTCACAGGAGCGCCCGCTGGGAGACCAACTCCAAAGGAGGCTGCTCCTGCTGGCCAAAGAACGCCCTCGCCTTTCTCTTCGGGCTCGCAGAAACTTTATTTCTGAGGGCGAGGGGCAAATGCTCTAATGCCGAAAAAGGCCGGGTGACGAAGGAACAAGCGTAGCGATACTGGAGGAGGAGTGGCATCTTTTAAGGGAGATGGCCTGGCCGATTCAGGCCAAGGTGGTTCTCCTCACTGCCCTGCTTGCAGAGGCCTAGAAGCCCATGGCCTGCTCCGTCTCCGGCAAGCCCCGCCAAGGCTGCTGCCCTTCACCCCAAGCCTTTGCGGGCTGGGCTGCTAGCAGGCCTCGCTACTCCAGTGCCCATGTCGCTTGGCCTGACGCGGATCCCCCCTCCGCCGGCCCGCCCCACATCCTCACCTCCAGCCGGTCCCTCCCGGCCGTCCAGGAGCCTCCCGGCGTCCTCCGTCGCCCTCCGCAGCCCGGCTGGCCGGCAGGCTGGAGCCGCTCCAGCTGTTCGGCCGCGGAGCAGGTGCGCGGGACGGTGGGCGCCGCGTCCGCCGCTGAGCCGGCGCGCCCCGGGCGCTCAGGTGCCGGGAGGGGGCGGAGGGGAAGCGCCCGGCCGGCGGGTCCGTCCTCCCGCCTCCTCCGCGCGGCGCGCAGCCGGCCGCTGCCTTGCCTAGCCTGGCGGCCCGGAGGCGGGGGAGGATGCTGAGCGGCTGCGCCCGGGCGCGAGTGGTACCCAGGAGAGGCCGCGGCGGCGGCGGCGGCGGCGGCGGCGGCGGCTGTGCCTCCCTCCTGCGGCGGGCGGGCCGAAGCCCGGAGAGGCGCGGGCGCGCGGAGGCCGTTCGCCGCCGGCCGATCGGGACGCCTCGCCTCGCCTCGCCTCGCCTCGCCGCCCTGCCGCTGCCGGGTCCCGGGGCGCCGCTCGCTCGCCGCCGCCGCCGCCTCGCTCCGTCCCCCTCTTTCCGCAGTGAGAGCACTGCAGTGATGCAGGCAGCCCCGCTCGGCTCGGCTCGGCTCGGCTCACGTTTCCCTCAATCAGCAGCCGCCGCCGCCGCCGCCGCCGGTCCGACCTCGCGGGCTGCGCTGCCTTAGCGCCCGCCCGCCGCTCTGCCAGCGCGCTGCGGAGAAGGCTCTGTCCGCAGGTCGCGCGGGGGGAAGAGCGAGCCTCCGCTCCGCCTTCCTCCGCCCGGCCCGGCCCGGCCCGGCCCGGCCCTCGCGAAGTCACCCTCCGAGGCGGAGGCGGCGGCGGCGGCGGCGGCAGCTTCAGCTTCCTTCCGGCTCCCGGGTGCGTCTTCTGTGGCTGCTGCTCCGGAGTTCCTTCCCTTGCGCGCTCGCACAAGAGCCCTGCGGGGTAGGCCGCTTGCGCCTGAAAGGGCAAGGCGGAGGCCGAGTGACCTCCAGCCCGGCTGCTCGAGGGGATTATCAGTTGGGCTGGGAAGCCAAGCCGGGAGGCCGATCCAAGTCCTCGGGCAGCTGCAAAGAGGGCAGGAATGCTGAGGTGCTGTGGATGAGACGAAGGCGCTCTGCACCAGCCCAGAGGCAGCTCCTTGATGCTGACATCTGCTGTGGCTCAGCTGGAGCCGAGACCGACCCACACCCCTTTTCCGAGCCCCCACCCCCCCACGCCGGCCATGCCAAACTGGCTTGACCAGCTCTCATGTCCCCACCCAGTGGAAGCAGGCAGCCCTGGAAAGGGACACCCGGCCCCCTCCTGACCCAGGCCAGGCGCCAGCCTCCCTTCTGCCGCCCCTGCGCCCCCAGTGCTCTTTCCAGTCCCCAGTTCACTGCGGCCGTCTTGCAGAGTTTCCATCTTGGCTGAGATAAGAAGGAGGCGCCCAGAGTCCCTTTTAATCCCCCACCTTTTCCGTGTTTGTAAACTGCTTGGAAAAATAAGTAATAAGACAATAATAAAAGTAGAGGGGTTTTTTTAGTACAGGGTGCAGGTGAATGTCTTGCCGAGCAGATTCCTCCTCTTTGGCTGTGCTGTGCCTTGCCAAAAGTTACTGAGGGCAGTGTGGGGAAAAATCCTTTTGCTCCTTGTGGGTCTGTACCCCACAAGTGTCAGAGGTCACCTGTTGAAATGGCAAGAAATCTGCCTTCACTGAGCACTGTCTCTTCAATGGAAACCGATGGAGGTTACTTTTTCAAGTTCAAAAAAGGAAAAAGTCCTCACGATTGTGGGATAACACAACTCCTTTTTGCTTCAGGACCTGAAGTGTGGTAATTGAGCTAACAATCTGAGAAACACCAATGACAGGCCACCTGCTGATTAGCCTGTACCTGCATCACACCTTTGCTGTCTGTGCTTCCCTTCAAGGAGATCATCAGAGCTTTTCTGGGAAATCTTGCACGTGGATCCCCCATCCTCTGCCCTCTTTCTTCCCCACAGCCCCTTCAGTTTACCCTAAGCTCTTTGCTGAGAAGGTCCACTCCATGGTCAATGTGATGTTCTGAACAGAGCATTAAAGTTGCACTGGGGAGCACTGGGTTCACATCTCCCCCCAGCCACCAAATGTTGACTTGAGAGCTTATGGGCCCTTCTGCAGACTGTTTTTGTGGGTCACCTGGCAGAACGATTTCCTTTTGTTAAGCGTTTTCTGGATCCTGTTCTGAAATGAAAAGTTGGTGCTTCATGTGGCTTTCGACTGTTTCTTCAGACAACCTAAAACACCTGGTGGAATCTCCTGCCTTTGAAGATGGCCCGAGTGGTCTGGCAAAGGGGCTGGCAAAAGAGGCGAGCGAGGAGGACCTTCGGCGCTGCCAGACTCGTTGGCTAAATGGCACCTTCAGTTCCGGGGGGAGCAGACTGTGAGTACCTAGTTCTGGGAGAAGCGGCGAAGGAGTTCCTGTCTCTCTGCCCCACTTGGGGAGTTTGGGAAAAGGTCGCTAAACTCATTGGCCAGCCCCAGCGGAAGAGGATGCTGAGAATTCGGCTCCCTCCCAGCGGAAGAGCACCTGCCCTTTTCCCGGGGTCTGGAGAGGGCCTGGCTCGGCATCCGTCCCCTTGTGCCTTTGTTGTGGACCTTTTCCTCATGCAAAGCTGCCTTCTTTCCCCAGCTGTTTGGTCTCCCTTAGCAGCCAACTGCCCCGTGCCCCACCCCAGTGAACACGGAGAGGGACTGGCAGCGATTCTGTCCGCGGGGGAGGAGGGGCGATGGGGGCTGGGGCCAGAGGGCTTCTCAGAAGCGCCCACAGAGGTTGCTGCTGGCAGGCAGACGCCATCTTCGAAGAGGTCCCTTTCCCTTGGACGGGAGGCCCGTTCTCTACCCTGCTTCAGCTGAGGGGAAGAGCCGCCCCGTCCGTAAATGACCGGTTATTTTTTCCTTCAAATAGTTCCAGTACCCTTAATCGTATGCAAATATGCACTGATGTCCTTGAAACTGATTGGATTAACCAAAATTGTGGGGGTCTGTGCAGGGTTAATTGGACCAGGGGACCCAGTCTTTTCAGCCAGAATCTTCTCCCTGCTTGCCTGGGGAGGCCACAGCCTAAGGAAACTTGCTCAGAGAGATACTGTGACTCGGTAGGATAGTAATGATAATGAAGATAACGATAATTGCTGATCCTGATAATGACTTGGACTGGGTCCTTGGCGAAGTATGAGTAAGAGGCAGCTCCGGGCAGGACGAGGGTGGAGCCCTCACCGCTGGGGGCGATAGCCACAGGGAGGGGGCCCTGGAGGCGGAAGTGCTTGTTCCAGGACAGGAAATCCTTGGTTTCTCCTCCAGCCGGACACTCGGTGGGTGGTCACAATGGCTGGCTCTGCGTTTCTCCTGGAGGGAGGGCAGGAGGGAGCTGGACCGGCCCAGAGCTCCGTGTCCTCCGCAGCTGAAGAGATAAGACCTTCCTTCATCTGAAGGCATCTACGAGGGCCGACGGAAAGTTTTACAAAAATAGAAAAGACTGTTAGTTGGGTTCTAGCGCTGGGCCTGACCAGACCCTTCGTGCCAAGCTGGGCCTGAGAGGCCTGGGTTCAGACCCCATCCTGGGCTCTCGGTGCTTGCAGGTGGCTGTTGGGAAGCACTCGTGAGAAATGGGGGAAGTTGCATTTTCTTTTCATTTTATTTACATACGTATTTATACAGACATGCGTATACGTATACTTTTTTGCTCTTTATAAAAAGTTTATAGCTTTCATGCAGTAGTTCAGGTTTTTTAAAATATGTCATTGTTTATACAGTAGTAAGATAGTCATATTATTTATACTTTACCTATAAGGTTATTTACGTGGTGTCTTTGGGGCAATATTAAGTGTAATACTCGTGGAACTTTGAAACATTGGGATGAATTGGGGGGGAGCAGGCTAGGACTAAGGGGAGGGCTGACCCCTAGTGGTGGCTCCTGGGAACAGCATTTGCTGCCCGCCAGGATCTTTCTCTCTTGCCCTGTTCTGTCCCTCGGGCAAAGGTGCCCAGGCAGCACCCCCTGCCCCCTGCCATGCCTTCTGCTCCTCCAGCCCGGCAGGAAGAAAGCCCTGAGTCGCCTTTGGCAGTGCCCCCGTCGAAGTGGTCTTTCCCCCTCAATCCAGCCTCAGGGTAGGAAAAGCGGCTCTCTGTTTGGGAACTGTGGCAGTGGGGACAGCAGAGGGTCAGCAAAGACCACGGTTTGGTGGCCCAGATCTCCTTCCCAGTTTAAGCACCCGGAGCGTTTCCTTTTAGGAAAAAAGTGCCTGAGGGGCAAGACATGGGAGTGGGTGAGCCGCGCCCCATAGATACGAAATCATGGCTGTGAAAGGGGCGTGTAGGTGGGCGGGCTTCTAAGCAGAGGCCCTGCTGCTCCCAGCACCACCATCTCCTGCACAGGGTCTGGGGGATGGGGGGTCCTCCTCTGCGGGTGTTTTCCTGGTGCAGAGGCCCAGAGGGGCTGCCCCCGTCCCTGTGCTGGACCCCGCTTGAAAACCGCTCTTTCCAGCCAGAGCTGGCAGAGGAATTCAGGGCTGCCGCCGGCTCCCCCCGCCCCTCAATTTGGAGGAGGCATCCTTCGAGCCGAGGGATCTTTCGCTGGCGCCGGAGCCGCTCCGATCGTTGGCAAGGCCCGGGCGGCGGGAGTCCCGGGTCTCCAGGGGGCACGGGGTTGGGGACGGCCGCCGGGAGCCGCTTTTTCCCGAGCTGGGCGTCTCGGGGCTCCGGGTGGTCGGGGGTCTGGGCGGGCTGCTTCGGGCGACCCTCAGAGTCCGCCTTGCACGAGCGCCGCCTTGAGGTTCGGGTGTTTGGCTTCCTCTTCACCTGGGAGGGCGAGTTGAAGTCGGTTTCAGGTAGCAGCAAGGGAGGGACCGCCCGGGCGGAGCGAACCGAGGCTTTCGCGGCGGAGCTGCCGCCGCTGCCGCCCCGCGTGTAACCAAAGGCTAGGCTGGGCGGGCAGGCGGCGGATTGACGCGTGGCTCCAGCGGGGCGGCCGAAGGTTTCCTGGGCGGCGCCGCTGCCTTTGAGGGCAGACGAGGAGGCTCCTCCGGGTGAATGTCGGCCTGTGGCCGCGGGGGGAGGGCGCAGGGCGGCCGGCGAGAAGGGCGCGCCCGCCGCGTCCCTCCCTGGCTAGAGGCGGAGCAGACCCGTTCGCAAAGAGAGGGCGAGCGTCGGCCGGGAGTGTGGCGGGTTGAGGGGACATCATCTTCCCCACAGCCCTGTGAGGTAGGTCAGGCGGGGCGCGCCGAAGCCGACTCTTCTCCCGAGGCAGCGACGGCACGGCTTGGGTCGGAGTGGGCACCGGGGTTGATGTTGACTCGGAGAAAGCACCAGGCTGGTGGCCAGGAGAGGCGCTGGGGTCCCCCTGGGTGCACCTGCCCGTCCCGAGGGATGCAGGTGGGACCCAAGGCGCTGGGCAGGCAGCACTGGGAAGCGGTTCCCCCGCCAGCCAGGCCCTTTTTGTTTTGGGACGGAGGTAGCTCTGAGTCTGAAGGACCTCCCTTGCCTTTTGTAGAAAGAGGTTCCACTGGTGCGGCTGTCCCCCCCCCACACACACACACAGGAGAAGCTTGGTGCCGAAGGGTCTTCCTGGACCCAAACGTGGCACCCAGGATTTCTCAAGAGAACCACAGTGCTGGAGACCCTTCTTTCGGACAAGGGTCACCAGGGGCTGGCCCCCCAGAAGGAAGAGCCAGGAGCCAGGGAAACAAGGTCTACTGGTTGAAATTCAGCCTGTTGAAAGTGGCTGACCAAATCCTGGTGCCTGGGTGGGAGAACGAGTGGCCCCTGGGCTGCCCCTCCGCTGCTTCCTCATTTTGACTTTCTCAGCCGTTTTGTGCTGCTGTCACCGGAGGTGTGGCCAGCTCTATGGTTTGGGCAGCTGTCCGGGCTCTGGAGGCGGCCCAGGCTGCAGTCCACAGGGTAGTTGCTGCTTTGGAAACGGGCTATGATCCAGCCTCCCCCCCACGCACACGCCCCTTTCTGGTGGGCTGCCAGCCTTCTCGTGTCCCTCCTCCAGAAGAAAGGGGATTGCTGGTTCCTTACTTTCTCTGTACGTTTAGCACAGCTAATATCATTTCTCGCTCAGCAGCACGGGGAAATTGCTGATGATAAAATCTCCTTTTTGTCTCCAAGTGTTGGTTCTTCGGTGACCAGACAAGAGAAGCAGCGGCTGGGCAGGTGGGGTGCACCCCAGGGTGGGGGGCCTGCTGTAGCTGCTGCCCTTCCACAGGCATCTGCCAGAGCAGGCAGCCATGGACCGTGGGCTCACCATCAAGAACCCGTATGCCAGCGTCACTGTTCCCCAGGCACAGCTGAAGGATGGCTTCCTGAGATATTACCTGGGGGATGACTTAACCTCGGACACCGTTCTCTTCAGTCCCAGCGTCTTACCCACGTACTCGGCGGCCCCAGAGAAGGGGGTGGCAGCAGTCCCAAGGCCACCTTCTCTGGCTTGGAATGGGCAGAAAGCCCAGGCGCAGGAGGAGTCGCAGGACAGGCCCGCTAACCCCTACGCCAGCCTCAAGATTCCCAGGGCGGACACTCCAGAGTCCTTCCATTGGAAAAGCCACGCAGGGGCAGCTCTGGACCCCAGCGGTGGCAGCTGCACCAGCTGTTGCTCGCCTTGCTGCCTCAGATGCTGCCCTTGCTGCAGGAAGCACTGCTGCGTTGTCTCCTAATCGCTCGAGGAGCAGCTGGAGACTGGGACGCGCCACCCTCACCTGTGCCCCCAGCAGGGCTGCTGGGACGTTTGCCTCCGACTTTGCGAGGGTGGCTGCTCCGCGATTTCTGGGAGGCCTGGTGGAGCCGCGAACCTTCTTCCCCCCCTCCCCCATTGAAGCAATACAGGAGGAGGATGGCCTTAACCAGATTTGATGGAGAGGAGCACGAAGCAAAGGAAAAGGGAAAGCGTTGCCCTGCAAAGATCAGGGTGGATCGACTCGGTACTTCTTGCTATTTAACTCCGAATCTGAACCGGAGCTGGCAGACAAATTCGCTCCTGTCTGTGAGGACTACGCAGGGCGGGGGGCAGGAAGGCTGCTTTGCCACAGCTGCGGTTCGGGCAGGAGCAGAAGCTGAAGCTGCCTCCGGCACCTGCGCCTCTTGCTGCCTCGCTCCGGAAGCGAAATCCCAGGACAGACTGAGTGACGAATAGGTAGAAGAAACACGGAGGCCGAGCGGGGGCTGCTGGTGGGCCTGGCGCTGGATTCTGGGAGGTGGGGGGAGGAAGCGGCTGTCGGCCGCCGGCTGGGTGGAAGGCAGTCCTTGCTCAGGGTGGGGCTCCTCGGCCTCTGCCCTGTGAGCAGAGGTGCGCGGAAGGTTCTCTGTAAACAGCAAGAGTAATAAAACTTGCCCTGGCTCAGCCGGTCTCTTTATGGCCCTCTGCCTCTCTCCTTCTCCATCCCGGAGTCTTTGCCCAGTTTTTCTGCATTCTGTGGAGGCTTTTCCATTTTCCTTATCTTACCCAAAGCAATCTGGCTTGTGACTTGCTTTGCGAGCCTTCCAAGGACACACGCTCCTAAGGTCGCCCCATGGGCGTTCCTTGGCGAGGCCCCAGCAGGGCGAGATTCCGTGTGTTGACGAGTGTCCCTTGCCAACCTTGCCCTGCCGCAGCTTCCTGCATGGGGCACCCTGCCTCTTTCTCTTCCACTCCCCCGATGGCCCCGCCTGGCCTCCTTTTCAGATTCCCTGGTAATGGAGGCATTGGCACCGGAGCGCACAGTAGCACACACCCTGTTGCTCAGCGGAGGCAGGGGGGGCTTTTGGGGCTGCTTCGTAAAGGCTGCCGTGTGAGAGCTGCCTGGCTGGCTTCTGGGGCCGGGAAAGCGGGCCCCCGCTCTGAGCCGAGGAGAGGAAACCAAATTAATTGCTGAGGCTGACTGGGCAGCACGCCCTGCTGGCTGATAATAAAATGCCCAAAGGAAAAATAAGAGGAATGGCATTGCTTTTGATTTCTGCATTTGGGGGTCCTGCAGGGGCTTTGTTGCCAAGGCAAGGGAGACTCGGCTTCCTTGGCTCCTGCTTGTAGCGGGCTAAGGGCAGGGCAGGGGTCTGGTGCGGCTGGAGCCGGAGGTTGCCAGTACCGGTAAGCCCCGGCCCACCTTCTTGCCACTCGGTCACTGCTTTCGTTGGCACTTCTGGGTTGGCACCCAGTGGAAATGAAGAGGCTGGTGCAAGCTGTCCAAAGCAGCGATGCCCTTGTGTTTCCTGAGCAAGGAGAAGCCTGGGAGAGTCACAGAAGCCATCATTCCAGCGCTGCAATGAGTGGCTGGTGCAGCGGGCGCTCTGCTGGTAGCCTCCCCTCTTAGTAGCTGGGTGAGCTCTGCCTCCTGTGTTCAGATGGCGCATCGGCCTGCGGGCCAGAAATGGGCCAGCTGCTTGCCTGCCTGCTCGATTCTCCAGCAAGTGTTGTCAGCAGGCAGGCAAGCAGCAGAAGGAAGCCACTAACCACCTTAATGGTTAGTTAACCCCCCCCCCGGTCTGACTCTCCTCCCTTTCCCGAGGCTCAGCCTCATGGGAACTGTGCTCCCTCCACTGAGCTCATTGAAACAGCCCTCCCTCCCGTGGCCTCTCTCTTTCTGTGAAGAGGAATGAGGAATGTGGTCAGACTGGTGCTTGCCCCACTGCTGTGTGTCCTTATGGGGAGGGGCTTTTTTGTGAAGAAACGGACAGCAAGCAAGTGCTTGCTCTGGGTCTGGCCTGCTCGTCTGTCTGCGTTTTTCCATCCGTCTTTCCTTGTTCAACCCCACTTCTTGACTTGCCACGAGTCTGCTTTGTAAACTGATGGTACCACTGAAAGGTAGAATTTCTATGCCCATGTGGGCGAGGCACTGTTCAGCTGGCATGTGACTTATTCTGCCCCTGATCTTAGTTACTCCAGGCCAGAATGCAGAGCAACGTGGCATAAAAGCATTTGTCAGCCACCGTTCAGGCGACACTTGGGAACAGCAGCCTCTGTTCAGCCCAGCCCCTCCGTTACCCTCATTGTGCGGCCCGACTTCCGGGGGGGGAGTGCCCCTGTTCGGAGTCACCTCCAAGAACGCTTTCTGAGAGCCAGTTATCAGGATTTGGCAATGGGAAAAGAAGGAACTTAAATGATGGGCAAAGCATCTGTTGGCTTATAACAGTTGTATTCTCTTGCTGCTTCCTTTCATTGTTCAGCCCATTTGGAAATTATGGGGATTTTCTGTATGAAAAATAGGTGGAACAGTGGTCCGATTCTGAACTTTTTAGAAATGCAGAATTGTTATTTAACTTTCTTATCTTTCTTTCACAAGGAAGTTTACAATAAATCCTTAATATGGCATACCAGAAAAGCTAGTAGATTGACAGTTAAGCCACCAATAAGAGGCTGAGTGGGATTTTTTAAAAAATCCAGTAAACGCCACCCAAAGAGGAGTATTGTTCCTCCAGAGGAAGAAATCCCAGGTATGGGGCTGCCAGTGAAAAGTCCCCCTCTAGGCCAGTGGCCAAGGTTGTGGTTCCAGGCCCAGGCCCAGGCCCAGGAGCAGCATAGCATCCCTGAGGCTATTCTGGATCGGTCTTCCCACTGAGCCCGGAGAAGAAACGTCCCCAGCGTACGAGGTGCAGCTCCACCGGCAGCCCAGGCCTCCCGAGGCACCCGGCCCTTGTTGCAAGCAGTCGGACCCAGGGCCGTTCTCCACGTTGGCAGGTTCACCTGGTGCGCCTCAGGAGAGCCCTGGGGCTGGGTCCAAGCAGCAGCCCCCCCCTTCCGTGCGCTGCTCTCCTTGCGGTCGGGAGGGGTAGAAGCCTTGGACTTAGTTCCAGGGTAGAAAAGTCTGTCTCTGGCGTTAGCAGAAGCCCACGCTGCAGAAGATAGCGAGCCGTGTGGAGGGGCAGGGACACAGAGGCCCTGATGTTCAGGAGTGACCACGGAGGGCTCCTGGGGCCCAGGAATATTTGAAATCCGAGGGATTGTTTCTCGTGCTAGTAGGACCTGAACGCTCCAGACATTTGTGCAGAAAGGTTGTTTCACTCTTGACATCCAGGGCAGTGTTGGAGAGATGAATGCTGGGCTCTGCTGGAGGAGACAGGCAGGGAGGGAGCATATTATTGCATTTCTGTGGCTATTGTCAGCCGTGACAACGGTAACTCTATCTTGTGAATTGGCCTCCTCATGGTAGATACAGTACCGCAACCGTGCCTGAAATGCGAACCTCATATAATTTAACAGAGTGAGAGGCTGCGTCCAGAAGCTGTCAGCCTCCATTTCTTTCTCTTGAGAAGAGTGAGGATGCAGCAAGAGCAGGAAATGTAAGTTTCCTCCCACAGAAATCGGCATGCTGATCGTGTAGCCACAGAGTCCTATCTGTTTTCCTCTCTTTTGCTTTGGATAAGGTGAACTCTTGCAAAGAGCCATGGCCTTGGGGCAATTCACAGGAGACAGCCACATCCCACTTGCGAGCTCTCCATTTGAGGTGCTGAGGTTTTCATCTAATTCTTCCTTGTTTTCCCCTTGAACTAAGCCTCTTAAGTAAGTTGCTTGGTCAGCTTGCTGTCTGTCCCCTGCTCTCAAGGGGTCAGTTTTGCTGGCCAACTTTGTGTCAGAATCTACAGAGCCAATTGTAGATAGTGCTGCATAGGATCCACCAATGCAAAGGAATAAGGCAGCCATCTAAAACCTTTAATTCCTTTGCCAGCAACCTAACTGTTGGTCCCGATCACGATGCGGCTGGAAAGCGGTAGCCTTCTTCCTTCACTTTAGGTCAGGGCCTCAGAGTCAGGATCAGGAGAAGAATTGGGAGTTTCAGACTGAGATGCACTCGGAGCGTTGAAAGGTCAGCCCCGAGCTCCCTGCCTTCTGCCACAGGCGTATCCGATACAGCAGACAGACCGAGCCCCCCGGAGCTGCAGTCCAATAGCCGGTCCGCATCTGGCACCGAATGACCCTTCTCTTTGGTTCATCCCCTCTAGGATTCCTCTGACTTCGGGGCCTGAGAGCGGTGAGGTTGCCAGGCTCCGCCCGGAGGCTGTCGTCCCCAGTCCCAGCAGCCACAAAATCGAGTGCATCATCTGTTACTGCTGCTATGACCTCTCTGCCCACCTCCCTCGCCGCCTCTACTGTGGCCACACGTTTTGCCAGGCCTGTATCCGGCGCCTTAATATGGTGGCCAACGAGCAGTGGTGGGTCCCGTGCCCACAGTGCCGCCAAAACACCCCCACCCCACGCGGAGGGGTGACGATGCTTGATTTGGACCTCATGGCCTTCCTAGCGGTCAAGTCAGAGAAGGAGCCTCCGCGGCAGGGAGGTAGACTGGAGCCGGAGCCCTTCTCCAAGGAGAAGCCGGTCATCATGGAGCAACCCGCCGGCATGCGCCAGGAGACTCTGCCTGAGCCCCAGCCTTGTTTTCCCCAGAACAGCTGCTGCCGCTGCGACCCCCCTCTTTGCTGTGGGACCGCAGCAGATTTTCAGAGCTGAATTAGCTTTCCTGTATCTCATAATGCAGAAGTGCAGTGTTGGTCCATTGCTGCCCTTGGCATCCCAGGGTTTTCTGGAAATGTCTCCATCTTAGCTGCCTCTTGCAGGACTTCCCTGTGCGATGGTCTTCCACCACAGCCTCCTGACCTGCCCAGGGCCGTGGATAAGCCCTCTGGGGCCCAAAGCCTGCGCCAGCTCTTGGGTGCCTGCTTGGCGATGGGCGCTGCTATCGACCGTAGCCGGCTGGTCCGACGCCCGGGCTGCGCTCTTAGCCAGGCGTCTCGTTTTGTTCTCGGTCGCGCCTCCTGGGCTTCCCTCGGGAGCTGAGAGTTCTGCTGCCGGGAGCGTGATCCGCACGGTGACCCTGATCTGCGAGCCCTTTCGGAACGGATCCCGGGGGTCGGTCTCTTCATCTAGTCTCTTTCACTCAGTTGGATATCGTCACAGGCTGGCTCTAGAGAAGCCCTGCTCCTGGAATGGCCGCCATCTCTACGGGGGAGGGAGGGTCCCGCGTGCTCTTGTCCCCCTTTGTTTTCCTCCCCGATTCCGTCTTGTCTTTTTGCCGCGTGTAGCGGTATAACGGCACAGCCTTAGTCCTCCTCTGTTTTCCATTTTAGGGAACGTGCTTTGGTTGTGACTTCATTGGGGGGCTGAACTCCAGCAGGCTAGCACTCGCTGGCTCCGCAAGTTTTGTAAAAGACGCATTTTCTTACCCCCGTGTATTTATTTTTTAAACTAGTGTCTTCAGTGGAACTAAAATATCTTTCTGACAAAGGTTCACAAGTGAAAGAATATCGTACTACTATGCTGCTGTAATGGTAATATTAAAAAGCTTTTCTGGTATGTTTTATATCATAATTAGAAGAAAAGTGTTAACATGGATGATCTGCAGAGGTGCTAATTTCATGAGGAGCCAGTACTGGACAGTAAATTTTGATTGTCGAATCTGAGGTACCCAAATGCTTCCCAGACACTTGGTAAAAATATTGTTTTGTTTAATAGCGTGGTTCTCATCTTCGTCCCCTTGATCTCATTCGTTCAGTTGGTACAAGTGAAAACACTGAATTTAGCCCATCTTGGGATGTTTGAATGACAAGCAGCGGGTGTCGTATCTAATCATGCAATGATCCAAAAGGTTTGACTGCTTTTGCTTTCCTGATGTACCATTACTTGATGTGTCAAGTCATATTTTAGACCGAGATGCTTTGATTGTCTTTAATTAAAAGTCACAAACCTGTCTTCGCAAATCTGCTCATGACTTCTCCCTGCCTCGGTATGTATTGATTTTTTCTTTATAAGCGGCTGCCACCATAAAATAAAGCAGGCGAATGCTCGCTCAGTACGCCTAAAAGGCAGCGAACCTTAAGGAGCGGGGGCAAGCAGGAAGCCCCAGAGAAAGCTGAAACCAGAGTGGGAAGCGGGTTCGGGACAACCTCTCTGGAGAGGTCAGCTCATTTCGGGGTTGCGCCCCCGTTTTGCCACCGGCTGGTGCTCCCCAGAGGGGGCGGGCCGAGAAGGGTCTCTGCAGACGGGGAGACCTCGGAGACCCGAGCGGGGTTTCAGGCATCTGGCCCCTGTGGCTCTTGCTCGCGGCTCGCGGCCCAGGCGAGGAGGAGGCCGGGGCCTCCGAGCGTGTCGCGAGGTGGCTCGTCCCCTTCGCCCGGGCTGAGGAGAAGTGCCGCTGCGGCCCCGCCGCGCTGTCCCTCATCCTGGCCAGCGCCTTCTTTCCCCGAGCAGAAGGGCGACGTCCACGCCCGGAGGCTTCTGGGGGAAGCTCTGGCGCGTCCTTCGCTGCGCTGGCCCCGTTTCCGAGGCCTAGCGGGGACGCCTCGCCAGAGGAGCCTGCCTCGAGTTAGGGGGCGAAGGCGCCTCTTGAAGGCCTCGGGCCAGGTCGCGAGGAAGGAGGAGCGGCTAGCCCGCTCTGAGAGCCGGGGAGAAGCGACGCTGTCGCCAGGCCGACCCGTGGGCGGAGGTGACCGTGGGCGCCGGGGAGAGGCCCAGCTCGGTGGCGGAGGAGGGCCTCCGCCGGGCGGGGGCGCGGGGGGTCGTCTGACCCCACGGGGCAGCAGCTCCCCTTAATTCGTGGTAGCCAGATCTGGGGGGGTCCCGTCAAGGCCCGCAAAGGGGGCTGGGCAAGGTGAAGGAGGCAAGAGCCACACGCATCGCAGCCGGGCGTGTGTGACCCTCGTTCTTCGGGGGTTCAGAAAGGCAACGTCCGTTCGAACGCCTGAAGTGTTTTCTCCCGGGTCTCTCCCGCCTGGGCCGAGAGGCCGCTGCGAGATAAGCCTGCTGCCGCTTGACGGCCGCCCGCACGCGCTCCCCGCTTTTCAGGCCTCACGTCCCTTAGCACAGTCTCCCTTTGCTGGTTGGCTGAGAGAACCGAACATTTTGGGCATCTCCTCCCATCCCTGCTCTTCCATGGCAGATGGGGGACCAGTCCCTGTAGCTTCTGCCGCGCCTGGAGGTTGCTGGGGCAGCACCTTTGCCAGCTAACTCTGGGCAGCCATCAAGGCAGATGTCACCGGATCCCCGTAGCTGCTTCTGGGGTGGGGGGAGGTTCTTGTCCCATTCAAAAATTGGTCCTCCTTTTACTGACTGCCGTTCCAGATGTGCCGTGCTACTGAATAATTGAGCAGCATCACGGTGCTCAGATAAGAGCAAAGCGCGGCTTTATCAATGCTGGAAATGGGTCCGCAGGATGGTGTCTTCACATCCCTGAGGCTGGTGAAGAAAAACGGTGGTTTTCCTCTGATTTTAGGGCTAGCTGAAATGGGTAGAGCAGAATTGCGCTGGAAGGTAGTCTGGGGGCCACTGGCATTGCTCTTCGTGAGTTCTGGTGAGAGGATACTTCATTTAACCTTGAATAAGTGCAAATAGCCCCCGCTCTCTGGAATATTCCGCCCCCGGAGGCGAGATTGGCCCCCTCACTCCTGGCCTTCCGAAGGGCTTTGAAGACCTGGCTCTGCCACTTGGCCCCGGGCGGGGAGCGAATACTTCAAGCGTGGGGATGGCTAGCCCCATAGAGGCCTGCTGTCTTCAGCCCCAATCCTTCATCTTCTTGGACTCTCTTCTTCTTTTTTTAGTAATGTTTTTAAAATTTTTATGTTTTATGTATTTATGGTTTTAATGTTTTGTGTGAGCCGCCCAGAGTCCCTAAGATTTTAGCCTGCAAGTTCTAAAAGGCCATGTGAGTCTGGGTATGCGTATGACGATAGACACAGATACTGCACAGAAGGTGCTAGAAGATTGCCTGCAGAATCAGTGCCAAGGTGATGGTGGACCATGGAACAGAGCTGGCCTGTAGCTGGAAGAACAGATCGTCTGTGTACCCAAGTCACCCATCCAGTGTGCCCTATGATAGATAGCAGTTCTTGGGAAGGTTGAACCTCGACCTGATATGTCTGAAATTCAGGAGCTGTTGTAGGATTGAGTGGAACTAAATACTGTAGGACTAAAGCAGTAGCAACAGAAATACTGATCCAAGATGCACCTTTACTATTTCTCCATGCAGGGCTGGCGTTGTGCCCCCCAAGATGGATCCCCTACAGAGATGAACTCTGCCTCTATCTACCGGGTGCTCCTGCTCTCTCCTGGAAGGAGGCCAGGGTCTTCTGTCAGGGCCAAAAAGCAGATTTAGTTGTCATCAAGGATCACAGCAAGCAAGTAAGAGGAGGTCTTTGCAATCCTCACTCTACTGGGGAATGGAAAGAGGAGCGGGAGAAAAACTCTGTGCAGGGGCTTCAGCTGCTCTGAAGCCAGCTCTGCCGCAGATAAGGCCACAGACAGGAGCTAGATCATAAACAGGCTTTCTGATGTGAAGCCATAGGGATCCTGGCGATGTTCTGGAAAGCCGTAGGAGTGGCAACTGGAGAAAATGCTGCTATGGCCTCAGCCTCGCCTTTGAAATTTGCCTTGGCACAGATGTTCCTGAGGGACCTTACAGAAGGTGCCAGGGGTCAAGCATCATACTTTTGGATCGGACTGGCGTGGCAAGAGGCTCAGCTCACCTGGGTGGATGGCACTCCAATATCACAGAGTTGGTATAGGTGAGGGAGGATAGAGCTTGGTGGTCAGCTGGTGTGTGTCACAAGAGTCGGTTGGAGTGCGGTAACGTCTGCGAAGCATTCAGAGGTGCGTGCAGAGGTGGCTAGGAGGCAAATCTGCCTTCCATCTCCCACCACCTCCTGGCTGGGGAAGACCTGCAAGGTGGCGTCCGCATCATAGGATATCCAGTGAAATTCTTTTTGGACGGAGTCCTAAGTACATCCTTGGGAAAAGGTACCTCTCCTCCAGCTGATGCCTCGGTTTTGGATTCTTCGATTTCACTAGCAACTGGCTCCAGGGCCACCCCAGGAAGGACCACTGTGTACAGCTTGTGGGCATCTACGCTGGACAGTGGAGAGACTGGGACTGTGGCGCCAGCACCCCATTCATCTGCGAGATGCCTGTAAAAGGTATGGCAAGAAAAACGTCCCTGCTCGCTCCCTTTCTTTCTCCCAGCCTCAAAACCCAGGGGGAGTAACAACACCCGATAGGTACAGTGGAAAATGCAATTGAATTAGGGGTGTTTACACTGTCGTAATGAAGAAAAAGGCATCATTGGACCCCTCCAGAATCACTTAGTCCACATCTGTTACATGCACCGGACGACCTTAGGGGAACTCACCACCAGGACAGGATAGCAAGAGATGCTTCGTGTCGTGGTTCCCACGTTACTGTTACCTAGTAGTAGAGTGCCCCCGAACGTGGAGAATTCATCTGCCCTTTCCAGAATAGAAGGCATTGCTAGATTTTTTCTCCTTGGTGTGAGACCAGATCCTTTTTGAAACTGTAGCGCTTCTCTCTCTCGTCCAGATGCCTTTTCCAGCACCATGAGAAAAGTGCGCTTCCGCTCTCACTGCTATGCCTTCCATTTCCCATCCTTCCGGGAACAGAGGTCATGGCGGGAGGCCCAGTCTTTCTGCCAGGAACTTGGGGGGAACTTAGCAATTATCCATGATGAAGAGGAGAATGCTTTTCTCTCAAGTAAGAGATTCGCCACTTCCCCGGGGCTTTATTTAGATTTCTAATTTGGCCCGGTGCGGTTGGTCTTCTGAGTTGCATAGGCTGATTGAAAGCGACCTAGTTATTTAAAAAGAGGTTGGAATTGTAAGACTCAGCCATTTCCGTCCTTCGGTTCTCTGCTCTTGCTCTTCTAAGAATGTATATACCTGAATATTTTATGGAGAAGACAGACAGACATTTAGACAGATGTAGGTAGTCAGTGCTCTTAAGGTTATCCTCATCCCTGCTGGTTCTACCCAACGTCTTCCAGATGCCTTTCCTGAGAATGGCTGGCACGTGTGGATCGGTCTGCGCTTGGGAGCCCTGTGGAAGTGGAGCGATTCCTCCCCCCCCACCTACCTCCGGTGGCACTCAGGTACTTTCCTGGGCCCCTGCTTCATATGGACTCCGTGGCACGGCTGAAACCTTCTTGGTGTCCATCTGTCATTTGCCTTGACGTTTCCTCTTTTTTAAGAACGTTTCTGGTTATAATTTAACATGAACAAATAAATGGCAGAACCAAAAAGCGTTATCACGTTACAGCGCAACACTCCTGTAATATCGTCATGCTACTTTAATGAAAATAGCATTAGAGCGTTACAGAGGGATGGCGTTACAACCCATGAGCCCATTTCCTGTCACGCCATCTTGTTAAAATGACAACGAACAGAGAGTCTTTTTCACCTTACAGGGATGTGGTTAAAATCACACTTTTTCAAGTGGCATTTCATGGTGTTTTTATTTTATGCTATCGTAGAGATTGGAAGAAGGTTTTAATCCTGTTGGTAAGAATGGCTAAACATAAGTAAATGTGGATAAAATTGGCCCCTGCTGCAGAGAGTATTGGAAGTGTGGGGGGCTCGCTGACTCCCCCGTCCCCCTCCCTTCAGCCCCGCCAGCAGGGCAGGACCAGTGTGCGGTGCTTAGCCTTCAGCCCCGGGATGTCGAGCAACACGGGACATGGCACACCAGGCCTTGCGGTGCGCGCCCTGCAGCCGAGATCACAGGTTTCATCTGCCAGCTCCAATACGGTAAGTGCAGTGAATCCGAGCAGAAATTACCAGGGAGATCCACATCCGTGCTGGCCTTTTCTAGTAGTCCTCAACCTGACAGCTTCTAAATAACTGAGAAGTGCGAAAGCCTGTAGAATAGCAGCCTACCCACGTCTTGCTGTGGAACAACAGTGGTGACTCCCACAAAGGGAAGCCGTGATTCATGAAGCTAGGAGAATTCTTGTGTGTTAGCAGCCCTGAAGACTAGATTGTGCCCTGGTCTGCTGACTTTACTTTTACCTAAGTCCTTTCTCCCTGATAGCATTTGAGCAGCTCTAGAAAAGCCATACCCTTTCAGGGAGCTTCACATCCTCCTCAAGAGGTGATTGGCATGTTATTTCAGAATCCAGGTGTAAATTCCCTCTGTAGATTGTTTTCCCTGGATTTATCTGAAGGTGGCCTAATTCATTCTGTTCTTTATTGGCAGATTTCTGTGGCCCTCCAGAGTCTGTGCGGTTTCCCCTCCCGGGCGGGATGGCTCTTTATGCCACAGCTGATGTCACTTTCTCTTTGTCTGACCATGCCACCTGCTCTCTGGCTTTGACCTGCTTTCATCCTAATGGTACCCTTTTCTGGATCGTCTTTGAGTACAACGTCACTCATATGCATGGCAGCATCTTTACTGAGCACGGCAGATTTTTGGTCCGCAGGAATCACCCTCATGCACCTTTTTCCCCCGGGCTCAACACGTGGAGCTTTGTCACCTACCCAGATGGCTTTGCGTGCTTCTTCAACCACCAGGAGCACTTCCGGCTGTCTGACAGCCAATATGTCTTCCTTGCAAACGTCAGCTCCTTGCAGATAAGTGGAGCGACCGTTGCCAATGCTTCCTTAGGTAGGTTGGTCCGGCACGCCAACATTAGGTACGGCAAGGGAGCCCAACCCTCAGGGACGACAGGCCTGGTCTGGCTTGGCAGATGCCGATCCCCTCCCTGGCTGGAGAGGGGCCCTCAGAACGGTGGGCCTGCTGCTTCTCCGGGAAGCTTGGCGGCCATTCTGCTCTCCTCACAGAGGAAGCCCCGCTGTGATAGCTGAGCTGCTAGCTATGCACCGGAATTAATGAGGCTACTACTAAGGCAGGAGGTTCCCTCTCAGTCCTGGGACTCTGCATTTTTGAGCAAAGATGCACGTCTCCAAATCAGAGCAATTCTGAGGCAGAAACCGAATTTAAAGGGTTGCGGTTGTGGCTTTTCTGAGCGGTTTAAAGAGGTGTGGAGTTCCTGCTGCCACCCGTGGGGATACCTTCACCTCTTGGCATCTTATTCCAGAGTATCAGCTCTCCTCTGACTTGCACTTCCCCTATGGGAGCAGTCTGCAGCTGGCAGATGCCATCCACTGCTACCTGGGCAACTTCACCATTGGGCTGTGGATCCGAAGCGCCTTCCGGGACTCTCCTCGGATGTGCGTGGTCAGCTACTCCTTGAAGTGGCAACAGCAGGCAGAGTTCGCGCTCTTCCTTCTCTCCCCTGCTGGACTGGAATTCCACGCCAAGGGGTGAGGCGGGCAGAGTTTGTGCCATCTACCGTCCCTCCCTGAGGCCACTGTAAGCACTTGGCACGTTCCTCTGACGTCCAAACGGCCACCCTCTCTGAACATTAGCCATACGGCCTTGCTTTTGAATTGGCAACGTTGGACAGTCGCAGACAGAATCAGGCAACTTTTCCCACTTCCTGCTGTGCTGCTCCTTGCAGGGCCGTGCTGTTCAGCAGCACCCGTGTCTTCCTTTTGGATGGATCCTGGCATCATGTGGCTGTTTCTGTCTCCAACACTCCTAGCGTCCCTCCCTTTGAAGTGTTCGTGGATGGGGAGGCCTGGGAGCCAGAGGCATCTGAGAGTACTGGCTTCCTGTGGAAGGGGTTATCCCTGGGAGGAAGACTGAGTGTGGGGCAGCTGGAAGTGGGCCATGGAGGTGAGTCCAGACTGAGTCTCTTGGGGATGATTTGCACTGGGGCATCCATGGCAGATCTGCATCAGTGCCACCATCAGTCCAGGAGTTTAAGTAACGGCCAGTGCCATCTCTCGTGCCCCCCCCCCCCGGTAAGGCCTGTATCTAAGGGAGAGAAACGTCCTGCCTGCTGTTATTTATTTATTTGTTTATGTTTTATTTATTTATTGCATAAGACAAGGGTCTTGCTAACAAGGGTCACCTTGCAGGGGCCAGCTTCTATGTGGGTGATCTGAGTGAGATGAATCTGTGGGACCGAGCCCTTTCTGAGTTTTCAGTGAAACAACTGGCAGCCTTGAGAACCAGGTGGAAGTTCCCCGGGAACGTGGTGAACTGGAGCCAGCTGGTTGCGAAGAAGCCTCCAAGTGTGCAGATCAGCCCTCCCAGTGAAGAGCCAGGTGAAGCTCCAGGGCAGAATTCTGAAGGGTTGGGCGACCAGGCACCAGCTATGGCTGCCCTTCTGTTGGGGCATCTAGATGGGCTGGGTTGGGTGTGATCCAGCTGCAGAGTCCTTGGGGGTTCCTGGTTTCCCATTTGTCCTTTGCACGTGCCTGTTGGCCTGTTTGTTCACATCCCTCTACCTGTGAAAGTCTGGTCAGTTGCTGCCTCTGTCCGCAAGAGAAGTGGGTGATAATGCGTATACTAGGTCGGTTCCCAACCGCTGGTACCTCCTTCCTTGCTGCCTTCTTTTCTGCATTTATCTGGGGCTCGTGCCCAGAGCCTAGCCCGGCCCTTGGTCTGGGGATGAGCTCCCAAGTGGCTAAGGCAGCAGGAGTTTCTTTGTTACTCGAAAAAGCTCCGGCCCGTCATCAGCTTTCAGAGCTTCCCAGAGAGAAGGGTTAAGTTCGCTCTGGTGCCTTTGGAAATAAATTGTGAACCGGAGTGTTTTGCTCCCCCAGCTC
This sequence comes from Python bivittatus, assembly GCF_059951505.1. NCBI lineage: Eukaryota > Metazoa > Chordata > Lepidosauria > Squamata > Pythonidae > Python > Python bivittatus. Next base: position 289,642 of record NW_028277076.1, on the reverse strand, counting down.
GTCCTTTTGTGTGGTTTGGCCTCCTCCGGCTCAGAGGGAAGGCTTTGGTTCTCTGCACAGACCCGGACCGGCCTGTCCTCCACATCAAGCCCCTGCCTGGTCCGTGCACCATGCGTGCCTTCTGGGGACTGCAGCTAAACGGTCGACTTCGCAACGTTGCGGACCCTCCTGCCTGTCTTCTGGTCAGCGGTGGTGGTTTATTTTCACCTTTAGCCCTATATTTTGCATAGTGTTTGTCTTTTTTGTTCCCGTGCACCCTGGACAAGTCTGAAGGATGTGATTCTGTAAGGGTGCTGGCATTCCTGAGCCCTTCAGAAAAGTACTCCTTGATTTATGAACCAAAGGTGCTAACCTAATTTGAAAAACCAGTTCAAGGTTATAGTTTCCGTAAGCGCTTAAATCACATCCAGTTCCATAAGTGTGTAAGCCGCTCTTTGTCTGCTCTCTGCAGGTTGCCCCAGACGGCTTCTCCACGCTGAGTAGCTCGGACTGTTCTCCTGATCCTTGGAGCACCTTCCGCCTCTTGCCGGACCTGCGTCTGCAGAATCTGCACTCAGGGTTCTGCTTGTTTCAGGAAGGCACGCATTCCAGGCTGTATCTGGGAAAATGCACTCCACAAGCTCTGTTCTTTTTTCTGGATTGGGGTATGTTTTTTAAAAAAAATATTGGGTCCCATTTTTCCTGCCAGGAAGGCTGTGTCTTCTCTCTGCCTCATTTGGTGCTTTGAAGAACCCTGTGGTGAAGGGAAGTAGCTGGGACGAATGAGCGGCATTTCCCAGGACCCCCTCAAGCGCTACAAGGACTGGGGCCACTTGCTTATGCCGCTGAGCCTGCACTGCAGTCTGAGGTAGAAGGAAGGCGGCTGCGTTCATAGCACCATCCTGGCCTGCTCTTTTCTCGCCTAGATGTGCACTGCCCCCATTCTAGGGGTTGGAGATCTTGGAAGGACAAATGCCTCTTCTTTGTGCTGGATGCAGCTCTCGAGTGGAGCCAGGCACAGCGGTTCTGCCAGAGGTTCCACGGTGGGAGCCTGCTCTCCCTGAACAGCCCGCAGGACCTGGTGAGCAGCCTCCCTGCTCCGACTGTTGAGCCTTGGGACAGGCGTTTCCGGCAGGAGGTGCCTTTAGGAAGAAGAAGGCCGAGGGCCTACCCCGTCCTGCGTCTTTCCTGGTGGCTCTTCCCTCTGGGAAGCTCCCAAGCGTGGCAAGGAGACAAGGGCCCTTCCTCCCCTTGGGCCGCTATATCGCAGAGCTGTTGCCAGGGATTTGGGTGGTCAGGCTAGCAGCAGTGGGCAGATGCTGTGGGCTTGGCCTGTCTCTTTCAGCTCCAGCTTGTAAGCTGATAGCCTGAGGGCAGGGAATCCTGACATAGAGTACAGTATGCGCTGTCCCTGTGTGTTCATCCCAGATCTGGCTGCAGGGGGAATTGCCAGGGAGCATCTGGACTGGTCTGTACAGCAGTGGCCGAGATCTGTGGAGCTGGGTTGATGGGTCCCAATTCAACCAAGCCTTGCGGCGGTAAGATGCCTTCCCACCCCTGGGGCTCCCCTCCAGCTAAGTAGCAGAAGGCCTCCACTCTCTGCTAAGGCTGCAGTCCTTTGCTCCTCACTGGGAAGTGAGTCTCAGGACTCACTTCTGCAAAGCGTGGTGTATTGGTTTATTGAATTTATATTGCTCTATCCCCGAGCTCTCAGGACAACATGTAAAGCAAATAACAGTAACAATCATAACGCTAAATTAATAGAGTAACAGAAAAGTGATAATGTGATGCCAAGTAGAGGACAAGTTGATTGATTATGTGCCATCAGCCCTAACTCCTAGCGTCCATATAGATATTCTCCAAGACGATCTATCCCTAACCTGTACTTTCAAGTCTCCCAATGATCCCCTCATCACCATTGTACCTGAGTTCATCCGCCTTGCTGCTGGTCGTCCTCTTTCCTTCCACCTTTCCCAGTGTCAGAGCCTTCTTCAGAGAGCTGGGTCTTTGCATAATGTGTCCGAAGTAGGATAATTTAAGCCTGGTCATTTGTGCCTCGAGAGAGAACTCTGGGTTGATTTATTCAGTGACCCATCTGTTTGTTTTCTTGGCTGTCCACGGTATTCTCAGGAGTCTTCTCCAACACCAAAGTTCAAAGGCGTCAATACTCTTCCTATCCTGCTTCTTTAAAGTTCAACTTTCGCTTCCATAAAGCATCAGAGGGAATACCGTGGCTTGCCCACTTCTGAGCTTTGTAGGTATAGACACATCCTGGCATTTGAATATCTAGGGGACCAGTAGTAGAGCACAAAGAGTGGGTTCTTTTGGACCAAAAAATGCAGCAAGCGGACCGCAAACATTGCACTCCACCAACAAAAATAACCAAGATTTACTCTTTCCAACCTAGCATGTTAGGTATGCGCAGCCACTGGGATCTTCTCTGACCCAGCTAAATGTGTTGCGGAGCTAACTCTTTTCTTCCGCATCGCCTCTTCTTTGTCTAATTCCTTTCCAACATAGCTTCATGTTCTCCCTGGGGCCTTCCAGCATGGCAGTCTGCATGCTTGCTCTGACCTCCGGCTTCCTGAAGGCCGAGCCGTGCCACAGGCCTCACCGGTGGATCTGCCAGGCTCCCCGCCAAACCGGTAAGAGCGAGGGTGGGGTGCTGGGGATCAGCACGGCTCGGCCCTCCGTCTCGCAGTTCTGCTGTCAGGCAAACAACTTTTCCACACAAATGATGCTTAGAGGAACCCAGCCCTCTTTTGGCAAGAGAAAAGCTGCAGACTCTTTTCGTCATCCGTTGTGTTTTGTGGCTGTCGGGTGTTTTGAAGTAGAGAAAAGAGGAAGAAGAAGACGGGGGTGCGTAAACCATGGCCAGGAAGGAGACAAAGCTAGCAACATGGGACAGGAGGCAGAACTGGCCATTCCACTGGTGCTATAAATGGTGCCCAAACAAAGCCTCAGCCTTTGGTTGTGGACAGTATTTGCATTTGTCTTCTGGTCTCTCTGAATCTCCCTTGCCTTGTTGCCTTTGTTCCTCTGACTGTTGTGTTTTAAGGATTACTTTTTTATTATGTGAGCCAGCTGAAGGATGCAGCTGACATTGTCTTTGAAGAAAGGAAAAGCTGGGAGGAGAGGGCCCATGAAGAGAGCAGGAGCACTAGAAGTACACCTGATGCCTGCTTGTCTGCAGGGACCGGCAGAGGCTCTGGAGGGTCCCGTGGGAACCCCCCGGCTGGAGAGGAGGCCGTGCCTGCCTTTCACCTTGCCTCTCTGATCTCCCCCTCTCCAGATTTGTACATGACCTTCCCAGGGAAATCCTTTCATGGCGCCTGGTCTGCAGATCTGAGCTTTCCTTCGCTGCAGGCTGCCAAGCAGCAGTGCAGCGTATTGGGCCAGGGCTGTGATGTCGTGGTCAGCACCGTGGCAGGCCATCACCTTATGGTGGGGAGACGCTTTGTCAGCCTGGAGGACCCTGGAGCAGCAGCCGCCGCTGCCGTGCACGTCAAAACAAGGTGCTCCCCCGGCTACTCTGGGCAGGACTGCCAATCAATGTGTCCTCGATGCGAACCCAGCCTGAGCTGCAACCCACTGACAGGCCTCTGCGATGGCTTCCTCTATTACCGAGAGGCTCCCGGTATGTGAGCCTGGGAGGACTTAACCTTGGCGTGGTCTGTCCGCCTGCTCTCACGCTGCATCTCCCACAGCCCAGCCCCAAGACCCTGGGCTGAGCCCGGCTGGATCTGGCAGAGACGTGCTGCCCTGGTGCAGCCGGGGGCTGGCCTCGTCGGTGCCCCTTCTTTGCAAGCAGGGCCCTCTCCCGCGAGCCCAGAAGGACAGGTGAGGGGCCCAGGCCCTGAGGGCCAGGCCTGAAGAAAGGAGGAAAGCTTGGGGCATAAAGGGTGGGATCTTCCAGGCAGGTGATGTCCACCTCAGATTTCTGCCCTGGCTCCCATCTTTGTCTCACAGCCGTCATTGCCTCGCTGAAGTGCCTTCCACTTGATGTCTGGATGTTTGAGCAAGGCAGTTGCTGGTCTTACGAGCGCTACAGTAGTCAGGCTGAAGCCAATGCCGTTTGCAAGAGGTATCTGGGCAGCACAGTGCGGAAGGTCCAACCCCTGAGCCAGGTGAGGGGCCTGACTGGAGGGGCAGATGGGACTTCTTCACATCCTTTGAAGTTGTTATCTCCTCTCTAGTGCTCCGAACCTACCAGAGAAACAGGCATAATGTGATTGCTCCACCTAAAGAATTCTTGCAAGGAGCCTTTAGAACTTGAAATGCATCATCTGTCAAGCTCTCCTCTCTCTCTGTCTCTCTCAGATCCCAGCTGACCTTTCTGCAGATGGAAGGCGAGGCTTTCAGCAGCCAGGTGGTTTACTTTGGGCTTGTCAGCGAGATGAAGGTAGGAGCCTTGCTCCCCACAACCCGAGATGAGTTCAAACCTGGGGGATGAAAAACGGAGAGGGGCACAGGTTTTCACACACAGATGCTTTACTCTGAAATCACCAAGAGGTGAACTATGCAGAGTAGCATTTGGTAAGGAGAGAACATTTTACAGGTCACAGCTTTACAGCTTAATTTTACCTGAGTGCCTCAACAGGCCCACCATCTGGCTTCCTCTTGTGGCTAACCCGATGCCCCAGTGGGAAGCCCCAGCCAGCACAGGAAGCTATTCGTGCACTCCCCAAGCAGCTGATCATTAGAGAGGCCAACAGCCTGTGACACTGGAGGCAGCATATCGCCCTCGTGGCTACTAGCTACTGACGGGCTTAGCCTCCTTTCATACACATTCCCTCCTTTCCTTCTTCAGTTGCTTTTGAGCCTCTCACTCAGTGTTATTTCACATCCAGTGGTTGTTGATGTGGAGAAACACAGGAGAGAGAGAGAGAGAGAGAGAGAGGGAGGGAGGGAGAGGGAGAGAGAGAGAGAGAGGGAGAGAGAGAGAGAGAGAGAGGGAGAGATCTTGAACTTGGGGTCCTGAGCTTCCCTCAAGTTGCAAAGGCAGACGTCGTTTCACATCTTTCACGCTGTTCCCCTACAGATGTGGAGCTGCCTTCGTTTAGGGAGAAGTTACTAATTTCCCACCAGGGTGCTCCTCCCGAGCAGAGGCATGGGTCGCTGCAGGAAGCCAAAGACGCCTGCTACCTGCAGAAGGAGCACTGCACGGGGCTACTGAGCCTGAACGGGGCTCATTACACAGTGGCCGGGACGGTACTGGTTGACAGCCCTGGCTCGGGGGCCCGCCTCTCTGTGAAGGCAGGTCAGTGCCTGCCTGTCCTGAAAGGCAGGAGTGTGGGGCTCCTCTCCGTTGGCATTTCAGGGCTGTCCTGGGCTCCCTGGCCCCCTTAACCCGCAGTGCTGCAGAGGAGAGCCCTGGTGGATCAGACAGCCGGTCTCTTAACTCCAGCTGTGGCCGCTCAGATGCTCTCTGGAACCCCACAGACAGACAGGGCCCAGGAACAAGAAGTGGACTTGTTCTTTGTCTTCAGCATGTGGTCTTCAGAGGCGAGCTGGCACCTGAATGTGGCCTTCCTTTTACACTCGGTTGATACGGTTGATAAACACTCATCATGAAAACTGATCATACCAAAGTTGGGCTACCTAGTGCACCCTTGGTTCCCATAATGGCTAGGCCCAGAGGCAGCTCTGAAGCCCACTGGCTCGTCTGGAAGGGTATTCTTCATTAGAGGGGGGGCCGTTCAAGGCTGTCAGGTTTTGGTGCATTAATTTGAGTTGTGAGCCCTGTACAGCCTCTGCCTCAAAATCTATAGAACAAGCCAGTTCTGCGGGAGCTGGTAGCAGCCGTGGTAACAGGGATAGCTCTTTGGAAGAAGCCCAAGTCTCCTTTTAAAGGGAAGTGACCATCTTTCCAATGGCTCCTCTGCTCACAGCTTGCTCCCCTGGGTTCTGCGGGAAGCACTGCCGGAGACGCTGCGCTCCTTGCCTGAGCACGCGTACGTACAACCCGCTGACTGGCCGGTGCGATGGCCTTCTGAGCTGTGTGCATCGCTTCAGCCCTTCATGTCCTCACGGTAAAGTGCATGCTTTTCTTTTGTGGTTACTTTTCGTTGTCGTTAGAAGTCCACAATCACATACATCTCTCATGTCTTAAGCCGACATATACGTGTATTCAGGTCATGTTATACAGTTGAATTATTAACGTTTAAGCTAGCTCATTTAAGAAAGGCTGTGGGGCAGGGGGGAAGAATGACATCAGTGTGTAAACTAATACAGGTGGTTCAGTTTTCTGAATAGTCTTCCAAATAGAACTCCCAACAGTAAGACAGTTGTTCAGATATAGGAAGTGATATTTACAGAGCATCGTAAGGGTGGGAGCCACACAAATTTCCAGGGGAAAAACATTCCAGAAGGGAGGTGCTGCCCTCAGGCATCTACCCCTGAGGAGTTATTACCTTCAGGCACCACTGAAATTATCCAGAAAGACTGGTTTTGAAAACAACCGGTTGATTATGATTTTGAAAACATAACCAGGACCCTCGGGGGCATTAGGCACCACTTGCAAGGTTGGAGGTCCCGGCCCTGGGCTACCGGTTGCCTAGCCCCAGCCTTTCTCAGCTGGCAGAGCTAGTGAATTTCCCCATCTGCGTTCCCCTTAGGTCTGGTGCATTCCAGATGTCCAAGGGATCCTGGCTGGTGGTTCTGGGGCGGTCACTGCTATTACGTGGAGGAGCAGAGCAGCAAGAGCTGGCAAGAGGCCAGAGCTGCCTGTCAAGCTTATGGTGAAAGCATGGACCTCCTGGCTCTGAGTCATCCCAAGGAAAAGGCCAGACAATCTGAACATCTCTTGGGGGGGGGGGGCGTTGCTGGGGAAGGCAAAGCTTCCCCCGTGCCGGGCAGTAAAGAAAGGAGAGGCCTCCTCCGCCTGAGCGTTCTCTGTTCAAGCTGCATCCTCTTGGTTACGTGGCCGTTCGGGACGCTTGCGGCTATTGTTTGAGTTAATCTGTCAGCTCAGGTTAGAAGTCAAAGCACAAAAAGACATTTAAACATAAGCAAGCAAGAAGAGCATAAAGGCAAGCAAGGCACGCTGCTTTCAGCAAGGTTGTTTGCCCTCTTGATCCTTCTGGGGCATGCCAGGATTGCAGCCCGAAGGGCAGGCCCACCTTTCCTCTCCCTCTGTGCCAGCCCCTGGAGTAGGCAGACGTCAGCCGCAAGCCTTCCCGTGGAAGGGCCCCATGGGCCCCCACGCTGCTCAGTCTCTGCGGGAAGAGGATAGGACCCTTCTTCAGCAAGACGGGCCTCCTTTCCGGTTGGATTCAGGCCCACGTGACAGCTGAAGGCTTCAGAGTGAGCAAGACCCCTTTTCCCTCACAGGCCTGGGTGACAGCCATGGTACAGAGGGGCAGCTGGACAGGGCTGAATGATGCCGATGAAGATGGAGCGTGGAGATGGGAAGGAGGCCAAGCTGATAGTCTCTCTCCACCTTGGTGAGTGCCTTGGAGCAGGAAGTTGCCCTCGGGAGAAGTTGGCCACTATTTTGATCATCCTGTGGTAGTCTGAAGCTGGGGCTTCTCTATCGTGCTCTGCCTCTCACTCCGGATCCTTCCTCACTCGAGACCCTTCCTCTTGGGCTCTGTAGAGGCCACCTTATCCCTAAACTCTGAAGTAGCCAGCGTTTGGTCCCCTGAATCTCTTCTTCCACCTGCTGAGAAAGGCCATACCATGGCGTCTGCTCCTCATTTGCTGGGTTTCATATTTCCTGTTAGCCCCGACCCCTGGTCACCCTCTCTCTGGAATGGCACCTGCTTGAGGGCATAGCATTTCTGGTCCAGATATTGACTGTTCAATCCCCAAGAGATCCTCAACCACGTGCAACCCAACTTGCTTCCCCTGTCAGGCTTCCTGACGTGCCACTTGCGACAGGAGGCTGCTTGGAGATTCGTCACACAGGAGACCAGGATTTGGCAGCCTCCCCGTGCTCCCACCTCAAGCCCTGGGTGTGCGAAGGGATCTGGGGTAAGTGGCTTGCTGGGCTGTGGCGAGGTCAGGATCCCCCTGCAGCCCAGGCAGAGTGCCCTGCAGTGACTACCTCTGCACAACGCTCCAAGTACAGCTCAGCACTCCAGGGTAGGGAAACTGATCGGCTGCACATTTTTGGGTAAGGATGCTGATCCATCAGATAGGGTTTGGGAAATGAGGGATATGCGTGGGGGCCGAAACACTGACATCCTCTAGGCATCCCGGGTATTTTCTTCACCCGTACCCCTTCTCGGATGACGTCTCCCCTCTCTGCCTCAGCACCCCAGAGTTCCTGTCCGGCGGAGCCTGGCTGGAGCTACTGGAATGGCAGCTGCTACTTCTGGGACTCTTCTTTCGCTGGTGCATGGCCAAAGGCCCGAGAGGCCTGCCGGAGGTTCAGGAGGACGGAGCTGCTGTACCTGACCTCGCCTCAGGAGATGGTACAATTCCAGTTCTAAACGCCAGGCGCATGGAAGTCTCCTGGCTGCTGGCTTGGGAGCAGGGGCTGCTCTGATTTCAGCAGGCGGCTAGCAGGTGGGAGCCAGCTCCCTCTCGCTGGGCAAGCAAGGCCCCTGCCAAGGAAGTGAAATGCTCTCCCTCCTCTTGAGCTTCAGGAAGAGTTTTCCCTTTCTTCTCCGTGCGTGAGCCAGTCAGTGTGGGGTAGCAACTGGCACATTAGATTCACACCAAGGAGACCTCGGTGCAGCTCCCTACCCAGCCTCAAAGCTCTCCGGATAACTTTGGGCCAGTTGCTCTGTTTTGGTCCGGGGGGATTGTGTGGCGGGGAAGGAAGGGGAAGAGAACATCCACCAGCTTCTGCTCCTGGAAGAGCTCTGTAAACCTGGGAACCGTAGGTCCTTTTTCTTCCATCCAGGACTGGGTGCGCTCGCACTTCAAAGGCTCTTTCTGGACAGGCTTGAATGATCGGAAGGAAGAGTCAGTCTTTCGCTGGACAGCTCTGGAGCCTCTCAGCAAGCAGGTTGCCCAGTAAGTGGCTGTAGGACTGGTGTGCTTGGTGTCATGACTTCCCTCAAAATGACTATCCCCCACCAGCTCAAGCCGAGGTACCTCTCCCCGGTCTCAAATTCTACCACAGCCCATGTGGCTGAATGAGAAGTGTCTCCAAGATTCTGGGCAACCCCCTGCACCCTGACCAGGCATCTGCTGAAGCCCAGTCCCTCCCCCTCCCCTGCGGCCCTTGAATCCCCCCAGTGCCCCCACCACTGCCAGTACGAGGCCTTTGATTCCTCCTGCTTGCTGTGCGCCAGAGCAGCAATTAGAAAACAAAATATAGCTGGGAGGGTGCAGGGAAGGAGTTGAACTGTGGGGTGGCCAGACAGCAAGAGATTTGGCTGGACTTTTTTAGCTGCCAAAGGGCATTGCTTCAGGCCAGTTGGCTGCCTCCTGCCACATGTTGCCAGCTTGTGCTCACTCCATAAAGGGGTGTTACCAGCTGGGGGAAACCCGTGTGACCCCTTTGCCCTTTTGGATGGACAAGATACTTGCGAGATGACCCAGCAAACGGAGGGCTGAAGGACTGTGTGTGGTTGGACTCAGCGACCGGACTTCTGAGTGATGCCAGCTGCGGGGAAGAGAGGCCTTTCCTGTGCAAATGCCGTGAAGGTGAGAGATGGTGGCCGTTGAAAGGAGAGCCCCCTTCCTTTCCCCCGTGGGGCTCCTGCAGGTGGGACAGGAGGTCTGCCAGTTCTTCAGACAGTCCCTTCTGCTCTCCCTCTTAGCTTTGCTGTATTTGCACAGCTTGGGGAGCAATGGTAGCCATGGTTGTTATGCCCCAGAGATGCTGTCCTGGGTGGGCTGCTCAGTCAAATCCCCAAAGTGGGCCTTTTCCAGGGTCCTGTTGGCTCCCAGGCTGCCACCGTAAAGCCTGGTTGATTGTACAGGGACCGACGGTTTATTTCCAGAGGGGCAGATCCCAGGTGCTCCTGGAGGACGGCTCTCTTTCGACTTCTGGGCCCTCCCGGGTCTCTCTTCCTGTTTAGGACCCACAGGAAAGTCCAGAGGGGATTCTGGAGATTTAGGAGTGGGTGTTATCAAATGGGAAGGCTGGAGCCCCCAGGAAAGGATAACGTGACTTTTCCCTTCTTCCTAAACTTCAGGTCTTCCGCTAAACTTCTTTTTTCCTTTGCGTCATGGTTCCCAAGAACTGCATTTATGTTTTGTGAGCCGCTTTGAGCGTTTCTTCTTAGCCTTGAAAAGCAGCTGTGTAGCTACGCTTTTTAATGCACAGTGACTCCTTTTTTAAGTGCTTCGTGAGTTGGCTGACTTGAGTTCCTCTCGTCTCCCCTTCCATTCTTTTCCAGCCATGGAGTGGTTTGATCAGCGGGGCGGCTATGGCGTGGTGGGAGAGCCATCGCTGCTCTATCCCTCTGCCGAAACCCTGGAGGAGGCCAAGCAGGAGTGCCTGCTGGAGCGCCCTGGGTGCGTGGCTGTCCTCGAGACCCGGTCAGGCTTCTACTTGCTCGGCAGCCAGGATGGCGTCACCCCCAAGGCAGACTCGACGCTTCATGTGTGGACCAGTAAGTGCCTGGCTGGGCATCCGGGGTGGGCAGAGGCGGGGGGAACCTCTTCAAATCTCCTTCAAGGGGCCAGAGCCAGTAATGACTCTGAGGCTTCAAAGACACATTGTCTCCTCTCTCGGCTGGGAAAGGAGGCGTCCTCTCTCGGGCCGTGGCCGCGCGTGTCTTTGACCCCCGGGCTCCGCTGAATCCCTGTGATGCTGTGAATAGCATCCCCTGCGCCTGGACAGATTTATTTGCCTTCTTCCAGGGGACAACTTGGCCCGGCACATCCTGACCTTGGCTGAGGGCGGGGGGATCCTTCTTCCCTGGTGTCCCCCTGCGCCTCTGAGAGTCAGCGGATGCCCTGGTATTTAACCGGTCTGTAACACTTCCTAACACAGACTGAAGTCACAAGCTTCTCCATATGGGTTTTGATGTATTAGACACCTAGCAAAGGCCCAAGAGCTGTTTTAGGTAGTCCGTCTTAGAGGGCGTAAGGACTGATCTCCTTGTCCTTCCTCTGCCATTTTGTAGTTTCTCCTGTGGCTCTCATCAGCTTCAGAGGCTTCTGGCTGCTTGAGAGTCATCTGAAAAAAGCAGATATAACAGGTCACATCCGATGCTGGTTCCCGCAGCTGTCTCAGTCATCTCAGGGTCTTCCAGAAATGGGGCTGGGGTCTGGGTGCGCTTGCCTGTCATGCCTGGGCTCTGCTTTCTTTCAGTTTGCGCAGAAGGGTTCAGTGGCCCGGCCTGCCGCAGGACCTTGGCACGCTCACCCCGGCCAGCCTGTGACTGCAGTGGCAAATTTGAGGCAACGGCAGAGAAGGGTAAGGGAGCGAGGGGGCGGCGACAGCTCAGAAGCCAGGCCGGCGGGCAGTGCTTCAGAGTCTCTGCTGGAGGCCCGCAGCGGCTCAGTCAACTGGGGGTTGGTGGAGGGGAGGCTGCCATGTCCAATTCACATGTCTTTACTTGCCCCGAAGTCTGCAAGTTCCAGATGACTGAATGGGCCTCTCTGGTTTGACCTGAGCAATTTTCCAGCGGAAAAGGAATAGACGTAGTTGCAGAAGCAGCACTCGGCCCGGCTGGTTTCTGCCAGCTATCTGAGGCGATTCTGTTCACAGCGTCCCGTGAGGCAAAAAAGGCTTTCCTTTTCGGACAAGACTTGAACGTGCCATGACATAACCTCAGTCTGAGACCATTTTTTTCTTGCCACAGGATTTAAATCCTTTTGTACTTTGCTGCTTTTCTCCCTTGTTTTCTGCTTTAGGAATTTACGTTGTAATAAAGCGCCTAATGTGCTCCATATGATACAAATAAAAGTAGTTTCCCTGTTGGGGACCTGTTGCACGGAAGAGAAGGCTCAGTGGAAGAAAGAGGTGCAGGCTTGCCTGTTGGTGGAGACAGACAGACAGAGACATCTGCAACCTGCTCTCCTCCAGATGTGTTGAATTACAAGATTGATTGATTGATTATGTGCCATCAAGTCAGTTTCGACTCATAATGACCGCATAGATAGATTTTCTCCATGACGATCTGTTCCTAACCTGGTCTTTCAGATCTTCCAAAGGTTACAATACCTATAGTCCCCAGCAAACGTAGCTACGAGAAGCCTGTTCCTTGATTCTTTGTCCTTAAATATCTTATAACCGGTAATCAGGCAGTGATGTAAACATTGGTGTTTAGTCCTTTTTGAAATAATGTTCTGCTGTTCCTTCCGCCCTGACTCTGTTTCTTGTCTGGTGGTCTCTGTGGAAGCTGAGATCCTTTTTGGGAAAAGAGAATTGTGACATAGTTTCAGCCTTTGGCTCTTAGATGCCACTGGCTCTCCTTCAAAGCTGTGAATCTTCCAAGAACATGTTTGCGTTCTCTTCCATTGAGGAAAAACTATTTCTGTCGGCTTGGCATATCTAGGTCCCATCAAAAATATGTCCAGAAAGATGGGTAGATCTTATTTATTTCTAGCAGTTTGTCTAGAAAAAGTAGAGGCTGCCAACTCCCTCCCAAACTCCAGTTCCCAGATCTCTCTAGACTGCCTGAGAGCAAAGAATATGAGTATGACCAGAAATTATACCTTCACTAAGGTGGCCGTGTGGTTTATCTTGCTGCAGTTTGTGGTGTCCCAGTACAGACGTGTGTGGAATACTGTCAGCAGACGACTTCTTGGAATAATTGCTCATTTTGCATCCCTGCCTGCACTGGTGAGTTAGGTTAGAAGCATGTGGGAACACCCCACACTTGTGGGATCCTCTCTTGTCTGAGGTTCCTTCAGCTAAAACTTGCTTTCAGAGAGGCTTTCTTCAGATCGTCTCCCTCCGGTTTTACCAGCCTGGTACTGTTACCCCACGGGTAAGTGCAAACGTAAATGGTGAAAGCTAGTGTGATCATCACAAGCTTTATTAAAGGTAAATACTTACAGGAGTAAGCACGCCATGCTCCCTGGGAGGGACACCAGGTACGTATGCAATGTTCCGCCATGGCATGTCTGTGCCAGGGGGCGGGTTTGTAAAGCTTTTATACACAACACACTGAGCATTCATTAATCCTGGGTGCAAAACAGACTGTCCGTTAAAAATACGTGGGAAACTGACTTATCAGCCTGTGGAACGCCTTCCCTGTGAACTCCTCAGCGCCTCTGCACCTGGCAGTACCCCCACGTATATTCCAGGGCCGTGGTAGGCATCTGCTATTTTTTGTACTAAAAGCCCATGTGGGGGTTCAGTATGGGGCTAGCCTGGTCCAGGGTATACAGGTACACAATAAATATTATGGGAATGGGACTTCCCATAATTCACTAAAAACAGAGTTTATTAATCTAATCTAATCTAATCTATCTATCTATCTATCTATCTATCTATCTATCTATCTATCTATCTATCTATCTATCAAATCTAAATTACCTGGTCCAAACACAGCACTTTTGTGTAATGATAGTACCAGTTGCTTATAGGGAGGGACCTCGTTAAACCCAAGCTGACAGGCCTTGTTTTCTTTCGTGCATTCGTAGACTTCAGCTACTCTGCTGGTAAACTTAGGGTGAGGCACCTGAGCTGATGCTGGTAATATGATCTGAATGGGCGCATTCTTTGTTTTAGTGGCAAGGACTCCAAGCCTATTTAAAAAAAGCCATGTTGGGTGCTCTGGAACCGCTGGCGCTGCCCAGTTCCTCAGCTCACCAATGCTCCTCTGTTGAGCTTCGCGGTCGACTGGCACCCAGTCGCCTTGCCAGCCAGACTTGATGGGCTTTGTCTTGGCAAAACTCGCCACTGGCCAGAGCACGTGCCTTGCTCTGGAAGCAGCTTCTGTCGATCTCCTGAAATACCATCCCTGGCACAGGTGCCCTTGCGGGAAGAACCGCAGCACCCGGTCAAACTCTGCTGCCATGGTGGGAGACCACCATGCTGTAACCGGGGCCGTTCAGACACTCTCATTTTGTTTCTCTCCGTTGCAGAGGCCAGCATGAGCTTCCTGGACCCCGAAGAGTTTGCTCTCATCACAATGATCCAGTTCAAGGTGTCCCATTCGCTCAATCTCACGACAGAAGACGAAAGGGACCGAGCAGTCTCGTCCAAAATCATATATGACGCCAAACACCCATGACAGAAAAGGGAAGGAAGGAAGGAAGGAAGGAAGGAAGGAAGGAAGGAAGGAAGGAAGGAAGGAAGGAAGGAAGGAAGGAAGGGGCCAATAAAGGCTTGGGTGTTGCCGAGGGTTGTGCTTCATTGGTTCTTCTGTTTTGGGAGAGGTGCTCCTGGCACACAGATGCCACAGATTCTTGCCCAAAAGGCAGGGGTCACTCGGTCAAGCGTGGGGTTTTCTCTGTAGCAGTTATGTTCAGTAGTTCCCACCAACGGTTTTCTAAGTTTGAGGCATAAGCCCCATGTGGTCTGTGGACTGGGGGCTCTCTGCAGTCTATCCAAAATACCTCCCCACCTTCTGGGATCCCTTTGTAGTTCCGCATTTTCCTCTTTTTTCACTAATAGGACAAGTATTATGACAGGTTTACGCATTGCTATCCTCATCCTTCTTTGAATTGAAAAGGGGGGCAGGCCTGTTGGAGGGGAGGGGGAATAAGATTGCCAGCTGAGCCAGCGTTTGGATATGCTAGTCTGCCCACCTGGGAGAGGGAAGACAGGCTGCCAGGAACTCTTCTTACTTCTCCCGGGGCTTCTCTGGGAAGATGGTCAAAGTCCCAAGGGAGCTATCTTCATGGGGCACGCTGCCAGAGCGCCCTTATCCTTAGGCTGGCAATGGGCGGTTTGGGTGCTGCCTGTGATGGAATGGAATTATGAAGGCCAAGCTCAGGGAGATAAGCATTTTCTTAGCTCACCGGAACCGCGTGGGAGGAACAAGAGGATGAGACTGGCACCTCCCTGAGGAATTCACACTGTTGTGGCTGGAGGACTTTGGGAACTGGGGTTTTAGTCTGGGAAGATTCTTGCTAGAGGTTGTAGCTAATAAACAGAGCTGGACTGAATTGGCACGGTCTCTTGGAGTTCCTTGGGCTAGGCCTGATGCTGCCCCTGCTGGGTGAGAAACGTCCCAAGGATGGCTGCTTGCTGCCTTTCCTCGTAGGAGGAAGCTGCCTTGCTGGGTCAGACCCGGCATTCACGTGCTCCACCAGCTTTTAACAGTGGCTTCCTTGTTAGTCGTCACCGAAAGCTCCCTCCAAGCTAGGGACTCCAGTTGTCTCGTACTGGCTGCTCCAGACAGATTTCCCCTCAGCCCAGCCCCAAACGGCCGCTGCTGGTCACTTCCCAGTATGGTGGTCCCATGAGCTTGTTCTGCTTCGTGTGAAGTGTTTTTCTTGAGCTCAGCAGGGCCTCTTCCACCCTGGCGCGCCTTGCAGATTTCGTGTCTCAGAGATGCTCCTTGGCAGGGGGCAGAGAAGGAGAAACGCACTCAAAAGAAACTTTCCTGGCACTCGTCAAGACCGTCTGTGTACAGAATGTAGCCAGACTAGGAGGGACCAACATCAGGTGATTTCTTGGGCCAGGACAGCCGGGCAGGGAGGCTGCCAGGGCCCATGAGGAAGTGGCGGCTGTGCCGCTTGGCAAGGCTGCTCTGTCAAAATATTTGCTAAGGAAGTGCAGGAGCTTGACTCAGGATTAACTACACACCCAAGAAGTTGTGGTAAACGTTGCTCAGAACAGAGGAAGGCGTGTAAAACCTTTGGGAGCAAATGTTGCTGAGAAAGGAATGCCAGCTGCGGACCCTCGCTGGTTCCTGAGACTCCCTCTGCTCGAAGGGTCTTAGGGTGGAGCTGATGTAGAATCTGATCGCGGAGCCACTCCAAGGGTAGGGCTGGAGAGATCAATCTTTCCGAGGGCGTTGAGCCGTCTTCATGGCTTCAAGCAGCTGGGACCGGGCCTTCTTCTTGCCAGCCGCAGATTGCAGCTTCTCTGGTCGCCGAAGGCAAAGAGCCCTCACAGTCCTTGCTGTCCTCCTTTTCTTGCCGCTCTCTTCCGCTTCCAGCTGTCCAGATATTTGCAGCTGTTCCTTGGGGGAAGTAAATTGTATGGACCATAGGCTGCGTTTTGTACCTGTCCAGCTGCCGACAAACACCACCACCCTTCTGCTGGACTATAACCGCATTGCTGCCCTCCGGAACCGCACCTTCGTGACCCAGAAAGTCTTGCGTCAGTTGAGTCTTCGCAGCAACGTCCTGGCCAGGATTCACCGCCTGGCCCTGGTAGGCCTCAGTGAGCTGCAGGAACTGGACCTGAGTGAAAACTATCTTAGCCTCTTGCATCCAGAGACCTTTCTCCCTGTGCCAAGCCTGAGGACACTAAAACTGGGGAACAACAAGCTACTGAGGCTGGAGCCAGAGATCCCAGGGGCCCTTCCCCATCTCAAGGCACTCTTTGTCCACAGCAATGCTTTGCCCTCCCTCTCACCTGGCTTCTTCGAAAACCTGCCCTCCGTGTCTTACCTGACGCTTGAGGACAATCCCTGGACGTGCTCCTGTGGCATCCGGCCCCTCTTCCAGTGGCTCATTAAGAACACGGACAAAGTACCAGGTAAGCAGGGCCCCAGGAAGGCACTGGGGAAAAGCCGCTGGCAGCTACTCTCCTAACTCCAGGTTAGTAGAGCCCCCTTCAGAGTTTGGACCACTCTAGAACTTCATGGGCACACACTGTTTAGCTGGGCACAAGGTGCCCTGCGCCTCTGAGATGATGGAGGCGACGTGGCTGTGTTCTGCTGCCGCTCGTGGGGCAGTCTGCACTTTTCACGCCAGCACAGGAAGATAACAGGCAGTTGGGGCGTAATTCCAGAGGTTGCTCTGCTCGGCCCTGCACCCAGCGCTCAATGGCGAAAGACGCCCCCGGGTCCTGGGCGGTTTCTCTCCGTGGCCTGTTTGCTTGAATGGGTTTCCCCCTCCCTGGCACCTGTACAGCATCTGCCCTCGTTCCGGGGCCAGCTTTAACCAGTCCTCCCCACGCCCTCCTTTTGCTTGTTCCCATTCTTCACGCTCACCGGCCACATTAGGAGCAGGTCATGGGTAACGGAGTCAGCTACAGAAGGCCGGTGGTGGGTTTGCTTTTACCACCGCTGGGACAGAGATGTATTACTTTGGGGGTGTTTTGCCACAGTAGTTAGAATTAATACAGTGCACTCCACAGTTTCTGCAAACAGTAGAAAAACAGAGGCAAGTTGGGAAGTGGAAGAATATTCAATGGTGCCCTAGTTCTCAGTTTACTGGCTTTACGGTAAGAGGTCCGAGAGTTGCGGCCAAGGCTTCACAGGAAAGGCGAACTTTAAGGAAGGATCTGAAGGGGAGGCAAGAGGTGGCATCGTGCAAGGGTACCGAGACGCACTTTTCAGGAGCGGAGTCGTGGGCATAAGCCAGTCTTTGGGCGGCTTGGGAGTAAGGAAAGGGGCTGCTAAAGCCCTGGGACCCCTCAGCCCCCCTCAGCGTTCTAAGATTCGCCATCCAAATCCATTAACTAAAGGACATGCTTTGGCAGTGCAAGTTCAGATCATTTTGTGGGGTCTTGAGGGAGGGAATGGGGTGGCTTGTTTCCCAGAAGCTCTCTTCTGCCATTCCCGCCATTCCTACCCTTAACCCCCCCCCCCGCAAAGCAGACCAAAAGCAGCTCTGCTCTGCTCTGCTCTGCTCTGCTCTGCCCCTTCTGATGACCGCGCCACATCCCCAGTGGCCTTCTGTGGTCCTCTGAAGGAGGGGAAGCGGAGCTGAGGCGTTCCTTGGAGAGAGCGATGAGGGCACAGCTAAGGGCCAGCGGGCCACTAGCCACCCAGCCGTGCTGAGCAAGAGGGAACGAAAGGAACAAGGGCTACCCGGGGGAAGCTCCTGATTAGCACTGCAGGTCCTTTGCTGAGCAGGACTTGTTATTAGACACTGGAAAAAGATTTTGGCTGCGTGGAAGAGCATTGGCGAAAGAAACAGCCCTGCCACTTGGAGCCGGTTTTAATTCTGGAAAAGCAGGGACCTGATATCTCTTAGTGTACCTTTTGGAGCAACCGCTATAATTTCAACCAGGCTCAGATTGGTTTACACAGTAGTGGAGAAATCCTCTGGTCCATCTTCTCCACTGACTCCGTAACCGAGACCATCTCGCCATGAGTGTCTCTGTTCCTCTTTCTTCCAGAGGTGAATTCAGTGACTTGCAAACGCCCCGCATACCTCGCCCAGTATCCTGTCTCCGCCCTTGGAAACAAATCTTTCGCACGCTGTCAGGAGCACTGGACGCATCTCCGAGATTACACCTTCTTCCTCCTCATCGGCCCGTCCACTTTCCTGGCCAGCATTTGTGTCTGCATCCTTGTTGGCTCGCTGGCAGTGGCCCGCCTGAAACTCATGACAGGCTCATACGTTTGGCTGTGGGCTCTGGTGAGGCGTGCGGGGAACCCCCTGCAGTGAGCGTATTTTGCTTCCAAACAGTCATTCTTTTGCACTCTTTGCCCTCTCTTTGCTTGCAGAACTGCAGCATAATAGCTGTATAATTTCTTTCCGTTTCACGTGTTTTGTGTATAAAAACCTTAATCCTATCTCAGCCGGTGAGTGGACCTTGATGGGATGGATTTGAACTTGTACATACGGGCCCCTATCCAAACAGCAACATTAGGAATTCTGATATAAGAGCAGTACTTATTTGCAAAACAGGTGGTCCGACAGAGGAAATGCCTGTGGCCGTTCTCCCACCGTGGTGGGGCACGAGGATCGTGCTGATGCTGAAGCACCCTTTCCACAGAATCTGTGTGCATTTTCTGAAAAGAATGGTGCACTCTTCCATTTTCTTCCTCAGCCTGGAGTAAAGTGTTATGCAGCAATCGCCCCTCTGAAGATTTGTCCTTCTGTTCATCATCTTGGTGCCTAACAGATTCTCCTCAGAAAGGGAGATGAGATAAAACGGAGGCTGCCAACTCAAGGGTGACCATGGCATCTCAGTGTCCCTGGAAGTTCCCCTGGTGTGCTCTGTGCCCCGTACTCTTTATACAGCACTTGTAAACTTCCCTTGCTGGCTCTGCGCAGCCAGAGGTCACTGTTGTTCCTGGTTTAGTGAGTGACAGCCAGGATGCGGGTGAGATGCAAGGTGTGCTGTGGGCAGAAGTCTGCGTTTGAGCGTGCGGGTCTGCCTGGGGAAGTTTACAGCTTCCGTTCTGAGAAATTCTGCCCAGTGGGGAGAGCAGTGCTGGACCCTTTGTCCTCAAGAAGGTAAGGTCTGAATGCCAAGGTATTCTGCCCCCCATCACATGTAGCTCTTGTGAAACACACCATTATCAGACCCAGGGACTTCCCTTCGCTCTTCTTGGAAAGGCACACGCAAGAGATGACCCAGTGCTTCCCAACTGGGTCCTGGCTTGCCTGGGGCAGGGTGGAGGCGGGGGCTCCCGGAGCAGCTTCCGAGTCTCAACAAGAGCGGAGGGGCTGAACATGCGGTGTGAAGCCTAGCTTGTCAAGGGAACCAGGGGGCTAGGTTGGCGCAACAAGAACTGACCCTGCACTGGAGGGACTGGGGCAGCTGGGCATTGGGTTGGCAGCATCGGAATGGCTCAGGAAGATGCTCATCTTCTAGACTGGCACTCAGAGAAAAGCCAGCTCTATCTCTGCTCCCTGCCCCCCCCCCGAGACTGCAGAATAAGCACTATGGTTGGACTAGGTGGATGTGACTATGCGGTAGATATTTGTGTTTTCTGAAACCAAAAAAAGGCACACTTTTCCATTTTCTTGCCAGAAATAACAAACCCATAGCTGGGCTATGTCTTGGGTTTAGCCGGTCCAGCCAGGACACAGGTGCTAGTGCCTGCCTGACAGCTGGACGCATGTGATCTGGGAGACCCAATCCCATCTCCTGCTATGTCCTGCCATTACTTCTTCAGGTGGGCAGAATTAACAGAGGCCCACTTCCTGTCTTCCCCCAGAAGCCAGCCTGGTCTTTCTCTCTGTCTCTTTTTCTTTTCTTCCTTCGTGGGCAAGCGCAGCCTTCTGTGTTTCCTTGGCTTCCAGAGCCTACTCCAGGCAACCCTCCTGCTCCTGCTGGGCCTTTGGTGTCTGCCGGCGGCTTCCAGCTCCACCTCAGGTGGCTACTGCAGCTTGTCAGGTATTTTCAGTATTTTCCAAGGCTCCTGGGAAGTCAACAGTCGCTCTGCACACCTTTGGGCCCTCTTTTTACAGCTGCACGTTCTAAAAGTTCCCCAAACTGTGCTGGGTCTGGGGAACCGGATGCAAATCCACAGACCAACATTTCCATTGTTCTCAGTGCCTGTGAGGAGCAAAGACTTTTGTGGAGGCAACGAGAGGTAGCCTATATTTTTCCTCCTCGCTCTGAATTTAAATAAAGGAGAAGCATCCTTGCAGACACACAAGCACACACGTGCAAGAAGATGTCATTTTAAATTAATTGATTTAAATTTCACTATTACAAAAACCCACAGCAGAACTGTAAATAAATATGATAACTCATAATTATTGACCACTGATGCTCACTTAAAAATTCCATAAATACACACATGTAAATACTTATTCGTGGAAGAACCCAGTGCAGCTCTGGGCTTTATTTCAAAAAGCCTGGTTAGAATTACAGTTCCATATATACTTACCTAGGAGGAGGTCCCAATGAATGCAGTGGGGCCTACTTCTGAGTAAGCATGTACAGTGTGTGTGCACACATGCCCGTTTTGTAAATTAGGATCCGGGTTAAGGGGTAGATCAGGATGAGCCGGCGGGGGGAAACGGTCCAGTAGGAGAAGGTGGTGGTTGCATGTTCAGGTGCCTCATCCACGTTTGGAGCTCCTGCAGATGCATCCGAGGCTAGCGCTGCTCTGCCACATGTCATCAGGGGCCAGAGGGCCTGTTGGATGCTGCGAGGTAAACCATGGAGTCTGGGTTTGCTGACTCCTTGGAAGCACCGGCTGCATCAGAGTGAAGATGGCTGCAGCTTGCTGAGATCTGCCCAGGTTTTTTGGCTGCACTGTGAAGCAAGCTCTCCGGGCCAGCTAGCGTGTTCTTACTGCGGCCTTCCCTGCGGTTTCGAGCTCTGACTTTGTTGCATGGAAGTGAGCAGATTAAGGCTGCTTCTGCTTCTCCACAGAATGGATCATCTACAGACAATGTGGGATTACCTTAATCTAGACAGATTCTGCACTCACAATTGCAAAAATGAATTTGGAATCCAGGTTGAACATCTGAAGGATATCTTGTGAGTCAGTCAAACTCACAAGAATTCCAGAAGGCGGGCCTGTGTAGTGTTATAGTCGTCATATTGCAGCTAGCTGGTGGAGTGGCAATAAGGCTCTTGCTTTCGTCCTCCTGAGGGCGGGAATGAACAATACTGTGAAGATCAAGCTCTGGAAACAATACAGGTTTGAGCTGGAAAGTTAGAAGGCTTGGCTCTTTCCCAAAGGCAGTGGCACATGCTCAACCGCAGAATCATTTCCTGGGTGCGTTCTAAAGAGTGCCGTTGTTCTGGGGAAGCTCCTTGCTGGCAACCAGGTTTGTGCAGAACCCCCAGGGAAACAGCTACTTGCTGAGCTGAGCTGCATCTGCACATAGGAGTTTCCAAAGCAAAGCGAAGGATAGGCTGCCACAGTGGATCATCCACCTCGGTAGTCCTGGGTTCAGTCTCTGGCTTCTCCTTTGAAAGGACAGCTGAGGGAGGCTCAGGAGAGCCTCTGCCAGCTAGTCAAGGCCGGGAATGCCCGGGCAGCTGAGCCGGTGCAACAGCCTATGGATTTTCTAACAACCTCCCCAACCCGGCCTTTCCTAGGCGTGTGGACCACCACCCTAGAACCCCAACTGGTGGTGGGATTAGAGGAGCTAAAACCAAAGTCCAGTGCATCCGAGGAATGCTGGCTTTCACGTGCTAGCAGGAAGAGAGAAAAGTCAGCACAAAACGGGATGTGTGGGAAGGGACAACTATGTGTTATTATTGCGGGCGCTGCTTCTTCACATCAAGCCAGAGGATGCCAGACTAGGCAGACTAGAAAAGCAGTGCTTGTGGTCTAGGTGCCTTTGAATTCAGGCTAGGGAGAGATCAGCAGCTTTGCATGTAGAAAGTCAATCTGCGGGAACGTATTCTCTTTAAAAATGGGGCCGGGGAGGGAGAGAAATCGGGTCCCTCTCTGCCTAAAAGGCCGGCAGACAGTGGCGCCTGCTGCCAGTGAGCGCTTGGCTGGATGAGGAGCTGGGACCAGGTGTCTTCCCGGGGCCCTGGCTGCTATCTGGGGCACAACTCCTGCAAGGGACATCTCCGCAAATGAAGGGGCTGGTTTGGACACAGAGCCGGCTGCAGCTCTGCTTTGCCCAGTAAGTTCACCAGGTGGTCTTGGGTTCTCTCTTTGCCCTAGGAGATCTGTTAGAACTCTTGATGCGCGTAGCCATAAACATTGAGAGAACAGAGGAACTGATCTAACGCCCCTTCTGATCTCGGCCCAGGGGAGGAATAGAGCTGTCCGAAAAGGAGTCGGCACCGGAGTCCCGGGCGGAGGCTGGGAAGCGCTTCCGCATGCTGTGCAGCGGGAACACAGCTGAACGTCTGGATCGGCGGCCAGCAGAGAGAGGAGGAGAGAAGATTCCGTGATCTCCCTTCAGCCTGGTAACCATTCCTGTCCTACTGGAGATACTGCTTTATCCGATGGGAGGCACGGAGGGGGTTGGCTAAAATTCTGTGTCACAAATGAGCTGAGAAGTAGTTGAAACAGAAACGGGGGAGACTCCCCCCACCTACATCAGAGAAAACCCACAGTGTCCTGGAGGAACATGGGCACCTTCACTATAGCAGCCAAAGAAAAGGCCGCGCCTGTGGCGTGGCCAAAGTGCTCTCTGGATGGTAGGTAGTGGTCAGACAGGCTTTCTTACAGAATGCTATATATAGTGAACCATGAGCACTGGGGCTAGGTGCCCTTTCGCAGCCCTCTAGTACAGTCTGGAAACAATAGTGTGAAATCAGTTGGGCGTAAGAGGTTCTGTGCATGCATGTAATGATGAAAAGACTCCCCTCGGCAAGAGACCCGGTCCACTTGGCTGAATGTGCAGTCCAACCCCTCCTTGGTGGAAGTATCCCTCAGAACTACCTTCTCTGCATGTCTCAGAGGAGAAGTAAATAAATGGAGGCCACCACTCTAGAAAAAATGTAGGTGCTCCAAGGCCTCGTGTTCAGTAGTTCATCCCCAGGCCACAAGTGATATTGGTCATCCTTGGAGAAAGCAGGGATCTATAATGGCTGGGAGGGAAGAAAGCAATGCAGACGCTGTGGATGGATGTCAAAGGCTTCCCTTTGGTGTCTCCAGAAGGGCCCATCAGAGTCTCCATTGGTCTGTCCCGAGGGAGTCCGCAGCGGCACCCAGATATCACACCACGGTGCTGACCGAGGGGTCAGAGAGATTGAGTTGCCCAGTGATGTCTGTGGGGTGATACTGCTGCAAGAGACAAACAGACAGACAGACAGGGCAAGCTGTTAGGTGGGGCGGGGCTGGCTGTGAGCAACTGATGCAACTGAGACGCACGCCCCGATGGGAGATCGCTCAGGGATGATGCACTGGCCATGGGCCTTAGAGGCACCTCTGCCACTCGCTTCTGGCGACGGCGTGTTCTGCAGAATCGGAACCTGCACGTGCTGGTTGCAAGTCGAACGCTCCCCGGAACTGCTTGAGACCAGTCCACAGAGGGAGGCCTAGCCAGGGCCGCATGGAAGATCTCTCCCCATGCCCCATAGCCGCTGGGAGTCAGCGGCACATTTTCCTCCCACTTTTAATTTTAGCACCCGAGAACTTGGCTTCAGCGGCCAGTGAGTCAAGAAACAGGCAACCTGGTTTGCTTGGTTTAGGATCAATTGGGAAGATAATTGTTAAGGTGAAAATGCCCACACGTCATGTAGGGACAAGGCCTTTGAAAGGGTCTCTGCTGTCCCTGCTGGAGGAGGGCTGGTGCTTAGGAAAGACCAGTCTGCTCCCAACGTTGGGCCTAGTTTTGGCTCTCTGGTGAAAACCTTTTGGGAAGCGATAGCATGTCCCCCTCGATTTATTAATAGGTTGTTTCTCAGACAGTTCAAGGCTACTGGCTCTGCCCTGTAGCGATAGTTCATGGCAAAAATAAGCTTTGCTAAGTAAATGCATCCAATTGCCCCAGGAATAAAAAAAGTGCTGTTGTAGCAGCATTTTTTTAAAAAAAATAACGATCAGAACGGCTGAGAACGCCCCACAGCACACGAGCTGAGTGCAAAGGGACCGCCCGGCAGGGAGCCCGTGCCCTCCTTCCGTCGCTTTTTGCAATTCCTCGCCACGTGGCAGAGCTGCAAGTGGCCGCTCGCATCCCTCACAGCGCCGTTTCCGTCCTTGGTTCTCGGCAGGCGCCTTCCCCCCCTCCCTGCCAGGACAGCAGAGACCTGCATCATCTCTCAGGGATTCCCCGCCTGGGGACAGGGTGGGTGTTACACGGCAGCGTCTGCGGCCCTTCTTTAAAACTGCTGGGAGAGCAACTAATCCTCTCCTGGCGGCCCTGGAGCTCCATTCCAAGTTCTGGCTAGTCAGCGTCTCCTCTCAGTAGACTGTGGACGTTTCGGAGAATGCTCACGCCCGCCTCGCCCCCTGGTGCCCCACCTCCTCCTCCTGGCCCCTCCCAGGGGTCTCTTGGGCCTGCCCTTCTCCCCTTCCTTTGCCATCCCTGCCTCGGCCCTCAGACACCTTGCCCGTTACAGATCCCCATAATACAGGACTTGGGTACAGGACAAAAGTCAATCAACATTCAGGACAAGAGCCCACCCTGTGCCGAGCAGCTCCTGAAGCCGGGGAGTCTCTACAGGGCTATCTGCACTGCAGCTCACGGATTCTGGGCGTGGTGACATCGCGGGGCTGTCTGTAGGGAGCAGGCGCATCAACGGCACATGGTCTATTACAGAGGCATTGGCTGCAGTTCCAGAGTCAAAGGCAAAATCCAGCATCGACCCTCACCGTGCCGCCTAGCCCACCCCACACACCTGCAGTGCCCTGCCCTGCAGAAGCCTGAGCAACCCACCAAGAACGCTCCTTCCCCTCGTTGCACAGAAACACGTCCGTCTTACTCAGTCGGGACCGGAATGGAAAAGGAGTGGCTTTTAGCCCGCCTGGCCTTTCGTGGCCCCCAAATGACAGGCGCTGCGGCGGCTGTTTCTTGCCCTAGGGCCGCTTCCCAGTTGACGCTGGTTTGGCCCCTAGCAAAAGCCCCCAGGGGTTGCTGGGTGAGATCCAGGCGGGTCCGTCCAGTCCAGCATCCGGCTCCAATCAGGGCTGGCAGGCGCCTCAGGGCACCCTCCGAAACCCTCGTAGAGTTGGCGCCCTCAGCGTAACTGCCACTGGGGAGGGCTCTGCCTGGGGCTCTGTCTAGGCCTTCGGGGCTGAAAGCTGCCTGAACTAGAGGACCTCAGGGCTGTGAAAGCTGCAAGCTGATTTTGGGGCGCTCAAGGTGCTTTTCCCCAGCCCGGAACCTGCCACGCAGATCAGTGTAATCCGCTGACGGCAGAGGAAGACCTATTTATAAACCCTTTACACCTGAGCACGCATCGCCGGTGGCCGTCTTACCAGAGGCCGGCACTGGATGCGACTGGGCCTCCTTTAAAAACACTCGGCCGAGGCCCTGAGCTTTCCAGGGCCGCAACTGGGTGCTTTGGCCATGCACCACCGGCTCACGCTGTTTCTGGGCCCCATTTTAAACTGGGGGGCCTGGACAGGTTGGAACTGAACAGATTTCCTCCTGGGGGCGGTCGTCTTTTTGTTTGTGTGCCGCGGGCAGAAGAGACTGGCCGGATCTCTGCGCCGACGCCCAGCTTTGGGAGGGGAAGCCCCGGACGTGCGAAGGTGCCCCGCTGACGCCAGGGAGGGTCTCGGGGGCGGAAGGCTGGTCCCAGGGGGCCTGCTCTCTGAGGGGTCGTGCAGGAGGAGGAGGAGGGGCTGCGGCGCAGAGGGCTCTTGGCCCCCCCGCGGCCTGTTTGCCATCGAGGAGCCAGCGGGGGTCTGCTTGTGCCAGGGGGAGGGGGCAAGGAAGCCTCGATGGAGAGCGCAGGGGCCCAGAGCGGCCCCGTCGCCAGCCGAGGCGCCCTCCCCTCCCTCCGGCAGCCTGCGTTGGGTGCTCCCCAGGCCGAGAGGGGCCTGGCGGCTTTCCTCGGCCCACCTGGGGCCAGATGCCCTCCCTGCAGGGCCCTCACGCCCCGCCCAACAGGAGGCTGCTGGGAGTTGTCGTCTGGGCCGCCCGGGCGCCTTCCCCGCAGGGCACGGCGGCCGGGGGAGGGAGGCAGGGGAGCCGTGGCCCGGCCCCTCTACCAGCAGTGGCGGCAGGTCGGGGTGCTTGTGGCGCACGCAGAGCCAGGCTTGTGCCCGGTTTCCCTCGCGGAGAGGAGCGGGCCTCCCTCCCAAACGAGAGGAAGCGGTTGGGCCCTCCCCAGAGGTGGCCGGGCGGATGAGGGGAGCTCTGAGCGGCTCCCCCGGGGCCATTGAGAGGGCGGGTCAGAGGGCAGCGCCGGCGCTGGGGCCCCTACAGAGGGGCGCCCAAGGGCCCTGCCGCCCTGCCTTGAGTCTCCTTGTGGGGGCGTCCAGTGGACGCGTGTTTGTTCTCGACAGGCGGAGCCGCTGCCGTGGAGATTTGGGATTGAAGAGGAAGGAGCCCTTTTGGTCCGGCTTTACCTTCCTGGGAGGTGTTATCTTTTGCCCCCCAAGAATTCACCTGCCCCCCCATGACTACAGAGACAAATCGCTTCAGGTGCGTCGTAAAGGCCTGGCCCGGGCGGGGCGGCAGGGAAACGGGGTGGGTGCCGGCCGGCTCTGCGGAAGGGAGAGGCTTTCCGGTGGGTCTTCCCAGCACCTAAAGCTGGCTGAGCCCCCTGGGCCTGCTTCAGAGGGCAAGGCCGCCCCTTTGAGCCTTGCCCCGGCCTTCCTGGCGCTCCCCGATGCCCGAACGGTGCTCTGGGGTAGCTGCGTTCCTTGGCCACGGGCAAGGGTGCCTTCTGAAGCCAGCCTGGTTCCCTTGGCAGGAAACTCCCCTTCGCCGAAGGGGGAAACGGTGCCCGTATCTCAGAGGGGCGGGGGGTTGCATCGGCCAGCCGCCATTGTGCGGTCGTTCTGCCTTTCCCCCGGTGACTGAGCGGGGCGGCTCTGAGGGGAAGGGGGCCTGCGGGAAGACTCTGCCGGGGAGGAAGCGCGCGGGGAGAGCCTCCTCTGGAAGCTCCCTACGGCTCCTGGGGGCCGGGGGCGCGCGACAGACAGGGCGCCTGGTCTAGGTGCAGGCCAGAGGGGCCTGCTTTGAGCTGCTGGGGCAGACCGGCCTGTGGTGTGGAAGACATACGGGCCTCCCGCAAACTTGGGCTCCCCGGCTCCAGACTTAACAGGGATTAACGTTCCATGGGACGGGAGCCTCTCTCTCAGGAAGTGTCCAGCTGGCACTAAATCACACTTCCCGATACGCTAAGCCGGGGCAGCGCTGAATGGGTCGCGCAAGCCTTTCCCCAGATTTGCTCTCGCAGCCGGACGCTCAGAGCCAGGCTGCCCAAGCCAGCTTCTGCCAGAGAAGCCCCCGGCCCGGGAGGCTCCGGCACCAGCGGGGCAGCTTGGTGAGTTTGGGCTCTGGGCGCTCGAAACTTGATAAGCCGCCTCCTGCTCCAGGGGCCCAGGAAGCTCTCCCCAGTGGCGAGCCGAGTGGAAGTGGAGCCAGGAGGAAAATACAGTCTCAGCCCCCCAATACCGTTAACGTGGACCCCTTATTGCCAGGGAATAGGCAGTTTTCTAAGGCGCTGATAGGAAAGTGGCTGCGTGTGATGGGGAAGCCACGCTGTTAAACAGCGGTTGCCTCTCCCCTTCTGCTCAACTGGGCACAGGGCTTTAGGATCCTCTGTAAGAGGGCAGTGGATGTCCTGGGGACAAACACAGGGATTCTGCCTGGCTCCTTCGTTTCCCAAGGAGCGGCAGGAACAGGGACTGGGGTAGCTCTACTCCCGGGCGGGCTGCTTTAGTTTGCGAGACGGACGGTTGCTTGCCAGGAACGCCACGTTAGCCTTTTCCCGGAAGAGGCCTATCCGTCGGCTGTGAGGCGGAGGGGGCCGGGAGACACTCCGCCTCTGACTCTGCCCCAAAAGGCTGGATTCTGTCAGCCGGGCCCGTGGACCTCTGCTGGACTGACTGTTGCCCGAAGCAGCTTTGCGTGCCCGGTTGAAGGAGGCGTTTTCACACAGCCTGGGCCGGGGACCGTCCTGAGGGGCAGGTTTGGAGCTGAAACCCTCCCAGATGCAAAAAAGGGCCAAAATCTTGGCCCCGCTCATTCTGGGAGAGCACCGACTCTGCGCTGGCACTGTGCTTTCAGCGCTGCAGGGCAATTGGTCCTCAGCGGCAGACAGATGGGGCAAAGGAAGGAAAGAGGAACCACCTAAATCTTACAGAGCTGTACTTCAGGGTGAAATTTGACAGAGGTAGTTTTGGGATCCGAGTGTCCTTCCCCCTTCAGAGGTTGTCCTGAGTTTTCTTTTTCTGCCCAAGTGTCAGTTCAGGTTTCTGTGTTCCACTCCTGAGCCCAGCCCTGGACCTGCAAGTATGCAGGCATTAGGGAAGACATTCTGACTTTTCCTGCTTTACCCTTGAGTGGTGGGGAAGTTAATGTCCCGCCCCCCCCCGACGCTTCCTGGTAGCTTCCTGCATTTCAAAAAACAAATTTATGAACTACAACCTCCCCTAAAAGGAAATTAAAAGGTATAAATAAAAATAAATATTTAAAGTTTATTTAAGCTCACTGCAAGAAATAGTTTATGAGCCAATTCCTTGTGCTGCAGAGCAGAAAAGAGAAATTCCATTTCCTACTTCCCAAACATTTAAACATGCAGCATATGGGGTCCAGTCCAGTTCATGCAGATGGGAGATGCCCTCTCTTGTTCCGTTTGTACATGCAGCCCTGTGCCCCTACCCCAGAGGGGGATGTTGAAATGCAAAAAGCTTAGAGCAAGCGTTTCCATGAGTCTCTCCTTCTGCAGGATATTTGGGGTCAGAACAGAACAGCATTTTTCCTAACTGGGCTGGATTGCTAGGGTTTGGGGAGGGCAGGAAGATAGCTACACACCAACACACAGCAACAACTTTTGCTTTCTAGAACTCTGCTACTCCAAAGAATTATCGATTGCCAGCCTGCACAGCTCTGTCCAGAGTGTTACAAGCAGAGGCTATTGTTGTCACTTATTCACACAAAAAATAAAGTAAAATAACATTTAAAAAAAACATCCTCTTTCTTTTGAAAAACACAAACAGAAGTTACAGTAAAGAGTACAATGAACATATGGTTCAGCGTGAGGTGAGACATTGCCTAGATAAAGTGGGGCAGAATTTAGAGGGTGGGGGGGCTGTAAGCGCAGGAGGGGTCAGTAACCGCTTTTAGGCATATAGGGACAAACAGGTACAGGAACACTCAGAAAACAGTGGGAGGGGGAAAAGCTGATTTTTGTTGGTATCAGTAAAGTGAGCAAAACTTAAGCCACAATTCTAAACGGAATGAAATAAAAGAATCCGGATCAAAATAAATAAGTAAATAAAACCAGAACAAGAAACTCATTGCAGTTATCTCCAAACTCTTCACAGGACACTACAAAGCATTCAAAACCTCCTTTGCCCTCTTCGGCTTCGAAACTTGCCAAGGGACACGGGACTGACTGACTGACTGACTGACTGACCAACCGACCAACTGACTCTTGACGGACATGAGGCTACGGTAGGTCACACTGGCAGCTTCGGGATGGGTGTGTGGTAGTTGATGGGATGGTAGAAGAAAGAGAGAGCGAGCGAGAAAAAAGAAAGAGGGCACAATTGTTTTTCTTCCTCTTACCGTGTCTTTGGATGACCTACGTCTCTTGAAGCTGGAGGCCAGGGTAGAGGTGATGGACCTAAAAGTGGCTTTCTTTTTAGGGTCTGGTTCTGCTCTACCACTTTTTCTATCCTAAAATGAATATGTATATAAGTGATTAGATCTCCAGTGGGTGGCTTGGATCTCTACACCTAGATGAACACAGCCCCATGTCACGATCCTGGGTATGTCTCTTGTCTTTCTTAAATGGCCAAGACAATGCCTACCATCTCCTAATGGCTGTCAGTCCCAGACACAGGTGTGGCCCTGACACTCGGTTTAGGATTATGCAAGGGCCGACCAATCTGAATGTCTCCTTTGGAACTAAGCTGAGATGCAGTGGAAAGGATTCCCTTAAGAAGGGCACGGTGGGCAGGGTCAGCAGCTGAATTTCTGCTGGATTATACATTTCAGAGGCCTCCCCATGAGAAACACGGCCACGGCCTCACGGGTCCCTAGGGGAACACATCGCTCCCTACCCCTTCCTGCCACAGCTAGTCTAACTAGAGAGAGAGGTGAGACACTTTCACCTACCACTAAATAAAAATGCTCGGGGCCTTTTCTGAAGGTGAATCCTACGGCCACAAGAGAGAGAGAGGACTGCATTGGAAGAGAAGGTCATTGTATGTTAAAAAAAAGGTATTCCAAAAATTTCAGTGATGCTTGGCGTAAAACTTGAACTGTTTTTCAACGTAAAATAAAATTAAAAAATAAAACAACAAAATCTACTGAAATTAAAACTTAAACAAGGAAAAGAAAGGGAAGAAGCAAAGCATTACAATTCTGGATGATATTAAGGATGCCAGGAACTCAAAGAAACAGAATGAAGAGGGAAAAAAAAGATAGCTGTTAGGTGGTAGGCAGTCAAACCTGGTCAGCACCATGGGGAACTCTTGCTTTTCTCGTGGGGCAGGGTGAGTCGGGGAACCCAGCCAATCCAAATTCTTCCCATTCTTTTTTTCTTTAACCCCTTTGGGAGAGGAAAAGGTGAAACCAGGTATGGTTCTACCAGCCCACGATGGGGTGACCAAAAATGTATCCCACTGGTGCACAGAGCATGCGCGGGGGATACATTTCCTCCTCCTTTTCGGTTATTCTCAATTACTTTTACGCGCATGCACAGAAAAAGAAAAGCTAGCAAGAGGATGGGATGGGATGGGATCGGGGGGGGGTTGGTTTTGGGTTGGTTTTTTTTTTTTTTTTGGGTGCCTTCCCATGGCATTGCCAAAAATAGCCATGGCAAAACTGTGATTTCCCCAGGAAGCAAAATAAAACCAAACAAAAAAAGTTATAGATATATTTGCTTTTTGTTTTTTTTCTTGAACAAAGAAATCTTTCCACTTGCCTACCTTCTAGCAATGTACCAGATACTAGTGGTCTGAGGAATCCTCCTGTGAAAAAGTCTTACATTGTCAAACGGATCTCTTAGCATATTTCTCTGTTTATTTATAACCCATGGGGTGGCATGCTTGACTGACAGCCCCAAAGATTCTTTTTCCCCCCCGTGACCCAAGGCAGGACTTTTTCTAGAAAGTTGGCAAGTGAAAAACGGCAGTGACTAATGTGCTCTTGTTCTGGATCAACCCCTTCGGCATTGCTGGTGGCGGGGGAGGAAAGAGAGGGAGATAGGGAGGGGCTCATTGACTACTGTATTGGTGAACAGCTTCCCATTCGCCTAGCAAACTAATGTGCCAGCTTGCCGCCTTCTTTCCCCTGCGCCTCAGAGGCTTGCATATGCTTTAGTAGCACCGGGCATCTGCAGGTCTCTACAATGTTCCCTTGGAAGTATGCCTGCCAGATTCTCTTCTCTTTTCCTTCTCTGTACAATGAGCTGCTTTTGGCGGCCTTGCAAAGAAAAGGGTGTTAATCTGAAATAATTTCACTTGTGCTTCTCAGTAAAACGCCAGGGTAGCCTGTGGTTAGGCTATTTTTAAAAAACGGCATGGCAGACCGACTGCTGGGATCCCTGGCCTGTGATGTTGAATGTGGCCGCTGGCGCACTCGCTCAGCAGCAGGCGTTCTGCTGCTTTTATGGCTAGAGCCTGGTTGATTTTAGGGTTGGGACTGGCGTTCGAGGTTTGCAAGTGGAGTCTGGCAATTTCTGGCTTAGTCCTGTACAGATTGTGGGGAAAGAACACCAGCGACGTGAGTCACTGATCAGATCCAGGTTTTTGGGATGCCAAAGGACGGGCGAAATGTGGACGTGCACCTGTGTGCGGGCTCTTAATTACACGTCGCCTCCGGTGCCTTGCAGGGTGCGAGGAGAAATCTCAAGCGCTTCTAGTCTCGCCTTCCAACAACGGGGATGCTAAAGGAGCATGGCATGGAAATGGGGCTCTCGGTTGTGCGAATATCTTCAGCCGCTTTGTTGGAAGCAGTGCACAGCAAGGCTGGATCACCCAAGGCCTTCTTCCTAGAGGCGCTCCGGGATCTCAGCTTTACACTGCAATTGTCCTTCCCAGAAAAAGAACCCTGAGTGGGCAGAACAGAAGCGGGGAGAAAGCCGTGCCTGCAAGAGCAGCAGTCGGCCGACGGCGCGGCTGGAACCTGGCGGGAAGAGAGGCCCTTGCCTGTTCAAAATCTGGACTCGCCTCCCCGGAAAGCAGGAAATAGGGTTGGGACGTGTGTGTAGCCCCCCCGATGGAACTGCTGTCAGTGGCATGCGGGAAGGGAGGCCGCTGGGCGTCTGTCCCTGTGCTATTCCCACATAGCACGGTAGTCACTGATTGGGTGAAGTAATGGGAAACAAAAAAAACCGCACCTGTTTTGGAGGTGTTTCTCTACAAACGGTCTGTCCTACCTGCAGGTTTTTCCGCCACACATTAACTGCTGCAAACGCCAGTTGCATCTGCTTCCTCCGGGCGTCTTTATGCCTTTTGTATGCTATTTCTATGAATATTAAAAATATCCCGGCCACAATACCTCCAGCCACCAGCATGAATACACCTGAAACAAGCAGGAAGGTTAACCCCCAGGAGAAACAGGGCGGAGGCCTGAAGTGCCTTCTCTGTGTCCCTTTCGTAAAGGCAGACGTGGCTCCTGCCCTTTGAAAACGCCCCTCTCTCCCACAGACACCTCTGCTCCATCGGCTTTGTTGGGCGCTGTCCGAGGAGCCGTCTGATACTTCCCAAGTTCCCAGAGCAACGATGCAAGCCGACGACTGCTGCTGCTTCCTTGGGCTGCGCTCCTTTGATCGGGAGCAGTAGGGTATGAGGGGAGCATCCCTGGTAATACTCTCCAGGTAGAAAAGGAGTTGGGTTTTCGAAGAGTTTCTTCCCTGAATGAAGCATTTAAGCATGCACATTTCCTCACTGATACAGAGGCTGAAGTGGCAAACTCAAGCAGCAGTTTGCTCCATGATGACCGAGCTTGAGAGCAAAGCCACATTTTATAAAATAGTTCCGTGGTTTGGCTTTGAGGGATATGGTGGAAGGAGCAGAGCTAATTCTTGCCACCAAGGCAGCTCGTTAGACTGAGTCATCCTGGTTCCCAGCTGCTGTTAGCTGCGGATGGTTTCGGTCATTCAGTCAGGCAGTGGGTGAAGGATTCTACCATCTTAGCCGTGGCCCTCAGCCAGACTGAACCCTCCATACCGCTTTTCAAAGTTGCAAACTGCATGGCCAGCCTAAGGTACACGTCTGGCTCTTAGATCTGAAGGATGGCATGGGCTTGCTACCCCTCCCCCAGTAACGTTAACAGAGTCCCCCATTAGGGGGAGATGGGGAGGGAGAAAATTAAAAAATAAATAAAATAAACATGTAATTGAAAGAACAAACATGCCCCAGTTGCATTAATGGCTCTTTGGGTGTACCACCCATTCTATCTCACCCCCTGCTACCACCCTCTACACATAACCCTGCCAGTTGAAGACCTTGCGTGGCATTCACACGTTTGGTAAGATTGCTTAACTTTTAAACTGATAGGACTTTCATTGTACAAACCCAACCCAGTTGGTTCAGTGTATCCAGAAAAAAGGTTAATTCACTACAACCATGGTAAATATCTTGCGTGAACGCAGCTTGCATGTTACCAAGGACAAACATGCATTGAATTGGAAGAAGTTAGGGAGAACCTTTTGAAAAGTTTGGGGAAGCCCAAAGAAAAATTAGGGAATTGAAAGGCAGGTAGGGGGAAGCCAGCTCACCTGCCATGTTTTCGAAGGTGAGTGTAGCCGGAGCATTGCTACGGGAGTCACACTCCTGATATCTCACCCAAGTCTTGTCAAGTTCTTCCATGAAGCCATTCTCATGGAGGCTGGAAGCAGAAGAAGGGAGTACAGATGAGTCTCTGGGGCAAGGAAGATGCTGCTGCTGAAAGGGGAGGGCGGTATGGCTTTCTTCTATGTCCAAATGTAACCTAGGCTACGTTTTCCAATGGGATGAGGTTTAAACTGTGAGCCACGCTTCTCTCTTAGCCCCAAAAGTAGGGGCTACCTACCCTCCGAAGAGCTCTACCACATGTTTTTATAGGAATCACTGATATGAGCATACCTCCTGCCAGAAAATCATCTGAGTCTGAACTAATGACTCATGCAGACATGTAACTGAGAACCTCCTCTGACTGTTGACAACTCTTCCATGTTTCTTGTATCAGGATGGACTGAACTATCCAGGCACAAGCCACATAGTCAACAGAAGTGGACTGGAATGAAGTAGGACAGTTAAGTAGAGGGTTGCGGAAATCCAGACAACCGCTGGAGTGAAGCGGGGAAATGCAGAAACACTAACTCTTTGCTGCCATTCAGTCATCGTCTGGATCTTTGCACCACTGATCGAGTACCCTTAGTGAATCACCCAGAGTAGAGTGCACTTAGGGCTCTGTACAGAAATGTGTCAGTTACTGAACCCCAGAAAGCATGTCCTTGGGTCTAGCGCTTTGAGGGGCGTGCTCTCTCCCTATTGTCTTTCCCACACCTCTCAAAGAACCGTCCTGGCCTTTGACGCCAACCACCCAAAGCCCTACACGGGGTCATGGAGTGCTCGCTCCTCCCCACCACGGGAGATGCACGGTACAGACTTGAGGATGGCGAGAGAGACGTTCTGCTTCCAGGGACTGTCCTTGCGCATTCCAATGCCGAAGCCAGAGCGGAAGAAAAGCTCCCCTGTGGTCACCAGATCACACTTCTGCGAGGCTTCAAATTCTAGTACAGCTGAGTCCCAGATGAATGCGTGGAGTTTGCTGTTGTGGAGATGGAAGAATAACAATAAAATAAATGTAGAAGAGATTAAAACAATGCATCACAGAAGAGCAAAGCTGCCTTGCAGAGAAACTCAGCCAGTTGACCTCTGTGCCCACCATCAGAAGAGGGAACTATCTGCTCGCTCATTTTTGTCCTTGGATGCCACCGGTACAGCTGACGGAAAGAACCTACTGCAGCTGGCTGTCTCTGCGGTTGTCAGATCATCCAAAGGACCGGTGGGTTTAAATTGGCTGTAGGAAGCATCTGTGTCTGGCCTGGTTCCTGGTGCAGGGGAGGACTGGGTGGGCTTCCCTTCCCAATCCAGCAGAGCTCTTTTTCTATTCTAAAGTGCAACTGGACTGGCCCTGTTGGGAGAGTCAGAATGCTCTGAGGATTATCAGCAGAAAGGAGAATGCAGCTAATCCATCTTTTACTCCAGGAAAGAGACCCGAAAGAAGAAGTGGTGGGAAAGGTAGGAGGGCTGCAAATTGTGGATGTTGCAGAGCTAAAACTTACTTGTCCCGAACAGCCTGGATGGCTTCAGCAGCACTTTCATAATTGTGTTTCTCCATGTGCCGGTACATGGTGCTTAGCTCCACCTGCCTCCGGAAATAAATGTCCACTGAACTCTGCTTCACTGTGGCATAGATAAACTTATCTGAAGGGTTTCTCAACTGGAAAACAGCAACAAAAAGATTTTACCCTCTTTGCTTTCCCCCCTTTGCCCTCAAACAAATTTGAACCTGGGGTATACTGGATGGTTAGGGCTGTGGAGCCTGCCTGAATGACAATTCTTGCTTTTTGTCTCTCCCATGTTGTTGATTAGAAACACACCTCTCTTACCAGAACCTCCTTTTGGTTATATTCATTGAAATATTTGGGGACTGAGTCCGATTACTAGGATAAATTCTGAGGTTTGCAGTTAAACGTGGGTATCTGCCATAAAACATAACAGTGGGGGTGGGGGAACCAGACTGGGCCTAATCCTATACATTCCTTCTGCCCCCCCCTTGAGTGCAATCTCCTGAGTCATAGGGCACATGCTGAGCTGAATTTCTGTGGATGTGTTTTGTGGTCCTCATTACCCGAGGATCGTTGATGCCAGTGATTCGTTCCTCAGGCCTGTCTAACACCAGGAAAGCAGCCAGGTTGGCAGTGTAGGAGGCCACGATAATCATGGCAAAACCAGCCCAGACCATGCCAAGGATTCGAGCTGAGAAACTTCGTGGGGCACCTGGTAGAGTAAAGACAGCAGGAAAGAAGAATCTGTTGGAGTTGGAGAGTGAGGGACAGAAAGTTCTTCATGTGGTTGAAGTGGAACTTAATGACCCAAAAGGAAAAATGAGATCTCTCAAGATCAACTTATGGCTGCTGATCAAGGGAGATATTCATAGGGAGATCCCTCTACTGATGCCTTGTCACTCCTCTGTGATTAATGTATTCTGCCCTCTGATGACCCAAAAACAACAATCTAATCAATTTCCCATCCCAGTGCATCTGAAACTCACCTTCTCCAATGCCAGAATTCAGAAGGACCCCCCAGGAAAACCACATGGCTGATGAAAGGGTCAGGGCATCCTCTTCCTCTTCTTCACTATTCACTTTAAATCGGCCAAAGGGACTGCAAAAGAGCAAGCAAGACCACATGCTAGATTCGGCACTGCCTAGCAAGTTCTACTATCAGCACTATACGTACCCGTCCATTCAGGGCCAGATTCTGGTTCATAATACTTCCTGAAATTCTGAACATTACCAAACAGAAACAAGTATTTCAACCTTCTGACTGGGATGAAACCTCAGATGGTGAGAATGTGCTGAGCAGAATGTAAGCTGTAAGATGGAGCTTCAGGATTCCCTCACCCTTCCACCCAACTGGATGTGGAATAAATCATGCAAAGGAAGCGCTTCCAATTTCATTCAATCGTTAAATGACTGCTCGGTGGATTTGTTGTGTACACGACGGGGTGGCCTTTGGATTCTCCATCTCGAGCATCGTTATCGACATTCTGGGTCCCAGCGTTTCCATTTGCAGAGACTTTTTGCGGCCAGTCCCAACACATTGTGCATCCCTCACCGTTCAGAGGATTCGGGTACCTGAAACGGTCCAGCAGATATAACATCACAGCCACCACGTGCACCGACAGCCCCACCAGGAGCCACAGTGTGCTCTGGAATGGTTGCATGAATGAATCCAGGGTGCTGCGGGGAATTTCCTAGAACACAGAAGGAAATCACAGATGGGAAAAGCCTGGAATGAGTCACTCGATGGGTGGGCAGTCTCCAGCCAGGAGTCAGGAGATCTGCTTAAAACTGGAATTCCTGGATCAGACCAAAACTGCCTGGACCAGTTTCCCATAATTACCAGTCTAATGCTGCTGGGAAATCCACAAGCAGGGCAGGAAAGTAAAAACTCTTACCCTGCCACTGTTGTCCCCTCACAGAGCAAGAGAAATTCAGTGACTGGCTCCCTCCAAACATGGAGGATCCATTCAAGAGGCATGCTTGTCATGATCAGCTGGAAATCAGAAGCAAAAGCCTTCCATGCTGTATCAGAGAGGGTGGCTGTTACATTTCATCTTGGTAGCTCCCCTTATGATTAATTTTGGCTGGGTATGATTGGGCAAATGTAGCTTCCTCTCCAGAGCAGCCAGCTGCTGGCCCTTAACCCAGGCTATCTTGCCCAATCCTCCATCTTTCCATCCTAGCTCAGGGCCTGGGATTTGCTCCTCCTGCTCTTGCCTAGCGTTTTGCCCTGAATGTGTTAATGCGTTACCTTTTTCACTAGGATGGTAAGTCCTTGGTACTTAAAAGGCTTGGAAAACTCAATGTACTGAGCCCGCTCGTTGTTAATGGTTAATGGTGCCACAATCATGTCAGCCTGGCCGCTCAGCAGCTCCCCCATCATCCCGTTCCACTCCTTCTTGTTGCTGTTGTTCACCTGCAATCACAGCCCAGGCCGAGGTCATTCTGTTGCCTGTGTCTGTCCAAAAGAGACGTTCACTCCAAAGTTTGCATAACAGTTTATCTGAATGTGGGGCCTTTTAAGCTCTTCAGTTAGCAGCTGAGCTCCTCTCCCTGGGGTGTGAATCTAGTCATGATCTACTTGAGCAGAAAAGGGAATGGAGGTACATCATATTGACTATAGAGATTAGTAAGCCTTAAGAATGTTTGATCTGGCCTAAATATTGGAAATCTTTTGGCCTTTGTTTAGTCCATTGAGAAAGCATGCAGGTTACCCACCCACTCACCCCCATTTCTTTTCTGAACTCCAGGCTGCTTTCTCAGGCCGCTGGCCCAGTGCTCCTAGCGGCAGGTTGAGTGGGATCTCAAGCCAAGGCCTTCGGCTTCCTTTCTTTGGAGGATGCCCGCTGTGCCGCCATTTCTAAACCAGGCAGGTTAACCTCTGCGTGCCGGTAATACCTGGCTAGTTCACTCAGCTGCTACCATGTCCCGTTTGGAACCTGAAGTCTACTACACCTCGCCTCCGTGCCAGCTGCGTGACGTAAACCACTCATTACTAGTGGCACGGGCTGCCTTGTCTCGCCTGGGAAGTCGGTCTTCCCTTGGCGTTAAACCACGTCGTCTACCCCGTCCCCCTCCGTACACTGAAACTAGTCCTTAGCAGCTGTTTCTGGGCCTGGTTGAATCCTGACAAGGGTACAACCTCCAGACGTTGATACCAAGGTGGTTGGCCACCCTCTTTTTTAACGGAAAGAAAAATAAGTAACAGTTATAAATTCAAAGCAGTTGAAAATTCTTGCCAACTTCATGTGGCTCAGTTTCACTTATGTCGGACCGAGAGGAAGGCATTATCCTTACCCGTTCTTGTGTGCCAAATTTACCGTCACCCACTAGATGGACTTCATAGGTAAAATTCATTGTCTTTGCCAGCTTGATGAGTAAGTCGATGCAGAAGCCGTAGCAGCATAACATCACGCTGGGGCGGCCTATGTCGGAAACAAGGGAGAAGATAAGACCGTTCACTTTGCTGTGTCTCAGATTTGGAGGCCAGCTTCCAAATACGGTAGAGAGCTTTCAGAATAGCTGTACAGCTATTCCCTGTTTCCCTTCTTAACGGCTTTCCTGTGGTTAAGAAAAAGATGGGAATAGAGGTGGGCACATGTTTGCAAAACAGTGAGGTATTTGACATCTCTATAAATGTTCTATGCATTTATTTAAAGTACTGCTATTACCCCACCCTTAGTTCCAAAGAAAAGTGAAATTACTATCAACAGTTAGTGGAAGCAAATAAAGAAGATACCGTTGAGGTCCCCCGCTATTCAACTTATTCAGTTGCCGGCAGTGAATTTGCACCGCCGGCGAAGAGACCAAAGTGCTCCAGAGAGCAGGAGCTGCAGTCCTTCCCCCGGATCTCGTGGATCTTCGGGGGGACGTTCAGCTGGGCCCCAGTCCAGGCTCAGCTTCCAGGCCGAGGGCTTCACCTGGCATGGTCTCGTTGGGCCCCGTGCAGAGCACCTGCTGCACCAGCCCCCCCGTGCTGTTGAGGAGCGGCTTGCACTTCCCGTCCGCCAGGGTGGGCTTCACGTAGACAAACGGCTCCTGGTGGATCGTGACTATCTGTGGAGAGAGACACCAGACAGCCCTTTGGCCTCGGAGGAGCCGCTCTGTGGGAGTCTGGACGAGAAACGCTTCTGGGGAGGCGGCAGCCCCGACCGAGCCCCTCTGCTGGCTCTCGGCTGCTCCCCCTTCGTGTCTCCTTTTTCGGTGAACGCAGCTTTGGTACTTCGCCAGGGTGACTCTCTTGGGACGGCCGCCCCCTGATCCCCCTGAGGGCTCCAGGTCTCGATTCCCTTAGCGGAATCGCGGAAGCGCGCCAGGGCGTTTCCCCACCTCGCCCCCTCGGCCTGCACCCGGCTGAAAACGCCCCTGCGCTGCCGTGGGGCAGAGCATACCTTTAGCTTTGTAGACATCTCATAGCCCTGGGGTGTTTCTGTTTCTCCTCCAGGCCAGACGATCTTTCGGTCATTGGGCAGAAACTGTGAAGGTGCAGTTGGGGAAGGCCGTTATGGACTGCTCCTGCCGGCCAGGGCAAAGGCCGGCGGCGGCATTAACTCCGGGGCAGTGCGTGCCTTTCCCCCCCTTAGCTGGGAATCTGTGCTTGCAGGACTGTGTTTATCTGCACTGCACTCAATACTCTGGGAATTCACAGGAGGCACGAAATTCAGGGCCTTCCTTACCAGGGCTGACGCGTAAGGGATAGGAAGACTAAAGACGTTTGGTCTACGTACGTGGCTCCCGTTGTAGACTCCGACCTGCACCAGTTTGTTATTCTGGAGATTCATGACGCTGTAGTTGGCGTATTTTCTGTCCCCATCTTCGTTGAACTCCACCCTGCCAGTCACGCCTTCCGCGTACTTGGTCTGCATCAGCACCCTAAGAGAAGCGACCTCCTTTAGGCTTTGCGGTCTGTGTGTCCTCAGCCGCACTCGATGTTAGGCAGCCGGGGGAGCGCTCGGGAGCAGGCCAGGCGGTTTTGTCAGGCCACGGGCGCGGGCCCTCCCGCTTCGCTCAGCGTATTTGCTCGGCCCACGGCAACCAGCCTTCGCTGCTGCCCTCCGGGGGGAAGAGCAGCGGCAGGAAGACCGCTACCTTTTAAAGAGAGGCCCTGTCTTCCAGATGTTGGTGTTCCCCACACAGCCCCGGGGCGGGTCTGTGATGTTCTCCTTCTCAAACAAGTCGTGCACAGCCTGGGCCACCACGGCAACCGCGTCCCGAATGTGAGCGGATTCGTTCTTCCCGTTCATGAGCTGCAGGCCAATCAGCCCTGAAATGAGCCGGAGAGGAGGGAGTCAGAAGATCCGCAAGCGAGGCTCTGCTTCTGCTGGCCAGGCGCCTCCGGGTGCACGGAGGACGGCAGTCCTGTCCCACTGATCCCCAGAATCTGCTTGTCTGGATTAGACTGCCTTTGAACTCCGAGGCTCCTCTGAGCCTCGTGTTAACTTCTAAGCTAGCTGGTAGGCCTTACCACATTCTGTAGTGACTGTCAAGCAACTGTTTAGATGTCCCTAATTTTACTATTATAAAAGGGGAAGATGAATCTCTCTCTGAAGCCATTCTGTCCACACTGGGCATGGCATTGCTCCAGTTTGCCACATTACTGCTGAGCCCCACTCCTGTAAATCCTCTCATCGGCATTTCTGGCCACCTAGAAACATCAGCAGGGCATGCTAGACAGCAAAGAGAAGGGCACTCAGGAACAGAAGCTTTGTGGCTTGAGAGCGTAGTCAGAACCAGGAAGGGTACCTTCTGGGGCATTGCGCAAGGCGTTGCCTGAGATCTCCCTTTCTCCCACCAGCCACACGTAACCCGGACCGGTCATGTTTTCTTTGGCTGCTGCCATGTACACGGTGGTGGCATCGTCCTCGCTAGAAAAGAACAAAGATGGTACTGGCAAGGAATCTCTTGCCCTTCCGTAACGCTCACCTCAACGAACCCTTAGGATGCCAGTCCCCGGAAGTAAGCAGGTGAGCTCCTTGCGGGAGACCAATGGAGACCCCAGAGGGATAGCAGCAGGGGTGGAGGGCAGCTCCTGATGGCTTCTTTAATTCGGAAGGCAGGAGTTCGAAGCTGGAGCCTAGCTGTTCAACTGGTGTTGCATGTCTCAGCAGAGACCCTTGTAAGATCGTCCGCATCTATTTGTCTGGCTTGGGTCCACTTCAGGAGAGAATCATTAGGGAAGACCCCCTCTCCCTTGCATACTGGCTCCACAAGCATTCACTAAGATGGGAAAGGTGTGAAATGACCTTGGGAAGGAAAATCCCTAAGCATTCAGCGTATTCAGTGTAAGCACCAAGCTTTACAGAGTTGTGGTCTGCAAAGGGTGGTGGAGAACATATTCAGTGGGGGGGGGGGATGGAAGTAGAAGGATGAGAGTGTACAAGTGTGTTACACGTGCTTAAGTTTTGAAGCACATGGGAATCACTGCAGAAAAATGAGTTCATCATCCATGGTATTGATCAACAATTTCAAGGGCAACGAGGGGGAGTAGGAGGCAGAAGCATGACAGAGCAGGTGAGGTGATTGGAGCAAAAGGTATAGGGAGGAGGGATCCAGTGGGCAATATGGGTAGGTAAGGGGAGGCCTGGGGGTATGGCCAGGTTGCCTAGTTGTGACTTTAAAAATTGATCCCAGAGATGTAGAACAACAGGTGGAAATTGAGTAATTGTCTCGGGACAGAAGAGCAAACCTTAAGATTTAGCTTTCTCTTGGAATATTCCTTGAGTTGGGGAAAGGGAGGTTCTCTTAATGTTTTCTTTTTGTGGAAAGAAGCAAAAAAATAGGTTGGAAACACAAGAAAACTACAAATAGAAAACCACAAATGTTTGGATCCCCAAAAGTTTCTGTAAAGGGTGATCCAACAAAAGCCTAATCATGGCTAGATGGCTTTTCATCCAGTTGTTTATGGAAAAGTCATGGTGTTCTCAACATTCATTCATTCATTCATTCATTCATTCATTCATTCATTCATTCATTCATTCAGTGCAGAGTTGCTGTATGGGTGAAAGTGCTTGCATAAATTATGTTAATGCTACCTGCAAAGCATGGACTTGTATGTTCCACTTAGTAATTTATTTCTTTACGCAGTAGTCTTAGAGCTGATAAAAACTTAAGACTTGGGTCCTCAATTTAGAATTTTAGAGTTGGAGTTAAAATGTCCAAGAAACTGGAGCTATAACCCCAAATGTATTAGAAAGTAAGCCTATGAGATACAGTGGGGCTTCATTCTGAGTAAGCATGCAGAGGATTGCAATACATTTCTTTAAAATATATTTGGACGCTGAACGGTGGGTAACATTAATTTTAGCTCTAGTAGAAACCCAGATCTTGAGAACTAGAATCATAGGGTCATGGCGTACAGTGGGAAGGGTCCTGGGAGGTCCTCTAGTCCACCCCTTGCCCAGGGCAGGGATCCTCGGACCATCCCAGACCAAGGGCTGCCCAGCCTTGGCCTGAAAGCTTCCAGGGATGGGGTCCCACGACTCCAGGTGGCAGGCTATTCCTCTGCACGATACCTCTCAGCCTCAGGAAATTCGTCCTCCTTCCTCTGTAAACCTTCCACCCGTGGGTTCCTGCCCTCTCCTCAGGAATTGTGGAGAATAAATCTACACCCCTTCTCTGTGACAGCCCTTCAGATATTGTAGGCCAAGGTGGGCTAAGCCTACCCAGTTCCTTTAGCCGCTCTTTGTAGGATTTGGCCTCCGAGTCCCCCACCATCTTTGGGGCCCTTATCTGCATTCTTTCCAACTCCGCGGTGTCCTTCTTGGCGTGTGATGACCAGCACTGGACCAGAACTGGTGTTCCAGGTGTGGTCTGGCCAGGGAAGCGTGGAGGGGAGCTACCCATTTCTGTGATCGCGACATTATATCCCTGTTGACGCATCGGCTCTTTGGGCGGCTGCAGCCACTGCTGCCTCGGGATCAATCTGGGGCCTGCCAGGACCCCTAGGTCCGTCTCACCAGCTCTGCCGCCACCTGTCCCGAGCCTTGCACCTTGTCTTCCTGTCCCGGTGCAGAGAACCTGCGCTGGGTCAGAACCTACTGAAAATAGGCAGGGGCAACGTTTGCTGGCCTTGGGCTGAGATCTGTCCTCAGCCGGATAATTGTGGCTGGGGGTGAGGTGAGAGGAGCGCTTTCACCGATATCGTCAGACGGAGTAGAAAGTGCCCTCCCCCTTGTGCTTGCAACTTTCTGAGGGTGGGGTGGGTGAGCGGAAAAGGGCTCAAAGAGAAGTCAAAGCGTTTGCGTGCTCGGAAGGATGGCGGCGCTGGTGCCAGAAGGGTGGCTCCCGCCCTGAAGCTCTTTGGTTTGAACTCTGAGCTGTCGTGTCACCTGGCAGCTTTCTCGTTCCTGTCCGCTGCGGGTCTGGGATTTTCCTTGTGGCCGTGCCAGGGAGAAAGTATTGTGTAGTCATTGGAACACCTCTGGCTCGGGCTGGGTTCCCACCTGATGCTTCATTTACTTCGCTTCTACTGCTTTTCAGTACCGTAGAAAAGGATAGCAACAGGGAACTGAGGGCCGGAACATCTTTGGACCCACCGGCTCCAGCATCAGTACTTGTGGCCTGAAGGCTGAAAGGCATGCTGTCAGGTTCAGGACTTACCTTGCAGAAAGGATAATAACCCGAGCCTCCAGTTCTTTAGCTTCCAATAGCAGTGAAGTCACATTTTTGGTTCCTGGTTCAAACTGAAGCACTTTCTCAGCCTGCAATTGGTATGAGCGAAGCGGATTAGTCCAATAGCCAAGAAGCTGGAGTCAGAACCATGCTTTCTAGGAAAGAGAATTCCGTAACTCTTTCAAAGCACTGCTAGGTACGGAAAGGAAGGGCAGAGGGAAGTTATTTTTCTTTTCTTTTCTCTTTTTTTTTCTTTCTTTTCTTTTTCTCATAGGGTTTTTCCCCCTTTCTTTGATATTAATTGATACTGTTTTCTCTTT
This sequence comes from Python bivittatus, assembly GCF_059951505.1. Classification (NCBI taxonomy): domain Eukaryota; kingdom Metazoa; phylum Chordata; class Lepidosauria; order Squamata; family Pythonidae; genus Python; species Python bivittatus. The sequence goes on along the minus strand of NW_028277076.1, from coordinate 245,236 downwards.
AATTTTTAAAAATGTTTTGCACTGTGCATGCAGTCACTCAAGACTCAAAGAGAGGCGTGCATTTGTAGAGAAAAGAGGAAAAAAGGCATATATAAGTATCATAGGTATATACTGATTTATTTGCAATGCAATTGAAAACTCAAACCAGTGTTGTTTTTCAGAAAAACAAAACCAAACGATAAACCATGGGAACTAAAAATTTTTGAAAATGCACAAGGTTCATCTTGGGGGCGTGGGGAATCAAAGTGAGAGTTTCACACCAAGGAACCATTTCTTTTTGGCGGGGGTGGGGGTGGGGGGGAGAAGAGGAAAGGAAAGGAAAGGACAGCAGGAAGGGATTGGTCCAATTTTTCAAGAAAGAAAGAAAAAAAATACTTGCAAGTTAATTATTGCTTTACATGCATGCCTCCAAAACAAATATTTCCAGGGCTGGCTTGCTACATTTCCATTCTCAGGGTCAAACCAAACTTATCCCAACATAAAATAACGTGCTACCAAAAACATGGAGTTTGCTCGCTTGCTTGGTACATATTTTTTGATTCTGATTCTGATTTTTTAATTAATTTTTCCTTGTGCCTGTGGCCAAGTTCATCATTTTGCTAGTTAGGTTGGTGGGCGGCGTGCATTGTCCATGCAAATATACCTTGGGTCCTCGCTTGCTGTCATAGGATAGTTGTTCGAGGCTGTCATAGTTCCTTTTTTTACTCTGATGAATAATGTGCACAGAAAAAATATGTAGACACAGAAGAATATTATAAACAGTTGAAAAAATGACGTGTAGTAAAGCAATCCAATATCCAACTCTTTTTCCACTGTTTGTGAAAAGGGGACGTTATAACACTGGAGCACGCAAAACCCACGAGAGAGGGAACTACGTGTTCTTGCACTGGGCCAGGATGGAACCATTTGGCGCCTCTCCAGCCGAACCTGGCTCCTGGAGGGGAACCATCTTGCCTCCCCTCTCACTCGCTACATCTGTTTCTCCATCTTTCTCGCTTCCCAAGTTGTTCAGTGTTTGAGTATAGGACAAGCATTTAGAAAGTGCCGAGTTTCCATAATATGCACGCACAACCTGGGCTATTAGCCAATAGTGATAATTTTGCCCTGGCCCCGCATCCGACTGGAAGTCAGGGAAGCCAGAGGAGAAGATGAGGTTCTTTTGGTCCCTGGCTGGGTGACCTGGATAACCAGCTTTCCGCATGGCTGTGCAGACATCAAATAAGACCTCACTGGTTAAAAGGTGGCCAGATGCAGACAGATGCAAGAGAGGTGGATGCATAAATGTGTCAAAGATGAAATGGAACATTCCTTCTCATCATCTTCTCCAGCTTTTGGAGAGAGAGGGGAGCATGAGAAGAGCTTTTGTGGATTAAACTGAAGGGAGTCCGTGTTTCCCCCGTCAGATATGCCTGAAACTCCTAAGGCAAACGTCCTCCTGCGCAGTCGGTTCCAGTGTTCACATGGATCCTGACTCTGAAAATGGAGCCTCTATCGAACTATGGTGGCTGACAGATCTACTCCCCCCCGCTGCGTGAATTTGTTTGATCCCTCTTTCGTTAAAAGTAAATTAAAGCCGCTTAAATGCCTTTAAAATGCCATGCCATGCCATGCCATGCACCTCAGCCAGGGCTTCTTATGAGATCTCCGAGCCGAGCCAGACACCATGAGAGAATGGCCAGCGTCCCAAAGCGATTGTGAGGGCTAAGTGCCACTGAACTGAGCCGTCCTTTGGAACAAACCTGGCTAGGACTGTGCATTCAAAGCAGCGAGGAAGAAGAGATTCCCCAGTCTCTCTGGCCTCCTGCCCTACCGTTCGAGCTTTTGGCGCAAGTTGGGAAACTCTTTAAAAATATCCTCCCAGGTCTAATCTGGAAGAGCGTTTTCTAAAACTGGTGCAACTACAGGTTTGGAGTAGAGCTGCTTTGGTTTTGGTTTGTTGCTCTGACAGGGCATGGAACAAAGTTTTAAGTAAGATCTTTTCATACAGATGAAAGACTCTGTGCACCAATCAGGGTGACTTCGAGACTGAGGCTTGGTCTAAATTAACCACTTTTTCTGATCCAAGGCGGAGCCATATTCTAGACCCTCCCTGTCCACAGTGAGTCACGGTTTCCGTCTCGTTCTTGTTTTTGCCTGAATAAAAAGTTGGTTGTTAGCGTGAATGGTTACCAGTGCTATTGTTCTGAAATTAAGTTTTTGTGGCTGGAGATGAGTAGATGGTCGTATGAACTGCAGTTCTGGGGTGTGCCAGAACATGAAGGCACCCTGCGGGGGTGTTACTGCAACCTGCCATTTTATACTTATTGCCACAGCTGAAGGATATTTTGGACTGCTCCTAATTTGTTGCTTCCCTCTTCGGTTTTTCACTGAAATAGTAACTACTGTGTTTGATTTAAGCACAGGACAAAGGCTTTTGCAGAGCCAATGACTCAGGCAGGTGGAAATCGGCTGGGGGGGGTGGGTGGCACTTTTACTGCTAACAGCCTGGGGGAGGGAGACAGTGATCCTCACTGATGAGTAAGGACCAGAAAGCCCTGATTTCTATCATGGTGCAGCTGATGTGGCTGCGGACGGCCAGCGGGGCTGCCCTCAGAGAGCAGATCTGACGGAAGAGGCTTCTGGCTGCAACTGACGCTGTTGCTGCTGCTGCTGCTGCTGCTGCTGCTGCTGCTGCTGCTGCTGCTGCTGCTCAGCGCTTAGAGAGGGGCAAATAAGAAGAGCAGAGCTGGAAGAGAGAGAGACCTAGTCTGGGAGACGCCTCTTCGCCACAGGCTGCTGGCCTACACCGTCCTACCATTTTATCAGATTGATTGTTTTATCGATGCTGTCTCCCCGAGAGAGCTGCAGAACCAACCCCAGGCAGCTTCCGATAATGCCCACCTCATCTGCCCAGATGGTTTCAAGGCACTTTTTGCCAGCGTTGTAGATCAAATAGGATTCAATTCTACACTGTCCAGGAGTCGGACGCATTTATGTAGGTCAGCTTGTAAAGACAGCCCTGGGTGGCTTGTTACTGGTTTGTCAGAGCGGGAGGCAATCGTTGGACGTTTGCAGGATTTTTGCATTTCTGGGTGAGGGTGGGATCTCATAACTGCACGTCCATTTATTAAAACACAACCAACCGACACATAGGAAAATAGCAATTCTTAGCTAGACTTCTGTTTGGTATGCTAGTTGTCTGTGTATGCAGAGAGATTTCTTTTACGAAGGGAATATTTTTGATGCGATTTCTCCCTCTCTACCCGTGCTTACAGAAATATGTCTCCTGTCTGCATGGTAGGGAACTGTAAAGGGAACCTTCTGCAAACGTAAACCAACTCTGATTTTTCTGTCCAGTAACTCCAGGGAAGATTATGAAGCCAGGGCATGTTAATAACAGCCGGAGAGGACTTAGTAGAAAAAGACTATTGCGTATCTGTACCAAAATTTACCATTTTTTGAATATGGAAAAACCCTTGTATCAACATAAAGGTGGTTTCCTTGTGCTTGGCAGGGAGGAAGAAGATGCTCTTTCTAAGCTTCCTTGGACTTAATTATGAAAGAGGGTGTGTCAGTGTGATGACGCAAATTGATTGGCCATATAAATTCTCGTAGAAAGGGACCAGAGCTTGGAAGGAATGTAAAAGGAAGCTTAGGGAGGACGGGGGAGGCAGAAAGACCTGTAAGGAAGCTGGGGAGTGAAAGTAATTGGAAGTATCCCAAAGAGAGCCAAATTAGCATGGCAAGGATCGTGCTGCTGTCCAGACAAAGACCAAGCCTGTCCCCAGAGTATTCTAGCAAGACTGAGCCAGTAGGAATCGGCGAGCCCCTGGAAGGGCCAAGCAGTGCTAGGACCTCAGACGCTCAGCTAGCCATTCACCATCTCTCTCTCTCTCTCTCTCTCTCCCCCTCCCTCTCTGCGTCCCCAGCTGGCCCGCTAGAGACCCGCAGGCCTTGGATAGCGTCCTTGCTACTCCCAAGAGCTTTTTCTCGTCAGCACACTCGCCATTGAGAGATGGGGATTTGCAGAGCTCCAGGTTATGTTTCTCCTCATTTCACAGTTGTTGCTGGTTTCGTTTGCATGTTTTTGCTTTCTTTTTTTAATGCAGGAGATTTTCGACCATGGTAAAGCAAGTGAAATGAATAAGAGTACAAAGTTTCGTTAGGTACTACTCAAGAGACACCGTTGATGCTTAGAGCATAATGTTAGTCATGTTAACAATGGGAAGAAAGAAGGTGTTTTACACACACGGCTCTACGTACATACAACAAGCCTGAGACTTCTAAAGGTTCTGCTGTATCCACAGAAGTTGACACAGCAGAGCGAGGGTGGTACTGACCTTGGATTCCTTCTCTTCCAAGAGGGTCTCCAGTTTCTTTTGGGCAGCTCGCCCTTCGTGGTCATCGCTGACAATGAGGATGATATGGTTCCACTTGTAAAAGCGCATCATCTCAAACCAAACGTTGGACTGGTGGGAGTAGGGGGGGACCGTGCGCAGGAAGGACAAGTGAATACTCTGCAAACAAAGGATATGAGCAAACCAACAGCCCGAAAGGAAAAGGTCTACGTTGTTCGGTGATTTTAAGGTTATATAGTTTCCACACAAGTGGTCATCTTTATGTTGAAAATAACCCCAGGTTTTTATGTTGTTCTCCAGTGGTTTTTCTCCCAGGACTACTTTGGAAGCCTTTTACTTTACCCTATGGAAGCTTTCTAAAGCTTAATTGCTTTTGAAGAGGTCCTCTTGGCATGTGCTGACCTCTGAAGCTCTATAAATCGCAGTCAGAAGCTAAGCAAGGACACTTCTCAAAGTGTCTTTGAATTGCCTGCCTTATTTGTCCCAAGCTCTGTACTCCATAATAACTCTTTTAATTGTCTAGCTGTTGATTTCCTGTTCCTCTTAGTGTGTGTGCCTGGGATTATGCAACGTGTGTGTGTGCGCGTGTGTGCGCGTGTGTGCGCACGCCTTCAAGTCACTGTGGTGGCTGCCTAGGCAAGTCCCTGCAGTTTTCTTGGCAAGGTTTTGGAAGTGGTCTGCCTAGGTGTCGGGGCGGGCTGCAAAAAAAGCAAATGCAGTCTTAGTCTGCGTCAGTTGAAATATAGTGACAAGGTCAAGAGAAGCCATTCTTCATCCCTCATCTGTACTGGTCAGACTATACCTAGATTATTTTGTCCAGTTCTGGGCGTCACATTTTAGGAAGGTCATTGACAAACGGGCACGTCTCGAGGACAGCAGCCAAGAAGGGAGAGGGCTTGGAAGGGAAAAAAGGAGCTTGAATTACAAGGAACTAGGAAGGGAGAGAATATTCCACATCTTGTCATAATATATGCACACTAGTATTAGTGGTAGTAATCGTAGTCATGATAACAACGAGCGGGTTAGTTACCTTATCTGAGTATATGGACATGCGCGTGGTCAGCCCGAGGACTGGAATCCGATAGAACCCAGCTGTGTAGGACACAGGTGTTGGCGTCAAGTGGTCGTTTGGCGCTGGCGGGTGGCTCACTAAGATGGCGTACACCTGCAAGGTATAGCAGCACACCAATACTGATTCACACGTGCGACCGCATCTGTGCCCCAGGAACACCCGCAGCCGCTGTCCCTCGTAACAGGACTGAGGACATGGACAGCGGCCTACAAAAGCGGGAGCAGAGCTGGGCAGTTACGTTCTCCAAGCACGCCTTTACGTGGCCTCTGTCCAACTCCGCTCTTTCTCTACTGCAAGACGAACAACCCTTCTGTAGAGATGTTTATGTACTTCCCACGTTTAAAAAATGTGCTTTCAGAATGCCACAGAAAGGACGATCTACGTATCTATCGGCTCCTGCTTAAAATTCAGAAAAATATTCCTAAAAGAGAGAAGGAGATGCTTTTTGGGACCTCACAGCCATGCGCTAGTCGCTAGTTCTCTCCATTGGAAGAACCTTCCCATCGAAGCCTGCAGGACCATCTTACTTTTAAAAGCTTGCCTCAGAGCTCACTAGACAACCCTGTAACCCTTGGGCCATCCTGTGAGAGAAAGGTAGCGCAGTCTGATGCGACCAGAACGAACATTACATTTTAAGCTGACCATACTTTTTTTACCTCAATGCTGGACGGTCCTGCGATCCTCTAAGAAGGGTATATATCATAAACAGAAAAATAATTGTAGTGGCCAACGAACTTCAGTAATAAGTCAATATTCACTTACCTAAACTGATAAGCAGAATGACCACTGGCGGGCAAAAAAGCAGGGGGAGCGGGAGCGACTTCCGACTTCCTGCCAGCTTCCCCATTGACTTTGTTTGTGGGAAGCTGGCAGGGAGCATCGGAAATCACAGTCACGTCACTGCGAGGGGATGCCGCAACAGCCACAACTTTGTGAATAAAACTGGTCTGAACATCTTGGAAATTTCAATTTCACGGGAGTAATGGGTCCCGGATTTTTATACGCATTCTTTTTACGCATTAGTGCATTTTAGGTACCTTGATTCAAAAATTGTTGTGGTATGATGCACCGTTTGGGCTAACGTGAGGGTACAAAAGAAACAGATAAACACAATGAGAGTTTTAGTAGTATATAGGTAGATTGTGAGCATTTCCAAAGGAGACAACCTCCGTCGGTGTGAGACTGGTATGTTTAGAAGCACTTATGTAACCAGTTTAGAGTGCCGAAGGCTTAGTGTTGTCCTTTTTGTCTGAATCAGTTCGGCTTCCTTTTTCCCCTGTCATACACAGAATATGCGCTTGGGGACTTGAGAAGGGTCACTGTTTCTGAGCAGGATTGGTGCTCTTCTTAGTGAGCCACTTGTGAGAGACTAACTCGTGAACACCTCTTTCCGGCAGGGAAGGTTGCAATTCTGGAATACTGGAATTAGCTTTTTATGATGGAATTACTCCTTTCACTTTAAGCAAGGGAAAGCTGAAGTAAGATCATAAGCACAGTCACGATTTCACTTAATGACTGCTTCACTTAATGACAAGCCGCTGGTCCCTGTTGTGGTTGCTAAATGAGAACTACCTGCATGCTTATTTTATTTGCATGCTAAGGAAGGTAGAATTTTGGAAAAAGCTGTAAGTAATGTTTAGTAAGTCGTGTCAGTGCTCAAGACTGCATTCAGTTAAATTGTCCAGTGGCATTTTCTCAATTGCATGCAGAGCAGAAATCTCTTGGACTGGAAGGAAATGTGTGTCTAAGGCTAGAAAGAGGTGAGAGGAACTAAATCTACTGACATGATTTGTCTTATCCTTAGGGTAAAATTCTGGTGGGTGATTGTAAAACCGACTTCCCCAGCCTGGTGCCCACTGGATGTTTTGGACTACAACTCCCAGGGTACCAGATTGGGGCAAGCTGGAGCAGATGCTTATTAGCATTGATTGCATGCAGTCCTGTATGGCAAACATTGGTTTTACTGAGATGTGTTTTGCTTGTGCTGACTTGCATAAATCTTTTACATGGTCAAAAGGAGCCCCTGCAGAACAGGCATGCTAGATAATATGATTTATTTAATTGCACATTTAGTATGGAAATATAATTTCTCTCCAAGGGCTATTTCAGGTGAAATAGTCTGTTGAGATTCTGGGAAAGAGAGGGAGAGAGAGGGGAGAATTGCAAAGGGAGCAGGCAAAAATGGAGGCGATCGCTGTTTTGGAGTCCATAACAGTGGGTGAGGTCAAGGCCTTGCTTTTCTTCTCTTCCAAACTCTATGGAAAAATTTGACCCCAACCTAAAGGAAAGTGCTATTCAAATCCATGGAGCTTGTGGGTAACAGCTAATGATGAGTGACCCTTAAGCATAGCCCCCTTAATTTTCAATGGGCTGAATTAACAAATGTATGCAGATTTTTGTTTTCTCTGATGTATACAATCCAGCTGCTCTGGGGAACCAATTTGGAAAATAGTCCCTCATTAGCATAATACATAAATTAGGTTTAGAACCACCCATCAACGTCACAAGTGACTGTCAACCAAGTTAAACCACTGGTTTATCTCATGTCTGCTTTGATGGGAAACAGCTCTCAAATGCTGGGCAGAGAGGGACTGAAGTGGGGTTGCGGGATAAGATTTTCCAGTTGCTTGCTACCTGCCGTGGAGATTTAAAATGGAGATTCTGCTTGGGATTAAACCTTGGCCTAAGACTGGACCGTGGATATTATTGGGAATATATTCAGCCACTTTTACCATTTGTCCGTTTAATTCTGTCTAGCCGAAGAGGCCTTTCCCAATCTTGGTTGTCTGATAGCCTTTGAACTGGAAACCCTGAAGTGTCAGTTGGTAAAAGGCAATGCCCGCTGCGGTTGTAAGTAACTTGCAGAACATCCTGCTTCACCACACAACTATTTCCTGGCGCTGTGTGAAATACAGAACATCGTCTTCTCCGCACACTCCCTTCCTAGCTTTCCCGTTGCCTCCATCTGCTGCTATGATCGTTCTCCTTCCTTAGCTTCAGGCCCATCCGATCAAATATTCTTTCACCAAAGCAGCTGATCTGACCGGGTGCCTATGATGAGCTCGCAAGCAGAACCGGGGAGATCTCTTGCTCCCACTTGCATTCCCTAGCAACTGGTCTTCATGGGCATTCTGCCTATGGCATAATATTGGAGGGAATACATCACACTCATGACTAATAGCTGCTGGTGGCCTTTTCCTTCAGGAATTTCTCTTCATGTTCTCTTCAGACCTATTCATATTGAAAGCCGCCACTCCATTCTGAAGCAGCAAATTCCACAGGCAAACTTTGCTCTGTGGGAAGAGGTCCTTATTTAGCCCTGCATATAATTTTACAGATCGCATCATCACCCGCCTGATTTGTTCGGTCATTCAGTCGTGACGTGAGGAGCATTATTTCCCCAGGACTGTCTGTCAGTAACGGCTCCTTTGAGTCCTTCTATCTAAGCTCTTGCCAGTTGGGTCATTGGTGAAAGCATCTAGCCCCCTGGTCTTTTGTTGTCAGCCTCTTCCAATTGTTTTGGTTTCTCCAAGCATCTGGGTCTTCTCCAATGGCTCCTGCCTTCCAAATATCTAAGAGCATCATTATGAGCAGTCTCAGCTAAAGCTCTGCAAACAATGGTTTTCCTCAGTTCTTGGCCTTTGGGGCTTTTCTCCCTTTCTTTTAATGGTGTACCATATGCTGTTTAAGGAGTGGTGGCTGGAATAGGACGTGGGGTGCTAACATCCTTGATCTGAATAAAGACATTCGTTTTCTTTCACTTCCCGCCACATGACCGGAGCTGCATGGGGTTGACATTGCCATCAAGCTGTCCAGCTCACCTGTGATCTCTCCTGAGTATATGTAAAACTAGAGGTTTTCTTAACCCGATATATTGGTCTTGGTAGATGTGCTTATGTTCCATCGCAGCTGCACATCCACCCCGAGTGTGGAAGGATCTTTGTTTTAACCACCCAGTTGGGGCCACCACATCCTCATAGCTCAGGACCTATCCTCAATCCTTGGGGGAGCCCACAGCTTACACATGTGCGCGCGCACACACACACACGTACTGCAAGAGCGTGACCTCATTCCTACTCTCTGCTTCCTGTCCTTGAGTCAGATCCTGACTCCTCTGCTAAGTCCGTCCTGGAGGGCCTTTCCTGGCCTGCTGACTGGGGTTCCCTTGGCAGTTACAGCTGAGTTCAGTGCACGTGGAAGAAAAGTGGCCTTTGGATTTTGAAAAAGAGGAGATGCAGAGCAAATTCTGGGGCGGGCGGCAGGCAAGAGGTGGTTGGGATATCCTGGGATTCAAGGTCAGGCTGGCAGCTGACTGTCTAGTTGATCTGGACTCTTCCGCCGGTTTGTGGGGAGCTTCAGGAATTGTACCCAATTGCCTCACGCCTTCCCATCTTTTTCTACTGCCTGCCTCTTCCTCAGCTCTTACGCAAAAGGGGAAAAAACAGCAAGGGGGCCCTCCAATTGCATGGGGAAGTCTTCTTAGCCTGAGGAATTAGATCCCATCTTCTTCTCTAAGAAGGTGGTCTTGAAGGCACCTTCATTCCCCCTTAATTTTTAATCCAGTTTCAAGTTTCCAGACCATATTTTCTAAGGGAAAACTGCCCACCTGTAAACCTGCAAGGGGTGTGAGCGTATGTGTGTGTGGGTAGGTGTGGTTTTGTGGCCTCCCTCCCTCTTTGTGAGAAAGCTTGTGCTTGTTCCCACAGCTGCCAAGTTGCTTTGGGCTTGGTGTGCACACCAGGGTTCAAGGATGCGAGGATGCGTGGAGGCGCTTAGAAAGAAGGTGGGGGAGCGCTCGCTCCAGATTGATGCCACAAAGCAAGCGGAGGTCCTCTTCCCTGCCATTTCAGCCCCCCTCAGCCCTCCAAGAGCCGCCCTCAGACACACGTTCACATACGTGCCGTGCCGTGCCTGCCTTGGCGCATTATGTGATCCAGATTGACTGTCCCCCCCCCCCCCGTTTTTCCTTACGATGCTCACAAAGCTCATTCTGGGGTGGGGCAGAGGAGGAGGGAAGGGGGCTTCAGGGTGCTTTCCTGGAGAGGCTCCCCCCATTCCTGGGTCCCTGAGGCGACAGAGGCATTGCCGCCTCTCCCTTGGTGCCCGCTCAGGGTGGACGGGGGCGTTGCAGGGGGGAGTGAAGAGGCAGCGGTCTAGGCGCGGCGGGGGGCTGACCCGCGGGCGGGGGCTGGCCGCCAGACCGGCCTGGGAGGGGCAGGCGGGGCGGGAGGCCTTGCTGTGGCGCGGTGGGCGACTGGACCGGGCGCCTACCTGGCTGGAGATGAGGTCCTCGCAGACGGAGAGGGCCATCTGGATGGCATTGGGCTTGTGGGTGACGGAGGTGGCGTTCAGCTGGATCTTCCAGGTGCCGTGCCGCTTGTTGGCCTGGCTGATGGCGTCGCGGAAGACCTGCTCGTGCTTCTTGGTGCTCAGCACCGCGCCGATGTTGATGATCTTGGGCTCGCAGCCCGCGCGGGCCACCGAGAACCAGACCAGCACGGCCAGCAGCAGGAGCCGCATGGCGCCCCGCGCCCGCCCCTGGCGCGCCGCTCTCCGCGGTGCTGAAGTCCCCCCTGCGGTCGGGCGCGCGGGAGAGGCGCCCGGCGGCTCCGCCAACCTGCCACTGCGGCAGCGGCTCGTCGGCTCGGGCGGGGGCGAGGGGGCCCTGGGCCGGGCGAGCGAGGGAGGGAGGGGCCGCGGAAAGCCAGCCCCGGCTCGGCCAAACCCTCCCGCTCCCGAGGGAGCCCTCCCCCCCCCTCTCCGAGCCAGCGGCTTCTGGAATACCGCCCCCTCCCCCGGAATCTGAATAGAAGATAAAGGATCGGCTGCGGGGGCGGGGGCGGGGGCGGGGGGGAGTCAGAGAAGCAGCAAGGTGCGTGGCCACCTTCGGGCTTCTCAAGGCTGCGAGGGAAGAGCCACCTAACGGAGACCCCCTCCGCCCTCCCAAGGATGGAAGCCCATCCTCCGCTTCTGCAGCCCCCACCCCCCCGATGCCTCCCCAGTTCTCAGCCTTTGCCAGCCAAACGACCCTCAAGCAGCGCCGGCAGGTGATCTGTTTTTAGGCGTGAAGGAAAGGAGGGGATGGTTCGGCTGGTTGGGGGTGCAGCCCAGCCCAAAGGAAGGAGGGATGGAGGAGGAGGAGGAAAGCAGGAGGGATGAATGGGCTGGTCAAGGAAGAAGAAGAGGGCTAGAGAAGGTGGCAAGCAGGGGGATAGGATATCTCACTAGTCGGAGAGTAGAGACTAGCACTGGAGGAGCACCGGGGGGGGGGGATCCAAAGGCAAAGGGGTGGGGGAAGAGAATGATTTCCCCACACGCTGGACAGACCCGCCGGGCAATTGGGTGAGGGAGGGTGCATGCGTGCTTTGAACTGAGAAGCAAGTGGAAAATTCAGAAATGCATCATGTACGGCAGGTCTCCTTCCTTTCCAATAAGAGGGGCTTGTGAAATCTCTTGAGATCCTAACCCCCCTGCCAAGGAAGGAGAGAGAATTCTCTGCATGAGTGCTAGAGGCTGGGCAGGGGTGCCCGTGCGCCTGGTGGGTTGTTCAGGCCGGGCAGCGGTCCCTGTGTTGCTCTGCCTGGCCAGCCTCCTCCAGCTTGTGCGATGGGACCTTCCTGGTCCTGGTCCCCCCAGAGCCCCTGCATAACCCCCCAAAGAGCGGAGTGTGTTCCTGTCGCTGCTGCTCCTTGGGAACTGCAAGCTGCTGGATGGCTGTCAAACGTAGCCGCTCTTGGGCGCCCCCCTCCCTCCTTAATGAGGCTATCTAAACTGGATGCCCTCGTGCTTCTGGGGCAACGAATGCATGTGGGCTCGTTATTCATTCTCATTTTAAAATGCCCACGCTCCTTCAGCAAATCCAGGGTGAGCATTCCACTGCTTTCCCTTAACAGCTTTTACTGCTACCAGCAAATTAAAGGTTTTGCAAAGGAGCGCAGAGGAAGGCGGGCGGGCGGGCGTTCAGTGACAAATACTGCTGAAGGGTGGGCGGGAGCGGATTCCTATAAATATCTTCGCTTTGCCACCCACAATCCTGCTAAAGATTGAGCCCTCCCTCCTTGTTCAGAACAAAAGGACTGAAGTTTTCCCCCCATCAGCCCCAGAATCCAGCAATGCAAATTGGTCCTGCTGACGTCTTTAAAAAGTGTGTGTTGCTATAGCAACGCTTCAGTATATTGGTGTCCCACATCCTCTAAATGTACTTTGAGAATGGGAATGAAAATAACAACAGTAACAATAATAAAGCAAACACTACCGGTGGATTCTGTGGCACAAGCAAAAACTCTTGCGGCTTTGAAAGCGAGGCTAGGAGAAATTAGGGAAGAGCAGTAGCTGCTCTGTGCCGTTGTTCCCTCTTGGTGGATATGGTTCTGCTGGTAAGTTAAAAAACTGAACCAGCTCTTCCACTTCTCCTGTGACCTGAATTACTCCTGTGCAAATCAGAAAAAACATCCAGCTGTTACATTCAGCTTCCCACATAGTGGAGGAGGAGGAAGAGGAGGAGGAGTTGGTGCCTTCAAGTCCATTTTTAACTCTTAGTGACTGCCTGAACTATTCCCTGCTATCTCTCTCTCTCTCTCTCTCTCTCTCTAATTTTATTAAGATTTTTTATTATGCAGGTTCCACAAGAGCAAACAGGTGGTGCTAATAGTTTCCCCATTCCTTAGCAGAGATCGGTGTATGAATGGGAAGGTGTGGATAGGATATCACCTTGGGAAATGAGAACAGTGTTAGGGCTGATGCTGGGGTCAGCTGATGGAAGCATTTCTGGAGATTGCTCAGACCACTCCCCGGGAGTCAGTAGTAATCCCAAGGGCAGAACAGGGTAAACACAGGGAAAGAGATGCCCCAGATTTAATTAAAGGAAAGACACAGGTCTTAGATGACTTTTTGGAAGACGAGGGAGATTTAACTCATCAACTACAGACTTACACTCTGAACAGTTACATGAAGATTGTACTACACTGACCCGCTGAGGGTCTTCTCTTTGATATAGTTTTGCTTTGGACTGGCACACTTTTTTGGGGGGGGGAGATTTTGTGCACTCAGAGGCCGGGCTTAGTGGCATTTTCACAGAGGAGCAACTAGAAGGTAGCAAGGTGTTCAGGGCCTCCGTTGCAACGGTGGCTGGGAGAAGCATAGATTTAATTGTTTCAAGCTTGCTTAAGATCAGTTGTTGTTCCTCTGGGGGGAGAGTGGCAAACCGTTGAGTTAAATCTCCCTCGTCTTCCAGAAAGTCATCTAAGACCTGTGTCTTTCCTTTAATTAAATCTGGGGCATCTCTTTCCCTGTGTTTACCCTGTTCTGGCCTTGGGATTAAGAGAGTTCTCTGTTTCACAGATAGTGGATGGTTGTGATTAGAAGCTCTAGAGCTCCTGCCGTCCTCCCTCGCTGGCCTTAAACCCTCGTCTACCCTCGAATGCAGTAAGGAGTGCCTTTCTGAGAAGTTGGTTCCACTGCCCAATACCTTTATTTTTAAGCAGTTTTTCCCACTAGTCAATTGGAACCTGCCACCCTGTAATCTAAACTCATTATTCCACGTCCTGCCCTTTGGGATAACACAGGGTATACCTTGACGTCCTTTCTCCATCTTCTCTTTTAAAGACTAACCATTCTCAGTACCTTTAGTCTCCCCTGATAGAACTTGTTTCTGATGGTGATGGGCGTGCTTCTGTTGGCAAGCTAAAAACTTGAACCAGCTGTTATCCCGTGACCTGAATTGCTCCTGTGCAAATCAGAAAAAAATCAAGTAGTCAGCTTATTACCGTATCATACCACAGTCTTAGCACTTTCAGTCCCTCTTCATAGAATTTTGTTTCTGATCTTCTGATTCAGCTTGTCAAGTGTGGGGATCAGAACTAAATACTGTATTCAAGCTGGGGTCTGACCAACATTCTTAAACTTTCTGTGGCTTGGAAAGTATACTTCTGTTAGTGTGGCCTAAGTGTAAAATTGCATTACCTTTTTAAAGGCTGTATCACATTACAGATTCATATTCAGTTTGTAATCGGGTACAGTTCCAAGCCAGATAACCACCATCTTATACCTTGCATTTGAATTCTGTTTCTCAAGAGCGTTTGTCTCTGTTTTGAAATTTACTTGTACCTTCTAAAATATTAATTACCTCACCCAATATTATGCCTATGAATTTGATAAAATTCTCTTCATCTCTTCTACTAAGTGATTAATAAAAAATGGAACTGAGGACTGAACTTTATGGCACCTCACTCCAGTTTGATGAGAAACATTTATTAGTACCTTTGGAGTATGATTTCTGAATTGTCACACTACCCAGCCTGTACTTAAGAAGCCAGCTAATCAGAACGTTACATGGGACCCTTTTGTCAAACACTTTTTAAAATCAATATACGTGCATTATGTCTAGAGTATTGCCATAATCTAGTAAGGAAGTCATCCAATGAAAATAAAGTCCAGTTGTTTGGGCAGGACTTGATCTTGACGAATCCATATGGACTTCTGGTAGTTACGGTTTCCCGTTCAAAGTGCTTACTGATCTGTCTCTTTGTGGTCTCCTCTAGAATCTTCCTAGAGGGTCGATAGTTCTCCAGCTCCTCCTGTTCTTCGGAGGGACTTTTGGCTTCTTTCAGTCATTTCTGCCCATCTTGGGCTGCAGCCACCTCCTCCGTCCTGCCCATCATGGTCATCTGGTGGGGCCTCTTGTGGGAGAAGGCTGAGCCAGACAGGACAGCGTGTAAGCAGTCCTGCTGATGGTTTGCTCACCACTTGCTTTTTCCATCTCCACTGAGCAGCGGTGGTACGGACTCTTTTACATGAGGTGATGATCGATTTAAACTTACTGGAATGATGCCGGACCCTTCCTGACAGCAGAGAGTTGGTGTCATGGCAGGAGGTGCAAAGGCCCTCCTGAAGGTGCCCCCCTTCCACAGTTACTCCTCTTTCCATACTGTGCTTTATCATATCTTATGTCTTGTATCTTACTATTATTATTATTATATGATTGGGTGCTTTACAATTCCCTCAGCAAAGGAGGCAGGCCTCTGCCCCGGGCTTTTCCAGCAGATGCCAGGCGGTCCCTCAGAAGCCTCAGAAGAAGCAAGCAGGCACATGCCCTCAGCACTGGAGACACACCTAGCTTCTGCAAACATTGCTGTGTTTGAAAGATCCCACCCGATTGGCCAAACCTGTGGAAGCCCCCCCGCCCCCCGCAGTCCATTTGGCCTTTCCAGGTCCTCAGCAGCAGGGCATCTCCTCTTCTGAGCTGGCAATGGGTCGTGGTACAGCTCTTCCTATTAAGTGGAGTTGCTGCAGCACCTCTTCTGTCGTCATGAAGAAGAAATCAGATTTAAATATGCTGCTAGTGTGAACATTTAAGGCCAGGCCGCACCCTCCTCTTAGGTGCTGAAATACCAAACTGAGTCACTTCTCCTTCATCAGCCCAGTTAGGCCAGGGCAGGAGGGAGTCTGCAGCAGGGAGAACTTGTCCTGAGGCTCCCTTATTATTTTGCACTAAGAGCCCCCACCTGTGCCCCACAGAGAGCCAGGGGGCACCGGTGAAGGACTTCAGGCATTTTATGTTGTTTGGTTTTGTTAAGGGGGATTCCTCTCCCCTCTGAAGCAGGACAACCTGGGGAGAAAAGGCTCCCTGAGCAGGTGCCAAACATTTTCCCTTCATCACCCCATTAGCGCCCCCCTTCCTGTCTCTAGGGCAAGAGGACAAAAGGGAATTCAGTTCACCGATTAATCAATGATTACTTTGATCGCTCCTGGCTTTCACAGGGGAGATGTGGCTCCAACTCAGCTGCCGTAACTTCCTATGCCGAGATTAGGGGTGGCGAGGGCACCCCTTCAGTGACTGGCGGAAGGCAGGGCCATCTTGTTCGGTGCCAGCCCTCCCTTGACCCAGAGCCTCCTGTAGCTCTGCTCAGCCCAGAACGAGGGGAGCTGGGATCCCCTCTTCCGTCTGAGCGTTTGTCAGGGATGGCCGCCCTGTGTGCTCCCGGCCCCATTTGGCTGGGCAGATCAGAGGGGCGCCTCCTGCTGCGGGTGGGCCTGTGCTCCCCTCTGCTCGGATTTGTCCCTGCTAGAGCTGCCGGTGGCGAAAGTGCCGTCGGGGCGCTCCGGGAGACACTGAGCCCGGAAGCATCTTGCCGCCGCCGCCGCGTCTAGCTGGTTGCAAAGGGATTTTTTGCGTCGGAGGGAGAGCAGGGGAGGACGGGGCGGGGGAGGCGCTCGACAGGGCCCGGCCTGGCAGGGCATAGGCAGCGGGCGGCTGAGAGAGAGGCCGCCCCCGTCCCGGCAGGAGCTATAAGAGGCGCGCGGATGCGGCGCAGCGGGCGCTCCGCGGACGGGCTTTCCAGGATGAGGCTGGTCGCGCTCCTGGTGGGCTTTGCGGGCGCCGCTGCCGCCCTCCTGCTGCGCGCCCCGCCGCCGCCGCCGCTGCTGCTGCTGCTACTGGCGCTGCCGCCCCTGCTGGCGCTGGCCGCGGCTGGCCTTGCCCTGGCGGTGCTAGCGCTACGGCCCAAGCGGGTGATCCGCCCCCTGGACCAGGTGGGCTACCTGACTGAGCCCGGCTGGACCCGCGCGCAGAGCGCCGGCCGGACGCGCAAGAACCGGCGGACCAGCCAGCTGCCGCCCGTTTACCCCAATGGCTGGTTCCGGGTCCTCGGCTCCGCCGAGCTGGCCCGCGGGGAGGTGCGCAACGTGGCCGCGCTAGGTGAGTCTGTCCTACGCTCAGACGGCGCTCCCCCCGCTCGAGATCAGCCAGAGGAACGCCAGGGAAAACCCTTTCCAGGTCAGCTGAAATAATGGGCCACCTGGCTGTCTCCCTCCGAGCAGGGGCAGAGCTCCCCACGCGACGTTCTTCTAAAGGAGGACCCTCCGGCGGAGGAGTCCATTGTGCACCCCTCGGTGGAAAAGGCTGAAATTCTACCCTTGCTTGCTGTGCTGGGTCTCCCTTCCTGCCTTGGTACAGCTTGGCTTTTGCAAAAGAGGGGGGCTCCAGAACTGCCAACAGGCTTCTAAACTGAGTGTCTGTTCGGTGTCCTGGTGAAGGTGCTGGCCTAGAAACCAGGAGATGGCATGAAAGCCCGCTGGGTGACTTTGGCCACTCACTCTCTCTCAGCCCAGCCCACCTCGCAGGGTTGTTTTTGTGGGGAAAATAGGAGGCAGGAGTGCTAGGTATGTCTGCCACCTTCAGTTGACCATTTTGTTTAAAAGGCAGGTTAAAAATATAATAATAATAAATGGGCATAGCTGATGATCTGAGAAGTCCTACTTCTTCCTTCCTGCCACCAGTGTCCTGCAGATATGCAAAAATAAATCTGATTTTGTTCTTGAACAGTATTCTTCAGCCTCTAGGCTATCGCTGGGCTCAGAACACACGCATGACATAATATGCTTAACTGAATGGTGGTGTGCCACTGAATCCGTGTTAGCTCTTAGGAACCAGGTAGATAGATTTTCTCCAGGATGATTTGTCCCAACCTGGTTCTTCGTGTCTTCCAAAGGTGCACCCATCGCTGTTGTTTTACAATATTTTATTGAGATTTTAAAGATACATATTTAAAAGTTAGAAATGAAAAGGAAAATTTGAAATACAAAATATAAAGAAAAGGAAAAGGAAAAGTGAGGTAATGTAAAAGAAGAAAAGATATGAAAAATAGATAACTTCCAATCTATCTCTGGTCTTAGAAATAATAAGGCTATGATAAGTGCTAGTTTTTAATACATTAAATTGGAATAATTCTTTGTCTAAATATATCCCATTACATTTATAATTTAATCTTCAAATCCCCATGTAAGCTTCACCCCACCTGCATTTTGCAAATAGTCCATCAATGGTTTCCATTCTTTAAGGTAGTATAGTGGTACCTCTAGTTACGAACTTAATCCGTTCCGTGACTCTGGTTGCAACTTGAGTTGGTCGCAACTCGAGGTAAATTTTCCCATAAGGTTCAATGTAAATACAGTTAATCCGTTCCAGCCTTTGAATTTGGTCACACCACGAGGCAAATTTCCCCCATAAGGTTCAATGTAAATATATACGGTTAAACAGTTCTGAAACATATGCATTTTATTTTTAAACTACAAAAACATGAAAATAGTCAAGATGGTCAACTTCGCCATCTTGTACTCCAAGGCCAGATCAGTCACATGAATACCACGATCGTGCTTTTCTATAATGTCCTTCTTAAGTTCGATCGTCACTTTTTTCTTCAAAGCCTTATTCTTGCCAAGCCTGCTCTGCATTTTCTTTGGAGCCATGCCGACAAGCACACCAAACACCTTCCAAATGCCACAAAACACACCACAAGCCTCACCGAATGTCTCCTTGCTACCGTGATCTCGCCCACAGGAAGCCGCGACCACGTGGCAGCAGGGAAAATGGCCGCGGATCCGGTTCGTAACTCGAGGTGGAGTTTGCAAGTCGAGGTAAATTTTTGGGGCCGGAGCTGGTCGTATCTCGAAAAATTCATAAGGAGGGGCATTCGTAGCTCGAGGTACCACTGTAGTTGTTTGAGTTTTCTCAAAAGTGCACCCATCACTGTTGATTGATTGAGCCCATCCACTTTGTAGATGTACTTAATTAATCCCACGTGTTGCGTGCAATACATGGGATTATGAACAAACAGCAAACGATGTCAAGCTGCATGCTCTCACAAGCCCAAACAAGCACAGATTAATAGTAACCAGAGTTGATATGTCCTATAAATGTATTTCCTTGAGCTTTAACTCAGGGTGTGTGCACGGGTACGGTGATAAATGTGACCACTTTTTTTTTTTTTAAAGCCCTCTCCATTTTTGGCTTCTACGGTGCAGGCAGCTTAGTTATTCTGTGCTCCTTCTAAAGGTGGCTCCCCCTTTGCACCAGAGTAGTTATACTAGCTAAGAAGAACCCCCCCCCACACACACACATTTTCAAGACTGAGGATATATTTGATGCAGAGGAAGACTTCTAGGTGAGGAGATGGTGGGGAGGTGGGTCAGTATCTGCTGTTGCTCTAGGTAAGCTTCATCCCTCCGTTCCCACCTCTGAGTCGGCCCTTTGGGTCTGCTTCTGCCCTGGGGAGGCAGAGATGTTGAGGGCTGCTTGGTTCAGCCTGAAGGAATTCAAGTCCCTTAGTTTCTTTGTCACGCTTCCTGCAATTCTGGGCCTTATATGAGTTAACTTCTTATGTATGTTAATCGTTTGGAACTGGCTGATATATACAGTTTAGATACACCCAAAGAAGTTTAAGCATTGTATTTCAGTAAAGAAGTTTGGGGTCCCTAATAAAGAAGTGATTACCTACCTACCTACCTACCATTTTATATCCTGCTGCAATCATATACAGACTCTCAGAGGCTCACAACATCAAAAACAATAAGAAAAATTAAAAATTAAAAATATGACAATATAACACCAACAAAGTTTATTTTTGAATCTGCAGTTGCAAATGTTGAGTAGTTGAATTAATTTAAGCCAATGAGTAGATTTAATCACCCATTAACACTTCTGTAGAATTCTGAAAGAGACAGTGTGGTATAGTGGTTAAGGCACCAGGCTAGAAACTGGGAAACTGAGTTCTAGTCCCACCTACGCATAAAGCCAGCTGGGTGACCTTGGGCCAGTCGCTTTCTCTCTGCCCTAGGAAGGAGGCAATGGCAAACCAGTTCTGAAAAACCTGGCCAAGAAAACCGCAGGGACTTGTCCAGGCAGTCTCCAAGAATCGGACCCAATTGAATGAATTAAAAAAAAAAGAATTCGGAAGCAGAGGAGAACCCAGTCATAAAGCTTTCTCACCAGTCAGTTTGGCTTTAACTTGCCCCTCCAAGGAAGGGAACAATCTCTTTTGCCTGACAGCTTGTTCTTTGATGTACCTCCTCTTAAAACACTTGCTTAACGCCATCCCTCTTGGCACCAGGCAGCCTCTCGAAAACACTATAACATTTTAATTTACTTCCTTTAACTAACAGCTTATCCTCTATATGTAAGATTAATAGGAAAAGCTAACAATTCTTAGAATTAGTCCCTTCTTTCCCCATGACACAATGCAAACACATTTTGAAATGTATTATAGGTACCATGATGAATAGCCCAAGTTTGCCTGCAGGTTTTCTTTCTCTTATCACATTAAACCCGTCAGAAATCTGTTGAATTTTTTTCTGGTCCATCACTTTTTGTGCTATGCAAATGAAATCTACAAACTGATGTGTCTACACAGAACTCAGCATTTTTCTTCTGCTGATGTTCTTAAAGATGCTTTGGGAAAAACAAGGCCAATTGGTAGAGTTTGTCTGTGTGGCTTTGAAAAAAATCAGTCGAGTTTGCCAATAATACATAGAATTTTTGACATTTTTTGGAATTAATAATTTCACTTCTAGAGTTCATTAGCATAGAAATAATTCAGAAAATCTCTGTTCTGATCCAAAGGCTATATGTTTGGCAAGTCAGAGAGAAGGTTTCATGCTGCAAACTTGATTTGTATGGCTGTCCCAGCTTCCAACTAAGAATTGTTAAAACCTGAGAATGACAAGTGCCAGCATCTTTGTAAAGTTGTAAAGTTCCCAAGGTCCCTTGCGATGATGGGGAAGCCATTATGGCCAAAACCGTTTAATTTGCAATCAAGATGCAATAATAATTTGAGAACGTTCACTGTGTATTTGTGAATCTTGTCGGACAAAATTTGGAGGAGGCCCATGAGAGATAGGCCCCCTAGTCCCTATTTAATCTCTGATGGAAGGACTGAAGGGGTATACTATTTAGACAGGTTAATTGGATGCCTACGAAGATTGCAGCTAGGCATGTTGGAGTGGAAATTTTGTTGCTGGTCATTTATATGAAAGTGAAGTGATTTTGATCATTCAGTCCCTCTGGTTGGTAGAAAAGAAGGCAAGAGGTAAGGATGCCGATAGGTTCTCAGCATGAGTTGCTGCTCGGGAGTTACCACTTTCCTGTTGGAAGTTTCCTCTAGTCAGGCCTTCTTTGATCCCCAATGAAAATGCCTCTTGTTCATCCATGACGTAAGCCTGTGTGCTTTGGCTGTCCAGCCTCAAGCACAAGGGCTTGTTGCTCCAGGGGTGGGGGGTGGAATCAGAAAACTGCCCTGTGATGTCTCAAGTGCTTCTGGTTTCTCTTGTACTCCCTGAAGTTCATTTTCCTATGTCTTTACGTCTGCTTTCTGTTGTGTTGTCCTGCTCCAAAGTTGGACAACTTCTGGCTGCCAAGCCCAATGGGAAGTATTCATAGGTTCTCCTGACCCTTTCTCTAATTTTTCCCCCCTGAGGCAGAACAAGAAAAGCGGGTTGGAGGCAGAAAACAGCACAAGGGCCTCTCTGCTTATTCTTGTTTTTCACTTTGGCCCAAATTGGGCCCTAGACTAGTACTGTTTCCTTAGGCAGGGCAACGTGGGCTAAATGTTATGGAACTTTCACGTCCTTCCCACTTACACTTTGTGTTGTGTTGCCAGCATCTTTGGGACTTATGGACACCTGAGCTATCTTGGTAGCTTGCTCTGGCTGAAGAAGCCTCTCTGAGAATTTTGCTTACTGTCAGGAGCATGACAGCTCCCAAAACAGGTGACCAGCAGATGTGTGGAACCTTACTTGGAATTTCTCAGCCATCTGAGAATGTTGGGACTCAAGTCCACATATCTAGAGAGCATCTGGTTGGAGAAGGCTGGTCTGAGGTCTTTGTGCAATACACCTTGCAGGTGTTGACTCCTAGGGCAATGCGCATTCATAACACCTTCTGTAGCAATTAGGACGCCTACACCTTCTCTGATATGGAAATCATGCCATCTTTTTTCATCTGTGTAAAGGAGCTGGGAGGCCTGCTAGTGTTCCTAACAAGTATGAAAAATGCTGGCAGATATAGTTCAGGCCCTGTTTGGCAGAGAAGAGATAGGGTGGGGTTAGAAGACCTTGCCAATGCCTACCGAGCATTGGAGTAATTGATTCTGTTGGTTCCATGGCTTGGGGTGAAGCTCTCTAATGAAGCTACCTGGCAGGAGCACTGAGAGGGGGAAGTCAGGCACTGTCTGGTGGGAGCTAGTAGAACTTGGGGAGATACTCCTCTTCTCTTGCATTCTCTTGTGTAATCTGCTCTGGTGCCCAGAGGTTGCAGGAACCGAATTACAGTTGGCAAAGCTGATGGGTCCCTTCCTGGCCTTGCAAGACTCAGCTTCACACCCTGCAATTAAAACTGGCCATGGGTCAGGTGATGAGACTCTGGAAAGCTGCTGCTGGCTGTCTAAAGTGGCATGTCATTTATTTATTTATAAATCAAATTTATACACTGCCCATCTCACTATATAAATGACTCTAGGGGGGCTCAGAAATAAAAGCCATAAAAACAGTAAAAAAATTACAAAAACAAAGTTAAAAGTGGAGAGAGCATCCTCAAGTCACCAGCCATGCCCAGTGCTGCGAACCCCCATTGGATCCCCAAGCTAGTCAGCAGAGTCAGGTCTTAACGCTCTTCCGAAGGCCAGAAGAGTGGGGGCCAATCTCACCTCAGGGGACAAGATATTCCACAGGGAAGGGGTGATGGCAGAAAAGGCTCTCCTCCTGGACCCTGCCAGTAGAGATTCTTTAGCCGATGGGGTCCATAATGTGCCCTTCATGTGCCCTTCCTGCTGGACTGGGTGGGACGGGCCGATGTAACTGGAACAAGATGGTTCCTCAGGTAACCTGGGCCTATGCCATGAAGGGCTTTAAAGGTCATAACCAACACCTTGAATTGGACCCAGAAGCAAACTGGCACCCAATGGAGTTTCCGCAGCAAAGATGTTACATGTACCATCCTAGGGGCACCTAATATCATCTGTGTCGCTGCATTTTGAACCAGCTGTAGCTTCCAGATACTCTTCAAGGGTAGCCCCATGTAGAGCGTGTTGCAGTAGTCCATATGGGAGATGACCAGGGCACGAGTGACCGAGAGAAGGGCTTCCAGATCCAGGAAAGGGTGCAACTGCCACCCAACGCACATTTCATGCACCAGCAGCAAATGCCTTCCTGATCTGCTTGTGAGCTTCCCAGGGGAAATGGCCTTCTACCCATGGGCCGTGGTACCCAAACTCGGTGGCCACTTTAACGGTGCCATTTCTTTTCCACCATCAGCTCTAAGCAATCTCTAATTTCATGAAGGGTGTGCAGGCCCATCTCAGTGGTTAGTAAAACAGTTGTGATGGACTGGAATGGAGGAAGGGGGGTGAAAATGGTGCTCTCGTCTCCAGAGCAACGCTCTGGAGATAAGCGGAGAAAGCTGGCAAATCCCTAAACATTCCAGAAGATAGTAGAGACGTGTGCCTGAGAACTGCTGGTCAGTCTGAGAAGATTTCTGTAAACAGGTGCTGGCAAATAAACCTTGCTGATTGAACCTGCATGGTCTCCAGGAGTTCTTTGGGCTAGGCCTGACAGTTGTGATCCTAATTCGCTTTGTGCAAATGCCTCTGTGGAATAGACTCTGTGTTTTTCCTAGCAGAGAGAAAGAAGCTTAATCTGATCATTCTCTTCACATTTCAGGGGAACAGTTTGCTGTGTTTCGGGGCTTGGACGGGAAAGCGTATGTTATGGATGCATACTGTCCACACCTCGGGGCCAACCTTGCAATTGGTGGCCACGTGGTGGGCAGTTGCATCGAGTGTCCCTTCCATGGCTGGATGTTCTCTGGAAAGGATGGGAGTTGCACCAAGATTCCATATGCTGAAAAAGGTGAGCGGGTGCTTGTGCTAAGGGGAAAGCCAGAGAGTTTATGCCCAACTGGACAGGGTTGGCTTAAGGGCCATTGTGTCCCAATCAAGAGTTCTCCTGAGGATCATGGAGGGCCTTTGTCAGCTTGGAGGGAGTAGGCAGTGTCCACCTTCTCATTTTGACTCTCCAGAGGAGAAGCTGTCTCAGTCCCCAGGTGAGCAGGGGGACCAGGATGGATTTTGTTCCTCTAAATTCTCTCCTGAAAGGGTAGCTTGTGACAGACCCCCAAATTTGGGGCACTATTTTATTTGGCTCATTTTTTTTAGCATTATTACATTGCTAAACCATTTCAGTCCTCTTTGCAGTGTAATCACTGGGTCAAATTAATGAATAAACTCTTGACTGACTTGATGTTAGTTTGTATGCACTGATAATGGAAAATCGGATACTCAGGGGATGGTAAGTCTGTAAACACACCTGCACTGTCTTTTTACCTTGTCATGCTTTCTGTCTTCCAGTACCTGAATTTGCAAAGACAAAAGTTTGGCCATCATGTGAAGTTAACGACATGATCATGGTATGGTATCACTGTGATGGCTTCAGCCCAGCATGGCAAGTCACCGAGCAAGAAGAGCTGTCATTGCACAAGTGTGTCTTCCGGGCTAAAACAGAGCACTTTGTCGGCGCACACATTGAGGTAGTTTGCACGAGCGTGCTTTACTGAGTAAAGTCAGCTCCTTTGGGTAGTGACTTTTCCAGCTGAACCTGGACACTGGGGATCCAGATGGCAGGGTAGGGCTGAATGGGAGAGCTGGCAGAATGCAGACAGGCCACTTCGGTGGTGCTTCTGGCTCTGGTTTGGAAGTTAGATCCTCCCCCCCCAATCTTTGATGTGTCTTACACAGCCACTGGGTAGAAAGAAGAACGGCTGTGTGTAAATGCGCCTTCCCAATTTGCTCTGTTAGACGCTCCTGTTCCTTTGCACTCTGAAGGCCTTTCTTTGTACTTGGGGAAGTGCCTGCTGCCGCTTTGTCTCTTGCCAACCGGGGCCCTGGCTCGGTAGGTGAATGGTTCTTTTTCCTCCCCCCAGGAAATTCCAGAGAACGCTGCTGATGTGGCACACCTTTCCTTTCTCCATAGTCCCACGGTCATGAGTGGAAATGACCTGCGCTATACGGACAACTGCCGCTGGGCATTTTTCAGGCACAGCTGGGAGGTAATGCACCCCTACAGGAATAGCTTTGCCTGGAGCAGCTTCAGAAATCCCACTGCCACAGCTCAGCAGCCAGCAAGCGGTTCCAAATCTTTTTCTTATTGCCCCTGGTGGACTGGTTCATTTTCTGAAAGTCACGGTGTCTGGGCTGTGACCTGTTTTTAAGCAGCTTTAAACACGTACGGGGGTGGGGGGGAGAGGGACCCAATGGGCACCATCCTTGAAGCCCAGAAACAAAATTAAGTGGAGGCAGGGACGGGCAAGGGGAGCAAGGGATAACTGGATAAAGCTGTGTATGCTCATATGTTTGGAAGGAAAACATTGACCCCCCCCCCATTACGCAACATACCTCAGCTGCTGAGCAAAGAAGGACAGGGGCGAAGACTCACTTCTGTGTCCTAATGGAAGGGATACTGCATTGGATCCAGTCCCCCACATCTCCTAGCTGTGGATAAAAATAGGTCACTGCTAATAAGAAAGCATGCATGGGTTTTATTGTAAACAGGGGTAGTGGAAGTGAAAAAGCCCCCTGCCTTCTGATTACTCTTTGCAGCATGCATGGGGAGGTGAAATTTATCCTGTTCCCTTTCTGGCTCCACATTATTTGTTTCCTCCTGCTCTAAATATGGGTAACGCTAAGGAAAAAAAAAGGGGGGGCTGCCCATTTGGGCTGCTTCTAAGCTCCAGAGATCATGTCAGGGCTTGGGGGTGGGGGGAGGTGAGGGGCTTTGATGCCAAAGCGTGAGTGTTCCTGGCCAACGTAGCGCTTCTCTTCCAGGCGGAGTGGCAACCAGAATCGGAGCCCACCAGCCACTGTTCCTGCATGCTTCTGACCCACCGTGCGCTGCTTTTTGGCAAACACTTCCCCTTGCTAGATCTGCATGTTTCAGCCAGGCAGGTACGAGCCGTGGGTTCCAGAGGGAGGAGAGGAGGGCGGTTCGTCCCAAGCCCAGGATTGGATGGAGTGCTGTGTGATGCTGAAGGATGCATTTGAACCGGTTGCCCCTCTCTCCCCCCACCCAAAAAAGTGGGAAAGGCAAGCTGTACACTTTTGGCCTGTCAGCTTTTTTGTTTAATCCTTGTCTGGTTTGAATTCAGTTTGAAGAAAAAAACGTACTCTTAACTGAGGAGTTCAGATGGTTGTGTCTTCTGCCATTCAGGTGGG
Source organism: Python bivittatus (assembly GCF_059951505.1). Lineage (NCBI taxonomy): Eukaryota > Metazoa > Chordata > Lepidosauria > Squamata > Pythonidae > Python > Python bivittatus. The sequence goes on along the minus strand of NW_028277076.1, from coordinate 218,795 downwards.
TCCTGGGTTAGTTTTCATGACCTTCAACCATGCTTTCCTGGGCAAAGGGTTGATCGTTCACAGCGTTACACCTCTAGAGCCTCTTCTCCAGCACGTGGTCCACCAGATATACTTTCCGCGCAACGTGCCATCCTTCATTGCCAAGTTGATCCTGTGGGCCGAGGGTGTCCAGGTGAGGGGAGCTGCAGAATGTGGCACTGGGGGGCAAACTTAGCCATGCGCCAGTCAGCACAACCTCCTGGCCCCTTGGGGCTGCTTGCCTTTCTTCCTGCTTCTGCTTGTTGGACAGGGGAGTGCAGATGTTGGGGGGGGCGGGTGACAAGGGTCTAGGTAATTTTGCCTTCCAGAAAGTCTTGGGCTTCCTACATCCGTTTCACTGTTTGGCGTTTTGTAGATACCAAGCAGAGTAGAGGCCAAATGCATTCCATGTTTCTACAGCTGCATTTTAGAGTATGAATGTAAATAGAACAGCGTGCAAAAAGGGGGGGGGACCCATGTTCTTGCAAATTACCCTATGATTGAGGCACCACCTGCTTATTAATTCAATAAATAAAATAAATTTGTATTTTATTTATTAAATTTATATGGCTGCCCATCTCACAAAAAATGACTCTGGGTGGCATGCAACAATTAAAACAATAAATATATAAAAACAGTCATTATTAAAAATGTAAAAAAAATCCCACAAGGCACAAGAGTGAATGTTAACCACTGTAATGGAGCCATCTCGAGATCTCACTGGTCCCCTGGGATCCCCAGGCCGGATGACATAGCCAGGTCTTGAGGGGCTTCCGGAACATTAACGGGGATGGAGCTAAGCTCACTTCAGGGGGGAGAATGGCAGGGAAGGCCCACCTCCTGGGAGCCGCCAAGTGTAGTTCCCTAACAGATGGGACCCGCAGCGTGCTTCCTCCGCCAGATCTGATGGGACGGGCAGATATAATCGGGGAGAGGCGGTCCCTCAGATAACCGGCCTCATGCCAAGAAGGGCTTTAAAGGTTAAAACCAGCACCTTGGACTCGGAAGCAACTGGCAACCAACACAGCTTGTGGAGCAGAGGTGTAACAGGTGCTGTTCTAGGGGCACACATAACTGTTTGTGCCACTGCATTCTGCACCAGCTGAAGCTTCTGGATACTCTTCAAGGGGAACCTCATGTAGGGTGCATAACAGTAGTCCAGTCGGGAGATGACTAGGGCATGAGTGACCATGAGCAGAGCCCCCCGATCCAGGCGCAACTGGTGCACAAGACAAAGCTGTGCAAAGGCCCCCCTAGCCGTGACGGCCACCTGCTCTTTGAGCAGGAGTTGTGAGTCCAAGAGGGCCCCCAGATTGTGCACCACATCTGTCTGGGGCAGGGCTACCCCATCCCGCACCAAAGATGGCATAGTCCTAGAACTATGTCCTAGAACTATGTCCTAGAACATAGTCCTAGAACATAGTCCTAGAACATAGTCCTAGAACTAGTCCTAGAACCCTAACCCAAAAACCAAAGCCACTCGGTCTTGCCAGGGGTCAGCTGAAGCCTGTTGTTCCCCATCCAGTCCCTCACAGCCTCCAGGCACTGGGATGCCTTCACGGCATTGCTTAATTTGCCTGGGGCAGAAATGGGGAACACAGTTCAACTGGGTTGATTGAACTTCTTAAAGAAGCAACAGCAAGCTTACAGCCTCCATGATGAAAGATTAATTGAAACCTTGGGGAAAAGGGACCACCAAACAATCCTCTCATTGCCGAAAGGATGAACAAAAACATGGTGGATTTTACATTTCTTAATTGGTATTGTTCTGCGTATTTTAGGTGATTGGTTCTTTTGCTGCCCCCTGACCTTTTGTCTTTTCCCTTCCTCCCATCCTCCCAAGCCAGTTTGAGCGGGATGTGATGATCTGGAATAATAAGAAGTTCCTCTCCAAGCCACTGCTGGTGAAAGAAGACACCGCGATCCTGAAGCACCGGCGCTGGTTCTCCCAGTTTTATAGCGAGAACAGTGGGAAGCTCAATGCTCAGAAGTGCAAGCTGGATTGGTGACTGCCCCCACTTAGTTTTAGAGCCCACCCAATACCTTCTTCCACTTGTAGGGCCCACAACCCCGTGGGAGGAAGGGGTGAATCTTAGTTTGAGGAGCAAGGGAAGTTCCTGGGCCAGTTCAAGCAGAGATGGGGGAGAATTTGGCTCACGCAACACTTGCGTTGGTTTGGGGTCAGGCTCATTTTTATTCCTGAAGCATTTGGAGTGGGTGCCCCCCCTGAAGAAGACCCCAGCAGCTGCTTTTTGCTGGTGCTTATGATGGCCATGAGTTCCTTTTGCTTGTTTGCCTCTTGACAAAACTGAGAACATAAACTTTACCCAGGATCCTGCTTTTCAGCCTCAAGTGCCTTTGTAAGCTTGAGAAGAAAGCTTCTACCTGTCTGTAGGATATTTTGCTCCACAACAGGGGCGTGGAGTAGGAACGCTGCCCCCAGCAGGAAGGACAGACTGAGGGAGATTTGTTGGTGGGAGGAAACATCCAGAAGTCGACAAGGCGAGATTTTTCAAACCTCTCCTTTTTGTTACGCTAGCGGGATAGGAGCAAATCGACCCAACTTTTCTTTCACTGCTCATTTTGTTAAAGAAAGTATGCTTGGAAATAAGATTCCCCCAACTCAGCAGAGCATAAATCGGTCAAGAACCAAAGCACTTTTGCAGGTATGACTTTTAATTAAACCCTGTTCAACTGGGTGGTGAAGAAAAACACATCCAGAGTGTGGAGGAAGTCTACCTCTTTTAAGCCTAAGTCAGAGAAATCACCAGCACCACAACCAAAGATAAACAGTGCCCTTTCCAAACAGCATTTACATTCTCAAAAAGGAGCCGCGAGGGGCAGTGGGGACTTTACAGTGCCATAAGCCATTCCTTCCAGCTGGGGAGAGAAGGCAGCCAGGAGTGGCAGCCTGACAGTTTCACTGAGGTGCCCCCAGAACCAGCTGAGCTGTTTTCAGCAGAAAAGGAGGCAATTGTGTTTCCTTCTGTTTGCAAAGTCCACCTAGGCTCAGCCATTTGCTTTCTCCCCTCAACTCCCCCCCTCTCCGGCAACTCAGCTCTCCACTTCCTCCTGCTCCTCCTCGTTTTGCTGCTGCTGCTGCTGCTCCTCCTCATTTTGCTGCTGCTCTTCCTCCTCCTCCTCCTCCTCCTCCTCCTCCTCTTCCTCCATCCTCTCTCCCTCCTCATTTTCTTCTTCCCGATTCTTGTCAGGGTCTTCAGAATCTTCCTTCTTCTCTTTGTCTTTTTTCTTGAGCTCTGACGCTCCCCTTTTGCCCTTCTGCTCGTTCCTGTAAGCTAGAAGATCAACACCAAGACACACAGCATTAAAAGATTTGTTATACACCAAAGCAGGAAGTGGATGGGTGCTATGCCTGCTACTGAATTAAAGTGATGCAAGGAAGAGCGTAACGGGTGTTGGGCACGAGAGCAGTTTTTAGGAGGTGAGGGGATATCATTGTGCTTTATTGCAGCTTCTGTAGAAGCGTGGCTCTGGGGAGTTCACTGAAGTCTGTGACGGAGCATGAGTGGATCCCTTGGGGGGAATCAGTCCAAAGAGTGAGTCAGAGCTGAATCCTTTCCCTTATCTCTAAGCCACTTAAAAGCATTTTCTTAAGGAAAAATAGAGTATCTCTGAACAGTGGAGTCAGCATTCTAGCAATGAGGCTGCCAGGATGAGGCAGCAAACTTCAGAGCAGGATAATTCCTGCAGGCAGAGTTTATTCCGATTCTTCGGTTTTGATACCAAATCATATTTTGGTGCAATATTGCTATCTTTCCTAATTTTGTTTTGCTTGGGAGAATTTTTAAACAGAAAAATGGCAACCGTGTTCAGACCTCTGCACTGGCCCTTGGCAAGCAACTAAAATTAAGTTTTAGTTTAAAGAAGCAAACGATGGGAGGGGAACAGCATCAGAGGGCGAGTGCAGAAGACCGGCCGCAGGCTGCTGGACACTGACCTTCCAAGGATTCCTTTAGCGGTCCTACAAATCGCTGGAATTCCATCTCTTCCATGGCAGAAATAACATCGCCAGCATTCAGTGTTTTCCTCTTCCCCTTCCTTGCAAAATTATTGGCACTAATTCAAAAACATAAAGGCAAATACATATTCCCCAGCACGGCGGAAAGTTTTCCACAACGGTACTTCGGTAAAACTGGGTTCTGGGAATGCCTCCTCCCGTTCAATTAATCCCAACCTCTGCGGGTGGAAATCGGACGACCCCCCGCCCGCGACTGTCCGCGGGGACGGGGACGGGGACGGGCGGCCGCCGCCGCCGCGCGTCCGCTCTTCGGAAGCGGCGCGTTCCCCGGAGGCCGAGGGCAGGCCCGCTTCCCGCGCCGCGCTCACCACGACGTGGCGTACAGCACGAACACGCTGGCGGCTCGAGAGATCGCGCTCCGGGCTTCTCTGGAGACGTTCACGCCGTCGGGGAGCTGCGGGGAAAGCGGGCGGGTGAAACGCGCGCCCCGGAGGGCCCTTCGCCGGGCCCCGCCCGGCCCCCCACCCGCCCGCCCGCCCGCCCGCTCGCTCGCTCACGGCGTCCTTGATGATCCGGGCGACGACCGCGTTGGGCAGGTTCAGGTCCTCCGGCCGCTCAGCCATCCCGGCGGCCCCCCGTTCGCCTCGGAAGGTATCTGCGTCCCCTTCGCCCGGCCCCGGGGCGGAAAGGCACCCGGACAGCTCTCCCCCGGCCGAGATCGGGCGGGCCCGAGCGGCCGGCGCTGTGCCCCCGCCCCGCTCCGCTCCGCCCGCCCCGCTCCGCTCTACTCCGCTCGCCGGCGCGGAGCCCGAAAGACGCGCGAGCCGCACTGGGAACCTCCGGCGGCTCGCCCAGCATGCGCCGCGGGCCGCGCCCCCAAGGGAGCCCTTCCGGGGCACGGAGCCATTTGCGGGGCGGGGGCGCGAGCGGGAGGCGCCGCGGGGGCTGCGGAGGGCTTCCCTCCGCCCTGCGTCGCGTCGCGCCGCGCCGCGCCGCGCCGGCGATGGCGATGGCGGCCCCAGCGACGGAGGCGCGGCCCGGCCTCTCGCGCCCGGAGCGACGGGCGCCTCCGGTGCCCGCCTCCCGGCGCAGTGCGCTCTGGGAAGCGAGAGCCGCTGCCCGTTGCCTGGCGACGGCGCCCGAGCTGCCTCGGCCAGGTGGGGCGGCGGGACGCGGCCGGGTCCAGCGCGGGCGGCGGAGCGGGCTGCGCGTTCCCCTCGTACGCGAATTATTGCCGCGGCAATGGCGACAGTGACAGCCGTTGCCGCTGGCCGAGGGCGCCTTTTCCGGGAAGCTGAAGGGGGAGGGGGCCGGCTCCCCCAGACGCGCGTGCTCGGGCGGCGGGTGGGGGGTGCCTCGGGCCAGGGCCGAAGGGTCGTCCGAGAGGCCCGGCTGAGCTGAGGTGAGGTGAGGTCCCCGTTTCTGCTGCCGCCTCAGCAGCCTTGCAGGGAGACCCAGGCGGGCTTTGGGCGCCTCGTGAGGAGGCAGCATCGACGCTGAATTATGTTCAGGCCGGACGCGCAACTGTGGTGGTTTTCAGAAGGATGGGGGAACTTCTGGATGTTAATCTCCTAATCCGCCACTTTAGGGCGGCGGTATCACTCTGTCTTGTTCTCCCTTGCATGAAAGAAAGTTGCTGCCAGCAATGGGGACCACCAATGTCGGCCAGTGGGATGAAACCATTTGCAACATGATGGCTTGTCAGCATCCACCCTGCTGGGAGTCAATGTGGAGGATCGAAAGTGGACATCCTCGAATTTTGCTGAAAAAAACAGGCACGCCTGGAAGAGATTCCCTAGAATCTGAAGGTAAGACTTGCATTGGATGCCAGGCCGCTAAAGCTGAACGGTAGGCCGTTGGAAGCGTTCCTGGCCTGCAGTAAGAAAGAGCTGTACAAAAGCCGGACTGAAGCAAGCGAAAGCGCACCTGCGGGCGATGTGGCTGAGACCTGATCTCAACTGATCGCCTCCCAGATTCAGTTTCAGAGAGAGGTGCTTCTGAGGGACGTCCTCCTTGCTGCCCTGATGGGACCAAGATGGCTTGCCTTGGTAAGGGAAGGAGGACGGCACTCCGGCTGCCTCCTGGGACGAGGCGTGGGAGAGGGAATGGCGTCTTCAAACGCCAGAAGACCCTCTAGGCAGGGCAAAGAATGATGAACTCTAAGTTCCACCATCGGATTCCTGTTGAATGTTACAAAACAAAATGTCCCAATAGAGCATTCTGGCAGTGGATTAGGTTAAGGTTAGAGGTAGAGAGAGTTCCTTTGTTTTGTAGCTGAACTGTTGCCTGTTTCGGTTCTTGCAAAGATTAGGAACGAAATGGAAATCTCTTTCCTCTCTCTTGTTATATCAATAGGCAGATATCATATCAGATTCTTCGTCATTGTGCTGACAGCGGACCAACCAATGTGCGTGAAAGAAATGCCCCCCCCTTTTTTTCTGAGGTCAAAGCCTTCTTTGCTTTTTCCTTGTTTTAGACAAACTGCCAACTCTGAAGATTGTTGACCTTCCCTTCAATTATCCTCAGAGAGAAAGGATTAAATGTGCTGAAAGCTTCGGTTCCATCTCCAAGACAATTTCCAGTAGTAAAGAAGCTAGAAGTTACTTTTCAAATTCCACTTTGAATGATGGTTGGATACCCCCCATTTCGATATTGAGGTCAGCAAATTTGGATTTCCCACATCTGCGTTTCTGAAATTATAGGCATAGAGTGGCATTATGTAAGAAACCCTCCTACACCTTCCTATAGGCATTTGCAAGATATTCTTTTACACTAGTGTCCCCCCCACAGACTCACCTAGTAAATGGAGCAGTACAGGCTGTTTCTGCACACGTCTGCAGCTGTGCAAAGGCAAGGCAGAATTCTTGTGCAGGATCTGTGCCTTCTGCGTGATCTCCGTTGTGTTTTTTTCTTTGTGTGCATTTCAGTTCAGAAAGGAATTCTTTCCCAGGTCTGAACTCCAGAACGGAATCTCATTCTCGCCATTTCTCACCAATGCGTTTCACCAGCTTGAGGCAAGCTGAGAAGGTGAGTGAATTCAGTGGATTGTTTGGAAGGGGTTAGGGCTTTCTTGGGCCTTGAAGGAATATCCCCCCCACAACATATTCAGTGCCCAACTGCTTCAAGTTTTTTTTATTCTGTATTCTGCAGAGTGGCTTTGTTCTGCAGTGTTCTGCAATGTTCTGCAATGAAATTAGAGGAAACCCTGCCAATTGTGGTCTCTCAATGAGTCCTGTTCATTAAGGGTTGATGCACATTTTGGCCCTTCTGTGCTGCTGAGTGGTGGCCTCCCCGCAGTCAACAGAAATGCTGTTCATACTGACTAAGCAAAAATGCAGCCTGTAGTGTTGTTGTTGTCACTGTTATGTTGTTGCCTTTGGGGAATGAATGGTCACATTTCACATCTGGGAGACTCCTGTTTTTATTTTGATGTTAGGGTTTTTCTGTGTTTTATAATTTTATGGTATGAGTCATTTTCTGAGTTCAGCTTTATACAAGCACATTACAGGTAGTTCTCGTTCAGTGACCACTCGTTCAGTGATCATTCGAAGTTATGACATCACTGAACAAAGGGATTTATGACCGTTCCTTGTAGTTGTGGCTGTCGCAGCATGTCTGCGGTCATGTGATCACGATTTGGGTGCTTCTCATTTACAATGGTCGAAGCGTCCCACGGTCAGACCACCATTTGTGACCTTCACTGACGGCTTCCGATGACCAAAGTCGACGGGGAAGCTGGTGGAAGGTCACGAATAGTGATCACGTGACCATAGGACACTGTGATTGTGTGGGATTCACCTAATGACGACAACTAGAACTGCCACAACTGTCGTTGTAAGTCGGCACGGTCATGTGATGTTACGCTTTACGACCACATTGCTTAGAGATGGAGTTGCCAGTCCCAATTACTGTAATTAAGTGAGTACTACTGTAGCAAATAAAAATTTTCCTCTGATTTTGTAGATCTGTCTAATGAAGAGCTTATTGTCTCCTGAAATGTTCTAAATCCTTAATGAAACTATGCAGATGAGTAGGCAAAACCCTATTTCTCACTGTTGGTTAACTGTAACAGCTTCTTGGGGCACTCAACTAGCCAGATGCCCCAGAGAGCAGCCAAGACAGCTAAGAGAATCCTGTGTGCCTTCTGGAACCAGAGCTGCGCTTGGAGCGGTTAACCCTTGAAAAATCCAGCATTAGTTCCCTTGAGATCCTTGGCTTCTCTTTGGCCAAGTGGTTAAAGGGTCTTTCCTTTTTCCCATGGATGTGTTAGATACAGGTGAGAGATCTTGCCGAGTTGGCAGTGCGCAGACTGGGTTACCAGCCAGCCTGCGGAAACACGGTGGTCAGGTGGTTTCCAGACGTGCGGTGCAGATTCCTGCAGCCTGAGAAGCCTGACCCAAGAGCGTAAGTAGTGCCGTAAATATAATTTAGGAGCCTTGCTGAGCAAGGCCTCCCCTTGCTGCTGCTGATCACCCAAGGGTTTGGAGGCAGCGGCTCTGTTCCTGAGGACCTCACTCTGCTTGCTCTTATGGGAATTCTTTGCTGCTACATCTTTTACTCATTCTGTTTTTCTCACCTTTCAAAACATCTTGTAGTAGTTACAAGATGTTTTGGGAGGAGGGGGAGCCTTACATTCTTGTGGACTCATACTGGAGGAAGAGGTGCTTGCTGGGGAAGAGCCCAACCTTCAGAGGAGAGCTTTAGTTGAGGCAGCCTTGATGGGAGGGAGGGGCTGGAGCTGGGACTAGGTCCAGGCGCAGTGAAAGAGTAGCTGCTGCTGCTGCTGCAGCCGTTCCTTCCTTAGGGAGAATTAGTAGCTAGAGGATGTTGTTCTGTACTGGCTCTAGTATTTCCCTTCTCTTTTTAACTGATGTTGAATCACTGTATAAGAAATCAACTGTACCTTTTTTTAGAACGGCATCCCCTCGAAGAATATGTGTGAAGGACCTTGCTTTGGAAAGCATCCTGTCTCTTAAGGATAATCAAGGGAGTGTGAGTTGTGCCTGTTGCCCTACTCAAATTTGGTTGCTGCTTTTCGTTCGCTTGACGGACTGGATCTCCCCCATCATTTTACCACTAGTCTGAAGTAGAGAAATCTAGCAGGTGAAGGCTTTCTTGGCCTAGACTGAATCTTGGAAATTTTTTGGGACTGCAGGTAAAGGCAGAGATTGGGGCTTCCTGAGAAATAGGGGAGAAATGTCCACCTTCCAATCAGACACATCTTGACAAAGGACATTTGAAAACATTGAGCAGAATGGCGTAGTTGAAAGAGGCTATATAGTCTGCCGTTCAGGGTGCCTCTTCTGTGGTATCCCCCTCAGCTGAGTCCTGATACCAGGAGTGTTTGACTCGGGGGGGGGGGATCAATTTGGGCATTGAGGGGTGGCACAAGCAGGGCCTGGGAGGGGATTCAAGGATGTTTGGGCTATCTTTTTCTTTCTTGTTGGAATGATCTCCTTTCCCAGGAAAGAAGAAAGTTGAATAAAGTTCCTACAGGGGGTCAGCCTTACTTACTTCATCTAAGGCGGAGCCAAAAGTCTAGCAACAAATCAAGGTCAGTTCTAAAAAGCAACCTTTATTTAAAAAAAATATTGCTTTAATACAAGTACAAAAAAGAGGAATATGTGAATGTAAATACAACCAAGAAAATTTAATAAATATAAAACTAACTAAATTGTAGCAGTGGAAGTAAAATAGTAGTTACTTCTATATAAAAAATACTACATCTCATTTTTTAAACAAATTAAACCTTTATCACATGAAATCATATGGTGAAGTCTTTCTATTATGCTGATAAATAATCAGTTTAAAGGAAAAATTGTAATACTTGAATAAAAAATAGCATTAAAAATAAGAGTAACACTCACCTGAATATGGAAGGATCCATAGTCATATGAAAAGGAAAAAAAACAGTATAAAAAAGAAAAAGAGAAAAATGTCACAATTAAATTGCTTTTCATGGGACTCCCAAGTGGAGATGTGCCTCAACTTGCTTGGCCTAACCCTCTTATCCAACCAAGTTTCTGATTTACAATTCTAGTTGGGTTAAGGAAATGGCCTAAAATGGCATCCCTTGAAGAAGGTGGCCTGTACCCTATTCCAAGGATAAGGGCATCCTTCAAGGTGTTGGGGAAGATGTCCTTGTTCCACAGTCTAAGGAAAAGACCGGGGCCCCTTTGGGCCGGCTCCACTGTGGGGCTCCTGTTAACTGGGTTTGTTTAGGAGCATGTGGCAATGAGGGTGACACTGACGCTGTGCTCTGCCGTAGTTCTGTAGGCCAAGAAGGGAATGCTGATGACAGCCTGGTGAGGACAAGGCAACGCTCCACACACTCTCTGCATCTGTCACCACAAAATGAAGGAGATGTGAATCTGGACAGCAAGAGAGGAAGGGCGGTGCTGGAGAACAGGGAGACATTAGCAGCCCCCTTTATCGTGCAGAAAGCTTGCAGCTTCAGCAGATTTGAGACTAAGGTAGGCAGGAGCCTGGAGGGCTGCGGCGGGCACACGTCTTTCCTGCCTGGCCCTCCGGTAGGGCTTTTGTCGGTTGGCTCTCCCATTTTCATGGCAGCAGAGGAGCGGATTGTGCTTTCAAGCGTGGGGGGAAATCCACCAAAAGGAATTGGTGCGCTGTTGGCAGGCAACGCTTTAGTTCACCGGGTGGTTCCTGAACCCGTCTGGTTGGCTTCCGTTCACCTAGGCCCTGTGCTCGGCAGCGTGTGGGAGAGAGGCAGGCTGACCGCTTGGCCCCTGGGAGATTTTGAATATGTTCCTCAAAAGGGGGCCTAAATCGGTGGGGCCAGATTGCTTCAGAGAAATAGCTAGCTTGGAATGGCCTCTCCCTCCTTCCCTTTCCACCCCCTCTTTTCTTTAGATCCCCGTGAAAGACAAAGATTCAGGAAGAAGTCCAGGCCAGCCCAAGATCACCTCAGGAGGTTTGGCTGTTTCCGTTCTAGCTTTAGCGGCTCTCTGAATTCACTAGAAGACTTTCTAGCCATGGCTGACTCACTTCTTCTGACTGGCCACAGGCTCGCTGGTCCTGAGGCGTTTGATGGCAGAGCAGCTGGGTGGCGCTGGCAGCAATCAAGATGAGAAAGGAGGGGGCCTCCTTGAGCACAGCCAGGCGTGCCCAGAGTCTGTAAGCGCTGCTGCCCTGCCAGTGCAGAGTAGTTAGTTTTCCCCTCCCTGCCCCGCCCCGCCCCTTGCATCCCCAAATGTGCATCCTTGACTGAGTGGGAGAGGGCCTTGGCCAGCTCCGGCCCTGCCTTGGTTGCGCGGGCTGAGGAAAGGGAGAGGGCAGCCGGGCTCTTGGGCTTTCAGCGGTGCTCGGAGCAGCAGGGGTTGGTTGCCAAAGCCCCATGGACAGGCGGTGGGGTCTGCCAGCGAGACTCCTCAGTGGTGGCTGGTCACGCAGAGTTGAGCCCCTCCGTAGCCGGGGAGGAAAGTGCTGCAGTGAAGGGAAGGGTGGGGAGCAGGACAGCTGGAAGGAGTCCCCCCACTGCCCATCATCTCTGCAGAGGGTCAGCGTGGGCATGTTCCATCTGGAGGCATGCTGGTCCTGGCCCAGGGGGACGTGGGGGTCCTGCCTGGCCAGAAGAAGGTAGGCAGCTCTTTCTCCCTCTCCTGGTCTTCTCCACTGTTGTGCGGTCTCTCCAACGTGGACTCCTGATTCTTTTTATTCTTCTCTGTTGTTTTTGGTGGTCCCAAAAAAACTGGGAGCAATTTTGGGAAAATAGCCTGTCTAGTTTTGTGGGTGTTTTTCCTCCAGGCTGCAGGGAACTGCAAGCTGCAGACGTCTCCAAGAGTTGTTGCTAAGAGAACACCTTGCATGAAGTTTATGGAATATAAGAGCCATACGGCAAGGCTGGACGTGGAGGGTGAGTGCAGTGACTTTTATTCCAGGGGCCTGCCTTACGGTGTAATTGAAGCCTGTAATCTGAGGAACTGAGGTGAGTGAAATATTTGGAGCGGAGAAACGGAGGGTTAGTGTTTACATTGCTGTCAGCTCCCCCTCCCCCCCCAGCAGAAGCCCTGATGCCGCTCTCCTTGCATGTCCTCATCTCTCCCTCACTTGAGCCAGCAAGCGCTCCTTCCAGCTTGCTGGTGGGAGAGTCCCACATGCTGGAGGATTGCTTCTTCTTGACAAGGAAGAAAGGTGAGGAACCCTGGAAGTAAGAGGGCTGCTGTGCTGGTCTTGAGAGCAGCCGGGAAGGAATGGGGGGATGGTAGCAGGGGGTCGTGTTGCCTTTGATTCAGGAGGGGAAGGGAAAGCCCTGGGAGGCTGGATGGGGAGGAAGTGCTGGTTCCTGTACGTTCGTCATGCTCTTCTCTGTTTTCTGTGGAACAGCAGTGGAGCCCAGTAACTTACAGAATTAATCTGCTTCATGTATGAATACTATCAGGAGAAAATCAGCACTGCCCTTGTTGTGGAAGGGCTTTCACTTGGTACTTTCCGTTTGACTTGGAGAAAAGGTGGTGCTGAAGCCGGCATGGAGGCTATTTCAAGTTAAGTGGCCATAGTAAAGTGGCTAAGTGGTTAAGTGGCCATAGTAAAAATGGCCTGATAATCCACCCGTTCCCTCAGAATGGAGAAAATAAACCCAAAAAACGGTGGCCAACCGTAGGAGGGAGTCAGCCATTGCTGCAAGGAGTTTAAAACTTAGTACCGGTATGCTGTAGGCAGCAAGCCTCTTAACTAGCAGATACGTGCAGCCGAAGGCCATGTTGTAAGCGGGGCTGGAGTTCATCGATGTGGTTTTGCAGATAAATTCCCTGCCTCTCTGGAGACCTGATGCAATGCAGCAAATCCCATACCTTTTCTGTCCCCTGAGAATTATGGATAATTCTCAGGGGCCCAGATTTGGCCCTGAGATCCTCAAGGACCAGTTCTGTTCACTGTTTCAAGCACCCCTTTCTTGACAAGGCAGCCAGAGCTAGCCGTGCTTCTCTTCCTGAATCTGTCAGGCTTCACACCTTGCAGTAAGTCTCCGCCTCCTCAGACATTTCTTATTCCAGAAAGGGCTCACTTGGCAATAGACGCCCAGACGTAACTTGGCTAGATCGGCTTCTTTATGACAGACAAGAAGGAAGTCATACGCACCCGGCAGGGCAAAGCAGGGAAAGTCTTTATATAGGACTCTCCTCCAGAGCTGAAACTCTAGGTGCTTTCCTCCCACCTTTCTGAGTTAAGGTATTTTTGCTGGTTTGCTCAGGCGGCAATAGTAATGGGGTCCCTTTCGTAGAGCTTCTTTGCCCTTACGTTGCCCTGTTTTGGCTTGGTTTTACTCAGGCTGCGGTCCCTTTGCTTCCTGCATATCGAAAGCAGAGCGCAGGTACAGGCAGTACTGCAAGCACCTGGCAAGCCGGAAGGAGGCCACCCTGGCTCAGAGGGATGCTTCAGAAGTCAGCAGGGAGCCTTGGCCTGAAGAATACGGCTCCCGGGAAGCAAAGACGACGTTTGCTCAGCTGCAGTCCCCAGACCCCCCTCCCCCTCCTCCCTCTCCCCTCCTCTGGGAGCAGCAATAATTCTCCCCTTGGTTTCACTTGAATCTGAAAGGGGTGGGGTGGGGTGGGGTGGGGGTCTGTATAATCAGTAGCCAACTCCAGGGACGGTTACTTCTGTTTAAAAAGGGGGAGGCGTACTCTTGAGCTTAGAACCATTAAAATTCCAGCTTCCTCACTCCATGCCTCTCTGACCCTTGTCTCCAAAGGAAAATGTTATAAGAATAGCTTTGTCTAATAATCCAAAGGTGGGATGGTTGATGGCCAGAAACATGATGCGGGCTGTAAGTAGACAAATGCAGCACTTGGATTAAGGCCCGCTTGAAGACAACTCAGTGTTATGCATCAAAATAGAAGAGAATTCAAAAACAAAGCGCATTCTGCTTGCTAGAGGACAGCTAAAAGAGCAGACAGTTATGTGAGAAGGGAAGGGGCAAGCCATTTTGTGGGAACTTACACTTCCTCTAGACTGAATTACCCCTCAGCATCCCTCTTCCTGGGCAGCACTCGTAGTCCTCTTACAGTAGGAAGATGCTGCCTCAGAGGCAAGTCTGTGAAACATGTTAATGTTTTGTCTGTCTTCCCATCCTATTTCTGAGTTGCACAAATGTACCGGAAGACAGACGGTGCTCTTCAGCTGTGAAAATGAGCAGAAGTAGAAGAACCGGATCGCGTTCAGTTGGGCTGGGCCTTCTGAACAGCAGTGATGGCTGTCTTTTGTTTCTTTCCCTTCTCTGAGCAGTGAGGTTCTTCTGCAAGGGAACTGTCCAGAGGAGAAGATGAAAGGCAGTTTTTGAAATAATGAGTTTATTTTGAAAGGAGTAGACCTTGTGTGGAAACAAACATTCAGGGCTCACTTAGCTTTGGATTCGTGATCTAAATATTTTAGTGTCCTTTAGAAATGTGGCCATCCCTAATAAAGTTAAATAAATAAACTCCTTGGGAGAAGATAAAACATGGTAATTTTGCCTCTTGGCTATCTCCCCAAAATCTGTTGGCCTTGGCAGAGAAGCATGTGTAGAAGGCAAAACCCTGATTGCTGTCTGGGCTGCTGCTTGACAATTTTGCTGAATGAAAGAACACGGTCTTCAAATATGAATTCCTACCTCCCTACAGTTCTCTACTTTGGGCTACCTGTTGCAAATAAAACTCAGGCTGGTTCCTCAATCTTAATTTTCCCTCTTGGTGGTTCATTCAGTTTAGAGGTCTAGACAATAATGTTTGCCAGTGAGTATATCTAAAGAAAACCTGCCATCAGTCTGGCTCTTGCTATGTAGAGCCAACGATCCCCAGTGTTTCTGGCTTTGATAATCCCTCTGGATGAAACACAGTGGTTATATTGCCTCTGCCCTAAAGAAGTTTGTGGCCCTGCAGGGCAGATCTTGTCTGAAGATGTTTGCTGTTCTGGGACTGCACAGAAGAAGCTGGTGGAGTAAGAGACTGATAGTCCAAAATTGTCTGCCAAGGAGGAATAATTAACTAGTACAATTTTCTGTTGCTACAATGGCTCTTTTGGGCAACGTTTTTACTGCTTGCTGGACTTCTCTTGGCAACCATCTACTTTTAAGAAAAAGAGAATTAGCGTGACTCCTCCCCCTTGATGTTAATCTTCCTTGTGTTCTCCCCAGCTTCCATTCGTACCAGCTCTCCCGGGCCTCCATAAACAGCTTCCTTCAGTTTTTTCTCTGAGAGGGACAGATCTTTCTCTGAAGGTAGGTGCTAGGCTGTTCTTTTGTAAAATGTTTACTTTGTGTTGAAGTTACATTCTGGGGAGAATCATGAGGTCAGCACGGAATGCAACAATATGCCTACTTTAAAAAAAAAAACGGCCAAGAAAGCCAATTGTAAAGATCCAATAGGTAGCTTTTATACAGTAAAACAGTTAATTGTGTCTATGAAATAGCCAGGTTTGGTTTTCTCCAACGTTTTAAATGTGCACAATTTCTCCCAATGTAAAGATCCAGTTTTAAGTTCGGGAGACCTTGGCCACTTAGAAGTTGTCAAGTGAGCCCCCTCCCTCTCTTCCTCTAGCCCTGGCTCCTTGGCTGGCTTCTCGTGGGCCCAATCCTCAAAGAAAGAAAGGGAAATATTTTGGGGAATATGTGATCCGTCTCCTCCTTCACTGGGTGTTATTCTGCAGTGTGAACCACCCGCAAGATTTTTTTTTAGATGTTTTATACCGCCTTCCTTGTTTTTATAACTAACTCAAGGCGGCGAATGTGCCTAATCCTCCTTCCTCCTCCTGCTTTCCCCACAACAACCGCCCTGTGAGGTGGGCTGGGCTGAGAGAGGGGGGCTGGCCAAGGTCACCCAGCCGGCTTTCCTGCCTCAGGCGGGACTAGAACGCCCCATCTCCTGCTTTCTAGCCTGGAGCCTCCACCGCTAGACCAAACCAACTCTCTGCTGGAAGATGGTGGAAGGTGCAAAATAATTCCAGCGTGCTCATTCAGGAGATACAAGATCCAATAAGATCCAATGCAGGATTTGGGTAAAGATGTTACATTTCTCAGGATTTCCCTTTATGTGCTGTGGCGATTTGAGAAAACAGCTGTCTGGAACTGTGGGTTCCCACTGTTGCATTTGATGGATAGTGCCGGGCTGCGTGCTGTCCTGGGATATTTGCTGAAGACATCAGGAGTCCTGGGTGCAGGTGCTTCTCTCTCACCCCAGAGAGGAAAAGGGTGATCAAACTTCAGACCAGCAATGGGATAGGAAGGGAGCTTGGTGCTTCGGTGTGTCTGACTCTTAAATCTAAGAAGCTGGGTTTATTTGTGCTGACTCATAGAAAGCCATGTAATTTTTGCATCGAATATTCTAGATCAGTGAGGTTCTTTGCAGACCCTTGAGGCTGCTTTCTCTGCGGCTTTCGAATATGAAAAACTTCTGTAAAACTGTGCCAGAATGGGACTTCACATAATCTAGCTTTCTGTTCTTACATCTCCAATTCTGTAGGCGGATTGTTCAAGTTAGACAGAAGGGAGAGCTTTTCCAGCAACATGCCAAAGGTGGCAATGGCCACAGTTTTAATGGATTTTGAAAGGGGCAAGGCACGAGTGGAGTGGGAGACTGTAGCTGAATGATTATGTCTGAAGTCCCTTGGTGTTCAGAGGCCCCATCTGGATGTCGCTTACTGAGTTTGGGGGCAACTGTCAGGTTCAGCCCAAAGAACTCCAAGAGACAATGCAAATATAGTTCTGTTTCGTTTATTAGCTCCAGCTCAAGACAGAAAATCTCCCCAGACTGCACCCAGGTCCCCAAGCCAGCCAGCCAGCCAGCCAGCCAGCCAGCCAGCCAGCCAGCCAGCCAGCCAGCCAGCCACAACACCGTGAATTCCTTAGGGAGGTGCCAGCCTCATCTTCTTGAACTTCCCATGCTCCTGCTGGGGGCTAAGAACACACTTATCTCCCTGAGCCTGGCCTTCATAAGTCCATTCCATCAGAGCAACAGCGAGAGAGGATGGTTGCATGCTTGTTTGGTCTGCGTGCTTTCTGGCTGCGCCTGGTTATCTGTTGTCAGATGGAAGACGCTGGGCCAGGTGGGCTTTTGTTTGATCCATCACTGCTCTTTTCCTCTTTCTTCCGAGTATTTGCTGTGGCTGAAAGAAACCCAGTTGCAGGAGAAAGTGGAAGGAGCAGGGTAACAGGTAGCCCTTGCAGGGCAAACTGGTGGCCGTGGAAAACATTGCCACTTTTGAAAGGTCTCCTAACACGCCCTCATTGGAAGTGGGCACTGGGAAATAGCTGGTTCCACCCTGAGTCTGGCATACGAACAGAACTGTAGTTCAGGGGTACTAAAAGACAGTAAGAGAGGGCTTGAAAAACAATACCTCCCCACCAAATCTTTGCAGAGGATGAGGGACGGTTACTCATTACATTAAAGCAGCAACATTTGCAAGATAATACTTCTAACCTTGCAACTGATTAACTTCAGTAGAGCAAGAGGAGGGTTTAGTTCTGTATCCTTTTGAACTTAAGGTATTTCTAATAGAGCGGCCTCACCTAAGTTACGCCTTTCGTTCTTTGCAAGGTATGGCCGGAAAAGTGCTTCCCTCTCACTTTATTTATTTAATATTTTGATTTATATAGCCACCATCTGAGCAGCTCATAGCAATTAAAAACAATATAAAACAAAATATGTTTTAAAAAATTGTGTCCTGGAGATCTCTTTATAGGATCCTGCAGCACATTCTCTGAATGTTGATCCTTTGATCCTTCCTCTTCACGCCAACATGGAAAGGGTCCAGAGAACAAGCTCATGAAGCTCGGCAGGGGAGGGCCTTGTTTTGTTCATCGGAGGAACATGGAGATGGAGAGAGCTGCTCTTGGGATCGCTGTTGTTCTCCACTTCGGAAGGGCAGGCTGATTCCCCTCCTGGAAGAGAAAGGGACGAATATCCATCCTCTGCTTCTCTAAGAAGATGGAGGTGAATGGAACCTCAGGGCTCCAGCCTAGCCCTGATGATGGGGGATCAAGCAGTATCAAAATTTAGGAAGTTCTTGCAAATTATAACAATGGCAGCAAATATAAGCAGTTTTCCTCAAGAAAATTAGGACATTTTTTAAGCTATTCTCCTATAGAGGAAGAACTATACATAAAAATGGTTACACTGGAATTATACATCAAGTAGTTATCAAGATGCGAAGCATTGATTCCATTTTAATAATGGCCCTCTCGGTTATTGGTGGCACTTTTCATGTAGTATCTTGACCAATGGACCATCTGTATACTTTCCTGGGGAATTAGGGTTGCCCATTCCCTCTTCTTCCACAGGCTTCTTGTTTCTTGGATTTACACTCTACTTTGTATGCACGTAGGGGTTTTCAGATTTTCAGTGTAGAAAAATCAATAATCTGATACAACAATGAAGCCCCAACAATAAACATGGTAGAACCAGTAGGTGTAAAGGAGACAGAGTTAAAAGGGTTACAGCACAGGACTGAGAGTGCCCAGTGCTGGATGAACATCTCTTTGGGACCCTGAAAGAAAACGATACGGGCTGGAGTGACAGATTCACCCTCGGCCTCGACGCCGGTCTGAAATACAGCGAGGGCCGTAGGCTTGACAGGCATCCATCTGCTTCCAGCTAGCAAACTTCTCAGGGCTTCCTTTTTGTTGCAGGAATGGAGCTCGGGGTCCACCCCGAGGGCTGTGTACCTGGACGATTTCCAAAGGGAAGCATCTCCCGAGTACAGAGTTCTCCGAAGAAGCCATCGGCATTCCTCCTAAAGCGACGGAGGAAGATCAGCCAAACTTGTGCTAAAGGCAGGGGTAAGTGCTGTGAATGAGCGTGAGGAAGGGGGTGCTACGTGGAGGCATCGTAGAAGATGGGGAGGCGGCTCTTTGAGCGTCCAGCAAGTCTCTGGATGCAAAGCAAGATAGCGTTTCCATTCCCAGAGCGCCTGTACTCCCTTCCTTCCTGGTAGAGCTCGCCCGCTGTCTAACAGGTTGTTGCAATCCGCAGAATGATATAGTATTCGCGGTGACACTGGCAAAGAGACATTTAAGGGAAGAGACGCCTGCCCATCTCAAATGTGAGAGAGAAGACTAACAATGTCGGTGCTAGGAGCCCTCCAGGGAAAGGCCCTTTCCCACTGGCCATGGTTAAAGGGCAGAACATGGGCGCGGTGTGGGGAGGGGAAGATAGGGAACAGTCCTGGGTAGGAGCACTGCCATTTGAAAAAACATTTCATGCAAGGATCAGCTTTCCTTCCTAGAAGTAAGCAAGCTTACCTGCAAATGAAGGTCACGTAGTTCATTAGGGCTTCCCTTCCCAACAAAGTGTAATATTAGAGACACTTTAGTGGGATATTAAATAATAGATACGTATGGGCCTAAGTCCTTCATGGGACGGATTGCCTTTAATGAGAGTCCCTGTTGGCATTCAGTGTTTGATCATATGTCTGATTAAAAAAACCCAGAAGCAGTGGATAAAATGCATAATAGATTATTTGATCTGTTGAAACAGTCAGGATAGCGCATGTTGCAAAGTCCCCTGGCTAAGACCA
This sequence comes from Python bivittatus, assembly GCF_059951505.1. Taxonomy (NCBI): domain Eukaryota; kingdom Metazoa; phylum Chordata; class Lepidosauria; order Squamata; family Pythonidae; genus Python; species Python bivittatus. The sequence goes on along the minus strand of NW_028277076.1, from coordinate 199,294 downwards.
CGGAGGCAGTGCTAGCTTAGAGGGGAAAACAATCTGATGTCAGTTTCTCTGAGCCAGGCTGAGCTTACGCATGTTTTGAATTGTTTGTTTTAGCTTTAGGGCGTTAGCAAACAAGCTTTAAAGTAGGATTATGTGCTACACCTAAGCTTGCTTCTACGATACGCAGTACGTGGATGTATCAAGGCAAATGTGGCATCCAGGCAGACAAAGGAAGATTTGTAGAAGAGCACAACGTTTTCTAGCCTGGAGAGTAAGCTGACATTCGGCGCTGCCAAGAGAAAATAGCGACTGTAGTTATTCAGGGAGCACAGTTGGAGGCAATGAAGCGTGTTGGGTGTGAAGCCAAGGGTTTGATTGCTGCTGCAATCAGGTGCAGATCAGCGTTCAAATCCACCAATGGGCTTCCAGGGCCTTTTGTCCTGCTCAGGCAGCGGCGGTTAGGAGGCAAGGCCAGCTGCCTGGGAGAAAAATTGCTCTTGGAAGCTGCTTCTGCCGGGCTGCCGGAGAAACAGGCCTCTGGTCTCCCTGTCAGTTAAGGAGCTGAGGGAACCATGGAGCACAGCCATTTCCACCGAGTCCCCCTCTGTGCCAAGCCAGCTAACCCTCTGCAGTTTCCTTTCTGTCTGGCAACGTTTGGTGAGTCTTCCACAGGGTGAGGTGCTGGGGGGAGTCAGTGGTTGCGGCAGAGGCCAGGAACCATTGCAGAGCCAACCTCTTTGCGACTTAGCCCCTATTTCAGGCCTGGGGTGAGGACTGTGTAGTCTGGCAAGAATGGAAGAAAGTAGTTGTATCTATCGCTAAATATTTTGCACAAGTAGGAGCTACTTAGGCCGTGCCAAGTGGGTGGCAAAGCCAAGTCATTCTCCACTGGTCAACTTTGCAATGGTCTCTCTTGTCTGCTCTAGGACAGCTGAAGCTCTCCATCCATATGCAAGGCAGAAACCTTAAACTTTATGGTAAGTAAATAAATTTGGGAGCCAATAAATTTGAGGGAAAGCCAATTATTTGTCAGAACCCATATCATACCAGGATTCTATTGTACACTGTATTGGTCTGCTAGGGTTAGGGATCCTTCTTTATTTTTTATGAAAATCTTGGGGTCTTGCCCTGAGCCTCTGTTGTGCCAAGTGAAGCGGTGATGGAGAAGCCAGCTGAAAAATAGTGGTTGAGGAGGTGGGCTAATTACTTGCTTGACCTCCCACCCCCATGAGCTAAACCCAGGGATGATACACACCTGTATACTTTTATAAAGTCATAAACCATTTTATTTATTCAGGCATTCTTGTGATATTCCTTGGTGCTTAGCAGTGATGACACAACTTGTGATTAGGCATTGTGATCTCCACGATAGCAACAGGAAAAATATATTGCTGCTCCTGTGACTCCTGGGTGGTTGTAGAACTGAGTCTGTGCTCTTCTGCTGTCAATTAACCCATTGCGCTTAGAAGTGCCAACACAACTTGCTGTTCCTTAAATCTGTAGGTAAAAAACGATTACATGTGGTATTGTATAAGGAGATACGAATTGCTCTGGTGGATCAGGCCATGGCACCACTTGCTCCCTGCAAGACAAGGAGCCCTTGATCGGTCTGTCCTCTGTTCAGTTGTCCTGCCCCCTCTGAGAGCCAGCTGAGGGAATGGTTGGCATCACATCGTGTGGGAATGAATTCCACGGGTTAATTGGGCGTTGTCTGAAGAAGTCTTCTTTTTGTCTCTCTAGATATTCTTCCAGTTAGGTTCATTAAATTGCTTACTTGTCATCCTCAGTGCTTACTGTCTCTTAAGGTGTTTTCAGCAGATTAGGTTTTTGGTTTAAAAAAAAACCAGATGCAGATTTGACTATATAAATGTAGTTTTTTCCAGGTCATAGCTCATGGGAGGGAAGGGGCAAGTGGTACCGCATCTGTCTGGCACAGATTTTAGTATCCTAAGTAGGAGGAAGTCATGCACAGCAAATGCGATTCAACTTTGGGACATTGGGGGAGTCCTTCGCTGAACTGAAAGCAAGGTCCAGGAATGCCCATAGTAGGGTGTGTTACGTACTGAAATAATGAACATTCTGCCCAAGAAAAGAGGAATCCTGGAACCCCTAGATACGACATCGGCTCTCCACAATCTGCGTGGGCATTCGTTTTGTGTAATTCTGCTTCTTGTGGAAAGTGGGCTGTCTGGCCCAACACAGTTATGCTTCTGATCTTGCTGGAGACCAAGGGGCCCTTCAGTTGCACTTTATTAGTTTTAAACCCGTGATGTATCTTCCAAGGCTGTGCAGTGCTTTGGACTCCATTTCTGCATGGCAGAAGGTACCATTATGCCCCAACTAGGAAACCCCGTCGGTGCTTTTTTTCTGTGGAAGATTCCTAATAAGCAACACTTAGTGCCCTGACAAAAGTACAGTGCTTCTTGTTTTCCTTTTTAGTATATCTGAAAATACAGCATTTTGGGGAAAACCATGGCACTGTTCAAAACAAACCCACTTTGTATCATAAACAGGTATATTCACTAAACATTTTCTTCTACCCTTGTGGCTCTAAGGAGCAGTTCAATAACAAGGACAGGCGAGATTCTAGATTTTATGATCCTGAATTTATGTCCTAGATGCGGACCTAAACCGTGCGCTTTTGGGAAGTGCAGTGGAATACATTAAGCTTCTGGTTTTTGCCCAAGCGCGTGTCAGACTTTAAGACGTTGGGCAGTGAGACCTGCATTCTAAAGGGGACGTGTGTGGCATCAGCGGAGCCCTGCGAATGCAGGGAACTGAGCAAGCGTGACGGGCAGAAAGTAGTGATATAGCGGTGTGCGTAGCAGCTAGTATAACTAAGTCAGCTTTTGAGGAGACCTTTCCTTTTGCTCTCAGTAAAATAACAATTCTTTCCATTCCTGTTCAAATGCAATTTCTTCTCTTTTCTTTCTCCACCCACTCAGTCATGGAAGCCAAAGGCCTGATGGGGAAGGAGTATCGGATTTGTGACTCCTTTGTCAAGGTATGCCTGTCGCCATCTAGAAAGATGCCTGTGTTGGGGGTTACTTGGTAGTAGTCTAATATCATTAAGGGGAGTAGGTGTGAAGTCTTTTCCTTCTTTTTCCCCTCTGAGCTCAGGACCTCCTCTAGATCCTCTAAACTGCTGACTGCACTGTCTGTAGAACTTTTTTTTTTCAGTCTGTGTATAGAAAGAAATGAAACTCTTTCTCTGCTTGCCAGCAGTGATTTGAGACCTGAGGGAGGTTCTGTCCCAAGGAGGACTGACAGCGTATTTTTTTCCCCTCTCCTAACAAAGGTGTCCGTTGTGCCAGATACATCTCGGAAGTGCAGGCAAAAGACCAAGACAGTTCTGGGGAGTAAAAACCCTATCTTCCACGAGCAGTTTATCTTGTGAGTATGGGGTGGGTTATCAGCTGCTGCCTCCCCACATCCCACAGCTTTTGGCCCTATGCATAGAGCTAGCTGGTGTGTCTCCCAGGGCATGTGCTTGCAGAAGCACCGGGCTCCCTCCCTGTAGAATTTTTTCATTCAGCTGCTTCTGAAGAGGACCGTGAGAATGCCCTTTCCCTAGTTCTCTCGACGGTGAAGAAGAGGATCCTAGCACAGTAGCATTCTGCAATAGCCAGAATACCTCAGGTGGCGGTTAAATCCAGAACCTGGGGGAGCATGTTCCCTTTTTTGAGATCTGTCTGAATTGCATCTCTTGGGTCTGGCCTGCTCTTCTTCATTTAAGAACGCCTTCCCTGGAACTTTATTTTTTTGAGGACATACAGATACGTTTGTAAGACTGTCTAAGGCGGAAAACCTCGATTTCTGCCGGCAGCAACAGAGCCTGAGAGAGCCTGGGCAGAACCCTCAATTATCAGGATACAGTCTTGGTGATTGCCAAGAGCTGAGGTTGCTTTCTCTCTGCTTACGTTCCAGCCGTTTGCAGGAGGAAGATGAGCGAAAGCGTCTCCTTGTCACAGCCTGGAACCGACCAAAGGATTCTAGGTAAAGATGGCTTGGTCAAGGTGATATCGCAGCGTGCAGCGTTGCAGCGTGGTCGCAGACACGCCGCATGGTGGGGCTGCGTAGCCTTGGTAGGGTCAGTACCGAAGATGAGCATCGGTAAGGCAGGAGGATGAGAGGGCAGAGCAGGGCAGCAGCGAGGTGAAGGAAAGAGGCGTCGCTGCTTCCCGGCGGAAGAGCTGCTCCTGCGGGCAACCCCCGCATCCCCCTCGGCTCCCTTCTGCACCGTCTCTTACTGTCCTTCTGTTTCCTGCCCAGGCAGAGCAGACTCATCGGCTGCATGAGTTTTGGCGTGAAGACCCTGCTGGGTCCAGACAAGGTACGGACGGTGCCTTGGGTTGAGAGTGGGGGGACCAGCTATGGCGGTTGCCTTGTGGAGAAAGGAACGGTTGGGGGTGGCCCAAAGCAATGGGTAGATACACCGAGGGTGGTTATTCTGGCTACTGCCCTGAGTGACTTTGTACTGGATCTGCCAGAAATGCTCAGTAGGGACTTATTTTTCAGAGTGCTTCACATTTATCATGGGGGGGGGGTCTGGATACAATCCTGCATACTATGATCCCCCTTTGATGGGCGAAAACGTGGGGGTGGGGTTCGTCTAAGGGTTGCGTACCTTCCTAGTGGGCTGGATTTGAGTTATGATCCCTTGCAACGTCTGGAAGATAACGTTCCTGTAGTAAAAATGGAGTCAGTAACTTAAAACGCCAACTTGTAAAATGCCATTAAGCTGAAGGAAGCTGTATTCTCCTCTAAAATTCTTAAAGCTAACAGCAGTCTTAGCTCAGATAATTTTTAGAAAAGCTTCTAGATAGAGATCTTCAGATAAGCAAATGGGATTTGTTGGAGGGACTCTCATTTTCTTCCTTGTTCATTCACAATATAATTACTGTATAGTTGGAGAAAATGGGGTTGGTAAGCATCTCCTCTGCCCTCTGCTGTCTGTTTTGAAAGCAGAGCCTATAAAATGTATAGCAGGATGTGTAGCAAAATGGGTAGAATTTCAGTTCTCAGTGGCTAGAATCCTCTAGTCTCTGCAGGCACGGCATCTTTCATGGGGATTTTTTAGTAGCATATTAACAGCAAACAGGAGGAAGTGTGTAAACTGCTGTCTTTGTTCTTTCCTGTTATGCCTTCAGAAGATTTGCGGCTGGTATTACTTACTGGGAGAAGATCTGGGCAGGACAAAGCACCTGAAGGTGGGCGCACGGCGGCTAAAGCAAGGCCAAGGTGGGTCTGTCCAGGAGAGAGGATTTTGAGAGCTCTCTTCTGTCTTTGGCCCATCCTGCGCTGAGCTGATCTCTTCTGTCCAGGCAGGGTAGACAAAATACAGGCAAAGGCTTCCTGGTGGGTGAGGAATTTAAGCCTCTGGTGCTCTTGCATGGAAAGCAGCCACCCTTACGTGGGTTGGATCTTTTCGGAACGCCCCCTGCCTTCCCATCAGGTAGCTCAGGGGCAACAACGTGTTTACAATGGGCAACAACGGGAGCCCCTGGAATCTTTGACTTACAGCATTGCCGTTGATTAGGCTGCGTATAGGGAAGAGGAGTGTTCTTTTCTGCCAGATAACGCCAATGCGTATTCCTGTATGGGCCTGGGCAAGCTTTAAGAACGTGCTCTGCTGCACTTCCCACCTTTTCAAGAGGTTAGGGAAAGGAGACACAGGAGGGAGAGAGCTGCTGTTGGTGGCACCTACAACCTGAAATGTTGCTTTGTTCTGTTGGGCCTTTCCCCTGTTTAAAGATGGAAATCAGAAGACTTAGGCCAAAAAAAAAAAAAAGCAACAGCAAAATATTACAGTAAATGACACGTGGATCAACTGATGAATAGTTGCATAAAATGTAAATCCACTGATTTTAATAGTATAACCATTTTAGTATTATTGTTTAGTCCTTTGCAGTATTTTTGCTTCATTCTTCTGGCTTTTATTATATTGGATGCTTTTAGATTTGTAAGCTGTGAACAGTTGTATGATCGATGGGCAGCAGCAGGACCAAGAGAAGGCTGTAGTGTACCCCTCCGCATTGGGAGGACGGGACACAATGGGCCGCCCTGCTGCCAAAGGCCGAGGGACCCGTCCTTCCTTCCTTCCTCCCTTCCTCCCTTCCCTTTCTCTTTTTTACCAGAGCTGACACTAGCCGAGCCGGGTGCGTTACTAAGGAAGCAGCAGCGGCAGCAGCAGGAAGAGGACACGGAGCAGGTCAAGGTGTGTGCAAGCCAGCCGGGGGAGCTGAGCTGAGTGCCATTCTAGCTAATGGGCACCAGACCCTTTCTTTAATTCAGCTAAAGAAAGTGAGTGCCTGGAAGGCATTTCCATTCATCCAGGAGGGCTGAGGAAGGAAGGGATAAACAGGAAGGAGGCTCATTTTCTGGGACAAGGCACTAGAAGTGATGGAGCTGCCCAACTGGAAACACTGGTACTTTCAATGTGTCAGAGGGATTTGGAGGGAACCCTCAGCCTCTGCTGGGCAAGTGGTCGGAGGGCCACTGGTCGTCATGCTCCTGCAGAATAAACTCCCCCCCCCCCGCTTTCCCTTCTGTTGGTTGGGGTGCCCAGACTTATGTTGGAATGGAGAAGGAAGGAGCAGCTCTGGAAGCTATAAACTGTTCTTGTATCACCACCCATCCCAGTTTTATAGAAGAATCCCCCCAAAGACTCTGCCTTCATCAGCCTGCGTAACAGTGGCAGGCCGTTGAGCTTTAATTTCCAGACTAAAGAAGGGTAGCCCTGGTGGAGGTCTTCCTTACTATCAAGCAGCCATGAAAAGAGAGAAATGCCTGTTTCCCTCTCTGCCCCACCCAAAGAAAGGAACCTTGAAGTCAGCACTGATGGGATAAGGTGTGTTAATAGACCTTCACATTTTTATTATACAATGCTCATGAGAGGCAGAGAGGAGTTTGTGTGAAATTGTGTGCCTTGATTATTTACAGTCCTTTTCCTTCCTCGCGAATGTGAAAGTGTGCCCCCCCCCTTTTCCTAATGGAAGAGGCAGTGCTGGGAAAGGTCTGCTGGTGCCTTCTCCAAGTGCTTGTCTGTGGCGGGGACGGAACAAGGGCTGCCTCCCAAATGCGCTGACAGGAATTTTACTCTGAACTCTCTCTCCTTCCTTCTCCCTCCGAGTGCTCAGGAAACCTCTGGGCTTATCACAAAGCTGCACATGGCCGCAGCAGCCTGGGAGGTGAGGGGTGGCTTCCTGTCATTCTTCTGCGAGCTCCTGAGTTCCCAGGGCAGCCATGTGGGACCACAGAGGCTGGCTTTTGGCTGCCCCGCTGCCAGGAGGCAGGGGAGTCTCTCTCCTCCTCTCGCTCGCCAGGGAGAGTGGGAAATCTCTGCGCCTTTATGGGCTAGCCCTGAGGCTTCGGACATGAGCCATTTCAACGGACTGTGCAGAGTGTGTTCGGAGCGGCGCTACCAGCAGGTCGGTTGCAGCTGGCACGAGGCCCCCTTCTCTGGCACGCTTGCTTTCTCTGGGGTGATGGGCTCTGCAGATGGGAGGGTTCTGCTGAGGCTGAAGCGTCCTGTGGAGCTTCTCTGAGGGAGCTGAACGGTCTGCTGGCCGCGAGAGGCAACCTAGGCTCCTGGCGGGAAACCCGCACGATCTGGTTTCCCTTTGACCCGTAGCAGGAGAGTTCCCACACGGCTGTGAGGTGGGAGAGGTCGGTTGTCCTTGCTGAAAAAGAGCATCTTGCCTGCGATTCGGAAGTAAGAAGCTCGCTTCTGATTTCCGCGAGGCCGAGGCCAAGCCAGGCTGCATCGGAATGCAGTCTGCGGCTGAGTGTCCGGCAGACGGATGAGTTAGACAGCCTTCTGCTGCTGGGCTGGCTCGGTAAAGGTGGTGTATGCGCTTAGGTAGACCCGCAAATACACAAACGTGTCAGTTCCTCTGAGGACTCACTCAGAACCAGTTCTCGTTCTGTGCCTTGTCTCCAAAGCTCCTCTCTTTGTCCCCAGGGGAGGCAGGAGGTCTGTTACTTCCCTGGAGGTGCCTCATTCCCTCGTTCCTCCATTTTCTCAAGAGCTGGCCTTAATGACAAGGTTTCTTGGAACGTCCCTCTGCTAGTATGGCTAGACAGCTTGCCGTCTGGATGCTCTTGGGGGGACAGGGAGCTCTCTGTGTGTGGATACGGGCATGTTGGTGCAGCCTTAGGCAGGGGCTGATCTGCTTCCTCTTCTGACGGCTTATGTTCTGTGACTATCGAGCGGGAGGTTTATCAGAAGGAAGAGTTGCTACTGTTTATGCAGAATTTCTGCTCGAAAAGAGTAGCAATCTTTCTGTGGTCTTGGCGTGAGGGGCATTCAAGCCGTTGGCTTTTCAAGGCCTAAAGAAAGAGCTTGATACCAGAGATTGGCTGCATGCTTACTGCACACAGTTCATCCTCCTTAGCTCTGGAGATGAGGAGTCTCAAACATCCAGAGAGGAAAAGAGATACAGCGCACAGTACAATCCTGTACATGTCTAAATAAAATCTGTTGTGTTCAGCGGGGCTTCCTTTCAGGTAAGTGCACAGGATTGCCACATTCATCCAGCTGCAAGCTTCCAGCTGTTCAGAGTTCACTGGCTGTATTTACACAGGTCAATATCCTCCTAATACGTGCCTTAAGTGAAAATAAGTAACTTGAATCTGTCATGCTTCCACCCTACCTTTAGCTGGTCCATGAAAGCTACGGGTAGGAAAGTGGGAGGCGGAGCCTTGCTTGTTTCTGAAGGTGGCCCTTGGACCGTCGCTTCCTTAGAAGAGACCTTCCTGGAAGCACCATGGGGATCCTCCTCCAGACTGCCTTTCTCGGAAACCGGAAGGGCAGTTCTTTCCCTTTTGCTGGTCAAACAGGAAGCCCGATGGATGTCTCTGGAGTTGGGAGGATTTCACATGGAACATGCCCCTGAGTTCGTTCTGTGTGAAAATAAAAGTGCCTCATGGTTTGTTTGATGGAGAGCCGTACAGCGTTTCTTCTGTTCCTGTTGGCAACCTGAGCAAACTCTCTGATTTCTCTATTAAATTAAAATTTACATCCCTTTTTCTAATAGAAGATAGCTATCAACAAAATAGGAATCTACTTCATAAATGCTTGATAATTTTATCTTTAATTTTTTTTATCAGTTTGCCTAGCATGGGTGAAGGTATCTAGGCTCTAATTATTTGTCCAGCAGATTCCTTTTTAAAAAAATTGCGTTACCTTCATGGCCTACCATTGTCCTTTGGTAATAATTTTAAAGAATGTGTTACATATTTTTGTTAGAAGTTCAACAATATCATATTTAAGTCCTTTGAATGAACACCCTCTGGTCCGAGTAATTTCGTTGTTTTCGACTGTTCTGTGAGGTTTAGAAATAATGCTTATTTTAATATATTAATATTATTTTCAGTTTTAAAAAGTTACAATTAACATTCTTAAAAGGCATTACATATTAATATGTAATGGCCTACGTAAACTGTAAGTGTATATTATTTTTGTAGAAAAGACAGTATACTTCAGAAAAAAAAGCCCTAACCTATTCAGAAATAAACAGTATGCTTACAAACAGAAAAAAATATCCTGTACTACACTAAACTCCCTAAAAAAATTTTTTAAAAAAGGAGGGAGAACAAAAACCTAAAAAGGATTAAAAAAGCATTGAAAAAAATAACAACTGAATACCTAAACAAAACTTACAAAAACAGGAAAAAAAGGAAAAGAAAGATCATTAATAAAAATGTCAAGCTACTCAAATACTGAAATTATACTACATTTTTGAATTTTCATTGTTGTGATTCAGTTTTTAAACAGTGAATTCAACCTTGACCACACATAATCATATAGTCTGGCCTTGCTTCTCTAATTCAAGGCTAAGAAGTGACTCATTTTATTAAGCCAATTTAGGGGGTTGCATATGAGGGCTCTTGCAGGTGAGCATAACAACTTTTTTTTTGTCCAGTCCAGGCTCAGTATGTCTGATGTTCTTCATAGATTGAGAGATTCCCAGTTTGGGGAATATAATTTAACAAAGCATTGTCATTTTTGGCACAACTGGCTTCCAAACACCTGGTTTGCTGTAGTAGTAATATCTAACCATTTCCAGAACTTGCGTAGAAAAGTTCCTTCTGATTTACTGCAGCTCTAGCATAGGAAGGATGCCAGCTAACCACATTAAGTGTTCTTTGAGGATCCTTTATTGTGTCAATGCAAATTTTTTCTTAGAGTTAGGGACTTTATAGGATTGATTTAATACTGAGGCTCATCGTCCACATTCAACCCACAGAAAATCACGGGTTGAATGTGTTGACCGTTCAAGGTAATTTGTCCCTGGAGCCCATTGTTTGGCCCAGAGGGAGGCCTTCTGCACTCGTGCGGGTTTGGTTCGGTGGAAGTATTGTGGTCTGGCCGTGGTTCCACCTCCCTTGGGGAAGTCTGGAACACCTGTGGGGCTCCTTACTGAACCCTTTTTCCCTTACCGATACGTAGTTAGCAGTTTTGATAGCTCATATGTTTGGATTCTTTAAGCATGTGTAAATCTGCTATTTGGTTTCAGATTACAATCCCACGTGGGAAGAATGGGTTCGGTTTCACCATCTGCTGTGATTCCCCTGTCCGGGTCCAAGCTGTTGATTCTGGTAAGGATAAGTTGACTTAGTCTGCAGTGGAGACCGGTTCTGTCTGCCTTTGCTTCCTCCTGCTTTAATTCCTCTCAATTCCTGGCATGTGCCCTCTAGTAAAGGGACTTGAACTTACGTTTTTTACTTTTATTTTATTTGATTTTTGATGCTGCCCAACTCTAACTGGCTCTGGGTGCTCACAAAGTAAAAAGCAGCACAAAAACACCAAATAGATAAGAATATAATAAAAAAATTAACCCACAAAGGACTACAGAATAGTCATAAGACAGCAGTCCAGACAACACATAGATCTGAAATGGGGCCCCATCCACCTTACCCCGAGGCCTGGGAGAAAAGCCAGGTTTTCAAGGCCTTCTGGATCTCAGGAGCGACCTCATTCCAGGATGTGTGCTTCCCGGGTCTTGCTAGATGACCCTGTTTGATCGAGGGGACCTGGAGCACAACCTCTCTGTCAGATCGTACCGGCTGGGCAGAAACCGGGAGAGAGAGGTCATCCCTCAGATGACCAGGCCTGTGCCCTGCCTGTAACCTATATCAATTTTTTAACTATATTATGGTCAAACTGTGGCAAAGTGTTGCCCTTAATGGAAGAGAGCTCTCCAAGGAGACACAGATTCAGAACTAGCTAAATTCCACAGCCGTGTCGTAGAGGATGATGTGTGATTGCTCCTCAAGAACAGCAAGTTTCCTTTTCCGCACCTTCTGATCTTGCGAGGAGGCGGCCGTGGCGCTTAGCTCCCTCTCCTTCCCTTCCAGGTGGCCCAGCAGAGAAGGCTGGCTTGCAGGAGCTGGATGCAGTCCTTCGGCTCAATCAGCAGCCTGTGGAAGACTGGAAATGCGTGGAATTGGCCCATGAGATTCGGTGACTGTGAACCGTGTGTGGAAGAGGGATGACAGGGACGAAGCGCCCCCAAGGCTGTTTGGTGGGGGGGTTAGGGTTGTTTTATATTGCTGTCATCTGTGCACTTTCCCACATTGACTGCTTCAGGTGGTTAATTCAGAAAAGAGTGGGGATAGTAACCTCAACCCATCAGTGATAACACTGTCCTCACTTTTAGGAACTGTCCCCAGGAAATCATCCTGCTGGTTTGGCGCATTGTCCCGCAGGCCAAGCCCAGCCTACAAGGGGTCATCCACCGTCCCTCCTGCAAATCAGCGTATGATTTGCAGTCCCCACCCGCCAGGCGGGAGAAGAGCAGCATAGGGAGATCCCGGCCCCCCGAGCATCGGCAGAGCTGCCACGTGTTGTACGATGGGAACGATGGGTTCGCGCTCAACGGCTGGGAGCGATACACTGAGCTTGGGAAGGCTCCCCGGCAGCACACCATGCCTCCGCCTTCCCGACCTTCCTCCGGTGGTACAGACAAGAACTACATCATCCTTGCCCCACTTAATCCAGGAGGCCAGGTATGGGCATTTTGAAGTTGGCTTGCTTGCCAGTGGGCCCCAGCAGTTTTTCTGCACATGGTAGAAAGGTTTCTTCCACATGCTGGCGCCTACAGAAAAGAGAGAATAGTTGGAATTCAGCTGACTCTAAGAGACATGTTTATCCTTTTGACTGCCCAGCGTATATCAGAATGAGAGCCCTGTCTAAGGAAAAGTTCAGCAGATGATTAAAGCTGTTTCTGGAAAGACCCAGTTCAGACTTCAGGCGACTGAACGTTCTCCGGTGCGATAGCAGGCAGAAAACTAGATGTGGGGGCAAAAATCCAGCTAAATCTCCCTGACCTGCTAGGTGTAGAAGGCAATTATTCTGTTTCATAACCCTGATGAAAGCAAAGGACAGAAGAGGGGATACACCTGGCTCTGTGCTTTGTGTCTTTCAGCTTCTGAGGCGAGTCTACCAGGAGAACAAAGCTCCTGAAGGTAAGTAGCTTTCTCTGTTCCTGCTTCTTGATGTTTGTCCCTTCATGGACAGGCCAGAGGGAGGTAGAAGGGGTCAGGGAAGTATAAAAAGTGTGCTTAATGGTTCTTTGTTATTATTGGTGTGCTATGCTGTAAATATGAAACAGTGTTTTGTACAGAAAGCATGAACCTTGCAGCTTGTTTGTTTTTGTATGATTAATATGTTTTTATTCCACCTTTCTTTTAAAACATTTACAGTAACATACATGGCTGTCTTTCCCCATTTTTTTCCTGATAACCACCTTGTGAGGCAGTCTAGGATGAGAGTGGGAATGACAGTACTGGGGTCACCTAGTGAACTTCATGGCTGACTGGGAATTTGAACCCGAAGAGAAGGTCTACTCCGGGCAGGTTGAACATACCTGGAGAGGCAGGACAGCGAGAGGGCATCTGAGACAAAGCTGATGCAGATTAGCTGAGCGTGCCTGAATGTCTAAGATTGAATTGTGGGTTCTGAGTTGGGCACGTCCGGTTTGGATTTGGCCTTGCAGTTTGCCCTGACTGTGGTCCTTGAGCCCAGCAGCAACAGCGAGTGGGAAGAGTCGCACGAATGGCTCATCAGCACTAGTCTGGGTTACCACAGGGACATTGGTCGGAAGTGCCTTTGAGCGCTCGGAGGTGCAAAGAGCTGCTCTGCCACTGGTCAAGGGAGCCTTTGGGTCACAGCTGCTGCCACCTCCGCACCAGAAACAGCAAGCAGTAGCTTGTTTCAAGGTGGTATTTCTCCAGGGGCAAGTGAGCTCTTCCTGACAACTTCATGAATAGACCAGCCCTGTTGACTCTGGAGCCTCCTTATCTGTTTCCCCAGCCATGTTTTCAGTTTGGGAGAGAAATGCTCTGGCTGTCTGCTCCAGTTCCAAGGCAGAAAGCTTGCCCACTCCCCGTGGCACATTCTGGTGCCTTGACTTGAATTTTCTGTGCAGCCGTGCTGGCAGAGAGGCTGAATGCTTTCATGGGAAAGATGCGGCTTCAGTCCTGCAGTTACTCAGTTGTCTTTCTAAAAAGGAATGTTTGCTTCTCTTCCATTTTAAAATTTCTTTATTAGATTTATATCCCACCTTTTCCCCCTTTCAACCCTGTGAACCAGATAAGACAGAGAGCGAGCACTTTCTGGTTCGGAGATGAATACGGATCTGAACGTGGTTCTTCTTGTTTTAACTTTTTCCCACCACACTGGCTTTCTGTAAGCCTTCATATACTCGGAGGCCTTCAGCTGAGGAAGGTCATGCGTTGCCCTGTGTGGCTTAAGTACCAGATGTCAGACAGACCAAAGCCGAGGTTGGTGGATGTTAGTGCAGACAGCTGCTGATGCAAGGCTGGTACTTTCTGTTGCAGTTCCTTGAGACAAAAAGGGGGGAGACTTTTATAACTTAGTGCCATATGAGACTCCTAGAACGCAGCCTTTAACCTCAGCTGTCATAATCCCATTCTTGTCTGTACTGGCGAATTGATTGAAGGGGAGGAAGTAGAAATATACGTTATTCTAGAAGAGCTTAAACCAAAATCAGACTATAAATCTGCCTAGTCTGATGCTCTCAGAGTGGACCAGCACAGTACCTCTTGTACTGTGTATAGGTGAAGATTTATTTATTTGCTCGTTTGTTTTTCACATTTGGTCACCGCCCATCTCACTAGGAAGTTGCTGGAAGTTGCCAATGATCTTTGGCAGGCAGAACAGGCATTCTCTCTTAGTCCTGTGTCCCGACAAGTTGGTTCACGGGCTCCATAGCTCAATGTTGTCCAGTCTCTCGGGGTATAGCTTCTCCAGGCTTGGCCAGTGGTGGCCCAGAGGAATGGCAACTTTATCAGCCCCTGTTGCTCACACCTTCTTGCTCCTGAAAGAAGGAAAGGGATAAAAGCGATGTTATTTGCACTCTCATTCTGTCACAGCGAGCATGAAAACAGCGAGCAGTGGAAACAGTGCCAACCAGGCAATGTTGTTTTGCAGCTTCTCTGAGGCAAGAATGTCTGTGTTGGGAATCTGCTATAATGACTAGCCAACCATCAGCAGGATTGACTCAACATTTCCATTAGGCCCATTTCCTATACTGTAGACTCTTGGAAAAATCTCGTGCTGCAGCCATGCAAAGGGGTAAATAAATACCTCCTTGATAAACGTGCACAAAGTTACTTATTAAATATATCACAGTCTGTTTTGCAAATTTCTTGTGTGCTTGCTAACGCAGCCCAAGTGCTCTGATTTTGTATCTTACTGGCTTATGGGCTAGCCGATTCAAAGAACTGTTGCTTCTTTATCCTTGAGAACCTTTGTCCGTAGCAGGGCCTAATGTAAACATGCTCCTATGACAGGGAGACTCGCTTCTGAGTCGGTGGATGTAGGATTGTTGTGTGGGCATCATTTTTCCACTCCATGTTAAGGCAGTTGTAGTGGGTAGAGTGCCATCCTGATCCTTCATTTCTTCTCAGTGTTTTATTTTCCTTAATATCCGACCTGAAGAAGAATGCTGATGTCTCTGTGACACCTAGGGCCAAACTGAACTGACATGGGCTGGACCTTCTGGTGTATTTTACTTTATAAAATGCCACACAGGATATTATGTTATCTGCTGAACTCGTAATTCTGGTTGCATTCCGGTATCCTATTGAGACTGGACTTTATACAGAACTCTGGTGGGCGTAAGAACAGAGGTCCAACAGAATCCCCCCCCCCCCTTGTTCCTTACATCCAGGTAACGTGTGCAAAGGAGAATCTCATGGCAAGAAATCTCGGCTCATGAAGACAGTGCAGACCATAAAAAGCCATGGAAGCAGCCCCCAGAGCTGCCCTCTGCTGGGGCCCCACATCCCGCACTCCAGTTATGGCACGTACGTGACGCTTGCTCCCAAAGTGCTGGTCTTCCCCATCTTTGTGCAGGTGAGACTCAGAAGGGCCCATGCCGGGAAGATACTTTTTCTCTGAGTTGAGCATTTCCCACCTGCCATCAGTTAGTGTTTTGATCCTGCCACCCTTCTAAATGTATGATTTAGAGTCCAGGTTGCATACAAAATCCTTTTGCCTGAAGGCCACTAGATGTAGACAGCCACCTCCTCTCCTATTGCAAAGCTATATGTATAATTTGTAATTGTTTTAATGATTTTAATTATTAAAATTGCTAGCCACCCAGAGTCACTTGGATTGAGATGGGCGGCTATAGAAACTGCACAAACAAATAAATAAATAAATAATATCTTTCGGGAAGCCCTAGGAGCAAGGATTGTGGTACTTCAGGTCATTGGAAAGACAGTGCAGGAAGCATTACCAAGGAGGAGGGGCAGGGCAGGGCAGGGCAGGGGAGGGCAGGGCAGGGAAGGGCAGGGCAAGTGACAGCTCATCCTGTCAAGCAAACTCTTTCCCCTAATGGCCCCCTGCATGCCCCAGGAAACTTACCAGCAAGGCCGTGAAAGCAGGATTCTTTTCCTTGTTGCTGATTTTTAACTTGTCTTCATTCCCTAATGTGAACTGTTACAAGAACTTCGTTGTCGAGCAACACTGCAAAAAAAGCAATGAATAGACCTCGCCCTAGTGCACCCTCTGGCAGCTGGTCTTCAGTGGCATCCAGATTCTGGATGTACCGTATAATTACTGTGGTTAACGCCAGTTGATTGGGACTCTTTGGCAAAGCAGCAGACTTTGTGCAGGGGAGTAGAAACAGCCAGGGAGAGCAAGGTGAGAGTTAAGCACTGAAGAGAAACACTGTGGCAGAAGGTAGCTGGGAAAATTTAATAGGAGGATGTAAAGGCAGGGCAACAAGTATTGCCTCTGCGAATGGAAGCTACTCCTCAGAGGCCCTGCCTCGTTCAGAAACATTTGGGGAAGAGGCTGGACTCACGTTCCATTCCCGTCCTTGTCAGTTTAGTTTCAGTTTAGCTACACCGAGCAGCTGCCTCCGCCACCTGGGCATTCAGGTTGGTCTTGGTGGAGCTACAGCACTGGGAAGGAAGGGGGTGTTGGGGTCGCTGGGCAGATGGTGTTTCCGGGTCTCAGACAGAGATGCCCGGGGGGCAGGAAGACTCCTGCGTGTAAGCTCTTTGCCTCCCTTCTCCTGCACCTGCCACCTTGACGACATTTTCTGTTCAACCAGGATTGATTTAAACTGCTCTTTGGACTCAACTTGTCCTGAAGATTTTGCCGAAGAGCGAAACGATGATCACATCTCCAAACAGTGAATTTTTTTAATAGTTTTTGTGTGACCCTGCCAGCAATCCCACTTGTTTTGTTTTTGATTTCCTGGACTCTGGACTTTCCATTGGTTATCAGGGGCTTGCAGCTGTCAGGCAAGAAATTGATGGAGCCCTCCAGAGAGTTTTCTCATCGTCAGTCTCTGAGCTGTGTATCTGTGTGTGTTTCTCTTACCCCATTAGCCTCTGGACCTTTGCAGCCCAGCCCGGACGCTGCTTTTATCAGAAGAGCTGCTTCTTCATGAGACTCGAAACAAACCAACTCAGGTAAGCATCCAGGCACATCCCAGGGAATGATATTTATTATTACTGACTCTCTGACGGGGAAGAAGAGTCCACTGCTAGCTCTCTGAGCTGCCGTAGTCACAGAGGGCCACAAGGTGCTTCCTCCCAGGGCTCAGGATTGTTGGGGCACACTTGTGACTTATTCAGACAAACAAAGTCACTATGTTAAGATGGAGGGGGGCGACAGAGAAATCATTTAAGTAATTTATCCAAATAATTTATAAATAAATATTTATTTATTTAAATAAATATAGAAAGGGAGCAGTTGGGCCCTCTTCTTTCTGCTTTGTGCCCGGTTCCTCTTGAAAAGCAGACCCATCAGAGGCATTTCCTGGCCGTGGAGACTAAACTTAGGGATGGTACCCTTCTAAACTCCCCGAGAGCCCTGGCTCAGGGACAGACAATATCAGGGAACGACCTGCTGCTAAACAGCACTGCTCTTTTTGTAGAAGAAATCCCGGTTCTGCTCCTGTGCCGTGCAGGCCTGGCCTTTCTTTGGAAGTGCTATTTCTCCTTTCTCAAATGGCCTGTTTGGGTCAGTTATGTTCTGGAGCTGCTCTGCAAGTTCAGGGGCTCCTGCTAAAATTTTCCTTTTGAAGCCCCGCATGTTCAACAGTAAATATTAGTGTGGTGGACCCTCCTCATTTCTATAGAGCTTGCAGTTTTAACACCTTTGCTTTTGAACACGCACACATTGCTGCATGGGTGGATGGTTTCTGCTGTCAGCTGATGGATGAGAGTCCTTGTTTTGAATGTGCAGTTTTCGTTTTGACTTGCCAATTAGTGTGTTGAGATGCTGTTTGTATTACCTCCTGCACGTTGTTGTGGCAAGATGTGCATTGACTCAGTTGGGACTTGCTTCTCAGTGGACATGCATCAGACTGCGCTGCAAGTGTGTCTTGATCAGAAGTCAGCTCTTTTTTTTTCAAGCTGTATGTGACCTTTGGAGGCAGGAATGAATGAGGATCTATTTGTTCACTAGCCCGTTTTGCCTTAAGGCCACTGACTGCTGCCTCAATTTGTAACCAACCTGTAGAGTCTAGCATGCCATTTTCTTGGAGAGAAGACCCAAATATGCACACTGTCTCCACCTGCAAACGGGATAAGTTCCAGAAGAGGCTGTACTGCGACATGTTTCAGCCCATTAAATAGATCTTAAGGCCTGGGGTGAGGGAACATGTCCAGATGTCCCAAAGAGTTCCTGAATGAAACTAAACCTGAATTAAACAATGTGGCTTTAGGGTCTGGAATAGCAAAATTCCTTCTTTAGAGCTCTGCTTGTTTTTAAGAGCCTGTCTGGACACTTTTCCCCATTCACCTCCAATAATGGCTTGTTGTTATTTCTTGGCTAGTATTTCCAAAACAAAAATGGTGGATCTTTTGCTGTTACTGTAATTCCTGAATTTGGCTGGGATGTGCTTTGCAAGTTCCAAGTTTGTCAAGTGTGGTGGTCTTAGAGACTGATTTTGTTGCATTGTGTGTTGTAGGGAAGCTGCTTCCAGAATTTTGCTCAGAATTGTGATAACATAGTATTTTTTTCACTAGAAGAGGAAGAGAAGGGGAAGGGGCAGTTGGCTGTGCAACGTGCGGCGCTCTGCCAGAAATGTCCATTCCCTGAATCATATACTAGTTTCAATCACATCCTGTCTAGACTTGATTTTTGTTCCCACAGTCATAATCTTTGAAACTCTGAGAGACCTGGGAAGTTTTTGGAGCAGTGTTGCAAGAGGAGTTTTAGGCCCATAAAATTGAACTCCAAAATGAGATGCAAGGGCTGACTCTAGAAGCTCTCTGCAGGTGAATGCAAGTCCCTGTCAGGGCACAGCAGCCTGTGGACAAAGAGCTAAAGAGATTTGAAATTACTGCTGTATATCCAGAAACAGAGGCATGAACAGAGCACCAGAATGCCTCGCTGGGTCAGAGTGAAGTAGCCTGCTTTCCCCACTGGCTAAGAAGTGGCTTCTGGAAACCCACAATCAACGCAGCTCTTCCCCCTTCGTATGTCCACAGTACCTGTGCCTGTGGCCCAGAGATGGTCTTCAAACATGCAGACTCTGACAATTCCATTCCTAACTCTCCAGCTAATAACAGCATGCAAACGGCACCTGCAGCAAAACACTGAAGTGTGCCGTTATCCTGGTTAGTGTTCCAGCCAGCTTGCCTCCTGTGGCTCCACAGTTCTCCCATTAGATTGTTTCTCTCCCTTAGTCTTCTATTCCATTAGCCCCCAGAGGGCAGCACTGCATGCCACTGCCCACAGAGTTGGCATTGGGTTGTTCAGGGATTTTTCTACTTCTGCAGACCTTAGAGCTTCCTGAACAGGCTGATAACCTTCCTCTTGTTCATGGGTGGTGACACTTGGAGAACTTAGTTTGCTATTTTATTGAATCAAGTCTGGCTGGCCTTTGGGGCCCTGATATTTAGGATGGTGGTAAGACTTGCCTTTAGACTGGATCCTTAGAGTTTTTTGCTTTCTTACAACCTGCTCTAAAAAGTTTTTTGTAAATCTCTTAATCAAATTCTGCCAGAGTTTCAAAAGATTGTAATGCACTGTTGATTTACAATTGGTTTTAAAGTTTTGTTTTCTTTCTTTTTTAATAAACCTTTACAAGAATAACTTTGCCTAACTCAGAGGTAGGTAACAGATGCCTTAAGGATTTCAACTCCTGTCAGGCTGACTCAAGAAAGAAAAGGGTAGTGACACCTGCAGGACGCCTGAAATGGATTTCAGCTCCCAGAACTCCCCAGCAGCAGGGCCTCCATTGAGATTCTGAGCGTTGAAGTCCACTATCTGGAACTGGCCGTGGCTGGAAACAGTTATGCAGGCAAAACAAAGGCTCGCACCCTATGTCAGGGAAACATCTTGGCAGGGGATTTAGGGCAGACAAAACCAAGCTGACTTGGTTATGGAAACTGCAGCCACAACATTTAATATTAACCTTTAACTAAACAAGCTGTAGAAGGGAATTAGCCCAGTTCCTGAACCAAGAAGAGCAGGATGGATAACTGGCATCTGGTTACAGATTAGCATGGATGAACACTTGATATACTAAACCAAATGTAATAAATTGCAGAAAGAGTTATTAATTTGCTTCGTGGTGTGGTTCTTGAGCTCTGTGAGACTCTTTTCTTTTTCCTCCTGCCTTGTCCAGGTGATTCTCTTTGTTTATTCAGACTTACTGCTGTTCACCCAGGAAGATGAGCCTGGACGATGTAATGTCTTTCGCAACCCCCTTTACCTGCAGGATGTTCGGCTGCAAGAGGGTGAGTCCAGAGCTCTTATGAAAGAATTGCACCTTTTGGTAATGGGCCAGTCCGCCCTCTGGACCAGAGGGATGCCCGTCCTTGGGCCAGCAGGAGGCGATAGGTCTTCATTGTCAGCAGCTGGTATTGAAGGCCTATGCTCGGGGAAGCTCTCTTAACGGTCTGCATTTACTGCTTGCAGCCTGCCTTTCCTTTGTCCCTGGAGCTGAAGGCAGACAAGGCTTTTTCTCCTGTTCTCCACTCTGTCGTATTGTTTCAGTACTCCTGAGTGATTTGAACCCCAAAGATGGAAAGCTGTGACTGCATAAAGCCATGTGATTCTGACTAAGGAGGGACTTGCCCTCCTCTCTGAATCCAGCCAGTCCTTTTAATGAAAGTCGTTTAAATGGCAATGGCACGTTCTCTGGTGATGATTTTCAAAGGTTTATTACCTGTTAAGTGAGGAGATGGCACGAGGGAAGGGAAAATGTTCTGTATCCCCACTCTCTCAAGTCACTCATTGCAGCTCTTCCTTGGGCATCATTTTTCTAAACTAGATGCATAAAATGCTTAAGGGCCCAAATGCTGCCTGGCAGCCAGAACTTCCTGCCTTTCCCTGAAGATGGTCAGGCTCAACAGTAATTTTGGCATTATTTATTAATTCATCTTGCAGTAAGAACCTGGCACCAGCTGTCACCAAGAGCGTCTACTTGGCTTGTGGAATTAGTCCTAGCAGCACCAGGCCAGGAGGAGTGGGAGAGGAGACCCTTTTGGTTTGAGACCATCTGGGCCAGATGAGGATTTACTGCCAAGTAGTTTTATATGTTTTATCAGAAGATCCATAGATGATTGTTTTCATCTAAAACCTAGTCCTGGGTCCATCTGCAGCCAGCAAGAGCACAGAACACTGGACTAGATGTCTCCATGGACTGACTAATTGGCTAGGGTAGCTTCCATAACTAATTGGCTCGTTTATGTGCTCTTCCTTTTCCGTGAAAATAACTAAAGCATATTGAGCACTTGGCCCAAACAATTTTTGTTTTCAGTTGTTGAAGTCAGGGAAAGTTAAATGACCCCTTCAATCTACTTTTCTTGCAGATTCCTCTGAGGATCTGAAATTCTGCATTCTTTATCTGGCAGAGGTGAGTGTCACTTGCAAGTTAGCTTCCAGCCACAATTCCAGCTGTTTATGACTTACTGCATCCATCAGCCTCCTCCTGTAGCTGGTTGTCGAGGGCAGAAGAAAGTGTCACGGGGAGGCGGCAGACTGAATTCTACCTGGAAGAAAGCCTCTCAAAACATCCCAGCCTCAAGGAGCAGCAGTGAATAAGGAAGAGGGTTTCTTGGGCCTTTCTCATTGTGACATTTGTAGTTAGTGTTGCAATAGGCTTCTTTGCCATAAGGGGTCTTCTTAGTGCTCTGAATGTGAATAACGTGGTTCAAGTTAGGGTGGGGTAGTTACGTTCTTGGGTGCAGCCAAAATCCAGCATGGTGAAACTCTGAAGCCCTGATTCAGGAATATGCAGCTCATACCTCACTGCTACTTCCCCTGCTTTTAACTGCCGAGGTTGGATGGGTGATTCTGCAGGACGAGACCAGAGGCAACCTGCGGACCACGTTTATCCCAGTGGTCCTTCCAGAACGCCCCCCGGGTTGGTGGACCAACGTGTTGGACCTGCAAGGCTTTGTTTCTGTTTTGTTTTTGGGTGTGTGTGTGAGAGAGAAAGCTAGCAGGCAAAAGACATCGTTTTATCCCTTAAAAACTTTCACCTTCCCCAACATTGGCCTGATTTGCTTCAGTTTTGGAGGATGTTAAAGGACAAAATAGGAGTCTTGAGCCTTTTATCTCCCCAAATACTCACCCCCCAAATATTCACATGAAACAAAACTCACTGGCCACACCCTCTTTCTGGGGTGCACAAAGGTTGCCCACAGGGCTAGAGTACGCTGATATTTCTCCCCTTTCCTCCTCTGACTAGTGAGCTTGGCCACCCGACAGGATTATTTATCGTGGGTATGCAGCTTGGGTGGAGGCTCCATAGAGGAAAGGCAGGATACTAATGTGGGGCATCACTATTTGGCAGTAGAACTCGCCCCTCTTGGAATACGTTGTCTGTTGCATCTCTGAATGAATTGTTGGTCTCCTATCCTTCCAGTCATGAGTCCCGCAGGGGAATCTTAAGCATAGGTGCTTCTGAAGGCAGTCATGCTCACTCTCACATACTTTAAAAACAAACCTTTTCTAGTGCAGAAGGTAAAAGATGTCACCATCCAAGTGTAATTCAGAAAAAATGGGCGTATGATACCTGGAGGACTTTGAGGAAGTGAAGCCAGTTGGTTGGTCTTCCTTCAGAGTGTGTAAGAAGGAAACCGAATCTGGGCAGTAGCTTTTTTTAGCTGACTTGCCCATTTTAGCTCGAGAGCCAGCCCTTTCTTTACAGGCCATATGTTGATGTTCGACCTTTTGCATGATGTGGGGGGAGATGCCTGCCCTCACACAGGGAAAAGGCTCCTCTCCCGCTTTGCCAGCAGTCGATTTGCAGAGCATTGCTCTTGGCCAGCCTAATTGAATTGATGCAAACCGTTAATTCCATTATCGGTGGCACGGGCGGAGGGCTCAGGGATGGGCTCTGGGATTGCTCTTGAAGGAGAGTGCTTGGGAATCTTTCCATCAGCCTCTTGGGGACATTCTGCATTAAATGCTCTATGATCTGCATCTGCAGCTTTACCAGGGCTAGGTGTAGGCTGTACAAACCTGAATCCATTTCTTGTAAATCACCCCTTTTCATTGCTCCAAGCTAAGAAGATGCAGATGCTAGACGTCAGTAATAACACACGTGTCTTGCGTGTGTGAGGGTGCGCAGCGTCTGTTACCTCAATTGCAGTCCTTTCGGAGGGGACCTGCGCCCCTTGCTCAGTGATGCTGCTCTTCATGGCTTCCGGCACAGATAGAAGGAGATCTGTACTGGGAATTCTGCCCTGAAAGACAGCCATCAGTGTCTGGCAGGGCCATGAGAATGCCCTGTTTTCCCCAGAAAGAAGTGGAAGGATTAAATAGCAGGGTCCCAGCCTGACCAAGTTTACACCTTCCGTTTCTGCTTAAAGAAACGAAAACAAAAACAGCATGTCCAGTCCTGCGTCAGCCTGGGCCTGGCGCTCTCTGAGCTCTCTCCGCATTGTAGTTAACCCGCCTCCTTTTCCTGCTGGCCATTCAAGAGCAATGAGTAAGAGGGTGACAGACTTACCAGTGGTGGGTCCTTTCCTTGAGGATGGAGGCGAGGAGGTCACTGGGAGGGCGGTGATCTTAGTGCCTTCCCCCTTCACAGAGGCATCATTTGGTTTGGGCACTGAGCTGCTTTTAAAGTAACACACCTGGATGCTGTAGAAGGACGAGCTAAAGTTGGGGAGGGAGGACACTGACTCTGCAAGTTGACTGAAACAAATGACATGTAAGCCATCCAGCAGAGCTGAATAAAAATGTTTACTTCACTGAAGTTTCTATCCCTGCAGTTCCTTTCCTATTGGCCTTAGAGGTCAACCCAGATGGGCTCTTGGGTTTGGATTTTTGCACATCTCCAGTGGGAGAAAGATCTGGGAAAAAGCCCTCCCAGAACCCTGTCCTGGCATCATGGTGTAAGAACTGGTGCATTTAACTGGTTTTGTTAAAAGGGCTCCTTGTCAGCTGGTATCCCAGGTGGGCTGGCCAGCCCATCTGTGAATGTGGCAGCTGAGGAAGGCGAGCCACGGGTCCAGTCTGGGGCTGAATGTGGGTCTTGTGGAGCGCACTTTCCAGACCCGCCCTTGCCTCTGTGTCCCTGTGTGCTAGAAGCTGGAGTGTGTGCTCAGCCTGCAGGCTCACTCCCGCGAGCAGAAGACCAGGGTGTGCTGGTGCCTGATTGATAACATCCTGAAGCAGCAGCCGAGGACAACTCCAACAGCCCCCCCGGCCGAGAGCAAGGTAAGGAGCGGCGAGAGGGAGGGGCCCACAGGCTCTTCTGGCCTGCCGGAAGGGCGACCGAAGAAGTTAGGTGACCGGGCGTGGCCAGCCAGTACCAGGGTCCCTGCTTGACCGGGCGGAGGCAAAGTTGGTCAGTGCGTGAGCCGCAGGGCCTGCCATGGACCCTCGCGTGCGATGGTAGCGCCGGGCAGAAAAAGGGACGCGAGGGCCAACAAAGAGCCCGCTTCGGCCCCCTCCTTCCCCCAGTGGTCTGGCAGACACCTCCCGGGGACTCCCGG
The DNA here is from genome assembly GCF_059951505.1 of Python bivittatus. Lineage (NCBI taxonomy): Eukaryota > Metazoa > Chordata > Lepidosauria > Squamata > Pythonidae > Python > Python bivittatus. The sequence goes on along the minus strand of NW_028277076.1, from coordinate 174,862 downwards.
GGGGAAGGAGGGAGGGCCCTTCTTCCTGAGCATCCGCAGGGCACCCCGGTGGCTTTTGCCTTGGTGCCTCTGTAGTCTTGGCGACATCCGCGAAGGCTTCACCGGGGCTGCCTCGCCTCTCCTTAGCAAGTTTCAGGTGCTGTAACGGTTACCGATCAGGCAGGCGTTCGTCCCCTTAGGTATACTTTGCGCAGAGACCAGAAATGGCGAGACCTCCCTGCCGACTCCCCCTCGGCCTGCTGAGTTTTTGCTGCGAAAAAGCGGCTTGTTTTCGTGCTGCGGTCTTGGGGGAATGGGCACTTGCCTGTCCTCTGAGGGCCTCCTTGAGCTTGTTTGTCCGGCGGGGGTGGGGGTGCGGTGGGTGGGGTGGAGAGGAGCTGGAGTGCATCTGCGGCCTTGGGCAACATGCAGGCTTTGTTTCCCAGAGTCTGGCTGGTGTTGAAGGCTGGCCTTTGTTCCCAGGAAGGGCGGGAGCCAGCAGTGCCTGCCTCTGTCCAGCTGATATCGATCCTGCCTCTGGCGTTTTAGGAGCATAATCGGAATTGGCTGCTTTCTGGCAAAGTTCCTGACTGCACTTAATCCAATGATGATATGATTTAGGGAGGCCAATAAAATCCTCCTCCGCAAGTGTTGCTTCCTCTCAGGCGCCCGCACAAAAGAGAAGGCAGGGCTGGTGAGCAGCCGTCGGATAGCTGCTCTCTGGGCGGCGGCCCCTGTTTGGGGGGCCCCTCCCCTCTGCCTGGACACCCTCCGAGGCAGGTCCCTGTCTAGACAGCTGCTGCCTTCTCTCCTGTATTCCTGCCCACCCCGGATGCGCCTGGTCTGTGGCCGCTCAGGAGCGGCAGCCTCGCGGGGAAGGCGGGCTTGGGGTGGCCCCTTCTTCCCTTGCCAACCCTTCGGGGAAGGCGTTGGCAGCCCCAGGACACCTGCTTCAAGGCCTGCGAATTGGAAGGGGCTGCAGGACTCCTCTCATGCAGGTAAGAGGCAAACAGTCGGGCTTCTGGGATGCTTCTCGCCTTGTAGAGGTTGTATCGTGATCATGGATTGCTTTAATGTTTCTTACAGGGTTGCAGTGAGCTTTGCCCCCCCCCCCGGCTTTCTTAAAGAAATTGAACGGATGCAGATAGCCCGTCCCTGCCAAGGTTGAAAGAGGGGTTCTGTGCTATGTGTTTAGTTTGGGCGAGAATACTTAACGGCTGTGAGAACAGAAGAGGGTGCATGGTGATTCTCTCTGAATTCGTGCTTTGGAAGAAGTGATGTCACATGGCTGAAGACAGGGGACTTAGCCCTCATGCAGTGACACTAAATGAGAAGTGACTGCAAAAGGAGGAGAAACTACTTCTGTTTGCTTGATCTTTGTGCTAAGAAAGCATAATTCCTCTGTGCGGACGGTGGCTGAAGGCAGCAGGAGCAGGCTTGGTCGCCCAAGCAGCCTCAGGGGATGCCAGAAGGGATGGAGCGTCTCAGGAAGGGGGGGGGGCAGGTGGCAAAGCGGCTTGTGGCGGCCGGAGGAGGAGTGCGGGATGGCTTCGGGGAGGCAGGAGATCGTGGTGGGGCAGGAACGTAAAAAGCTTTCCCTGCAGAGCAGTCGTGTGCTACAGGGCTTTTCTCCATCCCTGATAAACTAAGGAAGGTTTGTAAAAAGGTGAGTGTTAGTTACAACAACAAAAGAAGGCCTTCCATGAAAATAGATGCATTCTGAGTTTCTCCTGGCAACTGTGGATGCTTCCCGTGAATGGCTTCGGCGTCAGCTGAGGAGATGGCCGGCAAAAACGTGCTGGGGCCCTGCCCTTGGCCTGGCAGTTGAGGCACTTCTGAAACTGTTCCGCCAGTAGGCTTAGCTGGGGCAGTGACTTCAGGCCTGCCCCCTCTTCCCTCTCTCTCCCCCACGCACCAATCTGAACTTAGGTAGCTGAGGCAGAGATGCGGCTTTTCTGCTTGGGCTGTTCTTGTATAGCATCTGGAGGGTGTAAGTATATGTCTAGCAACATCCCCTTTCTAGACGGTGAATGCCCCTTCATGATTATATCAAGCATTCTAAGGCCGAACCCAAACAAGAGTACTAGGCTTAACCCTTTGCTTAATTTGGCTTAGGTCAGTTGGGGCACTTTTTTGTCTTAAGAGCTTTGAAATTGATCTAACTGATCACTCGGTTAAGCGTTGCAATCTCATTTATCTATTTCCTACTCATTTCCTATTTCCTGGTGAAGACGCTATGTGTTGTGACTGTGCTGGGCCAGAGTTAAGCCTTCTCGCCTTGAAACCCATGGATGTGAACTCTTTGTCGGAACCAAGTGTTCCTGAGCATGTTTGCATATTTACCACTGGCACTAATCATTGGTTGCCCATTGCTAAATATCTGGGGATATAGGAAGCAGAAATTTTCACTCAGATTCTTCAGGTTTTATTCTCTTTCCTCATCTCCTAGAAGTTCCTTTTCTGGACAGGGAGCGATCATATTTTAACTTTCATGTGCTCTGGTAAATTGAGGAGAATATGAAGTGTATCAAATCTACCTCCTATGGCATCTGCTACATCAAAAGGCCATCCCTATGAGTCAGTGTTCCATTGCCTGCCTGGCTCAGCTCAGTGGAAAAATGGGATATTTTGTGTATTATCTGTGCCTGTTCCAAGGGGAAGTCACCAGGTCCCTTCTGTGATGTGGCATGATGGCTGCTTGAGCAACAGGGTGTTTACATCCCTCTTTTCTTTCTCCTACCCCCCCCCCCCCCACGGGAAGGAATATCTCTTATAATTTGCTCCCGCTGAGCAAAGGAGACATGTTGGAACCTGACCAGCTCTGTTTGTTTCCTGAGCTAAAATCTTATTTACATCTGAACCTCAGTTGTTCAATTAAGCATTTCGGCTAGTGCGGGACAAGGAGCCAAGACAGGGAACGCCAGCAATCTGTCAGGTGTGGGTAAATACCGGCAGCAGATCTCAATTAGCTTTGGGCCCCTGAGCAACATTTGCTGAGGCCTGAAAGTCAAACAGCTCATTTGGAGGAGGAAGTGTGAGTCAAGTGGCTTGCAGAGAAATTGGTGGGGCCACTCTCAGGTTTGGGACATACGGATTGTAGGTGCTTCTGACTGCTATTTCTGGGTGAGTGATTTGCAGGTAATGCCATGTGAGGGAGTGATGCTCGGGGACTGCATAGTAGAGAGACAATCCGTTTCTCTACAAATAATGTCCGGATTAGGACCCCTTGTTGAATCTCTTCCTCTATGTTCCCATCACGCAGTAGGCAGGAATGACAGATTTGTTGCCAGTTTAAAAACGGATGGCAGGCTTCCTGCTTGTATTCAGCCCTCTTATTTTCCATCCTGTTTGTGACCAAACTCTCTGAGTTCAGTGATCTCTGCCCAGTTTACCTGCAAGGTCACCTAGTCTCTGCAACTGCTCCTCAGTGGCAGATGGCCTGTTTGCCTTATTAGAAGATGGTAACTGTATAGAGTAGCATCTTGGGAGTGCTTCCCCGTCCCAGCAGATATCAGTACCACTTTTCGGTGCCAGAGCTTGCAGCCCTGATTTTCCTTAAAATTTCAGCAGCCCTTATTTGGAGGTGAGGGGAGGCTACAGTTGGACTCTTTGGGGTGAAGAACTCTTTAATTTAATTTATTCAATTCAGACACTGGCCAACTCCACACAACTCTGGGTGGTGTGCAATAAAGCCAGCGGAATACAAACAGAACACAATAATGATAGAAGAATAAGCAACAAGAACTGATGGCTTGGGCATCCTCCTGAAAAGTGATTAGGGTTGCAGCTTACTGTTAAAAGGGGTGGGCGTCATTACAGTCCAAGGGAGTGGGTGGATTTGGCCTAATACTTGAGCCCTAGCACAAGAGGGCAAGGTGGACACGGTTGGCAGGCGCTTGAGCGCTGCAGTGGAGAGCACTGGCCTGCTGCGCTCATTTACGTAAGCATGATGCAAGCAGATTTTTAAAATGCTGGGGGCCGTAAACAGCGTTGAAAGTGACTGTGACTGTGGATGGCGGGTTTTTCTAACCACCTGATGTTCGTTCGTTCGTTCGTTCATTCATTTTAAATTTAGTCACCGCCCATCTCACTCAGCGAGCGACTCTGGGCAGTTTACAATAAAATAAGAATAAAAACCAATTAAAATACAATTAAAACAGTAATCAGAAATAAATAATATAATCCAAGGGATAGATTAAGTGGAGAGCAATAGGGGATTTGTGGCGTAAGTGTCTTAGAGAATGCAGATCGGACCACAGCACCTGCCCCCCCCTTTCCCCCATCCTTTAATCCTCCTGCGACCAGGAGAGCCAGGGAGCCTCTGTCAGCCCTAAACAAACTGATAGAAGCAGGAGCCAGACAGCAGGAACGATCTTGTTGGGTAGGGAAATCAACTTCCCACCCCCACTCCTTGCTGCCAGGCATGGCAGGCTCTCGGGAGCCCCGGCAGTGCCAGAAATGGAAGGAGAGGCACTGAGGTTCATGATCTAGAGAGCAGCATGTCTGTCCTCAGACTTACTCGCTGTAGAAGGCTTGGCGGCCTGCAGGAAGGACGCCAGGTGGTAGTTGTGCTACAGGCACGTGGCTGGAAAACACGGCCTCTTTCTGGAAGTGTTGGGCAGGTATTTCTAACCTCTTGCACTAGGACCCCCAGAAACAGATGGGTTTCTGAGAGGGGGGGCGGGCTGGGACAGGACATATCAGCCAGCAGGAAGCCATGCTTCTCAGGGCTTTCTTACAGAAGGGGGGTGTCCTTTGCAGCCAGTCTGTTCACAAACCATTTGCTTCTGCTGTCCAGCGGGGCTGCTGGTCTGTTGAAGGTTATCAGATGGGACCTTCTGCAGTGAACCCTCCTTGATGCCATTTTTGTAGCCTGGTGAACTGTGAGGCTTGGCTGTAGTGTAGCTTTCTGAATGGAAAGAATGAACTTTCCGCTAGATCTGAAAAATGGTAAAGGAAATCTGGCAATCCCTCTGTTTCATCCCAAGGACTCTGTTTCTTTTACCAACTGCTTGACAGGAAGTATGAACAGATGCTGCATTCCCTATTGACATGTCTCCTCGCTGGGGGAAAGCAGCGCCAAGGAGATTTCTGCCTTCGGAAAGCACTCTTGTCACCCCGTCTGCCTACAGGCCCATCTGGCTGCTCAGCCAGGCACATCCTCTGATTCCTCCCCTTTCATGGCAAACGGGCCACTGCCACAAAAGGAAGAAAGGAGGGCAAGGCAAAGGCAGGCCTCCCCTTTCTTCTCAGCAGACCTTGGTGCAAAGTGTGAGAAAAGGTCCCTCTCTCCTCAAGCCCTTTCTGATTGCTGCCTAGGAGGCTTGGGGCTGGTCAAGTGGTCTTTTCTCTCCTTGTCTGCACTTTGGTTTGGAAACATGGAAATGTCCCATTATGAACTATTCCAAGGTGTTATCTCTGAGAAGGAATTCATGGGGGGGGGCACGATTAAGAGAAAGTTTCTGAATTCGTCAGGCTGGGGTAGTGTAGAATTTGCCTGCTGGCAAACAGCCCCCAACACCGTGCCTCTGTGGTTGAGTCAGGCACAAACTCCTTGTAGGTGGCTCGCTCAACCACCATGAGGTTGCAGAAGCCAAGCATCCAGGCGTCTGCTCTAGACACTTAAAAGACCAGACCATTCCCAGTCTCTGTCTGGGAGCATCCATATCCTACTGCAGCTTCTTTGCCAGTTCCTTCTTTTCTTACGGCGCAATTGATCAGAAAGGGGAGGGCCTTCTTCCTGGTGGTCTTTTGACAGTGGTTTACAAGGCATTGGGCATCCAAGTGGACTGAAACAGGTGGAAACCAGGGCCTTAAAGAAGAAAACATCTGCAGAAAATAATTTGGAAGCAGGAGGGTCTTTCACACAAAATTTGGGAGCAAATACTGTGATATCAGAGGATCATTGCTTGCAGTTAGAACAGATGGTAGTGACCTCAGTCTGAGCAGCTGATTAAATATAAGGAAAGTGCAATATATGCTGGCCTGTATGCTGGTTAACGTTAATGCTCTGTGCCACATTTTTATGGTTGCATAATACGGAATTGGGGGGGGAGTTCTGTGCAAGGTCTGGGATGGGAGGTGGGTGTCTCTGAAGGAGTAGTCTTTGTGGTGTGACCAACTATGTCCCTTATTTGAAGGAAATGCTCCTGATGTATTTGGGATTCAAGGGACAGGTCGTCCACATGTACTTAAGCATCTGCTGCTGTTCTAAGACATCAGCCTCTGCTTGACCTTTCCAGTATTATTTGGGACACTGGAGCCTTTCTACCCCATTTCCAAACATACGGTTGGCCCTTTTTCCTTCCTCTTTGTTTCTCCCAGATGCTTGAGCCAGAAGCTGAGAAGCTAGGGGCAGTGCCATCCGCGGGGGAGGATGACAGCAGCCGCCTTGCCTACCCTGTGGTGGAGGACTCAGTAGTGGGGCTGACAGAGGATGCTGTGGCAGAAGTCCAGGGTATCCCTACGGAACAGGGGAAGCAGACGTGCCATCTCGAGGGGAAGGAGCAGGAGGTGCCCTTTGCCATCCCAAAGTTGCAGGTGGACAGTACTTTTAGCCAAGACCTGACATGCCTCACCAGCCTCAAGCTCAGTGGCCCAGTGGAATTGGCTGATGAGGAAGAAGAGGAAGAAGAGGAAGAGGAGGACAGCGATGAGGCCTATCTGACCCGGGCGGAAAGAAAACGCTGCAGCTTGTTTGAAACGTCGGTGTGTAAGTCAGCTTGCAGCCTGAGTGTGCAGAACTCGCTGCGCCGTCGGACTCATAGCGAAGGCAGCCTTCTCCAGGAGCCCCGAGCTGGCCACTGCTTCACCTCTGACACCAGCCTGAATTATACTGAGATGCAAGGACCCACCCCTGGCTGGACGCTGCCTTCTCCCCAGACCCTCAAGAAACAGCTTATGAAGAATGGGGGCTCCATCCACCAACTCACTCTGCTCTTTGTTGGGAATCGGAAGGTAGGCAAGCCAGAGCGTGCGTACGTGTGTGTGTGTGTAGAGGAGGGAAACCTTGGAAAAACACCAAATCTCCCCATTTCCATATTGGTGTAATAATGGGGGCAGTTGGGAGTACTTTGGGAACAGTTGTGCTAGAAACAGTCGCAGAAGGTCCAGGCTGGGGATTATCTTGGATTTTGATACCATGCTGCTGTCTCTGCTGCCTGCTGGGTCTGCTAGGGCCTTGTGCTACGCATGTGGTTGCTTCAGGCAGGCCCCTTTCGGGGATCCAGGTAGACAGCTGGGGCTCAGAGTGAAGGGCTGGACGACCTCATGCCTAAGACGTAGCACTATGCGTTGGGCAGTGCCGCAGGAGAGCAGCAAGAAAGCTCCAGTGGACTTTCTCAGCACCCTGGGAATCCCAGTTTTCAGGTTTATTTAGAGAGCCTGAAAAATACATTCCTAGTCTTTCAAGTGGTGACAACAGATTTTCTGGACCTTCTCACAAGCAGGTCCTTTCTGATATGACACTGTCTTCTTTCCTTGGATCTCACAATTGAAAGCTACAGAAGTTTAGGTCCACTATATTATGTACCATGTTTATTTTCCAGATAATGCAAATAGAATAGTTTGTCATCTTGACCAAAGACAAAACCCAGTGATTCTCTTATTCTGTCTAGGATGGCAGCTATAGACTCTTGTAGGGCAGGGATGGCAGCAGTTAATCTCTCTGCATCGTGTAGTGGATCCATCTGCTGAAACCCAGGCTTGGTAGAACTCTTGGCCCCGAGGTTCTGTGTATCTAACCCAGTTAACAACAGGAAGCTTCAAGAAATGGCCACTGCCTGGAACTTACAGTACTCTCTGATTTGCAGATGAGCTTCTAACGTTACAAATGGAAATTCCGCCTCGCCCCTCCTCAAAGGTACTAGAAGTGTGCTTCTGACCTCCAGCGGAGGCAGGAGACTTAACAGCGAGTGCACAGAGACAAATGTAAAGAACAGCTTGAAAGGCTTGCCTGAGAATTAACTTCCTATTCAGTAAAACAAAACCCTTAGGGGGAATAGGCTAAAGAGAAACTGATAGACAGTGTTCCCTCCCTCTCAAATATCTGGTAAATTTTGACTTCATTTTGTTCTCCTTTGCCCTTCATGCTGCTGAACTAATTGTGTTGCTCAGCTCTTCATACTATTAGTATTTATTTAGAATATTTCAGTGCATCAGTTTATTTAAAATATTTTTATCTAATTTCTGTTTAAAAAGCACTCAAAGTAGCTGTTAAAAACGACTGGGATATAAGATGTTGCCTGAATGCTGCACTGTCAGTTGAAGGAAGCATTTTTTGTGGTTCATGTATTCGGAGCACAAATGGCCCAGTGAACCTGTTTGATGTGAGACTGTTTTTTTGCCTTTGAGTTTGCTATTCATTGTCCCTGTAGGGCCTTTACAGCTGAGACTGTTGACTCTGTAACATTGTGGAGGGCCCCGTGGCTTTATGATCTCTCCTATTCCTCTCAGGTCATTCATAGGATTCCCATTTTCTAGACAGAGAAACTGAAGTCAAGGATGGTCGATGAAGTTAGCGAGGCCATGACTAGCCGGGATGTAGATCAGATTATTGTATCAGTTTCCACCCTGCCCAGAAGTTCATGAGGCCAGCTTAAGATTTACTGGCTGCGTTGGCGTAACGTGCTGAGCTGGGTTAGTATTCCCCTTTGCGGTTCCTTGGTGCACTGTGTTTTTCAGAATCCCAGCAGGTAGCACCACCTGCGCAACTCGTCTGGGCTTGGAAGCGAGGCAGAGTCAAGTCTGGTTAGCGGGAGACCCCCTCGGGTTGCAGGCCAGGCTCAGAAGCGGCAGGACATTCCTAGGGGGCACCTTCAGAGGGCGACCCCTAGCCCACCCTGGTTGACCTCAGAAAGTGAGGCGGGTGGACCTTGACTGGGTCTGCCCGGAGGGCCCAGGGGGCTGGCGGTTGCCCCTGCAGCGGGAGAACGCTATTGGGCGTGCCTGAGATGCTGAAGGCCGGGCCCTGAGTTGCAAGGTGGATGGGCAGCTTCCCTGTCCAGCCTGGCCGTGTTCTTGCTGACAGCAGCCTGTGGCTTGTCAGGCTGCTGCTAAAATAGGACGGGAGCAGCGGGACCTGAAGCCTGTGCGATGTATGGGGGCTCTGGAGGAAGGGAGGGGCCCTTTGCAGGGCTCCTGGCTGGCCAGTGTGGCTGCTGTCTCGCCTCCCTTTGTGTCCGTCGCACACGAGGCGTGCTGGCTGCCCCCTAGTGGGTGTGTCTGAAATGACTGGTTGTTCCAAATAGAGGGGAAAGGAGCTCTTTGATCCTTGGACGTTTTGCTTCTCTGGTAAAGTTTGCTCCGAAATGCCGAGAGATGCTTGGCTTCTGGAGGGAGATTCAGCAGACGTGTGTGGTCTTCCAGAGCAGAAGAGAATAGGCGGCCTTTTCAAAAGCAGCGTCCCTCGAGCTTGTGCTCTACTTGGGGAGAGGTGGAGGGGCAGGGACAGAGAGTAACAGCAATTTCAGCGGGGGGTTTGGGGTCTTGGGCAGAAAAAAAGTCTTTCCCGTTAGGTGCTCTGAGTAGGCAGGCATGTCTCTGGCATTAAGCTGTGGACCTTTCCTTAACTGGATTCATCAGAGGCTCCAGACTGAAGAAGGAAGGAAACTGCCTGGGGCCAATTTGTAGGTGGCCCTTATGAAATACGGACAAGAATGCCAATCCTGCTAGGTTTCATTCGGCAGCGAAGCAGAACGAAACTGCAGAGACCAGCCCTCTTTCCCAGAGCTGAGGCCCACTTCCAGTCCTACTCCTGTCATTTCCTGTGGAGCCCACACCACAACACGGATTGTGAGCAGAATAATCCCATGTGCCAAGCCGAACGGTCTGCCTTCCATGCTGGCGAGGCCCACTGTGGTGGCTGAGGCCATCCCTGGACAGCTCCTGCCTGGAAGCGGAGGACCCCCCTCCCAACAATGGGAGGAAATGGGCTTGAGACGGTCTGGCGCACCCAGAAGGCCCAGGAATGTACTTGCCAGGCAGAGAGAGTGCTGGGCCTGATAAGACCCGGAAGCCTCACCTAGCAGTAAAGGAAGCGTTGGAGAGCTTGGGCTCTTGACCAAGGCATGGTTTCCCACGATTTGCCTCGGTTCTGGGTGGAAGGGGTGGCGGGGTGCGGCAAAGAGATTCCCCAGCAAGTTCCTCTGGAGAACCTGCAAAAAGGGCGCAGTTCTGTCCGGCAAATAAATACTGTTCTCGAAAGGATGGTTCATTTGTTTTACGGTGTTTGTAAACTGCCCCAACCCATTCAGATTCTTGGCAGTGGACAATGAAGGAAGAATAAGCCAAAGAGGACAGTAACAAATGATTGAAAACAGTAACTCCATTCATGTTTCTTCATGTCTCTCTCACTTGAATTTACCTGGATTCTGCCCCCCCGTCCTCCCCCCCCCCGTGGTGATGGTGGTGACAGCAGCAGCAGCAGCAGCAGCAGCAGCAGCAGATGCTGGATCCTGAAGGTGCTTGTGACTTAGGAGCAGCCCACAAGATGAACAAAACAATGTAAGTGTGATTGTGCTTTGATGAAGCACTGAAGGGCCCTTTTCCTAAATGGCCTGAGTGGGTGGAGGTCGATTCCTTCCAAGACATCTCTTTGACCCCCAGTTTCGTGGACTCGGAATGTGAGGTTATTCACGAGGAGTCAGTTTCTTTTGTCCAGACTCCCTGCCAATACCGCGCGTGCTGTGGGCCTGGCTGCCTTTGGAGAGAGCGCTGATCCACCCCTGAAGGGAAAGCGGTCTGCAGAGGTTCAGAAATCCACCTCTTACCTGACACGAGCCCACCCTGCCTTCCAGTACCCTCCCTGCCCCCTAGTCAGTCTAGGTTCACCCCCATCCTCCTGATCATACCTCCGAGATGCTGTGCTAACAACCCTCCTGGCACAGCATCTCATCACCTGCCTGTAAGTGGGGGTGCAGAATTCGGTGCTTATCTGAGCTGATGTTAAAGCAGTTTCCAACTTGTTCCGGCACAAGCTTTGCTGATGGGTGGCATCCGTGGTGATGCTCCCAGATGGTTTGAAATACATTTTGTGGAGGCCACAGCTCACACGACCAGAGTCGGGGACTATGACACCCGTACGCCCACAGAGGAAGGGAGCAGGTTTGCCCCAAGCTGTTTCTTTCCTGCTCATAACCCTTCTCTCCAGAAACGCAGATGGGACAGGGTCCAAAATGGCCGCAGCGCATCAGGCCAGGCTATTCATGCTTGTGTGCTGCTGGCACGCAGGGTACCTTCTTTCACTGCAGGAGCATCTGTCTTGAGTGGGGGGGGGTTTAGCAGGAGGACGCCGCCTCCCCCTCCCCATGGGCGTGTGGTGCTGGAAGTGCCTTTTTCTCCTTCGGGTTTTGAGGCCCAGGCCGATCCGGCCTTTCCCTTTCCTGCCAGCTGGTGGGAGACCTCCCGCTGCTCTGGACACCCCTTGATGGGGGGCGGGGTGGCAGTTGGATGGAGAAGGCCAGCCCGACCGCGGGAGGGGTGGGCCATGCCGGGCCTTGCAGAAGGAGCAGCTGCCGCCTGGGCCGCCCCCTCCCCTCCGTGGCTGCCCCATCTGCCCCAGCGAGGGCCGCCGCGCTTGGCTCCCGTTCTTGGGCGCGGGTGTCGGCCCGCGCTGGAATCCGAGTGCGCCGCCGGGGCGGGGGGCTTCTGCGGCTTTGCGGGGCTGCTGCTCGGCGTGTCTTCGCGCGGAGAAGGGGGCGCGGCGGCCAGGCAGCGGCGGAGGCTGCGGGCCCGGGGCCCGGGCGCGCGCTTCGTCTCCAAGCCGCGCCGCGGTTCCCCGGGCTCCGGGGGCGGGGCTCGGCTGGGGGCGCCTCCGCAGCGCCCCGGCTTTCGGGCGCGGGCGGCCTCGGCCTCCAGCCGCGCGTCTCCGGACCGGCTCGCCTGTGCCGCCGAAGGCCGGGGTGGCCCCTCGGCTCCGCCGGCGGAGGGCGCTGAGTCCCGAGCGGGCAGGCGCAGCCCCCGCGGCGCGCCTCCCTCCTGCCGGCTCCCTTCCCGGGCGGGCTAAAAATAGCCGCGGTTTCGTGTCTGCCCGCGGCGGCGCGGCCAGAAATAGGAGTCGTTTCGGCGTGAGTCACGCGTGCGGCATCTCCCTCTTCCGAGGGCCGGGCGGAGGGCTGCGCGTCCAGGCGGCTGGCCGGCTGCGCCCCCCGGCCGGGCCATGCCTTTCTTCCGCGACCCGGGCGAGCCGCCGCCCGCGGAGTCCCGGGCGGGGCTCGTCTTGGGCGCTCCGGGCCGAGGCAGTCGCGGGGGCGGCCTGCAGCGGCGGCACACCACGAAGGAGTACGTCGGCCCCCCGCCCCGGCCGCTCCGAGCGCCGTTAGCTCTGCCCGAAGGAAGCGCCGCCTGGGATTAGAGGGTGGGCGGCGGCGGCGGCGGCGGCGGGAGCCGAGCAGAGGCGCTGCCGCACGACGCGTTCTCGTCCTCCGCGGCTGGGGCTCCTGACGCGGGCGCTCACCCCTCCTGGCTTTGCCTTGCAGGGCCAAAGATGCGAAGAACCGCCTGGGACTCTTTCGGAAGCGGAATGAGGCGCTGGGGGGCCAGCCGGTGAGCAAGGCCGACAAAATGACGAAGCCTCTGAAGTAAGCGATGGGGAGCGAGCGTGCGGTTTGCTCCTTTCCTCTCTCTGTCCCGGAGAAAGCGTGAGCGGCTTTGTCTAGTCTTAAATTCTCCTTGACTGCTTTCTCGCCGGCCGGGCAACAGGGTGGCAGCGCCGGACAAGCAGTGAGAAGGAGGTGGCTTTGGGGGCCCTACAAGCAGGGGGTGAGCACCCTGGTTTTCAGAAGTGCTCCTCCTCCGTCCAGCCCTCCTTGAAAGTGCCAGATCCAACGGCAAACCATCCGGCGGTGCGGGTGGTCTGCCCTAGTGCAGGCAGCGAGGGGTGTCTTGTCCGGCAACTTGGGGGTGACCCAGAGGCTATCTGGAGGGTGGTTGGCAGGTGGGGAATTGGATTGCTGCTGGTGGGGCACCAGTCCAGTTTGGTGTGGGGTGTGTGTCAAAAAATGATCCACCCGGCTGTCAAATACGCTAGGTTGAATCCCCTTTTAGAGGGGTCTGAGCCGAGCCAATTCCTCACCCTGCCGGCATGCTATACCTCGATTTCGCTTCTTGTGGGTCTCCCATCATTCAGCTCCATTGCCTTTGGGACTCCAATGAAATCTGCAGTTCCTGAGAGGGATTTGGTGTGGGTCCCACTGCCTGGAAGGCTAGAGGATTTGGGGCTTGGAGGAAAGGCTCTGCGTTGTAGCCCCTCACTGTGGAACAGCTTGCCCGCCCCCCCCCCCCCACATCAGGACAGCCCCGGCACAATAACTTTCAGGAAGTTGTTGTGGGTCTGTTTGGGTGGACAGTATTCTGAGGCTCAGCAACCCGAAGCTGCCTACATTATGGAAAAGAGGGCACATTGATGTGCATTTAACTATGGTGAAGGTATAAAATAGAATGGGACCTTTGCACTGCGTTCTAGATACACGGTATTGTAGATAAAGAAAAAAGCTTCACATATTCTGTGTCTAGTGTAATTTATATTTTATAACCTCACTTATATTTTTATACGTGCAAATATTTTCTGAGGAAAAGAATTCTACATAAATGCAAAGTACTAACACCTTGCTGGATGGTCTTTAAATTTTATGTACTGGACTTTGCTGTACATTTAGTGGAAGCCTTGTAGTATAAAGTGACAGAAAATGGTTAATGGACTTCTGTCTGGAATCTTACGTACATGGATGATGGTGGTGATGAAGCAATCCCTGAAAATGGAAATTTCCATTGTTTAGGAGAAAACTGATTGAAAACCTAAGATAGAAGAGGTACAGACGAGGTTAGGGGTAGGGTTAGGGTCAGAGTTGCCTGCCAGTGGGAAAGGTAGTCCAGCCTGTTGGGGCACATTTTGACCAATGAGCCAGAAGCCGAACCAAAGCCCAGTTTCACCCCAGGCGCACTCAGCTGTTTCGTGCAAGCTGGGATCCCTTGTCTGGATCAGTGCGTGTTCAGGATGCTGCGCATGAAGCGGCCTGCAGGTGTGCCGGAAGCCATGAAGGCAGCAAGGAAGCGTATGGAGAGAGAGGGAGAGCGAATGGCGTTGCTGTGAACTAAACTAGGCTTGGTTTCCAGTGTTTTTTCTTACCTTGTCCCTTTGGCCTACTATTTCTTACTCCTTCACTGTGCTCTGCATAATGTTGCTTACTGCAGAACAAAACAGTACGATGGGCAGGTTAAATAAAATAAAAAATTTTGAGCTAGTTTGCTCAAAGTATTTCTTTTTGTTCAAGAACTGCTTCCAGTTCTGATGAGGAGAGGTTTTACTAAACCCCTGTGGTGGGGAGTTGTTTTTTGCCAGTCGTTCCATCTTTCCTTGGGCTATTTTAAAATGTGGTTAAACTACTCTCTCTTCTCTACCTCTTGCCTTTTGTAGGCCGCCTCCTGAAGAAGCTCTCAAGTGGGGAGATTCACTGGAAAAGCTGCTGCAACATAAATGTAAGGAGCCTTTTCTGGTGTTGAGTTTTACAAGCCAGAATGCTGAAAGTGTTTGAATTAACATTGTCAAAGATCTGGCAGCTTTTTTTCTTTTCCTTTCCCTTTTCTAAGCTTTTGAGCAAGCTCTTATCCATTAATTCCGAATTCAGATCTTAAACATTCAGGGATGGGAATAACCAAAGCTTTAGGGTAGGAGTCCTTCTCCTTTCCTTTCCCCTCTTGCTCTCTCCCTTTCCTGCCTTGGCTCATGGGAGCTTGGTACTTGTCTGGGTGAGTAGGTAACCTTTTTAAGTAGATAACTTTTGTTAAAAATAATATTGCCAAGCTCTTGTCTGACTTGACAGTAGCCAAGTATTGCACGTTCTGACTAGCAGCAGGACTTCCACTTTCCCGTTACTGTCCACCTGATCCCCACTGAACTGGAGATGCAGCCCGGCTTTTGATTAAGCTGCAAGCTTTGCACGCGTACCTAAAAACAACTCTGCAGCTTCTCCAGAAAGGCAGATGTATCTGCACAACTGGCTGTGCATCTGTATTGGAGAGGCTCAATTTAAAGAAATTTCTGTGAGTTTTGGAACAGCCTCCTCTCGTATCCCCAGAGATACCATATTGGAAGATCCAGCAGTCAAACCAAACCCCCTTTAATCCAACATCTGCTCTGGGTGCAAAGCCCTTAACATTTTCTTCAGAGAGAACGTGCTTCTTGATATACAGTTTGCCTGTTTTGGTTCCTCGGCGAAGGAACAGAAGCGCCCTCTCCCATTCATCTTGTCTGCCAGAGAGGCCCCAGAGCCTCTGTTGCATAGGCGCTTCCCTGCCCTTAATCACAACAGCCACTGTATCCTCTCATCCCTGCTCAGACGGGGTGGCCGCTTTCCGTGCTTTCCTGCACACTGAGTTCAGCGAGGAGAACTTGGAGTTCTGGCTGGCATGCGAGGAGTACAAGCACATCAAGTCCCAGTCCAAGATGACAGCCAGAGCCAAGAAGATTTTCACAGAATACATCGCTGTCCAGTCCTGCAAAGAAGTAAGTAGTAGAAGGGATGGTTGGCTTTTGTCGGAGGGTGAGAACAGTCTGAATGTTGGCACTAGCCCGGTGGGGATGCTGGCGATTTGTAGAAATTCTGCTCAGCTCGAGTCTGGAATAGACTCTGCTGAAATTTAAGCAGATTTTCAAAACTGATAAGCTGGGGTCCCTTGCCCTGCCTCCTGCCCTAATCTCATCAGAATGACAAGGCTGAGGACCCTTTTGGAAGAGAGGTAGACTCTTTAATCGGTTCCAAGTTTGTGACGTCCCACGAAATCTGGAAGGATGCTGGTGGAGGCATCGGTTCTTCCGTTTTGTCTGCTTTTGCCTTCTCTGCACTGTAAGCTCAGAATAGGCTTGGCAGGTTTTTGAAGCATACTTTGTGACTAGATATTCTAGCAGACATTACGCCACTCCTTAAAAATTAAATTGCCTCCAGTTTAGCGTAGGAAGCAATGAACTGCAATTCTACCAGCATTTGGCCAGGTATTTGTTCATCTGTCCCTCAAATGTCATACTTGAGCTACCTGAATAAGGAGCCTGACAGTGACCAGTGTCTGTACTCTAGGTCAACTTGGACTCCTGTACCCGGGAACACACCAAAGAGAACTTGCAAAACATCAGTCGGGGCTGCTTTGACCTTGCCCAAAGACGGATTTATGGCTTGATGGAGAAGGACTCCTACCCCCGCTTCCTGCGCTCAGAGCTGTACTTGGACCTCATTAGCCTGAAGAAACCTAGCCCTTCACTGTAGAGGGTGCTAGGTCTCCCTCCAGAAAATTGTTGAGGAACAGTATGTTTACAAATAATTATCTTTTTGGTTAAGGGATTGTCTGGACAAACGAACCTTGTCTTCCCACCCAAAGGGGCCTTGGGGTTAAAGAGCTAATCAGCCTACCATTTCTTCTTCCCAAGAACTTGCTTTTTTTCTCTGGTACGATGAAGTCATGGCAACCAAAGCAGCAAAGGATCAGACACTCCATCTAACTACTGTGAAATCCAGAGCTTTTCTTCCACCATGCTGTTCTGGAGGTGGCAGGGCTATGAAGTCTTCCTGCACGCAGACCTACGTTGGGACCAGTGTGGCTTTCATGAATGGGAGGATTGCCAACACTGCCACATCTTCATGAGACCAAGAGGGAGGGAGGTCACATGCAGACTTTTTTGGGGGGGAACAATAGCACCTTGGCATGCTTCCTCTTGACAAAAAGCCCTTCTTAATTGTCCTTCCCACTAACAGATGTGGAATTCTCCTGCTTCTCTTCAACTGCCTGAAAGGCATAACCCTTTCTGGGTTTATTTATTGAAGCCTTCTAGTGGGATACTTGATAGGCTGTGTCTGTGAGAACGTCTCCCTGTTGAGTTTCTTTTTTAATTTAAGTGCAATATTATTTTTTAATTACTCCTACTGCTATTGTCTGTCTGTCTCCTGGTTTTTTCTCTGACCCTTGGAGTGTCCAGCAGAATGAATGCAAGTCAGTCCTCGGTATGTCTTGTCCTTCATTCTTTGGCCTTTAACATTTGCTCCAGCAGCAGATGTGTAACAAGAAAGAAGCACACTGCATCTTGTGGCAACCGTGGCATACTTCGTAGGGACTGAAAAACAGCCGCGTGTTTCTGTGCTGTGTCATAGAAGGATGCGCGAGACAGGAGCGCGTCTGGGTCTGTATTCGTATCCACGGGACTCTTAATGTTGGGTCCAGAAAGATTAAATCTCCTCCGAGGAGTCTTCTGGCCAAGTGCCTGGTTTACGGCTCAAGCCCGTCTCTGCAATTTAAATACTTCGGTGGTGGTGGGGGTTTTTTTTACTACGTCATGTCTGTTTAGAATAAAGAGACAACGCAAGCTCGGCTTCTCTTCCTCTTGTCCCCGTTTCTTTGCCGCTCGAGTTGTCAGGCGATAAAGGAGCAGCTCTTCAGCATGGGCGGGCGGGCGCGCGCTCCGACATGAGGGATGCCACCCGGGAAGGGGTTGGGCTCGATGGCCTCGAGGCGCGCGCCGGCTCCGATCCTCCCCGCCCGCGTCCCCAGGCCCCGGCAGCCTCTGGCGCCTCTTCTCCGGGCCCCCCTTCTCCGCCGAGGGTCCCGCCGCGCCCTCCCGCCCCCGATTCCCGCTGGTCACCTCGGGGGCGGGCGCCCCGGCCGGGCTCCCCGGCACGTGCGGCTGCTCCCGCCTCGCGGGCTCTCGCTGCGCATGCGCATGCGCCTTCCCGCCCCGCCCGCGCGCGCCGGGCGCCGCCGCCGCCGCCTCAGGACCGCGCGGGGAGCCCGCGGTCGAGGGCGGCCGGCCGCGCCGCTCGCCTTGAGGGGAGCGCCGCGCGGAGCGGCGGCCGCGGCCCCGGCCCCGGCCCCGTGAATGCCGGCGGCCGGGCGAGGGGAGCCGGTGTGGGCGGCGGCGGGAAGGGGG
Organism: Python bivittatus; assembly: GCF_059951505.1. Classification (NCBI taxonomy): domain Eukaryota; kingdom Metazoa; phylum Chordata; class Lepidosauria; order Squamata; family Pythonidae; genus Python; species Python bivittatus. Next base: position 156,975 of record NW_028277076.1, on the reverse strand, counting down.
CGCGGGGCCCCGGGAGGGGAGAGGCGAGCGGCCTCCGAGGCGCGGAGCGGCGGCCCGGGGACTCCGCCGCCCTGGACCCGCCTCTGCGGGGCGGCCGCGTTCGCCTCGGAAGCCGCGCTCCTCTGCCCGGAGCCAGGCGTCGCGCGGGGGGCCCCTCGGCGGTCCGGGGGCGGAGGCCTGCCCGGGCGGAACGGCGGCTCTCTCGCGCGCCCCGTTCGCTCGGAGGAGCGGTCGCGGTGAAGCGCCTTCGCCCGCGGGGCTGTCCGGCGTCGGCGGGCGAGAGCCGCGCTCGGCGAAGCGGGCGGCTGGGCGGGAGGCCCGGAGACGGCGGACAGCAGGCCTCCCTCCGGCGCGGGAGTCGGCCGCTCGCGTTGCGCGTGCCGCCCCGAGCCGCGCGAGGTGAAGGTGGGGCATCGCGGCCCTTCGTGGCTCAGGGGAGCGCCGCAAAGGAAGAGAAGGCCGCGGAGTTGTAAGCGGACGTGCCGCGCTGTAGACGAGGCGTCCGGCTGCGGAGGACGCTTGAGAGCGTGCGGGAACCGGAGGGGCTGCTGGACAGAGCAGCGCAGAGGCCCCCGGGGGTCAGCGCGCTCCAAGTAACACTTGGAGTAACGCACGCGTTTCAAAATGAAAATCTCTTTGGTCTTTCCTTCCTTGGGAGGTCAGGACCGGACCTGCTGGGAAGCTCCAGTAGGTGAAGCAAGTACCGCAGCTGCCTCGAGTAGCTTAGTTTAAGAAGAAAAGGAGAGCGTTTGCAGGTGTGAACAGCTTCCGTAGGATCCAGCCCTTTCATGAGTGCTCCGATTAAATTGGGTCTACATGTTTTGTCTTTCCCCCTCTTTTAGCCTGAACGCGCTGCTGTGGCTTTTCCAGAGCTTTGGTGATTCAGAATCACAGCAGACAACAAAAGCAAGTAAGTAACTTTAAGTCTTCCCCGCTGAGTTTGTCTCGAGGAGACCTTTCCGTGATTCTTATCCCCCAAGTAGCCATCTCTGCTTCTGGAGGAGGGTTGGAGAAAAGGGCAAGGGCTGGGACATCCAGCGGGGCTTATTTTAGAATGAGAGAAGATTCCCTCCAGTGTGATCATACATTTGACTTCAGAGTTTCCTGTGCAGAGATCATGTGATGTTTCTTTTTAACAAGAGCCAGAGCGCTTTAATTTTGCTCGTGTCTGAGAATGCGCAGCCTGACCAAAGGCGAAATCTTCCCTTAGCGATACCTAGAATATATTCCCAGTCAAGCTCTGAGTTTACTGGAACTTAATGGTCCTCAAAGTGGAGAGGTTTGAGAAGCAAATCCTTCAGATTATATTGCCTTCTCCTCATGTATGATTTCACGGTTCAGAAAGGTGGCGCAGTGTTGCCTCAGTGGGTTGCTTAATAACTTGGTAATTTGCCTTTGAACAAGAATGGCGTCCAGGAATGGTGGCACTGTTTCTCACCACCCCCAAACTAAGTCGGGAGGCAAGGTTAACTGTATGTGTCTCTGTGAAAAGAAACAGGACTTTTGTGAAGTCAGCAGAGTAAGTATCTTAATCAGATGGAGAAAGTGAGGACGCAGGCTAGGGTTTCTCTGGGGTTCTGATGTGTAATGACAGTTTTGTTTCCTTGTTAGCAGCACTTGCTGCTTTCCTCTACTCAGGCTATCCCAGTGTATTAGTATATAAAATAAATACTCCCCGAGTCTCCAGCATTCCCTTTCAGCTAAGTCTGCCTTATGCTGTCCCTGAGATTTCTTTCTTTTTAAAGAAGTGAAGAGCGTGCAAGAATAATTTTCTTCCAAATGTCCCTTTGTAGCCATCTGTTGATTTGTACGCTGAGTGCGTAGAAGCAAAGGAGACTTGAGAGGCCGTTCTTCAAATGATCGGTCTCTTTTAAATACGGTGCTGGAACAATTTCAGCCCTCTTTATCTTTTTCCCTCCACTGTTTATGGGTGCAAGTGGCTGGGGTTTCTCCGGTGCGGATAAGGAATCAGAAAGAAGAACTTTCGAGAACCCTGAAGCCTCTGCTCAGTATGATCTCTGGAAGGGACTCATTAGGGAGCGTGACTCTCTCCTAATCAGTGTATCAGTTCATCAGAGACAAAGGCCCTGTTGACATCTCATCTCTGTGTTCATAAGGTTACAGCAAAAAGGAGTTAATAGAGAGTCTGTTGACTGAATAGTTTAAAATGAAGACACAAAGCCGCTCAACTGTTCTTGGTTTGCATGGCAACAGCCAAAAATTTCCCTGTGACCCGTGCCCAGGATTTTGATACTCTTTTATACCACTCTCATGGCGGGGGAGGCATTTATCCCTTGGCACTTCTGACTTCTGTGATTCAGCTGAGTTGTCCATTTGGGTGTGACTATTTTGTCAATGCCAGGCTGCAAAAGAAATTGGGGAGCAGGAAGAAAATAAAACTTAACCTGGAAACTTCCTTTATCCAGAGAGCTATAGATATTGACATTTTTGAAAACTCTTGTGTTGTACGGGCCCTGTCCATCAAAAGTCCTTCTTTGTTAGCAGCTCTACTCTGCAGTCTGGAGAAGGCACTTTGGCTCTAGAGCTCCAAGCAGAACCAGTATGTAGCAGCTCCGAGATTTTGGAAAATGGGGGAGGCCTAGCCTATCTCCTGAGGATTCTCTCGTGGGCTCTTTGTATGAAGTGACAAAGATGGTGTTAGTCACTTGTATACTGCCATTGTTCTGCATAACGTTTGAACGGTTCCATGACCCCCTGAAGGCAACCTTGAACTATGTGATGTAGTGGTTAGATGGTTGCATTCAGATGGGCAGGGGTGAGAATAAACTTCCTGGGTGAGTAGGCCAAATGTTATCTTCGGCCTAACTTAATTCACAGGGTGGTTGCAAGGGGACAGTTTAGAGGGGAAAGTTGATTTGAACCCTAAAGGAAGGGCTGGAGGTAAAAGTCATTTCAGCATTCTACAGCCTGTTTTCTCTCCTCTCTTATTTCTGTTAGGATTCTATGTACAATGATATTTTTTCTTTCTTTTCTACTTTTTTTCTTTTCTGTACTTTCGATTTCGATTTTCTTTTTTTAGTTTGTATTAGCTTTTATCTTTTTAATTGTAATGTTTAATAAAATTATTGTTTAAAAAAAGGATTCCATGTTCAGAAGTTGCTATTTATCCCATAGATTGAAATAGGTCGTTACTTCTAGAGAGGTTGCCATGATAGTCTGTTCTAGGACAATGATCTATTGTGTGATCTATTGTGACAGAAGCCTGCTTTACTAAATGTACGGAGAGTCAATCCTTGTGAGTGATCTATGGGTGGGGGTGTTAAAAGTAGAGCTTTGACACATTGAAGATAAAGGCACGCAGGTCAGCGCTCAGCCTGTTCATCCCCATTTCAGTAAGATGGTGGCTGGTTGTACCCCGGCTCACGATGAACCCTCCCTGCTCCTGTTCACTGGCTTTCCAGACTTGGGTCAGATATCAGGAGCTCATTCCTGTTAAGTGTTTGTGGGTCCTAACTTTGACTTGCAAGTAACAACTTGTCATGCTTGTGAAGAAGAAAGGTGTCAGCAGCAGCAGCAGCAGCAGCAGCAGCAGCAGCAGCAGCAGCTATTGAAGGTCCAATGGTGAGTTTCTCTAGCTCAAGTCTGAATAGGAGTTTTCTGTGTGCAGTTCCTGCTGCCTCAAACGGGATAAACGATACGCAGAACAGCTTTTCTTGGAGTATTCATCCCAGTGTATGCTTTCCATTTTAGTTAGACCTGTAGTTGAAACGGAGCCTGCTGAAGAATGTTTTAGTTGATGATTGCTTCTCCACCCACCGAGTGCTATCAAATTAACATTTCCTATTTTATCAGAAAAAATAGTATTTACTGAACTTCCATCAGCCTGCAGAAGCTGTCACCATCCATCTTGAGGAGCTAAAAATAGGGAGGGGAAGTAGGCAACTGATCAGTTTAATGCCAGTGATTTCCCTGTGGTTGAGCAATGAGAGTGGAAGGCTTTAAGTCTATTTCTTCTCTTCCAAGGTTTACAGAATGTGCTCTGTCACAGCATTCTTTGGCTTTCCTTGGCTGGAAAAAACAGTATGGCCAACCCCCCCACCTTAAAAAACTGGATTTTATTCATCTCATTGTGTGATGCTTCTTATGGTGACAGGAAACAAGGATGGCTCAGCCACCCCCAGCACAAGGTCAAACACCGGCTCAGTCACGGTATAATGATCCCAACTCTGCCCGTCACAATTTTAATCCATAAAATACTAAAGGTAAAATTCTCCCAGTGCTGTCGCTCTCTTTGCAAACTTCTGCACTGTCATTCTTCCTTCCCGTCTCCTGTTAGGAAAAGTCCCGTGTGCTCTTCCCTTGACTTTCGTGAAGCTGCGCCCCGATCCTGTGCAGGGAGGGAGATGTTTCCTTTTATATGTTCGGATCTAAGTGTGTCTACAGCCACTGTTGAGAAGATTGGAAGCTGCTTCTTCACATGTTTTCTTTTCTTTTCTATTCTATTTTCTTTTTTCACTTGTTACTATTTTTCTTTATTATCTTTATTTTCTTTAATGCTTTTTACTTTTTTATTTTACTTTTATGGTCTTAAGTACAAATGATAAAAAAAGAAAAAGGGGAGGGAGATGTTTCCCTAAGGGTCAGTCCTCCCTGTGGGAGCACCATACCAAGGGTGGTGCCCAAAGCCTTCTCAGGTCCTGCCCTGCTTCATCCTTGTCTCTTTCTTCAAAGCTGACTCCTGAGGATAAAGACCCAGGAGAATCGTTGCTCCGGCTGCCAGTGGCTGCGTCTATAGGGTTACGGTTATGCACTGGTGAGGAAAGTGAGCGCGGGGCTCCTTGCCTTTGGGACAGACGTGCTCTCATAGCCAGACAGAGAAGTGGCGCCTGGGAATGTTTTATGGTGGCTCGCTGTGGTTTGGGAGATGGTGTTGCAATTTTAGGTCAACCACTAATAGTGAAGCAATGCCTGGGAAAGCAGCTGGGAATGTACTTCTCTGGGCTTCCGTAAAGTGGCTTTGCTGCTGCAGTCTTGCTGCCGCTCTGTCCAAAGTTCTGGCCAAGATTTTTGGAACGGTGGGCATCATTTTGGCCCTTCCACCTCTTTGCCACCTCGGTTGAAAAGCCAGTCTCTGCCATTCTTGCTTTTTTGAAGTGTGGGATGTGGTAAATGATAAATTCTGATTTCTTGCTTGTTGTGTGGCATACCATCAGTGTTTTTTCTTAATGTAGCTGAATTCTAATGGGCAACTTAATGGACTTTACAAGGGCAGTAACCTTCCAGCTTGCTACTTGTGGCAGGGTAATGCCCTAGTCTTTGAGCAAGTCTTCCCCCATGTCTCTTGTTCTTTACACAACAAAAGCTGTATTAAGGTCGAAACCTGCTTCCCGAAAAAACGGGCATTCTTGGTTATTCATCTCAGCGGCCTGCTCCTCCCTCCACAGATCTGCCTGTCTAGCAACTGCCTGTCTGAAGGCTCACATTCAGAAGCCAGGTGCGTTTGAATAATAGATTGTGAGAGGCAAACAGAAGAGAACTCTTAAGGGCCCTGACAGTGGCTTCCTGGAAGCGTGTGGTCAGTTCCTGATACACAGGCAGCTGGCGCGAATGGGCTTCCTTCGCTTGCTGCGATTGTCAGGGATCCTCTTTTCAAGACCTCTACAGGAGGGTCCCTTGCCTCCCTTATTGAAAGGGGAATAAAGTTGGAGTGCCATCCTGTGGTCACCAGAAATACTACAGCCAAAGAAAATGGCTGTATCTTTTCATTAGTTTGAAGATTTAATTTTCCTGAAAGGCCAAGGGAGATCTGCAGAAGAGATTCAAAAACAAAGGAGAGAGTGAACATCTCAGCTGCTGAACAGAATACCTGGGTAAACTCCACAAGAACAAGAACATTACATCTTATCCTTCCAAAGGATACCGCTGGATGTGACGGGAGGGCTCGATAGCTCCAGTGACCTTTGTTATGCAAGAAACGTTACATTGGAACATGGAATGTGAGAAGCATTTACCAAGGAGAACTTGAATTGTCAAAGAGGAAATGAGTGAATAAACTGGATCTTTTGACTTCTGGGGAAGAAATGGCAAACTAAAGATGGCTCCGCTAAAACCAGAGGTGACAACCGCAGCAGGATGAAGAGCCGGGAAGTAGACTGGCTCTTTGTAACTCCTCTCAGGACAAGAAGAGGACTTGAGATCACCCACAAGTGCCTCATAAGTTGCTCCTCGTGAGGAGACTGCAAGGCAGCGGTCTCTGGTGGGTTTAGAGCTCTGGGAGATGAGGGAATAGCCACCTTTTTGCTCAAACCGCGGTCAGTGCCTTCAAAAGGACACTGGATTCTCATACTTCCTTTTCTAATTGCTTTTGGAAATTGCTTGTTAATTGCTTTTCAGCTATTAGGAACCTTTGGATCAACGACTTTTACAGCACTGCATGAGTTTCCTTCAATCCTTAGCAAAATAAATTTTAAATACAAGTTTAAGGACTTTAAAAAATTCTTTTGGAATAAACAGCAAAAGGGTGATTAGAATTTTGATTCTGGAAAGTTGCAAACAGACTATGGGTCCAGATGGATTTGAAATAAGATTTTGGAATTAATTGTAAGAATCCTTCCCATGGGAAAATGCTTTTGTTTTGAATTCTCTTTAAAAAAAAAAAAAATGACAGGGTGAGACTTTGAAGGTTGGACGCTAGAGGGAACCAGAAGGAACTAAATATTGGAAGTCATTTATTATTAGGACTGTTTTATATTGTATTTTAATGAATTTTATCTCTGCTGTAAACCTCCCAGAGTCGTTTCGATGAGGTGGGCAGTGACAAATTTGATAAATAAAAAAAAAAATTAAAGGAGAAGAACACTTAAACTTGACTTACTAATATGGAATGAAGCAAAGTATTTCAACATTGGACATATTGAAGGATATTTTTGAACAATGGACCCAGAAGTTAATTTTAAGAGTGTCTGCCTCTATAGATGGACTGTGTTTAAAAGATGTTATGGAAGAAGAACAAGTTTTACCAGGCAAGACTGAGACTGATCTGAAAGTGGATTTAAAAAGACATAATGATATGGAAAAAAATGCTATGCTGGACATACAAATGAAATTATGTATTCATAATTAAAAGCTTGGTGACTGTGTTTGGAAATGCTTCTGAATAAATATGCATAGACTTGTCATGGGACTTTGTAGACTTGCATATGGGGCCAAAATCTTAGAAGACCTCTTCTTAGGTGACGTGTTCCTGTGGGTGTTGCTAGGCATCCTCTTAAGAGAGGCATTCCCTATTACGGTATGTCATATTCCCGACAGGGAGCGCCTGCTCTTTTTCCCCTCTTTGCCACTGGTAATTTTTGTAAGTATTTGCAGTCATTTTTTTAATTGGTTGCTGAATTAGGTGCCCCTGTTTAGATTGTCAAGATGTATTTTAATCCATTGATTATTAATTGCTGAAGGGTCTGTTTTGTTCCACTTTTTCCTGTATTTAGGAGGCAAGGGAGCATCACCTTCAGTCACCCCCTAGCTGTTTCAGCTACCATATTAGATAGTGTTGTGTCCGAGGGTTTTAAGGAGCAAGATTCCTTAAAATCAGCATTGACATGTGGGCTGGACCGGACCGGACTGGACTGTGTGACTCTTTGAGAGTTACTGTACTGTGACAGCCCAGGGGTCTGTGGCTGATGTTTACAGGAAATACTGTATCTTTGTTACATTTCATTGTCATTAGAGCCTACAAGTGGGAGTTGGATTGGAGATTTATGTATGTATGTATGTATGTATCTGTTAGTTTGTAGTTTGTAACATACAAAGTTACAAAGTGACTTTGGTGGCATACAACAATTAAATAAAGCAGCAAATAGATAAAAAGCAATCATTATAAAAAGATAAAAAGTAATTATTAAAATAAAAACCTCAAACATTTTAAAATATACAAACCCCACTGAGAGAGCAGAATATCAATCACGGTGGAGCCATCTCAGCGTGTCTCTGGTTCCCAATGACCCCCAGGCCTGATGACATAACCAGGCCTTGAGATGACTTCAAAGAGGGTTTCAGTGACGGCGCTTTTCCTGTTTCTGTTTTCAGAACGCTAACAAATTCACCCCTGCGCAGGGCTTAAATAAAATTCACCTTCTGGCGATGTTCTGCATGATAGGAGACTTTTGTGACCACAAGAGGGCAGTATTTCTGTTTTGCTGCTCAGCAGAATATAGGCTTGTAAAAACACACACACACATACAGCCCAAAGAAGCTGACTTTTGGCCATGCAAGCAGTAAACAAACTGGCACAGCAAGGCATGCTGGGACACACAGCTCTGCTAGGTGCCAGTTGCCCAAGCTATCCACTTGGAATATATACTGTAATGTTGTTCACTGAAAAGGAAGCAGTGCAGGCTATGCTGTCATCTCTTGCCTTTTCCCCCCCCAAGGTTCTGGCTCTGTATGACTTTGATGGGTGCTCTGGGTCTATTTTGCTCTTTCTCCCCTCTGCACTGAGTCAAGCGTGCAAGCACTGTACATAACTTGATGGCTTTGGGTTGGGCTGTGCAGCACTTTTAAATATTGGTAGTTTGCGTGTTCATCTATGAACCATCGTGGTGTATTTCATATATGTATTTGCGGGGTGATAGTAGCATCTAGGACCAATCTGCTAGTTAGGCAGTCCCTGATATGGAGGGACATCCTTTTTTGTTTAGGAAGAGGCTGGCTCATTCTTCCATTTGAGAAGCCAAGGACTGTGGGGAACTTGCAGTCCCAGCAGTCGTATGTGTAAATCCACTCCTGCTGGATAGCCTTTCCTTTGGTATAATGCAGTAAGTTAGGGAAGTTTGTTGGGTCTGGGAGAACCAACTGTTCTTTTATCTCTCAATTATGGAACACCCGCTTCCCATTGGAGACTTGCTGAATTATTAGACCAAGCACATTGTAGCACTTTAAACTTCCTTGTTTGGGCTCCCTTTGGATTCATGATTTGGTCAAAGGAAGTTGGATCCAGAGGAGTCCTGCCCACCTGTTTGCTGGAACACAAGAGATCTAAGAGCCCTAAAGTGGGGTGAAATGAAGACCCCTGAGAAAAAAGTCCCTTTTTTACATGACTGCTGACTAGCCACTGGAGTCTGAGCTCGGTAGCCCTTGTAACAGCCGTTACTGGTCTCATCCTTCATTATAAAGCAATTTAGAGTGGCAGTCATTGTCAGAATTCGGTATGTTCTGTGTTCCATGAAGATATCCTGCCATCTTAATTAGTTCAGTTCTCCAGAATTCTAATATATTATGAGGAGGAAAACTGCTCTTCTCTTTGTCCATATGGGAGTAACTGCCTATGCTTTTCTATCGGATTGCAGGCATAACATGTGGGAAATGTTCATTTCTCAAATAGGGCTTCCTGCTCTGACTCCACTCGTGGATTACTAAATCTGCTATGAAAAATAAGGTCATTTCATTGGATGCATCAACTATTTGTTGCTCCTCAGACTAGGGAGGCCTCCTCTATGGGAAGAGGGCTCATCCCAAAGAACTCAAGGCTGTGCTGAGCTTCCTTGAGCACCACAGCGGTCAGGGTAGGAGAAGTCCAGAGGTACCACCTTACATCTGTCCCGGAACGTGGTCTGGGAGGGGAGATGGGGGTTCTAACAGTAAGATAACTAGTATCTAGCAATCGCAAGGAGGATGCTTGCTTGTTTGTAGTGTAGGTTTGTGTATATGTGTGTGAACTAGGGAATAGCGAAGTTGCCAAGGAAGCTGCCAGTAAGGTTGATATTAATCCTGTGATATAAACTGTGGTGTAGGATACTAAGCTCTTAGTGCTAAAAAGCCCAGATTTTGCAGTATGAGATTGTTCCCTAATGTGGTACACTTGTAATTAATAATCCTAACTTAGATGATAGTTACCTGAATAGTTTCCAGTTGCATGGTTCATTAAAGAAAACTATGTTAAGGACAACTCAAAATATGACAGAATTACCTTTTGTGGGAAATAAAGCTTATATTTCTGTGTGCGTGAGAGTAAAACTTTAGATTTGTTTAATTACAGTATAGCTTTAATGAAGTGGATATTGTGACAGATTTTTCACAGAAAATAGAATCCACAGTTTGCTGCTGCCTTCTTTAAATAGACAGTTTCACTAATCTGGGGAAATATTTCCTTCTGCCATTTACTTTTTAAGATGTTGCTATTTTTAAGCAATAAAAAAAGCTGTGTTCATAATATAAGGTCATTTTTAAATAAGTACAATATATTGAGCATTGTTTTCAAGCCAGGATGATGAATTGAAATTGTATTTCATGCTTGAAAGCTGTTTGATGCAGCAGTCAGTAGCAGAGGGTGCTACTTGCATTCTATTTCAATAATTGAGTGGGTCTGGGTCACTCTTTTACTTCATATTGTGCTCGTGAAAAAAAGTTTAGACTTGGAGAAGGAACTGGAAAAATTCAGCTTTGGATTGCATTTAGAGTTCCAAATAGTTCTGTGAAATTAGAAATAAATCAAGAATGTGATCCCCCCCCCCCCGCAGACAAGGGTTAGGATTGGTTGAGGTCAAAGGCAGGTATAAAACAAAGAGCTATTGGACAGCTCCCTAGCTCCAGACAAACTGTGGGCTTATTCCACAAACTTCCTGTTAACCAAGGCAGAGTGGCTTGCAGAGGAAGGAAGTGCCAACTTGCTGGTTCTCTTCTAGCCGAAAGCTTGCTGGGAAATCCAGCTTGCAGGTTTGAATAGTGTCAGCTAGTTTTTGGTGCAAATCAGTCACTCTTCCTTTTTTCAGCAGAAGAATCATGTGTTTTAGGGGTACTTAGAGAGGTATATCAATACCAACTTTCAAATTTGCTGAACAATCTATTCCCGCCCCCCCCCCCATTTAATAACACTAGTTGTTTCCCTGAGCGGAATTGCCCTTGCATATACCTTTAATTGTTATTTAACTGAAATTAAGCTGCAGCAGAGGAATTCAACTTCATTTAGCCCAGGCAGAACCATGAATCCCAGCCTGGTGACTTGGCCCAAGGGAGGTCAGTAGCTTTGGCTGTGGCATTGATTACTATCTGCTCATTTTCCTTGCAAAATACCCCAGAACACTTATATTTAATTATATTTAAAAATATATTTATATTTAAAAAGAGTTTCCAAAATTTATTAGCTTCACTATTGGGCAGCTGCATTGTCTGTGTAGGGCAACAGAAGGAAGGCATAATACAGGGTGCCTCAAATAATGACTTGAGAAAGTTATGTCCTGCAGCTTCTGTTCTTCCAGTCTGAAGGCCTTGCATTTTCTGCACAGAAGCTCCGACGTTTGCTGAAGGGAGCATTTGCCTGTTGGCTAGTATGAAACTAGTATGATGGGCTTGCTTACAGTAAATCAGACCCTGCAGCCAGACAGATTTTTTTTAAAGTTAGTTAAAAACAAGCTAAAATGTTGAGTGTGCCCAGTCTTCATCATTTTGAATTCTTGTTGCATCCATGAAGCTCACAGCTCATGAGAGTTGTCTGGTTAAGAAACAATGCCCTAATACAGAACGATTTATGGGCTCCTACGTGATCTTGTCAGGACCTGAGATTGCATCTCTTTTGTGCTGAGGCTGCTTGTGAGTGTTCAGCAGGAGAAAAACAAAAATTGTAAGTCAATCCAGTAAGCCAACCGCTTTTATGCAAATAATAGAGCTATAGTAATGAAGTCTTGGTTATTGCTCAAGGGTCACATGAGCAGGAGAAGATACATGTCTATATGAGCTTCGTTAAAGAAGCTTTATACTCCCATTGTAGAATTGTAAAATTAAATCCCCCTTTTTACTCACTGTGTTGTTGATTCCTTATCAGCTTGTGATGATCAGCTCATAGATTATCATAGATTGTTAATTCATACATCTTTTTCACATGTGCTCTTATCAAGCCAAATAGGAATTGAATAGTTGTGTCCTTCCTTTCTTATCTCTCCGTTTATTACTAAGGATAAATATAGGAGTGTGTTTATTTTTTGATTTTCAAGGCATCCCACTCATTAGGACTCTGGTGTTGAGCTGGAGTAACTGTAAGTTCATAAGGAACAACTGCTGTAGATCAGATACCAGCCTTCCTAATCCAGCACCCGGCCCAGCACCTTTGAGGAGCTCACTTACAAGTCATCATCCCTGTAGTATCGCAGAGCTTGTGTTTCCGGCAAGTGGCATCGAAGGTCTGCTGCCACTGAAGGTAACAGCTAGCTCTCATCATCAGTAGCCATTGTGGACTTGGTTCTTCCTGTTAAAAAGCTGTGCAGGTTGTCAACCGTCACTGCATCTTTGGTAAATGATTGCACAATTTAATTATGTGCTGTGTGAAAAAGTCCTTGTTATGTATTTGAGTTTCCCATCACGTCACTTGCCTGAACGGTGGCCCCACCGGGTTTTATTATAACAAGAGAGTAGCATTTCTCCATATCTATTTCCTTCATTCCACACAGAAGTGTCAACACATCTCTGTGGTGTTCCCCCTTACGTGCCCCAACTCGGGTCGGATGTAGAACTACCATTATGCCTTCAGGTCTGCCAAGGCGACCTGAAGCAGGGTCGGCCTTGGGCCACGGCCTCTTTGGGGTGCACGTACCTGCTGGGCTGTGAAACTTCCAATTTCCTCCTGGCTGTCTGGCTGCCTCACAGCTGTGACAGCTAAAACGACGGGGAGGAGGCCTAGACAGGGTTGGTACTGCTCTCACTTTATTGCAGAAGGGCAGGGTGATGTTTAAATTGTACCCTGGATCATGAAGCACGGGTCTTGCTGGCTGGTACAAAAGGAAGTTAAAAGGCGTCAGAGAAACAGAGAGGTTATAAGGTGAATCAGATGTGTGGCTGCATCCATCACACCAGCACTCACTGGGACCCCAAGCCTTTTTTAAAGGGTTGAGAGCCTGAATGCAGCATGATTCCTGCAGGAAACTCTGATTGTGGACCTGCGCGTTTGCCCCGAGCAGGTCAGGCGGCTGCAGATCTTCCTGCTTGCCCAAGTTAGTGGACTGAATTTGGGCTTTTCAGCCGTCCTGTGTTTTTCTTAGGGTGCTGTTCCATGCTTTAAAACTTTGTTAACTGTGTCTGGTTTTACTGATCGGTCTTATATTTGCTTTGGGGTCCTTTCTGATGAAAAGCGGGCAGTAAATAGTCACGGATGATGTTTCCTAGCTTGGCTGGAGCCACCCGTTTGGTGCCTGGAATGGCGTGGCACATAAGATGGCCCAGGTGAGCCAGCCTTGCCTTGCTGCTTGAAGCCACCTCCGTTGTGCAGGGAGCAGCTTCTCGCACCACCAGGCCCTCAAGCCGGAACTGCTTCACTTACCTCTGTGGGGACGGCTGTGGGCTTTAGAGTCTGCTTGAGGGGGCGGCCTGGCCCTCTCGCTTGTTGTGTGCAGGGCTGCCCAGCACTGCCAAGGGAGCTACCCAGGAGGCGCCCAGGGCGGAGCTCAGCTCAGAGAAGAGGGCTGGAAAGGCGGTGGGTTGCCCCCTTGGTTTTGATTATCCCTTTGGGGAGCGCCACGCCGGTCGGGTGGCGACTTGGCTGCCCTGCCCTGCCCTGCCCTGCCCTGCCCTGCCCTCGCGGGCAGCTCCTTCAGCGCCGATGGCGGCCCGAGCAGGGCGGGCGAGCGGGCTGGCTTCCTGCGTTCCCCGGAGAAGTCATTCTGCCAGTGCAGCGGCGGGCGTAGCGTAGGGGGTGCGCTCCAGCTGCAAACATGAGAGGTGGAGGAGCCTCCTGGCGAAGGGGGACCCCTTCGGGAACGCCGCGCTGCCCCGCCAGGCCGCTCCGTCCGCGCAAGGGGGCCCCGCGGCAGGTGCACGGCCGCCCGGGGCTCCCGGGAGGCGAGCATCCCGCGGCCCGCCTGTGCTCGCAGCCGGAATGAGCCCGCCCTGCGCCGGCTCCCGCGCCCCGGGCGCTTCCTCCCGAGCAGAGGCGCCTCGGTGCGCGCCGGAGGAGTAACCACAACAATAACGCGTGGCGAAGGCGGGCGGAGGGAGGCCGGGCCGGGCCGGGCCGGGCCGGGCCGGGCCGAGTCGGCGGCGCGCAGGAGGCGGCGCGCCCTGGGCGCAGCGCAGCGCGGCGCGGCGTGCGGGCCGGCGGGCTCGGCCGAGTGCTCGCCGCCGCCGCCGCCGCCGCCTCCCCCCGCCCTTCCGTCGGTGCCTCCGCCCCCGGCTGCTCCAGCGATGGCGGCGCTCGTGTCTGCGCCGACCGCGGCGCGCGCTCCGCTCCGGCCGAGCCCGGCCCGGCCCCGCTGAGCGCGGCCTGGGAGCGGCTGGCGCGGCCCATGTCCTCCCAGGGGGCGGAGGAGCCCGAGCCGCCCACCCGTGCTGCGGCGAGGGAGGTGGCTCCGGCGGCGGCGGCGGCGGCGGGCGCTCCGCATTGTGCGCCGCGCAGCTGCAGCAGCACCAGCGGCGGCAGCGGCAGGAGCGGCTTGGGCGGCGGGAGCGGCGGCCCGGCCCGGGAGGAGCTGCGTCTGCCGCCCCTCTCCCGCCAGCCCAGCCCCATGAAGGAGCCGGGCGGCTCCGGAGCGGCGGGCGGCGGCGGCGGCGGCGGCGGCGGGGGGGAGGGAGCCGCCGCCGCCGCCGCCGCCGCCGCCTCTTCTCCCCCGGAAGACAACGAGGGCGCAGGAGGCGCCGCCGCGGCGCAGGTAAGCGCGGCCCCCGGGCGCGCCGGTTGCAGCCCCGTCCGCGGGGCGCTCGGCCGCCGCGCGTCCCGTCTCTCGGCTCGGGCTTCGGAGCAGCCATGTCGGCTCGGCCGCGGCGCATCGCCCTGCCTAGCCTGGGCTCCCGGCCGAGCCCGCTTCCCCGGCCCCCGCTCGGCCCCTCCGCTCCCCGGCCCGGCGTGCGGCTTCGCGCCCCCGCCCCGGCCCCGGCCCCGGCCCCGTCTCCTCGAGGGCCGGAGGGTTTTCTCGCCTGCTCCCGGTGTGTGCGTGTGCGTGTGCGTGTGCGTGTGTGTCTTTTTCCCCCCAATTTTCTCCAAACGAGTTTTCTCTTATTAAAACGACGCCACCTAGAGGAGACTATTCCATAAATAGAAAAAAAAAGAAATTAAAATTGAAAAAAAGAGAAATATTTTTTTCTTTTTGTTGTTTTCGAAGGGAAAGTTTAAATCGTTGGTTTGTTTTTGAGATATTCTTTCGTTCTTTCTGGAATTTTCTTAATCTGAGAAATGCTGGAAGCAGCAGAGCATCGCCGCCTTCTCTTGGTTGTCAGCAAATTTTTGTTTTAAACGGGAGTCTTTAATATGCAAATTAAACTTGAATTTGGTGAAATCGACGTTTCCCTCCCCCATCTTTTTAAGTGAAAAATAAGGTGTTTTACAGGAGATACCAGGAAACAAAATGAAGGAGAAAAAGAGCAATTTGAAAGAAACCAGTTTTGGAGAAGGTGGAAGAATTGTTGCAGAGCAATTAAGAATTGTACTTATTGCAAATTTGAACTGATTTCACGGTTAACTACTATTGGATTTATTTTCTCATGAAGTAAAACTTAATCTTAACGATTTTTAAATAAATGTGTGCATTATATGAAAATTTTTGTGGACACACCCCAATTTTTTTTTCGTGGGGGATGACTTTTAAGTTTTATTCAAATCTGATTTGAAAGAGCTTTGTTTTTAAACATGAGCCAATCCTGCAACGTCAGAGAAGCTCAAGTTAAGATTACAGAGGAGCCTTTTGTTCCGAAAAGACATATATTTTCTGAAAGCTTTATGTTGTTGGCACAATTAAGACAATGATTCTAGCATTTAATTTACCATCCATATAGAACTGGGGAGGGATTGTCGGTGTTTTGCCTCCACCCTATAATAACTCTAGGTAGAAAATTTTGATAGTTCAGTGTAACACTTTATGTAGAAAAGGCACCATTAGGCTAATAGTGTATGCAAAATGCCATTAGTTGGGGAAACTGCAGATGTGAAGTTGCAGATTTTAAAAAATAACAAAAAAATTGCAAAATTAAATCATGCTTTCTTAAGAAATTTTTAAAAAATCCTTTTTTGCTTTATAACTAAACTGAAAATCTTTCTAACAACTGCTGATTAGTGTGTAGCTAGCATGATGCCTTTGAATTTCTCACATGGGTTTGTGGGTAGCAAAATTGCCTTTTGAGTTTTGGTCGTTGTTTCTGTCTCTTCTTCCTTTTCTGTTTTGATTTGCATTTTAAAAAGACTGAGTAACTAATTCACAGAATTTTCTACTTAAATCTCTGTGGAAAGCGATGTGCAGCTTCTGCATCTGAGGCAAAAGGGTCAGAAAAACAGCAACACTGAATTTGAAGGGAAAAAAGGAAAGGAAAGAGCAAATCTTGCAGAGTCTCCACTTTAAAATGGGAACAAAATATCAAGATGGCCGACTCCACAGCTGCAGCAGTGAATCTGAAAAGGACATTTCTGTGTTGGAACAGAACCGATTTCTGCAGCTTAAAATCCTTTCCCCCATTCCAAGAACCTCAGTTCAGAAAAAAAAATGTTTTGAAAATTTAAAACTTTTTCTAAGCTGAATTTTTTTTTAAAAAAATTCAGAATTTCAAAAAAAAAATTCCCTGGGGGGGGAAGTTGGCTTGTTAACTGTATTTAATTGTCATCTAAACTGCAACTGAATATTGAATTGAAAATTCAGGGGATGTTATTCACAAGGGAGTGGGGGGAGGGGTGCAATTAGAGATTCCATCTCTACCAACCCCATTTCCTTCCTCCCCCATCAAAGTGGGAGGGGAGTGTTTGGATTTTTTGGAAGATTCTGGAACGATAATAAAACAAGCAATTTTCCAAACAGCTCAGATAGCTTTAATTTTTGTAGAAGTTAGGAATAATATTTTCTGCAGAATTTCTGTGCCAGAAAAGAGGCTGATACTTTAAGAATGTTAATGATAAGAGGTTGCAATTAAATTTAGCTGGTCACAGATTAACAGTTGATATGTTTACTGTATTAAACTGGACTGAGCAGGCTTCGGGTGGTTGACTCTCATAGATTTTCTGGATGGACTACAGAGTCAAAGTAATTTTATAATGATAAGAAAGCAGGTCTCAAATGTCCAACCATTTCCATTTAAAATAAAATTATAGGTCACGTGATCAGCTACTTTATTGTCTATCTTTTTAAATCTCTCTGAGGGAGGAGAAGGGAAGAGGCAAGGAAGGCAAGGCTGGTCGTTCGGAGTTTGCCTCTGGCTTGGCTGCTCCTAATGGCTGTAGCCAAGGAGATCCAAAGATGGGGACTGGTGTGGTCTGATTGACAAGGGGACGCTGTACACAAAGGTAATTAGTTGTGTAGAAGGACAGATGAGCACTTGGGGGGCCGCTTGGGGGGTATTGTGTGCGCCCATCCCTATTTCTCAAGGCGGGGGGCGGGCTGGGGTGTGGGACTTGCACCAGTCCTTTCCTCAGGGCGGGCTTTGGCAAAGCTAGTTGCCACCGGTCCTGCAGGCGGTACAGTCTTACATTTTGTGTTCTTTGTCGCCCGGGATCGTACTTCTCTTCGTCCTCGACGCTCGCCACCTCCTCTGGTTTTTACTTCCAAGGCTAGGCCCAGAGTCCACGTGTTGGTTCAGATGGTTCTCGCAGAAAGTCTCAGGGAAGGGGACCTCAGCCCTGGGGGGCCGGGCAGGTAACTGGCCTCCTTTGCAGGTTTGTTGTAACAGTTGCTAGGATACAATCCCTGTAAAATATTTTGAATACGCGATTGCTGCTTTTAGCTGGGCTAACGTGTTTATGACTACGGCCACTAATATTGCAAAAATATTATGAATTCACGTTGTCTAAATCTTGCCATTAATAATATTCATATTACAATATTAACAATGTTTATGCTAATACAATTAGTCAAATATATGAAAAGGTTTATTACTAATGATTATTAGTAAAGAGGTACTTAACACTTTGAGGGGTGTAACAAAGTTTGTTGTTTCAGCTACATCAAGCAGAAGCAGAGTGCCCAGTGCCCTACTGTACCCATTGCTCCTTTGAAAGAGAGTTAAGCGGTGATTGAGAACACACTGAAAATAAAACAATAAAGAAAAAGCAGAAAACCAACTTTTCTGTGGACCGCCCCCAGGGTATCACCCAGGCAGCCTTGCCGGAGCAGCGATGGAGCCCTTGGCGCCAGTGGCGGCTGGCATTGTCCGGCTCTCAGTTGTGTTCTGTGCAGTGCTGCAGGGGCTCCGTGGGGCTCATTTTCTGGAGCGATTGTGTGGCTGGTGCTTCCTGCATCTTTCTCCCCACAGGTGGGAGGTTGAAGTTGTCAGAAGGCTGTTCATGTTATTGTTGCAACGAGAGAGAGAACCACTGTATGTTCTCAAACTCTTGGGATAAACGATGGGATGAGATCTTTGAAGCCGGAGGGATTTTATTCTTCTGTTCTAATCGTACCTGTCTCTGAAGTACTTAAGGCCATGCTGCTTCATCGTGTTGGGCTCGCAACGAGCCTGCGAGGGAAATAGGCTGAGAGGGGTGGATTGGACCAAGCTGTCTACAGCTGCAGTCTCTTGGGCACTTTCCAAGAGTCAACTTCCTAGAACGTGGGAGGATACACTGCTGAGCACATGTGTTCTCTAAGATTTTAATCCTAAAACCTCCAGACAAATTTGGATGATTTTAGGGTAAATATGCATAGGATTGGGCTACGTTAAGCTTGAAAACTGTATGTGTGGAGATTTGAGACTGGATCTTCCTTACGCTAACTCATACGGTGCCATATTTCTTTTCCATGACTTAAACATGAGAATGAGGTTTTGTGTTTTTAGAACTCAAAAGTGTATCTTATTTTGTTCATTAGGATTTATCCCTTAAAAATGTTTTATTTTCATATGGTAAATATGCAGACTTTAGTTAATTGGAGTTGGTTGTTGATTTTCACAGTGGCTGTAAAGAGTAAAGTCAGCATACAGTAATTGCTGTCTTGGTTGAAGGATGGCCACTTTTGAGTCCTTTCATGCTCTGCAAATGGGGATAAAAGCTGTCACTTCCAAGGTCCCCTCCTAGAACAAAATAATATAGGTGGTCCTTGGGTTATGACGGCAATTGGGACTGGAATTGCCATCACTAAGCAATGTGGTTGTAAAGCGCGATGTCACATGACCATGTTGCTTAGCGATGGCAGCTCTGGCAGTCCTGGTTGCTGTTGTTAAGTGAGGACTGTACGGGTCGTTAAGCTAGAATCTCACGTGGCTGTGACTTCTGACTTTCTGCTGGCTTCCCCATTGACTTTGTTTGTGGGAAGCTGACGAGACGTCGGAAAATGCGATCACGTGACTGTGGCTCACTTTGCAATCGTGACCGTGGCAACGCTGTTGCCCCTTGTTCAGCGCTGTCGCAAGTTTGAACGCAAGGTTGCTGAATGAGTGGTCGTAACCCAAAGACCACCTGTAGCAACAAGAACAAATAAAATCCATGGTGGCTTAATCAGGATAGCACTGGGACCCTTCCTCACTCCTTTCCCCCATTTTCTACCTCTAATATAGTCTGATATAGCCATGGGGGTGGGGAGAATAGACACAGTTCCTAGAGAAGACTTGTTTTTGTAGACCACTCTAGGACTTTGTTTGGTCAGCAGGAAGAGGGAGTACTGTGAGTGAGGAGCACAATCAGTTTAACCCTCTCAGTCTTCACCAGTGACACACTTGGTGCGTTTCTAACCCTGTTAGAGCCATTGTATGCTGAATATTTATTAAATTCTCCAAGTACCTTTTCTTAAAAAAGCCCCTTTTCTGGTGGGCTTGTGAAGAGCAACACTTTCTCCCAGCTTGTTGGCTTTGGAATTAATAGATGGAGAATGCCAAGAAATGGAATTCTTTTATTTTCTCCTGTCATTTTTCAGGATTGGTGCTTAAATCTGGCAACTGGCTTTCCAGTCTTTGTTCCTGACATGGGAACTTGGAAATTTAAACAAGTTGCTGTAGTTGGAGTAGGTAGTGGTTGGACTAGATGACCTTTAAAGTTCCTTCCAACCCTGACATTTGGTGATACTGCGAGGGACTTTGTGGATGTGTTGTGTTCCAGTTCCATTTGTCTTGGCTGTGAACATGGGGCAGAAAACAACTGTGATGGCGACTTTTCTTTCTTCCTACAAATACATTGCGTTGTATTTGTTTGCCTGACTGTGCCTGGTTATGTGGATGAAAAATGCAAATCAGTCAGGCAAATGTGGCAGTTAAAAAGTTTAATGTTTATCAAGTGACTATCCTCAGCAAGTATGTAAGAGAAATAAATGCAATATTCATTTATAAATTTCCCAGTGCAAACTGGACATTTTCTGTGTGAATTTGCATAGGAATTTTTTCTGGGAATTTTTCCTATTTATAATTTCAGAGTTGTTCTGTTTACTAAAAGTGTGCAATGTAGATAAAAAGAAAGAGGGAGAGAGAAAATCTCTGTGGACTTCTTTTTCTCCCTCCATTATCCTGTGAGGAAAATTTGGCCAAGAGGTTGCAAGTGTTTTAAGATACCTTATGGCCTGAACGGTCCTAGACTGGCACTCTAGCCACCACTGTTGTAAGTCAAAACATATCTGTGTCCAGATATAAAAATGTTTTTTAAAAAATAAGCACTTTGCTTGAACATGCCAAATTGATCTAGGGCACTGGAGGACTTCCCCGTTCAAATGTACCTTAGGAGTTTGCAGCTGGTATGGACTGACTGCAAAATGCCCGCCTGCCCCCCCAGTCCCTTCAGAACATTTGGAGGGTAGGAGGACAGCCGACCCCCCAAATTCGCAGGGGCTGCTTTTTCTCTCCTTGTGTCTCCCCACTTCTCTTGTTTCGGCCCTCGGATTCCTTTGACCTGCGTCCTTTGATTTCCCTGCCGCCCCCCCCCCCCATTCCAGTGTAGCACCACTGTGGTTGCTCATATTTAGCTATTCCGCTTTGTCTGTCAGCGTTGGATTACAAACTGCTGGCTTGCAGTTTGGGTGTGGGGTTAAATAATGTGATTTAACAAGTATTTCAAATTGTTATTTTAAATGGTTGTGTGCCGACATGGGTTGGCAGCCTCATCCTCACCTTAAACAACAGTGGAACTATCCCGTAGCAGAAGACTCGAGAGTGTGGATTGCTCTGTGCCTTAAGAAGGCCACAGGTCCCTGACTTGGCTTAATAGCTTTGTCTGTAGCAATCAGGCTTTCATGGGCAGAAATCATCTTCTAGCATCTGTAAATAAAGTTGCTGCAACAGGCCAGAAGGAGAGGCAGGAGCAATCTTGGCAACCATGTCTATTTGGGATCCTTTTGGTAGCTAAACTCCAAATAAGGGAGCTATTGTGAATCTTTTGATGTTGCAACTATAGGGGGAAGAATTGGCCATATGATGTTAAAAACTGATTCTGAAAGTGTAGACATTTGGCTTTCCCCTCATTCACTCTTTCAGTGCTAACTCAAAGGCTCACTCTTAAATACGTTTTTCATTATACAGATTTGGGAGTCTGCTATGACATCAATGGAAACAAGAGCTTTAAATGTTTAAAACTCCCATTTCTTTTTTGAGGATTTGAAACTCTGTCCTTCCTTCCTTCCTTCCTTCCTTCCTTCCTTCCTTCCTTCCTTCCTTCCTTCCTTCCTTCCTTCCTTCCTTCCTTCCTTCCTTCCTTCCTTCCTTCCTTCCTTCCTTCCTTCCTTCCTTCCTTCCTTCCCCATTCCCTAGTGCTGTTTAATGGCTGAATTCACAAGATACGTTTAATGGAATCAGTTAAAGACTTGGGGGCTTTAATCGATTCCAGCATACTAACTTTGAAACGTTGGCTAATTTTCATGTGTAGCGTGAATGCAGCCTGATGATTAGGTTAAGTTCACCGTATTGTGCAAACTGAAAAATTGGGTTAAATTACTAATTTAGGGTTTTGCTTTGCTTGGGAGAATAAAATAGTAAATGTTGATGCTCTGCCATCACCGTTAGTTGAGTTTGCCTGAACCGGCGCTTTCAGGAGAACGCTGTCCTTACTCAGTGATTTCTGATGGATCAGAACTCACTCACTCCCTTTCTCGGCCTTGGGGAATTATTCTGAGAAGGCACTTCCTGTAGGTCAAAGAAAGGCCCCTGTGGATTAGTTATCCATATAGCAACACTGAACTTCCATTTTGGGAAGAAGAGTGCCTTAGGCTGCACACCGATTTGGAGGAGGCTCCCATTCACTCCAGGTGAATGTGCCCACTTTTGCATTGTGGGGGTTCCCCTGCTCTTCGTTGTGATTCACAGGTACAGATTATGTGCTTACGCAGAGCCCTTGTGAGATTTTCTACAGTGTACTGCACAGAAGTGCTTGGTGGGAGCCCTGCTGCACGCATGGCATACATGACTAGGCGCAGCTCCCGCTGAATCTCCTGTTTGTTTTCAGTCGCTGCAGCAATAGCAGTTTTGTTCTTGCAGCTCAACTATCCTTTTAGAAATCTTCATTTTGTTTTGTTTTGCCTTATTTTGTTTACTTTTTGGCCATTGAATCTTGAGGGATTGTAGGACACAGGATCTCAGACCCACCCACATTGCCTTCTGGCTTCGAAAGCCCCATTCCGCAAGTGTCAGTCTCATATTTATCTCTTGTGCTTTGGGGAAGGTCTGCCGTTTGGCTCTTGAGAACTGCCAGAATTTGCAAAATAGGTTCAGGGCAATGGCTTCTCCTACCTGTTAGGCGTGCTTCAGGAAAGGCAAAGGTTCTGAGGTTATTACGGCCCCTTTGCCTTAATTCAAAGTTGCTGCCAGGGACCGCTTATGCCCAGCCTTGAGATTTTTCCCTGCTGGTAATTCTCAGGACTACAGTTTTACCATCTGTACCAGGAAAGTCATCTGATCAGTTGGCCAGAATCTACTAAATGACCCATCAAAGGGAGAAATCTTAACAGATAGCCAAGACAAAGCAGAGGAACTCAATTGGTTTTCTTTCTCTCCCCCCGCCCCGTCTTTATATCTAAAAGAAATTCTGATGGAGTAGCACAGGCTGTGTACGAGTAAGAGGGGAGGTTGCAGGTCAGTGAAGATGGGGTAAAGGATCTTCTACTGTTCAGGTGCATGATGGGTGCCCTAGAGAAGATGATCAGGAATCATTTTCCATAGCTACAGAAACTAGGACCAGAAATAATGCGTACAAGTTGCAGCTACCTACCGCTAAAGCTCTTGTGTCTGTTTGTAACCTTCAGTTGGGCTAAACGGTGCGTCATAGGCCAACAATTTTTGAAGCACGGTGCTGCAAATGGGTTAACTTGCAGAATGCCGGGACCCATCACTCCCGTGGGCATGAAATTTGGGAAAGCTGTGGCTGCTTCAGTGCCACTGTGCTGCTGCGGTCAGCCACGATCACGTGATCCTCATTTCCGATGCTCCCTGACAGCTTTCTACAAGTCCATGGGGAAGCCAGTAGGGAAGGTCGCACCTCTTTCCCTGGGCTTCCCTGCGCTCACACGCACACCAGTACCCTCTGTTCTGTGCTTCTCTGCGTTCACACTCTCTGGGCCCTCTTTCCCCGGCCTTCATGTGCTCACACACACACAAACACACACACACACACTCTCCTTCCCAGGCTGCTCACCAGCACCTTCCTTGCCGGCCTTCCCAGCTTGCGTGCACTCCCGCAGCCTCTTTCCCCCCGTGCACCGCAGCACCCTCCTCCACCAACTCGTGCGTGACCTGCCAGGGCCTCCCCCACCCCCCTGCGACACCCCCAAGCTCCTTACCTGGGACTTCCTCCGCTTCCCCCCCACAGCACCCCCGCAGCAGAGGTGTCTTTGCATCACGCCAAGCCAGACTCGGGCAGAATACAAATATGATTTGGAACACGAGTGAGTGTGTGCATCAGAGAGAAAGGGAATGGCGTTTAATGGCATATACTACATATTTACAACAATGATTAAGAAAACAAATATTAAAACTGGAAAATTAATTTTTAGCCTTCCTTCACGTTTTTCAGTTGCTCTACTGTAAACAGCAACTGTTTTTTCAATCGGAGGAGCTGAAAAAGGCAGAAATCAAAGCATTTTTCTTTAAAAAGGAGTGTGTGGATTTTTACAGGAATTCTGTAAAAATTAGCATGAATGATAAAAATATTTTAAACAAGCAAGATAGATAAATATTCAGAGGTGAATTTCACTGAATTTGAAGGAGTTTATGGTTACAGGTTTATTCGATCATACAGTGTTTGTAGGAATAGTTTGTATGAATTCTAGTAGTTTATTTCTGCTATTCAGGATGTAAATTTGAAGTACAATGAACATAGGTTTCAAATATGTCACTAATACTGTGCCCAAAAACTTACATTCCAGTCTACATATTTAATATATTTTTTCTTCATTGCATTGGTTATTATGTATGCTTCTAATATTTTATAAGTGACTCAACAACTCTCTTTTGGAGGAATAAAGTAGGATTTTTTTTAAAAAAAAGTTCCAATTCTACAATAGAATTTAATTAGAAACATTAGATAAATTGCTACCTTTAGCTTTCTGGGGTTTTTTAATGTACAAATTTAATAATGACTAAAACATTATTAGCATTAAGGCCCCCAATTTTCATGTTAACTCTGTTTAAGTAAGGAAATATCTCCGAAACGATGACCCAACGGACTGCCACGGTCAGCCGCAGTTACGTGAGCATAATTTATAACGCTCCTTGCCAGCTTCCCGCAAGGAAAGTCAGTGGAGAAGCCGGTAGGAAGTCGTTCCTGCTCCCACTGCTTTTTTGCCCTTGGTCATTCTGTTTCTCTGTTTAGGTAAGGAAATATCTCTGAAACGATGACCCAGTGGGTCACGGGTTGTCTAGTTTCATTTAAATATATATGAAAAAAAACCTTCCTGACATGAGATCTGTCAGCAGTGGCACAACATGTCTGTGGAGGCTTTGTATTTTTTCATCCCTGGAGGTTTTTAAAAAGATAATGGTTTAACTCCCTAGCCCTACTGGGATGCTCTTTCAATGCAACCTTCCCGCTGAGGTTCCAGTCCAGCTTGGGCTCTCACTATGGACCGCTACGTCCCTCCCTCAGGGATGGGGCTTCTACTCTTGAATGCTGTTCAATCTCCAGTGAAATACTGGCCCTCAATTCTAGGACTCTGCTCGCTTGTTTATCACCTAGGACTCAGTTGCCTGTATCAAAAGGCAAAGCCTGTGTCTCCAGCTCTTCCGTTGGTTGGGCTTCTCCATTTATGTTGTCAGGTAATGCTCAGGTTGGTGACATGGCATCCAGGTCATAATGGTTGCTTGCCAGATGGTACGGATGCCCACATTTCTCCAGTCCTCATTTCCATATTTCCAGTGTTGCTAAAAGAGCTAGGAAGTTGTAGATAAACAAGTCACTGTGCCACCCAATTCCTGTCACGTGGAAAACCTTTATAAAAAAAGAAAGGTGCTTCTTTTTCCTTCCAGTACTCCCTGCCTATGTCTGTGACATCTTTTACCTCGATGCTAGCCTGTATTCTCTACTTGTAGACTGAATTACGTGAGTTTTGGCACGCGCTGACCTGTGTGTTTTGTCTTTTGTTTTCCCAGAGCTATCGTGTTGTCTGTCTAGTTCTCTTTGATCTGTGGCAGAGTGGGAATTATACCAAGAGGTCCATGTGCTCTTCTAGGAAGGGATGATTGAGCAGGATCCCTTGGGGAAACTGCACCTCTATGTTTTGTTCACAGTATTTTATTTCTCCTGAAAAGTATGGATGCTGCAGGCTTGTACTAGGTTTCTCTGGCTTGTTGCTGTATTCTTTCTGGGGCTCTCTCTGTGCTAATGTCAAAGTCCTTCGAACTGAGTCTGTCTCTTCCATTCATCTCCTTGTGGAAAACTTCATGTTGGCCCTCTGGACAGGAGGAAGGTGTGCCTTATGTTGGAACCTGTCTTTCTTCCTTTCCCACAAGAAGAAAGTAGTCCTTCACCAAGGTACCCTTTTTCTCCCAAAGTCCACCTTTGCGTTCCATTTGGGAGAAGACATTATGCTCCTCGCCCTCTTTCCTACACTTTCAGTGCCACATAGAGGTCATGCTAGTCCATGAATGCTCGTTTTCTACCTGCATTAAATCTATTTTTTAATGGGCTTAGCATCTGCTTTTGGCCTTCCAAGACCCATCTTTCCCTCAGCATTTTTCCAAATGGAGAGTTGCAGACTTTTTGAATGAGCTGTACTTAAGTGTATATGGACTTTTTATTTTTAATTAAAATAGGTGTTGAAAATCCTGACTTTTGTAAAAACTGGGTGAGTTTCTGATACTTTGGGCCTTGCTTGCAAAAATTTAAGGATTTCAAATTGCACTTTTCAAGCTTAGATACACATTCTTGGCTATGAATGGGAGCCCTGTGTCCCCCCAACTGAAGCTGAAAGACATTACAGAACTCCTTCATAAGAGTGTGTGCAGGGCCATGTATAGCCTGGAAGGTTCCTTTTGGTAAGCAAATACCATACACCAATACCTGAGAGAGGTAAAACAGAAAATGCCCCGTTTTTCCAATTTTATTCAGGAGTAATGTGTCTTGGAATGTGTGTGTGGCAAATTCTAGATTTCTAGATCTCTTAGATGCACTGTAACCATCTTGGGGATCCCTAGAGTCTCTTTGCAGATAATCAGTGCAGCTGGCAAAAAAAGGAAAAGTAAGATTTCCAGGCCTGTACAGTGGTACCTCGGGATACGAACGCCTCTACTAACGAACATTTCGGGTTACGACCAGCTTCAGCAGGAAAATTTTACCTCAGGATACGAACTTGCCTCTACTTACGAACCGGATCCGCGGCCATTTTCCCTGCTGCCACGCGGTCGCGGCTTCCTGTGGGCGAGGTCGCGGTAGCAAGGAGACGTTCGGTGAGGCTTGTGGTGTGTTTTGCGGTGTTTTGCGAAGGTTTTTGGTGTGCGTGTTAGCATGGCTCCAAAGAAAATGCAGAGCAGGTTTGGCGGGAGTCAGGCTCTGAAGAGAAAATTGCCTCGGGTTGCGACCAAATTCAGGCGGAGGGTGGAACGGATTAACCGGATTTACATTGAACCCTATGGGGAAATTCGCCTCGGGTTGCGACCAAATTCGGAGGGCGGAACGGATTAACCGGATTTACATTGAACCCTATGGGAAACTTTACCTCGACTTGAGACCAACTCGAGTTGCAACCAGAGTCACGGAACGGATTAAGTTCGTATCCCGAGGTACCACTGTAGTTTCAAGTCACTTCATTTGTTAAACTCAGGAGGAACAACAGTGGCACGGACCCACGTCAGTGAAGCCCACCTTGTGGCTTTTTAAAGGCAAACTTGGCCATGCGTTGGAATGGCTATTCTGAATTCTGGGAGTTGTTATCAGGCCACTTCTGCTTAGGCCCCACAGGATGTACATCTGATACGTAAGAACTTTTGAATGGATTGCAGTACTTAGAAAGATGCATAGGAAGAGTAGGCAGTTCTGGCTCCAGATCATTTAGAGCTTTAAAGGCCCAGTTGTACCTGGGAATTGAATTCAAGGCAAAGTGGTAGCTGAGAAAGAGTTAGAGTGACAGCAGTCACTCTTAAAATCTTTGGAAACAGGGTGTCTGGCTCCTATACCTTTTCCTGTGGGAAGTTTACAAGCAGTTTTGAAATACCTCGGGAGCCCTGTGTTTGGGAGAAGAAATGCGCAAATACTCCAACTTTTAGATTTCTTTGATAATGCTGGATGACTCAAGTGAGGTGGCAATCAAATTGTCACATAACACTCCCAGTGGTTCCAGTACTTTCCACTGCATGATTTACAGGAAAATAGTTAATTCAGTTAAAGGGAAAAATGCTGTGAGAATGTAGAAAATTAATAAGGCAATGCCTTCAGGGGAATTTACTTGTTCCTGGAGAGGTATGTAGTAGAATTCTGATTGAAAAAGGCACAGGAGGTGACAGTGAACAAAATTTAGGAGCGTAGTTTGATTTAGCACAGAAGTTCCCAAACTCTCTCAGTCCACGGCATCCCTAAGTCAAAAGACTGCCGAAAAACCAACTTTGCAAATGGACATTGCAAAAATTGAAATATCCCGCGGCCCCCCTGTGAGTTTGCTGTGGCACCCTGGGACAATGTGGCACACAATTTGGGACTGCAGATTTAGCACCTTGAGATGAGATGTGTGTTGAGATGGTTTGAATACCTTGAGAGAAAGAATGAGGATAGAATTGCAAAACAGATATGTGAAATAAGAGCAAATGAGTTGGATTTGGGAGGAAAGGGAAAACTTAGCAAGAAGAAAGTTGTGGTTGGATGGAGTTGATGAGGTCCTTAGAAGGAAAGACTTCTAAAGCTTCTCAGTTTAAAGATGGCAATGTCGGAAGCAGGATGTGGTGGAAGCAAAGAGAGAAAGTTATGGAGAGGTGCAATGATTGATCCTGGGTGTACGCTAGATTTAGTCACAGTGCATTTCTTTTTCTTACCTCAGGTAAGTTGTATATTGGGTGTTTTGTGCCTGGAGGGGCCTTCCTGCTACACAAGCCTCAAGTTTGGTGCATGTATGTAGGCATGTCAAAAGGAAGAGTAAAAAGTTGGGCTAGATACCCACCAGCGTCAGGTCAGCAAAAGCAGCCTGTGAGTTTGCTCTAGAAGGCAGTGTGGTGTGGAGCCTGCTCAGAGTTCTGAGCTGCGGCAGAAGGAAAGTGCTGGCCAGGTTCTTAATCTGAACGACTTTCAGGCATCAGGTTTTCCCCAGGTTAAAACTGGAGACTTGGTTACACTCTTGAGAATCCGGAAGCTATTTTTTCTTTTATCACCTTTTTATTATTGCAGCAGTTTTGCGTCTGTCTTTGCCAGTGGTAGGCAGTACTTTCCAATGGGTACATTCAAGTACTGCCTTAACTCCCCTAGTAGCAGATGCAACTTTTTAAACAGCTAGTGTTTAAAAACAGCTCTCATTGATACCCTCCTCGCTGCCTTCAGAGCCTTTTAACCTCTCCAGATATGTTGGGACGATGATTCCCAGAATTCTCAGCTAGCAGTCTCAACATGTGGAGGACACAGGTTGGGCCCTTCAAAAATTTCCTACCTCAAGGAGTTTATAGAATCAAACTGTCCTCATCCACGCTGTATCTCCCTTCCATACTACTCTGCTGTTCCCCAGCTCCAAAGGTGTTCTTACAGAGTAGCAAACCCCTTTGTGTCATGCGTGAAGTTAACCCAACGATTCAAGGAATGCATTGCCTTTGGTGCCCTTGTGTTGTCTGTCCTCCCTTGTATCTTGGGCAGCCTGGAGTTTCAATACATGCTCTTTGCCGAAACAGAATAGGGCGCAGGTGTCTTTTAAATTGCCAAAGGGATTAAGTGGAGCTCCTTGATCTTTGCAATGCATGGCAGTAGCCTGGCTTTGGTTCTTCATGTAGATCCATGAGATATGGTTGTGACAGTGATTAGCTTTGGTGGCTATGTAAAATTGACCCGACAAGCCCATGATAGTAGGTCTCTTCTAATTGGGAGCTCTTGCTGAGTGGAATCTCCATGTGCACGTGAGGACCAAAATGTTGGGGAACAGCAGGGAAGAATTGTGGCCTTTCTGTAAGCTGTTGTAACCACCTGCTTGTTGCTGTGTTGGACCCAGCGGGTTGATCTGCTCACTCCACACGTTCACTGGGACACATTTGGGACTTGGAGTCTGTTGGACTGGCTTTTGTGTAGTCCAGGACTTTGGGGCACATTCCATAGTTTGTTTATTTATTTATTTTTCAAATTTGTATGCCGCCCATCTCCCCCAATGGGAGTAGTTAAAACAACCTCTAGGGCCCTGCCTAGCCTGTTGCCAGTGTGGAAGCGGGCATTGCAAGGCTGGATCAGAAAGTGTATTACATAATTGTACGACATTGTTTTACTGTATTTATATAGATGGATGGATGGATGGATGGATGGATGGTAGATAGGTAGATATAGGTAGATATAGATGATCTAGATATATACACTTATATATACTTATATGTAAAGATATATAAGGCCACCCAAGTCCAGGAGGACAACAAGGAAGAATGAATAGAGCTTTGCTGTTGGAAATGCTTTTATCGTATGGCATGTCCAGGTGCTTAAATACAAAGATAACTTGATTGTTGCATTATATTTTTGCTGAAACACAATAGGCAGAAAACAGTTTTTACAGCTACCTTTTCACACGTTTGAAACTTAGTTGTTTATTGTGAAGGTTCCATATCCAATTTTCATGTTTGCAGGCAACCTCTTATAATCTGTTCAGTGGATTATTTTTGTTGTTCCTGCTGCTCCCGTTTGCCTGAATCAAATAAGAAATGGCAGTTCTTAGGTTGCAGTGAGGTAGATTTCCATTTAGCGTTTGAAAATGAACCGGGGCTCAAGCATGATGGCTTTCGGCTTTTGTTGGCCAACAGTAAGTAAATGGGAGGGTATCATCCTTTGGATTGCTCAGATGGAAGTCCCGAAAGAAGCTTCATCAACAGCAATAACAGTACGTCGCATTCTATACATTTTGTCACTCTGGGCGTTTCTCTCTTTCCTGGGTATGGCAGTTCTCTAAGCAGTCATGCTTCCAACATTTGGAAATATTTTTCTGATGCCCTAAAGCAGTTGGACTATGGCTTGCTTTTGTGTTTGTGTGGGTGCACCTTTGAGTCAGTGTTGGCACCTGGCGACTGCCTGGATAAGTCCTTGCCGTTTTCTTGGCAAGATTTCGGAAGTGGTTTGCCATTGTCTCCTTCCTAGGGCTGAGAATGAGTGACTGGCCCAAGGTCACCCAGCTGGCTTTGTGCCTAAGGCAGGATTGGAACTCGTGGTCTCCTGGTTTTTATCCTGATGCTTTAACTGTTGCACCAAACTGGCTCTCACCTTGGCTTATGTATCAGTTGCTTAATTGATAATTGCTTTTCAGTTTTCCAGATTTCTCAAAGCATCTGCCCTTCTCCTCTAAAGCACACTTAGTATTATTTACTGTTCACTGATTTGTATTAGCAAAAAGTACTTTTAAAAGTATGCGGTGTTAAATTTATATATTGAAAATAGTTGAACCAAATTATTTGGAGGAGGCAGAATTAACAAAGCATGCTGCGGCCAAGCAGCAAAAATTATAGCCATGAAACGGCTCAGATCCAGTTGCAGGAAATTGAGATTTAAAATGGCATAATGACAATGCTTTAAAAATTTAGCAGAAGGGTGCTTGTAGGGAAACCTAATGTGCAGAATTAAGCAGAATTTGTGGGGTGCCCTATAGAGATTTCGAGGTAGAATAAAAAATGCAGAGCTGCTAGCTTTCCCTGTATACAGTAGATTCCATTCCTCTCTCCCCCCCCTCCCCTCCCTTAGTCACACACTCACTCATGACATTTGATGATCCTTTTTTATCTCCGTTGGTGCCCTGTGTTACTATATTGCGTCTTCTAGATTTCCCTGGAGGCTTTGGGGAACCACTCGAGCTCTGTGGATCTGCATTTTCTTCACTGAGTGGGCCGTCTAGTCTCAGTATCAGCCTGTTGTAAATCCCTGTGACTCTTGCACTAAGTAGATGGGAGTGGGCTATCACCATAGATTTTGTGTGTGTTACAAGGTACATGGCTGATGGAAGTTGGAAACTAAACTCGCCCTCTCGTCACCTTGACTTTCTTACTCCCAATAATTGCCAGGTAGCTGTAGAGAGATCCACTATCTCTGGTGGTTAGGAGGGGACCTGGCCTTTGAACTTATTTTCCTCAGAAACTGAGTTTCCCCTTCTGTAGCTGGGAGTATTACTAATGTTTGGCTTGAGAATGCAAACAGAAATCTGAACTGACACAAATAATAGGGCATCCCAGTTTGGGTATTATTGGGAGCAGATTAAGAATTGCGTGGCTGAGGGCTGTGTCTAGAGATTTAGTCCTGAGATCAACAGGAGAGCTGAGGGCAGACCCCCTGAAAAGTGACCCTGGAGAGCTTGTGCCTCAGCTTGTGCCTACTGGAAAGAATAAACGATGTCGCAGATTTACAGGAGTCAAACCGTAAAGTGTCAGCTCTGTTCCCATCTCTGTCCTGCTACAACATAATATGACGGCACTCAGGATCTGGTGGTCTTAGTGAGCCTATCTTGCCACCTCCTGGAACAACATTCAGGTACTGGGAGCTACTGTGTATTCATAGGAGAAAGCAGTTCTCCCAAAGGTTAATGTTTTCATTCCAGTAAGTTTAAATTAGAGTCACGGGAAGAGAAGGAGGAATGCCCAGTGAGAGCATCTAGCAACGTGGAAAATGGGATGGGGCAGAACTACCATCGGTTCTAGAATGAATCCCAGCCTTCTTCTAAACTTTGGCCTTCAGAAAGTCTCAGCAGATTGTTAGATTCCTGAAGGGTTAATCAGGTGGGGGGGGCGAGGAATTTGTCTTTTCTTTCCAAGGCCCCAAACCATGAAGTTCTGATTATTTTATCCAACTGAAAACCAAGGTGACTTTTCATTAGGTTGAATCCTGTAGAATAAAAGTTTTAAAAGCCTATAAATAAAAATACTTATTTGTTGAATAAAACTGCATGCATGTTGATGATATGTGCGTTTAGCCCAGTTCTGTTCCAATTGAAGAGGGGAGATGAGCCGGGCTGATTGTTCTGTCTGTTCACTACTGGGGAGTCTCAGAAACAAATGGTTTTGTCTCCTGGAGATAGGTTGGGCATTTCTAGGATGGAGAGAGCTATTAATAAAGGTGGAAGATCCTTACCGTCTGGGAATAGGTGATAGGAGAAGCCGGCCATTTCTCAGCATGGAGCAGTGACTACTTAGACCAGCTGTTCTGGCCTGGTGTGAAGATAATCACAGAACTCTTGAATCTAATTTGGGCACCCAAGTGCTCTAATACTTGTCCCCTCCCATTGTCTGCCAGGTGAAAGCATAGCTTTCCCATCCTTAGATGCCCTCATGGCAGGACAGACTGGTTATTGCAGCTGGGGACATTTGGCTGTTGTGAGCATCGACTGATGACATGTTGGGAGTCTGTAGCCAAGCATGGACTGAACTGTTCTAGACACAGTCTTCTCAGCAGAGAGAAGGGCAAACACCCCATAGAGAAGTTTGAATTGGGCACATCTGAAATCCCATTCTTTCGCTAATTAACAAATTTTTACCTGGGATGTTACGTTTTAAGGATTCACTTTCATTTTATTTTCATTTTAATGAAAATGTCAAAGATCATTTATTCCAGACAGTGCCAAATGGCAAATGAGATGCTTTATCGTTCCTAGGAATATGGGATAGGGTGAGGGAAGTATAGGATATGACAATAGCATCTAGTCACAACATTTCATCTTTTTATTTGGAAAACCTTTTTCCCTTAAAATGAGATTATATTTTTAGGAGGGATTCTGACCCTTGATTTCAATTTTTGCTCCTTTGTACTCTGGGTTTGGGTTTAAATGCCAGATGGGAAGTGGACCTGGGTCTTAGTCAAGGAGGGTGCTCTTGTAGTACTCTGTTTGGGTCTCTTTCCCTCCTTTTTTGATACAACAAAAAGTTTGCTTGCATTTTCTGAACTAGTTTTAAGGCAAATTTGGGACATGTCTGAAAAGCAGCTAACTTGATTTTCTCCCATCTGCTAACCGTTCCTGACTTTACTTGTAGGGGTACAGGGATGCCCTCCAGGCCTCCTCCTCTCCTTCCTTTGGCAGAAAGCCTGAGAGGTTTTTCTCATAGTTTACAGTCCAAGATTTGTTTGTTTGGGTGTTTCTTCCTTTCTTTCTGGCTGACGTTATCATCCTTCTGCTCTCTGCCAACATTTGATTGCACTGTGCCATCATCCCAACAGATAATCCTAGAGAAATCTTCCCAAAATACTAATCATTCAGTGCAATAAAATTAGGTAGAATCTAAATGTAAATCAGTAGGGTGAGACTTAATGCTACATCAACTGGCTTAAATGCGCAGATTTCAATTTCCTGTATATTTTTAAATTTTATTTTAGAGGTTGGAACAAATAAACATACTGTGAAGTGTGGTCACCACTGAAGGCATTCCAGTGTCAGGTGTCAGAGTAACAAAGAAAGAGCAAAGTTGCTGTAGAGGCGGTCCTTCCTCCAGATATGTGAGCCCCTATCCATTGAGGACTGAAAGATGTTGCATTAGGCTCAGGAGGGCCTCCAGTTTCAGTTCTCTATGTCTCTTTTGTTCCACGTGGGGCCTCTTAAATAATTGCGGCCTAAATTTATTTTTGTGTTCTTCCGATTGTTATTTATATCTGGGTTGTTCTGTTTTTCCTTTAACTTCCAAGTTGAAGATAGACAGTAACCTGAGAAGAATGAGGGATATTTAGACCTGATGCAGAACTTGGACATTGTTCTGAGGATCTTTGAGATCACCTTAGCTTTGCTTTACGTTTCAGTGACCTTTATCTAGAAACATGGTCTATACATACAGAATAAAAAGTACAGATAAGTCAAATTTATAGTCTTAGTTTTAGCTGGTGAAGAATCCCTTTTTTAAAGATGTTTTATCCTGCCTTTATTTTTATAAATACCTCAAGGTGGCGAACATGCCTAATAGTCCTTCCTCCTCCTATTTTCCCCACAACAACAACCCTATGAGGTGAGGTGGACTGAGAGAGAGGGACCGGCCCAAAGTCACCCAGCTGGCTTTCCTGCCTAAGGTGGGACTAGAACTCCCCGTCTCCCGGTTTCTAGCCCGGTGCCTTCACCGCTTAGACCAAACCGGCTCTCCATTTGACAATTACTTTTTTTCTCTTTGCATGTACTTCATTCTTCATATTTGTCTAACCCATGTAGGATACAGAGAGAGGTACACTGTTTCTTGATGTAAGAGAGAATTTTGATTTCCCCCCCCTTTTGGTAAACTTTAAGTTTGTTTATTTTTATATCCGCTTGGGAAATTAATCTTGAGTATTTATAGTCTTTGTGGTCAGCTGAAATGAGTTATTTTGCTACAAAGATTTCTAAGATTTCCATATGAACTCTGCTCTTTTTTCCTACTTGTTTTTTAAAGCTTGGGCCTTTTGCCTTATAATTATTGTTCCATTTTGAGATTTGGGGGGAAAATGTTCTGCTTTATGGATTCATAATTTGGATTTGGCTTACTTCTCTTCCTGTTTAAAAAAAACACAGTCAGTGCAGAATGAGAAAATTCAAAAGCTGAGATAACATGTTTGCAGTGCCATTTAGATCCTACAGCTGTTAGACTTTTAAAAGGCAATAATGTCCAATTAAGTGCACTGCAGTAAAACATTTCAGTGTTGGCCCTTCTTTTCCGAGCTGCTTCCTTGTGGGCCTTCTGGACTGCCTGAAGTCCAGAAGCCCATCTCCGTTAAGAGCTTAGGAGACGTCTTGCAGGAGCCCGCTGATACCACCAAGTCTAGCAGCAGGCCGGCCTTCTGTTAATGACTTAGCACAGGTGCTCCCCTCTCCTTCCCAGGGCAAAGCTCCTTAAAGAGCAAAGTGGGGTCTCCCTCTTATCTCTAAGAGGAGAGGGTTCTGTGGGTAGGAAGGCTGGGTGGCTGGAGGGTTTGGGCTGTGGGCCTGCTTGCAGTATTTCAGTTTCAGAATGAGAAAACTTGCAGAATTTAAATGATCGAAATCTCCCTGCTTTGTCTGCCTTATTTATTTAATTCAATTTAGGCATCGCCCAATTCAACAGTCTCTGGGTGGTTCACAAATAATAATATAAAAACCAATACAAACCAAAAACAAGATGGGATCCGAGCAAAATATCAGACACCATCCATCCATCCATCTTTCTCACCCCAAGGCTTTGGTGCTTTCAAATCATGACATTGGTAGTATTGCTTTAGTTCAGTTTAAGCAGAATTTAGGATGATAACTGTCATCTGAAGCATAGATTGACTACTCTGTCGCACAATTTGTGAGTTTATTGGCACCTCCAAGAAACCTAAAAGATTGGTAGTAAAGTGAGAACTTCTTTGGCTGAATTGGCTTGATTTGATTTGGGCTACGGTTATAGTTTAGGGTTGAGTTATAGACCTGTGAATTATTTCCATCCTATCAGGTTGGGGCTGAGCTCATGGCAATGCCTGGGAATTCCTGCATCTTTCTGAGGGAGACATCAGAAGCAGCAGGGTGTGGAAATTGGCATCCTTCCAGTCCTCTGGCAGCAAGGCTAGTTTTGGTGATAAGTTACATATTTTAGTTAATAGTTCAGCAAGCTCGCATTTACGATATTTTAAGATCTCTCCGGGTGAACGCAATCTGGCCTGGGGGGTTATTACTTTTTAACTTACCATATCTAAAATTCAATCCTTTGTCACTTGTATTCTGGCAAAATTCTGTGGATGCACCCTCAGGAAAAAATAAAACAGACCAGCAGGGTTAAGAGGGGAGGAGTCATTGCCCAAAACATTTTTGGGGGACTCATGTTGGAGAAGGCTGCTGTGTATCGTTAACGGTGTCACACCTTGCTTGCGCTCCCTTTCTTTCCTCACAGGTTCTTCTGGGTGGTGGAGCTATTGCTCTCTTGATTGCTACCTAATTGCCTAGTTGTCGACTGTCAAAGTCACACCCACCTCCAAATCACACTTAAGAACGGATAAGTTGGGATGTATAATATTCAAAAATAGAAAACTGCAAAGTTCACAAGTTCAGGCAACACATTTAAAATGAAACAGACAGCCTTGTACCCAATTTAAGACAAATTGCTGTGGAGTCCCTTCACACGAAAGTCAGAAGGCACTCTGGATGAATTTCATACCCTTCCACGGGGCTCTGTTACTGTAATCCCAATGTTTGCCATTCCAGCTACTCGATAAAACATTCATTACTTTCCTAATTATTGGGCGGCTGGGGGTGGTAGGTTTCTTGTCTTTAGTTTTGTCCATTCAGTACCTCACCTTGTTGTTCTAGCTTCTAATTTGTTTTTACTTGCATCTAGATATGGCTTTGTGTTACGGGATTTGAAGGGCAGAATATTACAGTTTTTGTACGTACATATGTACATACATACATACATATCCACGACGCTTTTCCTTTTTGGGGAAAGCAGCATTATCTAAAGCATCGAAATGGAGTAAGAAATATTGGAGCCACAGAACTTCTGCGAGGACATGGCGAGCTAGACGTCCCTGAAGGAGTGAGGACGGCATTATGGCAGAAATTGGCAGTCAGAGGGTGGATTCTGGCCAGCGAAATCTTTCCAGAGGAAGGAGAGATCATAAGATCACTCATATGTACTCCAGACAGCTGCTCCTCGCAAGTAGACTGCAGGAACCGAGGTTTGTACAGTCGGCTGGTGAGCCGAGGGGCTGGGAGTTGAGAGATTCCGGCTAAGCTCACAGATGTAATGTAGCCTATATGGACCTAAAGTTCGGCCGAGCCTCATTTCTTAATCACTTTTGAAGTGACTTTTTTTACTGCTTTTCAAATATTAAGAACCTTTAGAATAGCAGGTCTTATGGCATTCACTGGGTGAGTTTTCTTCAATTCTTAATGGAAGAAGTTTTAAGTATGAGTTAAGTACGAGTTTAAGGACTTAGAAAAATTCTGTTTTTTTTGGAATAAACGGCAAAAAGGTGATTAAAGTGTTGTTTTGGAAAGTTATAAATGGACTAAGGGTCCAGATGGATTTGGAATAAGAATTTGAAATTAGTTATAAGAATCCTTCCCGTGGGTTTTGAAATAGATGTTATTTCTGGTAACATCTTAATGGACTTTGCTGACCAGAACTGAATGTCGAGGTTTTTAGGATTTGAATTATGAAAATCCTTCCCTTTTTTGAATTCTGGTGGGGAAAAAAAACATGATAGGATGGGACTTTGAAGGTTGGACACTAGAGGGAACCAGAAGAAATTAAATATTACAATTAAGGGAGAACACTTATGTTCGACATGCTAACATAGAATGAAGCAAAATAACATTGGATGTATTGAAGGATATTTGTGAACAATGGACTCAGAAGTTAATTTTAAGAATGTCTGCCATCGCAGACTGTGTAAATGATGTTATAGAAGAGGAACAAATTCTACCGGACAAGACTGAAATTGATTTGAACGTGGAATTAAAAATGACAGGCTACAAGAATGATCTGGAAAAAGACAATGTATTTGGATATACAAATGAAACCGGCTGATGTCTTAATAATTTAAAGGGACATACAAAGAACAAACCAGAAGAGTAACTTGGATAACTTTCCTATACTGGATTTACAAAAGAGACCTGTTAAAGTTTTGAAGGATTTGGTGAGAAGAGACAAAGAAAAAAGGAAAAGAAATCAAATTCTAGGACGTTATTTGAAGACCAGGATTGTTAAAAGTAAAGGGAAGGAAT
Organism: Python bivittatus; assembly: GCF_059951505.1. NCBI lineage: Eukaryota > Metazoa > Chordata > Lepidosauria > Squamata > Pythonidae > Python > Python bivittatus. Next base: position 118,897 of record NW_028277076.1, on the reverse strand, counting down.
ATAAAGTTGGTTTATTTGATCAAGGTTAAAATAGATGTTATTTCTGGTAACCCTTAATGGACTTTTGCTGACCAGAACTGAATGACGAGGTTTTTAGGATCTGTTTGTAGATAACGGATGAGATGTGGGATGAAGATATTGTTTGTTGTATTTTAAGAGAAGGTGATAAGTTGTTAAAATTGTCTATACAGTGGTACCTCAGTTCACGAACTTAATTCGTTCCGCGACTCTGGTCGCGATCCGAATCAAATTTCCCCATAAGGTTCAATGTAATTACGGTTAATCCGTTCATGTTTTTTTTTTTTTAAAACCGCAAAAATATGAAACAAAATACAGCACGAAGAGAGAGAACGCTAACCTTGCTCGACGCGACTTCTGGCGTGGAGGGCAGGAAGGCGGGTGGGGAGGCGGTTATTGCTTGGAGGGAGAGTCCCCCTCCCTACAGGAAGCCACGACCACGTGTCACGGCAGGGAAAATGGCCGCGGATCCTGTTCGTCACCCGATCCGGCGTTCGCGAACGGAGGCAAAATTTTGTGAACGGAGCTGTTCGTGACCCGAATTGGTCGTGAACAGAAGCGTTCGTGAACCGAGGTACCACTGTACTTGTCGTGATGAAGGGGGAAGTTACTACTTTATATATTTCTTTTTCTTTGCTGTATTCCTACTTTTTCTTTCTTTTTTCTTTTTTCTTTTTTCTTTTTTCTTTTTTCTTTTTTCTTTTTTCTTTTTTCTTTTTTCTTTCTTTTTCTTTTTATATTTTTCTTTTTTTCTCTGCACTCTTATTTTTTCTTTTTATTCCTTTATTTTTTGTAGTTTGTAGTAGTTTTCATCTGTGTAACTAATGCTTAATAAAATTATTATTATTAAAAAAAAAAAGTATTGGAGCCAGAGAAATTAAAGGCGTATGGTAAGAAAAGAAAAGGAAGTGTAGCTAAATCCCCTTTACAGTAGCATCATTCATTGCACTTCTCTGGCCTTGCAAACCATCTTTGCTTCCTTTATTTCCATACGTTGCCTATTGTTCTTTAACAAAAACGGTTCATCTGTATTTTGAATATGCTGTACGTTGTAAACACCATATGCTATTGTTAGTTGCTTCAACCTGCACAATCTTATGTGCCGATGTTTTCCCCGTGCAGCGTATAAAGAATTGTTCAGCCGTTGCCTTGAGTCCAGGGCTTGGTTGTTCCGGGCTTTACCTTGAGAAAGTCAGAATGCCGTAGTTGGAGAGGCCCTGGTTGAACTTCTGGTCCATTCTTCTGATACCTCTGTGGTCCGTAGTTTTCTTTTTGTGCTTTTTGACTGATGCTTTGGTGTGCTGCGAAGCCTTAATTCCAAGCCAGAAACATTATATTTCTTAGAAATGGCATTAAAGCTGTAGAGCTTGTTCTGCTACATTTCCCTTCACCTTATCCCTGACTTCAAGTGGGTGAAATATGAAATTCATAATTTTGCATTTCCCCCCTCACAGCTATTTTTCACCACAGCTGTGAGTAATAATATATTTTTTTATTCTTGCTTAGATCTATATGCAGTTACCAGACTTGGTAATTATTTTTTAAGTAACCTGAAATGGTGCCAGTGGTCTCTCCAGCATTGTAGTAATCCTGTCCTATCTTGTGGAATGTGCTTCTGTCATAACATAGCCTGGTGAAGTGCTGCATCCTGATTTAAGAAACCTTTTATTATTTGTGTCCAGAGGAATATATTGGAATAACGAAAAATAAATGCCTATCACTTACATAAAGAACAGAAGCTTCCATTTTTCTCTGTGATAGATTAGAATATTACCAAAGTTTTGTGGGGAGGGAATGACGTACCATGGCCTGAGGCAGCATCTGGAAACCCATATGGAAATCGCTTTTCTGAAAAATCAGAGTTCTGGATGTATAAATGTGGTGTGTATGCATAATTGAGGGCATTAGAATTGGCCCCCAATTAAGATCATTTTTATTTGCATAATCCATTTGCTAGGTCTTTTGTACTGCTGTTAACCTCAGTGGACTTCAGAGATGGGGGGGAAGGGAGGATCGGAGCAGGTGTCGGCTTTGGGGCTTTTTTCCAGGGTACCTGATCGTAGGGTTCCTGGAAAGCCCTCAAAGGTGTGCTCTGCAGGTGAACGTCTGAGGACTTGCATTCGCAGGGCGGGCCTTCTTTCAGAAAGGATACTGTTTTGTCGTATGAACCTTTGCATTGGAATGTTTTCCTGTGGCAATTTGTTAATTCATTCTTGGACTGGAGTTAGATGTGAATTTTTTTAATGAAAATTGCATTGTCTGTCTGTCTGTCTGTCTGTCTGTCTGTCTGTCTGTCTATCTATCTATCTATCTATCTATCTATCTATCTATCTATCTATCTATGTATGTATCTAATGAATTTGTATGCTGCTCATCTCCCCCAGCGGGTGACTCTGGGGGATTTGCATATTTGCTATTTCATGGGAATGGAATACGGGAATGGATCTGAAAAATGCCTCTTTCTGAGGCAGCCTTGAGGTTTGTGGCTGGGCAAATCGAGGCCTCTGCTATGGAGCCTCATTCCTGAATCTAGCATTTGGATTGCTTTTTGGTAATATTTTGTATTTTGTTGACAGTATTTTTACCTGTGTGTAAGCAGCTTTGCAGGAAGGAGGGAAGAATATACTCCATGGGAAGCACGACGCTCAACTGGCCAGACCCTTCTGATGACTGGAGTCCTTGGTGGGCAGACCTAGGCCCTTGAGTCTGCCTCTGAGCTGAAGGGGTTCTGTGCGGAGGGCAGAAGGCTGCGCTGAGGGCTGTTTCTGACAGGCCTGCCTGCCTTGCCGGGCCACTCAGACAGCCCGTTTGCAATGTTTGTTCAGATCTTGGAAGCCGTGGTCCGTGAGTTTCCAGGTTGTGGCTGATTCTGCTTTTCCTGGGAAGGCTGAATGACAAAAGTGGGCAGAATAATTGCAAGCTTTCACATTTTGTTACTGCTCCAAGATTATTGCTGAGATTTGGCAGAGAGAGTCTGTCTGTCTGTCTGTCTGTCTGTTTGTCGAAGGTTGCTGAGGCCAAACTGGCTTGGAGCCTCTGAGGCTTGTTTCTTTAGAGCTTGTCCGAATGGGAGCGTGTGGCCGCAACAAACCCAGTTTTTCTGAAGCAGCCCACTGGCAACAGAATTATGCTCAGCACAGGCTTAGGGCAGCAGCATTTTCTTCCAGAGCCAAGGAGACCCCTGCAAGGGATACAGCCAGATAACTTTCAGCTTCTGAAATGGAACCATCTTTTTGGAGAGAAAGAGGGCACCGGTCCCTTCCAGAAGGGTAGCTCCGTCCATTGGAAATGCACATGACAGTAACAGAACATTTCATCCTGTTTTTCTGTTTTAAGTGAATAAAAAGAAACTAATGTTGGTTATTTTGTTCTTTTAGCAGAGGACTCTGCAACTTGCAAACAATCATGGTGCATAATAGAAGTATATTAAATCTCAGACATTAAGATGACATAGTTTAAAAGAGCATCATGAAAATGGCCAGGCTCCAGGCTGGGTTAAAAAGCCTAGGGAAGATGACCTGGCACTGAAGGGGTTGTCTGGAGAAGGCGTTCTGCTGCTGCGCGCCACAGCGCTACGTCACTCCAGTGCAGAAGCAGAGTGGCTTAGAGTAAGAGCAGAACAGGATCTTCCACCTAAGCTTTATAAAAAGGTGCAATCATCATAATAAATTAGCAGTTAAAACGTTATTAAGCATCAGCGGAAAGTTAAGAACTCCAGCATTAATAGTTGAAAGATTTCCTGTGGCAGAAGCTCTTGGCAGCTTCCCTGTAATTCATCAAGAAGTCCAGAGAAGGAAACTGGCGATAGTGGGGCTGAATGAAAGGGACGAAGGCTGGCGGTTGACAATTTTGTGGAAGATGTCCACGTATCGATCGCCCGAAGCGGAGGAAATCCGCAGTCACCCGGGCTTTGCTAGATATGCGTGTGTAGCGGGAAAGGTAGCCATGGTATCGGTGGCAGCTTTACGCGCTGGGATTGTATCGTGGCCTTTGCTGGTTCCATCTGCCTTTGTCAGATTTCTGTTCAGCCTTTCTTCATCTCCTCCTCCTCCTCCTCCTCCAGGCCTCCCAGGTGGGATGACTGGGAGAGCTTCTGGTTCAGAGTCATCCAGGGAGCGTTCACCGCGGGTGGGCTTGAACCTCAGTGACTCTCAGTAGCCCCAGTCCGGCGCCTTGACCTCTGCGCTCACCAGCTTGTATGGCTTCATTTTCGGACACAGTCCCGGTTTTGCCCAGAACGTCCTGGTGGCTCGGGCAGAAGAGAAGCCCTGTTTTTTCTTTGAGAAAGCCTGAGACATCCCTTAGTTTTGGTGGATTGCCGTGCGTTGGAGAGGCCGAGGGGCGGTTTCTGTGGCTTAACGAGCGAGCAGGTCAGGGATTGCACAAGTGGCTCGCGTGGGGGTGGCTGCTGTGGCTCAGCCCTTGCGATTTATCTTAACGGGGACATTCTGAAAGGCAAATCTGTTTAATGGGGAGAACTTTTTATATTATGAAAAAACATTTTCATTACAAGTGGTTTGTTTTTACCACTTCCAGCTTTCGTTGCTCTGTAAATGAGAAATCTCTGCTTGCAACATTCTTCATAAAGGAATTAAAAGTAATACCTAGAATTGTAATTTTCTTTCTTTCTGCTGTGGGTATTTCTGTAAGATTTCAGAATTGTGCTGATGCACTGAACGTGACCTACATAACTTTTAAATTAAGAATTTATGCCAGGTGGAAATTTATGAAATATTTTAGCATGAAAGAGAACCTTTTTCCCCTTAGGAAAATTAAACAATAAATCACCCAGCTTTCAATTTACTGCCCAAGGCTGGCCGTAGATAGCGTCCCTTCCCCTACATTGTTCTGGAAAAAAATATAATTGTATAAGACAGCTTAGCTTCTGTCCTCCTACTCTCTAGAATTTTTAATTTTAGCTGTTTCTGCTTGGATTTATTTCCAATATTCCTGCTTGGCTTTTCAATTTCCTCAGTTATTAAATTTTAATTCAGTGCATTAGCATTTAAATTAAAAAGGGGGTTATTTTATCGAACTCACTCTCCCCACAACCTCTAAAATGGCCTGTTTCTGCCATAGATGTCCCCCCCCCCCGTGAAATGCAGCCAGTCTCTTCTAATGTACGATTGTGCAGATTCATAGGGGTGGGGTTCAAGGTTTGAAATAATACTGTTTTTGAGGAAAACCTCTTTCAGATTTTTTTTTAAATGCCTCATAATTTTTATTCTTAAAAAGGCAGGGGGAATTTTAAATTACAAGTATTTGAAACTGCAGTTTTATCAGGGAGTCAGTATTTAAGGAGCGGTTTGGACTTTCTGAATTCCAGGGAGCGTGGCCAATTTGGAGGGGGGAGCCGACGATTCTACTGATTATAATGGTGCATTCACAGATTTCTACCGTTGATGGGAGGTATGCTTCCACGTACAAATTATTCTGTTCCAGAAATACTGAAATTTTTCTGCACAGAATTTTTCCTTGTGACACGATTTTCTTCTGTTTTCTGGTTTCTAGCCCTTGTGCTTTGTCCAGATGGCTCTGTGAGAGGTGGGCAGCGCTCTGTAAAATTTCAGAGGCTACAGGGGAACTTGTGTGACTGGGTGGCTCTCCCTGTCATCTCCCTTCCCACCTTTGAAGGTCGCGGGGATCCTCTCCTTGGCCCCCTGCCTCCTTGGCCTGATGCGGCTGCACGACGCGGGCCCCAGAGCCTTGTGCTTAGAGCCGCTGGGTACCATCCTGCCCTGTTCATCTGCCGCGGTACCTAAAGAGCACTCCCGCTGCGGGCAACCTCTTGCTTGGGGCTGGAAGTTCCTGCCCTTCACTGGTTGCCTCAGGAACCCTGGCACAAAAAGGTGTAATGTCTCCCGGCAGAGCTCAGAGGCACGGCTTTCTTGGCAGCAGTGCAGAAGTGGTTAATTTTCAAAGTTTCCCAAAGTAATCTTGGTGTTCCCTAGTGGTCTCCCATCCCGGTGCTGACCCTTTGCATACTTTGGGGTTGTATATCTGGATGTAATTGATGGCAGGAGTCACAGCAGAACTAGACGAGGGGCCTTTCTTGCTTTTCTGAAATCAGCCAGTGAGGCAGGAGGGCGGAGAAAACAGCTGTGAGGTCCTTGCACACTTTCTCTCTTTCCACAAGGGATGTGGCGGTTCTGTCCACTTATCTCACCCCCCCCTTTTATGCAGCGCCACCGTGAGCCGTGGTCGCCGCTCTGGTTCTTCCTTCCTCCGCACCCCACAGCAGTAGCAGGGAGCTTCTCTTTGGCTGGCCGGTTGGGGGGGAAGCAGCACATGCTCTGATTTCATCAGGTGTCGTCACCACTGGATCCCCTCCTCTTCCTTTCGGCAACCGATTGGAAAGAGATCGAAAGCAAGTAAACGGAAACGCTTCTTTGCGCAGCACAAAACTAATCTGCAGAATTCATTGCCATTCATTGTGACGTGGTGGTGGCCACGAGCTTGGGTGGATTGAGAAGACGACTGGAGAAATGTGTGATGGGGGGCTGTCAGGCTTGAGACTCAGTGACCCTTCTGGGTCGGGGGCATCCTGGCTGCGTCTCCACCTCCTGCTGACGAGCGCTCGGCTTTTCCTCGGGACCACGGGGCCGTGTCACGGAAGGCCGCTGCTTCGGGAGGACGTTAATTTGTGCCCGGGCGTAATCATTTCCGATGTGCGCTTTGTGTCCTTTGCCGAGTCCTCTCCAGGACCTGACCTTGGTTCCTCTCATCCTGCTTCTCTTCTAGGTTGAGGGCGGCGGCGGCAGCAGCAGCAGCAGCAATGTTGGGACAAGAGCCTCTGTGGGCAGGTAGGTCAACCTCAGGAGCACCGTGCGACTTCAGGCCTCAACTAGCGCAACTGCCATTGGAAATGTTGGATCTTGGAGTTGTCATTTGTCCTGTACTCTGTTTCGATCTGGTTCTGACTCTGGCTGAAGCTCGCGACCAGCTGTGCCGGGCCTGTTAGCTTCTGGTTGGACCCCGGGCCCCTCTCTCCAGAGAGCTTGGCTGCCGTAGGGCCTGGATTGGAGCGCGCTCCGAGTCGTGTGGCTTCGTCCTGCCCCAAAAGATGACTGGAGGAGAAGGGTTTCCTCTTCGAGAGATGGCGAACTTTCAAAGCTGATTTAAACATTTGAAAGATTATTTCTGCCTCTGAGCCAGCCTCCCTGATGCTTCCCTCTTTCTCCCCCTGCTTTTTTCCTTGCTGCTCGTTCTCCACTTTACAGTATCTTTTGTCCCTTTCGGCATCTGAAACATGAAAAGGGGAAAATAATTTGCTTTTAGCCATCAAAACCATCTTGGTTGCAGTTCTCTGCCCAGCTCGGTGTTTTTCGAAATGTTTGGTAATTCTTTAGAATTAAGTTGTTGCGCATCCAACAGTACTGTGAGCTGCTGAAGAGGAGAATAGCGCTTGTTATTAAATTAATAAAACACTGAGGCAACTTTCCTTGTAGGAGATCTGTAAAGCCCTTTTTGCCTCACTCTGGGTGAGATTTGCATGAAATCCTGGACTCCTCAAGGCGTGTGTCGATTTGGTTGCCTTTTGAAAATTGTGCAACACGTTATTCCTAGCTGGAAGAAACGTCGTCTTATAATGGGATGCCCCCTCTCGGAGGGGAGTGGGGTGTGGTCCTAAGGAGCTGATTTTGGTATTCGTATAATAAAGTATTCCGTCACCTTGCCAAGGTTGCGAGCAAGGCTTTCCAGCCACGCTTGGGGCCCCTGCAAAGGCCTGGGCCTGAAGGCGTCTGCTCGGGAAGGAGGGTTTGCCACGCACGGTGGTCCTTTCCTAGAGATGCCTGCCTGCGCCTTTCCCAGCTGTCCAGCCTGCCAGCTCCAGTTGTTGGCTGGCGTTTAAAGATTGTCTCCCCCTTCCTGGCTACAGATAGATGTAGGAGCAAGTTCTCAGTTTTCCTTTTTCTCTCCTTCAAATTCAGCCCCTTCTGGTAACACTGCCTTAAGTAAGAACTTCAGTACAGCGATAAAAAGTCACGTACGCGAAAGAGTTGGGTTAGGGCAAGGTCCTGACTGATCTTGTTCCTGTTTCCTTTGATAGTTGGAAAGGGATATGGGAAGGGACGTACCTGAATTCCTGTTCACGTGATGAGTTATTAGTGGTCTATAAGCAGTCTTCAGCCCTCCTCCCTTCATCATTCCCTGTATCCCAAGCAGATAGTATTCAGAGGTAGGCTGTTTGAACGTAGCGGCTCAGACAAACTTGTCTAATACCCATGAAGAGTTCTCTTCTTTCTCCTTGAATGTATCGAGCCCTAGAATATTTTGAAGTTGGTAGCTGCCAACCCTTGGGGATGAAAACTCCAGACTGTAATTCCATTTTATAAGAAGAAGTGTTTCCTTCCCAGGTAGCATCATTGGTTGATCAGAGGGGTAGTCCTAGAAATGTGGGCTACAACCTGCCATTTTTGTCAGCTCTTACATAGAATATTTTTCAGCAAACCCGTGGCTGATGAATAGGTGTACCCTCTTGCAGTCCTCCTAACACCAAATGGATTTCATGCTTGTGGGGTTCTGCACTTAAACAAAACTGTATTTATGGTCAATTTGCAAGCTGAATTTTTTCACGTAGTTTTGTTGCCTCAGGTAAACCTTTAGCACACCGAATGTCTTGATGGGGGTCCAGTACTCTGATGAAGTATTACACTGTTTCCATTGGAGCTGAGGACTTGTGGCTTTTCCTACCAGCACAAACCGAGCCCACGTGGGGACAGTAGAGCCCTCCTTACATTTTGCAGAAGAGGCAGTCGAGAGACTGTTCCTTTTCTGTAGTCCATGGCTGTGAGTCCTAGAGTTACGGAACGGGTGGACAGTTCCAAGTGAGTCAATCCGGAGTGCATTCAGAAGTTTTTAGTTACTAAACGCAATGACGAACCATTTGTCTGGCATACAAAACCATTTTTAAAATAAAACAAAAACAAAACAGATCTGTGGAGGCATTTAACTTGTTCATAATTCAGGGGCGTGTAGAGTAAAAAGTCACGTGGCCCTAAGCTTCAGACCGTCTGAATAGATGATGCTTCCTTGAGTTACTTCAATTTGTGGTAATCAGCTCTTTGAGGCTTAGAGCTCTGTTTTCTCTCTCCTCACCCAAGAGAGCGCTTGAAGAGGACCCAGAAAATTATGAAAGCAGAAGGTTGCGATTCAGCCATGCCTCAAGCATCACCTAATGAAGATGCCGCAGCAATGACTGAAGTGAAGGTGAAGACAGAAGTCCCAGATGACTATATTCAGGAGGTGATCTGGCAGGATGACCCAAAAGAGCCGAAGAAGAACTTGAAAGGTGGTGGGGTGGCCGAGGTGCCTGCAGAAATTTGTGTGGTGATTGGTGGGGTCCGCAACCAGCAGACTCTCGGTAAGCTAGGTCGGTGGTCCATTGGCTTAACCTTTTCTTGCCAGGGATGGGTTGGGGTCCATTGAGATGGCGGGGGGCAGGGGCTCTTGAGTTTGGTGGCTGGGTTGGCATGAGGTTGAGGCCCAATGGGTCTCTTGATTGAGTGTAGTTCAGGTAATAAGTGTGTAGAGAAACAGTTTGGAAAGAACAGGGCAGGCCCTGCATGCTGGTGGAGTAACTGCGGTTTCCAGGTTAAGAAAATAATCAGTCAAATGAGATCTGATCAATAATCAGTTAAACTGCATTGTCTGTGTTTGCCTTAAAATGGTTTTTAAGTGGGGAGAAAATACGTTTCCTTTCCAGCGAAAGTCACAGCAGGCATCGTCTCAAAAGAGGCATTCCTTGCTATCTGAGAGGAAGAGGAGGATGGCACACTTTGGGGGAAACTAATATTATGTAATCCTGTAGTCTGAGGCAATGGGGACACGTTAGAGGCATATGAAACCTTGCGTGATGCAGAAAATAAAGTTTCTCTCCCTTTCTGACCATGTTAGAATTCAAGGTCATCTATTAACACAAGACAAGTCAGGAACAATAAAAGAGATAACTTTTTATCTAACACACAAACTCTGGAATTTATTGATTCCAGATATGCTGATTAGCAACTGTTGGGACACTTTAAAAAGAGACTGACTAAACTGATGGCTGGTAGGGCCCTTGGTAGCTGCTGGTCTTAATGGCCCTAGGCTACCTCACAGGAGCATCCTTGAAGTACCAGCTAGTTCGGAACAAGACTTAACAAGAGTTCTTGTTTTCTGCCCTGCTTGGGATCTTCTCAAGTGCTCCTGTTCAGGCCCGGGCGCTCCAGAATGCTGGCTTAGATGGACGTTGGTTTCTTTGTAGTTCCAAGTGTGCCCTTCATTAGTGGTTATATAAGAATATTCCTCCGTGGGAGTGCACTTGCACCTTCCCTGTTGTTCCCTGAGTCTTTTCCCCCACAGCAGTTGTCTTGTCTCCAGGGAAGCAGTTGCGGGTGCATTCAGGAGTGAGGAGAAGATGCAGGGCGGTTACAGAGGAGGCTTTCCTCCATGAGTCCCTTGAAAATCACTCCCTGACCTCCAGTTCCCTTCTGGAGGAGAAAAAATAAACAAACACAAGGAGGTGGGAGTGTGTGTGAAGGAACTTGTGTGGGCAAATGGCCAGGAGCGAAGAATTTAGCAGCTTCTCTTTCCTAAAGCCAGGGGAATTTCTGGGTGATGAAGGCAGCTGCAGACGCGGGCACTGCTTTTCTCTTGGTGTCTCGCGCTGTCTCCGGGAGACTCAGGAACGGGTGGAGAGCTCTTCAAAGCATCAGCATCGCACCAGTGAACAGGAGAGGAGCTCCTGGCTCTCCCGTGGGCTTCCTCCGAACCCGGGTGCCCCAAAGAGCAAAAGAAATGCTCTTTTACATCATTAACATGTGGATTTCATTGACACAAGATACTTGTGAGCCTCCAGAGGTAACGATCAACCACTCTGGAAAACAAGGTGCCGATTCTTTTCCGGGTGCCTATGGCCAAGAGTTGGATCAGAGGACTCCTTAATGTCATTAAGTAACAGGACAGTTTCAGGCAGAGCAAGACCAGCAGCGTGTTGTCCTGCGTGGGTAGATCATCCTTCATGTTCAGAAGCAGTCTATCTTGGACAATCTGTTCTCTTTCTGGCTTGCTGGTGTGTTTGTGTGGACAGTATAATGCTAGAGTTGAGATTGATCCAGAAGACAGTTCTTGGCATTTAAAACTAATAGCCTTGGGAATTTGGTAAATCTAGCCCAGAAGAGTTCCTCCCGTCCTTTCTTGAAAGCCTTCAGAGATGGGAACCCACAACCGGAGAGGTTTTTTTTACTTCAGCCATTCTCCTCTTCTCCAGCTTCCTTCCGTTAGCTGCTTGCCTCTTTGTGCCCTGGCCTTCTGCTTCGTCTTTTCTTTTCATATCATGACACCTCTCCTCCTCTGAGCGAGGGCCCCCAAGTCAACTCTTGTTACTTTGGGCCAGGCCTTTCCAAGCCAGCTCCCAGAAAAACCCAGCTTACAGGGTGGTTCAGGCTTTTTCCCAGGGCCGCTTACAGTATGAAAACAGCAAATAATAAAACCTCTAGTTACAGAAACACTTGGCTATCCCACTTTTTCAGCTGAAAGCCAGAAAGGGGGAATTTTTTTTTTTTAAACAGCAGTGCGTGGTGGATAAGGTGTTAGACTAGAACCAGGGAACCCCGGAAGCTCCCTGGGGGATTTCCTCTCAGCCCATCCTGCCTCACAAGGCTGTTGTGGGGAAAAGCTGGAGGAGTAAGTGTGGTATACATTGCCTTGAGTTTGTGGAGGAAAGACAGGGTATCAATCTAAGACAGCCTCAGTAAATAAGCAGGCAGTTTGAACTTCATGCTATTTGAGTAGGGCTGTGCTTAAAGACTGTTTGGAAATGGAGGCAGAGGAGGGGAATCAGAGCAGTTGGGTGTGTGATCCACCAGGAGAAACATCTGCAAGTGTTGATGTGCTGCTTGCGTGGCTCAAGTCCTCAGGATTTGAACGGCAGCCTTTGCCCTTCACAGCCAGCGATGTGCTTCTCGTGTGGATCCCAGTGAGAACTGCTAGGATGGCAGAGTTGGGCTTTGGGCTGGATGTGGTCATTGTAGCCCTTTTGCATGCTGTGTTTATAGTATTGTATTATATCCTTGGGGTTGTCTTAAAAATACTTTACTCTGAAAGGGCAGGGGATAAATGCATAATTCCTTAGGAAATAAAGCCTACAAGAGGGTATTCTACATGACTTAGGATCCACCTCAGTTTCAACCTGGCAGGGGGATTGTGAATTTATCTGCTCTTTGGATCTATACACCAGAAGTCTTGAAGGTGAAGCAAAGATGGACCTCCTGAGGCTGGTCTGGAGATGATGGAAATTGTGCTCTGCTTCTGGAGGGTGCCAGGAGGAGGAAGCTGGTTCTTGAGACTTGACATTATGTATTTCATCCAAACGCCATCACTTTAAATATGATTTAGGTTTGAGTGCTCTGGTAGAGAGAGAGTTCTGTCTCTGTTTACAGCTGCTCTAATAGGTCTGTCTGATTTTTTTTTCAGGGTCATATGAGTGTGGAATATGTGGAAAGAAATATAAGTACTACAATTGTTTCCAGACCCACGTTCGAGCACACAGAGGTATTGATCTCTTGTGCACTATAATTAAGAAACGTGGGTGGGAGGGCATTAGTCCCCTGAAGTGTTCTTGAGATAGTATTTGCATTCATAAATTGGGGTTCCCAGGATTTCCTCCAGTCACATCAGTGCTCAAATGCCACAGCCCATTTAATGTTTTGTAGACAAATCAGAGAAATATGTTACAGATTAGTGAATTTATGTCCAATCAGGATACTGAATGAAGTAACCATGGGGGGAGGAAGGAGAAAATGCTGGGCATAGCAGAAAAGCCCCACCTTATTGATCGTGTAGCAGTTTTAAGACAGAATGCTGAAGATGTGAGGCACCTTCAATTAAATTAAGCCATACAGTGTATGCTCACAGAGAGATTTAAATTGGATCAAGGGCTGCAAAGAGCAAGCTACAGGAATTGCTGTCGGTCTGTTCTCTTCCACTGATCAACCTCCTTCTCCAGCATCAAGTCAGTATTTACTTAGATGAGCCTCCAGCACTGATGGGAACGCAGAACCCCTTTGACAGGTAGAGGGGAGAAGCCTTCGTGCTTAAGGACCTTCTCATTAGCGTGGCTTCTCTTTTCTTGGCTTCCTGCTTCACTGCAGAATATTAAACGCCACTAAGGACAGAAAGCCCCCCCCCCCACCACACACACAGTACATCCTAAAAGTTGAAATATTGCAACGGGACGTGCGGCTCTACCACTTTCATGAGCCAAATCAATGACGTAGATTTACGTGGCCCGTTTTGCATAATTTTGCCTCCTCACGAAGGGAGGGGATTCGGATGTTGCCTCTCCAGGCCCTGCCAAGGAAACCAGCGCACCCTCAGAACTTGGCTGTCAAGGGAGGGGCTCTCCCTGCATGAGATGGGGATCTTGAGGCCAATTTATCCCAGACAGACAAGTCCCTTTGGCATCGGATCTGGGAGGGAAGGAGGCCTTTGGGCCTCAAGCTTGCAAACAAGGACGAGAATGGGAGGGCGCTTATTCCTAGGCATACCTTTCCAGTGCGGTTCTTCATCTTGGGCTTTCTCTTCGCTTAGACACAGAAGCTGCATCAGGCGAAGGAGCCTCCCCTGGAAGTAAGTACAAGTGCGCTTCTTGAATATGTGGAGTGGAGGTGGAGGTGATGCTTTGCAAGCAAAAGGTTCCAGTTCTGATTTCTGGAAGAGGAAAGGGAAGGCCTCGTTTTGCCCAGGATACCCGAGAGCTGCTGCCAGTCAGGGTCCACAGTGTGGGCTAGATGGACCAAAAGCTGACGTGAAGCAACAGAGGTCGGCTGTCGCCAGTCTATTGCAGAGCACCCTCGAGGGGCCAGTTGGGAAAGCCCCCTTTGCTGCCAGCTGGTCTGCGTGAAATGCAGCCGCTCTGCTGTGGCACTGTGTGCTAGTGAAGAAGAGGCGCCATAGTTTGGCGGCTTTGTGTTTTTCTTTTTCTTGTCTTGTGTCCACGCTGGCCTTCTTTTCCACTGCTTGATCTCTCTGTTTTGTATTTTTTGCTAAATTGTTTTCTGTGTTGGAAAAATACTTCAACGAAGGAAGGAAACAACCCTGTCAGTAATCAGGATAACATAGGACCAGTGGGCTAGTTTTCCTTGCTTCTGATCCTCTTTTCATCTGGGTACGATTAGGGATGGTTATCACCACAAGGACGGGGGGGAAAGAACTTCAGTGACTCTACCACTGTGCCCCCTCTCCCCAAAAAATATCAGAACAAGAAAAATACTGTTTTCCATGATTTGGAGGATGGATTTTCTCTCCTCCAAAATTCCTTGGGGTCAAGAGTTTTAAAATCCATAAATGATTTTGAGCCCCTGAGACAATGCCAGTCCTTGCTCCAGATTAGAACTGGTGGCATTTGTTGGGGTTGAGGTATACTAAGACCGGAGAGCAACAGACGAGCGTGTTGGTTGAAAGTACAGAGGCTCTTAGAGGGTCTGTGAATGGGGGCTCCTTGGGGAAGCCCTTGGTTCTCCTTGGAGTTTCTCGAACTTTGTGCTCTTTCCTCCCCACAGATAACTTTAGGTACACGTGTGACATTTGTGGGAAGAAGTACAAATACTACAGTTGCTTCCAAGAGCACAGAGATCTGCATGCAGTGGATGGTGAGTGTCAATGTCTGGATCACTTGGCAGGAAGAGGACAGTCCTCGTTCTCGCAGAATGCCGAGCAGGAGCGCAACCAGCTGGCCGGCCTTGAGCTCGCTCAGCCCGCGTTCCCATCCTTCAAACGAAGCTTGATTCAGGAGCTGGAAAGTGTGAACGGCCAGGTTTATGCAGCGGCTTATCAGAACAAGCTGGAATTGCTGTTTAACCCTGGTTTGTTTCAATCTTAATTTAAGCCAAACATGGCTTGAGTATAGTAGTTGTTTAAAGTAAGGAGTAGAGCTTCCCATCCCCTGCCAAGGAAAGGGAAAGAAGACGAGGCGGAGGCAAGCCTGTAGGCCTCCCAGACTCATCCTCAGAGCCCTTAGTTATCGCTTAGTGCTGTTAGTAGGTAAACCAGGCCAGTGGTTTATAGAAGCTGGGGAGGGGAGCTGTTTTTGCCTTGCTGTCGTTGACACTGTTGCGCAGTCCTAGGCTATAGCAAAGTAACACCTGCAAAATGCCAAAATCCAAGGAAACTCACTAGAATTGTTTATCTACATGTACCCAGCTAGTTGAGAGGCAGAGGCAGAAGCAGCATGCTGTTATTACCATACAACTTCTGGCAATAAAGTTGCACCCAGGGGAATTCTGGCTAAAATGATTCCACTTCACAAGTCAGAATATTAACTAGGTATTCCAATACTTTGGGAAACTTTGGCTGAGGAACATTTGGGCAGTTGCAGTGGGATTTATTCTATTTATGTATCAGTATTTTATACTATCACGTTCCAAAAGACTCCTCCGTAAAGCGCAACGAACAATAAAAGCAAATTCAGCCACGAGTCAGTTTAAATGTCCATTGGTGTCAAATCCTGTTGGCAACTATTTACGGGTCAGAGGCTCTGAGAAATGCTACTATTTTAATAGCCCCCCCGAAAGACCTTAGGGAAGTTGCCAGCTGAACTCCAGGGGTTGGTTTCATCCCATCCAGACTCCCCCGGCCTCCAGGCACCAGTTCGAGACCCTCCACATCTTCGGGTTGGCCCAGAGTAGAGAGGTCTAACTGGATGGTTGTGTTCAGGCCTGAACCCTCGTCTGCTTTATCTTTTCTTTAATAAATGACAAGTTTAATAAAACATGAAATGTATCTTTATTAACAGATTTATTATTAAACAAAGCAAGTCTAATAAATTATCATCATCATCTAGGGTGCTCTATAGCTGACACCCCCCCCCCTTTCTCAACCATCTGATGCAAAACAAGGAGGGGTAGAGACGGGACAGAAATTGTCGAGCGTGGCTGAATCCAGGGACGGTCTGGTCAGGACAAGTGCGCTGCCACCTCCTTTAAGCGAGCTGGCACACTTGCTTCTCCCAAGGAGGCATTAATAAACTCATGGATCCAGCCAATCAACCCCCCCCCCCACTGCCTTATCCAGTCAGGAGGGGCATGGGTCCAGCCCATGTGGGGTGGAGCTTCCTTGTAGTACACAAATGGAGATGAGTCCCAGCTAACATGGCAAGGCACTCCAGTTACCTCCTTTAGCCCCACCTCTGCAGAATCCAGACTTGAGTGAATATGAGCCTTTGTATCAGCTCAACATTGCGCACCCGTTGGCGGATCATCTTCCTCACCCCTCTCCACAGGGACAGGGCATCTTTAAACAAGGCCACTAGAAAGCCGCCTGTTGCCGCACTGATGGCAGAGAAGTATCAACGCTTCCCCACCCTTACTGCACTGTGTAGACTTGAATATCTATGCTTGTCAGCATTCCCTCGGATTGGCTTTGGGTCATCCTCGACTGGCACGTGCGTCCCAGGATCAGCAAGCCCAGTGTGGCTGCTTAGAGGCTGTGGTCACCTCCATATTCCAGGTTGACCAAGTCATGCAGATTGCTGGGGAAATCCCGTGAGCCAGCCAGATCCATCTGGATCCATAAGGCAGTTGGGGCAGACCATCTTAGTCTGTTGCCAAATCCTGCAGGTATCGCAGGAGGTGCCGTGCCTTAACCGGTCAGGAAGTGAGCGTACCACAGCAGAAGACTAGCAATAGTCTTCAGATCAGAAGCCAGCTGCTTTAACATATGACAGCTGGTACGAGTCAGGCCCAAGAGAAGCCTGGGGTTGCCTGTGAGTTTCCCCAGGCACAGAGGTTGAGATCCACCAACCCCAGTAGTTGGGGAGTGTTCAGTAGCCCCTGGCGATAGGGTCCAGGAGCTCAGGAAGAGATGTTCCCGCAGACCTTCGGCCCTATTACCTGTAGCAGAGGGCCCATCGTCACAACCAAGAAGTCCCAAAGGGTCATTGCCAGACACACACACACACACACACACACACAGCGCCTTGGAGCCACAGTTAAAGGGCAGTCGCTACAAAGACTTCTGGTGTGGATGCAGTGGCTGGATTTCTAGCCGCAGCAGCAATCCTCTGTCTTTAGGGAAAGCCTCCTTTGGTGGATTGCAGAGCTTATATCAAGGCTCTGTTTCTGGATAAAATACTTTGCTCTGTGTTGAGGACAGCAGTGGCTCAGGATGGTTCTCTTGAACCCCCAGCCCATCAGTGCTTGGAATTTTAAGATGGAGGGAGAGCATGCACCCCCAAAGCAAGAAGGCCTGTTTCTGCACCAGCATGGTTCCTTCTCTCCAGCTTTTCCATTGAGAACAAACCCTGCTAGTTGACAGCTGTGCTTCTGCTCCCCGGGAGTGCGTGCTGTGCGCAGGTGCTGATTCTTAGGCTGGGTCCGTACATTGCTGGCTGTTCGATTCTTAGTCCTGTTGGGCTCCAGCCTTCTGTTCCGGATTTGGTGACTGGGAGGATAGAGCTTCAGAGAGCAGGCTGGAAACCCTGCCTTCTTGTGATTTGAAGCACGTGTAGGTGTGCGGTGGTTTATCCGCTCAGCTGGTAGGAAGAACGTCTGTCTCGTCGATAGGAGAGTGGTGGGGCAACTTGGTATATATAGATTGGTTGTGGCTTTTTTGGAACTGTTTTGATTCTTGTAAGAATGGCTGCAGTTCTTTGCAATTAAGTTGTCGTGCTTTAAAAAAAATTAGTGCAAATTTTATATCCTGCATTGGAAATGTGCAGCTTTAAAAAAAACCCTAAGCTTGTCATTTAGTCACTTTAATGGGTAGATTATCAAGAAAAAAATATAATCAGTGAAAAATACGATACATTTGCAAAATGTTTGTTAGCCCATAGAAACCATTACCACAACAGTGCCTTGGTTCTTTTCTTGTTCTTTTTGCTTATAATCTGTTTAGTCTTTTCTTGCTTTTTGCCCAAGTTTTAAACAAACTTTTAAAAAGCTTCAAACAGGATCAAGAGCACCTGAAATGTTGCTCGCGTTTACTTTATCAAGCTTCTTACTCCTTCATTACCAATTCTGCTGAAGGTGTAATCCATGGCAGAGGATGAGAGTAGGTCCTGAGTGATACAGAAAGAAAGGGAGAGGTTTTCACGTGCCCCGATCAGCTCTCTCCTCCTTCTCTCCTCTTGCAGACCCCTACGACCAAGCAATGATTGCCAAGGAGGAGGTGAAAGAAGAGGAGCCTGAACCCTTTCAGAAGATTGGTCCAAGTATGACTTACCAAGTTTGCAACTTAAGTAATTAATTAGCTTTCAGCATCTCAAATCTGAGGTTTCAGGCCCAAGCCAGGCACGGACCAGTTGTCACAGAGGCAAGATGCTGTAGCTGTAGCCACAGAGAAGAGCGCATTCTTTGCCTGTGCAGGACCCCAGCTCTGTTTCTCCTGGCATTGCTGGTGACTCAGCCAGGAAAATCTTCCTCTGATGTATCTTTTACTGAGGTTCACAGAACTCATTTAAGAAGCACCAATAGAAAGTCCTAGGTTTCCCGAAGTGTAGCAAGCTGAGACCTGGAAGCTGCTCGGTATCTTGTCTGCTCGTTGGTCCATCTATCCCAGTACTGTTGGCACTGACTGGCTGCAGGGCTCTTTCCCAGCCCTGCCCTGAGATGCAGGGGGTGAACCTGGACCTTTTGCACGCAAAGCAACAGCTCGACGCTCGGACGGTGGCCATTCGGCATGAGACAAGCACCCTGCTTGCCAATACCGCTCCTAAATAAACAGAAAAGTAGTATTCCCCCTTGGACACAGGGAAGAAACAAACACGGTTTATTTGGGGAATATTAAGAATGTACTTGGTTAACGTTACATACTTTTATAAGCATCTGGTTAACAAAAAATCCAATTTGCCCAGAGTATTTAGATGGAAATATTGTATTGCAGAGAGAAGGAATTAAGCGCATGTTATTTATTTTAATCATTATATTCCAACATATGCAAAACATTATTTGGAAAACATTCCACTTGTGTTTCACATGTTTCCCTCACACATTAAGTTTAGTACTCACAAGGAGCTCTTTGTTAAGAGGGAAGATATTGCCTAAGTATTGTACTCTAGGATAAAAAAAAAGTCAATTAAAACTTTGCAGTGCTCTAATTTGACTGCTACTGTATTCCTTGTTATGTTACTAAGTTTTCTTCTAGAATAGAGGGAAAATTGCCTGCGTGTGGGGGGGAATATTGAAACGAGAAATGCTCTTGATCTAAGACAATAACTACTCCTTATAAGCACTGATTTTTATTAGAGGGTGTCTCAGCCTTTCCGGTCTATGATGGCTTATAGGCCCTGCTCCCAAATGCCAGTTCTACAAAAGGGAGATTCCGGGTCCTTCCTGCAAGATCTGCCATTTGGCCATTCCTCTGTAGCAGCTGTTTCTTTTCAGCTTTCCAGGAAAGGGAGTTGGGGCAAAACAGAGGAAAGTGACTGCCATTGAGGTGGTGCCCAGAGGCCCCTTTGGTCAAGAAAAATTGTAGTTCATTTTATGAGGCAACGTGGGAAGTGTCCACCCTGCTTTGCTCTGAACCGAGACCCATGTTTGGGTCAGGAGGTTATGGGAAAATCTTTTCTTTGAAAATTGTTCTCTTGCTTTGCAGAAACAGGCAACTATACCTGTGAATTCTGTGGCAAGCAGTATAAGTACTACACACCGTACCAGGAACACGTGGCCCTTCACGCACCAATCAGTGAGTATCCAGCTGTGACATGGCAGCAAGGGAGAACCTGGGATCCAATATCTTTCAAGGCAAAGGCTGGACAGGCAGAGACCAAGCTTGCAATCAGAGTGATCAGGAGGGACAGACCAGCACTAGCGTATATTCCTGATAGCGGTACATTTGGGGTGCACTTTGACAGATGTAGTCGTTCATATTGCAGTGCGGATATTCAGGCCAGATGGCCTGCATTTGTTAATACTATTATTCTATGAATAAAATTATACATACACTTTGTACCTTAGAGATTTTTGACACTGTAGATATTTCAGCTGGACTGGTCAGCTGCTTAATGCTTATATAGCATAGCTGGTCTCTCAGTAAATTGAGATATTTAAAGGTGTGGGAACCCCATCTATCTACTTGGTAGCCCTCAACTTATTCCCTTGGGTCCCTTTCTCCTCTCTGTACGTGTGCCTGGACAAATGGGTGAGCTGAGTGCCTCTGCCCACCACCACCTCTTTATGTAAGCAACCCAGGGTTCTTTGTTCTCTGGATCAACTTGGCAAACTTGGCCAGTTAAAGCCTGCTAGAACTTTGCTTTTGACATGACTGGTTGGGAAGCCCCAGAAGTAGGACTGAATGGCACCTGCATCCTTCAGCTCAAGCATCTGCCCTTCATTGCCTTAGGCAGTACGTAGCCCCATGACAACCAGTCACCTCTATCCCCTTTTTAGTCCATTGAGGTCAGTGGCCATCACCTCATCCCAGGGAAGTTCTGCAAGTTAATGTTAAGTTACCTGAGGAAAGACATCCTTTGGCCCATCCTGAACCGTTGGGGCTACTGTTTTGAGAGGGAGAAAGGCATCTTCCTCTTCATGTCTGCACCCCAGCATGTTGTCCTTTTTCTAGCCTGAATAGCCCCAGCCTTGTAATCTGGGAATTTTGTTTGGAAGAGCTGCCTGCATAGGCTTCTCATGCAGATTGGTGGCATCAGATTCAGTGCATTTCTTCGGTTTTCTTACGGTGCGGAGAAGATTGTCTGCGGTCATGTGCCTTGATTGGGGCCACCTTGATAGAGTTCGCTGAGCCCACAAGCTGCCCATCCCATGCCGTTCCAAGTGGAATTTTGGAGGTAGACCACCTCCTACCCTGGAGGTCCTCGTTAGCCCTCATGGCCGACAGCCATCGATAGACTTGTTTTGCCTCCTGTCGAAGGCCTTAGCCCGTGGCGGCAGTTCCCTTAAATTAGTGGCACGTGATGTGAAGAGGTCTGTTCGTTCTCCCTCCTGTCCTGTGTCTCCTGTCAAGCTTTCTGGGCTACCCTAGTGTTGCAAGAGGGAGAACAGCTTTGTGCTCTGTTCTGTGTGTAGTTTTTTTCCTGAAAGGCCCCTCCTCAGTGTGTCCCTTCCCCCCAAAGTAATGTCCAGGTGTTTTCAGTGGCGCTTTGGGATTGTAGGCAGCCCTGTTGGTCTCTCTCTCTCTCCCCACCCTCCTGAAATTCCCCAGATGGCTGAGATGTCAGATTGGTGCAGAGCCCTTGCCAGAGCCATGTCGTTCAGCAGGAAAGGACGTGGAAAGGCAGGAGTGACTTAGCCAGGCTGGCCGCCTCGCCTCGCCTCGCCTCACTCGCACTGCTCTTCTGCACTGCGAAGGGGGGGCGTTCTAGGAGGTGTGCCGGAAAGCTTGGGGAGGGGAGCATTGTCGTGTTGTTTGCAGTGATATTTTCCACCCAGCCTGTGGTTTGGAGGAATTAGGGCATCTCCAGAGGCTTCTTAAAAATAAAAAACAAATACCTTCACAAGGCAAATTTGTACTTGTCTTTCATTTGTGGTTTCTTGGGGGAAAAAAATCAAGATATAATGGCTAAGGGTTTGATTTAGAATCCAGATCACATTACAAAATGGTGGTTGTTGGGGGGAAATTGGATGAGACAGTGCTGCCTATGGTGCTTTAAGCTGCTGGAAGAAATGCAAGATATAAATAACTGAATAGAGTACTAAATAATGTTTTGAAGTGTAGAATGTTACACGTATTTTTTTATTTTCATCATATGTGCGTGCATTGATTGGAGCAATGAAAGATAGAATAATGAAATAAAAATGTCCCTGTGGGGTTGTCTTCTGTAGTACCTCTTGATTAGACGCGATAGTAAATAGAAACTTACCCTCTAAGTTCCTAATGATACAGCCAAATATTTAACTTTCAGGCAAACTGCATAAAAATGTTGGTTTGGACAAACAGTAAGAAAGGAGTATGTGTGTGTGTATATATATTTAATTAATTAATTAATTAATTTTATGGGTAGCTGACTCCCAAAATATTGGGCTGTGAGAATTTGTTGAGATTCTCCTGCCCGAGGGAGGTGGTCTGCTTCCCAGTTCACGTGACTGATTGACAGGGCCTAAAAGGAGCAAGTTGGCACAGAAAGTGACTGTTTTCTAGATGGGGACAGAGGGAAGCCTCCTTTTTTTCAAGAGAGACATTGTGAACCCAGATATTTTTAGGCTTTCCACCTGGCTAGAGAAATCAAATTCTTTGTGGTCAACAGTATATTGACGATTAATGTGCATAGACTTGAATATGACGGTTTCGAACAAAAACACTTCCTTTGGTCCTCAGTGTGATTGTACATCACAGCAAGCCCATGTCTTAAGGTAACATTCCCTTTGTGAGAGAGCACCTGACCTCTTGTCAGGTGCAGCATTCTGTACATGTTTATTAAAAGTAATGCCTTTGGGCAGCTGTTTTAGTATAGTAAGAAAATGTTTAATCTCTTTATTTTACCAGTTAATTAATGTAAGGTTGGCATTGTAGGTTTCCACAAATACTGAGCTTCTTGAGCAGCAGAAGGCAAGAGAGGCCTGCCAAAGGGAGCCTGTCTCTCTTTTCCAAAAGGCCAGTTGTCTTGCGGGGACCGGAGAGGGGGTCTGCAGTTGACACTAAAGGCGAAGGAATTTGGCCTGTAGGGGAAGCAGGAAATTCAAATACATTACGTGGTGCCTGAGAATTCACAGCGGGTGGCTGAAGCGGGGCCCTGTGTCGAAGTGGCTGGGCAGGGGGAGCATGAACATTTTGTAGAAAGGGGAAAGCGCCCCAGCAGGTGCAGGTTCTGGGCATTGACTTGTCTATCCCGGCACTAGTTCTGAGTGTTCATATCCAGAGTACTCTCGATCTCCACTCTTCGTGGCTGTGAAGACCCAAGCGAGCCAATCGGGCAAAAAAACGCCGACGGCGTCCATAATCCGATGTTCCACCCTCCTCCACCGCACTCCCTCCGGTATCCCACCGGCATCCCAGTCACAGATGTTCCGCGCTCCAAATTCTGGATCCCCGGGAAGCAAGGCCACGACAGGTACCAATTGTGCTTTCTACCATCCCAGTTTATTAACCCACCTAACTGCCTGTGTGCCCCCAGGCCCCAAAGGGATGGCGTTGGCCGTTCCCCGGGGAGGCATGACCCCTTGAGAGGGTACCAGGGCACCAAAGAAGCCCACAAGGTTCTCGTAAGTCCCCAAAGAACCTGGCGGAAAAATTTCGACTTCTTTTAGCAGCCCCAGGGAATATGGGCAAGGTGAGGAGCAGAATGTCAGAAATGCTAAACTGAAGAAAAGGCGTTCTTAAATTGAGTGGGGAAGTGGGGAAGATGAGTGCTTTCATGAGTTTATAGAGATCCAATGTTGAGATTATTTTGATATTAACTTAGTACTGTTTTTATTGGAGAAAAAGACCAGAATACTGTTGGATTTCCTTTTAGTTTAGAGTTTTGTATTTTTTAAAAATGCAAACAATATAAGGATAATCTTTGATAAATCTTGAATGCCATTTATAATGTTCAACTGGAGGTATGTATGTATATGTGTGTGTGTGTGTGTGTGTGTGTGTGTGTGTATACATATATCTGAAATCAAAGATTATGGAAATTTTTATATGTATATAATTTTTTACTGGGCCTTTTTGTTTACCTGTTCAGGGAAAAAATAGGCACAATGTCCTTGTATTTAATATTATTTCAAAAGCATTTTGACCCTCCGCGTCCCACAGAACTCTTCCCGAGAAAGTTTCCAGACCAATCCAAAATTGGTGGAATTAAGAGGGTAGTAGAGCGCAGTGCCTACCGTATGTTCTTTTTCAGGATGGGTAGAATGGTAGATGAAGGAAGAGAGGACAGGGTTTGGTTGATCATTTGATCCTCTTCTTTCTTGTCTGAATGGTGCTACTTGCCACTTTAGTTGGGGGCTGGGAAAGGCCTTTTCCCATCTTTTTCTTTTCTGAGGGGGGAGACATCTTTTTAATTGCTCCTTCAGTGACTGGGCCAGGATGAGCAAGCAAAGTTTTTGGGGATCTGTGCGCGTTCATGTGGTGGATGGAGCAGAAAAAGATGGCGGGAGAGTCATTTCTTTGTAGCACAACGAGTCGTCACCGCATCTTTGATTCGAAGCCTTCTCCTTCCTTGCCTGATAAGAGAGAGAATGGTGAGACCCTTTTCCCACCCGGGCCTCTTTCAGCGTGCTGGGATTGAACTGTCAGAATTTCTGCCAGCATTAGCGACTGCTTTCGGAAGGGGTCAGGGGTCTGAACTCTTGACGGACGGTCCCTTTCTCTGCAGCAAGTGGCGGCGGTTTTGTCAGCGGTGCTGCCCTTCAGCCGAGCTGAGCCCTGGCTGGGAGATGCTTTCAAGAGGTCCTGCGCTGCGCTGCGCTGCTGGACTGAATCGTGGCGGGCCTCTCAGTTGGCTAACCAGGCATTTTCTGGAAGCCCTTGGTCTTCTGTAGGGAGGCGGGGCTGCTGTCGTGGGAGAGAGTCTTGGAAAAACCTAAGGAGGCAGCAGGCTTGGTGTGAGGACTGCTGTGTTTCCCTGAGAATGGGAGAGAAGGAGGCAATGGCGGTGGGGGCGAGAATTGTACAGTGGAGGGTGGTGGTGGGTGTCTGGACATAACAGTAATTACACGAAAGGAGCCCTGATTTTTTTTGAGCATCTGGTGCCTTAATTATGAAGGATCTCTCCTGACCGAAGCAGTAAAGAGGGATGTCACCTGCTGCACCTTGTGACTGTGGCCTTCCAGTGCCGAAAGCTGAGCGTGGGAGTGAGCCAGTGTGTTATCGTGCGCCTCACAACATTATGTGGCATTGGGATATAAGCCTAGGTTTTGGAGGAAGAGGGTGAATCCTGGGCAGCATCTCCTACGGGGCCCGTCTCACTTGTGCCTGCGGTCTCACATGCGTGCCTGGGAGGACTGAAATGGGTGTTGCCTGTCCCGTGTTGCCTTGGGAAGTGGTGGTGAAAAAAGCACTTTGGGATTCCTACTCTGTCTGTTTGGCCATTCCAGAAGCCTCGCTCAACTATTTTAAGAACAGTCTACTTGCTTTTAAGAACATTCAGGTCTGTGATAATTACCTTTGCTTGCTAGATTTCACAATTGCCTTTTTTTAAAAAAAATAGCTCCTTTTGGCATCAGAGAGTCATCGCCGATTTGGGCCTTTTAACACATGACCTTAAAGACTCTGTGAGACTCTTTGCTCTTAATACGGCACCTCCCCATCTGTGGAAAATCGCTATGTGAGGAAAAATCTGGGCGTGATGATGTCACAGCAATTCTTGGATTGTTTGTGGACCTTCCAGAGGCAGGTTATTTGGACCGAGTTCTCGAAAGCGCAGTTTCCATCTTCGATGGCCCTTCCTGCATCTCAGGAGATGGCTAAATCCACGTTCTTAGCGAGGGATAGCAGGGAATGATTGCGTAAGGATGGTGAAGACACTGGTTAAGATACTCAAATTATTTGAAAGATTCCTTATGTGTCCAGCTAAGAGTGAGCCAGATGTCTTCAGAAAGTTGTACTTATCTTGGGGGGTGGGGGTGAGAGGGGAGATAGCTTATGGCCTGGTTTTGTGACTGGGACATGATTACCAATTGCATCAAACCATGATTCATTGTTTCTTCCTCAGGACTGAGAGAGCATTCAAAATCTTAATAATATTTATATACTTTTATTTTTTATTATATTTTAATCTTCTCAGTAATGAGAGTCACCTGGACTTGTAGCAAACTGAAAAAAACAGAAAGACAATAAACAAATGGAGCATAACATTGATTTGCAATTAAGCCCAGGCTGCAGGATGGGATGATCTCAACTCCTCTCCGGAGCCCATGGAGCTGTACTGCTCAGGCGGTGCATCTGCACACCGCACAATGACATAAGCAATCTGGGGTTGCTTAGATGGGCTGTATCACGGGTGAAGGCAAAGCAGGTACGGTAGTGGCCCACAGTGATTCTGA
Organism: Python bivittatus; assembly: GCF_059951505.1. Lineage (NCBI taxonomy): Eukaryota > Metazoa > Chordata > Lepidosauria > Squamata > Pythonidae > Python > Python bivittatus. The sequence goes on along the minus strand of NW_028277076.1, from coordinate 92,972 downwards.
TGACCGGGTGGTTCAAGTAGAAAAGTAGTCGGAGAGAATGGAATGAGTTAGAACCTTTATGTACTGCTCTACTACTCTTCTATTTTCAGTAAAATTACACAGAAACGTTGCAAGTTGTTTAAAAATGATATTCCTCTGTCACTTGCATCTGAAATTGGTACACTTTACCAAAGCAGGCCTCTGCCACCTGATTCTGATGTTTGGCAATGTCTTTAGCAGAATCTTCCAGCTGCTTACAGCCTGGTAAAGACTCTGGTCCCGTTTCCCAGGAAGCCAGATTTCAGGGTGTTTTAAACAGCCTGAGAGAAAATATTCTTCTCTTTTCCTGCTCCCCACCCAATGTGACTGCCTGGGATCAACACTCACCAGTCCCTTTGTGTCTTTCCTTATTCTCCCACCCAGCAGAAAGCGCTTTCAGTCGGAGAGTGGAAAGCAAAATGCAAAACAACTTTGAAGAAACTAACAGCAGCTCCCAAAACTCTAGTGGTAAGTACCTGCATTTCCCCTGCAATGTTGCAAATGTCCCCTTTTCCCCAAGGATGAGCAAAGAGGAGGATCTGGATCTGGGCTTAAAGGGGACTCAGAGAAACAGCTGGACAAGGAGGGACATTCCTGGTTCCTTGGTGTTCCTTGCAGTTGCCCCATCAGTTGGCGTCAAGGGCTTTTTTTCTTGATCTGGCCAACTGGGCAGGTCCGTAGAAGAAGAAGAAGAATTTATTAACCTTGTATGCTGCCCAGCTCTCCGTGATGCTGGGTGGCTCATAACAATCAAAGACATCTCAATAAAAAATAAAGGTAAAAGATGGCAAGCGCTATGACGCGAGGGGTCTTAATCTCCTCTGCCGAAGGCCTGGGTGAAGAGCCAGGTCTTTGCGGCTCTTCTAAAAAACAGCAGAGTGGCGGTCGTCCAGATCTTGAGGAGAACCTCATTCCGGAGGGCAGGTGCTGTAGGAAAAGGCCCAGTGGGAGGGTGTGTAAGGCCTGTTGCGAGGGAGCCTTTTTCGTACCTTGTGGATCTGCCTCAAGATGCAGAGGTTTTGCCTGCTGAATCAGAACACGGTCTCTCTAGCTGGAGAGGTCCTGTCTAAGGCCAGAGAGAGGCTGCGTTGCGTGTGGCCAGGAAGCAGAAGCCGTGCTGCTTTTCAGGATGTCGCTCACACCTGCTCTCTCTCTGCAGATCCCATACGCCAGTGGGACCGTGTGGTATGGGGCTGGTGGGTCAACTTGCTGCTAGTGGTAACCTGTGCATGTTCTGCTCAGCTGCCTATTTGAGAGAACCCCCTTCACCCCCAGCACACCTCAGCTAATTGGGGAGAAGCCAGTTGGGAAAGAGGAGGGAAGACTGGTAGAAGCTTTCGTTTGGACTCTGTTGCCTGTCGTTGAAGGGGGAAGAGAAAATGGCATCTTCTTGTGAGGGAGAGGAGAGAGGGTGGTCCTGCAGTTTATCTTCATCCATTAGAGCAAAGCCAGTTCTTTCATAGTAAACCGTTCCGATCAATTTGGAAGGGACTGATGGTAAGCAGCAGTGCTTGAAATGATGTGAAGTCTGATCTGGTCTTGCTAAAAGGAATCCTGATCTTTTTAATTAATTAATCTAGTTATACTTTCCAATCAATAAAATAAGCCTATTGATCATCAAATCAGAGTTTCCTTGTTTTTAGATGGTACATAGTCTGAGAAAGTATTCTGTCAAAAGCATGAGAGTTGCAGAGAGAAACTCTCTTTTACTGAAACGTCTCAAGCCTCCACTTTCTTGGCAAAATGGTGATGCCAGTATCGCAGAAAATACTCTCTCTTCGGCATCCAAGGGTGAAGCCTCACCTGCATTTTGAGATGTTCTGTAATCCTGGGTCTGTGGAGTCCTTGGGGTTCTCTGAGCTTGATTGTTTTCTTCAAGAAAACCCTTAACTAAATGCTGCAAGCCTGGATTTAAATTCCCTGGGAAATAAAAAGCATCTTGGCTTCCTTACGTGGAAGTCTTTTTTGAGTTCCAGGTGATTTCTGCAAAAGCAGCTGTAATACAAGCTAGAACTGAAATGCATTAAATTAACCTTTTTTCTTTGAAGTATGTCTACACAAACTTGATTATGCACGTGGCAGGTGCCTGAGTAACATCTGTATTTCTTGTCTTGGTATTGTACATCTGGATCATCTCTTTTTTAAAAACAAGAAATCATAAAGTAAGTGAGCAGTGCCTCGTGAACTGCAAAAATCCAGATGGAGGTGAGGAAGACTTTTAAAGGATGGCTTCTCTGCCTGGTGTGGGTATTGTGCCTCGCTCTAGGCACAGGCAACCCCCGTTTATGACTTGGGGAAGGAGGAAAGGTGGCAGCAAGAAACCCTGATGCTCCTTTGTCAGGGAGGGGGTGAAGCTGAAGGGAAATGGAGAACGGGGAAAGTCCAGAATTCTTCATCGTAATCTCTATGATGCACAGGTTGGTCCCCAGTAACGTCCCAAAGTCTAAAGTTTGGTGGAAGCCCTGCCCCATTCCACAGCACCCCAAGCGTGGGCACTCCCCGCCATTTCTCAGTTCTCCTTTGATCACCACAGCAGTAGCTTTTCAGTTTCTCCTTTGGCTTGTACGGCTTGCCCGTGCTTTTTCAAAAGTTCCTACGGCACAGCGCTCAGCTTCCATCATCACGTGGTCTCTCTTTGTGCCTGGTGTATTTGGTTAAAGGGCACAGAGTCGGCGCACACCCTCCCTGTTACGCGCCGTGGAAGCCTGATTACCTTGTGATCCTTGCTGCCGCTTGTGTCTTCATGGACGGAAGCTTTGAGTGCGGCAAACTCCATTCCTGAATCGGCCCCAGAGAGACCCGGGTGTCCCCTTTGCCTCTCATCCTCGGTGTGTCAGGAAAGAGCAGCTGCAACAGATAAGGCTGAGCTGGATGTGTGCTGCTTTCGAGTGGGATGTCTGCAGTACAAAGGAGAACCTTTGTTGCTGGCGATGGACAAATGGACGCTTCTTATGTGACCATGGGGGACAGGAAGGTGACGCTCTGACGCTCCTTTCTGGAATGCAGATTCAAATGGGGACTTAGTGGAGCTCGATATACGCCATCCATCTGTTCTGTTCGGTTTTGAAGTCCTCCACGTTACAAGAAGCCTCTTCAAATGCAGAAGAGTCTCTTGGCTTGGCTACTGGAGATCTTCAGGCATGGGGGAGTCTTCTCGCCAGCTTTGTTGCTCTCCACAGTAGTAATGATACTGTCATAGCATTAAGCAAAAGACAGTTGGCAACGGTTCGCGTGGCTCGGTAAGAAGGAGGCCGCGTTTCTTCATGGCGAATGTGTAACTCGGTTGTGGAATTTGCCGGCCCGAGAGGTGGGGCGTGGCAGTTGGCTTAGGTGTCTTTAAAAGAGCACCTGATCATCGGAGGACGGGGGAGAGGTTGGCTGCTCTGGAGAGATCTGAGAGACGCTGCATCCATCCGGCGGTCAGGGTGATTTTTTGGGAAGCCCGCGGCAGTTTTTTCTTCGGGACGTGTCCTCGGAAGCCCGCTGCTGCAGAAGCACGCTTAGTTGCCAGCCGCAAAGCTGCTTCCTGTTCCCCAGCTGCCCTAGAGAAGACTTCGGAGTAACCCTGTTGTAACGCATTGCTTCCATTTTCCCAAACGGTTGGGCGGATGTAGGAATGAGGCAGCTTTCCCAGGGTCTTCGGACTTGGCAGACCTAGGTGGCCCGGCTGGGGTTTTTGTACGTGCTTGTCAAAGATTGCTTTACGGATGGCGTATTATCAGCAGAGGTCTTAAAATCAGCCACTTCCTAGACTGCGCGGTTACTTGGCGGTTTGGGGGCCTGTTGCTCTTAGGTCCTCGGCATAGCGCTTGCATTACTCATGGGGTGACTTGGAACTGGCAGCCCAGCCCGCCCCACAGAGCCATTACCGTGGGAGGAGAAGGAAGAGAAAGTGTGTGTCTCCTTGAAGTGCTGAAGGAAAGTAGGAGAAGAGGGGGCCCAAGGGCAGCCCCTCTCCCCCCCGCGCTCTCTAGAATCCATGCACTGAATGATGGCGGCGAATGGGTGGGTGAATCCAGGAAAGCGAGGAGCTGGGGTCACTAAGGAGGCATAGCCCCTGAGGTGGACAGGAATCGGTTCAGACCAGCGTCTTTTGCCACTCCCTGGTGGTGCGCTCTTGAGAGAATAAGAAGTACTCCTATGCCTGAAAGGGGGTGGGGCAAATTGAGCGGCTGAGGGGACCCCCTTCTGCTGTTAGGGGTGCTGCCGCAGCCCCCGCCTTTCACCTGCCGATTGGCCAGATCTGTGCCCTTTCCGGAGCAGTTAGAACAGCCTCTCTAGCGCCAAGACGCTGGCAGCCAGTCTAGGAGCACCGCTAAGCCCGACCCCGATAACCCTCAGCCAAACTGGCAGCCGCCCCCTTCTCAGTGCCTTGTGCTGCCCCGTCCCGCATTGCAGGCTTTGCCTCAGTCCCCAAATGAGAAATGAGAAACCAACCGGCTTCCAGAAGGGGGGGAGGGGAGGGGCTCGCCTTGGTTTCAATGTCTGCATCTCTTTCTTTTTTGCAGAAACCGCCAGTCCTCTGGTTTCAAATCCTTTACCGCTTTTGCAAAGTAAGTGCGACGGACGTCCACGCTGCCGTGTCCAGGGGGTGCGTGCGCCCGGCCCCTCTTAAATCACGCCCTTCCCCGCCCACACACACAGAAGCCTTTTGCCATTCCCTTTGCTTCAGCTTCAGTCACTGATTCAGCTCAAACGCTCGGTTAGTGTCAGTGGCCTAAAGCGGACGGAGATCTTTCTCGGGGTCGGTCTCGTCAGCCCTGCCCCTTCCCGTTTAGCCACGGGCTTCTAGGGCAGGCCCCCCATCTCTCAGAAGCAGCAGTTGAGCAGTGGGGCCGTTTCCCAAGAGGCCGGTGCGCTCACGCGTTGGCCCCGGCGTCTGCGCTTGGCATGGGCCGGCCTTTCACGGGGGCGGTTGGGGCAGCCGTATGAAGGAAGCCATGCTAGTCTGCAGGAGGTGCTGAGGTCCTGGGGCGAGCTGTACCCGTCAGCAACCAGGTTACCCAGGTCGGTGGTGTACTTTGGACTAGCTGTGGATTGGGGAAGGAGCCCTTGCCCTTTGGCCACGTCGGCCCCCCAGGAGGCGGGCTGAGCTCTGCTTTCCGAAAGCTTGCCCGCTCTGCAGCTGTGGTGCCCCTTTTTTATGGCCGCTCTCCAGTGGTCCCGTAACCACCTCCCCCCTCAGAATGGAGACAAAACACAAAAGCAAGGGCCGAAGTTTTAGCTGGGGCAGGGGCGTCCTCAGAGGCACGCTCCCGTCTTGCTTGCACAACTGTAACCTCCGGCAGTCTTACGCAGCTGGACGGCGGTCATAGATGGACGTAAGGTCTGGGCGCGAGGTAGATTTCGGGGGATTTGCAAGGTGGTTTGGTAGGAGTGTCTTCTTGGTGCTCTGCTCTGTGCTGACAGGCACACCAGGCTTTTGGCTTCCCACAGTCTCCACTCTGGGCTTGTCCTGTTCCACCACAGGAGGACTTAAAATCGTTGACTAGATTTAGATGCTGCCAGTCTTAACCCTAGATACGGTAGTTCCCCTTAATATAGCCTGGCGTTGGTCTTTTAGTGCTAAGTCTTTGCATTTTATCTTAAGTACAGTCGTTGTCCTAAATATTTTCAGTACTGTGAATGATAGTCTAATTACTACAGTCTTGTGCTGGGCATTTTAGGTTTTTTACCCCTCTGCTTAATGCTTTATATTGATGCCTGTTGAATTTTCTTGTTCTCCAGTTGCCAGACTGTAAAAAATTCATTTTGAGCTCCTATTCTGAGTGCAGTTGTTGCTGCGCTGATGGGTCTAAGTGAATTTTGTAATCCAGTCATTGTTAACTTGTTGCATCTGTACTGAGTCTGGGGCTGGACCCTGCTGAGAGCTGTTTTGTATTCCAGTTCATCGTCCTTGATCTGCACCGCTGGCATCTGAATGCTGCTGGAGCTGAAGTCTTGATGTCTGTTAGTTTTTGGTCTTTGGCTCCCAGAACTTGGCCTCGTGATGGCATGGCCTTTTGGGGCCCGCCAGCTGCACTGCACAGAGCTCGAGGCGATAGTAATGAAGAGCGCCCTTCTCGTGTCAGGTGGCTTTCCTTCTCGCCTCAGCTGCCCCTTTCGGGTGCCAAGAAGTGGTGTGTGATAAGCCAGAGGTCCCTTGCTTTGGCCCTTTGAGAGCAAACATGGCTTTCTCCTGGGGCCGAAGCTCTTAAAAATTGCCTTATCTGAAAACCAGCATCAGGGTGTGGCAAGTCATTGCTCTGTATGCTTTCTTACTTCTTTTGAATGAATGTGGACCAACAAACATTAAAAATCAAAAACCAGAATTAACAAAAGGACACAAAGACTCAAGATTTGAGTGACTATTATGTTTGCAAATTGATTATTTGACCCAACACGCAGAAACCATATTAAACACCAGTGAGTTCTCTCCTCTTATTATTACTGTGGGCTCATCAGCATGCACGGCCTTTTGCAGAATGGCAAAAATATTCTAATACTGACCTGGTAACAGAAGACTGGCCCAGGAAGAAGCACGTGGGTAAAAAATGGGGATAAAACAGGAACGTACACAACTGCAGATGAATGAGCTGACTGCTCTCAGTGCCGAGGTAGCCAGAGCTCTGGGTGGTCTCAAAGGAAGGTTCGGCCGCGCATGGAGGAGCAGGCATCTGGCCACAACTGAGTGAACTGCCTCGGGACTGTGTGCTGGTTGGGGGGCAGCATCAGGTCCCACTGCCTGAGTTGTGTAAGTGCTGCGCTCAGTGGGCTTTTGGTCTGATTCAGTGTGGCTCCTGGAAGAGACCACCGAGGAGTGCGTTTCTCGGTTCTCGGGCAGTTTGTGAGGCGGGAACAGAAGGAAGCTGAAGAGGTGCTGTGGGTACGAGGCAGGCTTCTTCCCCTCTTACTCTGCTAACAGTTAAGGACCAGGGAGGATGGGATTGGTCTCACGCTCTTTGGCACGCACGCTTCTCTCTCCCCTGTGTGAGGCTCCTATATGTGCTGAGTGGGCACGTTCCACATGTTTTAGACTACAACTCTCGCAAGTCCTAGTCATCCTGGGCAGTGGCCAGGGCTAGGCTGTGGGAGCTGTATCTTGAAGACCTGGAGGACAGGTCTTTAATTAATTAGTATTAATTTTGTTCCTAAACGGCTTAGAGATCAAAACTGCACCACTGTTACCCTGCATATAGCGGGCTGCAGCTCAGTTCCAAGGCAGCCAAGTCCTCTAACGCTCTCTCTCGGCCTCCTCCTTTTAGAGCCATACACCTGTGGGGCCTGCGGCATCCAGTTCCAATTCTACAACAATCTCCTTGAACATATGCAGTCCCACGCAGGTAAGTCTCTCGGTTGCTCTAATTCTCATTCCAGGGGACAGGTTAAGACATCTGTAAGATACTTCAGGGAGGAGCACCAAAACCTGTAGGAAATCTCTTACTGGAGGTGAATGGTCTCTGCAGTTTGGTGGAATGGTCTGTGTTAAAGTTTGTCTCTCTTCTCTCAAAATGCGTGTTTCCCCTTTCTGTAACTAAGGACAGTGTCCAAGCAGTTATCCTCTCTTCCAACAGTGAGCGTTGGCCAACAGACGCATTAAGGCTGAGATAGAAACCTTTAGTAACCTGTCAGAAGCTCCAACTCTTGGTGGGCGGGCATAGTGAAAATTTGATAAAACAGATGATCCTGACTGTTTCTTGGAAATGTTCAAGCAAGATGGGAGGACGATGGGAGGGAAGTTCAGGCTGAACGACTGCTAGCTGGCAGAGAAGGTTAAGTAGCTCTTGTTGGGGAAAGTGCCGTGTCAAAGGCAGGGCAACCCTGGAAGACGTCAAGGCACCATTTTAGCCGCATGCTTGAAGGTGGTGTGAGAATTGAAACTCGAAGTAGCAAGTGCCTCTCTAGAGGCCTCATTGCGTCCTCTGCTTACTTTCCCCCTTTGACTTCAAAAACGAATGGTAAAGGCTGGATTTAAATGTTGCCATGACTGGGAAAGCACAAGGCAATTTCAGGCTGAGTTTTACATCTTTGAAGAAAACATGTAGAAAAAAGCCCAAGGCTCCCTTGGGGTACCGAGAGATCACGGCGGGGAACGATGACGGGCAAGCCGTGTCCCCCAGGCCTTCAGCAAGGCTGCTTCTAAAGGAAGCAAACGGCCGTCGAGAGGGACTGGTCCTCTCTCTTCCTGGGGGGTTGATATGTGGCATTGAAAGTAAAGCTCTGATCTGTATGCGATTGAGTAGGATGGTGGTGATGGTGAAAGGATTTCGGTCTCCCTTCAAATGCATCTGCATCTCTCAAGACAGTTGAGTAGGTTTTCACTAGCTGTGTGGTTCAGGTGCAGCTGCTGCAGGTGTGTTGCTGCTGTGGAAAACTCAGATTTCAAGGAAAGGAAGCAAAAATAAGAAAGCCGCCGCTATTGGAAAACATGGCACGTGGTGCACTCCTCTATTACAGATTTGTGCTAAGACCTGCGTTTCCTTCCCAGGGGCCCCGCTTCGCCCTTGGATTTCTCCCTTTGATAGGGAGTATGGGAACATCTGTCTCTGTGCGGCTGTAATTTCACTCAGTCGAGACACGGGGTGGCCCTGATTAAAGGCAGCTTCCAGCGGTTGAGTTCTGGTAGTCGAGGGAAGCGTAGGGCGCTGACTGCTGTTGGCTTTCGTGACTTTGGGGAGGTGTTTGGAATTCTGTGAGTTGGGGCGCCTGAGCTGAATTGCTGCTCCCCTTCCTGCTGCCACGAGGCTAAGATAGCGATACGTCTGTGTGAGCAGTAACTTCCTCTCCTCTGTATTTTGCCCCTCAGCTGACAATGAAAACAACATTGCCTCAAACCAGCCCAGGTCACCTCCAGCTGTGGTGGAAGAGAAGTGGAAGCCACAGTCACAGAGGAATAACTCCAACAACAGTACGTACCATCCGGAGAGCCAGCTCCGGAGAACCAGTGGAGTAGGAGGAAATGGACAAGCTGGTTTCTGGGGTGCCCTGAGTAGCATCATACTGTATCCTAAGGAATCTTGATTCTCGTGGACTGGTTCCCTGCTTAGCCTCCCAGACCAAGGCTCCTGGCTTCCCTTCTCCGCTGTATAGGCCAGCTGGGGCTACCGGCATCCGGAGGATACAGGCTCCCCATCTCTCTTTGAAAGACTAAAGGGAGCGCAGACTCCCTTCTTTATGCAAAATATTTTGCCCCGTGCTCCTCGCCCCGAGGGTTAGAATGCAAGACCAAACAGATTTATCTCCAGTCATCCTCCCCATTGCCCAAATTGGCCAGTTGGTGCCCTTGCGGGTGGGCAGTCGTGCCATTTTTTCCTTAGCTTCTTGTGGGGGATGGCAACGATGAAACAGCCTGGGTTTGGGAAACAGCAGTGGTGTCCTAATGTTCTAGAAGGAGGAAGAAGATGATTAAAAAAATCAGTACTTGCTCTTCCTTGCCTGTCAAAGAACCCCAATTCTTTATCAGAATATTTTTAATAGGTGCGGGGGCTTATTGGAATGACAACTACATCCTCTGCAACGGAATACTTGCATTTTCTTCATGCCAGAGGGATGGAATGAGTGTGCACTCTAGTCACCAGTGCATGTTGCTCTTTTTTAAAAAGTATCTTCTATAGTTTTTATTGGCAGATAATTTTAATTGATTTGCAGTCTGTTGCAACCGTTTTTCCTTTCTTGTCTGCAGCGTCAGCTGGCAGTTCCCTCCTGAACAGCCCAATCCCCGAGAAGGAGCGGCAGAACATAGCAGAGAGGCTGCTGAGGGTGATGTGTGCTGATCTGGGGACGTTGAGCGTGGTGAGCGGCAAAGAGTTCATTAAGCTGGCGCAAACTCTCGTGGACAACGGTGCCCGCTATGGCGCCTTCTCTGTTACGGAGATCCTCGGCAACTTCAACACGCTAGCCCTCAAGCATTTGCCCCGGATGTACAACCAGGTGAAAGTGAAGGTTACTTGCGCTCTTGGCAGCAATGCCTGCTTGGGCATTGGCGTTACCTGTCACTCGCAGAGCGTTGGCCCCGATTCCTGCTACATTCTGACTGCGTACCAGGCGGAAGGCAGCAGCATCAAGAGTTATGTCCTGGGGATCAAGGGGGTGGACATTCGCGATAACGGGGACTTGGTCCACCACTGGGTGCAGAACGTGCTTTCCGAGTTTGTTATGTCTGAGATCCGGACCGTGTACGTCACAGACTGCAAAGTGAACTCCTCCGCGTTTTCCAAGGCAGGCATGTGTTTGCGCTGCTCTGCATGTGCCTTGACCTCAGTGGTGCAGAGCGTGCTTAACAAGCGCACCCTCCAAGCACGCAACATGCACGAGGTCATAGAGCTGCTGAATGTCTGTGAGGACCTGGCAGGCTCAGCAGGAATCTCCAAGGAGACCTTTGGCTCCCTGGAGGAGACCTCACCTCCCCCCTGCTGGAACTCCATCACAGACTCTCTGCTGCTTGTCCACGAACGCTACGAGCAGATCTGCGAATTTTATAGCCGGGCCAAGAAACTGAACCTTATCCAGAACCTCAACAAGCACCTGCTGAGCAACCTAGCGGCCATCTTGGCTCCGGTGAAGCAGGCCGTCATTGAACTGAGCAACGAGAGCCGGCCCACGTTGCAGCTGGTGCTGCCCACCTACGTGAAACTGGAGAAACTCTTCACCTCAAAGGCCAACGACGCAGGCATTGTCAGCAAGCTGTGCCACCTGTTCCTGGAAGCCCTGAAAGAGAACTTCAAGGTCCACTCGGCGCACAAGGTGGCCATGATTCTGGACCCTCAGCAGAAACTGCGCCCAGTCCCACCTTACCAGCACGAGGAGATCATTGGCAAGGTGTGTGAGCTGATCCACGAGGTGAAGGAATCTTGGGCCGAGGACCCCGAGTTTGAACCTTCCTCCAAAAAATCCCGGACCTCAAGCGAGAGTTCGCCGACTCGGGAGGAAGATCGGTCGGGCAAAAGCGAGGTCTATGACTACTTGCAAGAACCCCTTTTCCAGGCCCCCCCCGACCTCTTCCAGTACTGGTCCTGCGTGACGCAGAAGCACACCAAGCTGGCCCGGCTGGCCTTCTGGCTCCTCGCGGTGCCAGCCGTGGGGGCCAGAAGCAACTGCGTCAACATGTGCGAACAAGCCCTCTTGATTAAGAGGCGGCGACTGCTGAGTCCTGAGGATATGAACAAGCTCATGTTCTTGAAGTCCAACATGCTTTAAAACTAGGATGGGGGTTGGGGAGGGAACGGCATCCTTCCAGAACGCGTCCCCGCCACATGCAAACACTGTTCCAAACCCAGAATCCACTGTGGACCTCATTCGGAATGCCCTGGGAAATAAAAAGTGCTTTTTATACATATATCGATATCTCTATATTAATATGTATATAAAAAGCTCTGTGGAAAGGAATGTGGGTGAGAAGCACACCTTTGCTAGAAACACACTCCTTCCTTTAGATTTCTGTGCAAACTTGATAAAACATCCTCCTGTTTTTCAAGAGGGCAGGCCGGTTAGTCTGACATCTTTAGGCAGCTGAGTTTCTAAAGTAACTTGAATGGTTGTTTCATTCTTCTTTAAAATAACCCTTCCCTTCCCCTGCCCCCTTTCTGTTTTACTTCCCCCTCTTCTGAGCCCTGATGCCAGGGGCGGTCTGCCTTGATTTCTGCCAGTTTCTGGCCACACTGGGTGGCTCCTACGAGCCGAGTGTCCCCACAGGGGCGTTCACGCTTTCCTCTTGGCGACATAAAAACATTTCATGTTTGCAGGCAGCTGTCTTTCAGAAACCCCCAAGTCAGGAATGGAGATTTGAAGAATTAAAAAGAAAAAATCCAGGAGAAAAAAGTACCTGACTTTGATACCAGTGACTTGACTTCTCTTAAGGAAAAAAGGGGGTGATTAAAACCTGAAATAATAATAATTTGCAGTAAAGGATACCTAACCCTCCTGTCAAAGTCCCTGTTAGCTGCTCTGTCTAAACTTGATGCCCATTTGGGTCTCTGTCTGTGGGCTTGGGAGGGGCACGGGGAAGAGTTTCTTGTCACCTCGAGATGCCAGCAGCGAAACATCAATAGGAATATCTTCCCACCCAGCTGGCCTGCACCACCGCTCTCCATCTCCTGACCTCCAAAGACACTTGGCAATGTAAGAACTTTCTTTTGATATTCTTGTCCGGTCTCCACGTTCAGAGCAATAGTTGACCTCAAGGCAGTTGTCCTTCGAGCATCGCGTTTCTGGCTTCACTCTTCCTGGCGAGGTGGCAGAAGGTAAGAGCAGAGTCAAGATGCTGGGATTCTCCCCGTGAGAGGGCCTTGGGCTGCCGGCACACCTGCTCCGGAGCCTGGTGGTTTCTCTTGGGCTGCATCTGGTGGTGGCATTTTGGTTAGGCAGGTCCAAACTGCAACATCTGTCAGTTGGTGGCTGGGGAGGTGGGGTGTAGCTTTGTCATGGTTTTGTTTTTCTTAAAAAATACTGTTGGCAAGAGGAGTGGAAGTGCTTTGGGGCTCGTCCTAGTCTCCGCTCAGCTCGCCTGCTGCCGCTGGGGGCGCTCTTGATCTAGCAGCAGAGGTGGCTTTCCCGGCGGGAGAAGAGCACGCACCGCCTGGCCTTCAGTTGAGCCGCCCCAGCGTGGCTCAGAAGAGATGTGCCCCATTGCTCTTCTCTTTCACCCACTCTCTCCTCCCGCCGCCCCCAGGCTGGAGACCCACCGGCCGTTGGAGACGGCTGAAAGCGGCTTGGAGCGTGAGGCTGTCTGTACTCCAGCCCTGCCGGCCGCTGGGTAAAGTGGATCCCCCCCGCCCCGATCAGAGCCGGGGACGCTCCACTGCAGCGCTTGCTGCCGTACAGGCTGTGTGGATTTTGCAGAGGCCCCCGTTTAACACTGAGGGAAGGGGGATTGTGCGAATCCTTTCCCTCTGAGGGCGGGTTAGGGGCTGCCCCGTTCCGCGGTGCACTTCTAAGCTTTACATTCTGCTCAGGCGAGGCAGTGTCTCCATCAGAAGGTTAACGTGACCTTTGGTGATATTTAGATTACAGTAACTCTGGTCTTACCAAACCGTGTTTGTCATGCAGCTTAAGTGGTAAAGGGCCTTTGAACATGGTGGTTTCTTTTCCCGCATCAAATACCTGGACTGGACTTTTCACTGGAGGGTGTGGTTTTTGAAAACTTGATGGGATATGTTTCTCCTGCTGGTCTCTCCTTCATATTCCTTCCCTTCCTCCCCTGAAACACTGGGGTTCTTGTGAGCACAGGTTTTTGCATAGTTGACTCTTAAGGCTGGAATTCTGGAATTCCTATTATTAGAACTTTACCATTTTGAGATAGTGGCATACCTTGCTCCTGCCTGTGGGTAATCTACCTGTAAATCCGTGTGTGTGAGTGTGCGTGTGCGAGATATATATATATAAAATACATTCTTTTCTATCCATGTGACAGCACTGATCCAGAGGAAGTAAAAGGTTTCTAAAGCAGTAATTAACTTTAAGCAGGAAATTTGAAACTTAATCTCCAAGAGCAATTGCTTAACATGTTAAATCCACCTTAAGTGTTCTCATGGATCTGGTTATTACAAGTTTTCATTGTTATGAAACGCAGGCCTATCGCAATCAAAATGACGATAGGAGAACTCCATACTGAATCTTTTTAAAATTCCAGAATTCTGAGTTTTTAAAAAAAATTTTTTAGTTAAATGCACACGCAAGAGAATGAAATGCATGGAGCCTTGCTCACAGGTGCCACTGTGTTTGGGGCATGGACAGGCCCTGTCACCTCTACAATTAATTCTGAGACTCCGGGGATGCAGTGGGAGAGAAGAGAACGGGGGGGGGGCGGTGTGTGGCAGTCAGACGCACACGGAAGCCGCACTTCTCTTTTGAGTTCTGGACAGAATACAACTAGGTCTTCATGCTAGAACAGCAATTGTGTGGGTGTGACTTCACAAGCAACAGGAATGTCAGAGCAGGAGAATATCTGGACGTACCTTGCGCGGGGTGTCCCAGGGTGGCATATTGAGGAGGAAGGTGGGACAAACCCAGAATCTGGAGCGATGTTCTGGGAGACACTAGGGGTAGACAGAAGTTGGCTCCCCGTTGCCTTTGCGAAGCTGGTTTGGAAATGGGGTTGGGGAGTGGTTGCGGGCTGCCAGCCCCTCCGACCGGTGAGGAAGCTGTGGTCCGTCTTCCCAGGGGGTGGTCCCCGCTTCCAGCGGTAGCGGAAGAGGCCGACAGTCATGGAGGAGCAGAATGCCCAGGGAAGCGGCTTGGGGGGCCCCCACGCGCTGGTTCACGTGCGCCTGGTTCTTGACCAGCCACCGAGGCAGGCTCTTCCCGACGTGTCTCTTTTCTCCCGCTGGGGCTTGGGCCCAGGGTTTCTCTGTGTGCCATCTGTCTTGAGTTGGGAGTTGCTCCTCAGAAGCCACGCTCCACTGGAGGAGCGCCTTCTGAGCAAGAGGGGGGCGCTTCTCGTGCCCGGAACAGCCGGAGGAGGGTGCCCGTCTGTGCTTCTCAAAATTGGTGACTCCATATCACCGTGAAATACTTAGCGGAGGTGATGCCAGGTGGGTGGCATCGTTGCAGTGATCCCCGAGAAGTCGTTTCCCCCTTTCCCTCGCCCCTAGGCAGACGACTAGGGCCGGGCTGATGAGTTTTCTAAGCATGCGCAATTCCTAAGATGGAAATGTGTTTGCTGATTGCTTGGGCACCAAAGCGATCAAGGAGCGGGAGACTGCTTACCTCAGCAGTCGGTCACTTGGGGTCTGAAGCTGCTGCAGCCATCTTTAGCATGGGAGATGGGAGAGCCAAGCAGAAGGGTGAAGAAACTTCTTAGGTGAGAGAGGAAAGGCCTCGAAGCAGTTCTCCTTGTGGGCAGGGGTTAAAAGAGGACGGAAGGCCTTGTTCTGACGGTGCAAGCCACGCGGTCCGGTCCGGTCCGGTCGGCAGATGTGTCCGATGCTAGCTTGGGCAGATGACCCCTCCCCACCTTTTCTACCTCTTTGGTGTTTATTGAGAGCTTCCTCTGTCTGTCAAACTGCCAGCTGTCTTCACAGAAAAGCGGTTTGGTCTTCAGCCACTCCGCTAGAGTAGATGCCCATCGCCCATCGTTGATGCTTTCCGTGATGTGGAGGTAAAAACTCTTGCAAACGCCAGCAGGAGCCAAAGCCGGCGACAGAGTCGGCCAGCCTGCTGCCCCCCTTCCCCCTTGTGAATTGGGGGGCGCAGGAGGGCAAGGCCCGGCCCGGCCGGCATGTGGGAAAACCAGCGATGCGATGCGATATGATGCGTGTGTGCGCGCGACACCTGTGTTGGATAGCTTGGTGTTCCTGGCAATACGAGGAGATGCTTCCTAGCGTGCATCTCGCTACCTTGGAGAGTTACAGAAATCTAAATGTCATCTTAAAGAAGAGATAACAGAAAAGTTTAAAAAGTATATACAAAAAAATATTTTTTAGGCCAGAGTTTTCTACAGGTATTAATGAATATTTTTCTTAATCCTCATAAGTTTTACTGTGTTTAATATTTCTTAATACCGGTAGCATTAATTTATACTTTTGTAGCGACACACTATTTTTATAAAAACGCCACCACTGGCTTGTCTTCGTGAGGGGGGGAATTGTGTGAGGGCGACGTGCTGACCCATGTACTGTATTTAAAAAGAGAAAAGTTATCTACTGTCACGCTTGCTGTGTGTTAATAAACAAAAAGGAAACTTGTGCGGTGTCGCGTCTTCTGTGGCGGTGTCGGCGGAGCGCTGGCCGGGCACAGACGGGGAGGGGGCCTCGTGGGTGGCTTCGGCTTCGGCTTCGGCTTCGGCTTCGTCCGAGCGGGGCTGGACGCTTGTGCAGCGCCGGGGAGGGGCCCGGGAATGGCTGGGGGCTTCGGAGTGGCGGCTGAGGACTGCGCTGGGCGTGGAGGGCTCGCCCAGACGGTGCGGCGGGCGGGCGGGCCGAGGGCCTCGAAGCCCGGAGGGGCGTTTGAGACCCGGCGTGGGACCGAGCGCGCCTCTCGCCGGTTTCAGCCTGGCTCCCGAGAGCCCCTGATTTTGGAAACCAAGCAAGCCGTGGTTCATACACGCGCGTGCCCTGAGAGGAGGAGGAGGAGGAGGAGGAGGAATGCGGCCGAGCTGTAGCCGCGGCGTTTCTCCGGGGCATCGGCGGGCCAGGAGGGGCGCGCCCTCCCCGGGGACGAAGCCGCGAAGGGGCGGCCTCGGGGGGCGCGCGGTAGCCCCGGGGCCCGGGGAGGCCCGCCTGCGGAGCTCCGGACAGCGGCCCGGTTTGCGTGGGGAGTGGCGGCTCGATGGCGTCTGTGTCCCTTGACCGTGCTTCACTCGAGCGACGTGGGCGGGGGGGGGTCGTGCGCCACTCGGAAGCTGCGCGATCGGAGCGACTTGCTTTCGGAGGCGGGGCGGCTGAAAGGAGGCCAAGCGGCGATCCCTTTAAGGGGGGGCGGCGCGGGAGGGGGACGCCGCCGCAGCGCTCGCCGGGGGAGCCTCCCGGGGGGGCGAGGGGGCGGTGCGCCGGCGGAGCGCGGGGGCCGGGCCGGGCCGGGCCGGGCCGGGCGGGGGCCGCTGCGTTGGGCGAGCGCTGCGGTGCTTCCACCCGGGGCTTCGCTCGTGGCGGGCGACGGCCGCTGCCCTCGACGCGCGGCACTTCGTCTCGTAAGTGGCTCCGCGGAGCGCAGAGGAGGGTCGTGGAGGGGGCGCGGCGCGGCGGCGGCTTCAGCTGCGGCGCTCCTCGGCTTCCGCGTGAGCTGCCGAGATCTTGCGGGCGCCGAGCCAGAACGGATCCCTCGGCGCCGGGGCGCGCGGCTCCCCTGCCCCCCCGGGGCCCGCGGGGGTGGCGCGGCGCCTTGGTCGTCGGAGGGGCTCCTCCGCGGGCCCTTCCCCGATGGCCGGGCTGTCCGGAAGCTGGAGAGGCCGCCGCCGCCTCCGCTCCTGACGGCAGCTCCCCTGCCTGGCCCTTTCAGGGACACCCCGGGCGCGGTGGAGCCGATCGCCAGCCTGCCTGGCCGCGCTCGGTAAGCGACGGCGCTTCGGCCGGGGGTGTCTTGGTCGCCGGGCCTCGCGCTTCCTGTGCGGGTGGGCGGCCGCCCTCCGGCAGACCGGCCGCGGAGCTGCTGCGCCGGAGCGGGGACTCTGGCCAGCTTGAGCCCGACTGCAAGGGCTGGGGGCGAGGCCCGTCCCGTCCCGTCCCGTCCCGCTGCCCCGGTCATCGCCCAGGCTCTGTCGCCTAAGGATCGGCAGGGGCGGGGAGGAGGCGGTCGTCAGCTGTCCTCCCTCCTGAAGAGGATTCCCTCGCCGCGTGCGGCAGCCGATGCAAAATTGAAACGTTCCTCCCGTGCTTCCTGATTCTTCTGCAATAACGCAGCGCACAGGAAGTTTTTACCCACTTCCCGGGAACGCGAATGTGAGTTCTTAAGATGACTTATCAGCTGGTGTGTGTGAGCCCCTTTGCCTGGACCCTGTGGGTGGCCTGGGAGATAAAGGGCTTTGGAGGGGCTCTTTCCTCCTCTGGGAAAAGCTCTTCTAGTTGGCTGCCCTTTGGAGATAATGTCTCTGCAAAACCCCGGCTCGACCCTCGGGGAGATGGCAGGGTGCGCCTGTTGCTCCCTTGGCCTGCTTGTGCAAGAAGCAGTGTGCCAGTATTCAGAGAGGTCTCCCATCCTCTTCCTTGCCCCACACGCTGCTGCTTTGAACCCTACTGCTGCTGCTGCTGCTGCTGCTGCTGCTAGTTTTCTTCAGAACTGAGGCCATGCGGCCGGCTTCTCTGCGTGTAAAATAAAGTGACCAACCGCCTTAGATTGCTATGAGTAGCACTTCTGAAAGCAGCGAGAGCCACGTGAAAAGCAAAATTGGCTTGCTAAATTTTAAATGACCAGCAGGCTTGAAATCTCAAAGGAACTGGAGCGGGTGGATTCTCTTCTATATATCACGTTCCTTATTTTTAATCCTGGGGGACCTGTGGAGGAGAGCTGGAGTTGGCCCCCCAGCCTGTAATGCTCCCCAGAGCCTTCTTGGGTCTCTCTGGAAGACCAGGGATGCAGCCAAGTCTTCTGGGTCTGCCTCCCCTTCGTTTTCGTGCCCCTGCTCAACTCACAACTGACTCCTCCCCACCCCCCAGATATGGTGTGGACAGGCTGGAGGAGCTGCTGGCCCCACTGCTGGGTGATGGGCTGAAGTGCGTGCTGATATTTGGCGTCCCGAGCTGGGCCACGATGGCGCGGCACCGAGCTGCGTCTCAGCCGTGGGTGGAGGCCGGGGCTGCTGAGCAGAGGGCCTCGCTTCTAGGCTCAGCCTCCGCAAGGCGGGCAGGAGGGCAGTTGCTTCCCCCGCCGCTCCGCAGGACGAGCGTGGCTCTGCGGCCGATGCCGAGGACGCGCCCGTCATCCAGGCCGTGCAGGCGATCTGCTCTTTGTTCCCGGGCTGCTGATTGCGTGTGATGTCTGCGGTGAGTGCTGCTGTGCTGAAGCCCTTGATGCGGGTTGGACAGCTGTGAGGGTCGTGTAATGCAAATGCCCTCCCTGCCTACAAGGCCGATGGCGTAAGCAGGCCTAGTGAAGCCTCGCTGAGGGACGGTGCACTGATGTTCTGTTCTCCCTCGTTCTCCCATGCATGCGCTTTTAGGTTTCACCCTCCAGCTATTCTTAGAATTGTTAGGGTTATTCGATTTTTATCCAGCCGTTTGCGTATATTCTTTCATCCAACTCAAGGTGTGAACATACTCCTGTCACCTATTTTCCCCACAACAACCACCCTATGAAGTGGGCTGGGCTGAGAGAGGGACCGGCCCAAAGTCACCCAGCCGGCTTTCCTGCCTAACAGAGGCCTGGAACTCCCAGTCTCCTGGTTTCCGGCACCTGAGCCTTTATGCCAAACTGGCTCTCATTTTTACTGTCTTAAGGACTAGAAGCTTGATATTCAGACGCCCAAATGGCCTAATAGCAGTCGTGTGTGTTTCTGGGAAAGGTGCCAACGCCTCCCTTTTGATCTGGGCGCAGAGCAACTGGAGGGCGTGGGAAGAAAGGGAGGAGTAGCTCTTCCTTTGCCTTGCAGGCCTCCTCCGGCAGGACGGCACCCTCCAGGAGGCTCGCCGAGGTGGCCCTGGCCTACGCCGAGGCAGGTGAGACTCTCCGGCTCTTTGCCGCGCTGCGCTTTTGGAGGAGCTGCTGGGAGCAAGCCAGGGCGGGCAGACCTGCACCGGTGGCTGCTTCGCTGGGCTGGGGACTGGCCTCTGCCGACCACGAGGCCCCCACCCCTGGGAAGACCCTTGGCCTCTCTTCTCCCCAGTTGCGGGGCTGACCCTTGCGTTGTGCGGCTGAGAGGGAGGAGCCCGGCTGGAGAAGCTGCCACCGCAGTTCACGCCTCCTGGCCCCTCGCCCAGGCTGCCACATCGTGGCCCCCTTGGATACGATGGACGGGCGCATCCGTGCGATCAAGGAGGCCTTGCTTGCGAATGAACTGGGCAATAAGGTGGGTGTGAGGGGCCGGTGGGGCCCCGAGCAAGCGCGGCCAGGCCTCGCAGAGGGACCCGTTTCCTTTCGCAGATCCAAGCGTCCAGGCGAGCCGCTGAGACGTGCGGATCCGGGCCCTGAGGCCAGGAGCCGGGCCGTTTTCCGAGGCTCCGAGGCTCCGAGGCTCCAGCTGTCCGGGCTCTGAGCAGCTGCGGGGGGCTGAGGGAGCCGGCGGGAGCGAGTCTGGCCCGGGGAGATGCGGCGTGTGACGGCCGCCCTCTTGTCTCCGCAGGTGTCAGTCCTGAGCTACAGTGCCAAATTTGCGTCCTGCTTTTTACGGCCCTTTCAGGTGAGGGGAGCCGGGGCCGTTTCTGCCCGCCTGCTGGGCCGGGGGAGGGATCCCCGTGGCCAAAGGCGCAGCGGCCTCCCCCCCGGCCCCGGCTCTTTCCTGCGGCTGGGACAAGGGAAGGGCCGGCCGGCTGAGTTCTGAGGCTGCCGTCAAGGCCTCGGCGGGGCCCCTTTGGCATCTGGGGGGCGAAGACAGCTCCGTTTCCTTCTGGTTTGGGCAGAGACGCGGCCTTGTCCAAGCCCGCCTTCGGGGACCGGCGGTGTTACCAGCTTCCTCCGGGATCTCGAGGGTTGGCGCTGTGGGCAGCAGTGAGTGGCCCTGGGGGATGCCGGCTGGGCTTGTGGAGAAAATGGGCCCTGGGGGGGCTGCTTCTCACCCCCCGGATGTTCTCCACAGGCGTTCCCTTCTCGGGACACGTTTAGTGGGGCCCAGCTGGACTGTCTTCTCGCCCCCCATCAGGCAAGGCTCTGTAGGCCTCTGGGTGTCACACGGAAGGGCAGTGGTGCCCTCCAACCTCGCGGTGGCGCCTAGTAATGCTCTGCCAGACCTTTCCAAATGCCAGCTTTGCCCTGGCCTCTTCTGGGAGGAAGGAGAAGCCTTGTCTTCTAATGCGTTTTCTGCTCAGGGGTTGTCTTGTTTTATGCTTCCCTTTTCAGTTTAACTCTCCCTCTGTACGTTTTACTTTTAAAACCATTTCTAATTTATCTCTGGGATGACCTACTTTGAGAAGGCAAAACCAAAACTCCAGGGTGAGGAGCAGTCTACCCTGACTGTCAGTTGCGGCAGAGATGACGGCCGTCTTTGCCCCATGCTTATGGACTCCCTGGCCCCTGAGGTGGGCCCTGTTGGTGAGCTTCCGTGAAACCCTCATGCAAGGCAGACTGCTTCCCGCAAGGGACCGGGTGAAAGTCTGTTCGCAGATCTTGCTGTGCTGAGAGAAGTAAACACCTTAGCTCGCTCCTCTCATTACTGAAACAGGCTTCCACCCTGTCTGAGAAAGTGTTTTAAAGTGCTTTTTCTGTTGGGGAACAGACGACATCCCCTCCCCTCCCCAGGAAGAAGGAAGTGCCACCGGACAGACCCAGTGGATGTACTACCGATGTCCCAAGCGGCCGAGGGGAGAGGGCAGAAAAGGAGGCAGGAGGGGGCGGACGTGCAGGCTTTAACCCAGAAAATAAGCTGTGTGTGGACGCTGATGGCAAAGCCTGCGATGCCCTACCTTGACCTCGTGCGGGAAGCGAAGGACATGGAGACCTTGCGTGTGTGCAGCGGAGCCAGGCCAGGACTGTGGAGGTTCAGGAGTGTGAACGTTGTCTGTTCCTCCCGCCCCAGCGCAAGGGCCTCGGGTTCAGCTCCTGGCCTTCCGGCAAAGTGGCTCTGCTACACGTCCCCTCTAACCACCTCCCTCTGCTGTATTTCCCCCACTCCCAGGACCGGGATGTGCAGGAGGGGGCGGACGTGCTGATGGTAGAGCCTGGGATGCCCTACCTTGACCTTGTGCGGGAAGTGAAGGACAAAGTAAGCCGCCAGAGAGCGGGCAGTAGCTGGTGGGTGCAGGGGCCCACCTCCCCCTGCTGAGAAACTTGGGTGTGTGTTTCCCCAGCATCCTAGCCACCCCCTGGCTGTCAACGTGTCTCCGGAGAGTCCGCCATGCCGTGGCACGGAGCGCGGGCCGGGGCCTTTGACCCGAAGGCGGCAGTGATGGAGGCCATGGCCGGGTTCAGGAGAGCAGGTGAGCGAACGAGGGAGGAGGAGAGGCCGGGGCTGGCCCTGCCAGTGCAGCTGGTGTTGCTCCTTGAATTCCCTTCTGAAGAGGGGGCGAAACAGTGGAGGACTGAAGGGGGACAGCTGGAGGGTCGGCCCCGTGACAGCTCTGTCCAAAGCCAGGGACGGCGGAAGGTGGGAGGGGAGGAAGGGAGAGAGGAAGGTGTGGAGACCAGGAGGGCCGGAGGACACGTTGGATCCCTGGGAGATAAAGCTAACGGGCTGCCTTGCCCGGTGGGGAGTGGTCCTTCGCTGGAGGTATTCCACAGAGGCCGGGATCCTGCCCTGGTGAATCTGCTTCCAGCCTGGTTTTTTCGGTGGCTCCACAGCAAGAGCTTTCATTAAGGGAAGAGTTTTGTGCCGTTTCGTTTTGGAAACGCTTCTCTTACAGGAGCGGATATCATCATCACCTACTACGTGCCTCAGCTGCTGCAGTGGCTGAAAGAAGAGCAGGCGTGAAGGCGGTCCCCTTTCCTTGCTGCCCAGACGGAAACGCGGAACAAGTTGGAAAAGACCGGGGGGCTGAAGGCCTAGGGACACTTTTCCAGCTTTGGAAGATTTTGCTTCAAGCTTTGCACAGCACTGCCTTAAAAGCCCCTGATAAATTAAAGGAATTTGGACACTTCAAGTGATGCTGTAACAGAATTTCCAGGCCCCTGCTGATATACTTTCTTTAAAAAAAAACAAAAACAAAACAGTTCCTTTTCAAATACTGCCAACAACGTGCTGTTCCTTGCTCTGCCAGACTTCGGCCACACTGGTTGGCTGCAGAATGTCCGGAGACGCGTGTGGACCAAAAGGCAAAGCGCTTCCCTCAGGGAACAATTAGCCTGAGAACTGCCCTGTAATTGCAGAGGGCCTTGTGAGGTACCAGAAGCCCATCCTCGGCCAAAAAGAAGAAAGCCAAAAAAACCTGTTTCTTTTAATTCGTAAGCTCTTAAGCAGCCTGGTATCCGCCCCGAGGGGGCTCATTTCCTAGGATGTAGGTGCCCGAGATGCAGAAATTCGTCTGGATTTTTAATTTGAGGTTTTGTGCATCTCGGTTTGCTTTTCAACTCCACTTGAGCAGAACGGTCTTGTAATGCACTTCTCTTACTGGACAGGAGTAGAAAAGGAGTTGCTCGATCCACACGGCCTGGAGAGGAAGGAAAGAGCTGCTGCCGCCTCCCGTCCTCACCAAGCTTGTTTGTCGGCATCCGGGACGGTTGGTTGAACTGGGCTTGGACAGGCGAAAAACGGAAGACCTCGGTGGCGTCGTACATCCCGCTAGCCTATAACGCGTGGCATTTGGCTTTGGCTTAGCGTGAGGTGGGAACCAGGCCACTGTGGCTGGTTCAGCAAACCATGGATAATTCCAGCTGCGTGAACCCTGCTCTGCTCTTCTGTTCACAAAGCTGCTGCTCTTGCCGCTGCTAGGCCATGGTTCTCCCTCGGAGCGAGGCACCTCTCCCCTGGCCACGTGGGCACTGGCAGCCAAGCATCTTCCGCCATCCGGAAGGAAAGCTTGATGCCGCGGTGCCTGTTTGCCCCCTCAGCAGGTGGGTTCTTCTGCTTCGCTTCGCTTTCTCCAGCCTGTCTTTTGCTGTCGTCGTTCTCCTCCTCCTCCTGCCTTTTCTGTAATGCTGTGCGAAACCTGGTGAGCAGGAAAGATCTAGTCTTCACTGAGGGAAAAATAATTCCTATGTGCGTAGATAGCGATCTGCTGCTGGTGTAGGTGAAGTCGGTGCCCAGCTGCGGGCGTGCGGGGTTGCCGTTCTGGCTGCGTGCTGCTGCTGGGAAGTCGTGGGAGGGGTCTGAAGGGGGGGAGGAGAGTGGCCCCCTCGGCTGTGGTGGCCCCGTCCATTCTGCAGCCCCAGGTCCTGGCGGAGGGCTGAGCCCGCGGCAGGCTCCAATCTCGAGAGGTGGCTGAAAGCAGCCTGTGGGTGCCGTGGCTGGCCGGCCTGCCGTTCTTCCTCTGGACCCCAGCAAAGGGTTTCTGTGAGGGGATCCGCTCCCTCCCTGTTGCATGGCAGCGATCCAAATTCGCGTCGGTGATTTTAATGCCCATTTCAGCTGCAGGAGCTGGCTGCAGGCTTCTCCAGGGCCCGCAAAGTTGCAAACAGGCAGGCGGGGGTCTGTCGCACCTGCTGCTCAGGCCAGAGGAGGGGGCTTCCTCTGGGGACGGCGGTGAGACGGGGTGGCGGGGAAGGGCTTCTCTGCAGCAGGTGAGGGGAGGGTGCTGCGGCTTGGGGCTTCGCTTCAGCTGGGCGAAATCCATGAGGAAGCAGCGGCGGTCCCCCCCCCCCCGCATCAAGCGGGGCCGGTCCATCTGCCCGGCGGGCGCCTGTGATCTGGAGAGGTGGCGGGGCCCAAAGCAGCCTCCCCTCGAGTGGAAGCCCGCTTCTCCTGCACTGCTGCTGGGCTGGTAGACTGCGTGGCGCGCCCCGAGGTGTGGAAAGGTGCCGGTTGCGCCTGAGGGTGCGTGGCCTGGCCCGCCCTTGCAGAAAGAGGTGGAGGATGAAGTCGGCTCGGCTTGGCAGCCCCGCGCCCTCCTGCCAGAGCCCTGCCTTCCCTCTGCCTTTGCAGGTCTTTGCCCGACTGCCAGCGTAGAAATGAAGCTGATTATCTTAGGTCTGAAGAGGTGCGGGGGGGGAGTAAGGGAGCAGTTTGCTTTTAAGGGGTTCCTAACATGACCCCACGGCAAAGAGGCTGGAGCTACCGTCTCTGAGAGCGTCGAGCCCCCTCCCGCTCAGAGGGCTGATCGCTGGAGGACTGCCGTGTGCGAAACCGCCATCCCAAGAGCCTTGCGGAGAACTTTGCTAGGTTTCTGGGCCAGGGAAAGGCCAGGAAGTTGATAATTCCGGTTCCCTTTCTGCTTCATTGGTTTGTACTTTTAAAAATACTGCCCTGCTGTGAATGATTACCGTGGTGTCTTTGGAATTTCTTCTGAAGGGGAGGATAACCACCAGCCTGGGTTTCTCCTGGGGCCCTAGCCCTGGAGCCGTGTTCTGCCAGCCTAAGACTATCCTCGCGTGAGACTCGCCTCGGCAAAATCTTCCCCTCGAGAGTTCTGGGTCTGGCGTGCCAGATTTAGAATGGCCGGGAGCTGATGGAGAGCAACGTGGAGGTGCCAGAAAAACCCCTCCTACCTTCACTTTGATCTGCGGGCACAGATAGAGAAAGGCTGCAGGAAGCGGCCGGATTTCGGCAGTTATTTCTAGGGGAGGAAACTGCATTTTAACAAAGCTTAACATTAACCCAAATTAAGCTCAATAAAACCTACATCCCTGCTTGTAAGAGTCTGCACCAGAAACCCATCCAGGTTTCTTGTCTTGGGGGGTGGGGTTGGGGCAAGGCCAGAGAAATGGGCCTGCAAGTTTAACCAATATGGAATTACAATTACAGGGTGATAAGAGATTGCTTTGGGGAACCAAGGGAATCCTAACACCTGCACGCACACACTTCTCCACTTGATTTCTGCCAATGCAGAAATGAAAACAACAACAGGCCCAACAGATTGGAAGAACTTTATTGATTTGGAGTATTCCAGAGCCCTCTTGCCTATTCCAGGTGACCGTTTACAGACTAAATTTGCAGTTGCAACTGATCTGTGAAAGATTCCTTGATGTTTCATTACACGGAACCTTTCTATCCCGTCTCTTCTCCAGGCAGCCCAACACGTACTTCCTTTGCTAGCGACACGGTAAGGCAAGTCGCCTTTCTTGTTAAGCCATCCTAGGGTCAGAGCCACGTTCTGGGTTGCAATACACGGTTGTACCCTAACGCCAGATCATGGGGACGCGGGCCCCTTCCCTCACCTTCCCAGTTGCTCTCACACCAGGGAAATGCTTTGATCGGCCACGGCCAGGACTGGGTAGACGGGGGCAGCAAAGGTTTCTTGGTGCATGTGGAGAACAGTGCAGGAGTCGGGGTCATAGAACACAAGCTCGCCTTTGTCCAAGTCAACCAGGACCCCGATTTCTGCAGGGCACTTGAGCAGCTTCATGGTCAGGTGCTGATCGTTGTGTGAGAACTGGAACTCACGATCATAGCGGGAAAAGATCCAGGAGAAGAGATTGTAGCCCAGGCGGGCTTCGGGTCCAGCCCCCTTGCGCTGTAGTGAGTTGTAGGAGATGCCCAGTTTGTATGCACAGCTCTTGCTCACGTTGACTCGCCACGCGTGGATGCCTGCACGGAAGGATTCCCCAGCCAAGGCATTGGGCCAGTGATCGAAACGAGCGGGGTCATCCAGGTCTGGTCTCTGGGCCGCCTTGGGGCTGAAGGTCAACGTCCTCCTGTCGTCGGAGAGGGCCAAGAAGGGGCCGACCGTTTTCTCATCAATGCGAATGTCATCTGTGCTGGTGAGAGCAGCAAACTGGTCAGTGGGAAAATTCCAGGCAGAGCCAGCGAGGTAAGGGGACGCTTTCCACCCAGGGGGTGTAAGATCAACCCACCATGCCAAAGGTGGCTGTCAGCCATGAGTTTGATCAATGCACTGAGTAACCTGGCAACCCGTGTTGGTTTCCTCCACCCCCCGCAGCTCAGCTCTCCCTCGTGCAACCAGGCGGCAGAGCGGCTGGGCATTAATGCTCTTTGGGCCGGTCCCGGGGCCACACCCGGGGGAGCGTCTCGCTTGCTGAGTTGCAAGCCTCTGTCTGTTAAGTAGCATCCAGTACAACGGAGCGGAACTTCAGTGGGGCCAAAAGTCGAATGAGCCACACGTGGAGCTTGCCGCCCACTGAGAGAAGTTTTACTTCAGTCCAAAGTCTGAAACTGAAAGCGGGATGAATCTGGTGCCAGATCCAGCTCCTGGGATGGTTTTCACAGGATTCCAAATGGGTGCGGAGCCGTGCCGAACCGGCACGAACCTCCTGCCGCGTCCCCCCCGCCCCACTGACCTGAGGCCCAGCAGAGAACAGCTGAAGCCCAGAGCCGTCTTGCCAGCGGGCTGTGGACACACTGCGGATGGAAGCTTAACTCTTTTGATTCGTGGGGCCTCAGGATCCCCTCGGCTTCCTCAGCCCTGCGCAACACAAAATTGGGCAGTGGTGAGTCTTGGGGGCACGGCCTGGCACCCTCGTAGTGCAGCTTTTCTGACTGGTGGCTGTCTACAATGCCCATTATCCCCAGGAAATGGCACCAGGTTGGGGAAGGATGACTGCCTGTTTGTGAGGCAGGTTCCCCTGATGGCTGGGGTGGTCGGGGGCCTGAACTGGGGCTTCTTGGTTTATTCTTGGCAAGGATGCTGTCATGCGAATGAGCGCAAGAGGATGTGCACATTCCTCTCTGGCAGGCCTCTCCCCAGGTCTGGGGAAAACAGCCAGCTCGGCGCTTGGGACGGTGGCTGCTGGGGCAGAACCTCCCCGTGTGTGTGTGCAGACACAGAGCCCCCTTTGTGATCCTCAGGCGTGAAGCACGTGAGGTATTGCGGTGGAAGTAGGAGGAGATCCTCCTCACCCCAGGGGGTGATGAATTCGGTTGCTTTTAAAAGGAGGTTTCATGGAGGACCGAGATCAAGTGCTCCCAGCCAGGGTTAGGGTTCCCTGCGCCAGTTCTTGGGGAAGAGAAGCAAGGGAGGGCCTTTCTTGGCCTCGGGTCCGTTGGGGAAGGTCCTGAGCCTCTGCCGAACTTGTCAGCTGCTGGAACCGAGGAGCTGCCTGTTCGGTCCTCACCTCAGGGAGATCTCCTCCTCTGCTTGCTAGATGAGAGAGAGAGAGAGAGAGAGAGAGAGTTATAGTTAGTTAGTTCAATAGTTCCTAGCGCTTAGGAAGGGGCCACAGTTGCGGATGAAGTGAAAGAAACTGGAGACCGCACTGCAGCTTTGACAACAGCCCACTTTTGGCTCTCCCGATTGCAGAACCACCTCCGGAGCAAAGCACAGCGTGCGTTGTGTGCAGGCAGGTGGGCGGGCAAGAAGTCGAAGCCACGGTAGAAGAGATGCTCCGGGCCAATTCCCTGGCCCTGCGTTTGTCACACGCTGAGTTAAGCTGTGGGCTGTTTGAACCGTGTTTTATTGCATTCATCACAATGTACTAGATTTGCACCTTACCCCAGGTCCAAAGCCAGGGTGTACATCTGGAAGGACCGTGCCAACATGAACCCAAATATCTTGGCGCTAGTGGAACCCAGCCAACTTCCAACCCTAAAACCAGGTTCTGAAAGCAACCGAGTGAACCGGGGTTGGTGCTGGACTGGCTTTGGCACAGCCTACCTCTGGTCCCTTAACCCAGAACGGCCACGTTTACTCTTTAGCGCTGCTGCTGCTGCTGCTCTATGGCAGGCGTGAGCGTGTCAGTGCCACTGCTTCTGTCTTGTTGCAACTGATACTTATTTATTAGGAGTGCTCTAGAGCAGCCCGTCCCATGAGAGAGGCCAGTGTGGGGTCACGGTGAAGGTGTTAAACTAGGCGTGGGGAGACTTCGGGCTAGTGGCTGTCCTCAGCCCAGCTGACCACGCAGGGTGGTGGTTGTGCAGCTGAAGGCTGCACATTCGGAGGCCTCGAGCTCTTGGGAGGATGGCAATGACCGTGGGCCTCCAGCCCCAAAGCCCAGGCTTCTCCATTTGGCACAGACCCCCAGCTGCCCCCAGTCTTTGCCCTCGGTGGGGCTAGGCTGGCCTCGCAGCGTCCTCCCACGTACCACGAGGCTGCAGTCGTCGGTGGTGGTGATCCTGGCCACCAGGTATGACCGGAGGGCGTCCAGTTTCTGCAGCGACTCCTTCCAGTGCACCTCCTGGGTCAGGATGCTTTGATGGGCCCGCTCCTCCTCGGTCTGGGCCGCTTCCAGCAGCCGCTGCTCTTCGCTGTCGCATACGTGCCTAATGAAGTTCAGGCGCTGAATGAGGCCCTCCCGGGCTCTGCTGGCAGCGCTCTGAGCAAGTGGAAGAGGCAGCGTCAGCAGGGACAGCCAAAGCTCACCGCTCTCCGTTGCCTGCCTGACTGCAAGCGCCCTCGTCTCGAAAGGCCGTGGCTGCAGTGCCCTCCGTTGCACTTTGCAAAAATATGCAGTTGCGCAGAACAGCCCGCTTCCGTCCCGCGTGAGCCTCGCAAAGGGGTTTTATGCACCGAGAGTGCCACGAGATCTGCGTTCCGATTCCCTCTGATCAGAGGCTACTGAGAGGAGGTTAGCACTGCTGCTAGTCCCCGTTTTAGAAGAGTAAACCTGATCCCCCTTATCTCCCCCGCTCTGCCCTTGCCCTCAGCAGCAACTGGCGATGCAGAAATGGCCTCTGTGCCAGGAGGACCCCCAGGCTGCTCTCAAAGCCACGGAGGGGGCTGGCGGGGAGCGCAGGAAGCGGGTCGCCCTCCTCCTCCTCCTCCTCCTCCTCCTCCTGCACGAGGAGGGTTGGCCAAGGAGATGCCTCCTCTTCTAGCCACGCTCCTGTGCTCTGCTCTGCAAGGCTGACTGCAGGCCGAAGTTCAGTTAGTACGGAATTGAAACCACAGCTCCAGATACAGCCCTTGGAGAGCTACTCCAGGGCCAGTTACTGGATTAGCTGGGGGGGGGGGTTCAGGGTGCCCCCTGCCCAAGGATCCCAAGACTGTGTTACTACCACAACACGCTGTTTCTTTTCCGGCAGGACCTCTGCCACAAATCTGGTGATGGAAGCGCTCTGCAGCTGGATCTTTTCACAGCGGTCCACCATCTGGTTCTGAAAGAGAGACAGAAACCACAGGCCCTTTCGGTGTCCACCAGGACGAAGACGGTCAGGCCGCGCAGAGCGGATTTGACACCAGCTCCCCCCCGCCAAAAACCAGCCTTGGGTTCAGGGAGACCCGGGAAGGAGCCGTGCAGGCGGTTAGGTGGGATGAGCAGCCCGGGGCGGTTATGCTTTTAAAGCAGGAGGGGGTTTGAAAGAAATACTTCGGGGAGGGCGGGCGAGGCGAGGCGAGGCGAGGCGAGGCTCACTCTGTACGCGGCCAGAGGCGCTCGCGATCACAATCCCTCTTCCAAGAGCAGCCTCCCTTCAGAAGCGGGTGGCTAACTTCTAAAATCCCCGCGACCCGGAAAGCGCTTCTCCCCTGCAGTTGCTGCCTGCAGCGCCTCTGCCCGGGGGGGGGGCCGGAAGCGCCGCGCCTCCGCGAAAACCGGTTCGGGATCTGCACGCTCACCCGCCGCTCGGCCGCTTCCTCGGCCAGCGGGCGCAGCCGGTGGCCCCGGCAGCCGCCCTGGCGCGGGCACTGGGCGCACACCGGCCGCCGCTCGCTGCAGCAGAACCAGCGCAGGTCCAGGCCGTGCTCCGGGCAGGCCGGGCGGCTCGGCGGCTCCTCCGCTCCGGGGCGCTGGGCCATGGCGGCGGGCGCAGGAGCGCAGGGCGCGCCGAGGCACCTGCCGCGCAGGTGGGCGGGCCGCGGGGGGAGCCGCCCTCGCCTGCCTGACCCGCCCCTGGCGCGAGCGCTTGCCGCGGCTCCGCCCAGAGCCTCTGCGGGGAGGGGCAGTCTACCTGCCGCGGAGGCCCGTCCTTGGCTGGCTGCGGCTCGGGGGCGATTCGGAGGCCGGGGGCGGCGGCGGCGGCGGATCTCTGGGTGGGCGCGGCGCGGCGCCTCTGCTCTCGGCCGGCTTGCGAGCTCTGGCGCGCTTTCTGGGGGGTGTCTGCTCTGCCCGCGCAGCGCTTTCCCCCGTGGAGGGGTCCTGGTGGCCCCGAGGTGGGGCGGCGGCACAGTCGGGGCGCTGCAACGCTCGGCTGCGTCGGGGGCTCCGCCGGGGCGAGCTAGGACTGCCCGGCCCCGTTCCCGCGGAGCGAGCCTGGCGGGGGGGCGCGTCTGCCCGCGCTGCCTCCGCCTCCGCCTCCGCTGCCAGGGCCGAGCGCGCGTCCCGGCGGGCGGGGAGGGCAGCTGCCGGCGTCCCTCGGTCTCCGCTCGCCTGGCGCGGGCGCGGGCGCCCTTCCGAGCAGCGTTGCCTCCGTGCCGGGGGGTGGGGCGCGGAGCTCCCGGGTGCCCGTTCCCGGCGAGGAGGGGAGTCGGGCGCGGGGCCGGTTTTCCTGCCCAGCCTCGGCGCGAAGGGCTGGAGCTGCGGGGAAGCTCTTTCCGGGGGATTCCCAGGCTCTCGTGGCCTGCCCGTTCCTCGGGGGAGGGGAGGGCAGGGCAGGGCAGGGCAGGGCTGGGGGTCGGAGCGCAGGCGAGCCGGTCCCCTCGCCGGCTTTCCTGCCTTTTCTCTGGCCCCGCTCTCCCCTGCCGAAGCGAGGGCAGGCTTTGGGGTGGAGACGGGTGGGCTGCCCTGTTGAGGTTCGACTACAGAAAGCTGGGGAGGTGCCCCGGAGAAGAGGCTGGAGTGGGGGGGCGGCAGGGCTGGCCCCCGGAGCAAGTGCAGAAACAAGGAAATGGCTGTGTATTGATTTGGGGGGAAAGCTGACGTCCTGCTAAAGGCAGCGCCTTTGACCCGCGTGCGCTCTTGCAGAATGGGGCCTGTTGTTAATCTGACGCCAAGCTCTTTACAGTCTGCCCTTCCTGGGTGCGTTGTAGGCACTGGGGCACAAAGCACCCTGAAAAGCTGAGGGGCGGGCAGTTGAGGCTGTTTTTCCAGGTTTCTCTGGAAGCCCAGGAAACTGCTTGGAGGAATAGCAGGAGGGGGCTGCATCGTGCTTCCTTGCACGAGGTCCACGGTCTTTCTCCGAAGTAATTTCCAAAACGGGCACAGCACTGGAGGATGTCACGTTTGTGGAATTAACGAAAATTACGGCGGTAGAGCCAGGAGGGTCTCTCTTACGTTAGGACCTGACTGCTTTCTGAGCGAGGAAGGATGTGCGCTTCTGCGAGCAGGAAACGTCTCCTCTCAGACTCACAATTTTATGCAAGACGCTTTGAACATTAAAACAGGGCTGATAATCAAAAAGGCCAAGTAAGAACAGGTAGAGATTTCTCTTCCGCTTTGTTTCGGAAAAACAGTGTGAAAGAGACTTCCTTCTTCTCCAAGAAGAAACCGAAGGAGAAAAGATCTTGTTGCGATTCAGCATCAGAAGGTGAGTGGGGTTTGGGGATCCTGCTTCTGGTCTGATCGTGGAGGTCTTGAACAGGCCGAAAGTGCTGCTTGCGGGTCTGGAGCACGTGGTGGCCTGGGGCGTGGTGCTTGTGTTCCCTCCCTTTCCCTGGCAGCTGGACGTGGCTGTCCAGATGGACTGGTTGAATATGCAGAGGGGATGGTGGGACCTTTTGTGCACATCTGGGCTGTGCGCCAGCAGCAGCAGCAGCAGCAGCCTTGCAGGTCAGCATGTGGGTTGATGCCATCGAAGGCGCCTTCGGCTGCACGTGGTTTGCGGCCAGATGACGCCGAGAACGGTTTCCGTATATGAGCTGTAAGGTCGGCCACAGATGGGTCTCAGTCCATTTAGGTGTTTATGTATTCAAGTTAGGCGTCACTGCCTCCCACATGACCCTGGGCAGCTCACGGTATCACCAAGCAAAATAGAAAATCAAACAAGCAAGATGAACAGCCCCATCCGCCTTGCCCCGAGGCCTGGGGGAGCAGCCGGGGCCTGAGGCCTCTGGAACTCCGTCGGGTGGGAGCCTCCCAGACCTCAGGGGCTGCAGAATCACCACGGCTACGATCTGGGGCTGTGGCAGAGCACCTCGCCAGAGGCTTGGAAGGAGGGCACGGACCCTCGCCGTACGGGGGCTTTCTGCAGGAGCCAGTTGTTGGGTTTCTTGCTTTTAATCTCTTTCATCCTCCGGTTTTAAGTCTGCAGGATAGCATGCAACGTCCCGTTCCTCTTTTGTTCAAGGATAGAACTCACCTTGAAGGTGTTTCCTGGAAAGGGGGAATATAAAATTCGACTCAGGTTTACTCACTCTTTAGAGATTAGAGGAAGGGGAGTTTAGGACACGGCTCCAACTTAAATAAATGCAACCGTGGATCATTTGGCTACGCCTCTGCAGTTCAGGAGGCAGATGGGGCAGGCGAGGCCTGGAGGGACGCAGAGGCTCCCTTCGCTTCTCTCACGCCCTCATTGCCTTCTTCCAGGAGTCCCCGCCAGGCAGTCATGGGAAAGTGGCAGAGCAAACTGGCCCGCAACTCCTCTGCTTCCTCTAAGTACAGGTAATGGCTGCAGGCGTTCTGAGGGGAGGGAACACCTGTTAGGGCCGGGTCGCCAAGGAACCCTCGGCTGCCAGGCTAGTTGGACATGGGTGGCTCACCCAGGTGGCCTGGCATTTGCGGGAGAGTCCTGCTGTGTGGATCACCCTGACTCCGGGGGACGGCACCCACTGCAAGGGAGGGCCTTTAACAGCAACAGGTTTCTCTTTCTCGTGCCGCGTGAAAAAATGGATGAGCGTTCAGGTACTGAGAAAGAAACATAAGAGAACTAAGTAATGTGTAATTAGTTTTGGGACTTGGTCTCGCTAGATGAGGGGTGACCAGTTTTGCTGGAGAAAAGCTGTTTTTATAGAATGTGGTGAAGACAGTTAATGAAACCTCCGGATGCAGCCACCATCCCTCAGAAAATGGAGCAGGCGGAGAGGGGCAGAAAGCGGATTGAGCGGCCAGTGGCATTGGCCTCGTGTTGCTCAGAGCCTGGCCCTGAATGCTTCCGTTCCCACTCTGCAGGGCTGCTACCTACAATGAGGCGGAGAGGGCGCCCCCCACTGCGGCCCCAAAGGCCAGCCCGGCCCACCAGGAGGCCGTGGCTTCCGTGGCATCCCTTGTGCCCAGGCTGTGTGTGTCGGGGGGAAAAGACAAGGTAAGTCGGACAGCAGCCCCACTGGGCAAGGGTCTCCCTGGGCCCCAGGACTCCCTCTCTAGCCAAAGGGGGGTGCGCTGGGTCTGGGTCTGCCCTTGGCATCATTGGGAAGAGCCGCCTTGCAAGTGCTAGGAGAGAGAGCTGAGCCTGGGGTGGGGGGTGGGGTCCAGGGAAGAAGATCTGGGCAGGCACCTTTCAAAACAGAAGAAATCTGGGAAGGTTTGGGCTTCAAATTTATGGAAATATCAAGTTAAAATGTGTGTGAGCATGATTTTATGGGGGAGGGATGGAGCACCCGTGAAAATCTTGCACATTTCAGGAAAGAGCTAAGCAATGCAGTAGAAAAGAAGCCCTTATCCGAAGCACTGTGGATAGACCACCTGGCAGTAGTCGAACAGCGGCATCTCCGTTCCTCTGACGGGGATGCCAAGGGGGTAGAGAAGCGGAAAAGGTCCCGGCTTTAATTCTGACTTTGAGAAATTAAGCTACGGCCCTGCGTTTGGCCACAAGGGAACAACCCAACCGTCCCCTCCCTCCGTCAGTGGAGTTGCTTTTGGGGCCAGCAGCACGTGATGTGTGGTGGCAGTCTACCTTGTGGCGCCTGAGGTTTGCAAATACCCCATCCCTTTAATTTTCTTTTCCCCCATGGGGCCAAGATAGGCCGACCTGGGGAGGGGCATTACCTTCTATCCCTTTTTGATTCCTGCCAGGGAGAGGCGGAGGTCGTGGAGGCGCCGATGTAGTGAGTGCCTTTTGCAGGATGTGGTTGTTGTGGCCTGCAGACAAGGAATTGACTAACTCCCAGCATAGTGGTTGGCCGAGCATGGGAGAGTTTGCTTAATTTGTTCCAAAGAAGCTAACCCACTTTGGATTGTTTACGTAGATAAATTTTGTGGAACAGAGAATTCACGTGCCATACGCCCCCTGCAAAAAAATATTCCAGTTAAGCGTGTCCTGCAACGAGGAGATGTATGTAATTCCTGCTTCAGTCCCTGCGTTTCAGGGACAGGAGAGCCGATGCCCTGCAGGGGCCAGGACCGCAGCTCCCCCCTTCTCTTGTCCTCGGCTGTGCCGGATCCAAGTTTCTCTCTCTAGGCTGTGATCGTGTGCAGCTGGTGCTCTGGCACTGTGGTTAGGAGGTTCGCGGGTCACGAGCGGGAAGTTACTAAGGTAAATTTCTCTCTGGCCGCGTAATGGTTGTGTTTCTCCCACCCCCAAGCTTGCCGTGGGAGCTATTAGTCAGGATGCCATGAGGGGACGTGCGGTGGGAGGAGGATATATCCGAGCAGAGTGCTTTGTGTATCCCGCTCCTGGCCGACCTCCCAGAGCTATGAGAGAACCAAGTAGAAAGGGTCTCTTTCTGACGATTCTGGGAGTAAAGCCGAGGTCCCTCTCAGAAAGGGCGATGGCCGGCTACCCCTGAACTATCTGCCATTTCTCTTCTGCCCAGGTGTGCTGCCTCCCTGAGTCCAGCTGGCTTTTCAGCGCCTCTCGAGACAAGACGGCGCTGATGTGGGACCTCCACGGTGGTTCTGAGGCAGCCCGGTGCTTCTCGGGGCATCGTCTGGTAGTGACCGGCTTGGCTGTCAGCTCAGGTAAGTTGACTCCCATCACCAGCTTCTGGTTCCCGCCGCAGAGCCCCCTTCGGTGTGCTTCCTTCTCAGCCTTTTCTCGTCTCCAGTCTTCCAGAAGCTCTGCACTGGCTCTCGTGACAACACTGTGCGTCTGTGGGACATGGAGACTGGGCGCTGTCTATCCAGGGCGTGCGTTTCTAGGAATCTGGTAAGAGCGAGCGGCCCTTCGAAAGACGGACCTGCCACGCACTCCCCTTTCAAAGGAAGCCACGATACGCAGAGCCAAAGAAGATAGGTAGGGGAAAGAAAGAAGGAAGGTAAGGCGGCTAACTCAGAGCCGCCGCTCTCTGTCCTGAACGGCCCTCTTGGCTCCCACCACATCCGTACACTGTTTGCCGTGCTGCCTTCTGACCTTTTGCCTCCTCGCTTCTCTCTCCTGGAGAATCTCTCCAGGTCCATCCAGTCACGCCTTCCTCTTTCTTCTTCCCTATGTGACTGAGCCACCTCAGCGCGCTTCCTTTGCCCTGGTCGCTCACTTTTGTATTCAATCCACGTTCTTCCTCTGAACTTACTCCAGCTTGTCACTGCCCAGAACTAGACACAGAACTCTGAACGGGGCCCGACCAGGGCAGGGCAGAGTGGAAAAATCACTCCCTGCCATCTGGACTCCGTGCTTCTGGTAACGCAACCCAGGACAGTGTGGCTTTCGAGCAGCCGCCTTGTGCTGATGGCTCGTGTTTAACTTGTGGTCGGCAAGGACGCTCGAGCCCTTTCATGTCCAGCTCTCCCCCACCCTAGACTTGTGCCTTCGACACTCCCTGCCCGGACACAGAGTTTTCCGTTTCTCCCTGTTAAATTCCATCCTATTGATTTTAGCTTGCTGTTCAAGCCTGTCTAAATCTTGTGTCTTTTTTTGCATAAGATATTAGACATCCCCCGAGCTTCATGTCACCTGCTACTTAGAAGTGTAAGAATAGCAGGATGCAAATGTTTGCAAATAAACAAAATACGATATTTTACGTGATTGCTAAAAATGCTGAACAGGACAGAGCCCTCTGGTGCTCCACATGATACCTCCCTCCAAGGTGATGTGCGGCTGTTAATGTTAACGCACACTCTTTGGGCGTGGTCGTTCAACCGGTCGTGAGCCCATCCAGCCCTCACGTTCACCGTTTTAGTAAGGAGCATGTCAGGAAGCACTCTGTCAAAGACCAAGCTGCAATTTTAGCTAAGCTACGCTCAGAGGAAGGCTTCGTTGAAGTGTTCAGCTCCGGCGACTTTTTGGCCAGGTGAATTTTCCCATGAATTTTTCCCTTGTGCAGGTAACACATCTAAGCTGGGTTCCCAGAGAGCCGTACGTTGTCCAAACATCAGAGGATAAGACAATTAGGTAGGTGGATCCCAGGAGAAGAAAATCCAGTTTTTGCAGGGCTGCAGTATTTTCAAGTATAAATCAAGAACCTGAATTTAACGAAAATGGGTTTGGAAAATGTTGCTTTGGAAGTTTGAACCTTGTCAGCTCTCGGTTTTAACTTTAGCCCTTAAAGCAAGTCTTGAGCTGGTTGCCTGCCTTGTCGTAACTCCATTCAGATTCTAAAAATACTGTTGCTATTGAATGTTGAAAGGTGAAGGTGTAATTTCTCTGTCTGTAAAATGGGATGGCAGGGGAGCGAAGGTCTGGATTTATTTAGCACGGTGAGTACATCTCTGCTGGAATTTAAAGGATCCATTTTTCATTGTCCTGAACAAGCCCTTTGCTTTTCTGAGGTTTTCCCTTAAGATAATAATAATATTTATATTATTATTATTATTATTATTATTATTATTATTATTATTATTATTTATCGGCTTGCAACAATCAAAGACATTACAATAAAATCAATGAAACATTAAAGATTAAAATGGCAAGCATGATGAAGTGAGGGCTCTCGCTCTCCCTTGCCAAAGGTGAAGAGGCTGGTCTTTGCAGCTCTTCTAAGCAACAATGGAGCGGGGGCCGTTCAGATCTTGGGGGAAACCTCAATCCAGAGGGCAGGCACTGCTACAGAGCAGGCGTGTTTCTGGGGTCCCAACAGATTATATTGTTTAATTGAAGGAACCCGGAGCACGCCAGTCCTGTGGGATCGAATTGGCTGGGTAGATGTTATGGGAGACCGGTGGTCCCTCAAGTAACCGGGCCCCGTGCTATGTAGGGCTTTATAGGTAACAACCCGTACCTCATACGTCTTTGTCTTTTTGCTTTACTGCAGAATCTGGGACAGCCGGGGGTTGCAGATGGCGTGTGCTTTCCCCGCTAAGAAACACATCCAGACTTCTTGCGACGTGAGTCTGGATGGCCGCTACTGTATCAGTGGCAGTGATGGCTTTGATGGCGAGGGGTGTGAGGCCACGGTGAGACTAACGGCGGAAGGGTCTCGCTGCAGAGCAAGGTTGAGGTGCATGGTGGGCTTAGTTGTGCAGGAACACGTACGTGCTGCGAACGTATTTGGCTGATGCAGTTGCCCCAGTGGGGGTGCTGACAGTTCTGGGCTAGAACTGCATCATCCAGGAAAGGTTAGTTGATGTGACGGGATGCCTGCTTACGCCATCCATGGCTGCATTGTTCTTGTGGCACGTGTCGCTGATGGCACAGACTTCTGCTGCATCTTGTGAGGCAAGCTGCTTGAAGAACAGCAGCAGCCGGGTCACACGTAGACCGTTCCCATCTAGACTCTCTTTAGAAGCCGACGGGAAGCATCTTGGAGGGCTGTTACTTTTGCTGTTCCCCGGTGAATTACTCAGAAGTAGGTTTAAGCCCGGAAGGTCTCATTTGCTGTTGTGGTCATTGTCGTGAGAGATTGAAGGGTACACTTAATCTTTATCCTGGGTTACGTGCAGGGGAAGGAAGGCAAGAACCCTGAGTCGCATAGGGAGGTAGCTGACTCTTGGATCCAAGCACCTTTTCGTTAAGCCCATTTCAGCTTTGGATTCAAACATGACTTTCCCTCCTAGGTCAAAGCGATGGGAAGGCGGTGCCACGCGTGTCCTTTGCAGTCACTAGAATGTGTCCTGTGGTGGCGGGGAAGGGAAAGGGGAAGGGGAAGGGAAGGGGTTTTTGCCACGGGTACATTCAGTCGCTTCATGCTGCCTTCTAGCTCTGGGACCTCCGGCAGACAGGCCACATGGTGTACGAGTTCAGAGGCCATTCCCAAACCGTAGCCTCCTGCGTCTTCCTCTCTCAGGGCACCAGCGCCTTCCCGGCAATAGCCACCGCCTCACACGATTGCACCGTGAAGGTGTGGAGACAAGACACTGGAGGTAAGCTCGGTTTTCGCACCAGCAGCATCATCATGCTTTTCACATATCTAAGCTAGGTGCAGTGCAAAACATATCACCTGAAATCAGAATTGTGGATGTTTTCATTTTGCACACGCAGGCTAATAATAAGTAACAGGTCTGAGCCTTCGTTGTAGCCCGGGGGGAGGAAGGCCTCGTGCTTTGCCCGGCAACGAGCTGTTCCGTTCTCTCCCTGCAGCCTGCGTGGCCGGCCTGTGCCCCGCGGGAGCTGGGCCTTTGGCTTCACTGGCAGCCTGCGAGGACGCTACTCTCCTCTGCGCCAGCTCCAGCCCCGGGATTCGTTTGCTGCAATTCCACTCCGCACGAGGTTGGGAACTGCGGGAAGCGGCCTCGTTCTGAGCCAGAGACGCCAGTTCCGCAGAAAGGAAGGGGCCCAGGCGGCGGCGGCGGCGAGGCAGAGAGGGTCCAAGCGGTCGCCAACCCGAGGGGTCAGGCGCCCCACGCGTCTTTTTTGCGGGCCCCGAGTTCTGGCTTTGAGCGGAAGGACGCAGGAGGCAAGTCCGGCGGTGGAAACGGCAGGTCGTCTGCGCCGCGGCACCCGGATCGTAGAGAGGCGGGACAAGGCACCAGGGTCCCGGAGAGCGCCCTGAGGTTTCTGTTTATGGCACACTCCCCGCGTCTAAGCCAGTTTTTAAAATGGAAAAGGAAAAAAAAAGCACCGCCGCTGAGAAAAGCACCAGCTGGGCTTTCGCTCCTCTCTTCCCCCTTGCCGTTAGCTGCACTTTCAGGAAACTCTAACATGAGCAAAATCTCTCTGCCGTCGCAGACCGCGATTTAGGCGCTGGCTGGCTCCGAGGGCAGGGCTGAAGGAGTCCGACCTGGAAGCGACGGAGCCGGGAGCGGGAGCGGGTCCCACCGGCCCCGCGTTCCGTCGCCCGCCCTTTCCCCGGGGCTGGTCCTCCCGGCTGCCCGCCGCTCTTCCGGACGCCTGGCCGGGGAATAGGGCAGCGAGAGCCTCCGCGGTGGGGCCGCCGCCGCGTCCCAGCCCGGCCGGGGTCTGACGCGCCGGCGCCTCGGTTTTCCCTGTCGGCGCCCGCTCGGAGACCCCGGCGCGGCCGCGTTCCGTTTCCTCGGGGCGCCCCCGCGGCCAGGTTTGTTCGCCGCCGCCGCCCTCCGCGGTTCAGCCCGCCCGCGCCAAGAAGGCCCGCTGCCGCCGCCCCGCCAGGGCTTGAGGGCTCCTCGGGGCCCGAGCGCCGCGGGGTTCAGAGCGACAAAACGGCCCTCCCGGCGCGGGAAGGGCCCTGCGACGCCGAGGTCGAGCCAGCGCGGGGGCAGCGCGCAGATGGACCACCGCGGTCCGGCTGGGCCCTCCGAAATAGCGCCCGAAGCGCGCTGTGGATGCAAAGGCTACGCGCTCCTACGCTGCGCTTACACGCTTAACGCTGCAAAATGGGAACGGCGTACGATGCAATTCCGGTTTCCACTCAGGGCCCCTAACATGGCTGCCCGCTTCTTCCTGTCCCGTCTCCGTCGCGGCCCCCCACTTCCGCTCTGCACTACCCTCCCAGCATGGCCGATCCCCGCATCCTGTCCGTCTCCTTAAAGTGTCCCATTTCTGCTGCTCACTGAAGCGCTGCTGCTTCTGACGTGCCCCTTTGCGGTGGACCCTCGTGTCGGCGGGGGCGGGGGGGGGGCAATCACGAAAGGAAGAAGGCCGAGAGTCGGGAGGCCCTTCGGTTCGCCTGTTTCCACTCAGAGCCCCTAACGTGGCCGCCGGCTTCTTCCTGTCCTGTCTCCGTTGCAGTCCTCCACTTCCGCTTTCGAGTACCTTCCCAGCCTGGACGGCCCTGACGCTCTGTCCAGTTTTTTTTGGAGCGTCCCGTTTCTGCTGCTCGCTGAAGCGCTGCTGCTTCTAGTGCGCCCGATCACACCGGACCCTCGTGGCGGCGGCTCCCGCGGGCCACGCAACAATAGCCTAATGGAAAGCTTCAAAAGCAGCACTGGAATTGTGTGCAGCGCACAACGTTGTTACTGCTCCACGCTACGTGCGAGATCAGCGCCTTTCCCCTTGCCCACCGGTGCCACTCATTCGTTCACAGCCCCTAACATGGCTGCCCGCTTTTTCCTGTCATCTCGGCAGAGCTGCTTTGCAGCCTGTTGTCGCGAGCGGCTGAGAGCCGGTAGTGGCGGCGGCAGCACATGGCGTCGTGAGGCTGAGTCTCTTTGGGCCCCTCCCATTCCTGTTCCGGAACGCTGGACGTCAAAGCGACAGCATAGAGTTAGAGTTGTTTGCTTTGTAACCATGTAATTTCGGGTTGCTTTGGGAGAGTTAGAGGCCGCCCCCATACAGTCCTGAAAAAAACATTCCACTAGTTTAGAACCCCTTCATGGATCACTGCCTTGTCGTGGCGAAGGGGCTTGCGTAACTCAGTGAAGCCTTGAGCTATACCGTGCAGGGCCACCCAAGACGGACAGGTCATGACAGAGAGTTCTGACAAAATGTGGTCCACTGGAGAAGGAAATGGCAACCCACTCCAGTGTCCTTGCCAAGAAAACCCCATGGACAATGTCAAAAGGCTAAAAGATATGATGCCGGAAGATGAGCCCCTCAGGTCGGAAGGTGTCCAATATGCTACTGGGGAAGAGCGGAGGGCATTTCCAAGTAGCTCCAGAAAGAGTGAAGCGGCTGGGCCAAAGCCGAAAGGACGTTCAGCTGTGGATGTATCTGGAAGCGAAAAGAAGGTCCGATGCTGCAAAGAACAATATTGCATAGGAACCTGGAATGTAAGATCTATGAACCAAGGCAAGCTGGATGTGGTCAAACATGAGATGACAAGACTGAACATCAACATCTTGGGAATCAGCGAACTGAAATGGATGGGAATGGGTGAGTTTAATTCGGGTGACCATTATATCTACTACTGTGGGCAAGAAACCCTTAGAAGAAATGGAGTTGCACCCATAGTCAATAAGAGAGTGGCAAAGGCAGTAACGGGGGCAGTAACCTCAAAAACGACAGAGTGATCTCAGTGCGAATCCAAGGCAAACCATTCAGTATCACAGCCATCCAAGTCTATGCCCCAACCACTGATGCCGAAGAAGCTGAAGTTGACCGCTTCTATGAAGACCTACAACACCTTCTAGAACTAGCACCAAAAAAAGATGTCCTTTTCATCATAGGGGATTGGAATGCTAAAGTAGGAAGTCAAGGAGTAATCGGAATAACAGGCAAGTTTGGCCTTGGAGTACAAAATGAAGCAGGGCAAAGGCTAATAGAGTTCTGTCAAGAGAACAAGCTAGTCATAGCAAACACTCTTTTCCAACAACACAAGAGACGACTCTACACATGGACATCACCAGATGGTCAATACCGAAACCAGATTGATTATATACTTTGCAGCCAAAGATGGAGAAGCTCTATACAGACAGCAAAAACAAGACCAGGAGCTGACTGTGGCTCAGATCATGAGCTTCTTACTGCAAAATTTAGGCTTAAATTGAAGAATGTAGGGAAAACCACTAGACCACTCAGGTATGACTTAGATCATATTCCTTGTGAGTACACAGTGAAGGTGATGAATAGATTTAGAGGGTTAGATTTGGTAGACAGAGTGCCTGAAGAACTATGGACGGAGGTCCGTAACATTGTACAGGACGCAGCAACTAAAACCATCCCAAAGAAAAAGAAACGCAAGAAAGCAAAATGGCTGTCTGATGAGGCTTTACAAATAGCTGTGGAAAGAAGGAATGTGAAAAGCAAGGGTGAAAGGGAAAGATGTAAGCAATTGAATGCAGATTTCCAGAGAATAGCCAGGAGAGATAAGAAGGCCTTCTTAAATGAACAATGCAAAGAAATCGAGGAAAACAATAGAATGGGGAAGACTAGAGATCTCTTCAAGAAAATTGGAGATATCAAAGGAATGTTTAGTGCAAAGATGGGCATGATAAAGGACAAAAAAGGCAGGGACCTAACAGAAGCAGAAGAGATTAAGAAGCGGTGGCAAGAATACCCAGAAGAACTATACAAGAAAGATCTTAATGTCCCTGATGTCCACGCTGGTGTGATCACTGACCTTGAGCCAGACATCCTAGAGAGTGAAGTCAAGTGGGCCTTAGGAAGCATTGCTAACAACAAAGCTAGTGGAGATGACAGTATTCCTGCTGAGTTATTTAAAATACTAAAAGACGATGGTGTTAAAGTGTTGCACTCAATATGCCAGCAAGTTTGGAAAACGGAACAGTGGCCACGGGATTGGAAAAGGTCAGTTTACGTTCCAATTCCAAAGAAGGGCAATGCCAAAGAATGCTCAAACTATCGCACAATTGTGCGCATTTCACATGCTAGCAAGGTTATGCTCAAAATCCTACAAGCTAGGCTTCAGCAGTACGTGAACCGAGAACTACCGGATGTACAAGCTGGGTTTCGAAGAGGCAGAGGAACTAGAGATCAAATTGCCAACATTCGCTGGATCATGGAGAAAGCACGAGAGTTCCAGAAAAACATCTACTTCTGCTTCATTGACTATGCAAAAGCTTTCGATTGTGTGGATCACAACAAACTGTGGCAAGTTCTTAAAGAGATGGGAGTACCAGACCACCTTACCTGTCTCCTGAGAAATCTGTATGCGGGCCAAGAAGCAACAGTTAGAACCGGTCATGGAACAACCGATTGGTTCAAAATAGGGAAAGGTGTACGACAAGGCTGTATACTGTCACCCTGCTTATTTAACCTATATGCAGAGTACATCATGAGAAATGCCAGGCTGGAAGAATCACAAGCCGGAATTAAGATTGCAGGGAGAATCATCAATAACCTCAGATATGCGGACGATACCACCCTAATGGCAGAAAGTGAAGAAGAACTAAAGAGCCTCTTGATGAGGGTGAAAGAAGAGAGTGCGAAAGCTGGCTTGAAACTCAACATTAAAAAAACTAAGATCATGGCATCTGGACCCATCAATTCCTGGCAAATAGAAGGGGTAGAAATGGAAGCAGTAACAGACTTCATTTATTTGGGCTCCAAGATCACCGCAGATGGAGACTGCAGCCATGAAATTAAAAGACGCTTGCTCCTTGGGAGGAAAGCTATGGCAAGCCTAGATAGCATATTAAAAAGCAGAGACGTCACCTTGCCGACAAAGATCCGCATAGTCAAAGCTATGGTTTTCCCAGTAGTAATGTATGGCTTTGAGAGCTGGACCATAAAGAAGGCTGAGCGCCAAAGAATTGATGCCTTTGAACTGTGGTGCTGGAGAAGACTCTTGAGAGTCCCCTGGACTGCTAGGAGGTCAAACCAGTCAATCTTAAAGGAAATCAACCCTGATTGCTCATTGGAAGGATTGATAATGAAGCTCAAGCTCAGATATTTTGGCCACCTAATGTGAAGAGAGATCTCTTTGGAGAAGACCCTGATGCTGGGAAAGATTG
The DNA here is from genome assembly GCF_059951505.1 of Python bivittatus. Classification (NCBI taxonomy): domain Eukaryota; kingdom Metazoa; phylum Chordata; class Lepidosauria; order Squamata; family Pythonidae; genus Python; species Python bivittatus. The sequence continues at coordinate 49,520 of NW_028277076.1, read as the reverse complement.
AGGGCAAAAGGAGAAGAGGACGGCAGAGGATGAGATGGCTAGATAGCATCACTGAAGCAATGAGCATGAAACTGAGCAAACTCAGGGAGGCAGTGAAGGACAGGAAGGCCTGGCGCAATATGGGTCATGGGGTCACGAAGAGTTGGACATGACTTAACGACTGAACAACAACAACAACAACAAAGTTTAGAACATTTCAGAACGAAGTATAATGAATTATACCGTAACAGCGTTTAAGTATTCAGCCGAATCACAATGTTGTGTATTTGCAAAGATTTCTAACTTGTTTAAATTGTGTTTTTAATTAGCAGCATAGGAATCAACAGAAAGGATGGTTCCGTGCGCTTAAGTTGAAGGATCCAAACAGAAAATACTCTTTTAGGGAACTGTTATGTTATAAATAGAAATAAATGCTGCACAATTCAACCTAAAATTAACCCTCTGTTGGCTCAGGTTGGCACTGCAGTTGGGAAACCATGAGATAAAGAGCTATTCGAAAGGACAAGTAGTTGCACGTGAGAACTAATTTTTGCCCTTTCCAGGGCAATTGCCATCCTGAGGCAGAAAAAGATGGGGGGCTGTATCAGCTCCAGTTTTAGGCAAGTAGTACCAAGACAGGCAGGTAGTTCAATGATATAGCTCTTGCCTGCCTACTGGTGTCCAAAGTGAGTGAGAGGGTTACGAAGGGCAGGAGCTTTGGGAACTGTGCCTGGAGGCTGACTTAAGATGAGCCAATTCCTGTAGGGGAATTCCTTCCCCTGCTCTCCAGAGTGCTGGAAGCAGCCCGCTGTCCAGATGTACAAGACTGAAAAGCAGGTCTCTTCAAGCAACAAGAGGCGTGAGTCTTTGCAGAGTCTGGCTATGCAATTTGCTATTTCCCCTAGCCACAGCTGCAGTCACTGATCACTTGGGGGTAGGCTAGGCAGAAGGGTGGGGTCAGCCCTATAAAGCCCTGATGGCTAACAGGTTCACCCTTTTAGCTGAAGAACTGAAGAAAAGGTGCTGTGCTATGTGGATTTCCTACCAATGTTCTGAGGACTTTGTTGTCTGCAACTACCTGTAGTAGGAAGTCTCACCAGGACTGCAGTCTGAGTAAGTAGCTCTAAGGAGGAGTCCTCCTATGACTGTGTCCTGCAAATGTGCACTTAGTTCTCACTGTGTCTTCTTTTGCTCTCCTTCCTTGTTGGGGTCTGCTTAATTCTTTGGGGTATTTAAAAGTCCAGGAGCTGGCTGAGGATTGTTCCTACCTGTTTTTAAGGCTTTGTCCTTGACTTTCAAAAAGGGAGATGTGAATTTGCATCAACTTACCAATTTCTTTTGCTTTCTGTGTATGGGGTGCTGCTAAATCCTGGCCCTAAGAAACTAACTCTGGTCAGAAGGTAGGGTTATGATAGCCCCTGGTTTGCATCACCTGAGGGAAGTTGCACCTTGGAGGAGATGCCTGTTGCCTCAGCCCCTGGGCAAACATTGAGAGGAATTATAGGTCTCCACATAACTTACCTGGTTCTTTCAGTCCCTGAATTGTGCTACTCTGCGTGAGGCTTACCTTAGGCGATGCTACACATGGGCTTTTCTAGCTTCTGTGCCCACTGAGTTGTAGTGGGGTTCATGTGTTATCCCTCCTAAGGCCTCCACACACCCCAACTCTGTTGCCACAGCTCACTCCCCTTGTGGGTGGTGATGGAGATTCAAACTGGTTCTGCTTTGGGGCTACAGGTGGCATGAAGGGGATGCTCTGGTCCACATCAAATTACAGAGCTGTGATAGAAGTAGAAGATGAGCTCTTGCTGTGTTGACTCTAATTTTCTATGCCCCTCTTGAGAAACCATGAGGATAATGCATTTTTTTCTTTAAAGGATTAGAGTTCAATCTATTTGACTGGAGGTGTTCTGCTCAGAAGAGATTGTATCTGCGTATTCCTGAGATGAAGGAAGATCCATCCTAGATCACTGCCGGAGGGGTGGGCTGTCCTGCTGGCTGTTATGAAGAAACACTGAGAAAGAGAGCTTGTCCTTGAAGAATTTTCTTTTTTTTTTGCTCGCTTCACTGAGGTTTAGGCTTTTCATTTTAGAGATGGAGGGGGAAAATAGAATAAGGGTGAGAGTCAACATTAAAGCAGGAACAGGCAGTTGGAGATATGGTGGGAGGCTGCAACCTGGACAGTGCAAAGTAAAGAGCTTGGGTGGGTGGGCAACTGACCTCCTCTTTAAAGCTTGCAGTCTTGGTGGGAGCGATAGTGGCTCCTCCAACCGAAAGGTCCTGTTTGTTCTTGGTCAATTATCTATTAGCTGCAATTCAAGCCTGGATGCAGCCCCTGACCTGGCACTTACTGGGCGAGACCCAGTTGAGAGAGGGGCATTAAACTGTTTATCCTTGTGGTGCTAGGATATTGTGCAGCAGCAGTCCAGGGCCTGCTTAAAGTCATGGCCTTGTTTTAATATTTCACTTTGAGTATTAGCAGTGCTGCCGTATTCGTTACCTTTAGCGCCGCAAGCTTGTAAGTTGAAAAGGGGGCGGGTGCAGATTTGGCCATGTGGGTCGTCCATTTGAGCCATGGAAGAGCAGTTGGTTAGGGTTCTTAAATTTAATGGTTTGGGGCCTGTCTCTGCGTGGAGCCACCTCTGCAGGGAGGAGCCTCTTGGCTGCTGAGACAGCAGGACAAACCTTTGGAAGTCTCTTCCGGCCCCCCACCTCCAGAACCGTCCGGCCTGCGGGAAGGGGCTTTTCTGGTGCGCCTCCCAGGCTCTGCAGCAGAACCCCTGAGCAGTGCCCATTAGGAGTAAGAGTGTATACTAAATTCAACGCAGATTTATCTGTTTGTTTAATCAGTGATGTCACTGATAACGTCATCAGGTCACATTGGAAGTGGCGCCATCAGGCTGTGCCGGACGTGACGTGCGTAACCCTCCTCCCCATGGGATGCAGCGCTCACAAGGTTGTAACCCTAACTGGACGTGACACGCTGAACCTAGCCCTATCATCAAGGAAGGCTGGCGGTCAACCCTAGGGTGCCTGATTGGCTCAACCCCAACCTAATTCTATGGGGGCGTTCAAATCCAAATCTAAGTAGAGTGAATAATTAACAGAACCCTAGACTGCGCTGTTTTAGGGAAGCAAACCCTATTTGTGCCTTGTGAAATGAAGAATAGCCTAATGGTGCTTTTAACGTTGTGGAGTTTTAAAAGCAGCATCTGAATGCAGGGAGAATAACTTTTTAAACCACAGCAGCCCCAGAACGATGAACCTATCCCCAACCCTGGCCCATATCCTAAGGGAAGTCAAAATCACAGACGGCTTTGTCTTTTGTGAAAGCTGAAGAAATACTGCTTGCAAATGTTAATCTAAAAATACACATGCGCAGGACAACCCTGGTGAGGCAAGTGGTGCCGTGACCGCCCTCTCGCAGTGAGGCTGTGAGGGTCTGGACGGGGAACAACAGGCTCCAGCTGAACCCTGGCAAGACGGAGTGGCTGTGGGTTAATGGCTCCTCTGTATCCGGGACGTTGTCATCGTTGGTCCTGGATGGGGTAGCACTGCCCCAGACAGACCCAGTGCGTAATTTGGGGGTCCTCCTGGACTCACGGCTCCTGCTCGAAAAGCAGGTGGCAGCCGTGGCCAGGAGGGCTTTTGCACAGCTTCGGGTTGTGCCCTTTCCTGGATCGGGATGCCCTGCAAATAGTCACTCATGGCCTCGTTATCTCCCAGATAGACTACTGCAATGCGCTCTACATGGGGCTACCCTTGAAGAATATCCGGAAGCTCCAGCTGGTCCAGAATGCGGCCGCGTGAGCAGTTTTTGGGGCCCGAAGAAGGGCCCATATAACACCTTTGCTCCGTGAGCTGCATTGGGTACCGGTTTGCTTCCGGGTCCAATTTAAGGTGTTGGTTATCACCTTTAAAGCCCTACATGGCATGAGGCCAGGTTACCTGAAGGACCGCCTCGCCCCCACGATCTCAACCCGTCCCACCCGATCTCACAGAGAGGGCATGGTCCGGATCCCCGCAGTAAAAGAACTTCGACTAGCGGGGTCCAGAAGGCGGGCCTTCTCTGCTGTGGCCCCCGCCCTTTGGAACATCTTGCCCCCAGAGGTGAGAGAGACCCCCTCACTCCAGGCCTTTCGGAGGGACTTGAAGACCTGGCTCTGCCATCTGGCGGGGCGGGGAGGGAGGATATCAGAAATGGGGTTGGCTGGCCCCTTAGCGGCCTGGTGTGGCCCCTATCGGCCTCTTGGATTTTTTAGCTTTTTTATTTTTGTAATGTCTGGTTTTTATAACTTTAATTGTATTTCTGATTTTAGTTTGTTGTAAGCCGCCCAGAGCCCCCCGTTGTGGGGAGATGGGCGGGGACAAGTCAAATAAATAATAATTTGGGAACAGGGTAAGAACACATCGCTTATGCTGAGGTTTTGATTTCTGAATGATTCTCGTGTAGTTTTAAGAGTGATTTTAATTGTGTTAATGTTGCTATAGTTTAGATTTGTTTTGAGGAACCTTGATGGTAGAAGAAACAAAGCTGGATAAAGTAACTTAGAAATAAATGTATCAAACATAAAATTAGAAATAACCGTAAATGTAGATCATCCCTTAAACCTTAATGTGCCAAAATAAAGACCAGTAATGAACACAACTGTAACCTAAACTTTGAAAATCACTGTAATGGTAACTGATCCCCTAAATGCCACCGTAAACCTCGCTGAAGAGTAGCTGTAATAACACATGCTTGTGGTGCCAGTGCTTGTTTATTAAATCATCAAGGTGCTTAATTTGGTGAAAATAATACCAAGTAAGTGCTAAAGCAGCATTATGCCATTGAAATCAGTTAAAATTAAGCTCTGGGAGTCAAAGCTGGACGAAAGATGTGTGACTATCGTGTTCTTAAACCCTTGGCTGGTAGGGCAGAGAGCTGCTCTCCTGGGCCACATTCCACAGTCTGGCAGCTGCGCATGCCTGGCCACGAGGGGTATTCCCAGGGACCTGCCTTGCTGCCTGGCTGACAGCAGCAGCAGAATCGCAACCGGAGGAGGGGCTGGGCTGAGGCGGGTGGGCTGGGAAGATCAGGCGGTAGCTTGGCAGACGAGGCGCCTGCTTGCTTCGTGCACACTCCCAGTATTTTGCGCCCTGTTGAATTGCTGCTGTTTTTCCAAGCGCAGGGGTGACTTCAGTGGCTATTTCTCGGTTAGGGTTTAAGCGTATGAATGTTTCAGCTTGTATTTTTCTTTGTTCTTTACTGTTCTAAGAGTGCCTTGATGGTAGAAGAAATAGAAAGGTCAGGTAGACTTAAAAGATTTTAATAAATAAACGTGCCAGTCTTTAAAGTAGCAGTGAACGTAAGATTTAGCCCTAATAGCTCTAATACTAACCATTAATTTAAACATAAACCTCACTAAATAGTAAATGTAGCTATAAACTCCCTTAATGCCAACCAAAATAACAATTTCTATTTATTCAATCATCAAGGCAGCTTAAATTAGTACAGAAACAATGGCAAATCCTAAGCTAAGGCATTGCTGCAGTTAACGTCAATCGTAAATTAAATGTAATAAACTACAATTGGGCACTGCTGCAGCTGCATTGTCCAGCCCATGTGCTTGCTGCAGATCCTCTAAATATCGCTCTGCGGTGAGCGGCGGGGCACACCAGGCCTGAACACGGATGGGCGCACCTCTCCCGGAGACACCTGCCCCCTCTGGTGGGACCACCCTGAGCGGGATGTGATCGTAGGGTGATGCACGGTTATTAAAATCACCCGCAACTATCACTTTGTGCCAGGTGGCACATGCTGCCCATAGCCATACCCACAGGTCTCGGTCCCGCGCCGAGGACACGTAGACTGTGCAGAGTCGGAAGGCCCGGCCCTCCTGGCTCCCCACCCCCGGGCCAGAGACGGAGAAGTCAAGGACCGCGAGCCGCCCTGGGACCACCTCTGTGAACCGTCCAAGCTGAAGGCCGGGGCAGGAGTGCACTAGGATCCCCAGGCCTGCATACCCCTCTGTCCCATAGCTCCACAACGAGGCTCCTGTCCTCCAGAGATGCTGCGCCACTGTGCGATGGGGCTCATCGGTGAAATGCATCTCCTGGAGGACATCCAAGGAGAGGATGTACAGGAGCTGGCTCAGCGGGCAATTCTGCCTGACCCCCGCGCACAGCGGGATCGCTACTCCCCTGCGATGGTTGACGTGGGGGACGACACTCGCCCTCGCATACAACATATGCACCGTCTGGACGAATCCTGCCGGCACTCCGTGCCACTCCAAGGTGCGCCACAGGAATGGGTGGTGGATGCGATCAAATGCCTTGGATTGGTCGAGCTGTACCAAGAAGCCCTGCCAGTCGCCCCGCCCCGCCCGCCAGAAGACCTCGCGGAGCAGGCAGAGCGAGTCCGTCAGGCTGCGGCCAGGCAGGGCGCTGGTTTGCGTCTGCACAACCCTGGGCTCACGGCGCCCCCCAGCTGGTTGGCCAACATACATGCCAACAGTCAGTAGTTGACGTTGGTCAGCATGAGGGGCTGCCAGCTGGCCGGCAGGGTGGGGTTGTGCCCGCCCAGCTTGCCAAAGAAGACCAGCAGCCCGTGATAGAATGACACCGGCAGCTTCCCTTGCCCCGACCGGGCCGCCTCCACGGCGCCCCGGAAAAGCCATGTCAGTGGCTCCGCTAGGTGGTCCGCAAATGCCCGGTAGAAGGCCCAGGAGAGGCCGTCTGGGCCCGGAGCTGAATGACGGCCACCAGAGGTCAGCGCGGTGTGCACCTCCTCCACCTCAAGCAGCTGCTTGAGTGCCGCCAGGGCCACCGCCCCTGAAGAACTATCAGCCGTGCCCCCATCCACATCATGGGCTGCGCGTCCCTCCTGCTGAGGCACACCTCCATTCGGTGCCCGCAAAGTGGAAAAATAGGCATCGACCGCCACGTTGGAGATGTCTGGATGGCCAGCGAAGACCGTCTGGTAGTGGCCATCCATGACTGCGAGCATGCCATCAACGTCCCGTTGGAGGGTAGCCCCGGGCGCCTCACGCAGAGCCTCGAAAATACTCTGTGCCTTGCTGTACGAGTGCTGCCCCCCAATTGCGGGCCGGGCCATAATGCCCTCCTCGTCGTTGCCCCGCCAGTCCCCTGCAGCCACCGGGCCACCCGTCGCCCTCCTGTACCATTCGAAAATGCAGCGGCGGAATTCTGCGAAGTAACGGGGGATGGTGCAGCGCGCCCCTTCTAAGGCCACTGCATGGACCGACCGCCGCTCGCTGCTTGGTGACATGCAAGGAACTGTCAGACGGCCACCTGGTGGGCCGCCACCTCACGGTCGCGTCTCCTCCGCTCCCATGCTTGGAACATGCCACGCACCTCGACCTTTACCCGCTCCCACCACTGTCCACTCCGCTCCTGGCCGAAGAGGTCACAGAGTGTAACGGGCGCCTCAAGCAGGTGACCCAGTGTGTTCCGCAGGCGCTCATCCGCATCTTTCTTGGTGGCGGTGAGGTGCCACGGTGGGTGGCAGGACTGTGCCCGCGGCCGAACATTGAGCGCCACCGTCACCATGGCGTGGGTGGACCACGGTGTCAGTGAGACTCGACACCATGCCAGGCGACGTCCCTGTGGCGTCCAGACACGGTCCAGTTGGCTCACCGCCCGAGACCCGTACTGAGTGCAATATGGGCGCGAGCCAGGCGGGCATGCATCCCACATTGCTCGATCCTCCGCAAAGTGCACTCTGGCGCTGCCACGCCCCTCTACTCCTTAAAGGGTGCTGCATCCAACCAGATACTCATCTTCCCAGCTGCTCTTAATGCAAAGGAACAGGGAAACCTAAACTTTCTGACTTAATTCGGGAGCTGGAAAAAACGCATGGGAAAACCCTATTCTGAGGCAGGTTTCCTAAATTAGGGTTAGGGTTAGGGTTCGGCTTCCTTGAAGTCAGGGCCCAAATCCAACTGGATGCTTATATTCGCACCCCCTTTCTATGCCAAGGAACATGTCTATAGAGTTGATAACCCAAGCACCCGCGCCAATTCCCCCCATTATTGTGTCCAAAACTGAGCGAGTGGAACGACCACGAAACCAAGAAGTATACATGGGTAAAGCCCGTGGGAGACAAACAGGTTCATGAATAGAAACATTGTAGGCAGAAACATTAATAGTGACATGATAAATACAGTGTAAGGGGGCTTCCATTATCTGGTGGGGGTGATCCCTCAAAAGTATAACAGTGGAAGGAGTTCCCAGCACTAGAGAGTGAGCACGGATAAAATTAATATAGAAAAAACTATAATTGAAACCTATTAGACAGTCACCACGCAATTGTCCCACCTCAGGAAAGTTCCATGAGGTGGCCTGTTTCCGGGTGCGAATAGTTCGCCAAAAGCCATCAGTCAATGTCTGAAAAGTGAGATTCAGTGGGGTGGACCATAGGAGGTAAAAACGAGGCTGGTCCCATGGAATAGAGAAATAAAGCTTAGAACCGATGAACATCCAATCACCCATTCCGTTAAAACTCATACAGTCACCTGTGGATCCAGGAAGCCATCGGTATTGTGACAGTACTTGTTGCTTACATAGCTGTAAGAAAGTATTCTCAGAGTTAAGAATGCGCTGAGAATTTGGAGGAGCCCAGGTAGTAGTAAAAGGAAAAGTGGATACGGAAATAGCCAGGAAACCTTGATTGAAGCTTCCAAGTAGGAGAATCCACAATACTACAAGCCGAGACATGCCTTCAAGCCCCAAGTGTCCGAATCCGGATCCCGAACAAGTTGGATGGGCAGCACTGGTGGTGGAGGTGAAGGGCTGTGATCTCGAACTGCTGGTTTGACGTGAGTCCAATGGATCCAGGTGTTTCGCTCCGCAATCCGGACGGCTGTTTGTGTTGTCAGAAGGACCTGGTACGGACCATCCCACTTCGGTTGCAGTGGCGTCTTCCTGGAAAAGGAACGAATCCACACCCAATTGCCCGGTTCAAAGGGATGAAGGGTTTCCTCCAACGGTAAAGTCTGGAGAAGGGCACTCTGTGTCCACAAAGACCGGAGAAACCTACACATAGAAACAAGATAAGAAAACAGCGTAGAGTCCCCCCTCTCTAAATGGAGAGAGCGGGGATCCAAGCCCTTTGAGACATCGGGTGGTCTGCCAAAAAGCAATTCAAAGGGAGACAATCCCACATCCTTACGAGGTCGCATTCGCAAATGGAACAAAGCAATAGGCAATACCTGGGGCCACTTTAAATGCGTTTCCTGACACAATTTACCTAACAGTGATTTAAGTTCCCTGTTAGCCCGTTCCACCCCCGCCCCCCAAAGATTGGGGATGATAAGGGACATGTAGGTCCTATGTGATGCCTAAAGCTTGCAAGATATGGGTGATCACGTGTGCTGCAAAATGTTGGCCACGATCCATATCCAAAATGGAGGGGATCCCATATCGAGGTACCACATCTTTCAAGAGATGTCTTGTGGTTTCGAGTGCGGTCGCACGCCGACAGGGAAAGGCTTCAACCCAGTGTGTATGCTGATCTCTGCAAACAAGAACATATTCAAAACCATTTGCTTTTGGTAACTGGATATAGTCCAGCTGCAAATTCTCAAAGGGTCTTTGAGCCCAGGGTCTGCCTCCTTTGTGTATCCTTTGTCTGGAAGAGGCATTGTTGGCTTGACATGTGAGACATGCCCGTGCTACCTTTTTGGCTTCCATGTACACCCCTGGGGCGTACCATACTCTTCTGACAGTGTCCACTATAGCCTGAGTTCCACAATGGCCCTTTGAGTGGACCTGTTGGCAAAGGAGGCGTAGTAGTCGTCTGGGGGCTAAGGGTCTGCCATCTGGCACCCTCCAAAACCCATCAGAAAAGGTCGCTTCATATTTTGCCTGCCACTGTTCCACCTCCCCCCTTTCAACGAAATCATCGTATGGAACAGATGATTGAAGGTGAAACTCAGTTGCTGCAACGGAAAGGGGAAGAGGCTGCAGGGTGGCCCATTTAGCTGCAGCATCTGCGAAAGCATTTCCCTTGGTGATCAGGGAGTTGTCTCGTTGATGTGCCGAGCAGTGCACCACAGCGAGGGCTTTAGGGAGCATAACGGCTTCCAAAAGCGAAGCCACCAAAGCGCCATGAGCAATGGGGGAGCCAGAAGAAGTAAGGAAGCCCCGCTGTTTCCACAGGGTTCCTGTGGCATGACATACTCCAAATGCATATCTTGAATCTGTATAAACAGTGACACGAAGGGTGCAAGCAGCCCAACAAGCCTCGGTAAGGGCAATAAGTTCTGCAGCCTGGGCACTATGGGAGGGAGAAAGCGGAGAGGCCCAGATAATGTCATACAACAAAACCACAGCTGCTCCAGAAACACGGATGCCCTCGTGGAGGAAGGAGGAACCATCGGTGAAATATTCGCAGTCAGGGTTCGGGAGGGGCTGGTCAGTGAGGTCAGACCGGGGGTTTTCAGTGTCCTGGATGACCTGAAGGCAATCGTGGAGGGGTAAAGAAACATCAGATTCAGGTAACAATGTAGCAGGGTTCAGTGTAGAGCACCTTTCAAAAGAAACATGGTTAGAGGTAAAAAGTTCAGCCTCATATTGGGCAAGGCGCTGATGAGTGAAAGCCTGTGTTTGAGACTTCAAGAGGATTGCAGCGACCTCATGCAGTACCTTTAAAACGAGAGGGTGACCCAAAACCAAGTCACGTGAGCGCTTTACCAACTCAACAGCCACAGCCACAGTGCGCAGACAGGGAACCGCCCCGTGGGCAACAGGATCCAGCTGGACTGAATAAAAGGCGACCGGACGGTGTGCTGGGCCCAAAAGTTGAGAAAGTACACCAGAAGCAACCCCACAATTCTCATGGACGAAAAGGAAAAAAGTTTTAGAATAGTCCGGAAGACCCAGGGCTGGCGCAGAGGAAAGGGTCCGCTTAATTTTGATCAATAAAGCGTCCAGGTCGGGAGTTCAGATAACAGATGTGGGGGCTTCCTTCACAGTGAGGAGGATCAAAGGACGGGTCAGTTCCCCAAAAGAAGGGATCCAGGGGCGACAAAACCCCAACACCCCAAGAAGAGCACGTACCTGGCATTTAGTTGTGGGCTGTTTCATGTTTAAAATAGCTTGGATATGCTCAGTGGCCAATCTACGAGAACCAGGGGCAATGATATAGCCCAAGTATTTCACTTCTGATTGTAAATATTGAAGTTTGGTTGGTGATGCCTTATGGCCACGGTCTGCCAGCGACGCAAGGAGGGCATAAGTATCCGTACGGCAAGAGTCCACCGTGTCCGATGCCACTAGTAAGTCATCCACATATTGGATAAGAACGGACCGGCAGGGTAAAACAATAGATGCTAAATCAGCTTTCAAAATTTGCGAAAACAAGGTAGGGGACTCCCTATATCCCTGGGGTAGCCGAGTCCAAGTATACTGAGTGGAGTTCCAGGTGAAGGCAAAAAGGTATTGTGACTCAGGGTGCACTGGAATGGAAAAGAAAGCAGCACACAAATCAATGACAGTAAAACACGTGGCTGTGGCAGGAATCATAGTTATGATGGTAGCGGGGTTCGGGACAACTGGTGCCCGTGGAATAACGTATGAATTGACAGCACGAAGGTCGTGCACAAAGCGATAAATGGGGTTCCCTGCAGAGTCTAGTTTAGGTTTACGAACAGGAAAAATGGGGGTATTACATGGGGAAGTGCAAGGACGCAAAACCCCTTGTCTAAGGTAGCTGGTAATAAGCAGTTGAATGGGTCCAATGGCTTCAGTTGGAATACTATATTGGGGCAGACACGGTGGTGGTCCAGATTTAGTCTGAATGACAACAGGAGCCGCACTTTTCAGGAACCCAACATCCGAGGATTCCCAGCCCCATAATGAATCCGGGAGGGTGCACAAGTCCGGGGGCACCGTATGGGGGTCTGAGGCTGCTGAAAAAAGGGAAAAAAGACAATGCATATATGTCAAGGGAACGTCCAAAATCAACCCATTAGGAGTGCATTTAATAGTGGCTCCAAGCTTACAGAATAAATCACGACCAAAAAGGGAAACCGGAGATTCAGAACAAATGGTAAAAGCATGTTCAATAGTAAGGGGACCCACTTCAACCTTTAGAGGATCGGTAACATTTACGGGGATAACCCTACCTCCAACCCCAACAATATGGTCAGAAACATCAGAAAGAACAGAGGAGGAAGAAGGAAGGTGGGTTAGTAGGGATGCCATGGCCCCGGTATCAACCAAACAGTGATACTGTTGGCCATCCACCATCAAAGACAAAAAGGGTTCCCCCCCAGGTCCGGACCGAAGAGGTAAAGCGAGTGCACTCAAGGGCTTTGGTTCTTGGGCATCCCCAAGATCCCGTCATTGCGGAGAAAATCCGGACTGCGCCGGAGAATCTGTGGAAGGAATAACAGGATATGAGCGAGGTCGGGAAGGGAGAGGAGGAGGTGGAGCCGGAGTGTGGGAACGAGGAAACGGTATGGGTTGTTGCTGGGGAAGAAAAGGGTTCCCACTTCTCCCCTGCCGTTCCTCCATTCGCCGGGCATCCACCTGGCGGGTCCTGCATTCACGAGAGAAATGCCCCTCCTTCTGACAGTAATAGCAGAGGGGACGGGCTGGTGGAATCCCAGACCTGAGCCTCACATATTGTGGCCGGCTGCGATGATCCGTTTGAAAAGTAGCAAACATTTTTAGGTCTTCACGGCGCTCAGCACGGCGCCGCTTATCTTTCTCCTCCTCCTCTTTTCGCTTACGGTGATCAAAAACAAAATTGGCGATACGACGGAGCTCAGCAACATCTAAACTTTGCCAGTTGGAAACGATGGTTTGGAAATGGTTTTTAATGTCAGCAGCCGCTTGCTCTGTAACGTTTGCCCCATTCGACAGAGAAACTCCCGTGACATGTGTGGTTCACAAAAGAGGTTTACTCATGCGTAATGTAGCAGTCACAAGCAAAGCCAGGACTGGCTTGGTACATTTACATTACTCCTTTATAGTTGTCTCAATCCCCCCGCGGGCCCCGTTGCTAGGTTACATATTACAAATTAGATTGCAGATTGCCCCTGTAATCCCCCCCTTCTACTGGAATGGCAGGTTCAGCCCAGTTCTCTTGTTTCTTTGATTGTTGTTGCCTATGGTGTGGTCGTTGCCTTCGTTGGGGCTTCTCTCGCGCGCTGATCTCTTCCTCAATTCCGCGGCTCTCTCCTTTGTCTATAGCGCCCGTGGCCCTCTGGCGTTAACACAACACATCCGCTCCAGATTAGTGAAGTGGCGCCAGGTGGCCCATTCGTTAGCTTGCAGTTTCGCATTTCCTCTTTCTGCGCTAGCACTCGAGCGGTGAAATTGTCTAAAGCGCGGCTGGGCAAGTTCCTAGGTGTGGAGTGCCAGCTGAACCTGACATACCGCCCCCTTGAAGACAAGTCCCCCTCTTAATTGGGCTACTAGGGTGCTGCCCCCCCCATCTGCCATAATGGTGTTCCTTTCCTTGGCTTGGGGCTTTGGCCTTACCATGGCCGAGTCACTTATAGGACAGGTCCCTGAAGGTTCTCCTTCCCTTCCTTCGCCGCTGCGCACGTCGAGCAGCTGGCCACGTACTCCCTCATATCCCTCCGGAGAGACGGCCACCAGAACTGTTCACGCAGGAGGTGGAAAGTCCTAACGAACCCACAATGTCCCGTAGTGTCCTCGGTGTGCCCTCTCCGGAGCACATCCACCCGGCAAGCTTCTGGAACGTAGAGCCTCCCCTTGTGCTCCCAGCAGGTCCCTTGTTTCTTCAGGGAGTCCTTGTTGTTTACTAACCAGGGGTCTCCCTCGCTCGCCTCCGCACAGCGCCACCTCAGCTCCGGCTCGGCTCCCTTCCCCTGCTTCTCCCTTGGGGGTTGGACTGCGCCTTTCGCCTCCAGCTGGGTCGTTCTCCTTGGGTCCATTGATTCGAGCGGCGGCTCCCTCAGGGTCCTACAACCCTCCATGTCCCCCTGGCCATGGCCAGGTCCCGGTCTACTGCCAGTTGCTTCACTCACGCTTGGCGCGGACCAGTCGGCTCCCGGCGCCGCTCCTGCCCCCGCTCTTGATGCCAGTGTGATCGCCGCCTGCTTTGCCACGGGGCCCTCGGTTCCCGCTGCCACCGTCTCTGCTGTAGCCGACCCCTGTGTTGCTGCGGGGCCCTTCGTCGTTGATGCCACCGCCACCTCGGCGGTCTCTGACCCCTCTCGTTTTTCGGTCGCCCTCGGCGCCGTCCTCGTATTCGCCTCACGTGTGGTTGGTTGCCCGGGCCCCGCTGCTATCGCTGCTGCGGCCTGCCGGTCCTCGGCTCTCTGTCGCGCAGTCGCCACCTCGCTCAGCTCCATAGGGTCCTCAGCTCCCGCGCCGCCTCCGCGGCTCGACCTGGCCTGCCCGTGGTGCCGTCAAATTGCACCGTCTCTGCTGCCACACTCTCTCGTGCGCTTGCCGCCCCGGCTCCTCTGCCAGTCTCCCTCAGCGCCGCCCTCACCTTGTGTGCGGTTGGTTGCCCGGGCCCCATTGCCGTCGCTGCTGCAGCTCGCCGGCCCTCAGCTCCTCGCGCAGCCGCCACCTCACCGAGTTCTATGGGGCCCCCTGTTCCCGTGCCACCTCCGCGGCTCGACCCTGTCTGCTCGGTGGTGCCGCCGAACCGCACCGTCTTGGCCACCCAATCGATGTGCGGGTTCTGGCGCGTAAGCCATGCCAGCCCCAGCACTAGTGCATGGTCGGCCACCGGGGCAACTACCAAGCCTAGCTCCTCCCAGCTTGTCCCCACTGTCAAACTGACCGGCTCAGTGCGATACGGCGGCGGGTCCCCCCTGCCGTCGATCCATCCAACTGGCTGAGTGCGAGGGGCTCCCTGAGTCTCCTCACTCTGAGCCCCAGCGCGGATGCCAGTACCGGGTGGATCAGGCAGTGGGTGCATCCTGAATCCAGCAAGGCATCGACTTTCGCCTCTGCTTCCGATCTCACCCCCTTGAGGTGGACCCTGATCTAACAATAGGGTGGGGAGAGTATCATCAAACCACCATATAGAGTTATATAGGGCCAAGGGGTGGGGAGAGCATAATGAAACCTCCATGTATGCGTATATAGGGCCAAGGGGTTGGGAGAGCATCATCAAACAACCAGATATTGATATATAGGGCCAAAGGTGGGGATAGCATCATCAATCCACCGTATATGGGTATAAATGGGCCAAGGGTGGGGAAACCATCATCAAACTACCATATATGGGTATATAGTGTTGGAAGAAAAAGTTATCTTACCAAGTCCGTTTCTGAGCCGGGAGTAAAGACACTGACGAATTGCATGAAGTTAGGAGATTTATTCTTCACCCAAGTGCAGAAGCAATGACAGCAGGCAGTTAGGTGGGCGGCTGCGCTGGGCCCCCTCCCCACAGTACCCTATATACTTTCTGTTACATTCAAACCCACGTTAAGATGTCATGACTTTCTGATCCAATCAAAGCCAGTTACCTTGATCCATACTCTTCCCCTTACCCAGGACCCCTTTCTCTGATGCCAAATAAGGTTCTTCCTTTCTGTATGTAAACTAATTTCTATCACCTTGAGTGTTAACAGCCATATGTAAACATACATCCCTAAGAAACAAGGTCAGGACCGCTTATCTTTCTTTGTGAGGGGTCATCTGAACAAGAAGAAACTATCAGGTCAAGACAGTTTATCTGCTTACATGAGTTGCTGCCTTTCCAGTCAGGAAGAGGCAAACCATGTCAGCAATTAACACATCCTTGAGATTTTGAAAAGTGTTAAAGGTCTCATCCTCAAGAATGCAACCTTTTGATAATCTAAAGTACAGTCAACCATACATACGGGAAAGGGAATATAGGCATTTTACTAGGCCTGCTTTTACTTCATATTATACAATATATAACAATAAATGTTTAAACATCTAAATGTCTTAATATATAAAAATGTCTACATGCCCCAACCTTCTAACAATAGGGTGGGGAGAGTATCATCAAACCACCATATAGAGTTATATAGGGCCATGGGGTGGGGAGAGCATCATCAAACCTCCATGTATGCGTATATAGGGCCAAGGGGTTCGGAGAGCATCATCAAACAACCAGATATTGATATATAGGGTGAAAGGTGGGGATAGCATCATCAAACCACTGTATATGGGGATAAATGGGCCAAGGCTGGGGAAAACTCATCAAACCACCGTATATCGGTATATAGGGCCAAGGGGTGTGGAAAGCATAATCAAACCAGTATATATGGGTATATAGGGCCAAGGGGTGTTGAAAGCATCATCAAATCAGCATATATGTGTATATAGGGATAAGGGGAGGGGAAATTATCATCAAACCAACATATATGGGTATATAGAGCCAAGGGGTGTGGAAAGCATCATCAAACCAGCATATAAGTGTATATAGGGCCAAGGGGTGGGAGAGAATCATCAAACCACCATATACGGGTATTTAGGGCCAAGGGGTGGGGAGAGTATCATCAAACCAACTTATAGACATATAGGGCCAAGGGGTGGTGAGAGCATCATCGAAGCACCATATATGGGTATATAGGGCTATGGGGTGGGGAGAGCACCATCAAACCACCATAAATGTGTATATAGGGCCAAGGGGTGGGGAGAGCATCATCAAACCACCATATATGAGTAAATAGGGTCAACGGGTGCGGAGAGCATAATCAAACCACCATATATTAGTATATAGGGTCAAAGGTGAGGTCAGCATCATCCAACCACCAAATATGGGTATATAGGGCCAAGGGGTGCGGAGAGCATCATCAAACCTCCATGGATGCATATATAGGGCCAAGGGGTGGGGAGAGCATCATCAAACCACCATATATGTGTACATAGGGGCAACGGGTGCAGAGAGCATAATCAAACCACCATACATAAGTATACAGGGCCAAAGGTGGGGACAGCATCATCCAACCACCATATATGTCTATATAAGGCCAAGGGGTGGGGAGAGCATCATCAAACCTCCATGGATGCGGATATAGGAACAAGGCGTGGGGAGAGCATATTCCAACCACCAGATATGGGTTTATGTGGCCCAAAGGTGGGGAGAGCATCATCAACCATCATATATGGGTATATAGGGCCAAGGGGTGGGGAAAGTATCATCAAACCTATATATATGGGTCTATAGGGCCAAGGGGTGGGGAGAGCATCATCAAACCACCCTATATGGGTACATAGGGCGATGGGGTGGAGAGAGCATCATCAAACTTCCATGAATGCGTATATAGGGCCAAGGGGTGGGGAGAGCATCATCAAACCACCAGAAATGGATATATAGGGCCGAGGGGTGGAAGAGCACCATCAGGTGGGGATACCATCATCAAACCAGCATATATGGGTATAAATGGGCAAAGGCTGGGGAAACCTCATCAAACTACCATATATGGGTATATAGGGCCAAGGGGTGGAAGACCACCATCAAACCACCATATATGGGTATATAGGGCCAAGGTGTGGGGAGAGCATCATCAAACCAACATATATAGTTATGTAGGCCCAAGGGTGGGGAGAGCATCATTAAACCACCATTTATGGGTATATATCGCCAAAGGGTGGGGAGAGCATCATCAAAGCACCATATATGGGTATATAAGGCCAAGGGGTGGGGGGAGCATCCTCAAACCTCCATGTATGCGTATATAGGGCCAAGGGATTGGGAGAGCATCATCAAACAACCAGATATGGGTATATAGGGCCAAGGGGTGGGGAGAGCATCATCAAACCAACATATATAGTTATATAGGCCCAAGTGTGGAGAGAGCATCATCAACCCCCCATATATGGGTATATATATCAAAAGGGTGGGGAGAGCATCATGAAACTGTCAGGATTTTCTTTCTCCCCGCCCTTTGGCCCTTTATACCCATATATGGTGCTTTGATGATGCTCTCCCTACCCTTTGGCCCTATATACCCATATATGGTGCTTTGATGATGCTCTCCCCACCCTTTGGCCCTGTATACTCATATATGGTGCTTTGATGATGCTCTCCACACACCTTGGCCCTGTATACCCATATATGGTCCTTTGATGATGCTCTCCCCACCCTTTGGCCCTATATACCCATATATGGTGCTTTGATGATGCGCTCCACACACCTTGGCCCTTTATACCCATATTGTCAGGATTTTCTTTCTCATGGGAAAGGATTCATCCCGTTATCTTTACAACAATAACAAATAATATTTTGACTACAGAGATCATGTGAAAAACACCTGTTATTGTGTGTTGTGTATTGTGCTATTTACTGCCACCTATTGGCGTGTGTATGCTAGGTACCCAGTGGGGGTGGCATAGAGCTATAATACAAGGGGAGGAAAATGTTCAGTTTCTGTGAGTAGTTGTTATGTAGGTTTTATGGGCTACGTAGTTGTAACGAAGTACCATGTAGCGTACCTCTTCTCTAAGAGTTTGTAGCTAGAGATTTTGTTAAGCTTGTGTTGCTAATAAGTCTTGGATGCTACAATATAATGAGAAGATGTGTTTTTCTTTATATTTTGTATGATATTTGCATTTTATGGAATTTTGCATTTTTATCAATAAACACCAGTTAGTATATATTTCTTGACTGGATTTCTTTGGGAAACAAGAAATGGACATTGCATTGTGTTTGCTGTCATGGCTAATATTTTCCTGGAGTTTTTGCTGCGCTCTGCACAAACAGGAATGTTTGTGATTATCACTCTGCCCGCCAGGTTATGGGCCCAGGTCATGGCCAGTGGTGCTGTGCCAGCCCAGGTATGGAGTGTTGTCCCAGGATTATGGTTCCAGGAGTGCTAGTCCCAGGACTGTGGTCGCAGGCGTGTGCTAGCCCAGGCGTGAAATTCCAGGCTTGTTTTGCCATGGATGCCGGTGCTGGAAGCCAGGACTGAAATTCCTAAGTGACGGGAGATTTATGGATTTATCACCCTGCTTGTGAGCATCTAGTCAACGTTTCGTTTGAAGTTTGGATTCTTTCTGTGTCAAGTGCCTGTTATAAAGAATAAAACATGGCAACGACAACGGTGAGTTTTCCGTTTGAAAGATTGAATTCAAAGAACCACCAGACATGGAGTATAAAGATGAAATCTTTCTTCATGAAAGAAGGGCTCTGGCAAGTTGTAAACAATCCTACGCCAGCAGCTCCTACAGATGCTGAGAGAGTGATGCTTGACCGTGCATATGGTAATCTTATATTGGGACTTGAGTCTTCAGAACTAGTGCATGTTCGTAATTTGGAGACTGCTAATGGATGCTGGGTGGCTTTGTGTGAAATCTATGCAAGACAGACTTCAGCTGCCATCGTAAGTTTGTCAAAGCAGTTGTATAACCTTAAATTGGAGCAAGGTGCTAATGTGATTGAGCATCTGAACAAGATGAAAACTTTGTTTGCTGAGTTGGAAGATCGGAATATGCAGCTTCCCGAGAATCAAAAAGCATGTATAATACTTTCGAGTCTGGATGATTCGTTTGATATGCTTGTAGAAACTGAATGTTTTACTGCCAGCAGATCTTACTGTTGATTACCTGACAAACAGATTGCAACAAATTCAGAGTTCAAGGGATTTACAATTACCATCAAAGAAGAGGCTTGATAATGTAAAGCAGCTCTCTTCTACTGGCACAGAGACTGCATGCATGGTGAGGAAATGCTTTCGTTGTCAGTCTACCAAACATCTAAAAGACTGTCCTATGAAAAATCAGCCTACTGAGAGTTCCAGAAAGGCTCCTCGTCGTGGAAAAGGACAATTTGTTAAAAGGCAAGCAAGCACTAGAATGGTGTCTGCCTTGATGTCTAACAGAAACAAGCATTGTACTGATAAGTGGTTGTTGGACTCTGCTTGTCGTGAAATCATTGTAAACGATGAGCAGTTGTTACTGACCAAATGCAAGCCTAAAATTCAACAAGTTAACTTGGCTGATGGTTCTGTAGCTAAGGTCACTATGCAAGGTAATGTGTTCATTCCTTGTTTGGGGGAAATGGTTTCTGATGTATTTTGTGTGCCTACACTTGATTATTCTCTTCTCAGTGTCCCTGTATTAACTAAACTTGGCTATACTGTTGTATTCCAAGGTTCTGAGTGCTATGTACGTAAAGAGGGAATTGAATGTGCTAGAGGGGAATTGGTTAATCAATTGTATGAAATGCTTCCTAAACAAGATGTGTTAATTGGAAGTTGCACTGGCAATGTGTCTTTGCATGATAATTGTATACATTATTATCACAGAGTGCTTGGACATCCAGGATGGAAATGTTTGTCAAAAATGGCAAAAGTGTATCCAGATTTGAGATTCAAGAAGTGTGGAAAATATCTTGATTGTACTGTGTGTAAGCAATCTAAGATAAAATCTGTACCTATTGCTAGGAAAAGTAGCAGAAGTGTTAAAAAACCATTTGATCTTGTGCATGCAGATCTGGCTGGTCCGTTTCCTTTAAGTGAAGGTGGAGCAAGATTTATGTTTGTGTTAGTGGATGATAAAACACGTTTCACATTTTGTTATTTGCTTAAACAGAAATCTGAAGCTTTCTCTCGTTTCAAAGAGTTTGTGGCTTTTGTTGAGAGAAAACATGGGCACAAAGTAGGGAGTTTGCAAATGGACAGAGGGGGTGAGTTTGTAAGCAATGAGTTTCAAAACTGGCTATGTAGAAAAGGCATTTTCCACAGATTAACAAATGTTGGTGTGTCTGCAGAAAATGGTGTAGCTGAGCGCAAGGTTGGCGTTCTGAAGGTTTTGAAAGATAGCCTACTGAAGGATGCTAATGTGCCATCCCATTTTTGGGGTGAAGCAATGTTAACAGCAGTGTTTCTCACGAATAGACACTGGAATTCAGCTGTGAATGAAGTTCCTTATTTTTTGCTGTATGGGAGATATCCTTCCTTAAAGCACTTGCGTACGTTTGGAACGTTTGCCTACGTACAGATTCCTCAGGCTCAAAGGAGGAAAAACCAACCAAAAACACAGTATCTTAGATTTGTTGGATATGCAGGAGAATCTAAAGGATATAGATTTTCAGTGGGAGGAGGAAGAGTAGTGATTTCCAGAAGTTGTAATTTTGAAGAGCCTTCTAACTGGCAAAGGCTCCATGCAAATTCAGAAGTCATTTTGCCTTCATACACAGACTCAGCTAGAGAGCAAGCAGCCCATGCACTCCCCTCTCTGCAGATAAAACAAGAAGCGGCAGCGGAGGAGTTGCCGGCTGTAGCTGAAGCTGAGCAGTTAAAGGCACAGGCACAGGAGAAAAGTGAAAAACAGGAACAAAGCGTTTTTGAGATTCCACGTAGGTCAACCCGTATAACAAAAGGGGTTCCACCTGAAAGGTTTGTTGTTCAACAAGTGAGAGTATGTCACATCACTTGCGAACCAAAAGATTTCAAAGAAATGTTAGCTTTACCTGTTGATGAGCAAGATAAATGGAACATTGCTATGGACACAGAATTTAATTCATTGGTAAAACAAAATGTTTTTGAAATTGTTGATTTACCTGTATCAGAAAAAGCCATAGGTTCCAGATGGGTATTTAGAAAGAAGCTTTTACCTGATGATACTGTGCAGTATAAAGCTAGGTTGGTGGCACAAGGTTATTCACAAGAGCAGTTTGTGAATTACAACCTGACATATGCACCCACAGTTAGACCTGAATCATTGCGTGTAATGTTGGCCTTAGCTGCACAGAGAAACATGGTTGTTCATCATTTTGATGTGGATACAGCTTATTTAAATGCTGATCTTCCTGAAGTTGTTTACATGAAACAAGCGCCAGGATATTCATGTGGAGATTCCCAGAAAGTTTACAGGTTGCGTAAAGCACTGTATGGATTGAAACAAGCTGGGAGATGTTGGCATCAATGTTTAGATAAAGCTTTGTTAGAAATTGGTTTCAAGAAATCATTAGCTGATTCATGTGTGTACACCAAAGGAACTGGAGAAAATTATACAGTCCTTATCACTTATGTTGATGATTTTTGTCTTGTCACTGGTTCTTTAAACTTGGTAAAAGAATTTGCAAAGCAAATGGAGAAATATTTTAAAATGAAGGATTTGGGTATGTTAAGATACTACCTTGGTATTGAAGTGCATAGAAGTGAAAATGGAGAAATCTATCTGAGTCAGAAGAAAAAGATAGAACAGTTGTTAGCACAGATGGGGTTGTCAGATGCAAAACCTGTAAAGACCCCAATGACATGTGATTTCTTAAAACATGAGACATGTGAAAAGTTGTGTGAAAAACCTGAAGTGTACCATTCTGTGATAGGTTCAATCCTTCACCTAGCCCAATGGACACGTCCTGATTTATCCTATGCTGTTGGAGTTTTGAGCCGTAAAGTAGCTAAACCAACTGAGCATGATTGGCAAGGATTAAAAAGGGTAATGAGATATTTAAAAGGTACAGTAGATTTTTGTCTCAAAATGTCAACCAAAGGGCCTGAAAAGCCTGTAATTTTTGTTGATAGTTCATTTGCAGAAGAAGGTGATAGAAAGTCCATAACTGGGTTTGTTTGTAAATTTGGTGAATCCACAATTGCGTGGAAAGCAAAGAAACAAACATCAATTGCCTTGTCTACTGCAGAAGCAGAATTCGCTGCTTTGTCAGAAACAATCTGTGAGTTAAGATGGTTTCATCAATTATTCACTGATTTAGGGATCAAAGTGTCATTGCCTTATACAGTGCACGAAGATTCCCAGGCCTGTATAGGGTTAGCTAAAACAGAAAACTTAAAAGCTCGTACTAAGTATGTGGATGTAAAGTACAAAAATGTAAGACAAGCTATGTCAGAAAATTTCATTGATCTTGTGTATTGTGTATCTGAAGCAAATCTTGCAGATGTATTTACCAAATCACTGCCTATTGTACAACATGAAACAATGTTAACCAGACTTGGGTTTGAACAAATGTAATTGATTCTATCTTGTTGTAATCAATTGTCTGTATTATTTTTTGTAATGTGTAATTGTTGTGTCGAAAATGGGCTGAGAGGGGTGTCAGGATTTTCTTTCTCATGGGAAAGGATTCATCCCGTTATCTTTACAACTATAACAAATAATATTTTGATTACAGAGATCATGTGAAAAACACCTGTTATTGTGTGTTGTGTATTGTGCTATTTACTGCCACCTATTGGCGTGTGTATGCTAGGTACCCAGTGGGGGTGGCATAGAGCTATAATACAAGGGGAGGAAAATGTTCAGTTTCTGTGAGTAGTTGTTATGTAGGTTTTATGGGCTACGTAGTTGTAACGAAGTACCACGTAGCGTACCTCTTCTCTAAGAGTTTGTAGCTAGAGATTTTGTTAAGCTTGTGTTGCTAATAAGTCTTGGATGCTACAATATAATGAGAAGATGTGTTTTTCTTTATATTTTGTATGATATTTGCATTTTATGGAATTTTGCATTTTTATCAATAAACACCAGTTAGTATATATTTTCTGACTGGATTTCTTTGGGAAACAAGAAATGGACATTGCATTGTGTTTGCTGTCATGGCTAATATTTTCCTGGAGTTTTTGCTGCGCTCTGCACAAACAGGAGTGTTTGTGATTATCACTCTGCCCGACAGACACCACAATATATGGGTATATAAGGCCAAGGGGTGGAGAGAGAATCATCAAACCTCCATGTATGCGTATATAGGGCCAAGGGATTGGGAGAGCATCATCAAACAACCAGATATGGGTATATAGGGCCAAGGGGTGGGGAGAGCATCATCAAACCAACATATATAGTTATATAGGCCCAAGTGTGGAGAGAGCATCATCAACCCCCCATATATGGGTATATATATCAAAAGGGTGGGGAGAGCATCATGAAACTGTCAGGATTTTCTTTCTCCCCGCCCTTTGGCCCTTTATACCCATATATGGTGCTTTGATGATGCTCTCCCTACCCTTTGGCCCTATATACCCATATATGGTGCTTTGATGATGCTCTCCCCACCCTTTGGCCCTGTATACTCATATATGGTGCTTTGATGATGCTCTCCACACACCTTGGCCCTGTATACCCATATATGGTCCTTTGATGATGCTCTCCCCACCCTTTGGCCCTATATACCCATATATGGTGCTTTGATGATGCGCTCCACACACCTTGGCCCTTTATACCCATATTGTCAGGATTTTCTTTCTCATGGGAAAGGATTCATCCCGTTATCTTTACAACAATAACAAATAATATTTTGACTACAGAGATCATGTGAAAAACACCTGTTATTGTGTGTTGTGTATTGTGCTATTTACTGCCACCTATTGGCGTGTGTATGCTAGGTACCCAGTGGGGGTGGCATAGAGCTATAATACAAGGGGAGGAAAATGTTCAGTTTCTGTGAGTAGTTGTTATGTAGGTTTTATGGGCTACGTAGTTGTAACGAAGTACCACGTAGCGTACCTCTTCTCTAAGAGTTTGTAGCTAGAGATTTTGTTAAGCTTGTGTTGCTAATAAGTCTTGGATGCTACAATATAATGAGAAGATGTGTTTTTCTTTATATTTTGTATGATATTTGCATTTTATGGAATTTTGCATTTTTATCAATAAACACCAGTTAGTATATATTTTCTGACTGGATTTCTTTGGGAAACAAGAAATGGACATTGCATTGTGTTTGCTGTCATGGCTAATATTTTCCTGGAGTTTTTGCTGCGCTCTGCACAAACAGGAGTGTTTGTGATTATCACTCTGCCCGACAGACACCACAATATATGGGTATATAAGGCCAAGGGGTGGAGAGAGAATCATCAAACCTCCATGTATGCGTATATAGGGCCAAGGGGCGGGGAGAGCATCATCAAACAACCAGATATTGGTATATAGGGCCAAAGGTGGGGAGAGCAACATCAAACCACCATATATGGGTATAAATGGGCCAAGGCTGGGGAAACCTCATCAAACCACCATATAATGGTATATAGGGCCAAGGGGTGTGGAAAGAATCATCAAACCAGCATATAAGGGTATATAGGGCCATGGGGTGGGGAGAGCATCATCAAACCACCATATATGGGTATATAGGGCCAAAGGGTGGGGAGAGCATCATCAAACCACCATATATGGGTATATAGGGCCAAGGGGTGGAAGAGCATCATCAAACCACCATATATGGGTATATAGGGCCAAGGTGTGGGGAGAGCATCATCAAACCACCATATATGGGTATATAGGGCCAAAGGGTGGGGAGAGCATCATCAAACCACCATATATGGGTATATAGGGCCAAGGGGTGGGGACAGCATCATCAAACCACCATATATGGGTATATAGGGCCAAGGGGTGGATAGAGCATCATCAAACCACCATATATGGGTATATAGGGCCAAGGTGTGGGGAGAGCATCATCAAACCACCATATATGGGTATATAGGGCCAAAGGGTGGGGAGAGCATCATCAAACCACCATATATGGGTATATAGGGCCAAGGGTGGGGAGAGCATCATCAAACCACCATATATGGGTATATAGGGCCAAAGGGTGGGGAGAGCATCATCAAAGCACCATATATGGGTATATAGGGCCAAAAGGTGGGGAGAGCATCATCAAAGCACCATATATGGGTATATAGGGCCAAAGGGTGGGGAGAGCATCATCAAAGCACCATATATGGGTATATAGGGCCAAAGGGTGGGGAGAGCATCATCAAAGCACCATATATGGGTATATAGGGCCAAAGGGTGGGGAGAGCATCATCAAACCACCATATATGGGTATATAGGGCCAAAGGGTGGGGAGAGCATCATCAAAACACCATATATGGGTATATAGGGCCAAAGGGTGTGGAGAGCATCATCAAAGCACCATATATGGGTATATAGGGCCAAAGGGTGGGGAGAGCATCATCAAAGCACCATATATGGGTATATAGGGCCAAAGGGTGTGGAGAGCATCATCAAACCACCATATATGGGTATATAGGGCCAAAGGGTGGGGAGAGCATCATCAAACCACCATATATGGGTATATAGGGCCAAAGGGTGGGGAGAGCATCATCAAAGCACCATATATGGGTATATAGGGCCAAAGGGTGGGGAGAGCATCATCAAAGCACCATATATGGGTATATAGGGCCAAAGGGTGGGGAG
Source organism: Python bivittatus (assembly GCF_059951505.1). Lineage (NCBI taxonomy): Eukaryota > Metazoa > Chordata > Lepidosauria > Squamata > Pythonidae > Python > Python bivittatus. The sequence continues at coordinate 23,486 of NW_028277076.1, read as the reverse complement.
AGCATCATCAAAGCACCATATATGGGTATATAGGGCCAAAGGGTGGGGAGAGCATCATCAAACCACCATATATGGGTATATAGGGCCAAAGGGTGGGGAGAGCATCATCAAAGCACCATATATGGGTATATAGGGCCAAAGGGTGGGGAGAGCATCATCAAAGCACCATATATGGGTATATAGGGCCAAGGTGTGTGGAGAGCATCATCAAAGCACCATATATGGGTATATAGGGCCAAAGGGTGGGGAGAGCATCATCAAAGCACCATATATGGGTATATAGGGCCAAAGGGTGGGGAGAGCATCATCAAAGCACCATATATGGGTATATAGGGCCAAAGGGTGGGGAGAGCATCATCAAAGCACCATATATGGGTATATAGGGCCAAAGGGTGGGGAGAGCATCATCAAAGCACCATATATGGGTATATAGGGCCAAAGGCTAGGGAGAGCATCATCAAAGCACCATATATGGGTATATAGGGCCAAAGGGTGGGGAGAGCATCATCAAAGCACCATATATGGGTATATAGGGCCAAAGGGTGGGGAGAGCATCATCAAAGCACCATATATGGGTATATAGGGCCAAGGTGTGTGGAGAGCATCATCAAAGCACCATATATGGGTATATAGGGCCAAAGGGTGGGGAGAGCATCATCAAAGCACCATATATGGGTATATAGGGCCAAAGGGTGGGGAGAGCATCATCAAAGCACCATATATGGGTATACAGGGCCAAAGGGTGGGGAGAGCATCATCAAAGCACCATATATGGGTATATAGGGCCAAAGGGTGGGAGAGCATCATCAAAACACCATATATGGGTATATAGGGCCAAAGGGTGGGGAGAGCATCATCAAACCACCATATATGGGTATATAGGGCCAAAGGGTGGGGAGAGCATCATCAAACCACCATATATGGGTATATAGGGCCAAGGTGTGTGGAGAGCATCATCAAAGCACCATATATGGGTATATAGGGCCAAAGGGTGGGGAGAGCATCATCAAAGCACCATATATGGGTATATAGGGCCAAGGGTGGGGAGAGCATCATCAAACCACCATATATGGGTATATAGGGCCAAAGGGTGGGGAGAGCATCATCAAAGCACCATATATGGGTATACAGGGCCAAAGGGTGGGGAGCATCATCAAAGCACCATATATGGGTATATAGGGCCAAAGGGTGGGGAGAGCATCATCAAAGCACCATATATGGGTATATAGGGCCAAAGGGTGGGGAGAGCATCATCAAAGCACCATATATGGGTATATAGGGCCAAAGGGTGGGGAGAGCATCATCAAAGCACCATATATGGGTATATAGGGCCAAAGGGTGGGGAGAGCATCATCAAAGCACCATATATGGGTATATAGGGCCAAGGTGTGTGGAGAGCATCATCAAAGCACCATATATGGGTATATAGGGCCAAAGGTGTGGAGAGCATCATCAAAGCACCATATATGGGTATATTGGGCCAATGGGTGGGGAGAGCATCATCAAAGCACCATATTTGGGTATATTGGGCCAATGGGGGGGGAGAGCATCATCAAAGCACCATATATGGGTATATAGGGCCAAAGGGTGGGGAGAGCATCATCAAAGCACCATATATGGGTATATAGGGCCAAAGGGTGGGGAGAGCATCATCAAAGCACCATATATGGGTATATAGGGCCAAAGGGTGGGGAGAGCATCATCAAAGCACCATATATGGGTATATAGGGCCAAAGGGTGGGGAGAGCATCATCAAAGCACCATATATGGGTATATAGGGCCAAAGGGTGGGGAGAGCATCATCAAAGCACCATATATGGGTATATAGGGCCAAAGGGTGGGGAGAGCATCATCAAAGCACCATATATGGGTATATAGGGCCAAAGGGTGGGGAGAGCATCATCAAAGCACCATATATGGGTATATAGGGCCAAAGGGTGGGGAGAGCATCATCAAAGCACCATATATGGGTATATAGGGCCAAGGTGTGTGGAGAGCATCATCAAAGCACCATATATGGGTATATAGGGCCAAAGGTGGGGAGAGCATCATCAAACCACCATATATGGGTATATAGGGCCAAAGGGTGGGGAGAGCATCATCAAAGCACCATATATGGGTATATAGGGCCAAAGGGTGGGGAGAGCATCATCAAAGCACCATATATGGGTATATAGGGCCAAAGGGTGGGGAGAGCATCATCAAAGCACCATATATGGGTATATAGGGCCAAAGGGTGGGGAGAGCATCATCAAAGCACCATATATGGGTATATAGGGCCAAAGGGTGGGGAGAGCATCATCAAAGCACCATATATGGGTATATAGGGCCAAAGGGTGGGGAGAGCATCATCAAAGCACCATATATGGGTATATAGGGCCAAGATGTGTGGAGAGCATCATCAAAGCACCATATATGGGTATATAGGGCCAAAGGGTGGGGAGAGCATCATCAAAGCACCATATATGGGTATATAGGGCCAAAGGGTGGGGAGAGCATCATCAAAGCACCATATATGGGTATACAGGGCCAAAGGGTGGGGAGAGCATCATCAAAGCACCATATATGGGTATATAGGGCCAAAGGGTGGGGAGAGCATCATCAAAACACCATATATGGGTATATAGGGCCAAAGGGTGGGGAGAGCATCATCAAAGCACCATATATGGGTATATAGGGCCAAAGGGTGGGGAGAGCATCATCAAAGCACCATATATGGGTATATAGGGCCAAAGGGTGGGGAGAGCATCATCAAAGCACCATATATGGGTATATAGGGCCAAAGGGTGTGGAGAGCATCATCAAAGCACCATATATGGGTATATAGGGCCAAAGGGTTTTATCATGCTCTCCCCACCCTTTGGCCCTGTATACCCATATATGGTGCTTTGATGATGCTCTCCCCACCCTTTGGCCCTGTATACCCATATATGGTGCTTTGATGATGCTCTCCACACCCTTTGGCCCTGTATACCCATATATGGTGCTTTGATGATGCTCTCCCCACCCTTTGGCCCTGTATACCCATATATGGTGCTTTGATGATGCTGTCCACCCCTGCCCTGTATACCAATATATGTGTATACCCATATATGGTGTTTGATGATACTGTCCACACACCTGGGCCCTGTATACCCATATAAGGTGCTTTGATGATGCTCTCCCCACCCCTTGGCCCTGTATACCCATATATCCACCCACCCTTGGCCCTATATACCCATATATGGTGCTTTGATGATGCTGTCCCCATGTATACCCATATATGTGTGCTTTGGCCCTGTATACCCATATATGTTGCTTTGATGATGCTTTCCCCCCCTTTGGCCCTGTATACCCATATATTGTGCTTTGATGATGCTCTCCACACACCTTTGGCCCTCTATACCCGTATATGGTGCTTTGATGATGCTCTCCCCACCCTTTGGCCCTGTATACCCATATATGGTGCTTTGATGATGCTCTCCCCACCCTTTGGCCCTTTATACCCATATATGGTGCTTTGATGAGGCTCTACACACACCTTGGCCCTTTATACCCATATATGGTTCTTTGATGATGCTCTCCCCACCTTTGGCCCTGTATACCCATATATGGTGCTTTGATGATGCTCTCCCCACCCTTTGGCCCTGTATACCCATATATGGTGCTTTGATGATGCTCTCCACACACCTTTGGCCCTGTATACCCATATATGGTTCTTTGATGATGCTCACACACCTTGGCCCTGTATACCCATATATGGTGCTTTGATGATGCTCTCCCCACCCTTTGGCCCTGTATACCCATATATGGTGCTTTGATGATACTGTCCCCACCCTTTGGCCCTGTATACCCATATATGGTGCTTTGATGATGCTCTCCCCACCCTTTGGCCCTGTATACCCATATATGGTGGTTTGATGATACTGTCCACACACCTTGGCCCTGTATACCCATATATGGTGCTTTGATGATGCTCTCCCACCCTTTGGCCCTATATACCCATATATGGTGCTTTGATGATGCTCTCCCCACACCTTGGCCCTGTATACCCATATATGGTGCTTTGAAGATGCTGACCCAACCCTTTGGCCCTTTATACCCATATATGGTGCTTTGAAGATACTGTTCACACACCTTGGACCTGTATACCCATATATGGTGCTTTGATGATGCTCTCCCCACCCTTTGGCCCTATATACCCATATATGGTGCTTTGATGATGCTGTCCCCACCCTTTGGCCCTGTATACCCATATATGGTGTTTGATGATGCTCTCCCCACCCTTTGGCCCTATATACCCATATATGGTGCTTTGATGATGCTGTCCCCACCTTTTGGGCCCATATACCCATATATGGTGCTTTGATGATGCTCTTCCACGTTTGGCCCTATATACCCATATATGGTGCTTTGATGATGCTCTCCCCACCCTATGGCCCTATATACCCATATATGGTGCTTTGATGATGCTGTCCCCACACCTTGGCCCTGTATACCCATATATGGTGCTTTGATGATGCTCTCCACACACCTTGGCCCTGTATACCCATATATGGTGCTTTGATGATGCTCTCCCCCCCCATTGGCCCTGTATACCCATATATGGTGCTTTGATGATAGTGTCCACACACCTTGGCCCTATATAACCAAATATATGGTGCTTTGATGATGCTCTCCCCACCCTTTGGCCCTGTATACCCATATATGGTGCTTTGATGATGCTCTCCCCACCTTTTGGCCCTTTATACCCATATATGGTTCTTTGATGATGCTCTCCGCACAACCTGGCCCTATATACCCATATATGGTGCTTTGATGATACTGTCCACACACCTTGGCCCTGTATACCCATATATGGTGCTTTGATGATGCTCTCCACACACCTTGGCCCTGTATACCCATATATGGTGCTTTGATGATGCTCTCCCCACCCTTTGGCCCTGTATACCCATATATGGTGCTTTGATGAGGCTCTACACACACCTTGGCCCTTTATACCCATATATGGTTCTTTGATGATGCTCTCCCCACCCTTTGGCCCTGTATACCCATATATGGTGCTTTGATGATACTGTCCACACACCTTGGCCCTGTATACCCATATATGGTTCTTTGATGATGCTCTCCCCAACCTTTGCCCTGTATACCCATATATGGTGCTTTGATGATGCTCTCCCCACCCTTTGGCCCTGTATACCCATATATGGTGCTTTGCTGATGGTCTCCCCACCCTTTGGCCCTATATACCCATATATGGTGTTTGATGATACTGTCCACACACCTTGGCCCTGTATACCCATATATGGTGCTTTGATGATGCTTTCCCCCCCTTTGGCCCTGTATACCCATATATTGTGCTTTGATGATGCTCTCCCCACCCTTTGGCCCTGTATACCCATATATGGTGCTTTGATGATGCTCTCCCCACCCTTTGGCCCTATATAGCCATATATGGTGTTTGATGATACTGTCCACACACCTGGGCCCTGTATACCCATATATGGTGCTTTGATGATGCTCTCCCCACCCTTTGGCCCTGTATACCCATATATGGTGCTTTGATGATGCTCTCCCCACCCTTTGGCCCTGTATACCCATATATGGTGCTTTGATGATACTGTCCACACACCTTGGCCCTTTATACCCATATATGGTGCTTTGATGATGCTCTCCCCACCTTTTGGCCCTATATACCCATATATGGTGCTTTGATGATGCTCTCCCCACCCTTTGGCCCTGTATACCCATATATGGTGCTTTGATGATACTGTCCACACACCTTGGCCCTATATACCCATATATGGTGCTTTGATGATACTGTCCACACACCTTGGCCCTGTATACCCATATATGGTGCTTTGATGATGCTCTCCACACACCTTTGCCCTATATATGATGCTCTCCACATATATACCCATATGGTGCTTTGATGATGCTCTCCCCACCCTTTGGCCCTATATACCCATATATGGTGCTTTGATGATGCTCTCCCCACCCTTTGGCCCTGTATACCCATATATGGTGCTTTGATGATGGTCTCCCCACCCTTTGGCCCTGTATACCCATATATGGTGCTTTGATGATGCTGTCCACACACCTTGGCCCTGTATACCCATATATGGTGCTTTGATGATGCTCTCCCACCCTTTGGCCCTATATACCCATATATGGTGCTTTGATGATGCTGTCCCCACCCTTTGGCCCTGTATACCCATATATGGTGCTTTGATGATGCTGTCCCCACCCTTTGGCCCTATATACCCATATATGGTGCTTTGATGATGCTGTCCCCACCCTTTGGCCCTGTATACCCATATATGGTGCTTTGATGATGCTCTCCACACACCTTGGCCCTGTATACCCATATATGGTGCTTTGATGATACTGTCCACACACCTTGGCCCTGTATACCCATATATGGTGCTTTGATGATGCTCTCCACCCTTTGGCCCTATATACCCATATATGGTGCTTTGATGATTCTGTCCACACACCTTGGCCCTGTATACCCATATATGGTGCTTTGATGATGCTCTCCCCATCCTTTTGCCCTATATACCCATATATGGTTCTTTGATGATGCTCTCCCCACCCTTTGGCCCTATATACCCATATATGGTGCTTTGATGATACTGTCCACACACCTTGGCCCTGTATACCCATATATGGTGCTTTGATGATACTGTCCACACACCTTGGCCCTTTATACCCATATATGGTGCTTTGATGATGCTGTCCCCACCCTTTGGCCCTATATACCCATATATGGGGATTTGAAGATACTGTTCACTCACCTTGGCCTGTATACCCATATATGGCGCTTTGATGATGCTCTCCCCACCCTTTGGCCCCCTATACCCATATATGGTGCGTTGATGCTGCTCTCCCCACCCTTTGGCCCTATATACCCATATGGTGCTTTGATGATACTGTCCACACACCTTGGCCCTGTATACCCATATATGGTGCTTTGATGATACTGTCCACACACCTTGGCCCTGTATACCCATATATGGTGCTTTGATGATGCTGTCCACAACCTATGGCCCTGTATACCCATATATGGTGCTTTGATGATGCTCTACACACACCTTGGCCCTTTATCCCCATATATGGTTCTTTGATGATGCTCTCCCCACCCTTTGGCCCTGTGTATCCATATATGGTGTTTGATGATACTGTCCACACACCTTGGCCCTGTATACCCATATATGGTGCTTTGATGATGCTCTCCCCACCCTTTGGCCCTATATACCCATATATGGTGCTTTGATGATACTGTCCACACACCTTGGCCCTATATACCCATATATGGTGCTTTGATGCTCTCCCACCCTTTGGCCCTGTATACCCATATATGGTGCTTTGATGATGCTCTCCCCACCCTTTGGCCCTGTATACCCATATATGGTGCTTTGATGATGCTGTCCCCACCCTTTGGCCCTGTATACCCATATATGGTGCTTTGATGATGCTCTCCCCACCCTTTGGCCCTATATACCCATATATGGTGCTTTGATGATGCTGTCCCCACCCTTTGGCCCTATATACCCATATATGGTGCTTTGATGATTCTCCCCACCCTTTGGCCCTGTATACCCATATATGGTGCTTTGATGATACTGTCCACACACCTTGGCCCTGTATACCCATATATGGTGCTTTGATGATGCTCTTCACACACCTTGGCCCTATATACCCATATATGGTGCTTTGATGATGCTCTCCCACCCTTGGCCCTGTATACCCATATATGGTGCTTTGATGATGCTCTCCCCACACTTTGGCCCTGTATACCCATATATGGTGCTTTGATGATGCTCTCCCCACCCTTTGGCCCTATATACCCATATATGGTGCTTTGATGATACTGTCCACACACCTTGGCCCTGTATACCCATATATGGTGCTTTGATGATGCTCTCCCAACCCTTTGGCCCTATATACCCATATATGGTGCTTTGATGATGCTGTCCCCACCCTTTGGTCCTGTATACCCATATATGGTGCTTTGATGATGCTGTCCCCACCCTTTGGCCCTGTATACCCATATATGGTGCTTTGATGATGCTCTCCCCACCCTTTGGCCCTGTATACCCATATATGGTGCTTTGATGATGCTCTCCCCACCCTTTGGCCCTATATACCCATATATGGTGCTTTGATGATGCTGTCCCCACCGTTTGGCCCTGTATACCCATATATGGTGCTTTGATGATGCATTCCCCACCCTTTGGCCCTGTATACCCATATATGGTGCTTTGATGATGCTCTCCCCACCCTTTGGCCCTGTTTACCCATATATGGTTCTTTGATGATGCTCTCCGCACAACCTGGCCCTATATACCCATATATGGTGCTTTGATGATTCTGTCCACACACCTTGGCCCTGTATACCCATATATGGTTCTTTGATGATGCTGTCCCCACCCTTTGGCCCTATATACCCATATATGGTGCTTTGATGATACTGTCCACACACCTTGGCCCTGTATAACCATATATGGTGCTTTGATGATGCTCTCCCCACCCTTTGGCCCTATATACCCATATATGGTGCTTTGATGATGCTCTCCCCACCCTTTGGCCCTGTATACCCATATATGGTGCTTTGATGATACTGTCCACACACCTTGGCCCTGTATACCCATATATGGTGCTTTGATGATGCTGTCCCCACCCTTTGGCCCTATATACCCATATATGGTGCTTTGATGATACTGTCCACACAGCTTGGCCCTGTATACCCATATATGGTGCTTTCATGATGCTGTCCACCCTTTGGCCCTGTATACCCATATATGGTGCTTTGATGATGCTCTCCCCACCCTTTGGCCCTGTATATCCATATATGGTGCTTTGCTGACGGTCTCCCCACCCTTTGGTCCTATATACCCATATATGGTGCTTTGTAGATACTGTTCACACACCTTGGCCCTGTATACCCATATATGGCGCTTTGATGATGCTCTCCCCACCCTTTGGCCCTGTATACCCATATATGGTGCTTTGATGATGCTCTCCCACCCTTTGGCCCTGTATACCCATATATGGTGCTTTGATGATGCTGTCCACACCCTTTGGCCCTATATACCCATATATGGTGCTTTGATGATACTGTCCACACACCTTGGCCCTGTATACCCATATATGGTGCTTTGATGATGCTCTCCCACCCTTTGGCCCTTTATACCCATATATGGTGCTTTGATGATGCTCTCCACACACCTTGGCCCTATATACCCATATATGGTGCTTTGATGATACTGTCCACACACCTTGGCCCTGTATACCCATATATGGTGCTCTCATGATGCTCTCCACACCCTTTGGCCCTATATACCCATATATGGTGCTTTGATGATGCTCTCCCCACCCTTTGGCCCTATATACCCATATATGGTGCTTTGATGATGCTCTCCCACCCTTTGGCCCTGTATACCCATATATGGTGCTTTGATGATGCTCTCCCCACCCTTTGGCCCTGTATACCCATATATGGTGCTTTGATGATGCTCTCCCCACCCTTTGGCCCTGTATACCCATATATGGTGCTTTGATGATGCTGTCCCCACCCTTTGGCCCTGTATACCCATATATGGTGCTTTGATGATACTCTCCACACACCTTGGCCCTGTATACCCATATATGGTGCTTTGATGATGCTCTCCACACACCTTGGCCCTGTATACCCATATATGGTGCTTTGATGATGCTCTCCACACACCTTGGCCCTATATACCCATATATGGTGCTTTGATGATGCTCTCCACACACCTTGGCCCTATATAACCAAATATATGGTGCTTTGATGATACTGTCCACACACCTTGGCCCTGTATACCCATATATGGTGCTTTGATGATGCTCTCCCCACCCTTTGGCCCTGTATACCCATATATGGTGCTTTGATGATGCTCTCCCCACCCTTTGGCCCTTTATACCCATATATGGTGCTTTGAAGATACTGTTCACACACCTTGGCCCTGTATACCCATATATGGTGCTTTGATGATGCTGTCCCCACCCTTTGGCCCTGTATACCCATATATGGTGCTTTGATGATGCTCTACACACCCTTTGGCCCTATATACCCATATATGGTGCTTTGATGATGCTCTCCCCACCCTTTGGCCCTGTATACCCATATATGGTGCTTTGATGATGCTGTCTCCACCCTTTGGCCCTGTATACCCATATATGGTGCTTTGATGATGCTCTCCCCACCCTTTGGCCCTGTATACCCATATATGGTGCTTTGATGATACTGTCCACACACCTTGGCCCTTTATACCCATATATGGTGCTTTGATGATGCTCTCCCCACCCTTTGGCCCTATATACCCATATATGGTGCTTTGATGATGCTCTCCCCACCCTTGGCCCTGTATACCCATATATGGTGCTTTGATGATGCTGTCCCCACCCTTTGTCCTGTATACCCATATATGGTGCTTTGATGATGCTCTCCCCACCCTTTGGCCCTGTATACCCATATATGGTGCTTTGATGATACTGTCCTCACACCTTGGCCCTGTATACACATATATGGTGCTTTGATGATGCTCTCCCCACCCTTTGGCCCTGTATACCCATATATGGTGCTTTGATGATACTGTCCACACACCTTGGCCCTGTATACCCATATATGGTGCTTTGATGATACTGTCCACACACCTTGGCCCTTTATACCCATATATGGTGCTTTGATGATGCTGTCCCCACCCTGTGGCCCCATATACCCATATATGGTGCTTTGATGATGCTGTCCCCACCCTCTGGCACTATATACCCATATATGGTGCTTTGATGATGCTGTCCCCACCCTTTGGCCCTATATACCCATATATGGTGCTTTGATGATACTGTCCACACACCTTGGCCCTGTATACCCATATATGGTTCTTTGATGATGCACTCCACACACCTTGGCCCTGTATACCCATATATGGTGCTTTGAAGATGCTGACCCCACCCTTTGGCCCTATATACCCATATATGGTGCTTTGATGATGCTCTCCCCACCCTTTGGCCCTGTATACCCATATATGGTGCTTTGATGATGCTCTCCCCACCCTTTGGCCCTGTATACCCATATATGGTGTTTGATGATACTGTCCACACACCTTGGCCCTGTATACCCATATATGGTGCTTTGATGATGCTCTCCCCACCCTTTGGCCCTATATACCCATATATGGTGCTTTGATGATGCTCTCCCCACCCTTTGCCCTGTATACCCATATATGGTGCTTTGATGATACTGTCCACACACCTTGGCCCTATATACCCATATATGGTGCTTTAATGATAGTGTCCACACACCTTGGCCCTATATAACCAAATATATGGTGCTTTGATGATGCTCTCCCCACCCTTTGGCCCTGTATACCCATATATGGTGCTTTGATGATGCTGTCCCCACCCTTTGGCCCTCTATACCCGTATATGGTGCTTTGATGATGCTGTCCCCACCCTTTGGCCCTATATACCCATATATGGTGCTTTGATGATGCTCTCCACACACCTTGGCCCTGTATACCCATATATGGTGCTTTGATGGCTCCTATACCCATGCTCTCCCCACCCTTTGGCCCTATATACCCATATATGGTGCTTTGATGATGCTCTCCACACACCTTGGCCCTATATACCCATATATGGTGCTTTGATGATGCTCCCCACCCTTTGGCCCTGTATACCCATATATGGTGCTTTGATGATACTGTCCACACACCTTGGCCCTATATAACCAAATATATGGTGCTTTGATGATACTGTCCACACACCTTGGCCCTGTATACCCATATATGGTGCTTTGATGATGCTCTCCCCACCCTTTGGCCCTGTATACCCATATATGGTGCTTTGATGATACTGTCCACACACCTTGGCCCTGTATACCCATATATGGTGCTTTGATGATGCTCTCCTCACCCTTTGGCCCTGTATACCCATATATGGTGCTTTGATGATACTGTCCACACACATTGGCCCTGTATACCCATATATGGTGCTTTGATGATGCTCTCCCACCCTTTGGCCCTATATACCCATATATGGTGCTTTGATGATACTGTCCACACACCTTGGCCCTGTATACCCATATATGGTGCTTTGATGATGCTCTCCCCACCCTTTGGCCCTATATACCCATATATGGTGCTTTGATGATGCTCTCCGCACCCTTTGGCCCTGTATACCCATATATGGTGCTTTGATGATGCTGTCCCCACCTTTTGGCCCTGTATACCCATATATGGTGCTTTGATGATGCTCTCCCCACCCTTTGGCCCTGTATACCCATATATGGTGCTTTGATGATGCTCTCCACACACCTTGGCCCTATATACCCATATATGGTGCTTTGATGATGCTGTCCCATCCTTTGGCCCTGTATACCCATATATGGTGCTTTGATGATGCTTTCCCCCCCTTTGGCCCTGTATACCCATATATTGCGCTTTGATGATGCTCTCCCGACCCTTTGGCCCTGTATACCCATATATGGTGCTTTGCTGATGGTCTCCCCACCCTTTGGCCCTATATACCCATATATGGTGCTTTGATGATACTGTCCACACCCTTTGGCCCTGTATACCCATATATGGTGCTTTGATGATGCTCTCCACACCCTTTGGCCCTGTATACCCATATATGGTGCTTTGATGATACTGTCCACACACCTTGGCCCTTTATACCCATATATGGTGCTTTGATGATGCTCTCCCCACCCTTTGGCCCTGTATACCCATATATGGTGCTTTGATGATGCTCTCCCCACCCTTTGGCCCTGTATACCCATATATGGTGCTTTGATGATGCTTTCCCCCCCTTTGGCCCTGTATACCCATATATGGTGCTTTGATGATGCTCTCCCCACCCTTTGGCCCTATATACCCATATATGGTGCTTTGATGATGCTGTCCCCACCCTTTGGCCCTATATACCCATATATGGTGCTTTGATGATGCTCTCCCCACCCTTTGGCCCTGTATACCCATATATGGTGCTTTGATGATGCTCTCCACACACCTTGGCCCTGTATACCCATATATGGTGCTTTGATGATGCTCTCCACACACCTTGGCCCTGTATACCCATATATGGTGCTTTGATGATGCTCTCCCCACCCTTTGGCCCTGTATACCCATATATGGTGCTTTGATGATGCTCTCCACACACCTTGGCCCTGTATACCCATATATGGTGCTTTGATGATGCTCTCCCCACCCTTTGGCCCTGTATACCCATATATGGTGCTTTGATGATGCTCTCCCCACCCTTTGGCCCTGTATACCCATATATGGTGCTTTGATGATGCTCTCCCCACCCTTTGGCCCTGTATACCCATATATGGTGCTTTGATGATGCTCTCCACACCCTTTGGCCCTGTATACCCATATATGGTGCTTTGATGATGCTCTCCCCACCCTTTGGCCCTGTATACCCATATATGGTGCTTTGATGATGCTCTCCCCACCCTTTGGCCCTGTATACCCATATATGGTGCTTTGATGATGCTCTCCCCACCCTTTGGCCCTGTATACCCATATATGGTGCTTTGATGATGCTCTCCCCACCCTTTGGCCCTGTATACCCATATATGGTGCTTTGATGATGCTCTCCCCACCCTTTGGCCCTGTATACCCATATATGGTGCTTTGATGATGCTCTCCCCACCCTTTGGCCCTGTATACCCATATATGGTGCTTTGATGATGCTCTCCACACACCTTTGGCCCTGTATACCCATATATGGTGCTTTGATGATGCTCTCCCCACCCTTTGGCCCTGTATACCCATATATGGTGCTTTGATGATACTGTCCACACACCTTGGCCCTGTATACCCATATATGGTGCTTTGATGATGCTCTCCCCACCCTTTGGCCCTGTATACCCATATATGGTGCTTTGATGATGCTGTCCCCACCCTTTGGCCCTGTATACCCATATATGGTGCTTTGATGATGCTCTCCCCACCCTTTGGCCCTGTATACCCATATATGGTGCTTTGATGATGCTCTCCCCACCCTTTGGCCCTGTATACCCATATATGGTGCTTTGATGATACTGTCCACACACCTTGGCCCTGTATACCCATATATGGTGCTTTGATGATGCTCTCCCCACCCTTTGGCCCTGTATACCCATATATGGTGCTTTGATGATGCTCTCCCCACCCTTTGGCCCTGTATACCCATATATGGTGCTTTGATGATGCTCTCCCCACCCTTTGGCCCTGTATACCCATATATGGTGCTTTGATGATGCTCTCCCCACCCTTTGGCCCTGTATACCCATATATGGTGCTTTGATGATGCTCTCCCCACCCTTTGGCCCTGTATACCCATATATGGTGCTTTGATGATGCTCTCCCCACCCTTTGGCCCTGTATACCCATATATGGTGCTTTGATGATGCTCTCCACACACCTTGGCCCTTTATACCCATATATGGTGCTTTGATGATGCTCTCCCCACCCTTTGGCCCTGTATACCCATATATGGTGCTTTGATGATGCTCTCCCCACCCTTTGGCCCTGTATACCCATATATGGTGCTTTGATGATGCTCTCCACACACCCTTTGGCCCTGTATACCCATATATGGTGCTTTGATGATGCTCTCCCCACCCTTTGGCCCTGTATACCCATATATGGTGCTTTGATGATACTGTCCACACACCTTGGCCCTGTATACCCATATATGGTGCTTTGATGATGCTCTCCCCACCCTTTGGCCCTGTATACCCATATATGGTGCTTTGATGATGCTCTCCCCACCCTTTGGCCCTGTATACCCATATATGGTGCTTTGATGATGCTCTCCCCACCCTTTGGCCCTGTATACCCATATATGGTGCTTTGATGATGCTCTCCCCACCCTTTGGCCCTGTATACCCATATATGGTGCTTTGATGATGCTCTCCCCACCCTTTGGCCCTGTATACCCATATATGGTGCTTTGATGATGCTCTCCCCACCCTTTGGCCCTGTATACCCATATATGGTGCTTTGATGATGCTCTCCCCACCCTTTGGCCCTGTATACCCATATATGGTGCTTTGATGATACTGTCCACACACCTTGGCCCTGTATACCCATATATGGTGCTTTGATGATGCTCTCCCCACCCTTTGGCCCTGTATACCCATATATGGTGCTTTGATGATGCTGTCCCCACCCTTTGGCCCTGTATACCCATATATGGTGCTTTGATGATGCTCTCCCCACCCTTTGGCCCTGTATACCCATATATGGTGCTTTGATGATGCTCTCCCCACCCTTTGGCCCTGTATACCCATATATGGTGCTTTGATGATGCTCTCCCCACCCTTTGGCCCTGTATACCCATATATGGTGCTTTGATGATGCTCTCCCCACCCTTTGGCCCTGTATACCCATATATGGTGCTTTGATGATGCTCTCCCCACCCTTTGGCCCTGTATACCCATATATGGTGCTTTGATGATGCTCTCCCCACCCTTTGGCCCTGTATACCCATATATGGTGCTTTGATGATGCTCTCCCCACCCTTTGGCCCTGTATACCCATATATGGTGCTTTGATGATGCTCTCCCCACCCTTTGGCCCTGTATACCCATATATGGTGCTTTGATGATACTGTCCACACACCTTGGCCCTGTATACCCATATATGGTGCTTTGATGATGCTCTCCCCACCCTTTGGCCCTGTATACCCATATATGGTGCTTTGATGATGCTCTCCCCACCCTTTGGCCCTGTATACCCATATATGGTGCTTTGATGATGCTCTCCCCACCCTTTGGCCCTGTATACCCATATATGGTGCTTTGATGATGCTGTCCCCACACCTTGGCCCTGTATACCCATATATGGTGCTTTGATGATGCTCTCCCCACCCTTTGGCCCTGTATACCCATATATGGTGCTTTGATGATGCTCTCCCCACCCTTTGGCCCTGTATACCCATATATGGTGCTTTGATGATGCTCTCCCCACCCTTTGGCCCTGTATACCCATATATGGTGCTTTGATGATGCTCTCCACACACCTTTGGCCCTGTATACCCATATATGGTGCTTTGATGATGCTCTCCCCACCCTTTGGCCCTGTATACCCATATATGGTGCTTTGATGATACTGTCCACACACCTTGGCCCTGTATACCCATATATGGTGCTTTGATGATGCTCTCCCCACCCTTTGGCCCTGTATACCCATATATGGTGCTTTGATGATGCTGTCCCCACCCTTTGGCCCTGTATACCCATATATGGTGCTTTGATGATGCTCTCCCCACCCTTTGGCCCTGTATACCCATATATGGTGCTTTGATGATGCTCTCCCCACCCTTTGGCCCTGTATACCCATATATGGTGCTTTGATGATGCTCTCCCCACCCTTTGGCCCTGTATACCCATATATGGTGCTTTGATGATACTGTCCACACACCTTGGCCCTGTATACCCATATATGGTGCTTTGATGATGCTCTCCCCACCCTTTGGCCCTGTATACCCATATATGGTGCTTTGATGATGCTGTCCCCACCCTTTGGCCCTGTATACCCATATATGGTGCTTTGATGATGCTCTCCCCACCCTTTGGCCCTGTATACCCATATATGGTGCTTTGATGATGCTCTCCCCACCCTTTGGCCCTGTATACCCATATATGGTGCTTTGATGATGCTCTCCCCACCCTTTGGCCCTGTATACCCATATATGGTGCTTTGATGATGCTCTCCACACCCTTTGGCCCTGTATACCCATATATGGTGCTTTGATGATGCTCTCCCCACCCTTTGGCCCTGTATACCCATATATGGTGCTTTGATGATGCTCTCCCCACCCTTTGGCCCTGTATACCCATATATGGTGCTTTGATGATGCTGTCCACACACCTTGGCCCTGTATACCCATATATGGTGCTTTGATGATGCTCTCCCCACCCTTTGGCCCTGTATACCCATATATGGTGCTTTGATGATGCTGTCCACACCCTTTGGCCCTGTATACCCATATATGGTGCTTTGATGATGCTCTCCCCACCCTTTGGCCCTGTATACCCATATATGGTGCTTTGATGATGCTGTCCCCACCCTTTGGCCCTGTATACCCATATATGGTGCTTTGATGATGCTCTCCCCACCCTTTGGCCCTGTATACCCATATATGGTGCTTTGATGATGCTCTCCCCACCCTTTGGCCCTGTATACCCATATATGGTGCTTTGATGATGCTCTCCCCACCCTTTGGCCCTGTATACCCATATATGGTGCTTTGATGATGCTCTCCCCACCCTTTGGCCCTGTATACCCATATATGGTGCTTTGATGATGCTCTCCCCACCCTTTGGCCCTGTATACCCATATATGGTGCTTTGATGATGCTCTCCCCACCCTTTGGCCCTGTATACCCATATATGGTGCTTTGATGATGCTCTCCCCACCCTTTGGCCCTGTATACCCATATATGGTGCTTTGATGATGCTCTCCACACACCTTGGCCCTTTATACCCATATATGGTGCTTTGATGATGCTCTCCCCACCCTTTGGCCCTGTATACCCATATATGGTGCTTTGATGATACTGTCCACACACCTTGGCCCTGTATACCCATATATGGTGCTTTGATGATGCTCTCCCCACCCTTTGGCCCTGTATACCCATATATGGTGCTTTGATGATGCTGTCCCCACCCTTTGGCCCTGTATACCCATATATGGTGCTTTGATGATGCTCTCCCCACCCTTTGGCCCTGTATACCCATATATGGTGCTTTGATGATGCTCTCCCCACCCTTTGGCCCTGTATACCCATATATGGTGCTTTGATGATACTGTCCACACACCTTGGCCCTGTATACCCATATATGGTGCTTTGATGATGCTCTCCCCACCCTTTGGCCCTGTATACCCATATATGGTGCTTTGATGATGCTCTCCCCACCCTTTGGCCCTGTATACCCATATATGGTGCTTTGATGATGCTCTCCCCACCCTTTGGCCCTGTATACCCATATATGGTGCTTTGATGATGCTCTCCCCACCCTTTGGCCCTGTATACCCATATATGGTGCTTTGATGATGCTCTCCCCACCCTTTGGCCCTGTATACCCATATATGGTGCTTTGATGATGCTCTCCCCACCCTTTGGCCCTGTATACCCATATATGGTGCTTTGATGATACTGTCCACACACCTTGGCCCTGTATACCCATATATGGTGCTTTGATGATGCTCTCCCCACCCTTTGGCCCTGTATACCCATATATGGTGCTTTGATGATACTGTCCACACACCTTGGCCCTGTATACCCATATATGGTGCTTTGATGATGCTCTCCCCACCCTTTGGCCCTGTATACCCATATATGGTGCTTTGATGATGCTCTCCCCACCCTTTGGCCCTATATACCCATATATGGTGCTTTGATGATACTGTCCACACACCTTGGCCCTGTATACCCATATATGGTGCTTTGATGATGCTCTCCCCACCCTTTGGCCCTGTATACCCATATATGGTGCTTTGATGATGCTGTCCCCACCCTTTGGCCCTGTATACCCATATATGGTGCTTTGATGATGCTCTCCCCACCCTTTGGCCCTGTATACCCATATATGGTGCTTTGATGATGCTCTCCCCACCCTTTGGCCCTGTATACCCATATATGGTGCTTTGATGATGCTCTCCCCACCCTTTGGCCCTGTATACCCATATATGGTGCTTTGATGATGCTCTCCCCACCCTTTGGCCCTGTATACCCATATATGGTGCTTTGATGATGCTCTCCCCACCCTTTGGCCCTGTATACCCATATATGGTGCTTTGATGATACTGTCCACACACCTTGGCCCTGTATACCCATATATGGTGCTTTGATGATGCTCTCCCCACCCTTTGGCCCTGTATACCCATATATGGTGCTTTGATGATGCTCTCCCCACCCTTTGGCCCTGTATACCCATATATGGTGCTTTGATGATGCTCTCCCCACCCTTTGGCCCTGTATACCCATATATGGTGCTTTGATGATGCTCTCCCCACCCTTTGGCCCTATATACCCATATATGGTGCTTTGATGATACTGTCCACACACCTTGGCCCTGTATACCCATATATGGTGCTTTGATGATGCTCTCCCCACCCTTTGGCCCTGTATACCCATATATGGTGCTTTGATGATGCTGTCCCCACCCTTTGGCCCTGTATACCCATATATGGTGCTTTGATGATGCTCTCCCCACCCTTTGGCCCTGTATACCCATATATGGTGCTTTGATGATGCTCTCCCCACCCTTTGGCCCTGTATACCCATATATGGTGCTTTGATGATGCTCTCCCCACCCTTTGGCCCTGTATACCCATATATGGTGCTTTGATGATACTGTCCACACACCTTGGCCCTGTATACCCATATATGGTGCTTTGATGATGCTCTCCACACACCTTGGCCCTGTATACCCATATATGGTGCTTTGATGATGCTCTCCCCACCCTTTGGCCCTGTATACCCATATATGGTGCTTTGATGATGCTCTCCCCACCCTTTGGCCCTATATACCCATATATGGTGCTTTGATGATACTGTCCACACACCTTGGCCCTGTATACCCATATATGGTGCTTTGATGATGCTCTCCCCACCCTTTGGCCCTGTATACCCATATATGGTGCTTTGATGATGCTGTCCCCACCCTTTGGCCCTGTATACCCATATATGGTGCTTTGATGATGCTCTCCCCACCCTTTGGCCCTGTATACCCATATATGGTGCTTTGATGATGCTGTCCACACCCTTT
Source organism: Python bivittatus (assembly GCF_059951505.1). Taxonomy (NCBI): domain Eukaryota; kingdom Metazoa; phylum Chordata; class Lepidosauria; order Squamata; family Pythonidae; genus Python; species Python bivittatus. The sequence goes on along the minus strand of NW_028277076.1, from coordinate 3,712 downwards.
GGCCCTGTATACCCATATATGGTGCTTTGATGATGCTCTCCCCACCCTTTGGCCCTATATACCCATATATGGTGCTTTGATGATACTGTCCACACACCTTGGCCCTGTATACCCATATATGGTGCTTTGATGATGCTCTCCCCACCCTTTGGCCCTGTATACCCATATATGGTGCTTTGATGATGCTGTCCCCACCCTTTGGCCCTGTATACCCATATATGGTGCTTTGATGATGCTCTCCCCACCCTTTGGCCCTGTATACCCATATATGGTGCTTTGATGATGCTCTCCCCACCCTTTGGCCCTGTATACCCATATATGGTGCTTTGATGATGCTCTCCCCACCCTTTGGCCCTGTATACCCATATATGGTGCTTTGATGATGCTCTCCCCACCCTTTGGCCCTGTATACCCATATATGGTGCTTTGATGATGCTCTCCCCACCCTTTGGCCCTGTATACCCATATATGGTGCTTTGATGATGCTCTCCCCACCCTTTGGCCCTGTATACCCATATATGGTGCTTTGATGATGCTCTCCCCACCCTTTGGCCCTGTATACCCATATATGGTGCTTTGATGATGCTCTCCCCACCCTTTGGCCCTGTATACCCATATATGGTGCTTTGATGATGCTGTCCACACACCTTGGCCCTGTATACCCATATATGGTGCTTTGATGATGCTCTCCCCACCCTTTGGCCCTGTATACCCATATATGGTGCTTTGATGATGCTGTCCCCACCCTTTGGCCCTGTATACCCATATATGGTGCTTTGATGATGCTCTCCCCACCCTTTGGCCCTGTATACCCATATATGGTGCTTTGATGATGCTCTCCCCACCCTTTGGCCCTATATACCCATATATGGTGCTTTGATGATACTGTCCACACACCTTGGCCCTGTATACCCATATATGGTGCTTTGATGATGCTCTCCCCACCCTTTGGCCCTGTATACCCATATATGGTGCTTTGATGATGCTCTCCCCACCCTTTGGCCCTGTATACCCATATATGGTGCTTTGATGATGCTGTCCCCACCCTTTGGCCCTGTATACCCATATATGGTGCTTTGATGATGCTCTCCCCACCCTTTGGCCCTGTATACCCATATATGGTGCTTTGATGATGCTCTCCCCACCCTTTGGCCCTGTATACCCATATATGGTGCTTTGATGATGCTCTCCCCACCCTTTGGCCCTATATACCCATATATGGTGCTTTGATGATACTGTCCACACACCTTGGCCCTGTATACCCATATATGGTGCTTTGATGATGCTCTCCCCACCCTTTGGCCCTGTATACCCATATATGGTGCTTTGATGATGCTGTCCCCACCCTTTGGCCCTGTATACCCATATATGGTGCTTTGATGATGCTCTCCCCACCCTTTGGCCCTGTATACCCATATATGGTGCTTTGATGATGCTCTCCCCACCCTTTGGCCCTATATACCCATATATGGTGCTTTGATGATACTGTCCACACACCTTGGCCCTGTATACCCATATATGGTGCTTTGATGATGCTCTCCCCACCCTTTGGCCCTGTATACCCATATATGGTGCTTTGATGATGCTGTCCCCACCCTTTGGCCCTGTATACCCATATATGGTGCTTTGATGATGCTCTCCCCACCCTTTGGCCCTGTATACCCATATATGGTGCTTTGATGATGCTCTCCCCACCCTTTGGCCCTGTATACCCATATATGGTGCTTTGATGATGCTCTCCCCACCCTTTGGCCCTATATACCCATATATGGTGCTTTGATGATACTGTCCACACACCTTGGCCCTGTATACCCATATATGGTGCTTTGATGATGCTCTCCACACACCTTGGCCCTGTATACCCATATATGGTGCTTTGATGATGCTCTCCCCACCCTTTGGCCCTGTATACCCATATATGGTGCTTTGATGATGCTCTCCCCACCCTTTGGCCCTATATACCCATATATGGTGCTTTGATGATACTGTCCACACACCTTGGCCCTGTATACCCATATATGGTGCTTTGATGATGCTCTCCCCACCCTTTGGCCCTGTATACCCATATATGGTGCTTTGATGATGCTGTCCCCACCCTTTGGCCCTGTATACCCATATATGGTGCTTTGATGATGCTCTCCCCACCCTTTGGCCCTATATACCCATATATGGTGCTTTGATGATACTGTCCACACACCTTGGCCCTGTATACCCATATATGGTGCTTTGATGATGCTCTCCCCACCCTTTGGCCCTATATACCCATATATGGTGCTTTGATGATACTGTCCACACACCTTGGCCCTGTATACCCATATATGGTGCTTTGATGATGCTCTCCCCACCCTTTGGCCCTGTATACCCATATATGGTGCTTTGATGATGCTGTCCCCACCCTTTGGCCCTGTATACCCATATATGGTGCTTTGATGATGCTCTCCCCACCCTTTGGCCCTGTATACCCATATATGGTGCTTTGATGATGCTCTCCCCACCCTTTGGCCCTATATACCCATATATGGTGCTTTGATGATGCTCTCCCCACCCTTTGGCCCTGTATACCCATATATGGTGCTTTGATGATACTGTCCACACACCTTTGGCCCTGTATACCCATATATGGTGCTTTGATGATGCTCTCCCCACCCTTTGGCCCTATATACCCATATATGGTGCTTTGATGATACTGTCCACACACCTTGGCCCTGTATACCCATATATGGTGCTTTGATGATGCTCTCCCCACCCTTTGGCCCTGTATACCCATATATGGTGCTTTGATGATGCTCTCCCCACCCTTTGGCCCTGTATACCCATATATGGTGCTTTGATGATGCTCTCCCCACCCTTTGGCCCTGTATACCCATATATGGTGCTTTGATGATGCTCTCCCCACCCTTTGGCCCTGTATACCCATATATGGTGCTTTGATGATGCTCTCCACACACCTTGGCCCTATATACCCATATATGGTGCTTTGATGATGCTCTCCCCACCCTTTGGCCCTGTATACCCATATATGGTTCTTTGATGATGCACTCCACACACCTTGGCCCTGAATACCCATATATGGTGCTTTGATGATGCTCTCCCCACCCTTTGGCCCTATATACCCATATATGGTGCTTTGATGATACTGTCCACACACCTTGGCCCTGTATACCCATATATGGTGCTTTGATGATGCTCTCCCCACCCTTTGGCCCTGTATACCCATATATGGTGCTTTGATGATGCTCTCCCCACCCTTTGGCCCTATATACCCATATATGGTGCTTTGATGATACTGTCCACACCCTTTGGCCCTGTATACCCATATATGGTGCTTTGATGATGCTCTCCCCACCCTTTGGCCCTGTATACCCATATATGGTGCTTTGATGATGCTCTCCCCACCCTTTGGCCCTGTATACCCATATATGGTGCTTTGATGATGCTGTCCCCACCCTTTGGCCCTGTATACCCATATATGGTGCTTTGATGATGCTCTCCCCACCCTTTGGCCCTGTATACCCATATATGGTGCTTTGATGATGCTCTCCCCACCCTTTGGCCCTATATACCCATATATGGTGCTTTGATGATGCTCTCCCCACCCTTTGGCCCTGTATACCCATATATGGTTCTTTGATGATGCACTCCACACACCTTGGCCCTGAATACCCATATATGGTGCTTTCATGATGCTCTCCCCACCCTTTGGCCCTGTATA